>NC_139227.1:21241383-22441383 GCF_055691185.1 Crinia signifera
TAACAGTTGCCAGGGCAACCCTGGGCATGGCAGGGGGCTTTAAGAGGGCCTGGACCCGCCCACTCCGCTTTGGGGGCCAGCAACAGTTGCCAGGGCAACCTTGGGCATGGCAGGGTGCTCAAGGGGCCTGGACCCGCCCACTTCCGCTTTGGGGGCCAGCAACAGTTGCCAGGGCAACCCTGGGCATGGCAGGGGGCTTTAAGGGGGCCTTGACCCGCCCACTTCCGCTTTGGGGGCCAGCAACAGTTGCCAGGGCAACCCTGGGCATGGCAGGAGGCTCAAGGGGGCCTGGACCCGCCCACTTCCGCTTTGGGGCCAGCAACAGTTGCCAGGGCAACCCTGGGCATGGCAGGGGGCTTTAAGGGGGCCTGGACCCGCCCACTTTCGCTTTGGGGGCCAGCAACAGTTGCCAGGGCAACCCTGGGCATGGCAGGGTGCTCAAGGGGGCCTGGACCCGCCCACTTCCGCTTTGGGGGCCAGCAACAGTTGCCAGGGCAACCCTTGGCATGGCAGGGTGCTCAAGGGGGCCTGGACCCGCCCACTTCCGCTTTGGGGGCCAGCAACAGTTGCCATGGCAACCCTGGGCATGGCAGGGGGCTTTAAGGGGGCCTGGACCCGCCCACTTCCGCTTTGGGGGCCAGCAACAGTTGCCAGGGCAACCCTGGGCATGGCAGGGGGCTTTAAGGGGGCCTGGACCCGCCCACTTCCGCTTTGGGGGCCAGCAACAGTTGCCAGGGCAACCCTGGGCATGGCAGGGTGCTCAAGGGGGCCTGGACCCGCCCACTTCCGCTTTGGGGGCCAGCAACAGTTGCCAGGGCAACCCTGGGCATGGCAGGGTGCTCAAGGGGGCCTGGACCCGCCCACTTCCGCTTTGGGGGCCAGCAACAGTTGCCAGGGCAACCCTGGGCATGGCAGGGGGCTTTAAGGGGGCCTGGACCCGCCCACTTCCGCTTTGGGGGCCAGCAACAGTTGCCAGGGCAACCCTGGGCATGGCACTCAAGGGGGCCTGGACCCGCCCACTTCCGCTTTGGGGGGCAGCAACAGTTGCCAGGGCAACCCTGGTCATGGCAGGGGGCTTTAAGGGGGCCTGACCCGCCCACTTCCGCTTTGGGGGCCAGCAACAGTTGCCAGGGCAACCCTGGGCATGGCAGGAGGCTTTAAGGGGGCCTGGACCCGCCCACTTCCGCTTTGGGGGCCAGCAACAGTTGCCAGGGAAACCCTGGGCATGGCAGGGTGCTCAAGGGGGCCTGGACCCGCCCACTTCCGCTTTGGGGGCCAGCAACAGTTGCCAGGGCAACCCTGGGCATGGCAGGGGGCTTTAAGGGGGCCTGGACCCGCCCACTTCCGCTTTGGGGGCCAGCAACAGTTGCCAGGGCAACCCTGGGCATGGCAGGGGGCTTTAAGGGGGCCTGGACCCGCCCACTTCCGCTTTGGGGGCCAGCAACAGTTGCCAGGGCAACCCTGGGCATGGCAGGGGGCTTTAAGGGGGCCTGGACCCGCCCACTTCCGCTTTGGGGGCCAGCAACAGTTGCCAGGGCAACCCTGGGCATGGCAGGGTGCTCAAGGGGGCCTGGACCCGCCCACTTCCGCTTTGGGGGCCAGCAACAGTTGCCAGGGCAACCCTGGGCATGGCAGGGGGCTCAAGGGGGCCTGGACCCGCCCACTTCCGCTTTGGGGGCCAGCAACAGTTGCCAGGGCAACCCTGGGCATGGCAGGGGGCTTTAAGGGGGCCTGGACCCGCCCACTTCCGCTTTGGGGGCTAGCAACAGTTGCCAGGGCAACCCTGGGCATGGCAGGGTGCTCAAGAGGGCCTGGACCCGCCCACTTCCGCTTTGGGGGCCAGCAACAGTTGCCAGGGCAACCCTTGGCATTGCAGGGTGCTCAAGGGGGCCTGGACCCGCCCACTTCCGCTTTGGGGGCCAGCAACAGTTGCCAGGGCAACCCTGGGCATGGCAGGGTGCTCAAGGGGTCCTGGACCCGCCCACTTCCGCTTTGGGGGCCAGCAACAGTTGCCAGGGCAACCCTGGGCATGGCAGGGGGCTTTAAGGGGGCCTGGACCCGCCCACTTCCGCTTTGGGGGCCAGCAACAGTTGCCAGGGCAACCCTGGGCATGGCAGGGGGCTCAAGGGGGCCTGGACCCGCCCACTTCCGCTTTGGGGGCCAGCAACAGTTGCCAGGGCAACCCTGGGCATGGCAAGGGGCTTTAAGGGGGCCTGGACCCGCCCACTTCCGCTTTGGGGGCCAGCAACAGTTGCCAGGGCAACCCTGGGCATGGCAAGGGGCTTTAAAGGGGCCTGGACCCGCCCACTTCCGCTTTGGGGGCCAGCGACAGTTGCCAGGGCAACCCTGGGCATGGCAGGGTGCTCAAGAGGGCCTGGACCCGCCCACTTCCGCTTTGGGGGCCAGCAACAGTTGCCAGGGCAACCCTTGGCATTGCAGGGTGCTCAAGGGGGCCTGGACCCGCCCACTTCCGCTTTGGGGGCCAGCAACAGTTGCCAGGGCAACCCTGGGCATGGCAGGGTGCTCAAGGGGTCCTGGACCCGCCCACTTCCGCTTTGGGGGCCAGCAACAGTTGCCAGGGCAACCCTGGGCATGGCAGGGGGCTTTAAGGGGGCCTGGACCCGCCCACTTCCGCTTTGGGGGCCAGCAACAGTTGCCAGGGCAACCCTGGGCATGGCAGGGTGCTCAAGGGGGCCTGGACCCGCCCACTTCCGCTTTGGGGGCCAGCAACAGTTGCCAGGGCAACCCTGGGCATGGCAGGGTGCTCAAGGGGGCCTGGACCCGCCCACTTCCGCTTTGGGGGCCAGCAACAGTTGCCAGGGCAACCCTGGGCATGGCAGGGGGCTTTAAGGGGGCCTGGACCCGCCCACTTCCGCTTTGGGGGCCAGCAACAGTTGCCAGGGCAACCCTGGGCATGGCACTCAAGGGGGCCTGGACCCGCCCACTTCCGCTTTGGGGGGCAGCAACAGTTGCCAGGGCAACCCTGGGCATGGCAGGGGGCTTTAAGGGGGCCTGGACCCGCCCACTTCCGCTTTGGGGGCCAGCAACAGTTGCCAGGGCAACCCTGGGCATGGCAGGAGGCTTTAAGGGGGCCTGGACCCGCCCACTTCCGCTTTGGGGGCCAGCAACAGTTGCCAGGGAAACCCTGGGCATGGCAGGGTGCTCAAGGGGGCCTGGACCCGCCCACTTCCGCTTTGGGGGCCAGCAACAGTTGCCAGGGCAACCCTGGGCATGGCAGGGGGCTTTAAGGGGGCCTGGACCCGCCCACTTCCGCTTTGGGGGCCAGCAACAGTTGCCAGGGCAACCCTGGGCATGGCAGGGGGCTTTAAGGGGGCCTGGACCCGCCCACTTCCGCTTTGGGGGCCAGCAACAGTTGCCAGGGCAACCCTGGGCATGGCAGGGGGCTTTAAGGGGGCCTGGACCCGCCCACTTCCGCTTTGGGGGCCAGCAACAGTTGCCAGGGCAACCCTGGGCATGGCAGGGTGCTCAAGGGGGCCTGGACCCGCCCACTTCCGCTTTGGGGGCCAGCAACAGTTGCCAGGGCAACCCTGGGCATGGCAGGGGGCTCAAGGGGGCCTGGACCCGCCCACTTCCGCTTTGGGGGCCAGCAACAGTTGCCAGGGCAACCCTGGGCATGGCAGGGGGCTTTAAGGGGGCCTGGACCCGCCCACTTCAACTTTGGGGGCTAGCAACAGTTGCCAGGGCAACCCTGGGCATGGCAGGGTGCTCAAGAGGGCCTGGACCCGCCCACTTCCGCTTTGGGGGCCAGCAACAGTTGCCAGGGCAACCCTTGGCATTGCAGGGTGCTCAAGGGGGCCTGGACCCGCCCACTTCCGCTTTAGGGGCCAGCAACAGTTGCCAGGGCAACCCTGGGCATGGCAGGGTGCTCAAGGGGTCCTGGACCCGCCCACTTCCGCTTTGGGGGCCAGCAACAGTTGCCAGGGCAACCCTGGGCATGGCAGGGGGCTTTAAGGGGGCCTGGACCCGCCCACTTCCGCTTTGGGGGCCAGCAACAGTTGCCAGGGCAACCCTGGGCATGGCAGGGGGCTCAAGGGGGCCTGGACCCGCCCACTTCCGCTTTGGGGGCCAGCAACAGTTGCCAGGGCAACCCTGGGCATGGCAAGGGGCTTTAAGGGGGCCTGGACCCGCCCACTTCCGCTTTGGGGGCCAGCAACAGTTGCCAGGGCAACCCTGGGCATGGCAAGGGGCTTTAAAGGGGCCTGGACCCGCCCACTTCCGCTTTGGGGGCCAGCGACAGTTGCCAGGGCAACCCTGGGCATGGCAGGGTGCTCAAGAGGGCCTGGACCCGCCCACTTCCGCTTTGGGGGCCAGCAACAGTTGCCAGGGCAACCCTTGGCATTGCAGGGTGCTCAAGGGGGCCTGGACCCGCCCACTTCCGCTTTGGGGGCCAGCAACAGTTGCCAGGGCAACCCTGGCATGGCAGGGTGCTCAAGGGGTCCTGGACCCGCCCACTTCCGCTTTGGGGGCCAGCAACAGTTGCCAGGGCAACCCTGGGCATGGCAGGGGGCTTTAAGGGGGCCTGGACCCGCCCACTTCCGCTTTGGGGGCCAGCAACAGTTGCCAGGGCAACCCTGGGCATGGCAGGGGGCTCAAGGGGGCCTGGACTCGCCCACTTCCGCTTTGGGGGCCAGCAACAGTTGCCAGGGCAACCCTGGGCATGGCAGGGGGCTTTAAGGGGGCCTGGACCCGCCCACTTCCGCTTTGGGGGCCAGCAACAGTTGCCAGGGCAACCCTGGGCATGGCAGGGGGCTCAAGGGGGCTTCGACCCGCCCACTTCCGCTTTGGGGGCCAGCAACAGTTGCCAGGGCTATGGGCATGGCAGGGGGCTTTAAGGGGGCCTTGACCCGCCCACTTCCGCTGTGGGGGCCAGCAACAGTTGCCAGGGCAACCATGGGCATGGCAGGGGGCTTTAAGGGGGCCTTGACCCGCCCACTTCCGCTGTGGGGGCCAGCAACAGTTGCCAGGGCAACCCTGGGCATGGCAGGGGGCTCAAGGGGGCCTGGACCCGCCCACTTCCGCTTTGGGGGCCAGCAACAGTTGCCAGGGCAACCCTGGGCATGGCAGGGTGCTCAAGGGGGCCTGGACCCGCCCACTTCCGCTTTGGGGGCCAGCAACAGTTGCCATGGCAACCCTGGGCATGGCAGGGTGCTCAAGGGGGCCTGGACCCGCCCACTTCCGCTTTGGGGGCCAGCAACAGTTGCCAGGGCAACCCTGGGCATGGCAGGGGGCTTTAAGGGGGCCTGGACCCGCCCACTTCCGCTTTGGGGGCCAGCAACAGTTGCCAGGGCAACCCTGGGCATGGCAGGGTGCTCAAGGGGGCCTGGACCCGCCCACTTCCGCTTTGGGGGCCAGCAACAGTTGCCAGGGCAACCCTGGGCATGGCAGGGGGCTTTAAGGGGGCCTGGACCCGCCCACTTCCGCTTTGGGGGCCAGCAACAGTTGCCAGGGCAACCCTGGGCATGGCAGGGGGCTTTAAGGGGGCCTGGACCCGCCCACTTCCGCTTTGGGGGCTAGCAACAGTTGCCAGGGCAACCCTGGGCATGGCAGGAGGCTTTAAGGGGGCCTGGACCCGCCCACTTCCGCTTTGGGGGCCAGCGACAGTTGCCAGGGCAACCCTGGGCATGGCATTGTGCTCAAGAGGGCCTGGACCCGCCCACTTCCGCTTTGGGGGCCAGCAACAGTTGCCAGGGCAACCCTTGGCATTGCAGGGTGCTCAAGGGGGCCTGGACCCGCCCACTTCCGCTTTGGGGGCCAGCAACAGTTGCCAGGGCAACCCTGGGCATGGCAGGGGGCTTTAAGGGGCCTGGACCCGCCCACTTCCGCTTTGGGGGCCAGCAACAGTTGCCAGGGCAACCCTGGGCATGGCAGGGGGCTCAAGGGGGCCTGGACCCGCCCACTTCCGCTTTGGGGGCCAGCAACAGTTGCCAGGGCAACCCTGGGCATGGCAGGGGGCTTAAGGGGGCCTGGACCCGCCCACTTCCGCTTTGGGGGCCAGCAACAGTTGCCAGGGCAACCCTGGGCATGGCAGGGTGCTCAAGGGGGCCTGGACCCGCCCACTTCCGCTTTGGGGGCCAGCAACAGTTGCCAGGGCAACCCTGGGCATGGCAGGGGGCTTTAAGGGGGCCTGGACCCGCCCACTTCCGCTTTGGGGGCCAGCAACAGTTGCCAGGGCAACCCTGGGCATGGCAGGGGGCTCAAGGGGGCCTCGACCCGCCCACTTCCGCTTTGGGGGCCAGCAACATTTGCCAGGGCAACCCTGGGCATGGCAGGGGGCTTTAAGGGGGCCTGGACCCGCCCACTTCCGCTTTGGGGGCCAGCAACAGTTGCCAGGGCAACCCTGGGCATGGCAGGGGGCTTTAAGGGGGCCTGGACCCGCCCACTTCCGCTTTGGGGGCCAGCAACAGTTGCCAGGGCAACCCTGGGCATGGCAGGGGGCTCAAGGGGGCCTGGACCCGCCCACTTCCGCTTTGGGGGCCAGCAACAGTTGCCAGGGCAACCCTGGGCATGACAGGGGGCTTTAAGGGGGCCTGGACCCGCCCACTTCCGCTTTGGGGGCCAGCAACAGTTGCCAGGGCAACCCTTGGCATGGCAGGGTGCTCAAGGGGGCCTGGACCCGCCCACTTCCGCTTTGGGGGCCAGCAACAGTTGCCATGGCAACCCTGGGCATGGCAGGGGGCTTTAAGGGGGCCTGGACCCGCCCACTTCCGCTTTGGGGGCCAGCAACAGTTGCCAGGGCAACCCTGGGCATGGCAGGGGGCTTTAAGGGGGCCTGGACCCGCCCACTTCCGCTTTGGGGGCCAGCAACAGTTGCCAGGGCAACCCTGGGCATGGCATGGGGCTTTAAGGGGGCCTGGACCCGCCCACTTCCGCTTTGGGGGCCAGCAACAGTTGCAACGGCAACCCTGGGCATGGCAGGGTGCTCAAGGGGGCCTGGACCCGCCCACTTCCGCTTTGGGGGCCAGCAACAGTTGCCAGGGCAACCCTGGGCATGGCAGGGGGCTTTAAGGGGGCCTGGACCCGCCCACTTCCGCTTTGGGGGCCAGCAACAGTTGCCAGGGCAACCCTGGGCATGGCAGGGGGCTCAAGGGGGCCTCGACCCGCCCACTTCCGCTTTGGGGGCCAGCAACATTTGCCAGGGCAACCCTGGGCATGGCAGGGGGCTTTAAGGGGGCCTGGACCCGCCCACTTCCGCTTTGGGGGCCAGCAACAGTTGCCAGGGCAACCCTGGGCATGGCAGGGGGCTTTAAGGGGGCCTGGACCCGCCCACTTCCGCTTTGGGGGCCAGCAACAGTTGCCAGGGCAACCCTGGGCATGGCAGGGGGCTCAAGGGGGCCTGGACCCGCCCACTTCCGCTTTGGGGGCCAGCAACAGTTGCCAGGGCAACCCTGGGCATGACAGGGGGCTTTAAGGGGGCCTGGACCCGCCCACTTCCGCTTTGGGGGCCAGCAACAGTTGCCAGGGCAACCCTTGGCATGGCAGGGTGCTCAAGGGGGCCTGGACCCGCCCACTTCCGCTTTGGGGGCCAGCAACAGTTGCCATGGCAACCCTGGGCATGGCAGGGGGCTTTAAGGGGGCCTGGACCCGCCCACTTCCGCTTTGGGGGCCAGCAACAGTTGCCAGGGCAACCCTGGGCATGGCAGGGGGCTTTAAGGGGGCCTGGACCCGCCCACTTCCGCTTTGGGGGCCAGCAACAGTTGCCAGGGCAACCCTGGGCATGGCATGGGGCTTTAAGGGGGCCTGGACCCGCCCACTTCCGCTTTGGGGGCCAGCAACAGTTGCCACGGCAACCCTGGGCATGGCAGGGTGCTCAAAGGGGCCTGGACCCGCCCACTTCCGCTTTGGGGGCCAGCAACAGTTGCCAGGGCAACCCTGGGCATGGCAGGGTGCTCAAGGGGGCCTGGACCCGCCCACTTCCGCTTTGGGGGCCAGCAACAGTTGCCAGGGCAACCCTTGGCATGGCAGGGTGCTCAAGGGGGCCTGGACCCGCCCACTTCCGCTTTGGGGGCCAGCAACAGTTGCCAGGGCAACCATGGGCATGGCAGGGGGCTTTAAGGGGGCCTTGACCCGCCCACTTCCGCTGTGGGGGCCAGCAACAGTTGCCAGGGCAACCCTGGGCATGGCAGGGGGCTCAAGGGGGCCTGGACCCGCCCACTTCCGCTTTGGGGGCCAGCAACAGTTGCCAGGGCAACCCTGGGCATGGCAGGGTGCTCAAGGGGGCCTGGACCCGCCCACTTCCGCTTTGGGGGCCAGCAACAGTTGCCATGGCAACCCTGGGCATGGCAGGGTGCTCAAGGGGGCCTGGACCCGCCCACTTCCGCTTTGGGGGCCAGCAACAGTTGCCAGGGCAACCCTGGGCATGGCAGGGGGCTTTAAGGGGGCCTGGACCCGCCCACTTCCGCTTTGGGGGCCAGCAACAGTTGCCAGGGCAACCCTGGGCATGGCAGGGTGCTCAAGGGGGCCTGGACCCGCCCACTTCCGCTTTGGGGGCCAGCAACAGTTGCCAGGGCAACCTTGGGCATGGCAGGGGGCTTTAAGGGGGCCTGGACCCGCCCACTTCCGCTTTGGGGGCCAGCAACAGTTGCCAGGGCAACCCTGGGCATGGCAGGGGGCTCAAGGGGGCCTGGACCCGCCCACTTCCGCTTTGGGGGGCAGCAACAGTTGCCAGGGCAACCCTGGGCATGGCAGGGGGCTTTAAGGGGGCCTGGACCCGCCCACTTCCGCTTTGGGGGCCAGCAACAGTTGCCAGGGCAACCCTGGGCATGGCAGGAGGCTTTAAGGGGGCCTGGACCCGCCCACTTCCGCTTTGGGGGCCAGCAACAGTTGCCAGGGAAACCCTGGGCATGGCAGGGTGCTCAAGGGGGCCTGGACCCGCCCACTTCCGCTTTGGGGGCCAGCAACAGTTGCCAGGGCAACCCTGGGCATGGCAGGGGGCTTTAAGGGGGCCTGGACCCGCCCACTTCCGCTTTGGGGGCCAGCAACAGTTGCCAGGGCAACCCTGTGCATGGCAGGGGGCTTTAAGGGGGCCTGGACCCGCCCACTTCCGCTTTGGGGGCCAGCAACAGTTGCCAGGGCAACCCTTGGCATGGCAGGGTGCTCAAGGGGGCCTGGACCCACCCACTTCCGCTTTGGGGGCCAGCAACAGTTGCCATGGCAACCCTGGGCATGGCAGGGGGCTTTAAGGGGGCCTGGACCCGCCCACTTCCGCTTTGGGGGCCAGCAACAGTTGCCAGGGCAACCCTGGGCATGGCAGGGGGCTTTAAGGGGGCCTGGACCCGCCCACTTCCGCTTTGGGGGCCAGCAATAGTTGCCAGGGCAACCCTGGGCATGGCATGGGGCTTTAAGGGGGCCTGGACCCGCCCACTTCCGCTTTGGGGGCCAGCAACAGTTGCCACGGCAACCCTGGGCATGGCAGGGTGCTCAAAGGGGCCTGGACCCGCCCACTTCCGCTGTGGGGGCCAGCAACAGTTGCCAGGGCAACCCTGGGCATGGCAGGGGGCTCAAGGGGGCCTGGACCCGCCCACTTCCGCTGTGGGGGCCAGCAACAGTTGCCAGGGCAACCCTGGGCATGGCAGGGGGCTCAAGGGGGCCTGGACCCGCCCACTTCCGCTTTGGGGGCCAGCAACAGTTGCCAGGGCAACCCTGGGCATGGCAGGGTGCTCAAGGGGGCCTGGACCCGCCCACTTCCGCTTTGGGGGCCAGCAACAGTTGCCAGGGCAACCCTGGGCATGGCAGGGTGCTCATGGGGGCCTGGACCCGCCCACTTCCGCTTTGGGGGCCAGCAACAGTTGCCAGGGCAACCCTGGGCATGGCAGGGGGCTTTAAGGGGGCCTGGACCCGCCCACTTCCGCTTTGGGGGCCAGCAACAGTTGCCAGGGCAACCCTTGGCATGGCAGGGTGCTCAAGGGGGCCTGGACCCGCCCACTTCCGCTTTGGGGGCCAGCAACAGTTGCCAGGGCAACCCTGGGCATGGCAGGGTGCTCAAGGGGGCCTGGACCCGCCCACTTCCGCTTTGGGGGCCAGCAACAGTTGCCAGGGCAACCATGGGCATGGCAGGGGGCTTTAAGGGGGCCTTGACCCGCCCACTTCCGCTGTGGGGGCCAGCAACAGTTGCCAGGGCAACCATGGGCATGGCAGGGGGCTTTAAGGGGGCCTTGACCCGCCCACTTCCGCTGTGGGGGCCAGCAACAGTTGCCAGGGCAACCCTGGGCATGGCAGGGGGCTCAAGGGGGCCTGGACCCGCCCACTTCCGCTTTGGGGGCCAGCAACAGTTGCCAGGGCAACCCTGGGCATGGCAGGGTGCTCAAGGGGGCCTGGACCCGCCCACTTCCGCTTTGGGGGCCAGCAACAGTTGCCATGGCAACCCTGGGCATGGCAGGGTGCTCAAGGGGGCCTGGACCCGCCCACTTCCGCTTTGGGGGCCAGCAACAGTTGCCAGGGCAACCCTGGGCATGGCAGGGGGCTTTAAGGGGGCCTGGACCCGCCCACTTCCGCTTTGGGGGCCAGCAACAGTTGCCAGGGCAACCCTGGGCATGGCAGGGTGCTCAAGGGGGCCTGGACCCGCCCACTTCCGCTTTGGGGGCCAGCAACAGTTGCCAGGGCAACCCTGGGCATGGCAGGGGGCTTTAAGGGGGCCTGGACCCGCCCACTTCCGCTTTGGGGGCCAGCAACAGTTGCCAGGGCAACCCTGGGCATGGCACTCAAGGGGGCCTGGACCCGCCCACTTCCGCTTTGGGGGGCAGCAACAGTTGCCAGGGCAACCCTGGGCATGGCAGGGGGCTTTAAGGGGGCCTGGACCCGCCCACTTCCGCTTTGGGGGCCAGCAACAGTTGCCAGGGCAACCCTGGGCATGGCAGGAGGCTTTAAGGGGGCCTGGACCCGCCCACTTCCGCTTTGGGGGCCAGCAACAGTTGCCAGGGAAACCCTGGGCATGGCAGGGTGCTCAAGGGGGCCTGGACCCGCCCACTTCCGCTTTGGGGGCCAGCAACAGTTGCCAGGGCAACCCTGGGCATGGCAGGGGGCTTTAAGGGGGCCTGGACCCGCCCACTTCCGCTTTGGGGGCCAGCAACAGTTGCCAGGGCAACCCTGTGCATGGCAGGGGGCTTTAAGGGGGCCTGGACCCGCCCACTTCCGCTTTGGGGGCCAGCAACAGTTGCCAGGGCAACCCTTGGCATGGCAGGGTGCTCAAGGGGGCCTGGACCCGCCCACTTCCGCTTTGGGGGCCAGCAACAGTTGCCATGGCAACCCTGGGCATGGCAGGGGGCTTTAAGGGGGCCTGGACCCGCCCACTTCCGCTTTGGGGGCCAGCAACAGTTGCCAGGGCAACCCTGGGCATGGCAGGGGGCTTTAAGGGGGCCTGGACCCGCCCACTTCCGCTTTGGGGGCCAGCAACAGTTGCCAGGGCAACCCTGGGCATGGCATGGGGCTTTAAGGGGGCCTGGACCCGCCCACTTCCGCTTTGGGGGCCAGCAACAGTTGCCACGGCAACCCTGGGCATGGCAGGGTGCTCAAAGGGGCCTGGACCCGCCCACTTCCGCTGTGGGGGCCAGCAACAGTTGCCAGGGCAACCCTGGGCATGGCAGGGGGCTCAAGGGGGCCTGGACCCGCCCACTTCCGCTGTGGGGGCCAGCAACAGTTGCCAGGGCAACCCTGGGCATGGCAGGGGGCTCAAGGGGGCCTGGACCCGCCCACTTCCGCTTTGGGGGCCAGCAACAGTTGCCAGGGCAACCCTGGGCATGGCAGGGTGCTCAAGGGGGCCTGGACCCGCCCACTTCCGCTTTGGGGGCCAGCAACAGTTGCCAGGGCAACCCTGGGCATGGCAGGGTGCTCAAGGGGGCCTGGACCCGCCCACTTCCGCTTTGGGGGCCAGCAACAGTTGCCAGGGCAACCCTGGGCATGGCAGGGGGCTTTAAGGGGGCCTGGACCCGCCCACTTCCGCTTTGGGGGCCAGCAACAGTTGCCAGGGCAACCCTTGGCATGGCAGGGTGCTCAAGGGGGCCTGGACCCGCCCACTTCCGCTTTGGGGGCCAGCAACAGTTGCCAGGGCAACCCTGGGCATGGCAGGGTGCTCAAGGGGGCCTGGACCCGCCCACTTCCGCTTTGGGGGCCAGCAACAGTTGCCAGGGCAACCATGGGCATGGCAGGGGGCTTTAAGGGGGCCTTGACCCGCCCACTTCCGCTGTGGGGGCCAGCAACAGTTGCCAGGGCAACCATGGGCATGGCAGGGGGCTTTAAGGGGGCCTTGACCCGCCCACTTCCGCTGTGGGGGCCAGCAACAGTTGCCAGGGCAACCCTGGGCATGGCAGGGGGCTCAAGGGGGCCTGGACCCGCCCACTTCCGCTTTGGGGGCCAGCAACAGTTGCCAGGGCAACCCTGGGCATGGCAGGGTGCTCAAGGGGGCCTGGACCCGCCCACTTCCGCTTTGGGGGCCAGCAACAGTTGCCATGGCAACCCTGGGCATGGCAGGGTGCTCAAGGGGGCCTGGACCCGCCCACTTCCGCTTTGGGGGCCAGCAACAGTTGCCAGGGCAACCCTGGGCATGGCAGGGGGCTTTAAGGGGGCCTGGACCCGCCCACTTCCGCTTTGGGGGCCAGCAACAGTTGCCAGGGCAACCCTGGGCATGGCAGGGTGCTCAAGGGGGCCTGGACCCGCCCACTTCCGCTTTGGGGGCCAGCAACAGTTGCCAGGGCAACCCTGGGCATGGCAGGGGGCTTTAAGGGGGCCTGGACCCGCCCACTTCCGCTTTGGGGGCCAGCAACAGTTGCCAGGGCAACCCTGGGCATGGCAGGGGGCTTTAAGGGGGCCTGGACCCGCCCACTTCCGCTTTGGGGGCTAGCAACAGTTGCCAGGGCAACCCTGGGCATGGCAGGAGGCTTTAAGGGGGCCTGGACCCGCCCACTTCCGCTTTGGGGGCCAGCGACAGTTGCCAGGGCAACCCTGGGCATGGCATTGTGCTCAAGAGGGCCTGGACCCGCCCACTTCCGCTTTGGGGGCCAGCAACAGTTGCCAGGGCAACCCTTGGCATTGCAGGGTGCTCAAGGGGGCCTGGACCCGCCCACTTCCGCTTTGGGGGCCAGCAACAGTTGCCAGGGCAACCCTGGGCATGGCAGGGGGCTTTAAGGGGCCTGGACCCGCCCACTTCCGCTTTGGGGGCCAGCAACAGTTGCCAGGGCAACCCTGGGCATGGCAGGGGGCTCAAGGGGGCCTGGACCCGCCCACTTCCGCTTTGGGGGCCAGCAACAGTTGCCAGGGCAACCCTGGGCATGGCAGGGGGCTTAAGGGGGCCTGGACCCGCCCACTTCCGCTTTGGGGGCCAGCAACAGTTGCCAGGGCAACCCTGGGCATGGCAGGGTGCTCAAGGGGGCCTGGACCCGCCCACTTCCGCTTTGGGGGCCAGCAACAGTTGCCAGGGCAACCCTGGGCATGGCAGGGGGCTTTAAGGGGGCCTGGACCCGCCCACTTCCGCTTTGGGGGCCAGCAACAGTTGCCAGGGCAACCCTGGGCATGGCAGGGGGCTCAAGGGGGCCTCGACCCGCCCACTTCCGCTTTGGGGGCCAGCAACATTTGCCAGGGCAACCCTGGGCATGGCAGGGGGCTTTAAGGGGGCCTGGACCCGCCCACTTCCGCTTTGGGGGCCAGCAACAGTTGCCAGGGCAACCCTGGGCATGGCAGGGGGCTTTAAGGGGGCCTGGACCCGCCCACTTCCGCTTTGGGGGCCAGCAACAGTTGCCAGGGCAACCCTGGGCATGGCAGGGGGCTCAAGGGGGCCTGGACCCGCCCACTTCCGCTTTGGGGGCCAGCAACAGTTGCCAGGGCAACCCTGGGCATGACAGGGGGCTTTAAGGGGGCCTGGACCCGCCCACTTCCGCTTTGGGGGCCAGCAACAGTTGCCAGGGCAACCCTTGGCATGGCAGGGTGCTCAAGGGGGCCTGGACCCGCCCACTTCCGCTTTGGGGGCCAGCAACAGTTGCCATGGCAACCCTGGGCATGGCAGGGGGCTTTAAGGGGGCCTGGACCCGCCCACTTCCGCTTTGGGGGCCAGCAACAGTTGCCAGGGCAACCCTGGGCATGGCAGGGGGCTTTAAGGGGGCCTGGACCCGCCCACTTCCGCTTTGGGGGCCAGCAACAGTTGCCAGGGCAACCCTGGGCATGGCATGGGGCTTTAAGGGGGCCTGGACCCGCCCACTTCCGCTTTGGGGGCCAGCAACAGTTGCAACGGCAACCCTGGGCATGGCAGGGTGCTCAAGGGGGCCTGGACCCGCCCACTTCCGCTTTGGGGGCCAGCAACAGTTGCCAGGGCAACCCTGGGCATGGCAGGGGGCTTTAAGGGGGCCTGGACCCGCCCACTTCCGCTTTGGGGGCCAGCAACAGTTGCCAGGGCAACCCTGGGCATGGCAGGGGGCTCAAGGGGGCCTCGACCCGCCCACTTCCGCTTTGGGGGCCAGCAACATTTGCCAGGGCAACCCTGGGCATGGCAGGGGGCTTTAAGGGGGCCTGGACCCGCCCACTTCCGCTTTGGGGGCCAGCAACAGTTGCCAGGGCAACCCTGGGCATGGCAGGGGGCTTTAAGGGGGCCTGGACCCGCCCACTTCCGCTTTGGGGGCCAGCAACAGTTGCCAGGGCAACCCTGGGCATGGCAGGGGGCTCAAGGGGGCCTGGACCCGCCCACTTCCGCTTTGGGGGCCAGCAACAGTTGCCAGGGCAACCCTGGGCATGACAGGGGGCTTTAAGGGGGCCTGGACCCGCCCACTTCCGCTTTGGGGGCCAGCAACAGTTGCCAGGGCAACCCTTGGCATGGCAGGGTGCTCAAGGGGGCCTGGACCCGCCCACTTCCGCTTTGGGGGCCAGCAACAGTTGCCATGGCAACCCTGGGCATGGCAGGGGGCTTTAAGGGGGCCTGGACCCGCCCACTTCCGCTTTGGGGGCCAGCAACAGTTGCCAGGGCAACCCTGGGCATGGCAGGGGGCTTTAAGGGGGCCTGGACCCGCCCACTTCCGCTTTGGGGGCCAGCAACAGTTGCCAGGGCAACCCTGGGCATGGCATGGGGCTTTAAGGGGGCCTGGACCCGCCCACTTCCGCTTTGGGGGCCAGCAACAGTTGCCACGGCAACCCTGGGCATGGCAGGGTGCTCAAAGGGGCCTGGACCCGCCCACTTCCGCTTTGGGGGCCAGCAACAGTTGCCAGGGCAACCCTGGGCATGGCAGGGTGCTCAAGGGGGCCTGGACCCGCCCACTTCCGCTTTGGGGGCCAGCAACAGTTGCCAGGGCAACCCTTGGCATGGCAGGGTGCTCAAGGGGGCCTGGACCCGCCCACTTCCGCTTTGGGGGCCAGCAACAGTTGCCAGGGCAACCATGGGCATGGCAGGGGGCTTTAAGGGGGCCTTGACCCGCCCACTTCCGCTGTGGGGGCCAGCAACAGTTGCCAGGGCAACCCTGGGCATGGCAGGGGGCTCAAGGGGGCCTGGACCCGCCCACTTCCGCTTTGGGGGCCAGCAACAGTTGCCAGGGCAACCCTGGGCATGGCAGGGTGCTCAAGGGGGCCTGGACCCGCCCACTTCCGCTTTGGGGGCCAGCAACAGTTGCCATGGCAACCCTGGGCATGGCAGGGTGCTCAAGGGGGCCTGGACCCGCCCACTTCCGCTTTGGGGGCCAGCAACAGTTGCCAGGGCAACCCTGGGCATGGCAGGGGGCTTTAAGGGGGCCTGGACCCGCCCACTTCCGCTTTGGGGGCCAGCAACAGTTGCCAGGGCAACCCTGGGCATGGCAGGGTGCTCAAGGGGGCCTGGACCCGCCCACTTCCGCTTTGGGGGCCAGCAACAGTTGCCAGGGCAACCTTGGGCATGGCAGGGGGCTTTAAGGGGGCCTGGACCCGCCCACTTCCGCTTTGGGGGCCAGCAACAGTTGCCAGGGCAACCCTGGGCATGGCACTCAAGGGGGCCTGGACCCGCCCACTTCCGCTTTGGGGGCAGCAACAGTTGCCAGGGCAACCCTGGGCATGGCAGGGGGCTTTAAGGGGGCCTGGACCCGCCCACTTCCGCTTTGGGGGCCAGCAACAGTTGCCAGGGCAACCCTGGGCATGGCAGGAGGCTTTAAGGGGGCCTGGACCCGCCCACTTCCGCTTTGGGGGCCAGCAACAGTTGCCAGGGAAACCCTGGGCATGGCAGGGTGCTCAAGGGGGCCTGGACCCGCCCACTTCCGCTTTGGGGGCCAGCAACAGTTGCCAGGGCAACCCTGGGCATGGCAGGGGGCTTTAAGGGGGCCTGGACCCGCCCACTTCCGCTTTGGGGGCCAGCAACAGTTGCCAGGGCAACCCTGTGCATGGCAGGGGGCTTTAAGGGGGCCTGGACCCGCCCACTTCCGCTTTGGGGGCCAGCAACAGTTGCCAGGGCAACCCTTGGCATGGCAGGGTGCTCAAGGGGGCCTGGACCCACCCACTTCCGCTTTGGGGGCCAGCAACAGTTGCCATGGCAACCCTGGGCATGGCAGGGGGCTTTAAGGGGGCCTGGACCCGCCCACTTCCGCTTTGGGGGCCAGCAACAGTTGCCAGGGCAACCCTGGGCATGGCAGGGGGCTTTAAGGGGGCCTGGACCCGCCCACTTCCGCTTTGGGGGCCAGCAATAGTTGCCAGGGCAACCCTGGGCATGGCATGGGGCTTTAAGGGGGCCTGGACCCGCCCACTTCCGCTTTGGGGGCCAGCAACAGTTGCCACGGCAACCCTGGGCATGGCAGGGTGCTCAAAGGGGCCTGGACCCGCCCACTTCCGCTGTGGGGGCCAGCAACAGTTGCCAGGGCAACCCTGGGCATGGCAGGGGGCTCAAGGGGGCCTGGACCCGCCCACTTCCGCTGTGGGGGCCAGCAACAGTTGCCAGGGCAACCCTGGGCATGGCAGGGGGCTCAAGGGGGCCTGGACCCGCCCACTTCCGCTTTGGGGGCCAGCAACAGTTGCCAGGGCAACCCTGGGCATGGCAGGGTGCTCAAGGGGGCCTGGACCCGCCCACTTCCGCTTTGGGGGCCAGCAACAGTTGCCAGGGCAACCTGGGCATGGCAGGGTGCTCATGGGGGCCTGGACCCGCCCACTTCCGCTTTGGGGGCCAGCAACAGTTGCCAGGGCAACCCTGGGCATGGCAGGGGGCTTTAAGGGGGCCTGGACCCGCCCACTTCCGCTTTGGGGGCCAGCAACAGTTGCCAGGGCAACCCTTGGCATGGCAGGGTGCTCAAGGGGGCCTGGACCCGCCCACTTCCGCTTTGGGGGCCAGCAACAGTTGCCAGGGCAACCCTGGGCATGGCAGGGTGCTCAAGGGGGCCTGGACCCGCCCACTTCCGCTTTGGGGGCCAGCAACAGTTGCCAGGGCAACCATGGGCATGGCAGGGGGCTTTAAGGGGGCCTTGACCCGCCCACTTCCGCTGTGGGGGCCAGCAACAGTTGCCAGGGCAACCATGGGCATGGCAGGGGGCTTTAAGGGGGCCTTGACCCGCCCACTTCCGCTGTGGGGGCCAGCAACAGTTGCCAGGGCAACCCTGGGCATGGCAGGGGGCTCAAGGGGGCCTGGACCCGCCCACTTCCGCTTTGGGGGCCAGCAACAGTTGCCAGGGCAACCCTGGGCATGGCAGGGTGCTCAAGGGGGCCTGGACCCGCCCACTTCCGCTTTGGGGGCCAGCAACAGTTGCCATGGCAACCCTGGGCATGGCAGGGTGCTCAAGGGGGCCTGGACCCGCCCACTTCCGCTTTGGGGGCCAGCAACAGTTGCCAGGGCAACCCTGGGCATGGCAGGGGGCTTTAAGGGGGCCTGGACCCGCCCACTTCCGCTTTGGGGGCCAGCAACAGTTGCCAGGGCAACCCTGGGCATGGCAGGGTGCTCAAGGGGGCCTGGACCCGCCCACTTCCGCTTTGGGGGCCAGCAACAGTTGCCAGGGCAACCCTGGGCATGGCAGGGGGCTTTAAGGGGGCCTGGACCCGCCCACTTCCGCTTTGGGGGCCAGCAACAGTTGCCAGGGCAACCCTGGGCATGGCACTCAAGGGGGCCTGGACCCGCCCACTTCCGCTTTGGGGGGCAGCAACAGTTGCCAGGGCAACCCTGGGCATGGCAGGGGGCTTTAAGGGGGCCTGGACCCGCCCACTTCCGCTTTGGGGGCCAGCAACAGTTGCCAGGGCAACCCTGGGCATGGCAGGAGGCTTTAAGGGGGCCTGGACCCGCCCACTTCCGCTTTGGGGGCCAGCAACAGTTGCCAGGGAAACCCTGGGCATGGCAGGGTGCTCAAGGGGGCCTGGACCCGCCCACTTCCGCTTTGGGGGCCAGCAACAGTTGCCAGGGCAACCCTGGGCATGGCAGGGGGCTTTAAGGGGGCCTGGACCCGCCCACTTCCGCTTTGGGGGCCAGCAACAGTTGCCAGGGCAACCCTGTGCATGGCAGGGGGCTTTAAGGGGGCCTGGACCCGCCCACTTCCGCTTTGGGGGCCAGCAACAGTTGCCAGGGCAACCCTTGGCATGGCAGGGTGCTCAAGGGGGCCTGGACCCGCCCACTTCCGCTTTGGGGGCCAGCAACAGTTGCCATGGCAACCCTGGGCATGGCAGGGGGCTTTAAGGGGGCCTGGACCCGCCCACTTCCGCTTTGGGGGCCAGCAACAGTTGCCAGGGCAACCCTGGGCATGGCAGGGGGCTTTAAGGGGGCCTGGACCCGCCCACTTCCGCTTTGGGGGCCAGCAACAGTTGCCAGGGCAACCCTGGGCATGGCATGGGGCTTTAAGGGGGCCTGGACCCGCCCACTTCCGCTTTGGGGGCCAGCAACAGTTGCCACGGCAACCCTGGGCATGGCAGGGTGCTCAAAGGGGCCTGGACCCGCCCACTTCCGCTGTGGGGGCCAGCAACAGTTGCCAGGGCAACCCTGGGCATGGCAGGGGGCTCAAGGGGGCCTGGACCCGCCCACTTCCGCTGTGGGGGCCAGCAACAGTTGCCAGGGCAACCCTGGGCATGGCAGGGGGCTCAAGGGGGCCTGGACCCGCCCACTTCCGCTTTGGGGGCCAGCAACAGTTGCCAGGGCAACCCTGGGCATGGCAGGGTGCTCAAGGGGGCCTGGACCCGCCCACTTCCGCTTTGGGGGCCAGCAACAGTTGCCAGGGCAACCCTGGGCATGGCAGGGGGCTTTAAGGGGGCCTGGACCCGCCCACTTCCGCTTTGGGGGCCAGCAACAGTTGCCAGGGCAACCCTGGGCATGGCAGGGGGCTTTAAGGGGGCCTGGACCCGCCCACTTCCGCTTTGGGGGCCAGCAACAGTTGCCAGGGCAACCCTGTGCATGGCAGGGGGCTTTAAGGGGGCCTGGACCCGCCCACTTCCGCTTTGGGGGCCAGCAACAGTTGCCAGGGCAACCCTTGGCATGGCAGGGTGCTCAAGGGGGCCTGGACCCGCCCACTTCCGCTTTGGGGGCCAGCAACAGTTGCCATGGCAACCCTGGGCATGGCAGGGGGCTTTAAGGGGGCCTGGACCCGCCCACTTCCGCTTTGGGGGCCAGCAACAGTTGCCAGGGCAACCCTGGGCATGGCAGGGGGCTTTAAGGGGGCCTGGACCCGCCCACTTCCGCTTTGGGGGCCAGCAACAGTTGCCAGGGCAACCCTGGGCATGGCATGGGGCTTTAAGGGGGCCTGGACCCGCCCACTTCCGCTTTGGGGGCCAGCAACAGTTGCCACGGCAACCCTGGGCATGGCAGGGTGCTCAAAGGGGCCTGGACCCGCCCACTTCCGCTGTGGGGGCCAGCAACAGTTGCCAGGGCAACCCTGGGCATGGCAGGGGGCTCAAGGGGGCCTGGACCCGCCCACTTCCGCTGTGGGGGCCAGCAACAGTTGCCAGGGCAACCCTGGGCATGGCAGGGGGCTCAAGGGGGCCTGGACCCGCCCACTTCCGCTTTGGGGGCCAGCAACAGTTGCCAGGGCAACCCTGGGCATGGCAGGGTGCTCAAGGGGGCCTGGACCCGCCCACTTCCGTTTTGGGGGCCAGCAACAGTTGCCAGGGCAACCCTGGGCATGGCAGGGTGCTCAAGGGGGCCTGGACCCGCCCACTTCCGCTTTGGGGGCCAGCAACAGTTGCCAGGGCAACCCTGGGCATGGCAGGGGGCTTTAAGGGGGCCTGGACCCGCCCACTTCCGCTTTGGGGGCCAGCAACAGTTGCCAGGGCAACCCTTGGCATGGCAGGGTGCTCAAGGGGGCCTGGACCCGCCCACTTCCGCTTTGGGGGCCAGCAACAGTTGCCAGGGCAACCCTGGGCATGGCAGGGTGCTCAAGGGGGCCTGGACCCGCCCACTTCCGCTTTGGGGGCCAGCAACAGTTGCCAGGGCAACCCTGGGCATGGCAGAGGGCTTTAAGGGGGCCTGGACCCGCCCACTTCCGCTTTGGGGGCCAGCAACAGTTGCCAGGGCAACCCTTGGCATGGCAGGGTGCTCAAGGGGGCCTGGACCCGCCCACTTCCGCTTTGGGGGCCAGCAACAGTTGCCAGGGCAACCCTGGGCATGGCAGGGGGCTTTAAGGGGGCCTTGACCCGCCCACTTCCGCTGTGGGGGCCAGCAACAGTTGCCAGGGCAACCCTGGGCATGGCAGGGGGCTCAAGGGGGCCTGGACCCGCCCACTTCCGCTTTGGGGGCCAGCAACAGTTGCCAGGGCAACCCTGGGCATGGCAGGGTGCTCAAGGGGGCCTGGACCCGCCCACTTCCGCTTTGGGGGCCAGCAACAGTTGCCAGGGCAACCCTGGGCATGGCAGGGTGCTCAAGGGGGCCTGGACCCGCCCACTTCCGCTTTGGGGGCCAGCAACAGTTGCCAGGGCAACCCTGGGCATGGCAGGGTGCTCAAGGGGGCCTGGACCCGCCCACTTCCGCTTTGGGGGCCAGCAACAGTTGCCAGGGCAACCCTGGGCATGGCAGGGGGCTTTAAGGGGGCCTGGACCCGCCCACTTCCGCTTTGGGGGCCAGCAACAGTTGCCAGGGCAACCCTGGGCATGGCACTCAAGGGGGCCTGGACCCGCCCACTTCCGCTTTGGGGGGCAGCAACAGTTGCCAGGGCAACCCTGGGCATGGCAGGGGGCTTTAAGGGGGCCTGGACCCGCCCACTTCCGCTTTGGGGGCCAGCAACAGTTGCCAGGGCAACCCTGGGCATGGCAGGAGGCTTTAAGGGGGCCTGGACCCGCCCACTTCCGCTTTGGGGGCCAGCAACAGTTGCCAGGGAAACCCTGGGCATGGCAGGGTGCTCAAGGGGGCCTGGACCCGCCCACTTCCGCTTTGGGGGCCAGCAACAGTTGCCAGGGCAACCCTGGGCATGGCAGGGGGCTTTAAGGGGGCCTGGACCCGCCCACTTCCGCTTTGGGGGCCAGCAACAGTTGCCAGGGCAACCCTGTGCATGGCAGGGGGCTTTAAGGGGGCCTGGACCCGCCCACTTCCGCTTTGGGGGCCAGCAACAGTTGCCAGGGCAACCCTGGGCATGGCAGGGGGCTTTAAGGGGGCCTGGACCCGCCCACTTCCGCTTTGGGGGCCAGCAACAGTTGCCAGAGCAACCCTGGGCATGGCAGGGGGCTTTAAGGGGGCCTGGACCCGCCCACTTCCGCTTTGGGGGCCAGCAACAGTTGCCAGGGCAACCCTGGGCATGGCAGGGGGCTCAAGGGGGCCTGGACCCGCCCACTTCCGCTTTGGGGGCCAGCAACAGTTGCCAGGGCAACCCTGGGCATGGCAGGGGGCTTTAAGGGGGCCTGGACCCGCCCACTTCCGCTTTGGGGGGCAGCAACAGTTGCCAGGGCAACCCTGGGCATGGCAGGGGGCTCAAGGGGGCCTGGACCCGCCCACTTCCGCTTTGGGGGGCAGCAACAGTTGCCAGGGCAACCCTGGGCATGGCAGGGGGCTTTAAGGGGGCCTGGACCCGCCCACTTCCGCTTTGGGGGCCAGCAACAGTTGCCAGGGCAACCCTGGGCATGGCAAGGGGCTTTAAAGGGGCCTGGACCCGCCCACTTCCGCTTTGGGGGCCAGCGACAGTTGCCAGGGCAACCCTGGGCATGGCAGGGTGCTCAAGAGGGCCTGGACCCGCCCACTTCCGCTTTGGGGGCCAGCAACAGTTGCCAGGGCAACCCTTGGCATTGCAGGGTGCTCAAGGGGGCCTGGACCCGCCCACTTCCGCTTTGGGGGCCAGCAACAGTTGCCAGGGCAACCCTGGGCATGGCAGGGTGCTCAAGGGGTCCTGGACCCGCCCACTTCCGCTTTGGGGGCCAGCAACAGTTGCCAGGGCAACCCTGGGCATGGCAGGGGGCTTTAAGGGGGCCTGGACCCGCCCACTTCCGCTTTGGGGGCCAGCAACAGTTGCCAGGGCAACCCTGGGCATGGCATGGGGCTTTAAGGGGGCCTGGACCCGCCCACTTCCGCTTTGGGGGCCAGCAACAGTTGCCACGGCAACCCTGGGCATGGCAGGGTGCTCAAAGGGGCCTGGACCCGCCCACTTCCGCTTTGGGGGCCAGCAACAGTTGCCAGGGCAACCCTGGGCATGGCAGGGTGCTCAAGGGGGCCTGGACCCGCCCACTTCCGCTTTGGGGGCCAGCAACAGTTGCCAGGGCAACCCTGGGCATGGCAGAGGGCTTTAAGGGGGCCTGGACCCGCCCACTTCCGCTTTGGGGGCCAGCAACAGTTGCCAGGGCAACCCTGGGCATGGCAGGGGGCTTTAAGGGGGCCTGGACCCGCCCACTTCCGCTTTGGGGGCCAGCAACAGTTGCCAGGGCAACCCTGGGCATGGCAGGGTGCTCAAGGGGGCCTGGACCCGCCCACTTCCGCTTTGGGGGCCAGCAACAGTTGCCAGGGCAACCCTGGGCATGGCAGGGGGCTTTAAGGGGGCCTGGACCCGCCCACTTCCGCTTTGGGGGCCAGCAACAGTTGCCAGGGCAACCCTGGGCATGGCAGGGTGCTCAAGGGGGCCTGGACCCGCCCACTTCCGCTTTGGGGGCCAGCAACAGTTGCCAGGGCAACCCTGGGCATGGCAGGGGGCTTTAAGGGGGCCTGGACCCGCCCACTTCCGCTTTGGGGGCCATCACAAGTTGCCAGGGCAACCCTGGGCATGGCACTCAAGGGGGCCTGGACCCGCCCACTTCCGCTTTGGGGGGCAGCAACAGTTGCCAGGGCAACCCTGGGCATGGCAGGGGGCTTTAAGGGGGCCTGGACCCGCCCACTTCCGCTTTGGGGGCCAGCAACAGTTGCCAGGGCAACCCTGGGCATGGCAGGAGGCTTTAAGGGGGCCTGGACCCGCCCACTTCCGCTTTGGGGGCCAGCAACAGTTGCCAGGGAAACCCTGGGCATGGCAGGGTGCTCAAGGGGGCCTGGACCCGCCCACTTCCGCTTTGGGGGCCAGCAACAGTTGCCAGGGCAACCCTGGGCATGGCAGGGGGCTTTAAGGGGGCCTGGACCCGCCCACTTCCGCTTTGGGGGCCAGCAACAGTTGCCAGGGCAACCCTGGGCATGGCAGGGGGCTTTAAGGGGGCCTGGACCCGCCCACTTCCGCTTTGGGGGCCAGCAACAGTTGCCAGGGCAACCCTGGGCATGGCAGGGGGCTGTAAGGGGGCCTGGACCCGCCCACTTCCGCTTTGGGGGCCAGCAACAGTTGCCAGGGCAACCCTGGGCATGGCAGGGGGCTCAAGGGGGCCTGGACCCGCCCACTTCCGCTTTGGGGGCCAGCAACAGTTGCCAGGGCAACCCTGGGCATGGCAGGGGGCTCAAGGGGGCCTGGACCCGCCCACTTCCGCTTTGGGGGCCAGCAACAGTTGCCAGGGCAACCCTGGGCATGGCAGGGGGCTCAAGGGGGCCTGGACCCGCCCACTTCCGCTTTGGGGGCCAGCAACAGTTGCCAGGGCAACCCTGGGCATGGCAGGGGGCTCAAGGGGGCCTGGACCCGCCCACTTCCGCTTTGGGGGCCAGCAACAGTTGCCAGGGCAACCCTGGGCATGGCAGGGGGCTTAAGGGGGCCTGGACCCGCCCACTTCCGCTTTGGGGGCCAGCAACAGTTGCCAGGGCAACCCTGGGCATGGCAGGGTGCTCAAGGGGGCCTGGACCCGCCCACTTCCGCTTTGGGGGCCAGCAACAGTTGCCAGGGCAACCCTGGGCATGGCAGGGGGCTTTAAGGGGGCCTGGACCCGCCCACTTCCGCTTTGGGGGCCAGCAACAGTTGCCAGGGCAACCCTGGGCATGGCAGGGGGCTTTAAGGGGGCCTGGACCCGCCCACTTCCGCTTTGGGGGCCAGCAACAGTTGCCAGGGCAACCCTGGGCATGGCAGGGGGCTCAAGGGGGCCTGGACCCGCCCACTTCCGCTTTGGGGGCCAGCAACAGTTGCCAGGGCAACCCTGGGCATGACAGGGGGCTTTAAGGGGGCCTGGACCCGCCCACTTCCGCTTTGGGGGCCAGCAACAGTTGCCAGGGCAACCCTTGGCATGGCAGGGTGCTCAAGGGGGCCTGGACCCGCCCACTTCCGCTTTGGGGGCCAGCAACAGTTGCCATGGCAACCCTGGGCATGGCAGGGGGCTTTAAGGGGGCCTGGACCCGCCCACTTCCGCTTTGGGGGCCAGCAACAGTTGCCAGGGCAACCCTGGGCATGGCAGGGGGCTTTAAGGGGGCCTGGACCCGCCCACTTCCGCTTTGGGGGCCAGCAACAGTTGCCAGGGAAACCCTGGGCATGGCATGGGGCTTTAAGGGGGCCTGGACCCGCCCACTTCCGCTTTGGGGGCCAGCAACAGTTGCCAGGGCAACCCTGGGCATGGCATGGGGCTTTAAGGGGGCCTGGACCCGCCCACTTCCGCTTTGGGGGCCAGCAACAGTTGCCACGGCAACCCTGGGCATGGCAGGGTGCTCAAAGGGGCCTGGACCCGCCCACTTCCGCTTTGGGGGCCAGCAACAGTTGCCAGGGCAACCCTGGGCATGGCAGGGTGCTTCAAGGGGGCCTGGACCCGCCCACTTCCGCTTTGGGGGCCAGCAACAGTTGCCAGGGCAACCCTGGGCATGGCAGAGGGCTTTAAGGGGGCCTGGACCCGCCCACTTCCGCTTTGGGGGCCAGCAACAGTTGCCAGGGCAACCCTGGGCATGGCAGGGGGCTTTAAGGGGGCCTGGACCCGCCCACTTCCGCTTTGGGGGCCAGCAACAGTTGCCAGGGCAACCCTGGGCATGGCAGGGTGCTCAAGGGGGCCTGGACCCGCCCACTTCCGCTTTGGGGGCCAGCAACAGTTGCCAGGGCAACCCTGGGCATGGCAGGGGGCTTTAAGGGGGCCTGGACCCGCCCACTTCCGCTTTGGGGGCCAGCAACAGTTGCCAGGGCAACCCTGGGCATGGCAGGGTGCTCAAGGGGGCCTGGACCCGCCCACTTCCGCTTTGGGGGCCAGCAACAGTTGCCAGGGCAACCCTGGGCATGGCAGGGGGCTTTAAGGGGGCCTGGACCCGCCCACTTCCGCTTTGGGGGCCAGCAACAGTTGCCAGGGCAACCCTGGGCATGGCACTCAAGGGGGCCTGGACCCGCCCACTTCCGCTTTGGGGGGCAGCAACAGTTGCCAGGGCAACCCTGGGCATGGCAGGGGGCTTTAAGGGGGCCTGGACCCGCCCACTTCCGCTTTGGGGGCCAGCAACAGTTGCCAGGGCAACCCTGGGCATGGCAGGAGGCTTTAAGGGGGCCTGGACCCGCCCACTTCCGCTTTGGGGGCCAGCAACAGTTGCCAGGGAAACCCTGGGCATGGCAGGGTGCTCAAGGGGGCCTGGACCCGCCCACTTCCGCTTTGGGGGCCAGCAACAGTTGCCAGGGCAACCCTGGGCATGGCAGGGGGCTTTAAGGGGGCCTGGACCCGCCCACTTCCGCTTTGGGGGCCAGCAACAGTTGCCAGGGCAACCCTGGGCATGGCAGGAGGCTTTAAGGGGGCCTGGACCCGCCCA
Organism: Crinia signifera; assembly: GCF_055691185.1. Lineage (NCBI taxonomy): Eukaryota > Metazoa > Chordata > Amphibia > Anura > Myobatrachidae > Crinia > Crinia signifera. Next base: position 21,267,314 of record NC_139227.1, read on the forward strand.
CTTCCGCTTTGGGGGCCAGCAACAGTTGCCAGGGAAACCCTGGGCATGGCAGGGTGCTCAAGGGGGCCTGGACCCGCCCACTTCCGCTTTGGGGGCCAGCAACAGTTGCCAGGGCAACCCTGGGCATGGCAGGGGGCTTTAAGGGGGCCTGGACCCGCCCACTTCCGCTTTGGGGGCCAGCAACAGTTGCCAGGGCAACCCTGGGCATGGCAGGGGGCTTTAAGGGGGCCTGGACCCGCCCACTTCCGCTTTGGGGGCCAGCAACAGTTGCCAGGGCAACCCTGGGCATGGCAGGGGGCTCAAGGGGGCCTGGACCCGCCCACTTCCGCTTTGGGGGCCAGCAACAGTTGCCAGGGCAACCCTGGGCATGACAGGGGGCTTTAAGGGGGCCTGGACCCGCCCACTTCCGCTTTGGGGGCCAGCAACAGTTGCCAGGGCAACCCTTGGCATGGCAGGGTGCTCAAGGGGGCCTGGACCCGCCCACTTCCGCTTTGGGGGCCAACAACAGTTGCCAGGGCAACCCTGGGCATGGCAGGGGGCTTTAAGGGGGCCTGGACCCACCCACTTCCGCTTTGGGGGCCAGCAACAGTTGCCAGGGCCACCCTGGGCATGGCAGGGGGCTTTAAGGGGGCCTGGACCCGCCCACTTCCGCTTTGGGGGCCAGCAACAGTTGCCAGGGCAACCCTGGGCATGGCAGGGTGCTCAAGGGGGCCTGGACCCGCCCACTTCCGCTTTGGGGGGCAGCAACAAGCAACCCTGGGCATGGCAGGGGGCTTTAAGGGGGCCTGGACCCGCCCACTTCCGCTTTGGGGGCCAGCAACAGTTGCCAGGGCAACCCTGGGCATGGCAGGGGGCTTTAAGGGGGCCTGGACCCGATCACTTCCGCTTTGGGGCCAGCAACAGTTGCCAGGGCAACCCTGGGCATGGCAGGGGGCTTTAAGGGGGCCTGGACCCGCCCACTTCCGCTTTGGGGGCCAGCAACAGTTGCCAGGGCAACCCTGGGCATGGCAGGGGGCTTTAAGGGGGCCTGGACCCGCCCACTTCCGCTTTGGGGGCCAGCAACAGTTGCCAGGGCAACCCTGGGCATGGCAGGGGGCTTTAAGGGGGCCTGGACCCGCCCACTTCCGCTTTGGGGGCCAGCAACAGTTGCCAGGGCAACCCTGGGCATGGCAGGGGGCTGTAAGGGGGCCTGGACCCGCCCACTTCCGCTTTGGGGGCCAGCAACAGTTGCCAGGGCAACCCTGGGCATGGCAGGGGGCTCAAGGGGGCCTGGACCCGCCCACTTCCGCTTTGGGGGCCAGCAACAGTTGCCAGGGCAACCCTGGGCATGGCAGGGGGCTCAAGGGGGCCTGGACCCGCCCACTTCCGCTTTGGGGGCCAGCAACAGTTGCCAGGGCAACCCTGGGCATGGCAGGGGGCTTAAGGGGGCCTGGACCCGCCCACTTCCGCTTTGGGGGCCAGCAACAGTTGCCAGGGCAACCCTGGGCATGGCAGGGTGCTCAAGGGGGCCTGGACCCGCCCACTTCCGCTTTGGGGGCCAGCAACAGTTGCCAGGGCAACCCTGGGCATGGCATGGGGCTTTAAGGGGGCCTGGACCCGCCCACTTCCGCTTTGGGGGCCAGCAACAGTTGCCACGGCAACCCTGGGCATGGCAGGGTGCTCAAAGGGGCCTGGACCCGCCCACTTCCGCTTTGGGGGCCAGCAACAGTTGCCAGGGCAACCCTGGGCATGGCAGGGTGCTCAAGGGGGCCTGGACCCGCCCACTTCCGCTTTGGGGGCCAGCAACAGTTGCCAGGGCAACCCTGGGCATGGCAGAGGGCTTTAAGGGGGCCTGGACCCGCCCACTTCCGCTTTGGGGGCCAGCAACAGTTGCCAGGGCAACCCTGGGCATGGCAGGGGGCTTTAAGGGGCCTGGACCCGCCCACTTCCGCTTTGGGGGCCAGCAACAGTTGCCAGGGCAACCCTGGGCATGGCAGGGTGCTCAAGGGGGCCTGGACCCGCCCACTTCCGCTTTGGGGGCCAGCAACAGTTGCCAGGGCAACCCTGGGCATGGCAGGGGGCTTTAAGGGGGCCTGGACCCGCCCACTTCCGCTTTGGGGGCCAGCAACAGTTGCCAGGGCAACCCTGGGCATGGCAGGGTGCTCAAGGGGGCCTGGACCCGCCCACTTCCGCTTTGGGGGCCAGCAACAGTTGCCAGGGCAACCCTGGGCATGGCAGGGGGCTTTAAGGGGGCCTGGACCCGCCCACTTCCGCTTTGGGGGCCAGCAACAGTTGCCAGGGCAACCCTGGGCATGGCACTCAAGGGGGCCTGGACCCGCCCACTTCCGCTTTGGGGGGCAGCAACAGTTGCCAGGGCAACCCTGGGCATGGCAGGGGGCTTTAAGGGGGCCTGGACCCGCCCACTTCCGCTTTGGGGGCCAGCAACAGTTGCCAGGGCAACCCTGGGCATGGCAGGAGGCTTTAAGGGGGCCTGGACCCGCCCACTTCCGCTTTGGGGGCCAGCAACAGTTGCCAGGGAAACCCTGGGCATGGCAGGGTGCTCAAGGGGGCCTGGACCCGCCCACTTCCGCTTTGGGGGCCAGCAACAGTTGCCAGGGCAACCCTGGGCATGGCAGGGGGCTTTAAGGGGGCCTGGACCCGCCCACTTCCGCTTTGGGGGCCAGCAACAGTTGCCAGGGCAACCCTGGGCATGGCAGGGGGCTTTAAGGGGGCCTGGACCCGCCCACTTCCGCTTTGGGGGCCAGCAACAGTTGCCAGGGCAACCCTGGGCATGGCAGGGGGCTTTAAGGGGGCCTGGACCCGCCCACTTCCGCTTTGGGGGCCAGCAACAGTTGCCAGAGCAACCCTGGGCATGGCAGGGGGCTTTAAGGGGGCCTGGACCCGCCCACTTCCGCTTTGGGGGCCAGCAACAGTTGCCAGGGCAACCCTGGGCATGGCAGGGGGCTCAAGGGGGCCTGACCCGCCCACTTCCGCTTTGGGGGCCAGCAACAGTTGCCAGGGCAACCCTGGGCATGACAGGGGGCTTTAAGGGGGCCTGGACCCGCCCACTTCCGCTTTGGGGGCCAGCAACAGTTGCCAGGGCAACCCTTGGCATGGCAGGGTGCTCAAGGGGGCCTGGACCCGCCCACTTCCGCTTTGGGGGCCAACAACAGTTGCCAGGGCAACCCTGGGCATGGCAGGGGGCTTTAAGGGGGCCTGGACCCACCCACTTCCGCTTTGGGGGCCAGCAACAGTTGCCAGGGCCACCCTGGGCATGGCAGGGGGCTTTAAGGGGGCCTGGACCCGCCCACTTCCGCTTTGGGGGCCAGCAACAGTTGCCAGGGCAACCCTGGGCATGGCAGGGTGCTCAAGGGGGCCTGGACCCGCCCACTTCCGCTTTGGGGGGCAGCAACAAGCAACCCTGGGCATGGCAGGGGGCTTTAAGGGGGCCTGGACCCGCCCACTTCCGCTTTGGGGGCCAGCAACAGTTGCCAGGGCAACCCTGGGCATGGCAGGGGGCTTTAAGGGGGCCTGGACCCGATCACTTCCGCTTTGGGGCCAGCAACAGTTGCCAGGGCAACCCTGGGCATGGCAGGGGGCTTTAAGGGGGCCTGGACCCGCCCACTTCCGCTTTGGGGGCCAGCAACAGTTGCCAGGGCAACCCTGGGCATGGCAGGGGGCTTTAAGGGGGCCTGGACCCGCCCACTTCCGCTTTGGGGGCCAGCAACAGTTGCCAGGGCAACCCTGGGCATGGCAGGGGGCTTTAAGGGGGCCTGGACCCGCCCACTTCCGCTTTGGGGGCCAGCAACAGTTGCCAGGGCAACCCTGGGCATGGCAGGGGGCTGTAAGGGGGCCTGGACCCGCCCACTTCCGCTTTGGGGGCCAGCAACAGTTGCCAGGGCAACCCTGGGCATGGCAGGGGGCTCAAGGGGGCCTGGACCCGCCCACTTCCGCTTTGGGGGCCAGCAACAGTTGCCAGGGCAACCCTGGGCATGGCAGGGGGCTCAAGGGGGCCTGGACCCGCCCACTTCCGCTTTGGGGGCCAGCAACAGTTGCCAGGGCAACCCTGGGCATGGCAGGGGGCTTAAGGGGGCCTGGACCCGCCCACTTCCGCTTTGGGGGCCAGCAACAGTTGCCAGGGCAACCCTGGGCATGGCAGGGTGCTCAAGGGGGCCTGGACCCGCCCACTTCCGCTTTGGGGGCCAGCAACAGTTGCCAGGGCAACCCTGGGCATGGCAGGGGGCTTTAAGGGGGCCTGGACCCGCCCACTTCCGCTTTGGGGGCCAGCAACAGTTGCCAGGGCAACCCTGGGCATGGCAGGGTGCTCAAGGGGGCCTGGACCCGCCCACTTCCGCTTTGGGGGCCAGCAACAGTTGCCAGGGCAACCCTGGGCATGGCAGGGGGCTTTAAGGGGGCCTGGACCCGCCCACTTCCGCTTTGGGGGCCAGCAACAGTTGCCAGGGCAACCCTGAGCATGGCAGGGGGCTTTAAGGGGGCCTGGACCCGCCCACTTCCGCTTTGGGGGCCAGCAACAGTTGCCAGGGTAACCCTGGGCATGGCAGGGGGCTCAAGGGGGCCTGGACCCGCCCACTTCCGCTTTGGGGGCCAGCAACAGTTGCCAGGGCAACCCTGGGCATGACAGGGGGCTTTAAGGGGGCCTGGACCCGCCCACTTCCGCTTTGGGGGCCAGCAACAGTTGCCAGGGCAACCCTTGGCATGGCAGGGTGCTCAAGGGGGCCTGGACCCGCCCACTTCCGCTTTGGGGGCCAGCAACAGTTGCCAGGGCAACCCTGGGCATGGCAGGGGGCTTAAGGGGGCCTGGACCCGCCCACTTCCGCTTTGGGGGCCAGCAACAGTTGCCAGGGCAACCCTGGGCATGGCAGGGGGCTTTAAGGGGGCCTGGACCCGCCCACTTCCGCTTTGGGGGCCAGCAACAGTTGCCAGGGCAACCCTGTGCATGGCAGGGGGCTCAAGGGGGCCTGGACCCGCCCACTTCCGCTTTGAGGGCCAGCAACAGTTGCCAGGGCAACCCTGGGCAGGGCAGGGGGCTATAAGGGGGCCTGGACCCGCCCACTTCCGCTTTGGGGGCCAGCAACAGTTGCCAGGGCAACCCTGGGCATGGCAGGGTGCTCAAGGGGGCCTGGACCCGCCCACTCCGCTTTGGGGGGCAGCAACAAGCAACCCTGGGCATGGCAGGGGCTTTAAGGGGGCCTGGACCCGCCCACTTCCGCTTTGGGGGCCAGCAACAGTTGCCAGGGCAACCCTGGGCATGGCAGGGGGCTTTAAGGGGGCCTGGACCCGCCCACTTCCGCTTTGGGGGCCAGCAACAGTTGCCAGGGCAACCCTGGGCCTGGAAGGGGGCTTTAAGGGGGCCTGGACCCGCCCCACTTCCGCTTTGGGGGCCAGCAACAGTTGCCAGGGCAACCCTGGGCATGGCAGGGTGCTCAAGGGGGCCTGGACCCGCCCACTTCCGCTTTGGGGGCCAGCAACAGTTGCCAGGGCAACCCTGGGCATGGCAGGGGGCTCAAGGGGGCCTGGACCCGCCCACTTCCGCTTTGGGGGCCAGCAACAGTTGCCACGGCAACCCTGGGCATGGCAGGGTGCTCAAGGGGGCCTGGACCCGCCCACTTCCGCTTTTGGGGCCAGCAACAGTTGCCAGGGCAACCCTGGGCATGGCAGGGGGCTCAAGGGGGCCTGGACCCGCCCACTTCCGCTTTGGGGGCCAGCAACAGTTGCCACGGCAACCCTGGGCATGGCAGGGTGCTCAAGGGGGCCTGGACCCGCCCACTTCCGCTTTTGGGGCCAGCAACAGTTGCCAGGGCAACCCTGGGCATGGCAGGGGGCTTTAAGGGGGCCTGGACCCGCCCACTTCCGCTTTGGGGGCCAGCAACAGTTGCCAGGGCAACCTGGGCATGGCAGGGGGCTCAAGGGGGCCTGGACCCGCCCACTTCCGCTTTGGGGGCCAGCAACAGTTGCCAGGGCAACCCTGGGCATGGCAGGGGGCTTTAAGGGGGCCTGGACCCGATCACTTCCGCTTTGGGGGCCAGCAACAGTTGCCAGGGCAACCCTGGGCATGGCAGGGGGCTTTAAGGGGGCCTGGACCCGCCCACTTCCGCTTTGGGGGCCAGCAACAGTTGCCAGGGCAACCCTGGGCATGGCAGGGTGCTCAAGAGGGCCTGGACCCGCCCACTTCCGCTTTGGGGGCCAGCAACAGTTGCCAGGGCAACCCTGGGCATGGCAGGGGGCTTTAAGGGGGCCTGGACCCGCCCACTTCCGCTTTGGGGGCTAGCAACAGTTGCCAGGGCAACCCTGGGCATGGCAGGGGGCTTTAAGGGGGCCTGGACCCGCCCACTTCCGCTTTGGGGGCCAGCAACAGTTGCCAGGGCAACCCTGGGCCTGGAAGGGGGCTTTAAGGGGGCCTGGACCCGCCCACTTCCGCTTTGGGGGCCAGCAACAGTTGCCAGGGCAACCCTGGGCATGGCAGGGTGCTCAAGGGGGCCTGGACCCGCCCACTTCCGCTTTGGGGGCCAGCAACAGTTGCCAGGGCAACCCTGGGCATGGCAGGGGGCTCAAGGGGGCCTGGACCCGCCCACTTCCGCTTTGGGGGCCAGCAACAGTTGCCACGGCAACCCTGGGCATGGCAGGGGTGCTCAAGGGGGCCTGGACCCGCCCACTTCCGCTTTTGGGGGCCAGCAACAGTTGCCAGGGCAACCCTGGGCATGGCAGGGGGCTCAAGGGGGCCTGGACCCGCCCACTTCCGCTTTGGGGGCCAGCAACAGTTGCCACGGCAACCCTGGGCATGGCAGGGTGCTCAAGGGGGCCTGGACCCGCCCACTTCCGCTTTGGGGGCCAGCAACAGTTGCCAGGGCAACCCTGGGCATGGCAGGGGGCTTAAGGGGGCCTGGACCCGCCCACTTCCGCTTTGGGGGCCAGCAACAGTTGCCAGGGCAACCTGGGCATGGCAGGGGGCTCAAGGGGCCTGGACCCGCCCACTTCCGCTTTGGGGGCCAGCAACAGTTGCCAGGGCAACCCTGGGCATGGCAGGGGGCTTTAAGGGGGCCTGGACCCGATCACTTCCGCTTTGGGGCCAGCAACAGTTGCCAGGGCAACCCTGGGCATGGCAGGGGGCTTTAAGGGGGCCTGGACCCGCCCACTTCCGCTTTGGGGGCCAGCAACAGTTGCCAGGGCAACCCTGGGCATGGCAGGGGGCTCAAGGGGGCCTGGACCCGCCCACTTCCGCTTTGGGGGCCAGCAACAGTTGCCAGGGCAACCCTGGGCATGGCAGGGGGCTTAAGGGGGCCTGGACCCGCCCACTTCCGCTTTGGGGGCCAGCAACAGTTGCCAGGGCAACCCTGGGCATGGCAGGGGGCTTTAAGGGGGCCTGGACCCGCCCACTTCCGCTTTGGGGGCCAGCAACAGTTGCCAGGGCAACCCTGTGCATGGCAGGGGGCTCAAGGGGGCCTGGACCCGCCCACTTCCGCTTTGAGGGCCAGCAACAGTTGCCAGGGCAACCCTGGGCAGGGCAGGGGGCTATAAGGGGGCCTGGACCCGCCCACTTCCGCTTTGGGGGCCAGCAACAGTTGCCAGGGCAACCCTGGGCATGGCAGGGGGCTTTAAGGGGGCCTGGACCCGCCCACTTCCGCTTTGGGGGCCAGCAACAGTTGCCAGGGCAACCCTGGGCATGGCAGGGGGCTTTAAGGGGGCCTGGACCCGCCCACTTCCGCTTTGGGGGCCAGCAACAGTTGCCAGGGCAACCCTGGGCATGGCAGGGGGCTTCGACCCGCCCACTTCCGCTTTGGGGGCCAGCAACAGTTGCCAGGGCAACCCTGTGCATGGCAGGGGGCTCAAGGGGGCCTGGACCCGCCCACTTCCGCTTTGGGGGCCAGCAACAGTTGCCAGGGCAACCCTGGGCATGGCAGGGGGCTCAAGGGGGCCTGGACCCGCCCACTTCCGCTTTGGGGGCCAGCAACAGTTGCCACAGCAACCCTGGGCATGGCAGGGTGCTCAAGGGGGCCTGGACCCGCCCACTTCCGCTTTTGGGGCCAGCAACAGTTGCCAGGGCAACCTGGGCATGGCAGGGGGCTTTTAAGGGGGCCTGGACCCGCCCACTTCCGCTTTGGGGGCCAGCAACAGTTGCCAGGGCAACCTGGGCATGGCAGGGGGCTCAAGGGGGCCTGGACCCGCCCACTTCCGCTTTGGGGGCCAGCAACAGTTGCCAGGGCAACCCTGGGCATGGCAGGGGGCTTTTAGGGGGCCTGGACCCGCCCATTCCGCTTTGGGGGCCAGCAACAGTTGCCAGGGCAACCCTGGGCATGGCAGGGGGCTTTAAGGGGGCCTGGACCCACCCACTTCCGCTTTGGGGGCCAGCAACAGTTGCCAGGGCAACCCTGGGCATGGCAGGGGGCTTTAAGGGGGCCTGGACCCGCCCACTTCCGCTTTGGGGGCCAGCAACAGTTGCCAGGGCAACCCTGGGCATGGCAGGGTGCTCAAGGGGGCCTGGACCCGCCCACTTCCGCTTTGGGGGGCAGCAACAAGCAACCCTGGGCATGGCAGGGGGCTTTAAGGGGGCCTGGACCCGCCCACTTCCGCTTTGGGGGCCAGCAACAGTTGCCAGGGCAACCCTGGGCATGGCAGGGGGCTTTAAGGGGGCCTGGACCCGATCACTTCCGCTTTGGGGCCAGCAACAGTTGCCAGGGCAACCCTGTGCATGGCAGGGGGCTTTAAGGGGGCCTGGACCCGCCCACTTCCGCTTTGGGGGCCAGCAACAGTTGCCAGGGCAACCCTGGGCATGGCAGGGGGCTTTAATGGGGCCTGGACCCGCCCACTTCCGCTTTGGGGGCCAGCAACAGTTGCCAGGGCAACCCTGGGCATGGCAGGGGGCTTTAAGGGGGCCTGGACCCGCCCACTTCCGCTTTGGGGGCCAGCAACAGTTGCCAGGGCAACCCTGGGCATGGCAGGGTGCTCAAGAGGGCCTGGACCCGCCCACTTCCGCTTTGGGGGCCAGCAACAGTTGCCAGGGCAACCCTGGGCATGGCAGGGGGCATTAAGGGGGCCTGGACCCGCCCACTTCCGCTTTGGGGGCCAGCAACAGTTGCCAGGGCAACCCTGGGCATGGCAGGGGGCTTTAAGGGGGCCTGGACCCGCCCACTTCCGCTTTGGGGGCCAGCAACAGTTGCCAGGGCAACCCTGGGCCTGGAAGGGGGCTTTAAGGGGGCCTGGACCCGCCCACTTCCGCTTTGGGGGCCAGCAACAGTTGCCAGGGCAACCCTGGGCATGGCAGGGTGCTCAAGGGGGCCTGGACCCGCCCACTTCCGCTTTGGGGGCCAGCAACAGTTGCCAGGGCAACCCTGGGCATGGCAGGGGGCTCAAGGGGGCCTGGACCCGCCCACTTCCGCTTTGGGGGCCAGCAACAGTTGCCACGGCAACCCTGGGCATGGCAGGGTGCTCAAGGGGGCCTGGACCCGCCCACTTCCGCTTTTGGGCCAGCAACAGTTGCCAGGGCAACCCTGGGCATGGCAGGGGGCTCAAGGGGGCCTGGACCCGCCCACTTCCGCTTTGGGGGCCAGCAACAGTTGCCACGGCAACCCTGGGCATGGCAGGGTGCTCAAGGGGGCCTGGACCCGCCCACTTCCGCTTTTGGGGCCAGCAACAGTTGCCAGGGCAACCCTGGGCATGGCAGGGGGCTTTAAGGGGGCCTGGACCCGCCCACTTCCGCTTTGGGGGCCAGCAACAGTTGCCAGGGCAACCTGGGCATGGCAGGGGGCTCAAGGGGGCCTGGACCCGCCCACTTCCGCTTTGGGGGCCAGCAACAGTTGCCAGGGCAACCCTGGGCATGGCAGGGGGCTTTAAGGGGGCCTGGACCCGATCACTTCCGCTTTGGGGCCAGCAACAGTTGCCAGGGCAACCCTGGGCATGGCAGGGGGCTTTAAGGGGGCCTGGACCCGCCCACTTCCGCTTTGGGGGCCAGCAACAGTTGCCAGGGCAACCCAGGGCATGGCAGGGGGCTCAAGGGGGCCTGGACCCGCCCACTTCCGCTTTGAGGGCCAGCAACAGTTGCCAGGGCAACCCTGGGCAGGGCAGGGGGCTTTAAGGGGGCCTGGACCCGCCCACTTCCGCTTTGGGGGCCAGCAACAGTTGCCAGGGCAACCCTGGGCATGGCAGGGGGCTTTAATGGGGCCTGGACCCGCCCACTTCCGCTTTGGGGGCCAGCAACAGTTGCCAGGGCAACCCTGGGCATGGCAGGGGGCTCAAGGGGGCCTGGACCCGCCCACTTCCGCTTTAAGGGCCAGCAACAGTTTCCAGGGCAACCCTTGGCATGGCAGGGGGCTTTAAGGGGGCCTGGACCCGCCCACTTCCGCTTTGGGGGCCAGCAACAGTTTCCAGGGCAACCCTGGGCATGGCAGGGGGCTTTAAGGGGGCCTGGACCCGCCCACTTCCGCTTTGGGGGCCAGCAACAGTTGCCAGGGCAACCCTGGGCATGGCAGGGGGCTTTAAGGGGGCCTGGACCCGCCCACTTCCGCTTTGGGGGCCAGCAACAGTTGCCAGGGCAACCCTGGGCATGGCAGGGTGCTCAAGGGGGCCTGGACCCGCCCACTTCCGCTTTGGGGGCCAGCAACAGTTGCCAGGGCAACCCTGGGCATGGCAGGGGGCTTTAAGGGGGCCTGGACCCGCCCACTTCCGCTTTGGGGGCCAGCAACAGTTGCCAGGGCAACCCTGGGCATGGCAGGGGGCTAAAGGGGGCCTGGACCCGCCCACTTCCGCTTTGGGGGCCAGCAACAGTTGCCAGGGCAACCCTGGGCATGGCAGGGGCTTTAAGGGGGCCTGGACCCGCCCACTTCCGCTTTGGGGGCCAGCAACAGTTGCCAGGGCAACCCTGGGCATGGCAGGGGGCTCAAGGGGGCTTCGACCCGCCCACTTCCGCTTTGGGGGCCAGCAACAGTTGCCAGGGCAACCCTGTGCATGGCAGGGGGCTCAAGGGGGCCTGGACCCGCCCACTTCCGCTTTGAGGGCCAGCAACAGTTGCCAGGGCAACCCTGGGCAGGGCAGGGGGCTTTAAGGGGGCCTGGACCCGCCCACTTCCGCTTTGGGGGCCAGCAACAGTTGCCAGGGCAACCCTGGGCATGGCAGGGGGCTTTAATGGGGCCTGGACCCGCCCACTTCCGCTTTGGGGGCCAGCAACAGTTGCCAGGGCAACCCTGGGCATGGCAGGGGGCTCAAGGGGGCCTGGACCCGCCCACTTCCGCTTTGGGGGCCAGCAACAGTTTCCAGGGCAACCCTTGGCATGGCAGGGGGCTTTAAGGGGGCCTGGACCCGCCCACTTCCGCTTTGGGGGCCAGCAACAGTTTCCAGGGCAACCCTGGCATGGCAGGGGGCTTTAAGGGGGCCTGGACCCGCCCACTTCCGCTTTGGGGGCCAGCAAAACAGTTGCCAGGGCAACCCTGGGCATGGCAGGGGGCTTTAAGGGGGCCTGGACCCGCCCACTTCCGCTTTGGGGGCCAGCAACAGTTGCCAGGGCAACCCTGGGCATGGCAGGGTGCTCAAGGGGGCCTGGACCCGCCCACTTCCGCTTTGGGGGCCAGCAACAGTTGCCAGGGCAACCCTGGGCATGGCAGGGGGCTTTAAGGGGGCCTGGACCCGCCCACTTCCGCTTTGGGGGCCAGCAACAGTTGCCAGGGCAACCCTGGGCATGGCAGGGGGCTAAAGGGGGCCTGGACCCGCCCACTTCCGCTTTGGGGGCCAGCAACAGTTGCCAGGGCAACCCTGGGCATGGCAGGGGGCTTTAAGGGGGCCTGGACCCGCCCACTTCCGCTTTGGGGGCCAGCAACAGTTGCCAGGGCAACCCTTGGCATGGCAGGGTGCTCAAGGGGGCCTGGACCCGCCCACTTCCGCTTTGGGGGCCAGCAACAGTTGCCAGGGCAACCCTGGGGATGGCAGGGGGCTTTAAGGGGGCCTGGACCCGCCCACTTCCGCTTTGGGGGCCAGCAACAGTTGCCAGGGCAACCCTGGGCATGGCAGGGGGCTTTAAGGGGGCCTGGACCCGATCACTTCCACTTTGGGGCCAGCAACAGTTGCCAGGGCAACCCTGGGCATGGCAGGGGGCTCAAGGGGGGCCTGGACCCGCCCACTTCCGCTTTGGGGGCCAGCAACAGTTGCCACGGCAACCCTGGGCATGGCAGGGTGCTCAAGGGGGCCTGGACCCGCCCACTTCCGCTTTTGGGGCCAGCAACAGTTGCCAGGGCAACCCTGGGCATGGCAGGGGGCTTTAAGGGGGCCTGGACCCGCCCACTTCCGCTTTGGGGGCCAGCAACAGTTGCCACGGCAACCCTGGGCATGGCAGGGTGCTCAAGGGGGCCTGGACCCGCCCACTTCCGCTTTTGGGGCCAGCAACAGTTGCCAGGGAAACCCTGGGCATGGCAGGGGGCTTTAAGGGGGCCTGGACCCGCCCACTTCCGCTTTGGGGGCCAGCAACAGTTGCCAGGGCAACCTGGGCATGGCAGGGGGCTCAAGGGGGCCTGGACCCGCCCACTTCCGCTTTGGGGGCCAGCAACAGTTGCCAGGGCAACCCTGGGCATGGCAGGGGGCTTTAAGGGGGCCTGGACCCGCCCACTTCCGCTTTGGGGGCCAGCAACAGTTGCCAGGGCAACCCTGGGCATGGCAGGGTGCTCAAGGGGGCCTGGACCCGCCCACTTCCGCTTTGGGGGCCAGCAACAGTTGCCAGGGCAACCCTGGGCATGGCAGGGGGCTTTAAGGGGGCCTGGACCCGCCCACTTCCGCTTTGGGGGCCAGCAACAGTTGCCAGGGCAACCCTGGGCATGGCAGGGGGCTCAAGGGGGCCTGGACCCGCCCACTTCCGCTTTGGGGGCCAGCAACAGTTGCCAGGGCAACCCTGGGCATGGCAGGGGGCTTTAAGGGGGCCTGGACCCGCCCACTTCCGCTTTGGGGGCCAGCAACAGTTGCCAGGGCAACCCTTGGCATGGCAGGGTGCTCAAGGGGGCCTGGACCCGCCCACTTCCGCTTTGGGGGCCAGCAACAGTTGCCAGGGCAACCCTGGGGATGGCAGGGGGCTTTAAGGGGGCCTGGACCCGCCCACTTCCGCTTTGGGGGCCAGCAACAGTTGCCAGGGCAACCCTGGGCATGGCAGGGGGCTTTAAGGGGGCCTGGACCCGATCACTTCCGCTTTGGGGCCAGCAACAGTTGCCAGGGCAACCCTGGGCATGGCAGGGGGCTTTAAGGGGGCCTGGACCCGCCCACTTCCGCTTTGGGGGCCAGCAACAGTTGCCAGGGCAACCCTGGGCATAACAGGGGGCTCAAGGGGGCCTGGACCCGCCCACTTCCGCTTTGGGGGCCAGCAACAGTTGCCAGGGCAACCCTGGGCATGGCAGGGGGCTTTAAGGGGGCCTGGACCCGCCCACTTCCGCTTTGGGGGCCAGCAACAGTTGCCAGGGCAACCCTGGGCATGGCAGGGGGCTTTAAGGGGGCCTGGACCCGCCCACTTCCGCTTTGGGGGCCAGCAACAGTTGCCAGGGCAACCCTGTGCATGGCAGGGGGCTCAAGGGGGCCTGGACCCGCCCACTTCCGCTTTGAGGGCCAGCAACAGTTGCCAGGGCAACCCTGGGCAGGGCAGGGGGCTATAAGGGGGCCTGGACCCGCCCACTTCCGCTTTGGGGGCCAGCAACAGTTGCCAGGGCAACCCTGGGCATGGCAGGGGGCTTTAAGGGGGCCTGGACCCGCCCACTTCCGCTTTGGGGGCCAGCAACAGTTGCCAGGGCAACCCTGGGCATGGCAGGGGGCTTTAAGGGGGCCTGGACCCGCCCACTTCCGCTTTGGGGGCCAGCAACAGTTGCCAGGGCAACCCTGGGCATGGCAGGGGGCTCAAGGGGGCCTGGACCCGCCCACTTCCGCTTTGGGGGCCAGCAACAGTTTCCAGGGCAACCCTTGGCATGGCAGGGGGCTTTAAGGGGGCCTGGACCCGCCCACTTCCGCTTTGGGGGCCAGCAACAGTTTCCAGGGCAACCCTGGGCATGGCAGGGGGCTTTAAGGGGGCCTGGACCCGCCCACTTCCGCTTTGGGGGCCAGCAACAGTTGCCAGGGCAACCCTGGGCATGGCAGGGGGCTTTAAGGGGGCCTGGACCCGCCCACTTCCGCTTTGGGGGCCAGCAACAGTTGCCAGGGCAACCCTGGGCATGGCAGGGTGCTCAAGGGGGCCTGGACCCGCCCACTTCCGCTTTGGGGGCCAGCAACAGTTGCCAGGGCAACCCTGGGCATGGCAGGGGGCTTTAAGGGTGCCTGGACCCGCCCACTTCCGCTTTGGGGGCCAGCAACAGTTGCCAGGGCAACCCTGGGCATGGCAGGGGGCTAAAGGGGGCCTGGACCCGCCCACTTCCGCTTTGGGGGCCAGCAACAGTTGCCAGGGCAACCCTGGGCATGGCAGGGGGCTTTAAGGGGGCCTGGACCCGCCCACTTCCGCTTTGGGGGCCAGCAACAGTTGCCAGGGCAACCCTTGGCATGGCAGGGTGCTCAAGGGGGCCTGGACCCGCCCACTTCCGCTTTGGGGGCCAGCAACAGTTGCCAGGGCAACCCTGGGGATGGCAGGGGGCTTTAAGGGGGCCTGGACCCGCCCACTTCCGCTTTGGGGGCCAGCAACAGTTGCCAGGGCAACCCTGGGCATGGCAGGGGGCTTTAAGGGGGCCTGGACCCGATCACTTCCACTTTGGGGCCAGCAACAGTTGCCAGGGCAACCCTGGGCATGGCAGGGGGCTCAAGGGGGCCTGGACCCGCCCACTTCCGCTTTGGGGGCCAGCAACAGTTGCCACGGCAACCCTGGGCATGGCAGGGTGCTCAAGGGGGCCTGGACCCGCCCACTTCCGCTTTTGGGGCCAGCAACAGTTGCCAGGGCAACCCTGGGCATGGCAGGGGGCTTTAAGGGGGCCTGGACCCGCCCACTTCCGCTTTGGGGGCCAGCAACAGTTGCCACGGCAACCCTGGGCATGGCAGGGTGCTCAAGGGGGCCTGGACCCGCCCACTTCCGCTTTTGGGGCCAGCAACAGTTGCCAGGGCAACCCTGGGCATGGCAGGGGGCTTTAAGGGGGCCTGGACCCGCCCACTTCCGCTTTGGGGGCCAGCAACAGTTGCCAGGGCAACCTGGGCATGGCAGGGGGCTCAAGGGGGCCTGGACCCGCCCACTTCCGCTTTGGGGGCCAGCAACAGTTGCCAGGGCAACCCTGGGCATGGCAGGGGGCTTTAAGGGGGCCTGGACCCGCCCACTTCCGCTTTGGGGGCCAGCAACAGTTGCCAGGGCAACCCTGGGCATGGCAGGGTGCTCAAGGGGGCCTGGACCCGCCCACTTCCGCTTTGGGGGCCAGCAACAGTTGCCAGGGCAAACCTGGGCATGGCAGGGGGCTTTAAGGGGGCCTGGACCCGCCCACTTCCGCTTTGGGGGCCAGCAACAGTTGCCAGGGCAACCCTGGGCATGGCAGGGGGCTCAAGGGGGCCTGGACCCGCCCACTTCCGCTTTGGGGGCCAGCAACAGTTGCCAGGGCAACCCTGGGCATGGCAGGGGGCTTTAAGGGGGCCTGGACCCGCCCACTTCCGCTTTGGGGGCCAGCAACAGTTGCCAGGGCAACCCTTGGCATGGCAGGGTGCTCAAGGGGGCCTGGACCCGCCCACTTCCGCTTTGGGGGCCAGCAACAGTTGCCAGGGCAACCCTGGGGATGGCAGGGGGCTTTAAGGGGGCCTGGACCCGCCCACTTCCGCTTTGGGGGCCAGCAACAGTTGCCAGGGCAACCCTGGGCATGGCAGGGGGCTTTAAGGGGGCCTGGACCCGATCACTTCCGCTTTGGGGCCAGCAACAGTTGCCAGGGCAACCCTGGGCATGGCAGGGGGCTTTAAGGGGGCCTGGACCCGCCCACTTCCGCTTTGGGGGCCAGCAACAGTTGCCAGGGCAACCCTGGGCATAACAGGGGGCTCAAGGGGGCCTGGACCCGCCCACTTCCGCTTTGGGGGCCAGCAACAGTTGCCAGGGCAACCCTGGGCATGGCAGGGGGCTTTAAGGGGGCCTGGACCCGCCCACTTCCGCTTTGGGGGCCAGCAACAGTTGCCAGGGCAACCCTGGGCATGGCAGGGGGCTTTAAGGGGGCCTGGACCCGCCCACTTCCGCTTTGGGGGCCAGCAACAGTTGCCAGGGCAACCCTGTGCATGGCAGGGGGCTCAAGGGGGCCTGGACCCGCCCACTTCCGCTTTGAGGGCCAGCAACAGTTGCCAGGGCAACCCTGGGCAGGGCAGGGGGCTATAAGGGGGCCTGGACCCGCCCACTTCCGCTTTGGGGGCCAGCAACAGTTGCCAGGGCAACCCTGGGCATGGCAGGGGGCTTTAAGGGGGCCTGGACCCGCCCACTTCCGCTTTGGGGGCCAGCAACAGTTGCCAGGGCAACCCTGGGCATGGCAGGGGGCTTTACGGGGGCCTGGACCCGCCCACTTCCCCTTTGGGGGCCAGCAACAGTTGCCAGGGCAACCCTGGGCATGGCAGGATGCTCAAGGGGGCTTCGACCCGCCCACTTCCGCTTTGGGGGCCAGCAACAGTTGCCAGGGCAACCCTGTGCATGGCAGGGGGCTCAAGGGGGCCTGGACCCGCCATCTTCCGCTTTGAGGGCCAGCAACAGTTGCCAGGGCAACCCTGGGCAGGGCAGGGGGCTTTAAGGGGGCCTGGACCCGCCCACTTCCGCTTTGGGGGCCAGCAACAGTTGCCAGGGCAACCCTGGGCATGGCAGGGGGCTTTAATGGGGCCTGGACCCGCCCACTTCCGCTTTGGGGGCCAGCAACAGTTGCCAGGGCAACCCTGGGCATGGCAGGGGGCTTTAAGGGGGCCTGGACCCGCCCACTTCCGCTTTGGGGGCCAGCAACAGTTGCCAGGGCAACCCTGGGCATGGCAGGGGGCTTTAAGGGGGCCTGGACCCGCCCACTTCCGCTTTGGGGGCCAGCAACAGTTGCCAGGGCAACCCTGGGCATGGCAGGGGGCTCAAGGGGGCCTGGACCCGCCCACTTCCGCTTTGGGGGCCAGCAACAGTTGCCAGGGCAACCCTGGGCATGGCAGGGGGCTTTAAGGGGGCCTGGACCCGCCCACTTCCGCTTTGGGGGCCAGCAACAGTTGCCAGGGCAACCCTTGGCATGGCAGGGTGCTCAAGGGGGCCTGGACCCGCCCACTTCCGCTTTGGGGGCCAGCAACAGTTGCCAGGGAAACCCTGGGGATGGCAGGGGGCTTTAAGGGGGCCTGGACCCGCCCACTTCCGCTTTGGGGGCCAGCAACAGTTGCCAGGGCAACCCTGGGCATGGCAGGGGGCTTTAAGGGGGCCTGGACCCGATCACTTCCGCTTTGGGGCCAGCAACAGTTGCCAGGGCAACCCTGGGCATGGCAGGGGGCTTTAAGGGGGCCTGGACCCGCCCACTTCCGCTTTGGGGGCCAGCAACAGTTGCCAGGGCAACCCTGGGCATGGCAGGGGGCTCAAGGGGGCCTGGACCCGCCCACTTCCGCTTTGGGGGCCAGCAACAGTTGCCAGGGCAACCCTGGGCATGGCAGGGGGCTTTAAGGGGGCCTGGACCCGCCCACTTCCGCTTTGGGGGCCAGCAACAGTTGCCAGGGCAACCCTGGGCATGGCAGGGGGCTTTAAGGGGGCCTGGACCCGCCCACTTCCGCTTTGGGGGCCAGCAACAGTTGCCAGGGCAACCCTGTGCATGGCAGGGGGCTCAAGGGGGCCTGGACCCGCCCACTTCCGCTTTGAGGGCCAGCAACAGTTGCCAGGGCAACCCTGGGCAGGGCAGGGGGCTATAAGGGGGCCTGGACCCGCCCACTTCCGCTTTGGGGGCCAGCAACAGTTGCCAGGGCAACCCTGGGCATGGCAGGGGGCTTTAAGGGGGCCTGGACCCGCCCACTTCCGCTTTGGGGGCCAGAAACAGTTGCCAGGGCAACCCTGGGCATGGCAGGGGGCTTTAAGGGGGCCTGGACCCGCCCACTTCCGCTTTGGGGGCCAGCAACAGTTGCCAGGGCAACCCTGGGCATGGCAGGGGGCTCAAGGGGGCTTCGACCCGCCCACTTCCGCTTTGGGGGCCAGCAACAGTTGCCAGGGCAACCCTGTGCATGGCAGGGGGCTCAAGGGGGCCTGGACCCGCCCACTTCCGCTTTGAGGGCCAGCAACAGTTGCCAGGGCAACCCTGGGCAGGGGGCTTTAAGGGGGCCTGGACCCGCCCACTTCCGCTTTGGGGGCCAGCAACAGTTGCCAGGGCAACCCTGGGCATGGCAGGGGGCTTTAATGGGGCCTGGACCCGCCCACTTCCGCTTTGGGGGCCAGCAACAGTTGCCAGGGCAACCCTGGGCATGGCAGGGGGCTCAAGGGGGCCTGGACCCGCCCACTTCCGCTTTGGGGGCCAGCAACAGTTTCCAGGGCAACCCTTGGCATGGCAGGGGGCTTTAAGGGGGCCTGGAGCCGCCCACTTCCGCTTTGGGGGCCAGTAACAGTTGCCAGGGCAACCCTGGGCATGGCAGGGGGCTTTAAGGGGGCCCGGACCCGCCCACTTCCGCTTTGGGGTACAGCAACAGTTGCCAGGGCAACCCTGGGCATGGCAGGGGGCTTTAAGGGGGCCTGGAGCCGCCCACTTCCGCTTTGGGGGCCAGCAACAGTTGCCAGGGCAACCCTGGGCATGGCAGGGGGCTCAAGGGGGCCTGGACCCGCCCACTTCCGCTTTGGGGGCCAGCAACAGTTGCCAGGGCAACCCTGGGCATGGCAGGGGGCTTTAAGGGGGCCTGGACCCGCCCACTTCCGCTTTGGGGGCCAGCAACAGTTGCCAGGGCAACCCTGGGCATGGCAGGGGGCTTTAAGGGGGCCTGGACCCGCCCACTTCCGCTTTGGGGGCCAGCAACAGTTGCCAGGGCAACCCTGTGCATGGCAGGGGGCTCAAGGGGGCCTGGACCCGCCCACTTCCGCTTTGAGGGCCAGCAACAGTTGCCAGGGCAACCCTGGGCAGGGCAGGGGGCTATAAGGGGGCCTGGACCCGCCCACTTCCGCTTTGGGGGCCAGCAACAGTTGCCAGGGCAACCCTGGGCATGGCAGGGGGCTTTAAGGGGGCCTGGACCCGCCCACTTCCGCTTTGGGGGCCAGAAACAGTTGCCAGGGCAACCCTGGGCATGGCAGGGGGCTTTAAGGGGGCCTGGACCCGCCCACTTCCGCTTTGGGGGCCAGCAACAGTTGCCAGGGCAACCCTGGGCATGGCAGGGGGCTCAAGGGGGCTTCGACCCGCCCACTTCCGCTTTGGGGGCCAGCAACAGTTGCCAGGGCAACCCTGTGCATGGCAGGGGGCTCAAGGGGGCCTGGACCCGCCCACTTCCGCTTTGAGGGCCAGCAACAGTTGCCAGGGCAACCCTGGGCAGGGCAGGGGGCTTTAAGGGGGCCTGGACCCGCCCACTTCCGCTTTGGGGGCCAGCAACAGTTGCCAGGGCAACCCTGGGCATGGCAGGGGGCTTTAATGGGGCCTGGACCCGCCCACTTCCGCTTTGGGGGCCAGCAACAGTTGCCAGGGCAACCCTGGGCATGGCAGGGGGCTCAAGGGGGCCTGGACCCGCCCACTTCCGCTTTGGGGGCCAGCAACAGTTTCCAGGGCAACCCTTGGCATGGCAGGGGGCTTTAAGGGGGCCTGGAGCCGCCCACTTCCGCTTTGGGGGCCAGTAACAGTTGCCAGGGCAACCCTGTGCATGGCAGGGGGCTCAAGGGGGCCTGGACCCGCCCACTTCCGCTTTGAGGGCCAGCAACAGTTGCCAGGGCAACCCTGGGCAGGGCAGGGGGCTTTAAGGGGGCCTGGACCCGCCCACTTCCGCTTTGGGGGCCAGCAACAGTTGCCAGGGCAACCCTGGGCATGGCAGGGGGCTTTAATGGGGCCTGGACCCGCCCACTTCCGCTTTGGGGGCCAGCAACAGTTGCCAGGGCAACCCTGGGCATGGCAGGGGGCTTTAAGGGGGCCTGGACCCGCCCACTTCCGCTTTGGGGGCCAGCAACAGTTGCCAGGGCAACCCTGGGCATGGCAGGGGGCTTTAAGGGGGCCTGGACCCGCCCACTTCCGCTTTGGGGGCCAGCAACAGTTGCCAGGGCAACCCTGGGCATGGCAGGGGGCTCAAGGGGGCCTGGACCCGCCCACTTCCGCTTTGGGGGCCAGCAACAGTTTCCAGGGCAACCCTTGGCATGGCAGGGGGCTTTAAGGGGGCCTGGAGCCGCCCACTTCCGCTTTGGGGGCCAGTAACAGTTGCCAGGGCAACCCTGTGCATGGCAGGGGGCTCAAGGGGGCCTGGACCCGCCCACTTCCGCTTTGAGGGCCAGCAACAGTTGCCAGGGCAACCCTGGGCAGGGCAGGGGGCTTTAAGGGGGCCTGGACCCGCCCACTTCCGCTTTGGGGGCCAGCAACAGTTGCCAGGGCAACCCTGGGCATGGCAGGGGGCTTTAATGGGGCCTGGACCCGCCCACTTCCGCTTTGGGGGCCAGCAACAGTTGCCAGGGCAACCCTGGGCATGGCAGGGGGCTTTAAGGGGGCCTGGACCCGCCCACTTCCGCTTTGGGGGCCAGCAACAGTTGCCAGGGCAACCCTGGGCATGGCAGGGGGCTTTAAGGGGGCCTGGACCCGCCCACTTCCGCTTTGGGGGCCAGCAACAGTTGCCAGGGCAACCCTGGGCATGGCAGGGGGCTCAAGGGGGCCTGGACCCGCCCACTTCCGCTTTGGGGGCCAGCAACAGTTGCCAGGGCAACCCTGGGCATGGCAGGGGGCTTTAAGGGGGCCTGGACCCGCCCACTTCCGCTTTGGGGGCCAGCAACAGTTGCCAGGGCAACCCTGGGCATGGCAGGGGGCTTTAAGGGGGCCTGGACCCGCCCACTTCCGCTTTGGGGGCCAGCAACAGTTGCCAGGGCAACCCTGTGCATGGCAGGGGGCTCAAGGGGGCCTGGACCCGCCCACTTCCGCTTTGAGGGCCAGCAACAGTTGCCAGGGCAACCCTGGGCAGGGCAGGGGGCTATAAGGGGGCCTGGACCCGCCCACTTCCGCTTTGGGGGCCAGCAACAGTTGCCAGGGCAACCCTGGGCATGGCAGGGGGCTTTAAGGGGGCCTGGACCCGCCCACTTCCGCTTTGGGGGCCAGAAACAGTTGCCAGGGCAACCCTGGGCATGGCAGGGGGCTTTAAGGGGGCCTGGACCCGCCCACTTCCGCTTTGGGGGCCAGCAACAGTTGCCAGGGCAACCCTGGGCATGGCAGGGGGCTCAAGGGGGCTTCGACCCGCCCACTTCCGCTTTGGGGGCCAGCAACAGTTGCCAGGGCAACCCTGTGCATGGCAGGGGGCTCAAGGGGGCCTGGACCCGCCCACTTCCGCTTTGAGGGCCAGCAACAGTTGCCAGGGCAACCCTGGGCAGGGCAGGGGGCTTTAAGGGGGCCTGGACCCGCCCACTTCCGCTTTGGGGGCCAGCAACAGTTGCCAGGGCAACCCTGGGCATGGCAGGGGGCTTTAATGGGGCCTGGACCCGCCCACTTCCGCTTTGGGGGCCAGCAACAGTTGCCAGGGCAACCCTGGGCATGGCAGGGGGCTCAAGGGGGCCTGGACCCGCCCACTTCCGCTTTGGGGGCCAGCAACAGTTTCCAGGGCAACCCTTGGCATGGCAGGGGGCTTTAAGGGGGCCTGGAGCCGCCCACTTCCGCTTTGGGGGCCAGTAACAGTTGCCAGGGCAACCCTGGGCATGGCAGGGGGCTTTAAGGGGGCCCGGACCCGCCCACTTCCGCTTTGGGGTACAGCAACAGTTGCCAGGGCAACACTGGGCATGGCAGGGGGCTTTAAGGGGGCCTGGAGCCGCCCACTTCCGCTTTGGGGGCCAGCAACAGTTGCCAGGGCAACCCTGGGCATGGCAGGGGGCTCAAGGGGGCCTGGACCCGCCCACTTCCGCTTTGGGGGCCAGCAACAGTTGCCAGGGCAACCCTGGGCATGGCAGGGGGCTTTAAGGGGGCCTGGACCCGCCCACTTCCGCTTTGGGGGCCAGCAACAGTTGCCAGGGCAACCCTGGGCATGGCAGGGGGCTTTAAGGGGGCCTGGACCCGCCCACTTCCGCTTTGGGGGCCAGCAACAGTTGCCAGGGCAACCCTGTGCATGGCAGGGGGCTCAAGGGGGCCTGGACCCGCCCACTTCCGCTTTGAGGGCCAGCAACAGTTGCCAGGGCAACCCTGGGCAGGGCAGGGGGCTATAAGGGGGCCTGGACCCGCCCACTTCCGCTTTGGGGGCCAGCAACAGTTGCCAGGGCAACCCTGGGCATGGCAGGGGGCTTTAAGGGGGCCTGGACCCGCCCACTTCCGCTTTGGGGGCCAGCAACAGTTGCCAGGGCAACCCTGGGCATGGCAGGGGGCTTTAAGGGGGCCTGGACCCGCCCACTTCCGCTTTGGGGGCCAGCAACAGTTGCCAGGGCAACCCTGGGCATGGCAGGGGGCTCAAGGGGGCTTCGACCCGCCCACTTCCGCTTTGGGGGCCAGCAACAGTTGCCAGGGCAACCCTGTGCATGGCAGGGGGCTCAAGGGGGCCTGGACCCGCCCACTTCCGCTTTGAGGGCCAGCAACAGTTGCCAGGGCAACCCTGGGCAGGGCAGGGGGCTTTAAGGGGGCCTGGACCCGCCCACTTCCGCTTTGGGGGCCAGCAACAGTTGTCAGGGCAACCCTGGGCATGGCAGGGGGCTTTAATGGGGCCTGGACCCGCCCACTTCCGCTTTGGGGGCCAGCAACAGTTGCCAGGGCAACCCTGGGCATGGCAGGGGGCTCAAGGGGGCCTGGACCCGCCCACTTCCGCTTTGGGGGCCAGCAACAGTTTCCAGGGCAACCCTGGGCATGGCAGGGGGCTTTAAGGGGGCCTGGAGCCGCCCACTTCCGCTTTGGGGGCCAGCAACAGTTGCCAGGGCAACCCTGGGCATGGCAGGGGGCTCAAGGGGGCCTGGACCCGCCCACTTCAGCTTTGGGGGCCAGCAACAGTTGCCAGGGCAACCCTGGACAGGGCAGTGGGCTTTAAGGGGGCCTGGACCCGCCCACTTCCGCTTTGGGGGCCAGCAACAGTTGCCAGGGCAACCCTGGGCATGGCAGGGGGCTTTAATGGGGCCTGGACCCGCCCACTTCCGCTTTGGGGGCCAGCAACAGTTGCCAGGGCAACCCTGGGCATGGCAGGGGGCTCAAAGGGGCCTGGACCCGCCCACTTCCGCTTTGGGGGCCAGCAACAGTTGCCAGGGCAACCCTGGGCAGGGCAGGGGACTTTAAGGGGGCCTGGACCCGCCCACTTCCGCTTTGGGGGCCAGCAACAGTTGCCAGGGCAACCCTGGGCATGGCAGGGGGCTTTAGGGGGCCTGGACCCGCCCACTTCCGCTTTGGGGGCCAGCAACAGTTGCCAGGGCAACCCTGGGCATGGCAGGGGGCTCAAGGGGGCCTGGACCCGCCCACTTCCGCTTTGGGGGCCAGCAACAGTTGCCAGGGCAACCCTGGACAGGGCAGTGGGCTTTAAGGGGGCCTGGACCCGCCCACTTCCGCTTTGGGGGCCAGCAACAGTTGCCAGGGCAACCCTGGGCATGGCAGGGGGCTTTAAGGGGGCCTGGACCCGCCCACTTCCGCTTTGGGGGCCAGCAACAGTTGCCAGGGCAACCCTGGGCATGGCAGGGGGCTCAAGGGGGCCTGGACCCGCCCACTTCCGCTTTGGGGGCCAGCAACAGTTGCCAGGGCAACCCTGGGCATGGCAGGGGGCTTTAAGGGGGCCTGGACCCGCCCACTTCCGCTTTGGGGGCCAGCAACAGTTGCCAGGGCAACCCTGGGTATGGCAGGGGGCTCAAGGGGGCCTGGACCCGCCCACTTCCGCTTTGGGGGCCAGCAACAGTTCCCAGGGCAACCCTGGGCAGGGGGCTTTAAGGGGGCCTGGACCCGCCCACTTCCGCTTTTGGGGCCAGCAACAGTTGCCAGGGCAACCCTGGGCATGGCAGGGGGCTTTAAGGGGGCCTGGACCCGCCCACTTCCGCTTTGGGGGCGGAACATGTTTATAACCCCCGGGGCTGTCATTTTGGTCAAAAAATGAAAATTCTAAAAGTTCAGTTTTTTCTGCTTTAAACTCTAGGTACAAATCCAAAATGTATTACTGAGTTGAAAGAAGTGGATTCTGGTGCATGGTTTTGAAACCGCAGTCAGAAAAAAAATCACATCCATATCAACATGTTTATAACCCCCGGGGCTGTCGTTTTGGTCAAAAAATGAAAATTCTAAAAGTTCCTGTTTTTCTGCTTTAAACTCTAGGTACACATCCAAAATGTATTACTGAGTTGAAAGAAGTGGATTCTGGTGCATGGTTTTGAAACCGCAGTCAGAAAAAAAATCACAACCATATCAACATGTATATAACCCCCGGGGCTGTCGTTTTGGTCAAAAAATGAAAATTCTAAAAGTTCCGTTTTTTCTGCTTTAAACTCTAGGTACACATACAAAATGTATTACTGAGTTGAAAGAAGTGGATTCTGGTGCATGGTTTTGAAACCGCAGTCAGAAAAAAAATCACATCCATATCAACATTTTTATAACCCCCGGGGCTGTCGTTTTGGTCAAAAAATGAAAATTCTAAAAGTTTAGTTTTTTCTGCTTTAAACTCTAGGTACAAATCCAAAATGTATTACTGAGTTGAAAGAAGTGGATTCTGGTGCATGGTTTTGAAACCGCAGTCAGAAAAAAAATCACATCCATATCAACATATTTATAACCCCCGGGGCTGTCGTTTTGGTCAAAAAATTAAAATTCTAAAAGTTCCTGTTTTTCTGCTTTAAACTCTAGGTACACATCCAAAATGTATTACTGAGTTGAAAGAAGTGGATTCTGGTGCATGGTTTTGAAACCGCAGTCAGAAAAAAAATCACATCCATATCAACATGTTTATAACCCCCGGGGCTGTCGTTCTGGTCAAAAATCAAAAATTCTAAAAGTTCCTGTTTTTCTGCTTTAAACTCTAGGTACACATCCAAAATGTATTACTGACTTGAAAGAAGTGCATTCTGGTGCATGGTTTTGAAACCGCAGTCAGAAAAAAAATCACAACCATATCAACATGTTTATAACCCCCGGGGCTGTCGTTTTGGTCAAAAAATGAAAATTCTAAAAGTTCCGGTTTTTCTGCTTTAAACTCTAGGTACACATCCAAAATGTATTACTGAGTTGAAAGAAGTGGATTCTGGTGCATGGTTTTGAAACCGCAGTCAGAAAAAAAATCACATCCATATCAACATTTTTATAACCCCCGGGGCTGTCGTTTTGGTCAAAAAATGAAAATTCTAAAAGTTCAGTTTTTTCTGCTTTAAACTCTAGGTACACATCCAAAATGTATTACTGACTTGAAAGAAGTGGATTCTGGTGCATGGTTTTGAAACCGCAGTCAGAAAAAAAAATCACATATATATCAACATTTTTATAACTCCCGGGGCTGTCGTTTTGGTCAAAAAATGAAAATTCTAAAAGTTCCTGTTTTTCTGCTTTAAACTCTAGGTACACATCCAAAATGTATTACTGAGTTGAAAGAAGTGGATTCTGGTGCATGGTTTTGAAACCGCAGTCAGAAAAAAAATCACATCCATATCAACATGTTTATAACCCCCGGGGCTGTCGTTCTGGTCAAAAAATGAAAATTCTAAAAGTTCCTGTTTTTCTGCTTTAAACTCTAGGTACACATCCAAAATGTATTACTGAGTTGAAAGAAGTGGATTCTGGTGCATGGTTTTGAAACCGCAGTCAGAAAAAAAATCACATCCATATCAACATGTTTATAACCCCCGGGGCTGTCGTTTTGGTCAAAAAATGAAAATTCTAAAAGTTCCTGTTTTTCTGCTTTAAACTCTAGGTACACATCCAAAATGTATTACTGAGTTGAAAGAAGTGGATTCTGGTGCATGGTTTTGAAACCGCAGTCAGAAAAAAAAATCACAACCATAACAACATGTTTATAACCCCCGGGGCTGTCGTTTTGGTCAAAAAATGAAAATTCTAAAAGTTCTGTTTTTTCTGCTTTAAACTCTAGGTACACATCCAAAATATATTACTGAGTTGAAAGAAGTGGATTCTGGTGCATGGTTTTGAAACCGCAGTCAGAAAAAAAATCACATCCATATCAACATGTTTATAATCCCCGGGGCTGTCGTTCTGGTCAAAAAATGAAAATTCTAAAAGTTCCTGTTTTTCTGCTTTAAACTCTAGGTACACATCCAAAATGTATTACTGAGTTGAAAGAAGTGGATTCTGGTGCATGGTTTTGAAACCGCAGTCAGAAAAAAAAATCACATCCATATCAACATGTTTATAACCCCCGGGGCTGTCGTTCTGGTCAAAAAATGAAAATTCTAAAAGTTCCTGTTTTTCTGTTTTAAACTCTAGGTACACATCAAAAATGTATTACTGACTTGAAAGAAGTGCATTCTGGTGCATGGTTTTGAAACCGCAGTCAGAAAAAAAATCACATCCATATCAACATGTTTATAACCCCCGGGGCTGTCGTTCTGGTCAAAAAATGAAAATTCTAAAAGTTCCTGTTTTTCTGCTTTAAACTCTAGGTACACATCCAAAATTTATTACTGAGTTGAAAGAAGTGGATTCTGGTGCATGGTTTTAAAAACCGCAGTCAGAAAAAAAATCACAACCATATCAACATTTTTATAACCCCCGGGGCTGTCGTTTTGGTCAAAAAATGAACATTCTAAAAGTTCCGGTTTTTCTGCTTTAAACTCTAGGTACACATCCAAAATGTATTACTGAGTTGAAAGAAGTGGATTCTGGTGCATGGTTTTGAAACCAAAGTCAGAAAAAAATCACATCCATATCAACATTTTTATAACCCCCGGGTCTGTCGTTTTAGTCAAAAAATGAAAATTCTAAAAGTTCCGTTTTTTCTGCTTTAAACTCTAGGTACACATCCAAAATGTATTACTGAGTTGAAAGAAGTGGATTCTGGTGCATGGTTTTGAAACCGCAGTCAGAAAAAAAATCACATCCATATCAACATGTTTATAACCCCCGGGGCTGTCGTTTTGGTCAAAAAATGAAAATTCTAAAAGTTCAGTTTTTTCTGCTTTAAACTCTAGGTACACATCCAAAATGTATTACTGAGTTGAAAGAAGTGGATTCTGGTGCATGGTTTTGAAACCGCAGTCAGAAAAAAAAATCACATATATATCAACATTTTTATAACTCCCGGGGCTGTCGTTTTGGTCAAAAAATGAAAATTCTAAAAGTTCCTGTTTTTCTGCTTTAAACTCTAGGTACACATCCAAAATGTATTACTGAGTTGAAAGAAGTGGATTCTGGTGCATGGTTTTGAAACCGCAGTCAGAAAAAAAATCACATCCATATCAACATGTTTATAACCCCCGGGGCTGTCGTTCTGGTCAAAAAATGAAAATTCTAAAAGTTCCTGTTTTTCTGCTTTAAACTCTAGGTACACATCCAAAATGTATTACTGACTTGAAAGAAGTGCATTCTGGTGCATGGTTTTGAAACCGCAGTCAGAAAAAAAATCACAACCATATCAACATGTTTATAACCCCCGGGGCTGTCGTTTTGGTCAAAAAATGAAAATTCTAAAAGTTCCTGTTTTTCTGCTTTAAACTCTAGGTACACATCCAAAATGTATTACTGACTTGAAAGAAGTGCATTCTGGTGCATGGTTTTGAAACCGCAGTCAGAAAAAAAATCACAACCATATCAACATGTTTATAACCCCCCGGGGCTGTCGTTTTGGTCAAAAAATGAAAATTCTAAAAGTTCCTGTTTTTCTGCTTTAAACTGTAGGTACACATCCAAAATGTATAACTGAGTTGAAAGAAGTGGATTCTGGTGCATGGTTTTGAAACCGCAGTCAGAAAAAAAATCACATCCATATCAACATTTTTATAACCCCCGGGGCTGTCGTTTTGGTCAAAAAATGAAAATTCTAAAAGTTCAGTTTTTTCTGCTTTAAACTCTAGGTACACATCCAAAATGTATTACTGACTTGAAAGAAGTGGATTCTGGTGCATGGTTTTGAAACCGCAGTCAGAAAAAAAATCACATATATATCAACATTTTTATAACTCCCGGGGCTGTCGTTTTGATCAAAAAATGAAAATTCTAAAAGTTCCTGTTTTTCTGCTTTAAACTCTAGGTACACATCCAAAATGTATTACTGAGTTGAAAGAAGTGGATTCTGGTGCATGGTTTTGAAACTGCAGTCAGAAAAAAAAATCACATCCATATCAACATTTTTATAACCCCCGGGGCTGTCGTTTTGGTCAAAAAATGAAAATTCTAAAAGTTCCTGTTTTTCTGCTTTAAACTCTAGGTACACATCCAAAATTTATTACTGAGTTGAAAGAAGTGGATTCTGGTGCATGGTTTTAAAAACCGCAGTCAGAAAAAAAATCACAACCATATCAACATTTTTATAACCCCCGGGGCTGTCGTTTTGGTCAAAAAATGAACATTCTAAAAGTTCCGGTTTTTCTGCTTTAAACTCTAGGTACACATCCAAAATGTATTACTGAGTTGAAAGAAGTGGATTCTGGTGCATGGTTTTGAAACCAAAGTCAGAAAAAAAATCCCATCCATATCAACATTTTTATAACCCCCGGGTCTGTCGTTTTAGTCAAAAAATGAAAATTCTAAAAGTTCCGTTTTTTCTGCTTTAAACTCTAGGTACACATCCAAAATGTATTACTGAGTTGAAAGAAGTGGATTCTGGTGCATGGTTTTGAAACCGCAGTCAGAAAAAAAATCACATCCATATCAACATGTTTATAACCCCCGGGGCTGTCGTTTTGGTCAAAAAATTAAAATTCTAAAAGTTCAGTTTTTTCTGCTTTAAACTCTAGGTACACATCCAAAATGTATTACTGAGTTGAAAGAAGTGGATTCTGGTGCATGGTTTTGAAACCGCAGTCAGAAAAAAAATCACATATATATCAACATTTTTATAACTCCCGGGGCTGTCGTTTTGGTCAAAAAATGAAAATTCTAAAAGTTCCTGTTTTTCTGCTTTAAACTCTAGGTACACATCCAAAATGTATTACTGAGTTGAAAGAAGTGGATTCTGGTGCATGGTTTTGAAACCGCAGTCAGAAAAAAAATCACATCCATATCAACATGTTTATAACCCCTGGCGCTGTCGTTTTGGTCAAAAAATGAAAATTCTAAAAGTTCCTGTTTTTCTGCTTTAAACTCTAGGTACACATCCAAAATGTATTACTGAGTTGAAAGAAGTGGATTCTGGTGCATGGTTTTGAAACCGCAGTCAGAAAAAAAATCACATCCATATCAACATGTTTATAACCCCCGGGGCTGTCGTTCTGGTCAAAAAATGAAAATTCTAAAAGTTCCTGTTTTTCTGCTTTAAACTCTAGGTACACATCCAAAATGTATTACTGACTTGAAAGAAGTGCATTCTGGTGCATGGTTTTGAAACCGCAGTCAGAAAAAAAATCACAACCATATCAACATGTTTATAACCCCCGGGGCTGTCGTTTTGGTCAAAAAATGAAAATTCTAAAAGATCCTGTTTTTCTGCTTTAAACTCTAGGGACACATCCAAAATGTATTACTGAGTTGAAAGAAGTGGATTCTGGTGCATGGTTTTGAAACTGCAGTCAGAAAAAAAATCACATCCATATCAACATTTTTATAACCCCCGGGGCTGTCGTTTTGGTCAAAAAATGAAAATTCTAAAAGTTCAGTTTTTTCTGCTTTAAACTCTAGGTACACATCCAAAATGTATTACTGACTTGAAAGAAGTGGATTCTGGTGCATGGTTTTGAAACCGCAGTCAGAAAAAAAAATCACATATATATCAACATTTTTTTAACCCCCGGGGCTGTCGTTTTGGTCAAAAAATGAAAATTCTAAAAGTTCCTGTTTTTCTGCTTTAAACTCTAGGTACACATCCAAAATGTATTACTGACTTGAAAGAAGTGCATTCTGGTGCATGGTTTTGAAACCGCAGTCAGAAAAAAAATCACAACCATATCAACATGTTTATAACCCCCGGGGCTGTCGTTTTGGTCAAAAAATGAAAATTCTAAAAGTTCCTGTTTTTCTGCTTTAAACTCTAGGTACACATCCAAAATGTATAACTGAGTTGAAAGAAGTGGATTCTGGTGCATGGTTTTGAAACCGCAGTCAGAAAAAAAATCACATCCATATCAACATTTTTATAACCCCCGGGGCTGTCGTTTTGGTCAAAAAATGAAAATTCTAAAAGTTCAGTTTTTTCTGCTTTAAACTCTAGGTACACATCCAAAATGTATTACTGACTTGAAAGAAGTGGATTCTGGTGCATGGTTTTGAAACCACAGTCAGAAAAAAAATCACATATATATCAACATTTTTATAACTCCCGGGGCTGTCGTTTTGATCAAAAAATGAAAATTCTAAAAGTTCCTGTTTTTCTGCTTTAAACTCTAGGTACACATCCAAAATGTATTACTGAGTTGAAAGAAGTGGATTCTGGTGCATGGTTTTGAAACTGCAGTCAGAAAAAAAAATCACATCCATATCAACATTTTTATAACCCCCGGGGCTGTCGTTTTGGTCAAAAAATGAAAATTCTAAAAGTTCAGTTTTTTCTGCTTTAAACTCTAGGTACACATCCAAAATGTATTACTGACTTGAAAGAAGTGGATTCTGGTGCATGGTTTTGAAACCGCAGTCAGAAAAAAAAATCACATATATATCAACATTTTTATAACTCCCGGGGCTGTCGTTTTGGTCAAAAAATGAAAATTCTAAAAGTTCCTGTTTTTCTGCTTTAAACTCTAGGTACACATCCAAAATGTATTACTGAGTTGAAAGAAGTGGATTCTGGTGCATGGTTTTGAAACCGCAGTCAGAAAAAAAATAACAACCATATCAACATGTTTATAACCCCCGGGGCTGTCGTTTTGGTCAAAAAATTAAAATTCTAAAAGTTCCTGTTTTTCTGCTTTAAACTCTAGGTACACATCCAAAATGTATTACTGAGTTGAAAGAAGTGGATTCTGGTGCATGGTTTTGAAACCGCAGTCAGAAAAAAAATCACAACCATATCAACATGTTTATAACCCCCGGGGCTGTCGTTTTGGTCAAAAAATGAAAATTCTAAAAGTTCCGTTTTTTCTGCTTTAAACTCTAGGTACACATCCAAAATGTATTACTGAGTTGAAAGAAGTGGATTCTGGTGCATGGTTTTGAAACCGCAGTCAGAAAAAAAATCACATCCATATCAACATTTTTATAACCCCCGGGGCTGTCGTTTTGGTCAAAAAATGAAAATTCTAAAAGTTCAGTTTTTTCTGCTTTAAACTCTAGGTACAAATCCAAAATGTATTACTGAGTTGAAAGAAGTGGATTCTGGTGCATGGTTTTGAAACCGCAGTCAGAAAAAAAATCACATCCATATCAACATGTTTATAATCCCCGGGGCTGTCGTTCTGGTCAAAAAATGAAAATTCTAAAAGTTCCTGTTTTTCTGCTTTAAACTCTAGGTACACATCCAAAATGTATTACTGAGTTGAAAGAAGTGGATTCTGGTGCATGGTTTTGAAACCGCAGTCAGAAAAAAAATCACATCCATATCAACATGTTTATAACCCCCGGGGCTGTCGTTCTGGTCAAAAAATGAAAATTCTAAAAGTTCCTGTTTTTCTGCTTTAAACTCTAGGTACACATCCAAAATGTATTACTGACTTGAAAGAAGTGCATTCTGGTGCATGGTTTTGAAACCGCAGTCAGAAAAAAATCACATCCATATCAACATGTTTATAACCCCCGGGGCTGTCGTTTTGGTCAAAAAATGAAAATTCTAAAAGTTCCTGTTTTTCTGCTTTAAACTCTAGGTACACATCCAAAATGTATTACTGAGTTGAAAGAAGTGGATTCTGGTGCATGGTTTTGAAACCGCAGTCAGAAAAAAAATCACATCCATATCAACATGTTTATAACCCCCGGGGCTGTCGTTCTGGTCAAAAAATGAAAATTCTAAAAGTTCCTGTTTTTCTGCTTTAAACTCTAGGTACACATCCAAAATGTATTACTGAGTTGAAAGAAGTGGATTCTGGTGCATGGTTTTGAAACCGCAGTCAGAAAAAAAATCACATCCATATCAACATGTTTATAACCCCCGGGGCTGTCGTTCTGGTCAAAAAATGAAAATTCTAAAAGTTCCTGTTTTTCTGCTTTAAACTCTAGGTACACATCCAAAATGTATTACTGAGTTGAAAGAAGTGGATTCTGGTGCATGGTTTTGAAACCGCAGTCAGAAAAAAAATCACAACCATATCAACATTTTTATAACCCCCGGGGCTGTCGTTTTGGTCAAAAAATGAACATTCTTAAAGTTCCGGTTTTTCTGCTTTAAACTCTAGGTACACATCCAAAATGTATTACTGACTTGAAAGAAGTGCATTCTGGTGCATGGTTTTGAAACCGCAGTCAGAAAAAAAATCACAACCATATCAACATGTTTATAACCCCCGGGGCTGTCGTTTTGGTCAAAAAATGAAAATTCTAAAAGTTCCTGTTTTTCTGCTTTAAACTCTAGGGACACATCCAAAATGTATTACTGAGTTGAAAGAAGTGGATTCTGGTGCATGGTTTTGAAACTGCAGTCAGAAAAAAAATCACATCCATATCAACATTTTTATAACCCCCGGGGCTGTCGTTTTGGTCAAAAAATGAAAATTCTAAAAGTTCAGTTTTTTCTGCTTTAAACTCTAGGTACACATCCAAAATGTATTACTGACTTGAAAGAAGTGGATTCTGGTGCATGGTTTTGAAACCGCAGTCAGAAAAAAAAATCACATATATATCAATATGTTTATAACCCCCGGGGCTGTCGTTTTGGTCAAAAAATGAAAATTCTAAAAGTTCCTGTTTTTCTGCTTTAAACTCTAGGTACACATCCAAAATGTATTACTGACTTGAAAGAAGTGCATTCTGGTGCATGGTTTTGAAACCGCAGTCAGAAAAAAAATCACAACCATATCAACATGTTTATAACCCCCGGGGCTGTCGTTTTGGTCAAAAAATGAAAATTCTAAAAGTTCCTGTTTTTCTGCTTTAAACTCTAGGTACACATCCAAAATGTATAACTGAGTTGAAAGAAGTGGATTCTGGTGCATGGTTTTGAAACCGCAGTCAGAAAAAAAATCACATCCATATCAACATTTTTATAACCCCCGGGGCTGTCGTTTTGGTCAAAAAATGAAAATTCTAAAAGTTCAGTTTTTTCTGCTTTAAACTCTAGGTACACATCCAAAATGTATTACTGAGTTGAAAGAAGTGGATTCTGGTGCATGGTTTTGAAACTGCAGTCAGAAAAAAAAATCACATCCATATCAACATTTTTATAACCCCCGGGGCTGTCGTTTTGGTCAAAAAATGAAAATTCTAAAAGTTCCTGTTTTTCTGCTTTAAACTCTAGGTACACATCCAAAATGTATAACTGAGTTGAAAGAAGTGGATTCTGGTGCATGGTTTTGAAACCGCAGTCAGAAAAAAAATCACAACCATATCAACATTTTTATAACCCCCGGGGCTGTCGTTTTGGTCAAAAAATGAACATTCTAAAAGTTCCGGTTTTTCTGCTTTAAACTCTAGGTACACATCCAAAATGTATAACTGAGTTGAAAGAAGTGGATTCTGGTGCATGGTTTTGAAACCAAAGTCAGAAAAAAAATCACATCCATATCAACATTTTTATAACCCCCGGGTCTGTTGTTTTAGTCAAAAAATGAAAATTCTAAAAGTTCCGTTTTTTCTGCTTTAAACTCTAGGTACACATCCAAAATGTATTACTGAGTTGAAAGAAGTGGATTCTGGTGCATGGTTTTGAAACCGCAGTCAGAAAAAAAATCACATCCATATCAACATGTTTATAACCCCCGGGGCTGTCGTTTTGGTCAAAAAATGAAAATTCTAAAAGTTCAGTTTTTTCTGCTTTAAACTCTAGGTACACATCCAAAATGTATTACTGAGTTGAAAGAAGTGGATTCTGGTGCATGGTTTTGAAACCGCAGTCAGAAAAAAAAATCACATATATATCAACATTTTTATAACTCCCGGGGCTGTCGTTTTGGTCAAAAAATGAAAATTCTAAAAGTTCCTGTTTTTCTGCTTTAAACTCTAGGTACACATCCAAAATGTATTACTGAGTTGAAAGAAGTGGATTCTGGTGCATGGTTTTGAAACCGCAGTCAGAAAAAAAATCACATCCATATCAACATGTTTATAACCCCTGGCGCTGTCGTTTTGGTCAAAAAATTAAAATTCTAAAAGTTCCTGTTTTTCTGCTTTAAACTCTAGGTACACATCCAAAATGTATTACTGAGTTGAAAGAAGTGGATTCTGGTGCATGGTTTTGAAACCGCAGTCAGAAAAAAAATCACATCCATATCAACATGTTTATAACCCCCGGGGCTGTCGTTCTGGTCAAAAAATGAAAATTCTAAAAGTTCCTGTTTTTCTGCTTTAAACTCTAGGTACACATCCAAAATGTATTACTGACTTGAAAGAAGTGCATTCTGGTGCATGGTTTTGAAACCGCAGTCAGAAAAAAAATCACAACCATATCAACATGTTTATAACCCCCGGGGCTGTCGTTTTGGTCAAAAAATGAAAATTCTAAAAGTTCCTGTTTTTCTGCTTTAAACTCTAGGGACACATCCAAAATGTATTACTGAGTTGAAAGAAGTGGATTCTGGTGCATGGTTTTGAAACTGCAGTCAGAAAAAAAATCACATCCATATCAACATTTTTATAACCCCCGGGGCTGTCGTTTTGGTCAAAAAAATGAAAATTCTAAAAGTTCAGTTTTTTCTGCTTTAAACTCTAGGTACACATCCAAAATGTATTACTGACTTGAAAGAAGTGGATTCTGGTGCATGGTTTTGAAACCGCAGTCAGAAAAAAAAATCACATATATATCAACATTTTTTTAACCCCCGGGGCTGTCGTTTTGGTCAAAAAATGAAAATTCTAAAAGTTCAGTTTTTTCTGCTTTAAACTCTAGGTACACATCCAAAATGTATTACTGACTTGAAAGAAGTGGATTCTGGTGCATGGTTTTGAAACCGCAGTCAGAAAAAAAATCACATATATATCAACATTTTTATAACTCCCGGGGCTGTCGTTTTGATCAAAAAATGAAAATTCTAAAAGTTCCTGTTTTTCTGCTTTAAACTCTAGGTACACATCCAAAATGTATTACTGAGTTGAAAGAAGTGGATTCTGGTGCATGGTTTTGAAACTGCAGTCAGAAAAAAAAATCACATCCATATCAACATTTTTATAACCCCCGGGGCTGTCGTTTTGGTCAAAAAATGAAAATTCTAAAAGTTCCTGTTTTTCTGCTTTAAACTCTAGGTACACATCCAAAATTTATTACTGAGTTGAAAGAAGTGGATTCTGGTGCATGGTTTTAAAAACCGCAGTCAGAAAAAAAATCACAACCATATCAACATTTTTATAACCCCCGGGGCTGTCGTTTTGGTCAAAAAATGAACATTCTAAAAGTTCCGGTTTTTCTGCTTTAAACTCTAGGTACACATCCAAAATGTATTACTGAGTTGAAAGAAGTGGATTCTGGTGCATGATTTTGAAACCAAAGTCAGAAAAAAAATCCCATCCATATCAACATTTTTATAACCCCCGGGTCTGTCGTTTTAGTCAAAAAATGAAAATTCTAAAAGTTCCGTTTTTTCTGCTTTAAACTCTAGGTACACATCCAAAATGTATTACTGAGTTGAAAGAAGTGGATTCTGGTGCATGGTTTTGAAACCGCAGTCAGAAAAAAAATCACATCCATATCAACATGTTTATAACCCCCGGGGCTGTCGTTTTGGTCAAAAAATGAAAATTCTAAAAGTTCAGTTTTTTCTGCTTTAAACTCTAGGTACACATCCAAAATGTATTACTGACTTGAAAGAAGTGGATTCTGGTGCATGGTTTTGAAACCGCAGTCAGAAAAAAAAATCACATATATATCAACATTTTTATAACTCCCGGGGCTGTCGTTTTGGTCAAAAAATGAAAATTCTAAAAGTTCCTGTTTTTCTGCTTTAAACTCTAGGTACACATCCAAAATGTATTACTGAGTTGAAAGAAGTGGATTCTGGTGCATGGTTTTGAAACCGCAGTCAGAAAAAAAATCACATCCATATCAACATGTTTATAACCCCTGGCGCTGTCGTTTTGGTCAAAAAATGAAAATTCTAAAAGTTCCTGTTTTTCTGCTTTAAACTCTAGGTACACATCCAAAATGTATTACTGAGTTGAAAGAAGTGGATTCTGGTGCATGGTTTTGAAACCGCAGTCAGAAAAAAAATCACATCCATATCAACATGTTTATAACCCCCGGGGCTGTCGTTCTGGTCAAAAAATGAAAATTCTAAAAGTTCCTGTTTTTCTGCTTTAAACTCTAGGTACACATCCAAAATGTATTACTGACTTGAAAGAAGTGCATTCTGGTGCATGGTTTTGAAACCGCAGTCAGAAAAAAAATCACAACCATATCAACATGTTTATAACCCCCGGGGCTGTCGTTTTGGTCAAAAAATGAAAATTCTAAAAGATCCTGTTTTTCTGCTTTAAACTCTAGGGACACATCCAAAATGTATTACTGAGTTGAAAGAAGTGGATTCTGGTGCATGGTTTTGAAACTGCAGTCAGAAAAAAAATCACATCCATATCAACATTTTTATAACCCCCGGGGCTGTCGTTTTGGTCAAAAAATTAAAATTCTAAAAGTTCAGTTTTTTCTGCTTTAAACTCTAGGTACACATCCAAAATGTATTACTGACTTGAAAGAAGTGGATTCTGGTGCATGGTTTTGAAACCGCAGTCAGAAAAAAAAATCACATATATATCAACATTTTTTTAACCCCCGGGGCTGTCGTTTTGGTCAAAAAATAAAAATTCTAAAAGTTCCTGTTTTTCTGCTTTAAACTCTAGGTACACATCCAAAATGTATTACTGACTTGAAAGAAGTGCATTCTGGTGCATGGTTTTGAAACCGCAGTCAGAAAAAAATCACAACCATATCAACATGTTTATAACCCCCGGGGCTGTCGTTTTGGTCAAAAAATGAAAATTCTAAAAGTTCCTGTTTTTCTGCTTTAAACTCTAGGTACACATCCAAAATGTATAACTGAGTTGAAAGAAGTGGATTCTGGTGCATGGTTTTGAAACCGCAGTCAGAAAAAAAATCACATCCATATCAACATTTTTATAACCCCCGGGGCTGTCGTTTTGGTCAAAAAATGAAAATTCTAAAAGTTCAGTTTTTTCTGCTTTAAACTCTAGGTACACATCCAAAATGTATTACTGAC
Source organism: Crinia signifera (assembly GCF_055691185.1). NCBI lineage: Eukaryota > Metazoa > Chordata > Amphibia > Anura > Myobatrachidae > Crinia > Crinia signifera. The sequence goes on from NC_139227.1 coordinate 21,304,680, forward strand.
TTGAAAGAAGTGGATTCTGGTGCATGGTTTTGAAACCACAGTCAGAAAAAAAATCACATATATATCAACATTTTTATAACTCCCGGGGCTGTCGTTTTGATCAAAAAATGAAAATTCTAAAAGTTCCTGTTTTTCTGCTTTAAACTCTAGGTACACATCCAAAATGTATTACTGAGTTGAAAGAAGTGGATTCTGGTGCATGGTTTTGAAACTGCAGTCAGAAAAAAAAATCACATCCATATCAACATTTTTATAACCCCCGGGGCTGTCGTTTTGGTCAAAAAATGAAAATTCTAAAAGTTCAGTTTTTTCTGCTTTAAACTCTAGGTACACATCCAAAATGTATTACTGACTTGAAAGAAGTGGATTCTGGTGCATGGTTTTGAAACCGCAGTCAGAAAAAAAAATCACATATATATCAACATTTTTATAACTCCCGGGGCTGTCGTTTTGGTCAAAAAATGAAAATTCTAAAAGTTCCTGTTTTTCTGCTTTAAACTCTAGGTACACATCCAAAATGTATTACTGAGTTGAAAGAAGTGGATTCTGGTGCATGGTTTTGAAACCGCAGTCAGAAAAAAAATCACAACCATATCAACATGTTTATAACCCCCGGGGCTGTCGTTTTGGTCAAAAAATTAAAATTCTAAAAGTTCCTGTTTTTCTGCTTTAAACTCTAGGTACACATCCAAAATGTATTACTGAGTTGAAAGAAGTGGATTCTGGTGCATGGTTTTGAAACCGCAGTCAGAAAAAAAAATCACAACCATATCAACATGTTTATAACCCCCGGGGCTGTCGTTTTGGTCAAAAAATGAAAATTCTAAAAGTTCCGTTTTTTCTGCTTTAAACTCTAGGTACACATCCAAAATGTATTACTGAGTTGAAAGAAGTGGATTCTGGTGCATGGTTTTGAAACCGCAGTCAGAAAAAAAATCACATCCATATCAACATTTTTATAACCCCCGGGGCTGTCGTTTTGGTCAAAAAATGAAAATTCTAAAAGTTCAGTTTTTTCTGCTTTAAACTCTAGGTACAAATCCAAAATGTATTACTGAGTTGAAAGAAGTGGATTCTGGTGCATGGTTTTGAAACCGCAGTCAGAAAAAAAATCACATCCATATCAACATGTTTATAATCCCCGGGGCTGTCGTTCTGGTCAAAAAATGAAAATTCTAAAAGTTCCTGTTTTTCTGCTTTAAACTCTAGGTACACATCCAAAATGTATTACTGAGTTGAAAGAAGTGGATTCTGGTGCATGGTTTTGAAACCGCAGTCAGAAAAAAAATCACATCCATATCAACATGTTTATAACCCCCGGGGCTGTCGTTCTGGTCAAAAAATGAAAATTCTAAAAGTTCCTGTTTTTCTGCTTTAAACTCTAGGTACACATCCAAAATGTATTACTGACTTGAAAGAAGTGCATTCTGGTGCATGGTTTTGAAACCGCAGTCAGAAAAAAATCACATCCATATCAACATGTTTATAACCCCCGGGGCTGTCGTTTTGGTCAAAAAATGAAAATTCTAAAAGTTCCTGTTTTTCTGCTTTAAACTCTAGGTACACATCCAAAATGTATTACTGAGTTGAAAGAAGTGGATTCTGGTGCATGGTTTTGAAACCGCAGTCAGAAAAAAAATCACATCCATATCAACATGTTTATAACCCCCGGGGCTGTCGTTCTGGTCAAAAAATGAAAATTCTAAAAGTTCCTGTTTTTCTGCTTTAAACTCTAGGTACACATCCAAAATGTATTACTGAGTTGAAAGAAGTGGATTCTGGTGCATGGTTTTGAAACCGCAGTCAGAAAAAAAATCACATCCATATCAACATGTTTATAACCCCCGGGGCTGTCGTTCTGGTCAAAAAATGAAAATTCTAAAAGTTCCTGTTTTTCTGCTTTAAACTCTAGGTACACATCCAAAATGTATTACTGAGTTGAAAGAAGTGGATTCTGGTGCATGGTTTTGAAACCGCAGTCAGAAAAAAAATCACAACCATATCAACATTTTTATAACCCCCGGGGCTGTCGTTTTGGTCAAAAAATGAACATTCTAAAAGTTCCGGTTTTTCTGCTTTAAACTCTAGGTACACATCCAAAATGTATTACTGAGTTGAAAGAAGTGGATTCTGGTGCATGGTTTTGAAACCGCAGTCAGAAAAAAAATCACATCCATATCAACATGTTTATAACCCCCGGGGCTGTCGTTCTGGTCAAAAAATGAAAATTCTAAAAGTTCCTGTTTTTCTGCTTTAAACTCTAGGTACACATCCAAAATGTATTACTGACTTGAAAGAAGTGCATTCTGGTGCATGGTTTTGAAACCGCAGTCAGAAAAAAAATCACAACCATATCAACATGTTTATAACCCCCGGGGCTGTCGTTTTGGTCAAAAAATGAAAATTCTAAAAGTTCCTGTTTTTCTGCTTTAAACTCTAGGGACACATCCAAAATGTATTACTGAGTTGAAAGAAGTGGATTCTGGTGCATGGTTTTGAAACTGCAGTCAGAAAAAAAATCACATCCATATCAACATTTTTATAACCCCCGGGGCTGTCGTTTTGGTCAAAAAATGAAAATTCTAAAAGTTCAGTTTTTTCTGCTTTAAACTCTAGGTACACATCCAAAATGTATTACTGACTTGAAAGAAGTGGATTCTGGTGCATGGTTTTGAAACCGCAGTCAGAAAAAAAAATCACATATATATCAATATGTTTATAACCCCCGGGGCTGTCGTTTTGGTCAAAAAATGAAAATTCTAAAAGTTCCTGTTTTTCTGCTTTAAACTCTAGGTACACATCCAAAATGTATTACTGACTTGAAAGAAGTGCATTCTGGTGCATGGTTTTGAAACCGCAGTCAGAAAAAAAATCACAACCATATCAACATGTTTATAACCCCCGGGGCTGTCGTTTTGGTCAAAAAATGAAAATTCTAAAAGTTCCTGTTTTTCTGCTTTAAACTCTAGGTACACATCCAAAATGTATAACTGAGTTGAAAGAAGTGGATTCTGGTGCATGGTTTTGAAACCGCAGTCAGAAAAAAAATCACATCCATATCAACATTTTTATAATCCCCGGGGCTGTCGTTTTGGTCAAAAAATGAAAATTCTAAAAGTTCAGTTTTTTCTGCTTTAAACTCTAGGTACACATCCAAAATGTATTACTGAGTTGAAAGAAGTGGATTCTGGTGCATGGTTTTGAAACTGTAGTCAGAAAAAAAAATCACATCCATATCAACATTTTTATAACCCCCGGGGCTGTCGTTTTGGTCAAAAAATGAAAATTCTAAAAGTTCCTGTTTTTCTGCTTTAAACTCTAGGTACACATCCAAAATTTATTACTGAGTTGAAAGAAGTGGATTCTGGTGCATGGTTTTAAAAACCGCAGTCAGAAAAAAAATCACAACCATATCAACATTTTTATAACCCCCGGGGCTGTCGTTTTGGTCAAAAAATGAACATTCTAAAAGTTCCGGTTTTTCTGCTTTAAACTCTAGGTACACATCCAAAATGTATTACTGAGTTGAAAGAAGTGGATTCTGGTGCATGGTTTTGAAACCAAAGTCAGAAAAAAAATCACATCCATATCAACATTTTTATAACCCCCGGGTCTGTCGTTTTAGTCAAAAAATGAAAATTCTAAAAGTTCCGTTTTTTCTGCTTTAAACTCTAGGTACACATCCAAAATGTATTACTGAGTTGAAAGAAGTGGATTCTGGTGCATGGTTTTGAAACCGCAGTCAGAAAAAAAATCACATCCATATCAACATGTTTATAACCCCCGGGGCTGTCGTTTTGGTCAAAAAATGAAAATTCTAAAAGTTCAGTTTTTTCTGCTTTAAACTCTAGGTACACATCCAAAATGTATTACTGAGTTGAAAGAAGTGGATTCTGGTGCATGGTTTTGAAACCGCAGTCAGAAAAAAAAATCACATATATATCAACATTTTTATAACTCCCGGGGCTGTCGTTTTGGTCAAAAAATGAAAATTCTAAAAGTTCCTGTTTTTCTGCTTTAAACTCTAGGTACACATCCAAAATGTATTACTGAGTTGAAAGAAGTGGATTCTGGTGCATGGTTTTGAAACCGCAGTCAGAAAAAAAATCACATCCATATCAACATGTTTATAACCCCTGGCGCTGTCGTTTTGGTCAAAAAATTAAAATTCTAAAAGTTCCTGTTTTTCTGCTTTAAACTCTAGGTACACATCCAAAATGTATTACTGAGTTGAAAGAAGTGGATTCTGGTGCATGGTTTTGAAACCGCAGTCAGAAAAAAAATCACATCCATATCAACATGTTTATAACCCCCGGGGCTGTCGTTCTGGTCAAAAAATGAAAATTCTAAAAGTTCCTGTTTTTCTGCTTTAAACTCTAGGTACACATCCAAAATGTATTACTGACTTGAAAGAAGTGCATTCTGGTGCATGGTTTTGAAACCGCAGTCAGAAAAAAAATCACAACCATATCAACATGTTTATAACCCCCGGGGCTGTCGTTTTGGTCAAAAAATGAAAATTCTAAAAGTTCCTGTTTTTCTGCTTTAAACTCTAGGGACACATCCAAAATGTATTACTGAGTTGAAAGAAGTGGATTCTGGTGCATGGTTTTGAAACCGCAGTCAGAAAAAAAATCACATCCATATCAACATGTTTATAACCCCTGGCGCTGTCGTTTTGGTCAAAAAATGAAAATTCTAAAAGTTCCTGTTTTTCTGCTTTAAACTCTAGGTACACATCCAAAATGTATTACTGAGTTGAAAGAAGTGGATTCTGGTGCATGGTTTTGAAACCGCAGTCAGAAAAAAAATCACATCCATATCAACATGTTTATAACCCCCGGGTCTGTCGTTTTAGTCAAAAAATGAAAATTCTAAAAGTTCCGTTTTTTCTGCTTTAAACTCTAGGTACACATCCAAAATGTATTACTGAGTTGAAAGAAGTGGATTCTGGTGCATGGTTTTGAAACCGCAGTCAGAAAAAAAATCACATCCATATCAACATGTTTATAACCCCCGGGGCTGTCGTTTTGGTCAAAAAATGAAAATTCTAAAAGTTCAGTTTTTTCTGCTTTAAACTCTAGGTACACATCCAAAATGTATTACTGAGTTGAAAGAAGTGGATTCTGGTGCATGGTTTTGAAACCGCAGTCAGAAAAAAAAATCACATATATATCAACATTTTTATAACCCCCGGGGCTGTCGTTTTGGTCAAAAAATGAAAATTCTAAAAGTTCCTGTTTTTCTGCTTTAAACTCTAGGTACACATCCAAAATGTATTACTGAGTTGAAAGAAGTGCATTCTGGTGCATGGTTTTGAAACCGCAGTCAGAAAAAAATCACATCCATATCAACATGTTTATAACCCCCGGGGCTGTCGTTTTGGTCAAAAAATGAAAATTCTAAAAGTTCCTGTTTTTCTGCTTTAAACTCTAGGTACACATCCAAAATGTATTACTGAGTTGAAAGAAGTGGATTCTGGTGCATGGTTTTGAAACCGCAGTCAGAAAAAAAATCACATCCATATCAACATGTTTATAACCCCCGGGGCTGTCGTTCTGGTCAAAAAATGAAAATTCTAAAAGTTCCTGTTTTTCTGCTTTAAACTCTAGGTACACATCCAAAATGTATTACTGAGTTGAAAGAAGTGGATTCTGGTGCATGGTTTTGAAACCGCAGTCAGAAAAAAAATCACATCCATATCAACATGTTTATAACCCCCGGGGCTGTCGTTTTGGTCAAAAAATGAAAATTCTAAAAGTTCCTGTTTTTCTGCTTTAAACTCTAGGGACACATCCAAAATGTATTACTGAGTTGAAAGAAGTGGATTCTGGTGCATGGTTTTGAAACTGCAGTCAGAAAAAAAATCACATCCATATCAACATTTTTATAACCCCCGGGGCTGTCGTTTTGGTCAAAAAATGAAAATTCTAAAAGTTCAGTTTTTTCTGCTTTAAACTCTAGGTACACATCCAAAATGTATTACTGACTTGAAAGAAGTGGATTCTGGTGCATGGTTTTGAAACCGCAGTCAGAAAAAAAAATCACATATATATCAATATGTTTATAACCCCCGGGGCTGTCGTTTTGGTCAAAAAATGAAAATTCTAAAAGTTCCTGTTTTTCTGCTTTAAACTCTAGGTACACATCCAAAATGTATTACTGACTTGAAAGAAGTGCATTCTGGTGCATGGTTTTGAAACCGCAGTCAGAAAAAAAATCACAACCATATCAACATGTTTATAACCCCCGGGGCTGTCGTTTTGGTCAAAAAATGAAAATTCTAAAAGTTCCTGTTTTTCTGCTTTAAACTCTAGGTACACATCCAAAATGTATAACTGAGTTGAAAGAAGTGGATTCTGGTGCATGGTTTTGAAACCGCAGTCAGAAAAAAAATCACATCCATATCAACATTTTTATAACCCCCGGGGCTGTCGTTTTGGTCAAAAAATGAAAATTCTAAAAGTTCAGTTTTTTCTGCTTTAAACTCTAGGTACACATCCAAAATGTATTACTGAGTTGAAAGAAGTGGATTCTGGTGCATGGTTTTGAAACTGCAGTCAGAAAAAAAAATCACATCCATATCAACATTTTTATAACCCCCGGGGCTGTCGTTTTGGTCAAAAAATGAAAATTCTAAAAGTTCCTGTTTTTCTGCTTTAAACTCTAGGTACACATCCAAAATGTATTACTGAGTTGAAAGAAGTGGATTCTGGTGCATGGTTTTAAAAACCGCAGTCAGAAAAAAAATCACAACCATATCAACATTTTTATAACCCCCGGGGCTGTCGTTTTGGTCAAAAAATGAACATTCTAAAAGTTCCGGTTTTTCTGCTTTAAACTCTAGGTACACATCCAAAATGTATTACTGAGTTGAAAGAAGTGGATTCTGGTGCATGGTTTTGAAACCGCAGTCAGAAAAAAAATCAAATCCATATCAACATGTTTATAACCCCCGGGGCTGTCGTTTTGGTCAAAAAATGAAAATTCTAAAAGTTCAGTTTTTTCTGCTTTAAACTCTAGGTACACATCCAAAATGTATTACTGAGTTGAAAGAAGTGGATTCTGGTGCATGGTTTTGAAACCGCAGTCAGAAAAAAAAATCACATATATATCAACATTTTTATAACTCCCGGGGCTGTCGTTTTGGTCAAAAAATGAAAATTCTAAAAGTTCCTGTTTTTCTGCTTTAAACTCTAGGTACACATCCAAAATGTATTACTGAGTTGAAAGAAGTGGATTCTGGTGCATGGTTTTGAAACCGCAGTCAGAAAAAAAATCACATCTATATCAACATGTTTATAACCCCTGGCGCTGTCGTTTTGGTCAAAAAATTAAAATTCTAAAAGTTCCTGTTTTTCTGCTTTAAACTCTAGGTACACATCCAAAATGTATTACTGAGTTGAAAGAAGTGGATTCTGGTGCATGGTTTTGAAACCGCAGTCAGAAAAAAAATCACATCCATATCAACATGTTTATAACCCCCGGGGCTGTCGTTCTGGTCAAAAAATGAAAATTCTAAAAGTTCCTGTTTTTCTGCTTTAAACTCTAGGTACACATCCAAAATGTATTACTGACTTGAAAGAAGTGCATTCTGGTGCATGGTTTTGAAACCGCAGTCAGAAAAAAAATCACAACCATATCAACATGTTTATAACCCCCGGGGCTGTCGTTTTGGTCAAAAAATGAAAATTCTAAAAGTTCCTGTTTTTCTGCTTTAAACTCTAGGGACACATCCAAAATGTATTACTGAGTTGAAAGAAGTGGATTCTGGTGCATGGTTTTGAAACTGCAGTCAGAAAAAAAATCACATCCATATCAACATTTTTATAACCCCCGGGGCTGTCGTTTTGGTCAAAAAAATGAAAATTCTAAAAGTTCAGTTTTTTCTGCTTTAAACTCTAGGTACACATCCAAAATGTATTACTGACTTGAAAGAAGTGGATTCTGGTGCATGGTTTTGAAACCGCAGTCAGAAAAAAAAATCACATATATATCAACATTTTTTTAACCCCCGGGGCTGTCGTTTTGGTCAAAAAATGAAAATTCTAAAAGTTCCTGTTTTTCTGCTTTAAACTCTAGGTACACATCCAAAATGTATTACTGACTTGAAAGAAGTGCATTCTGGTGCATGGTTTTGAAACCGCAGTCAGAAAAAAAATCACAACCATATCAACATGTTTATAACCCCCGGGGCTGTCGTTTTGGTCAAAAAATGAAAATTCTAAAAGTTCCTGTTTTTCTGCTTTAAACTCTAGGTACACATCCAAAATGTATTACTGAGTTGAAAGAAGTGGATTCTGGTGCATGGTTTTGAAACCGCAGTCAGAAAAAAAATCACATCCATATCAACATGTTTATAACCCCCGGGGCTGTCGTTCTGGTCAAAAAATGAAAATTCTAAAAGTTCCTGTTTTTCTGCTTTAAACTCTAGGTACACATCCAAAATGTATTACTGAGTTGAAAGAAGTGGATTCTGGTGCATGGTTTTGAAACCGCAGTCAGAAAAAAAATCACATCCATATCAACATGTTTATAACCCCCGGGGCTGTCGTTTTGGTCAAAAAATGAAAATTCTAAAAGTTCCTGTTTTTCTGCTTTAAACTCTAGGGACACATCCAAAATGTATTACTGAGTTGAAAGAAGTGGATTCTGGTGCATGGTTTTAAAACTGCAGTCAGAAAAAAAATCACATCCATATCAACATTTTTATAACCCCCGGGGCTGTCGTTTTGGTCAAAAAATGAAAATTCTAAAAGTTCAGTTTTTTCTGCTTTAAACTCTAGGTACACATCCAAAATGTATTACTGACTTGAAAGAAGTGGATTCTGGTGCATGGTTTTGAAACCGCAGTCAGAAAAAAAAATCACATATATATCAATATGTTTATAACCCCCGGGGCTGTCGTTTTGGTCAAAAAATGAAAATTCTAAAAGTTCCTGTTTTTCTGCTTTAAACTCTAGGTACACATCCAAAATGTATTACTGACTTGAAAGAAGTGCATTCTGGTGCATGGTTTTGAAACCGCAGTCAGAAAAAAAATCACAACCATATCAACATGTTTATAACCCCCGGGGCTGTCGTTTTGGTCAAAAAATGAAAATTCTAAAAGTTCCTGTTTTTCTGCTTTAAACTCTAGGTACACATCCAAAATGTATAACTGAGTTGAAAGAAGTGGATTCTGGTGCATGGTTTTGAAACCGCAGTCAGAAAAAAAATCACATCCATATCAACATTTTTATAACCCCCGGGGCTGTCGTTTTGGTCAAAAAATGAAAATTCTAAAAGTTCAGTTTTTTCTGCTTTAAACTCTAGGTACACATCCAAAATGTATTACTGAGTTGAAAGAAGTGGATTCTGGTGCATGGTTTTGAAACTGCAGTCAGAAAAAAAAATCACATCCATATCAACATTTTTATAACCCCCGGGGCTGTCGTTTTGGTCAAAAAATGAAAATTCTAAAAGTTCCTGTTTTTCTGCTTTAAACTCTAGGTACACATCCAAAATGTATTACTGAGTTGAAAGAAGTGGATTCTGGTGCATGGTTTTAAAAACCGCAGTCAGAAAAAAAATCACAACCATATCAACATTTTTATAACCCCCGGGGCTGTCGTTTTGGTCAAAAAATGAACATTCTAAAAGTTCCGGTTTTTCTGCTTTAAACTCTAGGTACACATCCAAAATGTATTACTGAGTTGAAAGAAGTGGATTCTGGTGCATGGTTTTGAAACCGCAGTCAGAAAAAAAATCACATCCATATCAACATGTTTATAACCCCCGGGGCTGTCGTTTTGGTCAAAAAATGAAAATTCTAAAAGTTCAGTTTTTTCTGCTTTAAACTCTAGGTACACATCCAAAATGTATTACTGAGTTGAAAGAAGTGGATTCTGGTGCATGGTTTTGAAACCGCAGTCAGAAAAAAAAATCACATATATATCAACATTTTTATAACTCCCGGGGCTGTCGTTTTGGTCAAAAAATGAAAATTCTAAAAGTTCCTGTTTTTCTGCTTTAAACTCTAGGTACACATCCAAAATGTATTACTGAGTTGAAAGAAGTGGATTCTGGTGCATGGTTTTGAAACCGCAGTCAGAAAAAAAATCACATCTATATCAACATGTTTATAACCCCTGGCGCTGTCGTTTTGGTCAAAAAATTAAAATTCTAAAAGTTCCTGTTTTTCTGCTTTAAACTCTAGGTACACATCCAAAATGTATTACTGAGTTGAAAGAAGTGGATTCTGGTGCATGGTTTTGAAACCGCAGTCAGAAAAAAAATCACATCCATATCAACATGTTTATAACCCCCGGGGCTGTCGTTCTGGTCAAAAAATGAAAATTCTAAAAGTTCCTGTTTTTCTGCTTTAAACTCTAGGTACACATCCAAAATGTATTACTGACTTGAAAGAAGTGCATTCTGGTGCATGGTTTTGAAACCGCAGTCAGAAAAAAAATCACAACCATATCAACATGTTTATAACCCCCGGGGCTGTCGTTTTGGTCAAAAAATGAAAATTCTAAAAGTTCCTGTTTTTCTGCTTTAAACTCTAGGGACACATCCAAAATGTATTACTGAGTTGAAAGAAGTGGATTCTGGTGCATGGTTTTGAAACTGCAGTCAGAAAAAAAATCACATCCATATCAACATTTTTATAACCCCCGGGGCTGTCGTTTTGGTCAAAAAAATGAAAATTCTAAAAGTTCAGTTTTTTCTGCTTTAAACTCTAGGTACACATCCAAAATGTATTACTGACTTGAAAGAAGTGGATTCTGGTGCATGGTTTTGAAACCGCAGTCAGAAAAAAAAATCACATATATATCAACATTTTTTTAACCCCCGGGGCTGTCGTTTTGGTCAAAAAATGAAAATTCTAAAAGTTCCTGTTTTTCTGCTTTAAACTCTAGGTACACATCCAAAATGTATTACTGACTTGAAAGAAGTGCATTCTGGTGCATGGTTTTGAAACCGCAGTCAGAAAAAAAATCACAACCATATCAACATGTTTATAACCCCCGGGGCTGTCGTTTTGGTCAAAAAATGAAAATTCTAAAAGTTCCTGTTTTTCTGCTTTAAACTCTAGGTACACATCCAAAATGTATAACTGAGTTGAAAGAAGTGGATTCTGGTGCATGGTTTTGAAACCGCAGTCAGAAAAAAAATCACATCCATATCAACATTTTTATAACCCCCGGGGCTGTCGTTTTGGTCAAAAAATGAAAATTCTAAAAGTTCAGTTTTTTCTGCTTTAAACTCTAGGTACACATCCAAAATGTATTACTGACTTGAAAGAAGTGGATTCTGGTGCATGGTTTTGAAACCACAGTCAGAAAAAAAATCACATATATATCAACATTTTTATAACTCCCGGGGCTGTCGTTTTGATCAAAAAATGAAAATTCTAAAAGTTCCTGTTTTTCTGCTTTAAACTCTAGGTACACATCCAAAATGTATTACTGAGTTGAAAGAAGTGGATTCTGGTGCATGGTTTTGAAACTGCAGTCAGAAAAAAAAATCACATCCATATCAAAATTTTTATAGCCCCCGGGGCTGTCGTTTTGGTCAAAAAATGAAAATTCTAAAAGTTCAGTTTTTTCTGCTTTAAAATTCTAGGTACACATCCAAAATGTATTACTGAGTTGAAAGAAGTGGATTCTGGTGCATGGTTTTGAAACCGCAGTCAGAAAAAAAATCACATCCATATCAACATGTTTATAATCCCCGGGGCTGTCGTTTTGGTCAAAAAATGAAAATTCTAAAAGTTCAGTTTTTTCTGCTTTAAACTCTAGGTACACATCCAAAATGTATTACTGACTTGAAAGAAGTGGATTCTGGTGCATGGTTTTGAAACCGCAGTCAGAAAAAAAAATCACAACCATATCAACATGTTTATAACCCCCGGGGCTGTCGTTTTGGTCAAAAAATTAAAATTCTAAATGTTCCTGTTTTTCTGCTTTAAACTCTAGGTACACATCCAAAATGTATTACTGAGTTGAAAGAAGTGGATTCTGGTGCATGGTTTTGAAACCGCAGTCAGAAAAAAAATCACAACCATATCAACATGTTTATAACCCCCGGGGCTGTCGTTTTGGTCAAAAAATTAAAATTCTAAAAGTTCCTGTTTTTCTGCTTTAAACTCTAGGTACACATCCAAAATGTATTACTGAGTTGAAAGAAGTGGATTCTGGTGCATGGTTTTGAAACCGCAGTCAGAAAAAAAATCACAACCATATCAACATGTTTATAACCCCCGGGGCTGTCGTTTTGGTCAAAAAATGAAAATTCTAAAAGTTCAGTTTTTTCTGCTTTAAACTCTAGGTACACATCCAAAATGTATTACTGAGTTGAAAGAAGTGGATTCTGGTGCATGGTTTTGAAACCGCAGTCAGAAAAAAAATCACATCCATATCAACATTTTTATAACCCCCGGGGCTGTCGTTTTGGTCAAAAAATGAAAATTCTAAAAGTTCAGTTTTTTCTGCTTTAAACTCTAGGTACAAATCCAAAATGTATTACTGAGTTGAAAGAAGTGGATTCTGGTGCATGGTTTTGAAACCGCAGTCAGAAAAAAAATCACATCCATATCAACATGTTTATAATCCCCGGGGCTGTCGTTCTGGTCAAAAAATGAAAATTCTAAAAGTTCCTGTTTTTCTGCTTTAAACTCTAGGTACACATCCAAAATGTATTACTGAGTTGAAAGAAGTGGATTCTGGTGCATGGTTTTGAAACCGCAGTCAGAAAAAAAATCACATCCATATCAACATGTTTATAACCCCCGGGGCTGTCGTTCTGGTCAAAAAATGAAAATTCTAAAAGTTCCTGTTTTTCTGCTTTAAACTCTAGGTACACATCCAAAATGTATTACTGAGTTGAAAGAAGTGGATTCTGGTGCATGGTTTTGAAACCGCAGTCAGAAAAAAAATCACAACCATATCAACATTTTTATAACCCCCGGGGCTGTCGTTTTGGTCAAAAAATGAACATTCTAAAAGTTCCGGTTTTTCTGCTTTAAACTCTAGGTACACATCCAAAATGTATTACTGAGTTGAAAGAAGTGGATTCTGGTGCATGGTTTTGAAACCAAAGTCAGAAAAAAAATCACATCCATATCAACATTTTTATAACCCCCGGGGCTGTCGTTTTGGTCAAAAATCGAAAATTCTAAAAGTTCAGTTTGTTCTGCTTTAAACTCTAGGTACACATCCAAAATGTATTATTGACTTGAAAGAAGTGGATTCTGGTGCATGGTTTTGAAACCGCAGTCAGAAAAAAAATCACATATATATCAACATTTTTATAACTCCCGGGGCTGTCGTTTTGGTCAAAAAATGAAAATTCTAAAAGTTCCTGTTTTTCTGCTTTAAACTCTAGGTACACATCCAAAATGTATTACTGAGTTGAAAGAAGTGGATTCTGGTGCATGGTTTTGAAACTGCAGTCAGAAAAAAAAATCACATCCATATCAACATTTTTATAACCCCCGGGGCTGTCGTTTTGGTCAAAAAATGAAAATTCTAAAAGTTCAGTTTTTTCTGCTTTAAACTCTAGGTACACATCCAAAATGTATTACTGACTTGAAAGAAGTGGATTCTGGTGCATGGTTTTGAAACCGCAGTCAGAAAAAAAAATCACATATATATCAACATTTTTATAACTCCCGGGGCTGTCGTTTTGGTCAAAAAATGAAAATTCTAAAAGTTCCTGTTTTTCTGCTTTAAACTCTAGGTACACATCCAAAATGTATTACTGAGTTGAAAGAAGTGGATTCTGGTGCATGGTTTTGAAACCGCAGTCAGAAAAAAAATCACAACCATATCAACATGTTTATAACCCCCGGGGCTGTCGTTTTGGTCAAAAAATTAAAATTCTAAATGTTCCTGTTTTTCTGCTTTAAACTCTAGGTACACATCCAAAATGTATTACTGAGTTGAAAGAAGTGGATTCTGGTGCATGGTTTTGAAACCGCAGTCAGAAAAAAAATCACAACCATATCAACATGTTTATAACCCCCGGGGCTGTCGTTTTGGTCAAAAAATTAAAATTCTAAAAGTTCCTGTTTTTCTGCTTTAAACTCTAGGTACACATCCAAAATGTATTACTGAGTTGAAAGAAGTGGATTCTGGTGCATGGTTTTGAAACCGCAGTCAGAAAAAAAATCACAACCATATCAACATGTTTATAACCCCCGGGGCTGTCGTTTTGGTCAAAAAATGAAAATTCTAAAAGTTCAGTTTTTTCTGCTTTAAACTCTAGGTACACATCCAAAATGTATTACTGACTTGAAAGAAGTGGATTCTGGTGCATGGTTTTGAAACCGCAGTCAGAAAAAAAAAATCACATATATATCAACATTTTTATAACTCCCGGGGCTGTCGTTTTGGTCAAAAAATGAAAATTCTAAAAGTTCCTGTTTTTCTGCTTTAAACTCTAGGTACACATCCAAAATGTATTACTGAGTTGAAAGAAGTGGATTCTGGTGCATGGTTTTGAAACCGCAGTCAGAAAAAAAATCACAACCATATCAACATGTTTATAACCCCCGGGGCTGTCGTTTTGGTCAAAAAATTAAAATTCTAAATGTTCCTGTTTTTCTGCTTTAAACTCTAGGTACACATCCAAAATGTATTACTGAGTTGAAAGAAGTGGATTCTGGTGCATGGTTTTGAAACCGCAGTCAGAAAAAAAATCACAACCATATCAACATGTTTATAACCCCCGGGGCTGTCGTTTTGGTCAAAAAATTAAAATTCTAAAAGTTCCTGTTTTTCTGCTTTAAACTCTAGGTACACATCCAAAATGTATTACTGAGTTGAAAGAAGTGGATTCTGGTGCATGGTTTTGAAACCGCAGTCAGAAAAAAAATCACAACCATATCAACATGTTTATAACCCCCGGGGCTGTCGTTTTGGTCAAAAAATGAAAATTCTAAAAGTTCAGTTTTTTCTGCTTTAAACTCTAGGTACACATCCAAAATGTATTACTGAGTTGAAAGAAGTGGATTCTGGTGCATGGTTTTGAAACCGCAGTCAGAAAAAAAATCACATCCATATCAACATTTTTATAACCCCCGGGGCTGTCGTTTTGGTCAAAAAATGAAAATTCTAAAAGTTCAGTTTTTTCTGCTTTAAACTCTAGGTACAAATCCAAAATGTATTACTGAGTTGAAAGAAGTGGATTCTGGTGCATGGTTTTGAAACCGCAGTCAGAAAAAAAATCACATCCATATCAACATGTTTATAATCCCCGGGGCTGTCGTTCTGGTCAAAAAATGAAAATTCTAAAAGTTCCTGTTTTTCTGCTTTAAACTCTAGGTACACATCCAAAATGTATTACTGAGTTGAAAGAAGTGGATTCTGGTGCATGGTTTTGAAACCGCAGTCAGAAAAAAAATCACATCCATATCAACATGTTTATAACCCCCGGGGCTGTCGTTCTGGTCAAAAAATGAAAATTCTAAAAGTTCCTGTTTTTCTGCTTTAAACTCTAGGTACACATCCAAAATGTATTACTGAGTTGAAAGAAGTGGATTCTGGTGCATGGTTTTGAAACCGCAGTCAGAAAAAAAATCACAACCATATCAACATTTTTATAACCCCCGGGGCTGTCGTTTTGGTCAAAAAATGAACATTCTAAAAGTTCCGGTTTTTCTGCTTTAAACTCTAGGTACACATCCAAAATGTATTACTGAGTTGAAAGAAGTGGATTCTGGTGCATGGTTTTGAAACCAAAGTCAGAAAAAAAATCACATCCATATCAACATTTTTATAACCCCCGGGGCTGTCGTTTTGGTCAAAAATCGAAAATTCTAAAAGTTCAGTTTGTTCTGCTTTAAACTCTAGGTACACATCCAAAATGTATTATTGACTTGAAAGAAGTGGATTCTGGTGCATGGTTTTGAAACCGCAGTCAGAAAAAAAATCACATATATATCAACATTTTTATAACTCCCGGGGCTGTCGTTTTGGTCAAAAAATGAAAATTCTAAAAGTTCCTGTTTTTCTGCTTTAAACTCTAGGTACACATCCAAAATGTATTACTGAGTTGAAAGAAGTGGATTCTGGTGCATGGTTTTGAAACTGCAGTCAGAAAAAAAAATCACATCCATATCAACATTTTTATAACCCCCGGGGCTGTCGTTTTGGTCAAAAAATGAAAATTCTAAAAGTTCAGTTTTTTCTGCTTTAAACTCTAGGTACACATCCAAAATGTATTACTGACTTGAAAGAAGTGGATTCTGGTGCATGGTTTTGAAACCGCAGTCAGAAAAAAAAATCACATATATATCAACATTTTTATAACTCCCGGGGCTGTCGTTTTGGTCAAAAAATGAAAATTCTAAAAGTTCCTGTTTTTCTGCTTTAAACTCTAGGTACACATCCAAAATGTATTACTGAGTTGAAAGAAGTGGATTCTGGTGCATGGTTTTGAAACCGCAGTCAGAAAAAAAATCACAACCATATCAACATGTTTATAACCCCCGGGGCTGTCGTTTTGGTCAAAAAATTAAAATTCTAAAAGTTCCTGTTTTTCTGCTTTAAACTCTAGGTACACATCCAAAATGTATTACTGAGTTGAAAGAAGTGGATTCTGGTGCATGGTTTTGAAACCGCAGTCAGAAAAAAAATCACAACCATATCAACATGTTTATAACCCCCGGGGCTGTCGTTTTGGTCAAAAAATGAAAATTCTAAAAGTTCAGTTTTTTCTGCTTTAAACTCTAGGTACACATCCAAAATGTATTACTGAGTTGAAAGAAGTGGATTCTGGTGCATGGTTTTGAAACCGCAGTCAGAAAAAAAATCACATCCATATCAACATTTTTATAACCCCCGGGGCTGTCGTTTTGGTCAAAAAATGAAAATTCTAAAAGTTCATTTTTTTCTGCTTTAAACTCTAGGTACAAATCCAAAATGTATTACTGAGTTGAAAGAAGTGGATTCTGGTGCATGGTTTTGAAACCGCAGTCAGAAAAAAAATCACATCCATATCAACATGTTTATAATCCCCGGGGCTGTCGTTCTGGTCAAAAAATGAAAATTCTAAAAGTTCCTGTTTTTCTGCTTTAAACTCTAGGTACACATCAAAAATGTATTACTGAGTTGAAAGAAGTGGATTCTGGTGCATGGTTTTGAAACCGCAGTCAGAAAAAAAATCACATCCATATCAACATGTTTATAACCCCCGGGGCTGTCGTTCTGGTCAAAAAATGAAAATTCTAAAAGTTCCTGTTTTTCTGCTTTAAACTCTAGGTACACATCCAAAATGTATTACTGAGTTGAAAGAAGTGGATTCTGGTGCATGGTTTTGAAACCGCAGTCAGAAAAAAAATCACAACCATATCAACATTTTTATAACCCCCGGGGCTGTCGTTTTGGTCAAAAAATGAACATTCTAAAAGTTCCGGTTTTTCTGCTTTAAACTCTAGGTACACATCCAAAATGTATTACTGAGTTGAAAGAAGTGGATTCTGGTGCATGGTTTTGAAACCAAAGTCAGAAAAAAAATCACAACCATATCAACATTTTTATAACCCCCGGGGCTGTCGTTTTGGTCAAAAATCGAAAATTCTAAAAGTTCAGTTTGTTCTGCTTTAAACTCTAGGTACACATCCAAAATGTATTACTGACTTGAAAGAAGTGGATTCTGGTGCATGGTTTTGAAACCGCAGTCAGAAAAAAAATCACATATATATCAACATTTTTATAACTCCCGGGGCTGTCGTTTTGGTCAAAAAATGAAAATTCTAAAAGTTCCTGTTTTTCTGCTTTAAACTCTAGGTACACATCCAAAATGTATTACTGAGTTGAAAGAAGTGGATTCTGGTGCATGGTTTTGAAACTGCAGTCAGAAAAAAAAATCACATCCATATCAACATTTTTATAACCCCCGGGGCTGTCGTTTTGGTCAAAAAATGAAAATTCTAAAAGTTCAGTTTTTTCTGCTTTAAACTCTAGGTACACATCCAAAATGTATTACTGACTTGAAAGAAGTGGATTCTGGTGCATGGTTTTGAAACCGCAGTCAGAAAAAAAAATCACATATATATCAACATTTTTATAACTCCCGGGGCTGTTGTTTTGGTCAAAAAATGAAAATTCTAAAAGTTCCTGTTTTTCTGCTTTAAACTCTAGGTACACATCCAAAATGTATTACTGAGTTGAAAGAAGTGGATTCTGGTGCATGGTTTTGATACCGCAGTCAGAAAAAAAATCACAACCATATCAACATGTTTATAACCCCCGGGGCTGTCGTTTTGGTCAAAAAATGAAAATTCTAAAAGTTCCTGTTTTTTCTGCTTTAAACTCTAGGTACACATCCAAAATGTATTACTGAGTTGAAAGAAGTGGATTCTGGTGCATGGTTTTGAAACCGCAGTCAGAAAAAAAATCACATCCATATCAACATTTTTATAACCCCCGGGGCTGTCGTTTTGGTCAAAAAATGAAAATTCTAAAAGTTCAGTTTTTTCTGCTTTAAACTCTAGGTACAAATCCAAAATGTATTACTGAGTTGAAAGAAGTGGATTCTGGTGCATGGTTTTGAAACCGCAGTCAGAAAAAAAATCACATCCATATCAACATGTTTATAATCCCCGGGGCTGTCGTTCTGGTCAAAAAATGAAAATTCTAAAAGTTCCTGTTTTTCTGCTTTAAACTCTAGGTACACATCCAAAATGTATTACTGAGTTGAAAGAAGTGGATTCTGGTGCATGGTTTTGAAACTGCAGTCAGAAAAAAAATCACATCCATATCAACATTTTTATAACCCCCGGGGCTGTCGTTTTGGTCAAAAAATGAAAATTCTAAAAGTTCAGTTTTTTCTGCTTTAAACTCTAGGTACACATCCAAAATGTATTACTGACTTGAAAGAAGTGGATTCTGGTGCATGGTTTTAAAACCGCAGTCAGAAAAAAAATCACATCCATATCAACATGTTTATAACCCCCGGGGCTGTCGTTTTGGTCAAAAAATGAAAATTCTAAAAGTTCCTGTTTTTCTGCTTTAAACTCTAGGTACACATCCAAAATGTATTACTGAGTTGAAAGAAGTGGATTCTGGTGCATGGTTTTGAAACCGCAGTCAGAAAAAAAATCACATCCATATCAACATGTTTATAACCCCTGGCGCTGTCGTTTTGGTCAAAAAATTAAAATTCTAAAAGTTCCTGTTTTTCTGCTTTAAACTCTAGGTACACATCCAAAATGTATTACTGAGTTGAAAGAAGTGGATTCTGGTGCATGGTTTTGAAACCGCAGTCAGAAAAAAAATCACAACCATATCAACATTTTTATAACCCCCGGGGCTGTCGTTTTGGTCAAAAAATGAACATTCTAAAAGTTCCGGTTTTTCTGCTTTAAACTCTAGGTACACATCCAAAATGTATTACTGAGTTGAAAGAAGTGGATTCTGGTGCATGGTTTTGAAACCAAAGTCAGAAAAAAAATCACATCCATATCAACATTTTTATAACCCCCGGGGCTGTCGTTTTGGTCAAAAATCGAAAATTCTAAAAGTTCAGTTTGTTCTGCTTTAAACTCTAGGTACACATCCAAAATGTATTATTGACTTGAAAGAAGTGGATTCTGGTGCATGGTTTTGAAACCGCAGTCAGAAAAAAAATCACATATATATCAACATTTTTATAACTCCCGGGGCTGTCGTTTTGGTCAAAAAATGAAAATTCTAAAAGTTCCTGTTTTTCTGCTTTAAACTCTAGGTACACATCCAAAATGTATTACTGAGTTGAAAGAAGTGGATTCTGGTGCATGGTTTTGAAACTGCAGTCAGAAAAAAAAATCACATCCATATCAACATTTTTATAACCCCCGGGGCTGTCGTTTTGGTCAAAAAATGAAAATTCTAAAAGTTCAGTTTTTTCTGCTTTAAACTCTAGGTACACATCCAAAATGTATTACTGACTTGAAAGAAGTGGATTCTGGTGCATGGTTTTGAAACCGCAGTCAGAAAAAAAAATCACATATATATCAACATTTTTATAACTCCCGGGGCTGTTGTTTTGGTCAAAAAATGAAAATTCTAAAAGTTCCTGTTTTTCTGCTTTAAACTCTAGGTACACATCCAAAATGTATTACTGAGTTGAAAGAAGTGGATTCTGGTGCATGGTTTTGATACCGCAGTCAGAAAAAAAATCACAACCATATCAACATGTTTATAACCCCCGGGGCTGTCGTTTTGGTCAAAAAATGAAAATTCTAAAAGTTCCTGTTTTTTCTGCTTTAAACTCTAGGTACACATCCAAAATGTATTACTGAGTTGAAAGAAGTGGATTCTGGTGCATGGTTTTGAAACCGCAGTCAGAAAAAAAATCACATCCATATCAACATTTTTATAACCCCCGGGGCTGTCGTTTTGGTCAAAAAATGAAAATTCTAAAAGTTCAGTTTTTTCTGCTTTAAACTCTAGGTACAAATCCAAAATGTATTACTGAGTTGAAAGAAGTGGATTCTGGTGCATGGTTTTGAAACCGCAGTCAGAAAAAAAATCACATCCATATCAACATGTTTATAATCCCCGGGGCTGTCGTTCTGGTCAAAAAATGAAAATTCTAAAAGTTCCTGTTTTTCTGCTTTAAACTCTAGGTACACATCCAAAATGTATTACTGAGTTGAAAGAAGTGGATTCTGGTGCATGGTTTTGAAACTGCAGTCAGAAAAAAAATCACATCCATATCAACATTTTTATAACCCCCGGGGCTGTCGTTTTGGTCAAAAAATGAAAATTCTAAAAGTTCAGTTTTTTCTGCTTTAAACTCTAGGTACACATCCAAAATGTATTACTGACTTGAAAGAAGTGGATTCTGGTGCATGGTTTTAAAACCGCAGTCAGAAAAAAAATCACATCCATATCAACATGTTTATAACCCCCGGGGCTGTCGTTTTGGTCAAAAAATGAAAATTCTAAAAGTTCCTGTTTTTCTGCTTTAAACTCTAGGTACACATCCAAAATGTATTACTGAGTTGAAAGAAGTGGATTCTGGTGCATGGTTTTGAAACCGCAGTCAGAAAAAAAATCACATCCATATCAACATGTTTATAACCCCTGGCGCTGTCGTTTTGGTCAAAAAATTAAAATTCTAAAAGTTCCTGTTTTTCTGCTTTAAACTCTAGGTACACATCCAAAATGTATTACTGAGTTGAAAGAAGTGGATTCTGGTGCATGGTTTTGAAACCGCAGTCAGAAAAAAAATCACAACCATATCAACATTTTTATAACCCCCGGGGCTGTCGTTTTGGTCAAAAAATGAACATTCTAAAAGTTCCGGTTTTTCTGCTTTAAACTCTAGGTACACATCCAAAATGTATTACTGAGTTGAAAGAAGTGGATTCTGGTGCATGGTTTTGAAACCAAAGTCAGAAAAAAAATCACATCCATATCAACATTTTTATAACCCCCGGGGCTGTCGTTTTGGTCAAAAATCGAAAATTCTAAAAGTTCAGTTTGTTCTGCTTTAAACTCTAGGTACACATCCAAAATGTATTATTGACTTGAAAGAAGTGGATTCTGGTGCATGGTTTTGAAACCGCAGTCAGAAAAAAAATCACATATATATCAACATTTTTATAACTCCCGGGGCTGTCGTTTTGGTCAAAAAATGAAAATTCTAAAAGTTCCTGTTTTTCTGCTTTAAACTCTAGGTACACATCCAAAATGTATTACTGAGTTGAAAGAAGTGGATTCTGGTGCATGGTTTTGAAACTGCAGTCAGAAAAAAAAATCACATCCATATCAACATTTTTATAACCCCCGGGGCTGTCGTTTTGGTCAAAAAATGAAAATTCTAAAAGTTCAGTTTTTTCTGCTTTAAACTCTAGGTACACATCCAAAATGTATTACTGACTTGAAAGAAGTGGATTCTGGTGCATGGTTTTGAAACCGCAGTCAGAAAAAAAAATCACATATATATCAACATTTTTATAACTCCCGGGGCTGTTGTTTTGGTCAAAAAATGAAAATTCTAAAAGTTCCTGTTTTTCTGCTTTAAACTCTAGGTACACATCCAAAATGTATTACTGAGTTGAAAGAAGTGGATTCTGGTGCATGGTTTTGATACCGCAGTCAGAAAAAAAATCACAACCATATCAACATGTTTATAACCCCCGGGGCTGTCGTTTTGGTCAAAAAATGAAAATTCTAAAAGTTCCTGTTTTTTCTGCTTTAAACTCTAGGTACACATCCAAAATGTATTACTGAGTTGAAAGAAGTGGATTCTGGTGCATGGTTTTGAAACCGCAGTCAGAAAAAAAATCACATCCATATCAACATTTTTATAACCCCCGGGGCTGTCGTTTTGGTCAAAAAATGAAAATTCTAAAAGTTCAGTTTTTTCTGCTTTAAACTCTAGGTACAAATCCAAAATGTATTACTGAGTTGAAAGAAGTGGATTCTGGTGCATGGTTTTGAAACCGCAGTCAGAAAAAAAATCACATCCATATCAACATGTTTATAATCCCCGGGGCTGTCGTTCTGGTCAAAAAATGAAAATTCTAAAAGTTCCTGTTTTTCTGCTTTAAACTCTAGGTACACATCCAAAATGTATTACTGAGTTGAAAGAAGTGGATTCTGGTGCATGGTTTTGAAACTGCAGTCAGAAAAAAAATCACATCCATATCAACATTTTTATAACCCCCGGGGCTGTCGTTTTGGTCAAAAAATGAAAATTCTAAAAGTTCAGTTTTTTCTGCTTTAAACTCTAGGTACACATCCAAAATGTATTACTGACTTGAAAGAAGTGGATTCTGGTGCATGGTTTTAAAACCGCAGTCAGAAAAAAAATCACATCCATATCAACATGTTTATAACCCCCGGGGCTGTCGTTTTGGTCAAAAAATGAAAATTCTAAAAGTTCCTGTTTTTCTGCTTTAAACTCTAGGTACACATCCAAAATGTATTACTGAGTTGAAAGAAGTGGATTCTGGTGCATGGTTTTGAAACCGCAGTCAGAAAAAAAATCACATCCATATCAACATGTTTATAACCCCTGGCGCTGTCGTTTTGGTCAAAAAATTAAAATTCTAAAAGTTCCTGTTTTTCTGCTTTAAACTCTAGGTACACATCCAAAATGTATTACTGAGTTGAAAGAAGTGGATTCTGGTGCATGGTTTTGAAACCGCAGTCAGAAAAAAAATCACATCCATATCAACATGTTTATAACCCCCGGGGCTGTCGTTCTGGTCAAAAAATGAAAATTCTAAAAGTTCCTGTTTTTCTGCTTTAAACTCTAGGTACACATCCAAAATGTATTACTGACTTGAAAGAAGTGCATTCTGGTGCATGGTTTTGAAACCGCAGTCAGAAAAAAAATCACAACCATATCAACATGTTTATAACCCCCGGGGCTGTCGTTTTGGTCAAAAAATGAAAATTCTAAAAGTTCCTGTTTTTCTGCTTTAAACTCTAGGGACACATCCAAAATGTATTACTGAGTTGAAAGAAGTGGATTCTGGTGCATGGTTTTGAAACTGCAGTCAGAAAAAAAATCACATCCATATCAACATTTTTATAACCCCCGGGGCTGTCGTTTTGGTCAAAAAAATGAAAATTCTAAAAGTTCAGTTTTTTCTGCTTTAAACTCTAGGTACACATCCAAAATGTATTACTGACTTGAAAGAAGTGGATTCTGGTGCATGGTTTTGAAACCGCAGTCAGAAAAAAAAATCACATATATATCAACATTTTTTTAACCCCCGGGGCTGTCGTTTTGGTCAAAAAATGAAAATTCTAAAAGTTCCTGTTTTTCTGCTTTAAACTCTAGGTACACATCCAAAATGTATTACTGACTTGAAAGAAGTGCATTCTGGTGCATGGTTTTGAAACCGCAGTCAGAAAAAAAATCACAACCATATCAACATGTTTATAACCCCCGGGGCTGTCGTTTTGGTCAAAAAATGAAAATTCTAAAAGTTCCTGTTTTTCTGCTTTAAACTCTAGGTACACATCCAAAATGTATAACTGAGTTGAAAGAAGTGGATTCTGGTGCATGGTTTTGAAACCGCAGTCAGAAAAAAAATCACATCCATATCAACATTTTTATAACCCCCGGGGCTGTCGTTTTGGTCAAAAAATGAAAATTCTAAAAGTTCAGTTTTTTCTGCTTTAAACTCTAGGTACACATCCAAAATGTATTACTGACTTGAAAGAAGTGGATTCTGGTGCATGGTTTTGAAACCACAGTCAGAAAAAAAATCACATATATATCAACATTTTTATAACTCCCGGGGCTGTCGTTTTGATCAAAAAATGAAAATTCTAAAAGTTCCTGTTTTTCTGCTTTAAACTCTAGGTACACATCCAAAATGTATTACTGAGTTGAAAGAAGTGGATTCTGGTGCATGGTTTTGAAACTGCAGTCAGAAAAAAAAATCACATCCATATCAAAAATTTTATAACCCCCGGGGCTGTCGTTTTGGTCAAAAAATGAAAATTCTAAAAGTTCAGTTTTTTCTGCTTTAAACTCTAGGTACACATCCAAAATGTATTACTGACTTGAAAGAAGTGGATTCTGGTGCATGGTTTTGAAACCGCAGTCAGAAAAAAAAATCACATATATATCAACATTTTTATAACTCCCGGGGCTGTCGTTTTGGTCAAAAAATGAAAATTCTAAAAGTTCCTGTTTTTCTGCTTTAAACTCTAGGTACACATCCAAAATGTATTACTGAGTTGAAAGAAGTGGATTCTGGTGCATGGTTTTGAAACCGCAGTCAGAAAAAAAATCACAACCATATCAACATGTTTATAACCCCCGGGGCTGTCGTTTTGGTCAAAAAATTAAAATTCTAAAAGTTCCTGTTTTTCTGCTTTAAACTCTAGGTACACATCCAAAATGTATTACTGAGTTGAAAGAAGTGGATTCTGGTGCATGGTTTTGAAACCGCAGTCAGAAAAAAAATCACAACCATATCAACATGTTTATAACCCCCGGGGCTGTCGTTTTGGTCAAAAAATGAAAATTCTAAAAGTTCAGTTTTTTCTGCTTTAAACTCTAGGTACACATCCAAAATGTATTACTGAGTTGAAAGAAGTGGATTCTGGTGCATGGTTTTGAAACCGCAGTCAGAAAAAAAATCACATCCATATCAACATTTTTATAAACCCCGGGGCTGTCGTTTTGGTCAAAAAATGAAAATTCTAAAAGTTCAGTTTTTTCTGCTTTAAACTCTAGGTACACATCCAAAATGTATTACTGACTTGAAAGAAGTGGATTCTGGTGCATGGTTTTGAAACCGCAGTCAGAAAAAAAAATCACATATATATCAACATTTTTATAACTCCCGGGGCTGTCGTTTTGGTCAAAAAATGAAAATTCTAAAAGTTCCTGTTTTTCTGCTTTAAACTCTAGGTACACATCCAAAATGTATTACTGAGTTGAAAGAAGTGGATTCTGGTGCATGGTTTTGAAACCGCAGTCAGAAAAAAAATCACAACCATATCAACATGTTTATAACCCCCGGGGCTGTCGTTTTGGTCAAAAAATTAAAATTCTAAATGTTCCTGTTTTTCTGCTTTAAACTCTAGGTACACATCCAAAATGTATTACTGAGTTGAAAGAAGTGGATTCTGGTGCATGGTTTTGAAACCGCAGTCAGAAAAAAAATCACAACCATATCAACATGTTTATAACCCCCGGGGCTGTCGTTTTGGTCAAAAAATTAAAATTCTAAAAGTTCCTGTTTTTCTGCTTTAAACTCTAGGTACACATCCAAAATGTATTACTGAGTTGAAAGAAGTGGATTCTGGTGCATGGTTTTGAAACCGCAGTCAGAAAAAAAATCACAACCATATCAACATGTTTATAACCCCCGGGGCTGTCGTTTTGGTCAAAAAATGAAAATTCTAAAAGTTCAGTTTTTTCTGCTTTAAACTCTAGGTACACATCCAAAATGTATTACTGAGTTGAAAGAAGTGGATTCTGGTGCATGGTTTTGAAACCGCAGTCAGAAAAAAAATCACATCCATATCAACATTTTTATAACCCCCGGGGCTGTCGTTTTGGTCAAAAAATGAAAATTCTAAAAGTTCAGTTTTTTCTGCTTTAAACTCTAGGTACAAATCCAAAATGTATTACTGAGTTGAAAGAAGTGGATTCTGGTGCATGGTTTTGAAACCGCAGTCAGAAAAAAAATCACATCCATATCAACATGTTTATAATCCCCGGGGCTGTCGTTCTGGTCAAAAAATGAAAATTCTAAAAGTTCCTGTTTTTCTGCTTTAAACTCTAGGTACACATCCAAAATGTATTACTGAGTTGAAAGAAGTGGATTCTGGTGCATGGTTTTGAAACCGCAGTCAGAAAAAAAATCACATCCATATCAACATGTTTATAACCCCCGGGGCTGTCGTTCTGGTCAAAAAATGAAAATTCTAAAAGTTCCTGTTTTTCTGCTTTAAACTCTAGGTACACATCCAAAATGTATTACTGAGTTGAAAGAAGTGGATTCTGGTGCATGGTTTTGAAACCGCAGTCAGAAAAAAAATCACAACCATATCAACATTTTTATAACCCCCGGGGCTGTCGTTTTGGTCAAAAAATGAACATTCTAAAAGTTCCGGTTTTTCTGCTTTAAACTCTAGGTACACATCCAAAATGTATTACTGAGTTGAAAGAAGTGGATTCTGGTGCATGGTTTTGAAACCAAAGTCAGAAAAAAAATCACATCCATATCAACATTTTTATAACCCCCGGGGCTGTCGTTTTGGTCAAAAATCGAAAATTCTAAAAGTTCAGTTTGTTCTGCTTTAAACTCTAGGTACACATCCAAAATGTATTATTGACTTGAAAGAAGTGGATTCTGGTGCATGGTTTTGAAACCGCAGTCAGAAAAAAAATCACATATATATCAACATTTTTATAACTCCCGGGGCTGTCGTTTTGGTCAAAAAATGAAAATTCTAAAAGTTCCTGTTTTTCTGCTTTAAACTCTAGGTACACATCCAAAATGTATTACTGAGTTGAAAGAAGTGGATTCTGGTGCATGGTTTTGAAACTGCAGTCAGAAAAAAAAATCACATCCATATCAACATTTTTATAACCCCCGGGGCTGTCGTTTTGGTCAAAAAATGAAAATTCTAAAAGTTCAGTTTTTTCTGCTTTAAACTCTAGGTACACATCCAAAATGTATTACTGACTTGAAAGAAGTGGATTCTGGTGCATGGTTTTGAAACCGCAGTCAGAAAAAAAAATCACATATATATCAACATTTTTATAACTCCCGGGGCTGTCGTTTTGGTCAAAAAATGAAAATTCTAAAAGTTCCTGTTTTTCTGCTTTAAACTCTAGGTACACATCCAAAATGTATTACTGAGTTGAAAGAAGTGGATTCTGGTGCATGGTTTTGAAACCGCAGTCAGAAAAAAAATCACAACCATATCAACATGTTTATAACCCCCGGGGCTGTCGTTTTGGTCAAAAAATTAAAATTCTAAATGTTCCTGTTTTTCTGCTTTAAACTCTAGGTACACATCCAAAATGTATTACTGAGTTGAAAGAAGTGGATTCTGGTGCATGGTTTTGAAATCGCAGTCAGAAAAAAAATCACAACCATATCAACATGTTTATAACCCCCGGGGCTGTCGTTTTGGTCAAAAAATTAAAATTCTAAAAGTTCCTGTTTTTCTGCTTTAAACTCTAGGTACACATCCAAAATGTATTACTGAGTTGAAAGAAGTGGATTCTGGTGCATGGTTTTGAAACCGCAGTCAGAAAAAAAATCACAACCATATCAACATGTTTATAACCCCCGGGGCTGTCGTTTTGGTCAAAAAATGAAAATTCTAAAAGTTCAGTTTTTTCTGCTTTAAACTCTAGGTACACATCCAAAATGTATTACTGAGTTGAAAGAAGTGGATTCTGGTGCATGGTTTTGAAACCGCAGTCAGAAAAAAAATCACATCCATATCAACATTTTTATAACCCCCGGGGCTGTCGTTTTGGTCAAAAAATGAAAATTCTAAAAGTTCAGTTTTTTCTGCTTTAAACTCTAGGTACAAATCCAAAATGTATTACTGAGTTGAAAGAAGTGGATTCTGGTGCATGGTTTTGAAACCGCAGTCAGAAAAAAAATCACATCCATATCAACATGTTTATAATCCCCGGGGCTGTCGTTCTGGTCAAAAAATGAAAATTCTAAAAGTTCCTGTTTTTCTGCTTTAAACTCTAGGTACACATCCAAAATGTATTACTGAGTTGAAAGAAGTGGATTCTGGTGCATGGTTTTGAAACCGCAGTCAGAAAAAAAATCACATCCATATCAACATGTTTATAACCCCCGGGGCTGTCGTTCTGGTCAAAAAATGAAAATTCTAAAAGTTCCTGTTTTTCTGCTTTAAACTCTAGGTACACATCCAAAATGTATTACTGAGTTGAAAGAAGTGGATTCTGGTGCATGGTTTTGAAACCGCAGTCAGAAAAAAAATCACAACCATATCAACATTTTTATAACCCCCGGGGCTGTCGTTTTGGTCAAAAAATGAACATTCTAAAAGTTCCGGTTTTTCTGCTTTAAACTCTAGGTACACATCCAAAATGTATTACTGAGTTGAAAGAAGTGGATTCTGGTGCATGGTTTTGAAACCAAAGTCAGAAAAAAAATCACATCCATATCAACATTTTTATAACCCCCGGGGCTGTCGTTTTGGTCAAAAATCGAAAATTCTAAAAGTTCAGTTTGTTCTGCTTTAAACTCTAGGTACACATCCAAAATGTATTACTGACTTGAAAGAAGTGGATTCTGGTGCATGGTTTTGAAACCGCAGTCAGAAAAAAAATCACATATATATCAACATTTTTATAACTCCCGGGGCTGTCGTTTTGGTCAAAAAATGAAAATTCTAAAAGTTCCTGTTTTTCTGCTTTAAACTCTAGGTACACATCCAAAATGTATTACTGAGTTGAAAGAAGTGGATTCTGGTGCATGGTTTTGAAACTGCAGTCAGAAAAAAAAATCACATCCATATCAACATTTTTATAACCCCCGGGGCTGTCGTTTTGGTCAAAAAATGAAAATTCTAAAAGTTCAGTTTTTTCTGCTTTAAACTCTAGGTACACATCCAAAATGTATTACTGACTTGAAAGAAGTGGATTCTGGTGCATGGTTTTGAAACCGCAGTCAGAAAAAAAAATCACATATATATCAACATTTTTATAACTCCCGGGGCTGTTGTTTTGGTCAAAAAATGAAAATTCTAAAAGTTCCTGTTTTTCTGCTTTAAACTCTAGGTACACATCCAAAATGTATTACTGAGTTGAAAGAAGTGGATTCTGGTGCATGGTTTTGATACCGCAGTCAGAAAAAAAATCACAACCATATCAACATGTTTATAACCCCCGGGGCTGTCGTTTTGGTCAAAAAATGAAAATTCTAAAAGTTCCTGTTTTTTCTGCTTTAAACTCTAGGTACACATCCAAAATGTATTACTGAGTTGAAAGAAGTGGATTCTGGTGCATGGTTTTGAAACCGCAGTCAGAAAAAAAATCACATCCATATCAACATTTTTATAACCCCCGGGGCTGTCGTTTTGGTCAAAAAATGAAAATTCTAAAAGTTCAGTTTTTTCTGCTTTAAACTCTAGGTACAAATCCAAAATGTATTACTGAGTTGAAAGAAGTGGATTCTGGTGCATGGTTTTGAAACCGCAGTCAGAAAAAAAATCACATCCATATCAACATGTTTATAATCCCCGGGGCTGTCGTTCTGGTCAAAAAATGAAAATTCTAAAAGTTCCTGTTTTTCTGCTTTAAACTCTAGGTACACATCCAAAATGTATTACTGAGTTGAAAGAAGTGGATTCTGGTGCATGGTTTTGAAACTGCAGTCAGAAAAAAAATCACATCCATATCAACATTTTTATAACCCCCGGGGCTGTCGTTTTGGTCAAAAAATGAAAATTCTAAAAGTTCAGTTTTTTCTGCTTTAAACTCTAGGTACACATCCAAAATGTATTACTGACTTGAAAGAAGTGGATTCTGGTGCATGGTTTTAAAACCGCAGTCAGAAAAAAAATCACATCCATATCAACATGTTTATAACCCCCGGGGCTGTCGTTTTGGTCAAAAAATGAAAATTCTAAAAGTTCCTGTTTTTCTGCTTTAAACTCTAGGTACACATCCAAAATGTATTACTGAGTTGAAAGAAGTGGATTCTGGTGCATGGTTTTGAAACCGCAGTCAGAAAAAAAATCACATCCATATCAACATGTTTATAACCCCTGGCGCTGTCGTTTTGGTCAAAAAATTAAAATTCTAAAAGTTCCTGTTTTTCTGCTTTAAACTCTAGGTACACATCCAAAATGTATTACTGAGTTGAAAGAAGTGGATTCTGGTGCATGGTTTTGAAACCGCAGTCAGAAAAAAAATCACAACCATATCAACATTTTTATAACCCCCGGGGCTGTCGTTTTGGTCAAAAAATGAACATTCTAAAAGTTCCGGTTTTTCTGCTTTAAACTCTAGGTACACATCCAAAATGTATTACTGAGTTGAAAGAAGTGGATTCTGGTGCATGGTTTTGAAACCAAAGTCAGAAAAAAAATCACATCCATATCAACATTTTTATAACCCCCGGGGCTGTCGTTTTGGTCAAAAATCGAAAATTCTAAAAGTTCAGTTTGTTCTGCTTTAAACTCTAGGTACACATCCAAAATGTATTATTGACTTGAAAGAAGTGGATTCTGGTGCATGGTTTTGAAACCGCAGTCAGAAAAAAAATCACATATATATCAACATTTTTATAACTCCCGGGGCTGTCGTTTTGGTCAAAAAATGAAAATTCTAAAAGTTCCTGTTTTTCTGCTTTAAACTCTAGGTACACATCCAAAATGTATTACTGAGTTGAAAGAAGTGGATTCTGGTGCATGGTTTTGAAACTGCAGTCAGAAAAAAAAATCACATCCATATCAACATTTTTATAACCCCCGGGGCTGTCGTTTTGGTCAAAAAATGAAAATTCTAAAAGTTCAGTTTTTTCTGCTTTAAACTCTAGGTACACATCCAAAATGTATTACTGACTTGAAAGAAGTGGATTCTGGTGCATGGTTTTGAAACCGCAGTCAGAAAAAAAAATCACATATATATCAACATTTTTATAACTCCCGGGGCTGTTGTTTTGGTCAAAAAATGAAAATTCTAAAAGTTCCTGTTTTTCTGCTTTAAACTCTAGGTACACATCCAAAATGTATTACTGAGTTGAAAGAAGTGGATTCTGGTGCATGGTTTTGATACCGCAGTCAGAAAAAAAATCACAACCATATCAACATGTTTATAACCCCCGGGGCTGTCGTTTTGGTCAAAAAATGAAAATTCTAAAAGTTCCTGTTTTTTCTGCTTTAAACTCTAGGTACACATCCAAAATGTATTACTGAGTTGAAAGAAGTGGATTCTGGTGCATGGTTTTGAAACCGCAGTCAGAAAAAAAATCACATCCATATCAACATTTTTATAACCCCCGGGGCTGTCGTTTTGGTCAAAAAATGAAAATTCTAAAAGTTCAGTTTTTTCTGCTTTAAACTCTAGGTACAAATCCAAAATGTATTACTGAGTTGAAAGAAGTGGATTCTGGTGCATGGTTTTGAAACCGCAGTCAGAAAAAAAATCACATCCATATCAACATGTTTATAATCCCCGGGGCTGTCGTTCTGGTCAAAAAATGAAAATTCTAAAAGTTCCTGTTTTTCTGCTTTAAACTCTAGGTACACATCCAAAATGTATTACTGAGTTGAAAGAAGTGGATTCTGGTGCATGGTTTTGAAACTGCAGTCAGAAAAAAAATCACATCCATATCAACATTTTTATAACCCCCGGGGCTGTCGTTTTGGTCAAAAAATGAAAATTCTAAAAGTTCAGTTTTTTCTGCTTTAAACTCTAGGTACACATCCAAAATGTATTACTGACTTGAAAGAAGTGGATTCTGGTGCATGGTTTTAAAACCGCAGTCAGAAAAAAAATCACATCCATATCAACATGTTTATAACCCCCGGGGCTGTCGTTTTGGTCAAAAAATGAAAATTCTAAAAGTTCCTGTTTTTCTGCTTTAAACTCTAGGTACACATCCAAAATGTATTACTGAGTTGAAAGAAGTGGATTCTGGTGCATGGTTTTGAAACCGCAGTCAGAAAAAAAATCACATCCATATCAACATGTTTATAACCCCTGGCGCTGTCGTTTTGGTCAAAAAATTAAAATTCTAAAAGTTCCTGTTTTTCTGCTTTAAACTCTAGGTACACATCCAAAATGTATTACTGAGTTGAAAGAAGTGGATTCTGGTGCATGGTTTTGAAACCGCAGTCAGAAAAAAAATCACATCCATATCAACATGTTTATAACCCCCGGGGCTGTCGTTCTGGTCAAAAAATGAAAATTCTAAAAGTTCCTGTTTTTCTGCTTTAAACTCTAGGTACACATCCAAAATGTATTACTGACTTGAAAGAAGTGCATTCTGGTGCATGGTTTTGAAACCGCAGTCAGAAAAAAAATCACAACCATATCAACATGTTTATAACCCCCGGGGCTGTCGTTTTGGTCAAAAAATGAAAATTCTAAAAGTTCCTGTTTTTCTGCTTTAAACTCTAGGGACACATCCAAAATGTATTACTGAGTTGAAAGAAGTGGATTCTGGTGCATGGTTTTGAAACTGCAGTCAGAAAAAAAATCACATCCATATCAACATTTTTATAACCCCCGGGGCTGTCGTTTTGGTCAAAAAAATGAAAATTCTAAAAGTTCAGTTTTTTCTGCTTTAAACTCTAGGTACACATCCAAAATGTATTACTGACTTGAAAGAAGTGGATTCTGGTGCATGGTTTTGAAACCGCAGTCAGAAAAAAAAATCACATATATATCAACATTTTTTTAACCCCCGGGGCTGTCGTTTTGGTCAAAAAATGAAAATTCTAAAAGTTCCTGTTTTTCTGCTTTAAACTCTAGGTACACATCCAAAATGTATTACTGACTTGAAAGAAGTGCATTCTGGTGCATGGTTTTGAAACCGCAGTCAGAAAAAAAATCACAACCATATCAACATGTTTATAACCCCCGGGGCTGTCGTTTTGGTCAAAAAATGAAAATTCTAAAAGTTCCTGTTTTTCTGCTTTAAACTCTAGGTACACATCCAAAATGTATAACTGAGTTGAAAGAAGTGGATTCTGGTGCATGGTTTTGAAACCGCAGTCAGAAAAAAAATCACATCCATATCAACATTTTTATAACCCCCGGGGCTGTCGTTTTGGTCAAAAAATGAAAATTCTAAAAGTTCAGTTTTTTCTGCTTTAAACTCTAGGTACACATCCAAAATGTATTACTGACTTGAAAGAAGTGGATTCTGGTGCATGGTTTTGAAACCACAGTCAGAAAAAAAATCACATATATATCAACATTTTTATAACTCCCGGGGCTGTCGTTTTGATCAAAAAATGAAAATTCTAAAAGTTCCTGTTTTTCTGCTTTAAACTCTAGGTACACATCCAAAATGTATTACTGAGTTGAAAGAAGTGGATTCTGGTGCATGGTTTTGAAACTGCAGTCAGAAAAAAAAATCACATCCATATCAAAATTTTTATAACCCCCGGGGCTGTCGTTTTGGTCAAAAAATGAAAATTCTAAAAGTTCAGTTTTTTCTGCTTTAAACTCTAGGTACACATCCAAAATGTATTACTGACTTGAAAGAAGTGGATTCTGGTGCATGGTTTTGAAACCGCAGTCAGAAAAAAAAATCACATATATATCAACATTTTTATAACTCCCGGGGCTGTCGTTTTGGTCAAAAAATGAAAATTCTAAAATTTCCTGTTTTTCTGCTTTAAACTCTAGGTACACATCCAAAATGTATTACTGAGTTGAAAGAAGTGGATTCTGGTGCATGGTTTTGAAACCGCAGTCAGAAAAAAAATCACAACCATATCAACATGTTTATAACCCCCGGGGCTGTCGTTTTGGTCAAAAAATTAAAATTCTAAAAGTTCCTGTTTTTCTGCTTTAAACTCTAGGTACACATCCAAAATGTATTACTGAGTTGAAAGAAGTGGATTCTGGTGCATGGTTTTGAAACTGCAGTCAGAAAAAAAAATCACATCCATATCAACATTTTTATAACCCCCGGGGCTGTCGTTTTGGTCAAAAAATGAAAATTCTAAAAGTTCAGTTTTTTCTGCTTTAAACTCTAGGTACACATCCAAAATGTATTACTGACTTGAAAGAAGTGGATTCTGGTGCATGGTTTTGAAACCGCAGTCAGAAAAAAAAATCACATATATATCAACATTTTTATAACTCCCGGGGCTGTTGTTTTGGTCAAAAAATGAAAATTCTAAAAGTTCCTGTTTTTCTGCTTTAAACTCTAGGTACACATCCAAAATGTATTACTGAGTTGAAAGAAGTGGATTCTGGTGCATGGTTTTGATACCGCAGTCAGAAAAAAAATCACAACCATATCAACATGTTTATAACCCCCGGGGCTGTCGTTTTGGTCAAAAAATGAAAATTCTAAAAGTTCCTGTTTTTTCTGCTTTAAACTCTAGGTACACATCCAAAATGTATTACTGAGTTGAAAGAAGTGGATTCTGGTGCATGGTTTTGAAACCGCAGTCAGAAAAAAAATCACATCCATATCAACATTTTTATAACCCCCGGGGCTGTCGTTTTGGTCAAAAAATGAAAATTCTAAAAGTTCAGTTTTTTCTGCTTTAAACTCTAGGTACAAATCCAAAATGTATTACTGAGTTGAAAGAAGTGGATTCTGGTGCATGGTTTTGAAACCGCAGTCAGAAAAAAAATCACATCCATATCAACATGTTTATAATCCCCGGGGCTGTCGTTCTGGTCAAAAAATGAAAATTCTAAAAGTTCCTGTTTTTCTGCTTTAAACTCTAGGTACACATCCAAAATGTATTACTGAGTTGAAAGAAGTGGATTCTGGTGCATGGTTTTGAAACTGCAGTCAGAAAAAAAATCACATCCATATCAACATTTTTATAACCCCCGGGGCTGTCGTTTTGGTCAAAAAATGAAAATTCTAAAAGTTCAGTTTTTTCTGCTTTAAACTCTAGGTACACATCCAAAATGTATTACTGACTTGAAAGAAGTGGATTCTGGTGCATGGTTTTAAAACCGCAGTCAGAAAAAAAATCACATCCATATCAACATGTTTATAACCCCCGGGGCTGTCGTTTTGGTCAAAAAATGAAAATTCTAAAAGTTCCTGTTTTTCTGCTTTAAACTCTAGGTACACATCCAAAATGTATTACTGAGTTGAAAGAAGTGGATTCTGGTGCATGGTTTTGAAACCGCAGTCAGAAAAAAAATCACATCCATATCAACATGTTTATAACCCCTGGCGCTGTCGTTTTGGTCAAAAAATTAAAATTCTAAAAGTTCCTGTTTTTCTGCTTTAAACTCTAGGTACACATCCAAAATGTATTACTGAGTTGAAAGAAGTGGATTCTGGTGCATGGTTTTGAAACCGCAGTCAGAAAAAAAATCACATCCATATCAACATGTTTATAACCCCCGGGGCTGTCGTTCTGGTCAAAAAATGAAAATTCTAAAAGTTCCTGTTTTTCTGCTTTAAACTCTAGGTACACATCCAAAATGTATTACTGACTTGAAAGAAGTGCATTCTGGTGCATGGTTTTGAAACCGCAGTCAGAAAAAAAATCACAACCATATCAACATGTTTATAACCCCCGGGGCTGTCGTTTTGGTCAAAAAATGAAAATTCTAAAAGTTCCTGTTTTTCTGCTTTAAACTCTAGGGACACATCCAAAATGTATTACTGAGTTGAAAGAAGTGGATTCTGGTGCATGGTTTTGAAACTGCAGTCAGAAAAAAAATCACATCCATATCAACATTTTTATAACCCCCGGGGCTGTCGTTTTGGTCAAAAAAATGAAAATTCTAAAAGTTCAGTTTTTTCTGCTTTAAACTCTAGGTACACATCCAAAATGTATTACTGACTTGAAAGAAGTGGATTCTGGTGCATGGTTTTGAAACCGCAGTCAGAAAAAAAAATCACATATATATCAACATTTTTTTAACCCCCGGGGCTGTCGTTTTGGTCAAAAAATGAAAATTCTAAAAGTTCCTGTTTTTCTGCTTTAAACTCTAGGTACACATCCAAAATGTATTACTGACTTGAAAGAAGTGCATTCTGGTGCATGGTTTTGAAACCGCAGTCAGAAAAAAAATCACAACCATATCAACATGTTTATAACCCCCGGGGCTGTCGTTTTGGTCAAAAAATGAAAATTCTAAAAGTTCCTGTTTTTCTGCTTTAAACTCTAGGTACACATCCAAAATGTATAACTGAGTTGAAAGAAGTGGATTCTGGTGCATGGTTTTGAAACCGCAGTCAGAAAAAAAATCACATCCATATCAACATTTTTATAACCCCCGGGGCTGTCGTTTTGGTCAAAAAATGAAAATTCTAAAAGTTCAGTTTTTTCTGCTTTAAACTCTAGGTACACATCCAAAATGTATTACTGACTTGAAAGAAGTGGATTCTGGTGCATGGTTTTGAAACCACAGTCAGAAAAAAAATCACATATATATCAACATTTTTATAACTCCCGGGGCTGTCGTTTTGATCAAAAAATGAAAATTCTAAAAGTTCCTGTTTTTCTGCTTTAAACTCTAGGTACACATCCAAAATGTATTACTGAGTTGAAAGAAGTGGATTCTGGTGCATGGTTTTGAAACTGCAGTCAGAAAAAAAAATCACATCCATATCAAAATTTTTATAACCCCCGGGGCTGTCGTTTTGGTCAAAAAATGAAAATTCTAAAAGTTCAGTTTTTTCTGCTTTAAACTCTAGGTACACATCCAAAATGTATTACTGACTTGAAAGAAGTGGATTCTGGTGCATGGTTTTGAAACCGCAGTCAGAAAAAAAAATCACATATATATCAACATTTTTATAACTCCCGGGGCTGTCGTTTTGGTCAAAAAATGAAAATTCTAAAATTTCCTGTTTTTCTGCTTTAAACTCTAGGTACACATCCAAAATGTATTACTGAGTTGAAAGAAGTGGATTCTGGTGCATGGTTTTGAAACCGCAGTCAGAAAAAAAATCACAACCATATCAACATGTTTATAACCCCCGGGGCTGTCGTTTTGGTCAAAAAATTAAAATTCTAAAAGTTCCTGTTTTTCTGCTTTAAACTCTAGGTACACATCCAAAATGTATTACTGAGTTGAAAGAAGTGGATTCTGGTGCATGGTTTTGAAACCGCAGTCAGAAAAAAAATCACAACCATATCAACATGTTTATAACCCCCGGGGCTGTCGTTTTGGTCAAAAAATGAAAATTCTAAAAGTTCAGTTTTTTCTGCTTTAAACTCTAGGTACACATCCAAAATGTATTACTGAGTTGAAAGAAGTGGATTCTGGTGCATGGTTTTGAAACCGCAGTCAGAAAAAAAATCACATCCATATCAACATTTTTATAAACCCCGGGGCTGTCGTTTTGGTCAAAAAATGAAAATTCTAAAAGTTCAGTTTTTTCTGCTTTAAACTCTAGGTACAAATCCAAAATGTATTACTGAGTTGAAAGAAGTGGATTCTGGTGCATGGTTTTGAAACCGCAGTCAGAAAAAAAATCACATCCATATCAACATGTTTATAATCCCCGGGGCTGTCGTTTTGGTCAAAAAATGAAAATTCTAAAAGTTCAGTTTTTTCTGCTTTAAACTCTAGGTACACATCCAAAATGTATTACTGACTTGAAAGAAGTGGATTCTGGTGCATGGTTTTGAAACCGCAGTCAGAAAAAAAAATCACATATATATCAACATTTTTATAACTCCCGGGGCTGTCGTTTTGGTCAAAAAATGAAAATTCTAAAAGTTCCTGTTTTTCTGCTTTAAACTCTAGGTACACATCCAAAATGTATTACTGAGTTGAAAGAAGTGGATTCTGGTGCATGGTTTTGAAACCGCAGTCAGAAAAAAAATCACAACCATATCAACATGTTTATAACCCCCGGGGCTGTCGTTTTGGTCAAAAAATTAAAATTCTAAATGTTCCTGTTTTTCTGCTTTAAACTCTAGGTACACATCCAAAATGTATTACTGAGTTGAAAGAAGTGGATTCTGGTGCATGGTTTTGAAACCGCAGTCAGAAAAAAAATTACAACCATATCAACATGTTTATAACCCCCGGGGCTGTCGTTTTGGTCAAAAAATGAAAATTCTAAAAGTTCAGTTTTTTCTGCTTTAAACTCTAGGTACACATCCAAAATGTATTACTGAGTTGAAAGAAGTGGATTCTGGTGCATGGTTTTGAAACCGCAGTCAGAAAAAAAATCACATCCATATCAACATTTTTATAACCCCCGGGGCTGTCGTTTTGGTCAAAAAATGAAAATTCTAAAAGTTCAGTTTTTTTCTGCTTTAAACTCTAGGTACAAATCCAAAATGTATTACTGAGTTGAAAGAAGTGGATTCTGGTGCATGGTTTTGAAACCGCAGTCAGAAAAAAAATCACATCCATATCAACATGTTTATAATCCCCGGGGCTGTCGTTCTGGTCAAAAAATGAAAATTCTAAAAGTTCCTGTTTTTCTGCTTTAAACTCTAGGTACACATCCAAAATGTATTACTGAGTTGAAAGAAGTGGATTCTGGTGCATGGTTTTGAAACCGCAGTCAGAAAAAAAATCACATCCATATCAACATGTTTATAACCCCCGGGGCTGTCGTTCTGGTCAAAAAATGAAAATTCTAAAAGTTCCTGTTTTTCTGCTTTAAACTCTAGGTACACATCCAAAATGTATTACTGAGTTGAAAGAAGTGGATTCTGGTGCATGGTTTTGAAACCGCAGTCAGAAAAAAAATCACAACCATATCAACATTTTTATAACCCCCGGGGCTGTCGTTTTGGTCAAAAAATTAACATTCTAAAAGTTCCGGTTTTTCTGCTTTAAACTCTAGGTACACATCCAAAATGTATTACTGAGTTGAAAGAAGTGGATTCTGGTGCATGGTTTTGAAACCAAAGTCAGAAAAAAAATCACATCCATATCAACATTTTTATAACCCGCGGGGCTGTCGTTTTGGTCAAAAATCGAAAATTCTAAAAGTTCAGTTTTTTCTGCTTTAAACTCTAGGTACACATCCAAAATGTATTACTGACTTGAAAGAAGTGGATTCTGGTGCATGGTTTTGAAACCGCAGTCAGAAAAAAAATCACATATATATCAACATTTTTATAACTCCCGGGGCTGTCGTTTTGGTCAAAAAATGAAAATTCTAAAAGTTCCTGTTTTTCTGCTTTAAACTCTAGGTACACATCCAAAATGTATAACTGAGTTGAAAGAAGTGGATTCTGGTGCATGGTTTTGAAACCGCAGTCAGAAAAAAAATCACATCCATATCAACATGTTTATAATCCCCGGGGCTGTCGTTTTGGTCAAAAAATGAAAATTCTAAAAGTTCAGTTTTTTCTGCTTTAAACTCTAGGTACACATCCAAAATGTATTACTGACTTGAAAGAAGTGGATTCTGGTGCATGGTTTTGAAACCGCAGTCAGAAAAAAAAATCACATATATATCAACATTTTTATAACTCCCGGGGCTGTCGTTTTGGTCAAAAAATGAAAATTCTAAAAGTTCCTGTTTTTCTGCTTTAAACTCTAGGTACACATCCAAAATGTATTACTGAGTTGAAAGAAGTGGATTCTGGTGCATGGTTTTGAAACCGCAGTCAGAAAAAAAATCACAACCATATCAACATGTTTATAACCCCCGGGGCTGTCGTTTTGGTCAAAAAATTAAAATTCTAAATGTTCCTGTTTTTCTGCTTTAAACTCTAGGTACACATCCAAAATGTATTACTGAGTTGAAAGAAGTGGATTCTGGTGCATGGTTTTGAAACCGCAGTCAGAAAAAAAATTACAACCATATCAACATGTTTATAACCCCCGGGGCTGTCGTTTTGGTCAAAAAATGAAAATTCTAAAAGTTCAGTTTTTTCGGCTTTAAACTCTAGGTACACATCCAAAATGTATTACTGAGTTGAAAGAAGTGGATTCTGGTGCATGGTTTTGAAACCGCAGTCAGAAAAAAAATCACATCCATATCAACATTTTTATAACCCCCGGGGCTGTCGTTTTGGTCAAAAAATGAAAATTCTAAAAGTTCAGTTTTTTCTGCTTTAAACTCTAGGTACAAATCCAAAATGTATTACTGAGTTGAAAGAAGTGGATTCTGGTGCATGGTTTTGAAACCGCAGTCAGAAAAAAAATCACATCCATATCAACATGTTTATAATCCCCGGGGCTGTCGTTCTGGTCAAAAAATGAAAATTCTAAAAGTTCCTGTTTTTCTGCTTTAAACTCTAGGTACACATCCAAAATGTATTACTGAGTTGAAAGAAGTGGATTCTGGTGCATGGTTTTGAAACCGCAGTCAGAAAAAAAATCACATCCATATCAACATGTTTATAACCCCCGGGGCTGTCGTTCTGGTCAAAAAATGAAAATTCTAAAAGTTCCTGTTTTTCTGCTTTAAACTCTAGGTACACATCCAAAATGTATTACTGAGTTGAAAGAAGTGGATTCTGGTGCATGGTTTTGAAACCGCAGTCAGAAAAAAAATCACAACCATATCAACATTTTTATAACCCCCGGGGCTGTCGTTTTGGTCAAAAAATGAACATTCTAAAAGTTCCGGTTTTTCTGCTTTAAACTCTAGGTACACATCCAAAATGTATTACTGAGTTGAAAGAAGTGGATTCTGGTGCATGGTTTTGAAACCAAAGTCAGAAAAAAAATCACATCCATATCAACATTTTTATAACCCCCGGGGCTGTCGTTTTGGTCAAAAATCGAAAATTCTAAAAGTTCAGTTTTTTCTGCTTTAAACTCTAGGTACACATCCAAAATGTATTACTGACTTGAAAGAAGTGGATTCTGGTGCATGGTTTTGAAACCGCAGTCAGAAAAAAAATCACATATATATCAACATTTTTATAACTCCCGGGGCTGTCGTTTTGGTCAAAAAATGAAAATTCTAAAAGTTCCTGTTTTTCTGCTTTAAACTCTAGGTACACATCCAAAATGTATAACTGAGTTGAAAGAAGTGGATTCTGGTGCATGGTTTTGAAACCGCAGTCAGAAAAAAAATCACATCCATATCAACATTTTTATAACCCCCCGGGGCTGTCGTTTTGGTCAAAAAATGAAAATTCTAAAAGTTCAGTTTTTTCTGCTTTAAACTCTAGGTACACATCCAAAATGTATTACTGAGTTGAAAGAAGTGGATTCTGGTGCATGGTTTTGAAACTGCAGTCAGAAAAAAAAATCACATCCATATCAACATTTTTATAACCCCCGGGGCTGTCGTTTTGGTCAAAAAATGAAAATTCTAAAAGTTCCTGTTTTTCTGCTTTAAACTCTAGGTACACATCCAAAATTTATTACTGAGTTGAAAGAAGTGGATTCTGGTGCATGGTTTTAAAAACCGCAGTCAGAAAAAAAATCACAACCATATCAACATTTTTATAACCCCCGGGGCTGTCGTTTTGGTCAAAAAATGAACATTCTAAAAGTTCCGGTTTTTCTGCTTTAAACTCTAGGTACACATCCAAAATGTATTACTGAGTTGAAAGAAGTGGATTCTGGTGCATGGTTTTGAAACCGCAGTCAGAAAAAAAATCACATCCATATCAACATGTTTATAACCCCCGGGGCTGTCGTTTTGGTCAAAAAATGAAAATTCTAAAAGTTCAGTTTTTTCTGCTTTAAACTCTAGGTACACATCCAAAATGTATTACTGAGTTGAAAGAAGTGGATTCTGGTGCATGGTTTTGAAACCGCAGTCAGAAAAAAAAATCACATATATATCAACATTTTTATAACTCCCGGGGCTGTCGTTTTGGTCAAAAAATGAAAATTCTAAAAGTTCCTGTTTTTCTGCTTTAAACTCTAGGTACACATCCAAAATGTATTACTGAGTTGAAAGAAGTGGATTCTGGTGCATGGTTTTGAAACCGCAGTCAGAAAAAAAATCACATCCATATCAACATGTTTATAACCCCTGGCGCTGTCGTTTTGGTCAAAAAATTAAAATTCTAAAAGTTCCTGTTTTTCTGCTTTAAACTCTAGGTACACATCCAAAATGTATTACTGAGTTGAAAGAAGTGGATTCTGGTGCATGGTTTTGAAACTGCAGTCAGAAAAAAAATCACATCCATATCAACATTTTTATAACCCCCGGGGCTGTCGTTTTGGTCAAAAAAATGAAAATTCTAAAAGTTCAGTTTTTTCTGCTTTAAACTCTAGGTACACATCCAAAATGTATTACTGACTTGAAAGAAGTGGATTCTGGTGCATGGTTTTGAAACCGCAGTCAGAAAAAAAAATCACATATATATCAACATTTTTTTAACCCCCGGGGCTGTCGTTTTGGTCAAAAAATGAAAATTCTAAAAGTTCCTGTTTTTCTGCTTTAAACTCTAGGTACACATCCAAAATGTATTACTGACTTGAAAGAAGTGGATTCTGGTGCATGGTTTTGAAACCACAGTCAGAAAAAAAATCACATATATATCAACATTTTTATAACTCCCGGGGCTGTCGTTTTGATCAAAAAATGAAAATTCTAAAAGTTCCTGTTTTTCTGCTTTAAACTCTAGGTACACATCCAAAATGTATTACTGAGTTGAAAGAAGTGGATTCTGGTGCATGGTTTTGAAACTGCAGTCAGAAAAAAAAATCACATCCATATCAAAATTTTTATAACCCCCGGGGCTGTCGTTTTGGTCAAAAAAATGAAAATTCTAAAAGTTCAGTTTTTTCTGCTTTAAACTCTAGGTACACATCCAAAATGTATTACTGACTTGAAAGAAGTGGATTCTGGTGCATGGTTTTGAAACCGCAGTCAGAAAAAAAAATCACATATATATCAACATTTTTTTAACCCCCGGGGCTGTCGTTTTGGTCAAAAAATGAAAATTCTAAAAGTTCCTGTTTTTCTGCTTTAAACTCTAGGTACACATCCAAAATGTATTACTGACTTGAAAGAAGTGGATTCTGGTGCATGGTTTTGAAACCACAGTCAGAAAAAAAATCACATATATATCAACATTTTTATAACTCCCGGGGCTGTCGTTTTGATCAAAAAATGAAAATTCTAAAAGTTCCTGTTTTTCTGCTTTAAACTCTAGGTACACATCCAAAATGTATTACTGAGTTGAAAGAA
Organism: Crinia signifera; assembly: GCF_055691185.1. Taxonomy (NCBI): domain Eukaryota; kingdom Metazoa; phylum Chordata; class Amphibia; order Anura; family Myobatrachidae; genus Crinia; species Crinia signifera. The sequence goes on from NC_139227.1 coordinate 21,347,881, forward strand.
GTGGATTCTGGTGCATGGTTTTGAAACTGCAGTCAGAAAAAAAAATCACATCCATATCAAAATTTTTATAACCCCCGGGGCTGTCGTTTTGGTCAAAAAATGAAAATTCTAAAAGTTCCTATTTTTCTGCTTTAAACTCTAGGTACACATCCAAAATGTATTACTGACTTGAAAGAAGTGGATTCTGGTGCATGGTTTTGAAACCGCAGTCAGAAAAAAAATCACAACCATATCAACATGTTTATAACCCCCGGGGCTGTCGTTTTGGTCAAAAAATTAAAATTCTAAAAGTTCCTGTTTTTCTGCTTTAAACTCTAGGTACACATCCAAAATGTATTACTGAGTTGAAAGAAGTGGATTCTGGTGCATGGTTTTGAAACCGCAGTCAGAAAAAAAATCACAACCATATCAACATGTTTATAACCCCCGGGGCTGTCGTTTTGGTCAAAAAATGAAAATTCTAAAAGTTCAGTTTTTTCTGCTTTAAACTCTAGGTACACATCCAAAATGTATTACTGAGTTGAAAGAAGTGGATTCTGGTGCATGGTTTTGAAACCGCAGTCAGAAAAAAAATCACATCCATATCAACATTTTTATAACCCCCGGGGCTGTCGTTTTGGTCAAAAAATGAAAATTCTAAAAGTTCAGTTTTTTCTGCTTTAAACTCTAGGTACAAATCCAAAATGTATTACTGAGTTGAAAGAAGTGGATTCTGGTGCATGGTTTTGAAACCGCAGTCAGAAAAAAAATCACATCCATATCAACATGTTTATAATCCCCGGGGCTGTCGTTCTGGTCAAAAAATGAAAATTCTAAAAGTTCCTGTTTTTCTGCTTTAAACTCTAGGTACACATCCAAAATGTATTACTGAGTTGAAAGAAGTGGATTCTGGTGCATGGTTTTGAAACCGCAGTCAGAAAAAAAATCACATCCATATCAACATGTTTATAACCCCCGGGGCTGTCGTTCTGGTCAAAAAATGAAAATTCTAAAAGTTCCTGTTTTTCTGCTTTAAACTCTAGGTACACATCCAAAATGTATTACTGAGTTGAAAGAAGTGGATTCTGGTGCATGGTTTTGAAACCGCAGTCAGAAAAAAAATCACAACCATATCAACATTTTTATAACCCCCGGGGCTGTCGTTTTGGTCAAAAAATGAACATTCTAAAAGTTCCGGTTTTTCTGCTTTAAACTCTAGGTACACATCCAAAATGTATTACTGAGTTGAAAGAAGTGGATTCTGGTGCATGGTTTTGAAACCAAAGTCAGAACAAAAATCACATCCATATCAACATTTTTATAACCCCCGGGGCTGTCGTTTTGGTCAAAAATCGAAAATTCTAAAAGTTCAGTTTGTTCTGCTTTAAACTCTAGGTACACATCCAAAATGTATTACTGACTTGAAAGAAGTGGATTCTGGTGCATGGTTTTGAAACCGCAGTCAGAAAAAAAAATCACATATATATCAACATTTTTATAACTCCCGGGGCTGTCGTTTTGGTCAAAAAATGAAAATTCTAAAAGTTCCTGTTTTTCTGCTTTAAACTCTAGGTACACATCCAAAATGTATTACTGAGTTGAAAGAAGTGGATTCTGGTGCATGGTTTTGAAACCGCAGTCAGAAAAAAAATCACATCCATATCAACATGTTTATAACCCCTGGCGCTGTCGTTTTGGTCAAAAAATTAAAATTCTAAAAGTTCCTGTTTTTCTGCTTTAAACTCTAGGTACACATCCAAAATGTATTACTGAGTTGAAAGAAGTGGATTCTGGTGCATGGTTTTGAAACCGCAGTCAGAAAAAAAATCACAACCATATCAACATTTTTATAACCCCCGGGGCTGTCGTTTTGGTCAAAAAATGAACATTCTAAAAGTTCCGGTTTTTCTGCTTTAAACTCTAGGTACACATCCAAAATGTATTACTGAGTTGAAAGAAGTGGATTCTGGTGCATGGTTTTGAAACCAAAGTCAGAAAAAAAATCACATCCATATCAACATTTTTATAACCCCCGGGGCTGTCGTTTTGGTCAAAAATCGAAAATTCTAAAAGTTCAGTTTGTTCTGCTTTAAACTCTAGGTACACATCCAAAATGTATTATTGACTTGAAAGAAGTGGATTCTGGTGCATGGTTTTGAAACCGCAGTCAGAAAAAAAATCACATATATATCAACATTTTTATAACTCCCGGGGCTGTCGTTTTGGTCAAAAAATGAAAATTCTAAAAGTTCCTGTTTTTCTGCTTTAAACTCTAGGTACACATCCAAAATGTATTACTGAGTTGAAAGAAGTGGATTCTGGTGCATGGTTTTGAAACTGCAGTCAGAAAAAAAAATCACATCCATATCAACATTTTTATAACCCCCGGGGCTGTCGTTTTGGTCAAAAAATGAAAATTCTAAAAGTTCAGTTTTTTCTGCTTTAAACTCTAGGTACACATCCAAAATGTATTACTGAGTTGAAAGAAGTGGATTCTGGTGCATGGTTTTGAAACCGCAGTCAGAAAAAAAATCACATCCATATCAACATGTTTATAATCCCCGGGGCTGTCGTTCTGGTCAAAAAATGAAAATTCTAAAAGTTCCTGTTTTTCTGCTTTAAACTCTAGGTACACATCCAAAATGTATTACTGAGTTGAAAGAAGTGGATTCTGGTGCATGGTTTTGAAACTGCAGTCAGAAAAAAAATCACATCCATATCAACATTTTTATAACCCCCGGGGCTGTCGTTTTGGTCAAAAAATGAAAATTCTAAAAGTTCAGTTTTTTCTGCTTTAAACTCTAGGTACACATCCAAAATGTATTACTGACTTGAAAGAAGTGGATTCTGGTGCATGGTTTTAAAACCGCAGTCAGAAAAAAAATCACATCCATATCAACATGTTTATAACCCCCGGGGCTGTCGTTTTGGTCAAAAAATGAAAATTCTAAAAGTTCCTGTTTTTCTGCTTTAAACTCTAGGTACACATCCAAAATGTATTACTGAGTTGAAAGAAGTGGATTCTGGTGCATGGTTTTGAAACCGCAGTCAGAAAAAAAATCACATCCATATCAACATGTTTATAACCCCTGGCGCTGTCGTTTTGGTCAAAAAATTAAAATTCTAAAAGTTCCTGTTTTTCTGCTTTAAACTCTAGGTACACATCCAAAATGTATTACTGAGTTGAAAGAAGTGGATTCTGGTGCATGGTTTTGAAACCGCAGTCAGAAAAAAAATCACATCCATATCAACATGTTTATAACCCCCGGGGCTGTCGTTCTGGTCAAAAAATGAAAATTCTAAAAGTTCCTGTTTTTCTGCTTTAAACTCTAGGTACACATCCAAAATGTATTACTGACTTGAAAGAAGTGCATTCTGGTGCATGGTTTTGAAACCGCAGTCAGAAAAAAAATCACAACCATATCAACATGTTTATAACTCCCGGGGCTGTCGTTTTGGTCAAAAAATGAAAATTCTAAAAGTTCCTGTTTTTCTGCTTTAAACTCTAGGGACACATCCAAAATGTATTACTGAGTTGAAAGAAGTGGATTCTGGTGCATGGTTTTGAAACTGCAGTCAGAAAAAAAATCACATCCATATCAACATTTTTATAACCCCCGGGGCTGTCGTTTTGGTCAAAAAAATGAAAATTCTAAAAGTTCAGTTTTTTCTGCTTTAAACTCTAGGTACACATCCAAAATGTATTACTGACTTGAAAGAAGTGGATTCTGGTGCATGGTTTTGAAACCGCAGTCAGAAAAAAAAATCACATATATATCAACATTTTTTTAACCCCCGGGGCTGTCGTTTTGGTCAAAAAATGAAAATTCTAAAAGTTCCTGTTTTTCTGCTTTAAACTCTAGGTACACATCCAAAATGTATTACTGACTTGAAAGAAGTGCATTCTGGTGCATGGTTTTGAAACCGCAGTCAGAAAAAAAATCACAACCATATCAACATGTTTATAACCCCCGGGGCTGTCGTTTTGGTCAAAAAATGAAAATTCTAAAAGTTCCTGTTTTTCTGCTTTAAACTCTAGGTACACATCCAAAATGTATAACTGAGTTGAAAGAAGTGGATTCTGGTGCATGGTTTTGAAACCGCAGTCAGAAAAAAAATCACATCCATATCAACATTTTTATAACCCCCGGGGCTGTCGTTTTGGTCAAAAAATGAAAATTCTAAAAGTTCAGTTTTTTCTGCTTTAAACTCTAGGTACACATCCAAAATGTATTACTGACTTGAAAGAAGTGGATTCTGGTGCATGGTTTTGAAACCACAGTCAGAAAAAAAATCACATATATATCAACATTTTTATAACTCCCGGGGCTGTCGTTTTGATCAAAAAATGAAAATTCTAAAAGTTCCTGTTTTTCTGCTTTAAACTCTAGGTACACATCCAAAATGTATTACTGAGTTGAAAGAAGTGGATTCTGGTGCATGGTTTTGAAACCGCAGTCAGAAAAAAAATCACAACCATATCAACATGTTTATAACCCCCGGGGCTGTCGTTTTGGTCAAAAAATTAAAATTCTAAAAGTTCCTGTTTTTCTGCTTTAAACTCTAGGTACACATCCAAAATGTATTACTGAGTTGAAAGAAGTGGATTCTGGTGCATGGTTTTGAAACCGCAGTCAGAAAAAAAATCACAACCATATCAACATGTTTATAACCCCCGGGGCTGTCGTTTTGGTCAAAAAATGAAAATTCTAAAAGTTCAGTTTTTTCTGCTTTAAACTCTAGGTACACATCCAAAATGTATTACTGAGTTGAAAGAAGTGGATTCTGGTGCATGGTTTTGAAACCGCAGTCAGAAAAAAAATCACATCCATATCAACATTTTTATAAACCCCGGGGCTGTCGTTTTGGTCAAAAAATGAAAATTCTAAAAGTTCAGTTTTTTCTGCTTTAAACTCTAGGTACAAATCCAAAATGTATTACTGAGTTGAAAGAAGTGGATTCTGGTGCATGGTTTTGAAACCGCAGTCAGAAAAAAAAATCACATATATATCAACATTTTTATAACTCCCGGGGCTGTCGTTTTGGTCAAAAAATGAAAATTCTAAAAGTTCCTGTTTTTCTGCTTTAAACTCTAGGTACACATCCAAAATGTATTACTGAGTTGAAAGAAGTGGATTCTGGTGCATGGTTTTGAAACCACAGTCAGAAAAAAAATCACAACCATATCAACATGTTTATAACCCCCGGGGCTGTCGTTTTGGTCAAAAAATTAAAATTCTAAAAGTTCCTGTTTTTCTGCTTTAAACTCTAGGTACACATCCAAAATGTATTACTGAGTTGAAAGAAGTGGATTCTGGTGCATGGTTTTGAAACCGCAGTCAGAAAAAAAAATCACAACCATATCAACATGTTTATAACCCCCGGGGCTGTCGTTTTGGTCAAAAAATTAAAATTCTAAAAGTTCCTGTTTTTCTGCTTTAAACTCTAGGTACACATCCAAAATGTATTACTGAGTTGAAAGAAGTGGATTCTGGTGCATGGTTTTGAAACCGCAGTCAGAAAAAAAATCACAACCATATCAACATGTTTATAACCCCCGGGGCTGTCGTTTTGGTCAAAAAATGAAAATTCTAAAAGTTCAGTTTTTTTCTGCTTTAAACTCTAGGTACACATCCAAAATGTATTACTGAGTTGAAAGAAGTGGATTCTGGTGCATGGTTTTGAAACCGCAGTCAGAAAAAAAATCACATCCATATCAACATTTTTATAAACCCCGGGGCTGTCGTTTTGGTCAAAAAATGAAAATTCTAAAAGTTCAGTTTTTTCTGCTTTAAACTCTAGTTACAAATCCAAAATGTATTACTGAGTTGAAAGAAGTGGATTCTGGTGCATGGTTTTGAAACCGCAGTCAGAAAAAAAAATCACATATATATCAACATTTTTATAACTCCCGGGGCTGTCGTTTTGGTCAAAAAATGAAAATTCTAAAAGTTCCTGTTTTTCTGCTTTAAACTCTAGGTACACATCCAAAATGTATTACTGAGTTGAAAGAAGTGGATTCTGGTGCATGGTTTTGAAACCGCAGTCAGAAAAAAAATCACAACCATATCAACATGTTTATAACCCCCGGGGCTGTCGTTTTGGTCAAAAAATTAAAATTCTAAAAGTTCCTGTTTTTCTGCTTTAAACTCTAGGTACACATCCAAAATGTATTACTGAGTTGAAAGAAGTGGATTCTGGTGCATGGTTTTGAAACCGCAGTCAGAAAAAAAATCACAACCATATCAACATGTTTATAACCCCCGGGGCTGTCGTTTTGGTCAAAAAATGAAAATTCTAAAAGTTCAGTTTTTTCTGCTTTAAACTCTAGGTACACATCCAAAATGTATTACTGAGTTGAAAGAAGTGGATTCTGGTGCATGGTTTTGAAACCGCAGTCAGAAAAAAAATCACATCCATATCAACATTTTTATAAACCCCGGGGCTGTCGTTTTGGTCAAAAAATGAAAATTCTAAAAGTTCAGTTTTTTCTGCTTTAAACTCTAGGTACAAATCCAAAATGTATTACTGAGTTGAAAGAAGTGGATTCTGGTGCATGGTTTTGAAACCGCAGTCAGAAAAAAAATCACATCCATATCAACATGTTTATAATCCCCGGGGCTGTCGTTTTGGTCAAAAAATGAAAATTCTAAAAGTTCAGTTTTTTCTGCTTTAAACTCTAGGTACACATCCAAAATGTATTACTGACTTGAAAGAAGTGGATTCTGGTGCATGGTTTTGAAACCGCAGTCAGAAAAAAAAATCACATATATATCAACATTTTTATAACTCCCGGGGCTGTCGTTTTGGTCAAAAAATGAAAATTCTAAAAGTTCCTGTTTTTCTGCTTTAAACTCTAGGTACACATCCAAAATGTATTACTGAGTTGAAAGAAGTGGATTCTGGTGCATGGTTTTGAAACCGCAGTCAGAAAAAAAATCACAACCATATCAACATGTTTATAACCCCCGGGGCTGTCGTTTTGGTCAAAAAATTAAAATTCTAAATGTTCCTGTTTTTCTGCTTTAAACTCTAGGTACACATCCAAAATGTATTACTGAGTTGAAAGAAGTGGATTCTGGTGCATGGTTTTGAAACCGCAGTCAGAAAAAAAATCACAACCATATCAACATGTTTATAACCCCCGGGGCTGTCGTTTTGGTCAAAAAATGAAAATTCTAAAAGTTCAGTTTTTTCTGCTTTAAACTCTAGGTACACATCCAAAATGTATTACTGAGTTGAAAGAAGTGGATTCTGGTGCATGGTTTTGAAACCGCAGTCAGAAAAAAAATCACATCCATATCAACATTTTTATAACCCCCGGGGCTGTCGTTTTGGTCAAAAAATGAAAATTCTAAAAGTTCAGTTTTTTCTGCTTTAAACTCTAGGTACAAATCCAAAATGTATTACTGAGTTGAAAGAAGTGGATTCTGGTGCATGGTTTTGAAACCGCAGTCAGAAAAAAAATCACATCCATATCAACATGTTTATAATCCCCGGGGCTGTCGTTCTGGTCAAAAAATGAAAATTCTAAAAGTTCCTGTTTTTCTGCTTTAAACTCTAGGTACACATCCAAAATGTATTACTGAGTTGAAAGAAGTGGATTCTGGTGCATGGTTTTGAAACCGCAGTCAGAAAAAAAATCACATCCATATCAACATGTTTATAACCCCCGGGGCTGTCGTTCTGGTCAAAAAAATGAAAATTCTAAAAGTTCCTGTTTTTCTGCTTTAAACTCTAGGTACACATCCAAAATGTATTACTGAGTTGAAAGAAGTGGATTCTGGTGCATGGTTTTGAAACCGCAGTCAGAAAAAAAATCACAACCATATCAACATTTTTATAACCCCCGGGGCTGTCGTTTTGGTCAAAAAATGAACATTCTAAAAGTTCCGGTTTTTCTGCTTTAAACTCTAGGTACACATCCAAAATGTATTACTGAGTTGAAAGAAGTGGATTCTGGTGCATGGTTTTGAAACCAAAGTCAGAAAAAAAATCACATCCATATCAACATTTTTATAACCCCCGGGGCTGTCGTTTTGGTCAAAAATCGAAAATTCTAAAAGTTCAGTTTTTTCTGCTTTAAACTCTAGGTACACATCCAAAATGTATTACTGACTTGAAAGAAGTGGATTCTGGTGCATGGTTTTGAAACCGCAGTCAGAAAAAAAAATCACATATATATCAACATTTTTATAACTCCCGGGGCTGTTGTTTTGGTCAAAAAATGAAAATTCTAAAAGTTCCTGTTTTTCTGCTTTAAACTCTAGGTACACATCCAAAATGTATTACTGAGTTGAAAGAAGTGGATTCTGGTGCATGGTTTTGATACCGCAGTAAGAAAAAAAATCACAACCATATCAACATGTTTATAACCCCCGGGGCTGTCGTTTTGGTCAAAAATCGAAAATTCTAAAAGTTCAGTTTGTTCTGCTTTAAACTCTAGGTACACATCCAAAATGTATTATTGACTTGAAAGAAGTGGATTCTGGTGCATGGTTTTGAAACCGCAGTCAGAAAAAAAATCACATATATATCAACATTTTTATAACTCCCGGGGCTGTCGTTTTGGTCAAAAAATGAAAATTCTAAAAGTTCCTGTTTTTCTGCTTTAAACTCTAGGTACACATCCAAAATGTATTACTGAGTTGAAAGAAGTGGATTCTGGTGCATGGTTTTGAAACTGCAGTCAGAAAAAAAAATCACATCCATATCAACATTTTTATAACCCCCGGGGCTGTCGTTTTGGTCAAAAAATGAAAATTCTAAAAGTTCAGTTTTTTCTGCTTTAAACTCTAGGTACACATCCAAAATGTATTACTGACTTGAAAGAAGTGGATTCTGGTGCATGGTTTTGAAACCGCAGTCAGAAAAAAAAATCACATATATATCAACATTTTTATAACTCCCGGGGCTGTTGTTTTGGTCAAAAAATGAAAATTCTAAAAGTTCCTGTTTTTCTGCTTTAAACTCTAGGTACACATCCAAAATGTATTACTGAGTTGAAAGAAGTGGATTCTGGTGCATGGTTTTGATACCGCAGTCAGAAAAAAAATCACAACCATATCAACATGTTTATAACCCCCGGGGCTGTCGTTTTGGTCAAAAAATGAAAATTCTAAAAGTTCCTGTTTTTTCTGCTTTAAACTCTAGGTACACATCCAAAATGTATTACTGAGTTGAAAGAAGTGGATTCTGGTGCATGGTTTTGAAACCGCAGTCAGAAAAAAAATCACATCCATATCAACATTTTTATAACCCCCGGGGCTGTCGTTTTGGTCAAAAAATGAAAATTCTAAAAGTTCAGTTTTTTCTGCTTTAAACTCTAGGTACAAATCCAAAATGTATTACTGAGTTGAAAGAAGTGGATTCTGGTGCATGGTTTTGAAACCGCAGTCAGAAAAAAAATCACATCCATATCAACATGTTTATAATCCCCGGGGCTGTCGTTCTGGTCAAAAAATGAAAATTCTAAAAGTTCCTGTTTTTCTGCTTTAAACTCTAGGTACACATCCAAAATGTATTACTGAGTTGAAAGAAGTGGATTCTGGTGCATGGTTTTGAAACTGCAGTCAGAAAAAAAATCACATCCATATCAACATTTTTATAACCCCCGGGGCTGTCGTTTTGGTCAAAAAATGAAAATTCTAAAAGTTCAGTTTTTTCTGCTTTAAACTCTAGGTACACATCCAAAATGTATTACTGACTTGAAAGAAGTGGATTCTGGTGCATGGTTTTAAAACCGCAGTCAGAAAAAAAATCACATCCATATCAACATGTTTATAACCCCCGGGGCTGTCGTTTTGGTCAAAAAATGAAAATTCTAAAAGTTCCTGTTTTTCTGCTTTAAACTCTAGGTACACATCCAAAATGTATTACTGAGTTGAAAGAAGTGGATTCTGGTGCATGGTTTTGAAACCGCAGTCAGAAAAAAAATCACATCCATATCAACATGTTTATAACCCCTGGCGCTGTCGTTTTGGTCAAAAAATTAAAATTCTAAAAGTTCCTGTTTTTCTGCTTTAAACTCTAGGTACACATCCAAAATGTATTACTGAGTTGAAAGAAGTGGATTCTGGTGCATGGTTTTGAAACCGCAGTCAGAAAAAAAATCACATCCATATCAACATGTTTATAACCCCCGGGGCTGTCGTTCTGGTCAAAAAATGAAAATTCTAAAAGTTCCTGTTTTTCTGCTTTAAACTCTAGGTACACATCCAAAATGTATTACTGACTTGAAAGAAGTGCATTCTGGTGCATGGTTTTGAAACCGCAGTCAGAAAAAAAATCACAACCATATCAACATGTTTATAACTCCCGGGGCTGTCGTTTTGGTCAAAAAATGAAAATTCTAAAAGTTCCTGTTTTTCTGCTTTAAACTCTAGGGACACATCCAAAATGTATTACTGAGTTGAAAGAAGTGGATTCTGGTGCATGGTTTTGAAACTGCAGTCAGAAAAAAAATCACATCCATATCAACATTTTTATAACCCCCGGGGCTGTCGTTTTGGTCAAAAAAATGAAAATTCTAAAAGTTCAGTTTTTTCTGCTTTAAACTCTAGGTACACATCCAAAATGTATTACTGACTTGAAAGAAGTGGATTCTGGTGCATGGTTTTGAAACCGCAGTCAGAAAAAAAAATCACATATATATCAACATTTTTTTAACCCCCGGGGCTGTCGTTTTGGTCAAAAAATGAAAATTCTAAAAGTTCCTGTTTTTCTGCTTTAAACTCTAGGTACACATCCAAAATGTATTACTGACTTGAAAGAAGTGCATTCTGGTGCATGGTTTTGAAACCGCAGTCAGAAAAAAAATCACAACCATATCAACATGTTTATAACCCCCGGGGCTGTCGTTTTGGTCAAAAAATGAAAATTCTAAAAGTTCCTGTTTTTCTGCTTTAAACTCTAGGTACACATCCAAAATGTATAACTGAGTTGAAAGAAGTGGATTCTGGTGCATGGTTTTGAAACCGCAGTCAGAAAAAAAATCACATCCATATCAACATTTTTATAACCCCCGGGGCTGTCGTTTTGGTCAAAAAATGAAAATTCTAAAAGTTCAGTTTTTTCTGCTTTAAACTCTAGGTACACATCCAAAATGTATTACTGACTTGAAAGAAGTGGATTCTGGTGCATGGTTTTGAAACCACAGTCAGAAAAAAAATCACATATATATCAACATTTTTATAACTCCCGGGGCTGTCGTTTTGATCAAAAAATGAAAATTCTAAAAGTTCCTGTTTTTCTGCTTTAAACTCTAGGTACACATCCAAAATGTATTACTGAGTTGAAAGAAGTGGATTCTGGTGCATGGTTTTGAAACTGCAGTCAGAAAAAAAAATCACATCCATATCAAAATTTTTATAACCCCCGGGGCTGTCGTTTTGGTCAAAAAATGAAAATTCTAAAAGTTCAGTTTTTTCTGCTTTAAACTCTAGGTACACATCCAAAATGTATTACTGACTTGAAAGAAGTGGATTCTGGTGCATGGTTTTGAAACCGCAGTCAGAAAAAAAAATCACATATATATCAACATTTTTATAACTCCCGGGGCTGTCGTTTTGGTCAAAAAATGAAAATTCTAAAAGTTCCTGTTTTTCTGCTTTAAACTCTAGGTACACATCCAAAATGTATTACTGAGTTGAAAGAAGTGGATTCTGGTGCATGGTTTTGAAACCGCAGTCAGAAAAAAAATCACAACCATATCAACATGTTTATAACCCCCGGGGCTGTCGTTTTGGTCAAAAAATTAAAATTCTAAAAGTTCCTGTTTTTCTGCTTTAAACTCTAGGTACACATCCAAAATGTATTACTGAGTTGAAAGAAGTGGATTCTGGTGCATGGTTTTGAAACCGCAGTCAGAAAAAAAATCACAACCATATCAACATGTTTATAACCCCCGGGGCTGTCGTTTTGGTCAAAAAATGAAAATTCTAAAAGTTCAGTTTTTTCTGCTTTAAACTCTAGGTACACATCCAAAATGTATTACTGAGTTGAAAGAAGTGGATTCTGGTGCATGGTTTTGAAACCGCAGTCAGAAAAAAAATCACATCCATATCAACATTTTTATAAACCCCGGGGCTGTCGTTTTGGTCAAAAAATGAAAATTCTAAAAGTTCAGTTTTTTCTGCTTTAAACTCTAGGTACAAATCCAAAATGTATTACTGAGTTGAAAGAAGTGGATTCTGGTGCATGGTTTTGAAACCGCAGTCAGAAAAAAAAATCACATATATATCAACATTTTTATAACTCCCGGGGCTGTCGTTTTGGTCAAAAAATGAAAATTCTAAAAGTTCCTGTTTTTCTGCTTTAAACTCTAGGTACACATCCAAAATGTATTACTGAGTTGAAAGAAGTGGATTCTGGTGCATGGTTTTGAAACCGCAGTCAGAAAAAAAATCACAACCATATCAACATGTTTATAACCCCCGGGGCTGTCGTTTTGGTCAAAAAATTAAAATTCTAAAAGTTCCTGTTTTTCTGCTTTAAACTCTAGGTACACATCCAAAATGTATTACTGAGTTGAAAGAAGTGGATTCTGGTGCATGGTTTTGAAACCGCAGTCAGAAAAAAAAATCACAACCATATCAACATGTTTATAACCCCCGGGGCTGTCGTTTTGGTCAAAAAATTAAAATTCTAAAAGTTCCTGTTTTTCTGCTTTAAACTCTAGGTACACATCCAAAATGTATTACTGAGTTGAAAGAAGTGGATTCTGGTGCATGGTTTTGAAACCGCAGTCAGAAAAAAAATCACAACCATATCAACATGTTTATAACCCCCGGGGCTGTCGTTTTGGTCAAAAAATGAAAATTCTAAAAGTTCAGTTTTTTCTGCTTTAAACTCTAGGTACACATCCAAAATGTATTACTGAGTTGAAAGAAGTGGATTCTGGTGCATGGTTTTGAAACCGCAGTCAGAAAAAAAATCACATCCATATCAACATTTTTATAAACCCCGGGGCTGTCGTTTTGGTCAAAAAATGAAAATTCTAAAAGTTCAGTTTTTTCTGCTTTAAACTCTAGGTACAAATCCAAAATGTATTACTGAGTTGAAAGAAGTGGATTCTGGTGCATGGTTTTGAAACCGCAGTCAGAAAAAAAAATCACATATATATCAACATTTTTATAACTCCCGGGGCTGTCGTTTTGGTCAAAAAATGAAAATTCTAAAAGTTCCTGTTTTTCTGCTTTAAACTCTAGGTACACATCCAAAATGTATTACTGAGTTGAAAGAAGTGGATTCTGGTGCATGGTTTTGAAACCGCAGTCAGAAAAAAAATCACAACCATATCAACATGTTTATAACCCCCGGGGCTGTCGTTTTGGTCAAAAAATTAAAATTCTAAAAGTTCCTGTTTTTCTGCTTTAAACTCTAGGTACACATCCAAAATGTATTACTGAGTTGAAAGAAGTGGATTCTGGTGCATGGTTTTGAAACCGCAGTCAGAAAAAAAATCACAACCATATCAACATGTTTATAAACCCCGGGGCTGTCGTTTTGGTCAAAAAATGAAAATTCTAAAAGTTCAGTTTTTTCTGCTTTAAACTCTAGGTACACATCCAAAATGTATTACTGAGTTGAAAGAAGTGGATTCTGGTGCATGGTTTTGAAACCGCAGTCAGAAAAAAAATCACATCCATATCAACATTTTTATAAACCCCGGGGCTGTCGTTTTGGTCAAAAAATGAAAATTCTAAAAGTTCAGTTTTTTCTGCTTTAAACTCTAGGTACAAATCCAAAATGTATTACTGAGTTGAAAGAAGTGGATTCTGGTGCATGGTTTTGAAACCGCAGTCAGAAAAAAAATCACATCCATATCAACATGTTTATAATCCCCGGGGCTGTCGTTTTGGTCAAAAAATGAAAATTCTAAAAGTTCAGTTTTTTCTGCTTTAAACTCTAGGTACACATCCAAAATGTATTACTGACTTGAAAGAAGTGGATTCTGGTGCATGGTTTTGAAACCGCAGTCAGAAAAAAAAATCACATATATATCAACATTTTTATAACTCCCGGGGCTGTCGTTTTGGTCAAAAAATGAAAATTCTAAAAGTTCCTGTTTTTCTGCTTTAAACTCTAGGTACACATCCAAAATGTATTACTGAGTTGAAAGAAGTGGATTCTGGTGCATGGTTTTGAAACCGCAGTCAGAAAAAAAATCACAACCATATCAACATGTTTATAACCCCCGGGGCTGTCGTTTTGGTCAAAAAATTAAAATTCTAAATGTTCCTGTTTTTCTGCTTTAAACTCTAGGTACACATCCAAAATGTATTACTGAGTTGAAAGAAGTGGATTCTGGTGCATGGTTTTGAAACCGCAGTCAGAAAAAAAATCACAACCATATCAACATGTTTATAACCCCCGGGGCTGTCGTTTTGGTCAAAAAATGAAAATTCTAAAAGTTCAGTTTTTTCTGCTTTAAACTCTAGGTACACATCCAAAATGTATTACTGAGTTGAAAGAAGTGGATTCTGGTGCATGGTTTTGAAACCGCAGTCAGAAAAAAAATCACATCCATATCAACATTTTTATAACCCCCGGGGCTGTCGTTTTGGTCAAAAAATGAAAATTCTAAAAGTTCAGTTTTTTCTGCTTTAAACTCTAGGTACAAATCCAAAATGTATTACTGAGTTGAAAGAAGTGGATTCTGGTGCATGGTTTTGAAACCGCAGTCAGAAAAAAAATCACATCCATATCAACATGTTTATAATCCCCGGGGCTGTCGTTCTGGTCAAAAAAATGAAAATTCTAAAAGTTCCTGTTTTTCTGCTTTAAACTCTAGGTACACATCCAAAATGTATTACTGAGTTGAAAGAAGTGGATTCTGGTGCATGGTTTTGAAACCGCAGTCAGAAAAAAAATCACATCCATATCAACATGTTTATAACCCCCGGGGCTGTCGTTCTGGTCAAAAAAATGAAAATTCTAAAAGTTCCTGTTTTTCTGCTTTAAACTCTAGGTACACATCCAAAATGTATTACTGAGTTGAAAGAAGTGGATTCTGGTGCATGGTTTTGAAACCGCAGTCAGAAAAAAAATCACAACCATATCAACATTTTTATAACCCCCGGGGCTGTCGTTTTGGTCAAAAAATGAACATTCTAAAAGTTCCGGTTTTTCTGCTTTAAACTCTAGGTACACATCCAAAATGTATTACTGAGTTGAAAGAAGTGGATTCTGGTGCATGGTTTTGAAACCAAAGTCAGAAAAAAAATCACATCCATATCAACATTTTTATAACCCCCGGGGCTGTCGTTTTGGTCAAAAATCGAAAATTCTAAAAGTTCAGTTTTTTCTGCTTTAAACTCTAGGTACACATCCAAAATGTATTACTGACTTGAAAGAAGTGGATTCTGGTGCATGGTTTTGAAACCGCAGTCAGAAAAAAAAATCACATATATATCAACATTTTTATAACTCCCGGGGCTGTTGTTTTGGTCAAAAAATGAAAATTCTAAAAGTTCCTGTTTTTCTGCTTTAAACTCTAGGTACACATCCAAAATGTATTACTGAGTTGAAAGAAGTGGATTCTGGTGCATGGTTTTGATACCGCAGTAAGAAAAAAAATCACAACCATATCAACATGTTTATAACCCCCGGGGCTGTCGTTTTGGTCAAAAAATGAAAATTCTAAAAGTTCCTGTTTTTTCTGCTTTAAACTCTAGGTACACATCCAAAATGTATTACTGAGTTGAAAGAAGTGGATTCTGGTGCATGGTTTTGAAACCGCAGTCAGAAAAAAAATCACATCCATATCAACATTTTTATAACCCCCGGGGCTGTCGTTTTGGTCAAAAAATGAAAATTCTAAAAGTTCAGTTTTTTCTGCTTTAAACTCTAGGTACAAATCCAAAATGTATTACTGAGTTGAAAGAAGTGGATTCTGGTGCATGGTTTTGAAACCGCAGTCAGAAAAAAAATCACATCCATATCAACATGTTTATAATCCCCGGGGCTGTCGTTCTGGTCAAAAAATGAAAATTCTAAAAGTTCCTGTTTTTCTGCTTTAAACTCTAGGTACACATCCAAAATGTATTACTGAGTTGAAAGAAGTGGATTCTGGTGCATGGTTTTGAAACTGCAGTCAGAAAAAAAATCACATCCATATCAACATTTTTATAACCCCCGGGGCTGTCGTTTTGGTCAAAAAATGAAAATTCTAAAAGTTCAGTTTTTTCTGCTTTAAACTCTAGGTACACATCCAAAATGTATTACTGACTTGAAAGAAGTGGATTCTGGTGCATGGTTTTAAAACCGCAGTCAGAAAAAAAATCACATCCATATCAACATGTTTATAACCCCCGGGGCTGTCGTTTTGGTCAAAAAATGAAAATTCTAAAAGTTCCTGTTTTTCTGCTTTAAACTCTAGGTACACATCCAAAATGTATTACTGAGTTGAAAGAAGTGGATTCTGGTGCATGGTTTTGAAACCGCAGTCAGAAAAAAAATCACATCCATATCAACATGTTTATAACCCCTGGCGCTGTCGTTTTGGTCAAAAAATTAAAATTCTAAAAGTTCCTGTTTTTCTGCTTTAAACTCTAGGTACACATCCAAAATGTATTACTGAGTTGAAAGAAGTGGATTCTGGTGCATGGTTTTGAAACCGCAGTCAGAAAAAAAATCACATCCATATCAACATGTTTATAACCCCCGGGGCTGTCGTTCTGGTCAAAAAATGAAAATTCTAAAAGTTCCTGTTTTTCTGCTTTAAACTCTAGGTACACATCCAAAATGTATTACTGACTTGAAAGAAGTGCATTCTGGTGCATGGTTTTGAAACCGCAGTCAGAAAAAAAATCACAACCATATCAACATGTTTATAACCCCCGGGGCTGTCGTTTTGGTCAAAAAATGAAAATTCTAAAAGTTCCTGTTTTTCTGCTTTAAACTCTAGGGACACATCCAAAATGTATTACTGAGTTGAAAGAAGTGGATTCTGGTGCATGGTTTTGAAACTGCAGTCAGAAAAAAAATCACATCCATATCAACATTTTTATAACCCCCGGGGCTGTCGTTTTGGTCAAAAAAATGAAAATTCTAAAAGTTCAGTTTTTTCTGCTTTAAACTCTAGGTACACATCCAAAATGTATTACTGACTTGAAAGAAGTGGATTCTGGTGCATGGTTTTGAAACCGCAGACAAAAAAAAAAATCACATATATATCAACCTTTTTTTTAAGCCCCGGGGCTGTCGTTTTGGTCAAAAAATGAAAATTCTAAAAGTTCCTGTTTTTCTGCTTTAAACTCTAGGTACACATCCAAAATGTATTACTGACTTGAAAGAAGTGGATTCTGGTGCATGGTTTTGAAACCACAGTCAGAAAAAAAATCACATATATATCAACATTTTTATAACTCCCGGGGCTGTCGTTTTGATCAAAAAATGAAAATTCTAAAAGTTCCTGTTTTTCTGCTTTAAACTCTAGGTACACATCCAAAATGTATTACTGAGTTGAAAGAAGTGGATTCTGGTGCATGGTTTTGAAACTGCAGTCAGAAAAAAAAATCACATCCATATCAAAATTTTTATAACCCCCGGGGCTGTCGTTTTGGTCAAAAAATGAAAATTCTAAAAGTTCAGTTTTTTCTGCTTTAAACTCTAGGTACACATCCAAAATGTATTACTGACTTGAAAGAAGTGGATTCTGGTGCATGGTTTTGAAACCGCAGTCAGAAAAAAAAATCACATATATATCAACATTTTTATAACTCCCGGGGCTGTCGTTTTGGTCAAAAAATGAAAATTCTAAAAGTTCCTGTTTTTCTGCTTTAAACTCTAGGTACACATCCAAAATGTATTACTGAGTTGAAAGAAGTGGATTCTGGTGCATGGTTTTGAAACCGCAGTCAGAAAAAAAATCACAACCATATCAACATGTTTATAACCCCCGGGGCTGTCGTTTTGGTCAAAAAATTAAAATTCTAAAAGTTCCTGTTTTTCTGCTTTAAACTCTAGGTACACATCCAAAATGTATTACTGACTTGAAAGAAGTGGATTCTGGTGCATGGTTTTGAAACCACAGTCAGAAAAAAAATCACATATATATCAACATTTTTATAACTCCCGGGGCTGTCGTTTTGATCAAAAAATGAAAATTCTAAAAGTTCCTGTTTTTCTGCTTTAAACTCTAGGTACACATCCAAAATGTATTACTGAGTTGAAAGAAGTGGATTCTGGTGCATGGTTTTGAAACTGCAGTCAGAAAAAAAAATCACATCCATATCAAAATTTTTATAACCCCCGGGGCTGTCGTTTTGGTCAAAAAATGAAAATTCTAAAAGTTCAGTTTTTTCTGCTTTAAACTCTAGGTACACATCCAAAATGTATTACTGACTTGAAAGAAGTGGATTCTGGTGCATGGTTTTGAAACCGCAGTCAGAAAAAAAAATCACATATATATCAACATTTTTATAACTCCCGGGGCTGTCGTTTTGGTCAAAAAATGAAAATTCTAAAAGTTCCTGTTTTTCTGCTTTAAACTCTAGGTACACATCCAAAATGTATTACTGAGTTGAAAGAAGTGGATTCTGGTGCATGGTTTTGAAACCGCAGTCAGAAAAAAAATCACAACCATATCAACATGTTTATAACCCCCGGGGCTGTCGTTTTGGTCAAAAAATGAAAATTCTAAATGTTCCTGTTTTTCTGCTTTAAACTCTAGGTACACATCCAAAATGTATTACTGAGTTGAAAGAAGTGGATTCTGGTGCATGGTTTTGAAACCGCAGTCAGAAAAAAAATCACAACCATATCAACATGTTTATAACCCCCGGGGCTGTCGTTTTGGTCAAAAAATTAAAATTCTAAATGTTCCTGTTTTTCTGCTTTAAACTCTAGGTACACATCCAAAATGTATTACTGAGTTGAAAGAAGTGGATTCTGGTGCATGGTTTTGAAACCGCAGTCAGAAAAAAAATCACAACCATATCAACATGTTTATAACCCCCGGGGCTGTCGTTTTGGTCAAAAAATGAAAATTCTAAAAGTTCAGTTTTTTCTGCTTTAAACTCTAGGTACACATCCAAAATGTATTACTGAGTTGAAAGAAGTGGATTCTGGTGCATGGTTTTGAAACCGCAGTCAGAAAAAAAATCACATCCATATCAACATTTTTATAACCCCCGGGGCTGTCGTTTTGGTCAAAAAATGAAAATTCTAAAAGTTCAGTTTTTTCTGCTTTAAACTCTAGGTACAAATCCAAAATGTATTACTGAGTTGAAAGAAGTGGATTCTGGTGCATGGTTTTGAAACCGCAGTCAGAAAAAAAATCACATCCATATCAACATGTTTATAATCCCCGGGGCTGTCGTTCTGGTCAAAAAATGAAAATTCTAAAAGTTCCTGTTTTTCTGCTTTAAACTCTAGGTACACATCCAAAATGTATTACTGAGTTGAAAGAAGTGGATTCTGGTGCATGGTTTTGAAACCGCAGTCAGAAAAAAAATCACATCCATATCAACATGTTTATAACCCCCGGGGCTGTCGTTCTGGTCAAAAAATGAAAATTCTAAAAGTTCCTGTTTTTCTGCTTTATACTCTAGGTACACATCCAAAATGTATTACTGAGTTGAAAGAAGTGGATTCTGGTGCATGGTTTTGAAACCGCAGTCAGAAAAAAAATCACAACCATATCAACATTTTTATAACCCCCGGGGCTGTCGTTTTGGTCAAAAAATGAACATTCTAAAAGTTCCGGTTTTTCTGCTTTAAACTCTAGGTACACATCCAAAATGTATTACTGAGTTGAAAGAAGTGGATTCTGGTGCATGGTTTTGAAACCAAAGTCAGAAAAAAAATCACATCCATATCAACATTTTTATAACCCCCGGGGCTGTCGTTTTGGTCAAAAATCGAAAATTCTAAAAGTTCAGTTTTTTCTGCTTTAAACTCTAGGTACACATCCAAAATGTATTACTGACTTGAAAGAAGTGGATTCTGGTGCATGGTTTTGAAACCGCAGTCAGAAAAAAAATCACATATATATCAACATTTTTATAACTCCCGGGGCTGTCGTTTTGGTCAAAAAATGAAAATTCTAAAAGTTCCTGTTTTTCTGCTTTAAACTCTAGGTACACATCCAAAATGTATTACTGAGTTGAAAGAAGTGGATTCTGGTGCATGGTTTTGAAACTGCAGTCAGAAAAAAAAATCACATCCATATCAACATTTTTATAACCCCCGGGGCTGTCGTTTTGGTCAAAAAATGAAAATTCTAAAAGTTCAGTTTTTTCTGCTTTAAACTCTAGGTACACATCCAAAATGTATTACTGACTTGAAAGAAGTGGATTCTGGTGCATGGTTTTGAAACCGCAGTCAGAAAAAAAAATCACATATATATCAACATTTTTATAACTCCTGGGGCTGTTGTTTTGGTCAAAAAATGAAAATTCTAAAAGTTCCTGTTTTTCTGCTTTAAACTCTAGGTACACATCCAAAATGTATTACTGAGTTGAAAGAAGTGGATTCTGGTGCATGGTTTTGATACCGCAGTCAGAAAAAAAATCACAACCATATCAACATGTTTATAACCCCCGGGGCTGTCGTTTTGGTCAAAAAATGAAAATTCTAAAAGTTCCTGTTTTTTCTGCTTTAAACTCTAGGTACACATCCAAAATGTATTACTGAGTTGAAAGAAGTGGATTCTGGTGCATGGTTTTGAAACCGCAGTCAGAAAAAAAATCACATCCATATCAACATTTTTATAACCCCCGGGGCTGTCGTTTTGGTCAAAAAATGAAAATTCTAAAAGTTCAGTTTTTTCTGCTTTAAACTCTAGGTACAAATCCAAAATGTATTACTGAGTTGAAAGAAGTGGATTCTGGTGCATGGTTTTGAAACCGCAGTCAGAAAAAAAATCACATCCATATCAACATGTTTATAATCCCCGGGGCTGTCGTTCTGGTCAAAAAATGAAAATTCTAAAAGTTCCTGTTTTTCTGCTTTAAACTCTAGGTACACATCCAAAATGTATTACTGAGTTGAAAGAAGTGGATTCTGGTGCATGGTTTTGAAACTGCAGTCAGAAAAAAAATCACATCCATATCAACATTTTTATAACCCCCGGGGCTGTCGTTTTGGTCAAAAAATGAAAATTCTAAAAGTTCAGTTTTTTCTGCTTTAAACTCTAGGTACACATCCAAAATGTATTACTGACTTGAAAGAAGTGGATTCTGGTGCATGGTTTTAAAACCGCAGTCAGAAAAAAAATCACATCCATATCAACATGTTTATAACCCCCGGGGCTGTCGTTTTGGTCAAAAAATGAAAATTCTAAAAGTTCCTGTTTTTCTGCTTTAAACTCTAGGTACACATCCAAAATGTATTACTGAGTTGAAAGAAGTGGATTCTGGTGCATGGTTTTGAAACCGCAGTCAGAAAAAAAATCACATCCATATCAACATGTTTATAACCCCTGGCGCTGTCGTTTTGGTCAAAAAATTAAAATTCTAAAAGTTCCTGTTTTTCTGCTTTAAACTCTAGGTACACATCCAAAATGTATTACTGAGTTGAAAGAAGTGGATTCTGGTGCATGGTTTTGAAACCGCAGTCAGAAAAAAAATCACATCCATATCAACATGTTTATAACCCCCGGGGCTGTCGTTCTGGTCAAAAAATGAAAATTCTAAAAGTTCCTGTTTTTCTGCTTTAAACTCTAGGTACACATCCAAAATGTATTACTGACTTGAAAGAAGTGCATTCTGGTGCATGGTTTTGAAACCGCAGTCAGAAAAAAAATCACAACCATATCAACATGTTTATAACCCCCGGGGCTGTCGTTTTGGTCAAAAAATGAAAATTCTAAAAGTTCCTGTTTTTCTGCTTTAAACTCTAGGGACACATCCAAAATGTATTACTGAGTTGAAAGAAGTGGATTCTGGTGCATGGTTTTGAAACTGCAGTCAGAAAAAAAATCACATCCATATCAACATTTTTATAACCCCCGGGGCTGTCGTTTTGGTCAAAAAAATGAAAATTCTAAAAGTTCAGTTTTTTTCTGCTTTAAACTCTAGGTACACATCCAAAATGTATTACTGACTTGAAAGAAGTGGATTCTGGTGCATGGTTTTGAAACCGCAGACAAAAAAAAAATCACATATATATCAACCTTTTTTTTAAGCCCCGGGGCTGTCGTTTTGGTCAAAAAATGAAAATTCTAAAAGTTCCTGTTTTTCTGCTTTAAACTCTAGGTACACATCCAAAATGTATTACTGACTTGAAAGAAGTGGATTCTGGTGCATGGTTTTGAAACCACAGTCAGAAAAAAAATCACATATATATCAACATTTTTATAACTCCCGGGGCTGTCGTTTTGATCAAAAAATGAAAATTCTAAAAGTTCCTGTTTTTCTGCTTTAAACTCTAGGTACACATCCAAAATGTATTACTGAGTTGAAAGAAGTGGATTCTGGTGCATGGTTTTGAAACTGCAGTCAGAAAAAAAAATCACATCCATATCAAAATTTTTATAACCCCCGGGGCTGTCGTTTTGGTCAAAAAATGAAAATTCTAAAAGTTCAGTTTTTTCTGCTTTAAACTCTAGGTACACATCCAAAATGTATTACTGACTTGAAAGAAGTGGATTCTGGTGCATGGTTTTGAAACCGCAGTCAGAAAAAAAAATCACATATATATCAACATTTTTATAACTCCCGGGGCTGTCGTTTTGGTCAAAAAATGAAAATTCTAAAAGTTCCTGTTTTTCTGCTTTAAACTCTAGGTACACATCCAAAATGTATTACTGAGTTGAAAGAAGTGGATTCTGGTGCATGGTTTTGAAACCGCAGTCAGAAAAAAAATCACAACCATATCAACATGTTTATAACCCCCGGGGCTGTCGTTTTGGTCAAAAAATGAAAATTCTAAAAGTTCAGTTTTTTCTGCTTTAAACTCTAGGTACACATCCAAAATGTATTACTGAGTTGAAAGAAGTGGATTCTGGTGCATGGTTTTGAAACCGCAGTCAGAAAAAAAATCACATCCATATCAACATTTTTATAACCCCCGGGGCTGTCGTTTTGGTCAAAAAATGAAAATTCTAAAAGTTCAGTTTTTTCTGCTTTAAACTCTAGGTACAAATCCAAAATGTATTACTGAGTTGAAAGAAGTGGATTCTGGTGCATGGTTTTGAAACCGCAGTCAGAAAAAAAATCACATCCATATCAACATGTTTATAATCCCCGGGGGCTGTCGTTCTGGTCAAAAAATGAAAATTCTAAAAGTTCCTGTTTTTCTGCTTTAAACTCTAGGTACACATCCAAAATGTATTACTGAGTTGAAAGAAGTGGATTCTGGTGCATGGTTTTGAAACCGCAGTCAGAAAAAAAATCACAACCATATCAACATTTTTATAACCCCCGGGGCTGTCGTTTTGGTCAAAAAATGAACATTCTAAAAGTTCCGGTTTTTCTGCTTTAAACTCTAGGTACACATCCAAAATGTATTACTGAGTTGAAAGAAGTGGATTCTGGTGCATGGTTTTGAAACCAAAGTCAGAAAAAAAATCACATCCATATCAACATTTTTATAACCCCCGGGGCTGTCGTTTTGGTCAAAAATCGAAAATTCTAAAAGTTCAGTTTTTTCTGCTTTAAACTCTAGGTACACATCCAAAATGTATTACTGACTTGAAAGAAGTGGATTCTGGTGCATGGTTTTGAAACCGCAGTCAGAAAAAAAATCACATATATATCAACATTTTTATAACTCCCGGGGCTGTCGTTTTGGTCAAAAAATGAAAATTCTAAAAGTTCCTGTTTTTCTGCTTTAAACTCTAGGTACACATCCAAAATGTATTACTGAGTTGAAAGAAGTGGATTCTGGTGCATGGTTTTGAAACTGCAGTCAGAAAAAAAAATCACATCCATATCAACATTTTTATAACCCCCGGGGCTGTCGTTTTGGTCAAAAAATGAAAATTCTAAAAGTTCAGTTTTTTCTGCTTTAAACTCTAGGTACACATCCAAAATGTATTACTGACTTGAAAGAAGTGGATTCTGGTGCATGGTTTTGAAACCGCAGTCAGAAAAAAAAATCACATATATATCAACATTTTTATAACTCCCGGGGCTGTTGTTTTGGTCAAAAAATGAAAATTCTAAAAGTTCCTGTTTTTCTGCTTTAAACTCTAGGTACACATCCAAAATGTATTACTGAGTTGAAAGAAGTGGATTCTGGTGCATGGTTTTGATACCGCAGTCAGAAAAAAAATCACAACCATATCAACATGTTTATAACCCCCGGGGCTGTCGTTTTGGTCAAAAAATGAAAATTCTAAAAGTTCCTGTTTTTTCTGCTTTAAACTCTAGGTACACATCCAAAATGTATTACTGAGTTGAAAGAAGTGGATTCTGGTGCATGGTTTTGAAACCGCAGTCAGAAAAAAAATCACATCCATATCAACATTTTTATAACCCCCGGGGCTGTCGTTTTGGTCAAAAAATGAAAATTCTAAAAGTTCAGTTTTTTCTGCTTTAAACTCTAGGTACAAATCCAAAATGTATTACTGAGTTGAAAGAAGTGGATTCTGGTGCATGGTTTTGAAACCGCAGTCAGAAAAAAAATCACATCCATATCAACATGTTTATAATCCCCGGGGCTGTCGTTCTGGTCAAAAAATGAAAATTCTAAAAGTTCCTGTTTTTCTGCTTTAAACTCTAGGTACACATCCAAAATGTATTACTGAGTTGAAAGAAGTGGATTCTGGTGCATGGTTTTGAAACTGCAGTCAGAAAAAAAATCACATCCATATCAACATTTTTATAACCCCCGGGGCTGTCGTTTTGGTCAAAAAATGAAAATTCTAAAAGTTCAGTTTTTTCTGCTTTAAACTCTAGGTACACATCCAAAATGTATTACTGACTTGAAAGAAGTGGATTCTGGTGCATGGTTTTAAAACCGCAGTCAGAAAAAAAATCACATCCATATCAACATGTTTATAACCCCCGGGGCTGTCGTTTTGGTCAAAAAATGAAAATTCTAAAAGTTCAGTTTTTTCTGCTTTAAACTCTAGGTACACATCCAAAATGTATTACTGAGTTGAAAGAAGTGGATTCTGGTGCATGGTTTTGAAACCAAAGTCAGAAAAAAAATCACATCCATATCAACATTTTTATAACCCCCGGGTCTGTCGTTTTAGTCAAAAAATGAAAATTCTAAAAGTTCCGTTTTTTCTGCTTTAAACTCTAGGTACACATCCAAAATGTATTACTGACTTGAAAGAAGTGCATTCTGGTGCATGGTTTTGAAACCGCAGTCAGAAAAAAATCACATCCATATCAACATGTTTATAACCCCCGGGGCTGTCGTTTTGGTCAAAAAATGAAAATTCTAAAAGTTCCTGTTTTTCTGCTTTAAACTCTAGGTACACATCCAAAATGTATTACTGAGTTGAAAGAAGTGGATTCTGGTGCATGGTTTTGAAACCGCAGTCAGAAAAAAAATCACATCCATATCAACATGTTTATAACCCCCGGGGCTGTCTTTCTGGTCAAAAAATGAAAATTCTAAAAGTTCCTGTTTTTCTGCTTTAAACTCTAGGTACACATCCAAAATGTATTACTGACTTGAAAGAAGTGTATTCTGGTGCATGGTTTTGAAACCGCAGTCAGAAAAAAATCACATCCATATCAACATGTTTATAACCCCCGGGGCTGTCGTTTTGGTCAAAAAATGAAAATTCTAAAAGTTCCTGTTTTTCTGCTTTAAACTCTAGGTACACATCCAAAATGTATTACTGAGTTGAAAGAAGTGGATTCTGGTGCATGGTTTTGAAACCGCAGTCAGAAAAAAAATCACATCCATATCAACATGTTTATAACCCCCGGGGCTGTCGTTTTGGTCAAAAAATGAAAATTCTAAAAGTTCAGTTTTTTCTGCTTTAAACTCTAGGTACACATCCAAAATGTATTACTGAGTTGAAAGAAGTGGATTCTGGTGCATGGTTTTGAAACCGCAGTCAGAAAAAAAATCACATCCATATCAACATGTTTATAACCCCCGGGGCTGTCTTTCTGGTCAAAAAATGAAAATTCTAAAAGTTCCTGTTTTTCTGCTTTAAACTCTAGGTACACATCCAAAATGTATTACTGACTTGAAAGAAGTGCATTCTGGTGCATGGTTTTGAAACCGCAGTCAGAAAAAAATCACATCCATATCAACATGTTTATAACCCCCGGGGCTGTCGTTTTGGTCAAAAAATGAAAATTCTAAAAGTTCCTGTTTTTCTGCTTTAAACTCTAGGTACACATCCAAAATGTATTACTGAGTTGAAAGAAGTGGATTCTGGTGCATGGTTTTGAAACCGCAGTCAGAAAAAAAAATCACATCCATATCAACATGTTTATAACCCCCGAGGCTGTCTTTCTGGTCAAAAAATGAAAATTCTAAAAGTTCCTGTTTTTCTGCTTTAAACTCTAGGTACACATCTAAAATGTATTACTGACTTGAAAGAAGTGCATTCTGGTGCATGGTTTTGAAACCGCAGTCAGAAAAAAATCACATCCATATCAACATGTTTATAACCCCCGGGGCTGTCGTTTTGGTCAAAAAATGAAAATTCTAAAAGTTCCTGTTTTTCTGCTTTAAACTCTAGGTACACATCCAAAATGTATTACTGAGTTGAAAGAAGTGGATTCTGGTGCATGGTTTTGAAACCGCAGTCAGAAAAAAAATCACATCCATATCAACATGTTTATAACCCCCGGGGCTGTCGTTCTGGTCAAAAAATGAAAATTCTAAAAGTTCCTGTTTTTCTGCTTTAAACTCTAGGTACACATCCAAAATTTATTACTGAGTTGAAAGAAGTGGATTCTGGTGCATGGTTTTGAAACCGCAGTCAGAAAAAAAATCACAAACATATCAACATTTTTATAACCCCCGGGGCTGTCGTTTTGGTCAAAAAATGAACATTCTAAAAGTTCCGGTTTTTCTGCTTTAAACTCTAGGTACACATCCAAAATGTATTACTGAGTTGAAAGAAGTGGATTCTGGTGCATGGTTTTGAAACCAAAGTCAGAAAAAAAATCACATCCATATCAACATTTTTATAACCCCCGGGTCTGTCGTTTTAGTCAAAAAATGAAAATTCTAAAAGTTCCGTTTTTTCTGCTTTAAACTCTAGGTACACATCCAAAATGTATTACTGAGTTGAAAGAAGTGGATTCTGGTGCATGGTTTTGAAACCGCAGTCAGAAAAAAAATCACATCCATATCAACATGTTTATAACCCCCGGGGCTGTCGTTTTGGTCAAAAAATGAAAATTCTAAAAGTTCAGTTTTTTCTGCTTTAAACTCTAGGTACACATCCAAAATGTATTACTGAGTTGAAAGAAGTGGATTCTGGTGCATGGTTTTGAAACCGCAGTCAGAAAAAAAATCACATCCATATCAACATGTTTATAACCCCCGGGGCTGTCTTTCTGGTCAAAAAATGAAAATTCTAAAAGTTCCTGTTTTTCTGCTTTAAACTCTAGGTACACATCCAAAATGTATTACTGACTTGAAAGAAGTGCATTCTGGTGCATGGTTTTGAAACCGCAGTCAGAAAAAAATCACATCCATATCAACATGTTTATAACCCCCGGGGCTGTCGTTTTGGTCAAAAAATGAAAATTCTAAAAGTTCCTGTTTTTCTGCTTTAAACTCTAGGTACACATCCAAAATGTATTACTGAGTTGAAAGAAGTGGATTCTGGTGCATGGTTTTGAAACCGCAGTCAGAAAAAAAAATCACATCCATATCAACATGTTTATAACCCCCGAGGCTGTCGTTTTGGTCAAAAAATGAAAATTCTAAAAGTTCCTGTTTTTCTGCTTTAAACTCTAGGTACACATCCAAAATGTATTACTGAGTTGAAAGAAGTGCATTCTGGTGCATGGTTTTGAAACCGCAGTCAGAAAAAAATCACATCCATATCAACATGTTTATAACCCCCGGGGCTGTCGTTTTGGTCAAAAAATGAAAATTCTAAAAGTTCCTGTTTTTCTGCTTTAAACTCTAGGTACACATCCAAAATGTATTACTGAGTTGAAAGAAGTGGATTCTGGTGCATGGTTTTGAAACCGCAGTCAGAAAAAAAATCACATCCATATCAACATGTTTATAACCCCCGGGGCTGTCGTTCTGGTCAAAAAATGAAAATTCTAAAAGTTCCTGTTTTTCTGCTTTAAACTCTAGGTACACATCCAAAATTTATTACTGAGTTGAAAGAAGTGGATTCTGGTGCATGGTTTTGAAACCGCAGTCAGAAAAAAAATCACAAACATATCAACATTTTTATAACCCCCGGGGCTGTCGTTTTGGTCAAAAAATGAACATTCTAAAAGTTCCGGTTTTTCTGCTTTAAACTCTAGGTACACATCCAAAATGTATTACTGAGTTGAAAGAAGTGGATTCTGGTGCATGGTTTTGAAACCAAAGTCAGAAAAAAAATCACATCCATATCAACATTTTTATAACCCCCGGGTCTGTCGTTTTAGTCAAAAAATGAAAATTCTAAAAGTTCCGTTTTTTCTGCTTTAAACTCTAGGTACACATCCAAAATGTATTACTGAGTTGAAAGAAGTGGATTCTGGTGCATGGTTTTAAAACCGCAGTCAGAAAAAAAATCACATCCATATCAACATGTTTATAAACCCCGGGGCTGTCGTTTTGGTCAAAAAATGAAAATTCTAAAAGTTCAGTTTTTTCTGCTTTAAACTCTAGGTACACATCCAAAATGTATTACTGAGTTGAAAGAAGTGGATTCTGGTGCATGGTTTTGAAACCGCAGTCAGAAAAAAAAATCACATATATATCAACATTTTTATAACTCCCGGGGCTGTCGTTTTGGTCAAAAAATGAAAATTCTAAAAGTTCCTGTTTTTCTGCTTTAAACTCTAGGTACACATCCAAAATGTATTACTGAGTTGAAAGAAGTGGATTCTGGTGCATGGTTTTGAAACCGCAGTCAGAAAAAAAATCACATCCATATCAACATGTTTATAATCCCCGGGGCTGTCGTTCTGGTCAAAAAATGAAAATTCTAAAAGTTCCTGTTTTTCTGCTTTAAACTCTAGGTACACATCCAAAATGTATTACTGAGTTGAAAGAAGTGGATTCTGGTGCATGGTTTTGAAACCGCAGTCAGAAAAAAAATCACATCCATATCAACATGTTTATAACCCCCGGGGCTGTCGTTCTGGTCAAAAAATGAAAATTCTAAAAGTTCCTGTTTTTCTGCTTTAAACTCTAGGTACACATCCAAAATGTATTACTGAGTTGAAAGAAGTGGATTCTGGTGCATGGTTTTGAAACCGCAGTCAGAA
The DNA here is from genome assembly GCF_055691185.1 of Crinia signifera. NCBI lineage: Eukaryota > Metazoa > Chordata > Amphibia > Anura > Myobatrachidae > Crinia > Crinia signifera. The sequence goes on from NC_139227.1 coordinate 21,377,178, forward strand.
AAAAAAATCACATATATATCAACATTTTTATAACTCCCGGGGCTGTCGTTTTGGTCAAAAAAATGAAAATTCTAAAAGTTCCTGTTTTTCTGCTTTAAACTCTAGGTACACATCCAAAATGTATTACTGAGTTGAAAGAAGTGGATTCTGGTGCATGGTTTTGAAACCGCAGTCAGAAAAAAAATCACATCCATATCAACATGTTTATAATCCCCGGGGCTGTCGTTCTGGTCAAAAAATGAAAATTCTAAAAGTTCCTGTTTTTCTGCTTTAAACTCTAGGTACACATCCAAAATGTATTACTGAGTTGAAAGAAGTGGATTCTGGTGCATGGTTTTGAAACCGCAGTCAGAAAAAAAAATCTCATATATATCAACATTTTTATAACTCCCGGGGCTGTCGTTTTGGTCAAAAAATGAAAATTCTAAAAGTTCCTGTTTTTCTGCTTTAAACTCTAGGTACACATCCAAAATGTATTACTGAGTTGAAAGAAGTGGATTCTGGTGCATGGTTTTGAAACCGCAGTCAGAAAAAAAATCACATCCATATCAACATTTTTATAACCCCCGGGTCTGTCGTTTTAGTCAAAAAATGAAAATTCTAAAAGTTCCGTTTTTTCTGCTTTAAACTCTAGGTACACATCCAAAATGTATTACTGAGTTGAAAGAAGTGGATTCTGGTGCATGGTTTTAAAACCGCAGTCAGAAAAAAAATCACATCCATATCAACATGTTTATAACCCCCGGGGCTGTCGTTTTGGTCAAAAAATGAAAATTCTAAAAGTTCAGTTTTTTCTGCTTTAAACTCTAGGTACACATCCAAAATGTATTACTGAGTTGAAAGAAGTGGATTCTGGTGCATGGTTTTGAAACCGCAGTCAGAAAAAAAATCACATCCATATCAACATGTTTATAACCCCAGGGGCTGTCGTTCTGGTCAAAAAATGAAAATTCTAAAAGTTCCTGTTTTTCTGCTTTAAACTCTAGGTACACATCCAAAATGTATTACTGAGTTGAAAGAAGTGGATTCTGGTGCATGGTTTTGAAACCGCAGTCAGAAAAAAAAATCACATATATATCAACATTTTTATAACTCCCGGGGCTGTCGTTTTGGTCAAAAAATGAAAATTCTAAAAGTTCCTTTTTTTCTGCTTTAAACTCTAGGTACACATCCAAAATGTATTACTGAGTTGAAAGAAGTGGATTCTGGTGCATGGTTTTGAAACCGCAGTCAGAAAAAAAATCACATCCATATCAACATGTTTATAATCCCCGGGGCTGTCGTTCTGGTCAAAAAATGAAAATTCTAAAAGTTCCTGTTTTTCTGCTTTAAACTCTAGGTACACATCCTAAATGTATTACTGAGTTGAAAGAAGTGGATTCTGGTGCATGGTTTTGAAACCGCAGTCAGAAAAAAAATCACATCCATATCAACATGTTTATAACCCCCGGGGCTGTCGTTCTGGTCAAAAAATGAAAATTCTAAAAGTTCCTGTTTTTCTGCTTTAAACTCTAGGTACACATCCAAAATGTATTACTGAGTTGAAAGAAGTGGATTCTGGTGCATGGTTTTAAAACCGCAGTCAGAAAAAAAATCACATCCATATCAACATGTTTATAACCCCCGGGGCTGTCGTTTTGGTCAAAAAATGAAAATTCTAAAAGTTCAGTTTTTTCTGCTTTAAACTCTAGGTACACATCCAAAATGTATTACTGAGTTGAAAGAAGTGGATTCTGGTGCATGGTTTTAAAACCGCAGTCAGAAAAAAAATCACATCCATATCAACATGTTTATAACCCCCGGGGCTGTCGTTTTGGTCAAAAAATGAAAATTCTAAAAGTTCAGTTTTTTCTGCTTTAAACTCTAGGTACACATCCAAAATGTATTACTGAGTTGAAAGAAGTGGATTCTGGTGCATGGTTTTGAAACCGCAGTCAGAAAAAAAATCACATCCATATCAACATGTTTATAACCCCCGGGGCTGTCGTTCTGGTCAAAAAATGAAAATTTTAAAAGTTCCTGTTTTTCTGCTTTAAACTCTAGGTACACATCCAAAATGTATTACTGAGTTGAAAGAAGTAGATTCTGGTGCATGGTTTTGAAACCGCAGTCAGAAAAAAAATCACATCCATATCAACATTTTTATAACCCCCGGGTCTGTCGTTTTAGTCAAAAAATGAAAATTCTAAAAGTTCCGTTTTTTCTGCTTTAAACTCTAGGTACACATCCAAAATGTATTACTGAGTTGAAAGAAGTGGATTCTGGTGCATGGTTTTAAAACCGCAGTCAGAAAAAAAATCACATCCATATCAACATGTTTATAACCCCCGGGGCTGTCGTTTTGGTCAAAAAATGAAAATTCTAAAAGTTCAGTTTTTTCTGCTTTAAACTCTAGGTACACATCCAAAATGTATTACTGAGTTGAAAGAAGTGGATTCTGGTGCATGGTTTTGAAACCGCAGTCAGAAAAAAAAATCACATCCATATCAACATGTTTATAACCCCAGGGGCTGTCGTTCTGGTCAAAAAATGAAAATTCTAAAAGTTCCTGTTTTTCTGCTTTAAACTCTAGGTACACATCCAAAATGTATTACTGAGTTGAAAGAAGTGGATTCTGGTGCATGGTTTTGAAACCGCAGTCAGAAAAAAAAATCACATATATATCAACATTTTTATAACTCCCGGGGCTGTCGTTTTGGTCAAAAAATGAAAATTCTAAAAGTTCCTTTTTTTCTGCTTTAAACTCTAGGTACACATCCAAAATGTATTACTGAGTTGAAAGAAGTGGATTCTGGTGCATGGTTTTGAAACCGCAGTCAGAAAAAAAATCACATCCATATCAACATGTTTATAATCCCCGGGGCTGTCGTTCTGGTCAAAAAATGAAAATTCTAAAAGTTCCTGTTTTTCTGCTTTAAACTCTAGGTACACATCCTAAATGTATTACTGAGTTGAAAGAAGTGGATTCTGGTGCATGGTTTTGAAACCGCAGTCAGAAAAAAAATCACATCCATATCAACATGTTTATAACCCCCGGGGCTGTCGTTCTGGTCAAAAAATGAAAATTCTAAAAGTTCCTGTTTTTCTGCTTTAAACTCTAGGTACACATCCAAAATGTATTACTGAGTTGAAAGAAGTGGATTCTGGTGCATGGTTTTAAAACCGCAGTCAGAAAAAAAATCACATCCATATCAACATGTTTATAACCCCCGGGGCTGTCGTTTTGGTCAAAAAATGAAAATTCTAAAAGTTCAGTTTTTTCTGCTTTAAACTCTAGGTACACATCCAAAATGTATTACTGAGTTGAAAGAAGTGGATTCTGGTGCATGGTTTTAAAACCGCAGTCAGAAAAAAAATCACATCCATATCAACATGTTTATAACCCCCGGGGCTGTCGTTTTGGTCAAAAAATGAAAATTCTAAAAGTTCAGTTTTTTCTGCTTTAAACTCTAGGTACACATCCAAAATGTATTACTGAGTTGAAAGAAGTGGATTCTGGTGCATGGTTTTGAAACCGCAGTCAGAAAAAAAATCACATCCATATCAACATGTTTATAACCCCCGGGGCTGTCGTTCTGGTCAAAAAATGAAAATTCTAAAAGTTCCTGTTTTTCTGCTTTAAACTCTAGGTACACATCCAAAATGTATTACTGAGTTGAAAGAAGTGGATTCTGGTGCATGGTTTTGAAACCGCAGTCAGAAAAAAAAATCACATATATATCAACATTTTTATAACTCCCGGGGCTGTCGTTTTGGTCAAAAAATGAAAATTCTAAAAGTTCCTGTTTTTCTGCTTTAAACTCTAGGTACACATCCAAAATGTATTACTGAGTTGAAAGAAGTGGATTCTGGTGCATGGTTTTGAAACCGCAGTCAGAAAAAAAATCACATCCATATCAACATGTTTATAATCCCCGGGGCTGTCGTTCTGGTCAAAAAATGAAAATTCTAAAAGTTCCTGTTTTTCTGCTTTAAACTCTAGGTACACATCCAAAATGTATTACTGAGTTGAAAGAAGTGGATTCTGGTGCATGGTTTTGAAACCGCAGTCAGAAAAGAAATCACATCCATATCAACATGTTTATAACCCCCGGGGCTGTCGTTCTGGTCAAAAAATGAAAATTCTAAAAGTTCCTGTTTTTCTGCTTTAAACTCTAGGTACACATCCAAAATGTATTACTGACTTGAAAGAAGTGCATTCTGGTGCATGGTTTTGAAACCGCAGTCAGAAAAAAATCACATCCATATCAACATGTTTATAACCCCCGGGGCTGTCGTTTTGGTCAAAAAATGAAAATTCTAAAAGTTCCTGTTTTTCTGCTTTAAACTCTAGGTACACATCCAAAATGTATTACTGAGTTGAAAGAAGTGGATTCTGGTGCATGGTTTTGAAACCGCAGTCAGAAAAAAAATCACATCCATATCAACATGTTTATATACCCCGGGGCTGTCGTTCTGGTCAAAAAATGAAAATTCTAAAAGTTCCTGTTTTTCTGCTTTAAACTCTAGGTACACATCCCAAATTTATTACTGAGTTGAAAGAAGTGGATTCTGGTGCATGGTTTTGAAACCGCAGTCAGAAAAAAAATCACAACCATATCAACATTTTTATAACCCCCGGGGCTGTCGTTTTGGTCAAAAAATGAAAATTCTAAAAGTTCAGTTTTTTCTGCTTTAAACTCTAGGTACACATCCAAAATGTATTACTGAGTTGAAAGAAGTGGATTCTGGTGCATGGTTTTGAAACCGCAGTCAGAAAAAAAAATCACATATATATCAACATTTTTATAACTCCCGGGGCTGTCGTTTTGGTCAAAAAATGAAAATTCTAAAAGTTCCTGTTTTTCTGCTTTAAACTCTAGGTACACATCCAAAATGTATTACTGAGTTGAAAGAAGTGGATTCTGGTGCATGGTTTTGAAACCGCAGTCAGAAAAAAAAATCACATATATATCAACATTTTTATAACTCCCGGGGCTATCGTTTTGGTCAAAAAATGAAAATTCTAAAAGTTCCTGTTTTTCTGCTTTAAACTCTAGGTACACATCCAAAATGTATTACTGACTTGAAAGAAGTGGATTCTGGTGCATGGTTTTGAAACCGCAGTCAGAAAAAAAAATCACATATATATCAACATTTTTATAACTCCCGGGGCTGTCGTTTTGGTCAAAAAATGAAAATTCTAAAAGTTCCTGTTTTTCTGCTTTAAACTCTAGGTACACATCCAAAATGTATTACTGAGTTGAAAGAAGTGAATTCTGGTGCATGGTTTTGAAACTGCAGTCAGAAAAAAAATCACATCCATATCAACATTTTTATAACCCCCGGGGCTGTCGTTTTGGTCAAAAAATGAAAATTCTAAAAGTTCAGTTTTTTCTGCTTTAAACTCTAGGTACACATCCAAAATGTATTACTGACTTGAAAGAAGTGGATTCTGGTGCATGGTTTTGAAACCGCAGTCAGAAAAAAAAATCACATATATATCAACATTTTTATAACTCCCGGGGCTGTCGTTTTGGTCAAAACATGAAAATTCTAAAAGTTCCTGTTTTTCTGCTTTAAACTCTAGGTACACATCCAAAATGTATTACTGAGTTGAAAGAAGTGGATTCTGGTGCATGGTTTTGAAACCGCAGTCAGAAAAAAAATCACATCCATATCAACATGTTTATAACCCCCGGCGCTGTCGTTTTGGTCAAAAAATGAAAATTCTAAAAGTTCCTGTTTTTCTGCTTTAAACTCTAGGTACACATCCAAAATGTATTACTGAGTTGAAAGAAGTGGATTCTGGTGCATGGTTTTGAAACCGCAGTCAGAAAAAAAATTACATCCATATCAACATGTTTATAACCCCCGGGGCTGTCGTTCTGGTCAAAAAATGAAAATTCTAAAAGTTCCTGTTTTTCTGCTTTAAACTCTAGGTACACATCCAAAATGTATTACTGACTTGAAAGAAGTGCATTCTGGTGCATGGTTTTGAAACCGCAGTCAGAAAAAAAATCACAACCATATCAACATGTTTATATCCCCCGGAGCTGTCGTTTTGGTCAAAAAATGAAAATTCTAAAAGTTCCTGTTTTTCTGCTTTAAACTCTAGGTACACATCCAAAATGTATAACTGAGTTGAAAGAAGTGGATTCTGGTGCATGGTTTTGAAACCGCAGTCAGAAAAAAAATCACATCCATATCAACATTTTTATAACCCCCGGGGCTGTCGTTTTGGTCAAAAAATGAAAATTATAAAAGTTCAGTTTTTTCTGCTTTAAACTCTAGGTACACATCCAAAATGTATTACTGAGTTGAAAGAAGTGGATTCTGGTGCATGGTTTTGAAACCGCAGTCAGAAAAAAAAATCACATATATATCAACATTTTTATAACTCCCGGGGCTGTCGTTTTGGTCAAAAAATGAAAATTCTAAAAGTTCCTGTTTTTCTGCTTTAAACTCTAGGTACACATCCAAAATGTATTACTGAGTTGAAAGAAGTGGATTCTGGTGCATGGTTTTGAAACTGCAGTCAGAAAAAAAATCACATCCATATCAACATTTTTATAACCCCCGGGGCTGTCGTTTTGGTCAAAAAATGAAAATTCTAAAAGTTCAGTTTTTTCTGCTTTAAACTCTAGGTACACATCCAAAATGTATTACTGACTTGAAAGAAGTGGATTCTGGTGCATGGTTTTGAAACCGCAGTCAGAAAAAAAAATCACATATATATCAACATGTTTATAACCCCCGGGGCTGTCGTTCTGGTCAAAAAATGAAAATTCTAAAAGTTCCTGTTTTTCTGCTTTAAACTCTAGGTACACATCCAAAATGTATTACTGACTTGAAAGAAGTGCATTCTGGTGCATGGTTTTGAAACCGCAGTCAGAAAAAAAATCACAACCATATCAACATGTTTATAACCCCCGGGGCTGTCGTTTTGGTCAAAAAATGACAATTCTAAAAGTTCAGTTTTTTCTGCTTTAAACTCTAGGTACACATCCAAAATGTATTACTGAGTTGAAAGAAGTGGATTCTGGTGCATGGTTTTGAAACCGCAGTCAGAAAAGAAAATCACATCCATATCAACATGTTTATAACCCCCGGGGCTGTCGTTTTGGTCAAAAAATGAAAATTCTAAAAGTTCCGGTTTTTCTGCTTTAACCTCTAGGTACACATCCAAAATGTATTACTGAGTTGAAAGAAGTGGATTCTGGTGCATGGTTTTGAAACCGCAGTCAGAAAAAAAATCACATCCATATCAACATGTTTATAACCCCCGGGGCTGTCGTTTTGGTCAAAAAATGAAAATTCTAAAAGTTCCTGTTTTTCTGCTTTAAACTCTAGGTACACATCCAAAATGTATTACTGAGTTGAAAGAAGTGGATTCTGGTGCATGGTTTTGAAACCGCAGTCAGAAAAAAAATCACATCCATATCAACATGTTTATAATCCCCGGGGCTGTCGTTCTGGTCAAAAAATGAAAATTCTAAAAGTTCCTGTTTTTCTGCTTTAAACTCTAGGTACACATCCAAAATGTATTACTGAGTTGAAAGAAGTGGATTCTGGTGCATGGTTTTGAAACCGCAGTCAGAAAAAAAATCACATCCATATCAAAATGTTTATAACCCCCGGGGCTGTCGTTCTGGTCAAAAAATGAAAATTCTAAAAGTTCCTGTTTTTCTGCTTTAAACTCTAGGTACACATCCAAAATGTATTACTGACTTGAAAGAAGTGCATTCTGGTGCATGGTTTTGAAACCGCAGTCAGAAAAAAATCACATCCATATCAACATGTTTATAACCCCCGGGGCTGTCGTTTTGGTCAAAAAATGAAAATTCTAAAAGTTCCTGTTTTTCTGCTTTAAACTCTAGGTACACATCCAAAATGTATTACTGAGTTGAAAGAAGTGGATTCTGGTGCATGGTTTTGAAACCGCAGTCAGAAAAAAAATCACATCCATATCAACATGTTTATAACCCCCGGGGCTGTCGTTCTGGTCAAAAAATGAAAATTCTAAAAGTTCCTGTTTTTCTGCTTTAAACTCTAGGTACACATCCAAAATGTATTACTGAGTTGAAAGAAGTGGATTCTGGTGCATGGTTTTGAAACCGCAGTCAGAAAAAAAATCACATCCATATCAACATGTTTATAACCCCCGGGGCTGTCGTTCTGGTCAAAAAATGAAAATTCTAAAAGTTCCTGTTTTTCTGCTTTAAACTCTAGGTACACATCCAAAATGTATTACTGAGTTGAAAGAAGTGGATTCTGGTGCATGGTTTTGAAACCGCAGTCAGAAAAAAAATCACAACCATATCAACATTTTTATAACCCCCGGGGCTGTCGTTTTGGTCAAAAAATGAACATTCTAAAAGTTCCGTTTTTTCTGCTTTAAACTCTAGGTACACATCCAAAATGTATTACTGAGTTGAAAGAAGTGGATTCTGGTGCATGGTTTTGAAACCAAAGTCAGAAAAAAAATCACATCCATATCAACATTTTTATAACCCCCGGGTCTGTCGTTTTAGTCAAAAAATGAAAATTCTAAAAGTTCCGTTTTTTCTGCTTTAAACTCTAGGTACACATCCAAAATGTATTACTGAGTTGAAAGAAGTGGATTCTGGTGCATGGTTTTGAAACCGCAGTCAGAAAAAAAATCACATCCATATCAACATGTTTATAACCCCCGGGGCTGTCGTTTTGGTCAAAAAATGAAAATTCTAAAAGTTCAGTTTTTTCTGCTTTAAACTCTAGGTACACATCCAAAATGTATTACTGAGTTGAAAGAAGTGGATTCTGGTGCATGGTTTTGAAACCGCAGTCAGAAAAAAAAATCACATATATATCAACATTTTTATAACTCCCGGGGCTGTCGTTTTGGTCAAAAAATGAAAATTCTAAAAGTTCCTGTTTTTCTGCTTTAAGCTCTAGGTACACATCCAAAATGTATTACTGACTTGAAAGAAGTGGATTCTGGTGCATGGTTTTGAAACCGCAGTCAGAAAAAAAATCACATCCATATCAACATGTTTATAACCCCCGGGGCTGTCGTTTTGGTCAAAAAATGAAAATTCTAAAAGTTCCGGTTTTTCTGCTTTAACCTCTAGGTACACATCCAAAATGTATTACTGAGTTGAAAGAAGTGGATTCTGGTGCATGGTTTTGAAACCGCAGTCAGAAAAAAAATCACATCCATATCAACATGTTTATAACCCCCGGGGCTGTCGTTTTGGTCAAAAAATGAAAATTCTAAAAGTTCCTGTTTTTCTGCTTTAAACTCTAGGTACACATCCAAAATGTATTACTGAGTTGAAAGAAGTGGATTCTGGTGCATGGTTTTGAAACCGCAGTCAGAAAAAAAATCACATCCATATCAAAATGTTTATAACCCCCGGGGCTGTCGTTCTGGTCAAAAAATGAAAATTCTAAAAGTTCCTGTTTTTCTGCTTTAAACTCTAGGTACACATCCAAAATGTATTACTGACTTGAAAGAAGTGCATTCTGGTGCATGGTTTTGAAACCGCAGTCAGAAAAAAATCACATCCATATCAACATGTTTATAACCCCCGGGGCTGTCGTTTTGGTCAAAAAATGAAAATTCTAAAAGTTCCTGTTTTTCTGCTTTAAACTCTAGGTACACATCCAAAATGTATTACTGAGTTGAAAGAAGTGGATTCTGGTGCATGGTTTTGAAACCGCAGTCAGAAAAAAAATCACATCCATATCAACATGTTTATAACCCCCGGGGCTGTCGTTCTGGTCAAAAAATGAAAATTCTAAAAGTTCCTGTTTTTCTGCTTTAAACTCTAGGTACACATCCAAAATGTATTACTGAGTTGAAAGAAGTGGATTCTGGTGCATGGTTTTGAAACCGCAGTCAGAAAAAAAATCACAACCATATCAACATTTTTATAACCCCCGGGGCTGTCGTTTTGGTCAAAAAATGAACATTCTAAAAGTTCAGTTTTTTCTGCTTTAAACTCTAGGTACACATCCAAAATGTATTACTGAGTTGAAAGAAGTGGATTCTGGTGCATGGTTTTGAAACCAAAGTCAGAAAAAAAATCACATCCATATCAACATTTTTATAACCCCCGGGGCTGTCGTTTTGGTCAAAAATCGAAAATTCTAAAAGTTCAGTTTTTTCTGCTTTAAACTCTAGGTACACATCCAAAATGTATTACTGACTTGAAAGAAGTGGATTCTGGTGCATGGTTTTGAAACCGCAGTCAGAAAAAAAATCACATATATATCAACATTTTTATAACTCCCGGGGCTGTCGTTTTGGTCAAAAAATGAAAATTCTAAAAGTTCCTGTTTTTCTGCTTTAAACTCTAGGTACACATCCAAAATGTATTACTGAGTTGAAAGAAGTGGATTCTGGTGCATGGTTTTGAAACTGCAGTCAGAAAAAAAAATCACATCCATATCAACATTTTTATAACCCCCGGGGCTGTCGTTTTGGTCAAAAAATGAAAATTCTAAAAGTTCAGTTTTTTCTGCTTTAAACTCTAGGTACACATCCAAAATGTATTACTGACTTGAAAGAAGTGGATTCTGGTGCATGGTTTTGAAACCGCAGTCAGAAAAAAAAATCACATATATATCAACATTTTTATAACTCCCGGGGCTGTTGTTTTGGTCAAAAAATGAAAATTCTAAAAGTTCCTGTTTTTCTGCTTTAAACTCTAGGTACACATCCAAAATGTATTACTGAGTTGAAAGAAGTGGATTCTGGTGCATGGTTTTGATACCGCAGTCAGAAAAAAAATCACAACCATATCAACATGTTTATAACCCCCGGGGCTGTCGTTTTGGTCAAAAAATGAAAATTCTAAAAGTTCCTGTTTTTTCTGCTTTAAACTCTAGGTACACATCCAAAATGTATTACTGAGTTGAAAGAAGTGGATTCTGGTGCATGGTTTTGAAACCGCAGTCAGAAAAAAAATCACATCCATATCAACATTTTTATAACCCCCGGGGCTGTCGTTTTGGTCAAAAAATGAAAATTCTAAAAGTTCAGTTTTTTCTGCTTTAAACTCTAGGTACAAATCCAAAATGTATTACTGAGTTGAAAGAAGTGGATTCTGGTGCATGGTTTTGAAACCGCAGTCAGAAAAAAAATCACATCCATATCAACATGTTTATAATCCCCGGGGCTGTCGTTCTGGTCAAAAAATGAAAATTCTAAAAGTTCCTGTTTTTCTGCTTTAAACTCTAGGTACACATCCAAAATGTATTACTGAGGTGAAAGAAGTGGATTCTGGTGCATGGTTTTGAAACCAAAGTCAGAAAAAAAATCACATCCATATCAACATTTTTATAACCCCCGGGGCTGTCGTTTTGGTCAAAAATCGAAAATTCTAAAAGTTCAGTTTTTTCTGCTTTAAACTCTAGGTACACATCCAAAATGTATTACTGACTTGAAAGAAGTGGATTCTGGTGCATGGTTTTGAAACCGCAGTCAGAAAAAAAATCACATATATATCAACATTTTTATAACTCCCGGGGCTGTCGTTTTGGTCAAAAAATGAAAATTCTAAAAGTTCCTGTTTTTCTGCTTTAAACTCTAGGTACACATCCAAAATGTATTACTGAGTTGAAAGAAGTGGATTCTGGTGCATGGTTTTGAAACTGCAGTCAGAAAAAAAAATCACATCCATATCAACATTTTTATAACCCCCGGGGCTGTCGTTTTGGTCAAAAAATGAAAATTCTAAAAGTTCAGTTTTTTCTGCTTTAAACTCTAGGTACACATCCAAAATGTATTACTGACTTGAAAGAAGTGGATTCTGGTGCATGGTTTTGAAACCGCAGTCAGAAAAAAAAATCACATATATATCAACATTTTTATAACTCCCGGGGCTGTTGTTTTGGTCAAAAAATGAAAATTCTAAAAGTTCCTGTTTTTCTGCTTTAAACTCTAGGTACACATCCAAAATGTATTACTGAGTTGAAAGAAGTGGATTCTGGTGCATGGTTTTGATACCGCAGTCAGAAAAAAAATCACAACCATATCAACATGTTTATAACCCCCGGGGCTGTCGTTTTGGTCAAAAAATGAAAATTCTAAAAGTTCCTGTTTTTTCTGCTTTAAACTCTAGGTACACATCCAAAATGTATTACTGAGTTGAAAGAAGTGGATTCTGGTGCATGGTTTTGAAACCGCAGTCAGAAAAAAAATCACATCCATATCAACATTTTTATAACCCCCGGGGCTGTCGTTTTGGTCAAAAAATGAAAATTCTAAAAGTTCAGTTTTTTCTGCTTTAAACTCTAGGTACAAATCCAAAATGTATTACTGAGTTGAAAGAAGTGGATTCTGGTGCATGGTTTTGAAACCGCAGTCAGAAAAAAAATCACATCCATATCAACATGTTTATAATCCCCGGGGCTGTCGTTCTGGTCAAAAAATGAAAATTCTAAAAGTTCCTGTTTTTCTGCTTTAAACTCTAGGTACACATCCAAAATGTATTACTGAGTTGAAAGAAGTGGATTCTGGTGCATGGTTTTGAAACTGCAGTCAGAAAAAAAATCACATCCATATCAACATTTTTATAACCCCCGGGGCTGTCGTTTTGGTCAAAAAATGAAAATTCTAAAAGTTCAGTTTTTTCTGCTTTAAACTCTAGGTACACATCCAAAATGTATTACTGAGTTGAAAGAAGTGGATTCTGGTGCATGGTTTTGAAACCAAAGTCAGAAAAAAAATCACATCCATATCAACATTTTTATAACCCCCGGGTCTGTCGTTTTAGTCAAAAAATGAAAATTCTAAAAGTTCCGTTTTTTCTGCTTTAAACTCTAGGTACACATCCAAAATGTATTACTGACTTGAAAGAAGTGCATTCTGGTGCATGGTTTTGAAACCGCAGTCAGAAAAAAATCACATCCATATCAACATGTTTATAACCCCCGGGGCTGTCGTTTTGGTCAAAAAATGAAAATTCTAAAAGTTCCTGTTTTTCTGCTTTAAACTCTAGGTACACATCCAAAATGTATTACTGAGTTGAAAGAAGTGGATTCTGGTGCATGGTTTTGAAACCGCAGTCAGAAAAAAAAATCACATCCATATCAACATGTTTATAACCCCCGGGGCTGTCTTTCTGGTCAAAAAATGAAAATTCTAAAAGTTCCTGTTTTTCTGCTTTAAACTCTAGGTACACATCCAAAATGTATTACTGACTTGAAAGAAGTGCATTCTGGTGCATGGTTTTGAAACCGCAGTCAGAAAAAAATCACATCCATATCAACATGTTTATAACCCCCGGGGCTGTCGTTTTGGTCAAAAAATGAAAATTCTAAAAGTTCCTGTTTTTCTGCTTTAAACTCTAGGTACACATCCAAAATGTATTACTGAGTTGAAAGAAGTGGATTCTGGTGCATGGTTTTGAAACCGCAGTCAGAAAAAAAATCACATCCATATCAACATGTTTATAACCCCCGGGGCTGTCGTTTTGGTCAAAAAATGAAAATTCTAAAAGTTCAGTTTTTTCTGCTTTAAACTCTAGGTACACATCCAAAATGTATTACTGAGTTGAAAGAAGTGGATTCTGGTGCATGGTTTTGAAACCGCAGTCAGAAAAAAAATCACATCCATATCAACATGTTTATAACCCCCGGGGCTGTCTTTCTGGTCAAAAAATGAAAATTCTAAAAGTTCCTGTTTTTCTGCTTTAAACTCTAGGTACACATCCAAAATGTATTACTGACTTGAAAGAAGTGCATTCTGGTGCATGGTTTTGAAACCGCAGTCAGAAAAAAATCACATCCATATCAACATGTTTATAACCCCCGGGGCTGTCGTTTTGGTCAAAAAATGAAAATTCTAAAAGTTCCTGTTTTTCTGCTTTAAACTCTAGGTACACATCCAAAATGTATTACTGAGTTGAAAGAAGTGGATTCTGGTGCATGGTTTTGAAACCGCAGTCAGAAAAAAAAATCACATCCATATCAACATGTTTATAACCCCCGGGGCTGTCTTTCTGGTCAAAAAATGAAAATTCTAAAAGTTCCTGTTTTTCTGCTTTAAACTCTAGGTACACATCCAAAATGTATTACTGAGTTGAAAGAAGTGGATTCTGGTGCATGGTTTTGAAACCGCAGTCAGAAAAAAAATCACATCCATATCAACATGTTTATACCCCCCGGGGCTGTCGTTCTGGTCAAAAAATGAAAATTCTAAAAGTTCCTGTTTTTCTGCTTTAAACTCTAGGTACACATCCAAAATTTATTACTGAGTTGAAAGAAGTGGATTCTGGTGCATGGTTTTGAAACCGCAGTCAGAAAAAAAATCACAAACATATCAACATTTTTATAACCCCCGGGGCTGTCGTTTTGGTCAAAAAATGAACATTCTAAAAGTTCCGGTTTTTCTGCTTTAAACTCTAGGTACACATCCAAAATGTATTACTGAGTTGAAAGAAGTGGATTCTGGTGCATGGTTTTGAAACCAAAGTCAGAAAAAAAATCACATCCATATCAACATTTTTATAACCCCCGGGTCTGTCGTTTTAGTCAAAAAATGAAAATTCTAAAAGTTCCGTTTTTTCTGCTTTAAACTCTAGGTACACATCCAAAATGTATTACTGAGTTGAAAGAAGTGGATTCTGGTGCATGGTTTTAAAACCGCAGTCAGAAAAAAAATCACATCCATATCAACATGTTTATAAACCCCGGGGCTGTCGTTTTGGTCAAAAAATGAAAATTCTAAAAGTTCCTGTTTTTCTGCTTTAAACTCTAGGTACACATCCAAAATGTATTACTGAGTTGAAAGAAGTGGATTCTGGTGCATGGTTTTGAAACCGCAGTCAGAAAAAAAATCACATCCATATCAACATGTTTATAATCCCCGGGGCTGTCGTTCTGGTCAAAAAATGAAAATTCTAAAAGTTCCTGTTTTTCTGCTTTAAACTCTAGGTACACATCCAAAATGTATTACTGAGTTGAAAGAAGTGGATTCTGGTGCATGGTTTTGAAACCGCAGTCAGAAAAAAAATCACATCCATATCAACATGTTTATAACCCCCGGGGCTGTCGTTCTGGTCAAAAAATGAAAATTCTAAAAGTTCCTGTTTTTCTGCTTTAAACTCTAGGTACACATCCAAAATGTATTACTGAGTTGAAAGAAGTGGATTCTGGTGCATGGTTTTGAAACCGCAGTCAGAAAAAAAAATCACATATATATCAACATTTTTATAACTCCCGGGGCTGTCGTTTTGGTCAAAAAAATGAAAATTCTAAAAGTTCCTGTTTTTCTGCTTTAAACTCTAGGTACACATCCAAAATGTATTACTGAGTTGAAAGAAGTGGATTCTGGTGCATGGTTTTGAAACCGCAGTCAGAAAAAAAATCACATCCATATCAACATGTTTATAACCCCCGGGGCTGTCGTTTTGGTCAAAAAATGAAAATTCTAAAAGTTCAGTTTTTTCTGCTTTAAACTCTAGGTACACATCCAAAATGTATTACTGAGTTGAAAGAAGTGGATTCTGGTGCATGGTATTAAAACCGCAGTCAGAAAAAAAATCACATCCATATCAACATGTTTATAACCCCCGGGGCTGTCGTTTTGGTCAAAAAATGAAAATTCTAAAAGTTCAGTTTTTTCTGCTTTAAACTCTAGGTACACATCCAAAATGTATTACTGAGTTGAAAGAAGTGGATTCTGGTGCATGGTTTTGAAACCGCAGTCAGAAAAAAAATCACATCCATATCAACATGTTTATAACCCCCGGGGCTGTCGTTCTGGTCAAAAAATGAAAATTCTAAAAGTTCCTGTTTTTCTGCTTTAAACTCTAGGTACACATCCAAAATGTATTACTGAGTTGAAAGAAGTGGATTCTGGTGCATGGTTTTGAAACCGCAGTCAGAAAAAAAAATCACATATATATCAACATTTTTATAACTCCCGGGGCTGTCGTTTTGGTCAAAAAATGAAAATTCTAAAAGTTCCTGTTTTTCTGCTTTAAACTCTAGGTACACATCCAAAAGTATTACTGAGTTGAAAGAAGTGGATTCTGGTGCATGGTTTTGAAACCGCAGTCAGAAAAAAAATCACATCCATATCAACATGTTTATAATCCCCGGGGCTGTCGTTCTGGTCAAAAAATGAAAATTCTAAAAGTTCCTGTTTTTCTGCTTTAAACTCTAGGTACACATCCAAAATGTATTACTGAGTTGAAAGAAGTGGATTCTGGTGCATGGTTTTGAAACCGCAGTCAGAAAAGAAATCACATCCATATCAACATGTTTATAACCCCCGGGGCTGTCGTTCTGGTCAAAAAATGAAAATTCTAAAAGTTCCTGTTTTTCTGCTTTAAACTCTAGGTACACATCCAAAATGTATTACTGACTTGAAAGAAGTGCATTCTGGTGCATGGTTTTGAAACCGCAGTCAGAAAAAAATCACATCCATATCAACATGTTTATAACCCCCGGGGCTGTCGTTTTGGTCAAAAAATGAAAATTCTAAAAGTTCCTGTTTTTCTGCTTTAAACTCTAGGTACACATCCAAAATGTATTACTGAGTTGAAAGAAGTGGATTCTGGTGCATGGTTTTGAAACCGCAGTCAGAAAAAAAATCACATCCATATCAACATGTTTATATACCCCGGGGCTGTCGTTCTGGTCAAAAAATGAAAATTCTAAAAGTTCCTGTTTTTCTGCTTTAAACTCTAGGTACACATCCAAAATTTATTACTGAGTTGAAAGAAGTGGATTCTGGTGCATGGTTTTGAAACCGCAGTCAGAAAAAAAATCACAACCATATCAAATTTTTATAACCCCCGGGGCTGTCGTTTTGGTCAAAAAATGAAAATTCTAAAAGTTCAGTTTTTTCTGCTTTAAACTCTAGGTACACATCCAAAATGTATTACTGAGTTGAAAGAAGTGGATTCTGGTGCATGGTTTTGAAACCGCAGTCAGAAAAAAAAAATCACATATATATCAACATTTTTATAACCCCCGGGGCTGTCGTTTTGGTCAAAAAATGAAAATTCTAAAAGTTCCTGTTTTTCTGCTTTAAACTCTAGGTACACATCCAAAATGTATTACTGAGTTGAAAGAAGTGGATTCTGGTGCATGGTTTTGAAACCGCAGTCAGAAAAAAAATCACAACCATATCAACATGTTTATAACCCCCGGGGCTGTCGTTTTGGTCAAAAAATTAAAATTCTAAAAGTTCCTGTTTTTCTGCTTTAAACTCTAGGTACACATCCAAAATGTATTACTGACTTGAAAGAAGTGGATTCTGGTGCATGGTTTTGAAACCACAGTCAGAAAAAAAATCACATATATATCAACATTTTTATAACTCCCGGGGCTGTCGTTTTGATCAAAAAATGAAAATTCTAAAAGTTCCTGTTTTTCTGCTTTAAACTCTAGGTACACATCCAAAATGTATTACTGAGTTGAAAGAAGTGGATTCTGGTGCATGGTTTTGAAACTGCAGTCAGAAAAAAAAATCACATCCATATCAAAATTTTTATAACCCCCGGGGCTGTCGTTTTGGTCAAAAAATGAAAATTCTAAAAGTTCAGTTTTTTCTGCTTTAAACTCTAGGTACACATCCAAAATGTATTACTGACTTGAAAGAAGTGGATTCTGGTGCATGGTTTTGAAACCGCAGTCAGAAAAAAAAATCACATATATATCAACATTTTTATAACTCCCGGGGCTGTCGTTTTGGTCAAAAAATGAAAATTCTAAAAGTTCCTGTTTTTCTGCTTTAAACTCTAGGTACACATCCAAAATGTATTACTGAGTTGAAAGAAGTGGATTCTGGTGCATGGTTTTGAAACCGCAGTCAGAAAAAAAATCACAACCATATCAACATGTTTATAACCCCCGGGGCTGTCGTTTTGGTCAAAAAATGAAAATTCTAAATGTTCCTGTTTTTCTGCTTTAAACTCTAGGTACACATCCAAAATGTATTACTGAGTTGAAAGAAGTGGATTCTGGTGCATGGTTTTGAAACCGCAGTCAGAAAAAAAATCACAACCATATCAACATGTTTATAACCCCCGGGGCTGTCGTTTTGGTCAAAAAATTAAAATTCTAAATGTTCCTGTTTTTCTGCTTTAAACTCTAGGTACACATCCAAAATGTATTACTGAGTTGAAAGAAGTGGATTCTGGTGCATGGTTTTGAAACCGCAGTCAGAAAAAAAATCACAACCATATCAACATGTTTATAACCCCCGGGGCTGTCGTTTTGGTCAAAAAATGAAAATTCTAAAAGTTCAGTTTTTTCTGCTTTAAACTCTAGGTACACATCCAAAATGTATTACTGAGTTGAAAGAAGTGGATTCTGGTGCATGGTTTTGAAACCGCAGTCAGAAAAAAAATCACATCCATATCAACATTTTTATAACCCCCGGGGCTGTCGTTTTGGTCAAAAAATGAAAATTCTAAAAGTTCAGTTTTTTCTGCTTTAAACTCTAGGTACAAATCCAAAATGTATTACTGAGTTGAAAGAAGTGGATTCTGGTGCATGGTTTTGAAACCGCAGTCAGAAAAAAAATCACATCCATATCAACATGTTTATAATCCCCGGGGCTGTCGTTCTGGTCAAAAAATGAAAATTCTAAAAGTTCCTGTTTTTCTGCTTTAAACTCTAGGTACACATCCAAAATGTATTACTGAGTTGAAAGAAGTGGATTCTGGTGCATGGTTTTGAAACCGCAGTCAGAAAAAAAAATCACATCCATATCAACATGTTTATAACCCCCGGGGCTGTCGTTCTGGTCAAAAAATGAAAATTCTAAAAGTTCCTGTTTTTCTGCTTTATACTCTAGGTACACATCCAAAATGTATTACTGAGTTGAAAGAAGTGGATTCTGGTGCATGGTTTTGAAACCGCAGTCAGAAAAAAAATCACAACCATATCAACATTTTTATAACCCCCGGGGCTGTCGTTTTGGTCAAAAAATGAACATTCTAAAAGTTCCGGTTTTTCTGCTTTAAACTCTAGGTACACATCCAAAATGTATTACTGAGTTGAAAGAAGTGGATTCTGGTGCATGGTTTTGAAACCAAAGTCAGAAAAAAAATCACATCCATATCAACATTTTTATAACCCCCGGGGCTGTCGTTTTGGTCAAAAATCGAAAATTCTAAAAGTTCAGTTTTTTCTGCTTTAAACTCTAGGTACACATCCAAAATGTATTACTGACTTGAAAGAAGTGGATTCTGGTGCATGGTTTTGAAACCGCAGTCAGAAAAAAAATCACATATATATCAACATTTTTATAACTCCCGGGGCTGTCGTTTTGGTCAAAAAATGAAAATTCTAAAAGTTCCTGTTTTTCTGCTTTAAACTCTAGGTACACATCCAAAATGTATTACTGAGTTGAAAGAAGTGGATTCTGGTGCATGGTTTTGAAACTGCAGTCAGAAAAAAAAATCACATCCATATCAACATTTTTATAACCCCCGGGGCTGTCGTTTTGGTCAAAAAATGAAAATTCTAAAAGTTCAGTTTTTTCTGCTTTAAACTCTAGGTACACATCCAAAATGTATTACTGACTTGAAAGAAGTGGATTCTGGTGCATGGTTTTGAAACCGCAGTCAGAAAAAAAAATCACATATATATCAACATTTTTATAACTCCTGGGGCTGTTGTTTTGGTCAAAAAATGAAAATTCTAAAAGTTCCTGTTTTTCTGCTTTAAACTCTAGGTACACATCCAAAATGTATTACTGAGTTGAAAGAAGTGGATTCTGGTGCATGGTTTTGATACCGCAGTCAGAAAAAAAATCACAACCATATCAACATGTTTATAACCCCCGGGGCTGTCGTTTTGGTCAAAAAATGAAAATTCTAAAAGTTCCTGTTTTTTCTGCTTTAAACTCTAGGTACACATCCAAAATGTATTACTGAGTTGAAAGAAGTGGATTCTGGTGCATGGTTTTGAAACCGCAGTCAGAAAAAAAATCACATCCATATCAACATTTTTATAACCCCCGGGGCTGTCGTTTTGGTCAAAAAATGAAAATTCTAAAAGTTCAGTTTTTTCTGCTTTAAACTCTAGGTACAAATCCAAAATGTATTACTGAGTTGAAAGAAGTGGATTCTGGTGCATGGTTTTGAAACCGCAGTCAGAAAAAAAATCACATCCATATCAACATGTTTATAATCCCCGGGGCTGTCGTTCTGGTCAAAAAATGAAAATTCTAAAAGTTCCTGTTTTTCTGCTTTAAACTCTAGGTACACATCCAAAATGTATTACTGAGTTGAAAGAAGTGGATTCTGGTGCATGGTTTTGAAACTGCAGTCAGAAAAAAAATCACATCCATATCAACATTTTTATAACCCCCGGGGCTGTCGTTTTGGTCAAAAAATGAAAATTCTAAAAGTTCAGTTTTTTCTGCTTTAAACTCTAGGTACACATCCAAAATGTATTACTGACTTGAAAGAAGTGGATTCTGGTGCATGGTTTTAAAACCGCAGTCAGAAAAAAAATCACATCCATATCAACATGTTTATAACCCCCGGGGCTGTCGTTTTGGTCAAAAAATGAAAATTCTAAAAGTTCCTGTTTTTCTGCTTTAAACTCTAGGTACACATCCAAAATGTATTACTGAGTTGAAAGAAGTGGATTCTGGTGCATGGTTTTGAAACCGCAGTCAGAAAAAAAATCACATCCATATCAACATGTTTATAACCCCTGGCGCTGTCGTTTTGGTCAAAAAATTAAAATTCTAAAAGTTCCTGTTTTTCTGCTTTAAACTCTAGGTACACATCCAAAATGTATTACTGAGTTGAAAGAAGTGGATTCTGGTGCATGGTTTTGAAACCGCAGTCAGAAAAAAAATCACATCCATATCAACATGTTTATAACCCCCGGGGCTGTCGTTCTGGTCAAAAAATGAAAATTCTAAAAGTTCCTGTTTTTCTGCTTTAAACTCTAGGTACACATCCAAAATGTATTACTGACTTGAAAGAAGTGCATTCTGGTGCATGGTTTTGAAACCGCAGTCAGAAAAAAAATCACAACCATATCAACATGTTTATAACCCCCGGGGCTGTCGTTTTGGTCAAAAAATGAAAATTCTAAAAGTTCCTGTTTTTCTGCTTTAAACTCTAGGGACACATCCAAAATGTATTACTGAGTTGAAAGAAGTGGATTCTGGTGCATGGTTTTGAAACTGCAGTCAGAAAAAAAATCACATCCATATCAACATTTTTATAACCCCCGGGGCTGTCGTTTTGGTCAAAAAAATGAAAATTCTAAAAGTTCAGTTTTTTTCTGCTTTAAACTCTAGGTACACATCCAAAATGTATTACTGACTTGAAAGAAGTGGATTCTGGTGCATGGTTTTGAAACCGCAGACAAAAAAAAAATCACATATATATCAACCTTTTTTTTAAGCCCCGGGGCTGTCGTTTTGGTCAAAAAATGAAAATTCTAAAAGTTCCTGTTTTTCTGCTTTAAACTCTAGGTACACATCCAAAATGTATTACTGACTTGAAAGAAGTGGATTCTGGTGCATGGTTTTGAAACCACAGTCAGAAAAAAAATCACATATATATCAACATTTTTATAACTCCCGGGGCTGTCGTTTTGATCAAAAAATGAAAATTCTAAAAGTTCCTGTTTTTCTGCTTTAAACTCTAGGTACACATCCAAAATGTATTACTGAGTTGAAAGAAGTGGATTCTGGTGCATGGTTTTGAAACTGCAGTCAGAAAAAAAAATCACATCCATATCAAAATTTTTATAACCCCCGGGGCTGTCGTTTTGGTCAAAAAATGAAAATTCTAAAAGTTCAGTTTTTTCTGCTTTAAACTCTAGGTACACATCCAAAATGTATTACTGACTTGAAAGAAGTGGATTCTGGTGCATGGTTTTGAAACCGCAGTCAGAAAAAAAAATCACATATATATCAACATTTTTATAACTCCCGGGGCTGTCGTTTTGGTCAAAAAATGAAAATTCTAAAAGTTCCTGTTTTTCTGCTTTAAACTCTAGGTACACATCCAAAATGTATTACTGAGTTGAAAGAAGTGGATTCTGGTGCATGGTTTTGAAACCGCAGTCAGAAAAAAAATCACAACCATATCAACATGTTTATAACCCCCGGGGCTGTCGTTTTGGTCAAAAAATGAAAATTCTAAAAGTTCAGTTTTTTCTGCTTTAAACTCTAGGTACACATCCAAAATGTATTACTGAGTTGAAAGAAGTGGATTCTGGTGCATGGTTTTGAAACCGCAGTCAGAAAAAAAATCACATCCATATCAACATTTTTATAACCCCCGGGGCTGTCGTTTTGGTCAAAAAATGAAAATTCTAAAAGTTCAGTTTTTTCTGCTTTAAACTCTAGGTACAAATCCAAAATGTATTACTGAGTTGAAAGAAGTGGATTCTGGTGCATGGTTTTGAAACCGCAGTCAGAAAAAAAATCACATCCATATCAACATGTTTATAATCCCCGGGGGCTGTCGTTCTGGTCAAAAAATGAAAATTCTAAAAGTTCCTGTTTTTCTGCTTTAAACTCTAGGTACACATCCAAAATGTATTACTGAGTTGAAAGAAGTGGATTCTGGTGCATGGTTTTGAAACCGCAGTCAGAAAAAAAATCACAACCATATCAACATTTTTATAACCCCCGGGGCTGTCGTTTTGGTCAAAAAATGAACATTCTAAAAGTTCCGGTTTTTCTGCTTTAAACTCTAGGTACACATCCAAAATGTATTACTGAGTTGAAAGAAGTGGATTCTGGTGCATGGTTTTGAAACCAAAGTCAGAAAAAAAATCACATCCATATCAACATTTTTATAACCCCCGGGGCTGTCGTTTTGGTCAAAAATCGAAAATTCTAAAAGTTCAGTTTTTTCTGCTTTAAACTCTAGGTACACATCCAAAATGTATTACTGACTTGAAAGAAGTGGATTCTGGTGCATGGTTTTGAAACCGCAGTCAGAAAAAAAATCACATATATATCAACATTTTTATAACTCCCGGGGCTGTCGTTTTGGTCAAAAAATGAAAATTCTAAAAGTTCCTGTTTTTCTGCTTTAAACTCTAGGTACACATCCAAAATGTATTACTGAGTTGAAAGAAGTGGATTCTGGTGCATGGTTTTGAAACTGCAGTCAGAAAAAAAAATCACATCCATATCAACATTTTTATAACCCCCGGGGCTGTCGTTTTGGTCAAAAAATGAAAATTCTAAAAGTTCAGTTTTTTCTGCTTTAAACTCTAGGTACACATCCAAAATGTATTACTGACTTGAAAGAAGTGGATTCTGGTGCATGGTTTTGAAACCGCAGTCAGAAAAAAAAATCACATATATATCAACATTTTTATAACTCCCGGGGCTGTTGTTTTGGTCAAAAAATGAAAATTCTAAAAGTTCCTGTTTTTCTGCTTTAAACTCTAGGTACACATCCAAAATGTATTACTGAGTTGAAAGAAGTGGATTCTGGTGCATGGTTTTGATACCGCAGTCAGAAAAAAAATCACAACCATATCAACATGTTTATAACCCCCGGGGCTGTCGTTTTGGTCAAAAAATGAAAATTCTAAAAGTTCCTGTTTTTTCTGCTTTAAACTCTAGGTACACATCCAAAATGTATTACTGAGTTGAAAGAAGTGGATTCTGGTGCATGGTTTTGAAACCGCAGTCAGAAAAAAAATCACATCCATATCAACATTTTTATAACCCCCGGGGCTGTCGTTTTGGTCAAAAAATGAAAATTCTAAAAGTTCAGTTTTTTCTGCTTTAAACTCTAGGTACAAATCCAAAATGTATTACTGAGTTGAAAGAAGTGGATTCTGGTGCATGGTTTTGAAACCGCAGTCAGAAAAAAAATCACATCCATATCAACATGTTTATAATCCCCGGGGCTGTCGTTCTGGTCAAAAAATGAAAATTCTAAAAGTTCCTGTTTTTCTGCTTTAAACTCTAGGTACACATCCAAAATGTATTACTGAGTTGAAAGAAGTGGATTCTGGTGCATGGTTTTGAAACTGCAGTCAGAAAAAAAATCACATCCATATCAACATTTTTATAACCCCCGGGGCTGTCGTTTTGGTCAAAAAATGAAAATTCTAAAAGTTCAGTTTTTTCTGCTTTAAACTCTAGGTACACATCCAAAATGTATTACTGACTTGAAAGAAGTGGATTCTGGTGCATGGTTTTAAAACCGCAGTCAGAAAAAAAATCACATCCATATCAACATGTTTATAACCCCCGGGGCTGTCGTTTTGGTCAAAAAATGAAAATTCTAAAAGTTCAGTTTTTTCTGCTTTAAACTCTAGGTACACATCCAAAATGTATTACTGAGTTGAAAGAAGTGGATTCTGGTGCATGGTTTTGAAACCAAAGTCAGAAAAAAAATCACATCCATATCAACATTTTTATAACCCCCGGGTCTGTCGTTTTAGTCAAAAAATGAAAATTCTAAAAGTTCCGTTTTTTCTGCTTTAAACTCTAGGTACACATCCAAAATGTATTACTGACTTGAAAGAAGTGCATTCTGGTGCATGGTTTTGAAACCGCAGTCAGAAAAAAATCACATCCATATCAACATGTTTATAACCCCCGGGGCTGTCGTTTTGGTCAAAAAATGAAAATTCTAAAAGTTCCTGTTTTTCTGCTTTAAACTCTAGGTACACATCCAAAATGTATTACTGAGTTGAAAGAAGTGGATTCTGGTGCATGGTTTTGAAACCGCAGTCAGAAAAAAAATCACATCCATATCAACATGTTTATAACCCCCGGGGCTGTCTTTCTGGTCAAAAAATGAAAATTCTAAAAGTTCCTGTTTTTCTGCTTTAAACTCTAGGTACACATCCAAAATGTATTACTGACTTGAAAGAAGTGTATTCTGGTGCATGGTTTTGAAACCGCAGTCAGAAAAAAATCACATCCATATCAACATGTTTATAACCCCCGGGGCTGTCGTTTTGGTCAAAAAATGAAAATTCTAAAAGTTCCTGTTTTTCTGCTTTAAACTCTAGGTACACATCCAAAATGTATTACTGAGTTGAAAGAAGTGGATTCTGGTGCATGGTTTTGAAACCGCAGTCAGAAAAAAAATCACATCCATATCAACATGTTTATAACCCCCGGGGCTGTCGTTTTGGTCAAAAAATGAAAATTCTAAAAGTTCAGTTTTTTCTGCTTTAAACTCTAGGTACACATCCAAAATGTATTACTGAGTTGAAAGAAGTGGATTCTGGTGCATGGTTTTGAAACCGCAGTCAGAAAAAAAATCACATCCATATCAACATGTTTATAACCCCCGGGGCTGTCTTTCTGGTCAAAAAATGAAAATTCTAAAAGTTCCTGTTTTTCTGCTTTAAACTCTAGGTACACATCCAAAATGTATTACTGACTTGAAAGAAGTGCATTCTGGTGCATGGTTTTGAAACCGCAGTCAGAAAAAAATCACATCCATATCAACATGTTTATAACCCCCGGGGCTGTCGTTTTGGTCAAAAAATGAAAATTCTAAAAGTTCCTGTTTTTCTGCTTTAAACTCTAGGTACACATCCAAAATGTATTACTGAGTTGAAAGAAGTGGATTCTGGTGCATGGTTTTGAAACCGCAGTCAGAAAAAAAAATCACATCCATATCAACATGTTTATAACCCCCGAGGCTGTCTTTCTGGTCAAAAAATGAAAATTCTAAAAGTTCCTGTTTTTCTGCTTTAAACTCTAGGTACACATCTAAAATGTATTACTGACTTGAAAGAAGTGCATTCTGGTGCATGGTTTTGAAACCGCAGTCAGAAAAAAATCACATCCATATCAACATGTTTATAACCCCCGGGGCTGTCGTTTTGGTCAAAAAATGAAAATTCTAAAAGTTCCTGTTTTTCTGCTTTAAACTCTAGGTACACATCCAAAATGTATTACTGAGTTGAAAGAAGTGGATTCTGGTGCATGGTTTTGAAACCGCAGTCAGAAAAAAAATCACATCCATATCAACATGTTTATAACCCCCGGGGCTGTCGTTCTGGTCAAAAAATGAAAATTCTAAAAGTTCCTGTTTTTCTGCTTTAAACTCTAGGTACACATCCAAAATTTATTACTGAGTTGAAAGAAGTGGATTCTGGTGCATGGTTTTGAAACCGCAGTCAGAAAAAAAATCACAAACATAACATTTTTATAACCCCCGGGGCTGTCGTTTTGGTCAAAAAATGAACATTCTAAAAGTTCCGGTTTTTCTGCTTTAAACTCTAGGTACACATCCAAAATGTATTACTGAGTTGAAAGAAGTGGATTCTGGTGCATGGTTTTGAAACCAAAGTCAGAAAAAAAATCACATCCATATCAACATTTTTATAACCCCCGGGTCTGTCGTTTTAGTCAAAAAATGAAAATTCTAAAAGTTCCGTTTTTTCTGCTTTAAACTCTAGGTACACATCCAAAATGTATTACTGAGTTGAAAGAAGTGGATTCTGGTGCATGGTTTTAAAACCGCAGTCAGAAAAAAAATCACATCCATATCAACATGTTTATAAACCCCGGGGCTGTCGTTTTGGTCAAAAAATGAAAATTCTAAAAGTTCAGTTTTTTCTGCTTTAAACTCTAGGTACACATCCAAAATGTATTACTGAGTTGAAAGAAGTGGATTCTGGTGCATGGTTTTGAAACCGCAGTCAGAAAAAAAAATCACATATATATCAACATTTTTATAACTCCCGGGGCTGTCGTTTTGGTCAAAAAATGAAAATTCTAAAAGTTCCTGTTTTTCTGCTTTAAACTCTAGGTACACATCCAAAATGTATTACTGAGTTGAAAGAAGTGGATTCTGGTGCATGGTTTTGAAACCGCAGTCAGAAAAAAAATCACATCCATATCAACATGTTTATAATCCCCGGGGCTGTCGTTCTGGTCAAAAAATGAAAATTCTAAAAGTTCCTGTTTTTCTGCTTTAAACTCTAGGTACACATCCAAAATGTATTACTGAGTTGAAAGAAGTGGATTCTGGTGCATGGTTTTGAAACCGCAGTCAGAAAAAAAATCACATCCATATCAACATGTTTATAACCCCCGGGGCTGTCGTTCTGGTCAAAAAATGAAAATTCTAAAAGTTCCTGTTTTTCTGCTTTAAACTCTAGGTACACATCCAAAATGTATTACTGAGTTGAAAGAAGTGGATTCTGGTGCATGGTTTTGAAACCGCAGTCAGAAAAAAAAATCACATATATATCAACATTTTTATAACTCCCGGGGCTGTCGTTTTGGTCAAAAAAATGAAAATTCTAAAAGTTCCTGTTTTTCTGCTTTAAACTCTAGGTACACATCCAAAATGTATTACTGAGTTGAAAGAAGTGGATTCTGGTGCATGGTTTTGAAACCGCAGTCAGAAAAAAAATCACATCCATATCAACATGTTTATAATCCCCGGGGCTGTCGTTCTGGTCAAAAAATGAAAATTCTAAAAGTTCCTGTTTTTCTGCTTTAAACTCTAGGTACACATCCAAAATGTATTACTGAGTTGAAAGAAGTGGATTCTGGTGCATGGTTTTGAAACCGCAGTCAGAAAAAAAAATCTCATATATATCAACATTTTTATAACTCCCGGGGCTGTCGTTTTGGTCAAAAAATGAAAATTCTAAAAGTTCCTGTTTTTCTGCTTTAAACTCTAGGTACACATCCAAAATGTATTACTGAGTTGAAAGAAGTGGATTCTGGTGCATGGTTTTGAAACCGCAGTCAGAAAAAAAATCACATCCATATCAACATTTTTATAACCCCCGGGTCTGTCGTTTTAGTCAAAAAATGAAAATTCTAAAAGTTCCGTTTTTTCTGCTTTAAACTCTAGGTACACATCCAAAATGTATTACTGAGTTGAAAGAAGTGGATTCTGGTGCATGGTTTTAAAACCGCAGTCAGAAAAAAAATCACATCCATATCAACATGTTTATAACCCCCGGGGCTGTCGTTTTGGTCAAAAAATGAAAATTCTAAAAGTTCAGTTTTTTCTGCTTTAAACTCTAGGTACACATCCAAAATGTATTACTGAGTTGAAAGAAGTGGATTCTGGTGCATGGTTTTGAAACCGCAGTCAGAAAAAAAATCACATCCATATCAACATGTTTATAACCCCAGGGGCTGTCGTTCTGGTCAAAAAATGAAAATTCTAAAAGTTCCTGTTTTTCTGCTTTAAACTCTAGGTACACATCCAAAATGTATTACTGAGTTGAAAGAAGTGGATTCTGGTGCATGGTTTTGAAACCGCAGTCAGAAAAAAAAATCACATATATATCAACATTTTTATAACTCCCGGGGCTGTCGTTTTGGTCAAAAAATGAAAATTCTAAAAGTTCCTTTTTTTCTGCTTTAAACTCTAGGTACACATCCAAAATGTATTACTGAGTTGAAAGAAGTGGATTCTGGTGCATGGTTTTGAAACCGCAGTCAGAAAAAAAATCACATCCATATCAACATGTTTATAATCCCCGGGGCTGTCGTTCTGGTCAAAAAATGAAAATTCTAAAAGTTCCTGTTTTTCTGCTTTAAACTCTAGGTACACATCCTAAATGTATTACTGAGTTGAAAGAAGTGGATTCTGGTGCATGGTTTTGAAACCGCAGTCAGAAAAAAAATCACATCCATATCAACATGTTTATAACCCCCGGGGCTGTCGTTCTGGTCAAAAAATGAAAATTCTAAAAGTTCCTGTTTTTCTGCTTTAAACTCTAGGTACACATCCAAAATGTATTACTGAGTTGAAAGAAGTGGATTCTGGTGCATGGTTTTAAAACCGCAGTCAGAAAAAAAATCACATCCATATCAACATGTTTATAACCCCCGGGGCTGTCGTTTTGGTCAAAAAATGAAAATTCTAAAAGTTCAGTTTTTTCTGCTTTAAACTCTAGGTACACATCCAAAATGTATTACTGAGTTGAAAGAAGTGGATTCTGGTGCATGGTTTTAAAACCGCAGTCAGAAAAAAAATCACATCCATATCAACATGTTTATAACCCCCGGGGCTGTCGTTTTGGTCAAAAAATGAAAATTCTAAAAGTTCAGTTTTTTCTGCTTTAAACTCTAGGTACACATCCAAAATGTATTACTGAGTTGAAAGAAGTGGATTCTGGTGCATGGTTTTGAAACCGCAGTCAGAAAAAAAATCACATCCATATCAACATGTTTATAACCCCCGGGGCTGTCGTTCTGGTCAAAAAATGAAAATTTTAAAAGTTCCTGTTTTTCTGCTTTAAACTCTAGGTACACATCCAAAATGTATTACTGAGTTGAAAGAAGTAGATTCTGGTGCATGGTTTTGAAACCGCAGTCAGAAAAAAAATCACATCCATATCAACATTTTTATAACCCCCGGGTCTGTCGTTTTAGTCAAAAAATGAAAATTCTAAAAGTTCCGTTTTTTCTGCTTTAAACTCTAGGTACACATCCAAAATGTATTACTGAGTTGAAAGAAGTGGATTCTGGTGCATGGTTTTAAAACCGCAGTCAGAAAAAAAATCACATCCATATCAACATGTTTATAACCCCCGGGGCTGTCGTTTTGGTCAAAAAATGAAAATTCTAAAAGTTCAGTTTTTTCTGCTTTAAACTCTAGGTACACATCCAAAATGTATTACTGAGTTGAAAGAAGTGGATTCTGGTGCATGGTTTTGAAACCGCAGTCAGAAAAAAAAATCACATCCATATCAACATGTTTATAACCCCAGGGGCTGTCGTTCTGGTCAAAAAATGAAAATTCTAAAAGTTCCTGTTTTTCTGCTTTAAACTCTAGGTACACATCCAAAATGTATTACTGAGTTGAAAGAAGTGGATTCTGGTGCATGGTTTTGAAACCGCAGTCAGAAAAAAAAATCACATATATATCAACATTTTTATAACTCCCGGGGCTGTCGTTTTGGTCAAAAAATGAAAATTCTAAAAGTTCCTTTTTTTCTGCTTTA
The DNA here is from genome assembly GCF_055691185.1 of Crinia signifera. NCBI lineage: Eukaryota > Metazoa > Chordata > Amphibia > Anura > Myobatrachidae > Crinia > Crinia signifera. The sequence goes on from NC_139227.1 coordinate 21,407,052, forward strand.
AACTCTAGGTACACATCCAAAATGTATTACTGAGTTGAAAGAAGTGGATTCTGGTGCATGGTTTTGAAACCGCAGTCAGAAAAAAAATCACATCCATATCAACATGTTTATAATCCCCGGGGCTGTCGTTCTGGTCAAAAAATGAAAATTCTAAAAGTTCCTGTTTTTCTGCTTTAAACTCTAGGTACACATCCTAAATGTATTACTGAGTTGAAAGAAGTGGATTCTGGTGCATGGTTTTGAAACCGCAGTCAGAAAAAAAATCACATCCATATCAACATGTTTATAACCCCCGGGGCTGTCGTTCTGGTCAAAAAATGAAAATTCTAAAAGTTCCTGTTTTTCTGCTTTAAACTCTAGGTACACATCCAAAATGTATTACTGAGTTGAAAGAAGTGGATTCTGGTGCATGGTTTTAAAACCGCAGTCAGAAAAAAAATCACATCCATATCAACATGTTTATAACCCCCGGGGCTGTCGTTTTGGTCAAAAAATGAAAATTCTAAAAGTTCAGTTTTTTCTGCTTTAAACTCTAGGTACACATCCAAAATGTATTACTGAGTTGAAAGAAGTGGATTCTGGTGCATGGTTTTAAAACCGCAGTCAGAAAAAAAATCACATCCATATCAACATGTTTATAACCCCCGGGGCTGTCGTTTTGGTCAAAAAATGAAAATTCTAAAAGTTCAGTTTTTTCTGCTTTAAACTCTAGGTACACATCCAAAATGTATTACTGAGTTGAAAGAAGTGGATTCTGGTGCATGGTTTTGAAACCGCAGTCAGAAAAAAAATCACATCCATATCAACATGTTTATAACCCCCGGGGCTGTCGTTCTGGTCAAAAAATGAAAATTCTAAAAGTTCCTGTTTTTCTGCTTTAAACTCTAGGTACACATCCAAAATGTATTACTGAGTTGAAAGAAGTGGATTCTGGTGCATGGTTTTGAAACCGCAGTCAGAAAAAAAAATCACATATATATCAACATTTTTATAACTCCCGGGGCTGTCGTTTTGGTCAAAAAATGAAAATTCTAAAAGTTCCTGTTTTTCTGCTTTAAACTCTAGGTACACATCCAAAATGTATTACTGAGTTGAAAGAAGTGGATTCTGGTGCATGGTTTTGAAACCGCAGTCAGAAAAAAAATCACATCCATATCAACATGTTTATAATCCCCGGGGCTGTCGTTCTGGTCAAAAAATGAAAATTCTAAAAGTTCCTGTTTTTCTGCTTTAAACTCTAGGTACACATCCAAAATGTATTACTGAGTTGAAAGAAGTGGATTCTGGTGCATGGTTTTGAAACCGCAGTCAGAAAAGAAATCACATCCATATCAACATGTTTATAACCCCCGGGGCTGTCGTTCTGGTCAAAAAATGAAAATTCTAAAAGTTCCTGTTTTTCTGCTTTAAACTCTAGGTACACATCCAAAATGTATTACTGACTTGAAAGAAGTGCATTCTGGTGCATGGTTTTGAAACCGCAGTCAGAAAAAAATCACATCCATATCAACATGTTTATAACCCCCGGGGCTGTCGTTTTGGTCAAAAAATGAAAATTCTAAAAGTTCCTGTTTTTCTGCTTTAAACTCTAGGTACACATCCAAAATGTATTACTGAGTTGAAAGAAGTGGATTCTGGTGCATGGTTTTGAAACCGCAGTCAGAAAAAAAATCACATCCATATCAACATGTTTATATACCCCGGGGCTGTCGTTCTGGTCAAAAAATGAAAATTCTAAAAGTTCCTGTTTTTCTGCTTTAAACTCTAGGTACACATCCCAAATTTATTACTGAGTTGAAAGAAGTGGATTCTGGTGCATGGTTTTGAAACCGCAGTCAGAAAAAAAATCACAACCATATCAACATTTTTATAACCCCCGGGGCTGTCGTTTTGGTCAAAAAATGAAAATTCTAAAAGTTCAGTTTTTTCTGCTTTAAACTCTAGGTACACATCCAAAATGTATTACTGAGTTGAAAGAAGTGGATTCTGGTGCATGGTTTTGAAACCGCAGTCAGAAAAAAAAATCACATATATATCAACATTTTTATAACTCCCGGGGCTGTCGTTTTGGTCAAAAAATGAAAATTCTAAAAGTTCCTGTTTTTCTGCTTTAAACTCTAGGTACACATCCAAAATGTATTACTGAGTTGAAAGAAGTGGATTCTGGTGCATGGTTTTGAAACCGCAGTCAGAAAAAAAAATCACATATATATCAACATTTTTATAACTCCCGGGGCTGTCGTTTTGGTCAAAAAATGAAAATTCTAAAAGTTCCTGTTTTTCTGCTTTAAACTCTAGGTACACATCCAAAATGTATTACTGACTTGAAAGAAGTGGATTCTGGTGCATGGTTTTGAAACCGCAGTCAGAAAAAAAAATCACATATATATCAACATTTTTATAACTCCCGGGGCTGTCGTTTTGGTCAAAAAATGAAAATTCTAAAAGTTCCTGTTTTTCTGCTTTAAACTCTAGGTACACATCCAAAATGTATTACTGAGTTGAAAGAAGTGAATTCTGGTGCATGGTTTTGAAACTGCAGTCAGAAAAAAAATCACATCCATATCAACATTTTTATAACCCCCGGGGCTGTCGTTTTGGTCAAAAAATGAAAATTCTAAAAGTTCAGTTTTTTCTGCTTTAAACTCTAGGTACACATCCAAAATGTATTACTGACTTGAAAGAAGTGGATTCTGGTGCATGGTTTTGAAACCGCAGTCAGAAAAAAAAATCACATATATATCAACATTTTTATAACTCCCGGGGCTGTCGTTTTGGTCAAAACATGAAAATTCTAAAAGTTCCTGTTTTTCTGCTTTAAACTCTAGGTACACATCCAAAATGTATTACTGAGTTGAAAGAAGTGGATTCTGGTGCATGGTTTTGAAACCGCAGTCAGAAAAAAAATCACATCCATATCAACATGTTTATAACCCCCGGCGCTGTCGTTTTGGTCAAAAAATGAAAATTCTAAAAGTTCCTGTTTTTCTGCTTTAAACTCTAGGTACACATCCAAAATGTATTACTGAGTTGAAAGAAGTGGATTCTGGTGCATGGTTTTGAAACCGCAGTCAGAAAAAAAATTACATCCATATCAACATGTTTATAACCCCCGGGGCTGTCGTTCTGGTCAAAAAATGAAAATTCTAAAAGTTCCTGTTTTTCTGCTTTAAACTCTAGGTACACATCCAAAATGTATTACTGACTTGAAAGAAGTGCATTCTGGTGCATGGTTTTGAAACCGCAGTCAGAAAAAAAATCACAACCATATCAACATGTTTATATCCCCCGGAGCTGTCGTTTTGGTCAAAAAATGAAAATTCTAAAAGTTCCTGTTTTTCTGCTTTAAACTCTAGGTACACATCCAAAATGTATAACTGAGTTGAAAGAAGTGGATTCTGGTGCATGGTTTTGAAACCGCAGTCAGAAAAAAAATCACATCCATATCAACATTTTTATAACCCCCGGGGCTGTCGTTTTGGTCAAAAAATGAAAATTATAAAAGTTCAGTTTTTTCTGCTTTAAACTCTAGGTACACATTCAAAATGTATTACTGAGTTGAAAGAAGTGGATTCTGGTGCATGGTTTTGAAACCGCAGTCAGAAAAAAAAATCACATATATATCAACATTTTTATAACTCCCGGGGCTGTCGTTTTGGTCAAAAAATGAAAATTCTAAAAGTTCCTGTTTTTCTGCTTTAAACTCTAGGTACACATCCAAAATGTATTACTGAGTTGAAAGAAGTGGATTCTGGTGCATGGTTTTGAAACTGCAGTCAGAAAAAAAATCACATCCATATCAACATTTTTATAACCCCCGGGGCTGTCGTTTTGGTCAAAAAATGAAAATTCTAAAAGTTCAGTTTTTTCTGCTTTAAACTCTAGGTACACATCCAAAATGTATTACTGACTTGAAAGAAGTGGATTCTGGTGCATGGTTTTGAAACCGCAGTCAGAAAAAAAAATCACATATATATCAACATGTTTATAACCCCCGGGGCTGTCGTTCTGGTCAAAAAATGAAAATTCTAAAAGTTCCTGTTTTTCTGCTTTAAACTCTAGGTACACATCCAAAATGTATTACTGACTTGAAAGAAGTGCATTCTGGTGCATGGTTTTGAAACCGCAGTCAGAAAAAAAATCACAACCATATCAACATGTTTATAACCCCCGGGGCTGTCGTTTTGGTCAAAAAATGACAATTCTAAAAGTTCAGTTTTTTCTGCTTTAAACTCTAGGTACACATCCAAAATGTATTACTGAGTTGAAAGAAGTGGATTCTGGTGCATGGTTTTGAAACCGCAGTCAGAAAAGAAAATCACATCCATATCAACATGTTTATAACCCCCGGGGCTGTCGTTTTGGTCAAAAAATGAAAATTCTAAAAGTTCCGGTTTTTCTGCTTTAACCTCTAGGTACACATCCAAAATGTATTACTGAGTTGAAAGAAGTGGATTCTGGTGCATGGTTTTGAAACCGCAGTCAGAAAAAAAATCACATCCATATCAACATGTTTATAACCCCCGGGGCTGTCGTTTTGGTCAAAAAATGAAAATTCTAAAAGTTCCTGTTTTTCTGCTTTAAACTCTAGGTACACATCCAAAATGTATTACTGAGTTGAAAGAAGTGGATTCTGGTGCATGGTTTTGAAACCGCAGTCAGAAAAAAAATCACATCCATATCAACATGTTTATAATCCCCGGGGCTGTCGTTCTGGTCAAAAAATGAAAATTCTAAAAGTTCCTGTTTTTCTGCTTTAAACTCTAGGTACACATCCAAAATGTATTACTGAGTTGAAAGAAGTGGATTCTGGTGCATGGTTTTGAAACCGCAGTCAGAAAAAAAATCACATCCATATCAAAATGTTTATAACCCCCGGGGCTGTCGTTCTGGTCAAAAAATGAAAATTCTAAAAGTTCCTGTTTTTCTGCTTTAAACTCTAGGTACACATCCAAAATGTATTACTGACTTGAAAGAAGTGCATTCTGGTGCATGGTTTTGAAACCGCAGTCAGAAAAAAATCACATCCATATCAACATGTTTATAACCCCCGGGGCTGTCGTTTTGGTCAAAAAATGAAAATTCTAAAAGTTCCTGTTTTTCTGCTTTAAACTCTAGGTACACATCCAAAATGTATTACTGAGTTGAAAGAAGTGGATTCTGGTGCATGGTTTTGAAACCGCAGTCAGAAAAAAAATCACATCCATATCAACATGTTTATAACCCCCGGGGCTGTCGTTCTGGTCAAAAAATGAAAATTCTAAAAGTTCCTGTTTTTCTGCTTTAAACTCTAGGTACACATCCAAAATGTATTACTGAGTTGAAAGAAGTGGATTCTGGTGCATGGTTTTGAAACCGCAGTCAGAAAAAAAATCACATCCATATCAACATGTTTATAACCCCCGGGGCTGTCGTTCTGGTCAAAAAATGAAAATTCTAAAAGTTCCTGTTTTTCTGCTTTAAACTCTAGGTACACATCCAAAATGTATTACTGAGTTGAAAGAAGTGGATTCTGGTGCATGGTTTTGAAACCGCAGTCAGAAAAAAAATCACAACCATATCAACATTTTTATAACCCCCGGGGCTGTCGTTTTGGTCAAAAAATGAACATTCTAAAAGTTCCGTTTTTTCTGCTTTAAACTCTAGGTACACATCCAAAATGTATTACTGAGTTGAAAGAAGTGGATTCTGGTGCATGGTTTTGAAACCAAAGTCAGAAAAAAAATCACATCCATATCAACATTTTTATAACCCCCGGGTCTGTCGTTTTAGTCAAAAAATGAAAATTCTAAAAGTTCCGTTTTTTCTGCTTTAAACTCTAGGTACACATCCAAAATGTATTACTGAGTTGAAAGAAGTGGATTCTGGTGCATGGTTTTGAAACCGCAGTCAGAAAAAAAATCACATCCATATCAACATGTTTATAACCCCCGGGGCTGTCGTTTTGGTCAAAAAATGAAAATTCTAAAAGTTCAGTTTTTTCTGCTTTAAACTCTAGGTACACATCCAAAATGTATTACTGAGTTGAAAGAAGTGGATTCTGGTGCATGGTTTTGAAACCGCAGTCAGAAAAAAAAATCACATATATATCAACATTTTTATAACTCCCGGGGCTGTCGTTTTGGTCAAAAAATGAAAATTCTAAAAGTTCCTGTTTTTCTGCTTTAAGCTCTAGGTACACATCCAAAATGTATTACTGACTTGAAAGAAGTGGATTCTGGTGCATGGTTTTGAAACCGCAGTCAGAAAAAAAATCACATCCATATCAACATGTTTATAACCCCCGGGGCTGTCGTTTTGGTCAAAAAATGAAAATTCTAAAAGTTCCGGTTTTTCTGCTTTAACCTCTAGGTACACATCCAAAATGTATTACTGAGTTGAAAGAAGTGGATTCTGGTGCATGGTTTTGAAACCGCAGTCAGAAAAAAAATCACATCCATATCAACATGTTTATAACCCCCGGGGCTGTCGTTTTGGTCAAAAAATGAAAATTCTAAAAGTTCCTGTTTTTCTGCTTTAAACTCTAGGTACACATCCAAAATGTATTACTGAGTTGAAAGAAGTGGATTCTGGTGCATGGTTTTGAAACCGCAGTCAGAAAAAAAATCACATCCATATCAAAATGTTTATAACCCCCGGGGCTGTCGTTCTGGTCAAAAAATGAAAATTCTAAAAGTTCCTGTTTTTCTGCTTTAAACTCTAGGTACACATCCAAAATGTATTACTGACTTGAAAGAAGTGCATTCTGGTGCATGGTTTTGAAACCGCAGTCAGAAAAAAATCACATCCATATCAACATGTTTATAACCCCCGGGGCTGTCGTTTTGGTCAAAAAATGAAAATTCTAAAAGTTCCTGTTTTTCTGCTTTAAACTCTAGGTACACATCCAAAATGTATTACTGAGTTGAAAGAAGTGGATTCTGGTGCATGGTTTTGAAACCGCAGTCAGAAAAAAAATCACATCCATATCAACATGTTTATAACCCCCGGGGCTGTCGTTCTGGTCAAAAAATGAAAATTCTAAAAGTTCCTGTTTTTCTGCTTTAAACTCTAGGTACACATCCAAAATGTATTACTGAGTTGAAAGAAGTGGATTCTGGTGCATGGTTTTGAAACCGCAGTCAGAAAAAAAATCACAACCATATCAACATTTTTATAACCCCCGGGGCTGTCGTTTTGGTCAAAAAATGAACATTCTAAAAGTTCAGTTTTTTCTGCTTTAAACTCTAGGTACACATCCAAAATGTATTACTGAGTTGAAAGAAGTGGATTCTGGTGCATGGTTTTGAAACCAAAGTCAGAAAAAAAATCACATCCATATCAACATTTTTATAACCCCCGGGGCTGTCGTTTTGGTCAAAAATCGAAAATTCTAAAAGTTCAGTTTTTTCTGCTTTAAACTCTAGGTACACATCCAAAATGTATTACTGACTTGAAAGAAGTGGATTCTGGTGCATGGTTTTGAAACCGCAGTCAGAAAAAAAATCACATATATATCAACATTTTTATAACTCCCGGGGCTGTCGTTTTGGTCAAAAAATGAAAATTCTAAAAGTTCCTGTTTTTCTGCTTTAAACTCTAGGTACACATCCAAAATGTATTACTGAGTTGAAAGAAGTGGATTCTGGTGCATGGTTTTGAAACTGCAGTCAGAAAAAAAAATCACATCCATATCAACATTTTTATAACCCCCGGGGCTGTCGTTTTGGTCAAAAAATGAAAATTCTAAAAGTTCAGTTTTTTCTGCTTTAAACTCTAGGTACACATCCAAAATGTATTACTGACTTGAAAGAAGTGGATTCTGGTGCATGGTTTTGAAACCGCAGTCAGAAAAAAAAATCACATATATATCAACATTTTTATAACTCCCGGGGCTGTTGTTTTGGTCAAAAAATGAAAATTCTAAAAGTTCCTGTTTTTCTGCTTTAAACTCTAGGTACACATCCAAAATGTATTACTGAGTTGAAAGAAGTGGATTCTGGTGCATGGTTTTGATACCGCAGTCAGAAAAAAAATCACAACCATATCAACATGTTTATAACCCCCGGGGCTGTCGTTTTGGTCAAAAAATGAAAATTCTAAAAGTTCCTGTTTTTTCTGCTTTAAACTCTAGGTACACATCCAAAATGTATTACTGAGTTGAAAGAAGTGGATTCTGGTGCATGGTTTTGAAACCGCAGTCAGAAAAAAAATCACATCCATATCAACATTTTTATAACCCCCGGGGCTGTCGTTTTGGTCAAAAAATGAAAATTCTAAAAGTTCAGTTTTTTCTGCTTTAAACTCTAGGTACAAATCCAAAATGTATTACTGAGTTGAAAGAAGTGGATTCTGGTGCATGGTTTTGAAACCGCAGTCAGAAAAAAAATCACATCCATATCAACATGTTTATAATCCCCGGGGCTGTCGTTCTGGTCAAAAAATGAAAATTCTAAAAGTTCCTGTTTTTCTGCTTTAAACTCTAGGTACACATCCAAAATGTATTACTGAGGTGAAAGAAGTGGATTCTGGTGCATGGTTTTGAAACCAAAGTCAGAAAAAAAATCACATCCATATCAACATTTTTATAACCCCCGGGGCTGTCGTTTTGGTCAAAAATCGAAAATTCTAAAAGTTCAGTTTTTTCTGCTTTAAACTCTAGGTACACATCCAAAATGTATTACTGACTTGAAAGAAGTGGATTCTGGTGCATGGTTTTGAAACCGCAGTCAGAAAAAAAATCACATATATATCAACATTTTTATAACTCCCGGGGCTGTCGTTTTGGTCAAAAAATGAAAATTCTAAAAGTTCCTGTTTTTCTGCTTTAAACTCTAGGTACACATCCAAAATGTATTACTGAGTTGAAAGAAGTGGATTCTGGTGCATGGTTTTGAAACTGCAGTCAGAAAAAAAAATCACATCCATATCAACATTTTTATAACCCCCGGGGCTGTCGTTTTGGTCAAAAAATGAAAATTCTAAAAGTTCAGTTTTTTCTGCTTTAAACTCTAGGTACACATCCAAAATGTATTACTGACTTGAAAGAAGTGGATTCTGGTGCATGGTTTTGAAACCGCAGTCAGAAAAAAAAATCACATATATATCAACATTTTTATAACTCCCGGGGCTGTTGTTTTGGTCAAAAAATGAAAATTCTAAAAGTTCCTGTTTTTCTGCTTTAAACTCTAGGTACACATCCAAAATGTATTACTGAGTTGAAAGAAGTGGATTCTGGTGCATGGTTTTGATACCGCAGTCAGAAAAAAAATCACAACCATATCAACATGTTTATAACCCCCGGGGCTGTCGTTTTGGTCAAAAAATGAAAATTCTAAAAGTTCCTGTTTTTTCTGCTTTAAACTCTAGGTACACATCCAAAATGTATTACTGAGTTGAAAGAAGTGGATTCTGGTGCATGGTTTTGAAACCGCAGTCAGAAAAAAAATCACATCCATATCAACATTTTTATAACCCCCGGGGCTGTCGTTTTGGTCAAAAAATGAAAATTCTAAAAGTTCAGTTTTTTCTGCTTTAAACTCTAGGTACAAATCCAAAATGTATTACTGAGTTGAAAGAAGTGGATTCTGGTGCATGGTTTTGAAACCGCAGTCAGAAAAAAAATCACATCCATATCAACATGTTTATAATCCCCGGGGCTGTCGTTCTGGTCAAAAAATGAAAATTCTAAAAGTTCCTGTTTTTCTGCTTTAAACTCTAGGTACACATCCAAAATGTATTACTGAGTTGAAAGAAGTGGATTCTGGTGCATGGTTTTGAAACTGCAGTCAGAAAAAAAATCACATCCATATCAACATTTTTATAACCCCCGGGGCTGTCGTTTTGGTCAAAAAATGAAAATTCTAAAAGTTCAGTTTTTTCTGCTTTAAACTCTAGGTACACATCCAAAATGTATTACTGAGTTGAAAGAAGTGGATTCTGGTGCATGGTTTTGAAACCAAAGTCAGAAAAAAAATCACATCCATATCAACATTTTTATAACCCCCGGGTCTGTCGTTTTAGTCAAAAAATGAAAATTCTAAAAGTTCCGTTTTTTCTGCTTTAAACTCTAGGTACACATCCAAAATGTATTACTGACTTGAAAGAAGTGCATTCTGGTGCATGGTTTTGAAACCGCAGTCAGAAAAAAATCACATCCATATCAACATGTTTATAACCCCCGGGGCTGTCGTTTTGGTCAAAAAATGAAAATTCTAAAAGTTCCTGTTTTTCTGCTTTAAACTCTAGGTACACATCCAAAATGTATTACTGAGTTGAAAGAAGTGGATTCTGGTGCATGGTTTTGAAACCGCAGTCAGAAAAAAAAATCACATCCATATCAACATGTTTATAACCCCCGGGGCTGTCTTTCTGGTCAAAAAATGAAAATTCTAAAAGTTCCTGTTTTTCTGCTTTAAACTCTAGGTACACATCCAAAATGTATTACTGACTTGAAAGAAGTGCATTCTGGTGCATGGTTTTGAAACCGCAGTCAGAAAAAAATCACATCCATATCAACATGTTTATAACCCCCGGGGCTGTCGTTTTGGTCAAAAAATGAAAATTCTAAAAGTTCCTGTTTTTCTGCTTTAAACTCTAGGTACACATCCAAAATGTATTACTGAGTTGAAAGAAGTGGATTCTGGTGCATGGTTTTGAAACCGCAGTCAGAAAAAAAATCACATCCATATCAACATGTTTATAACCCCCGGGGCTGTCGTTTTGGTCAAAAAATGAAAATTCTAAAAGTTCAGTTTTTTCTGCTTTAAACTCTAGGTACACATCCAAAATGTATTACTGAGTTGAAAGAAGTGGATTCTGGTGCATGGTTTTGAAACCGCAGTCAGAAAAAAAATCACATCCATATCAACATGTTTATAACCCCCGGGGCTGTCTTTCTGGTCAAAAAATGAAAATTCTAAAAGTTCCTGTTTTTCTGCTTTAAACTCTAGGTACACATCCAAAATGTATTACTGACTTGAAAGAAGTGCATTCTGGTGCATGGTTTTGAAACCGCAGTCAGAAAAAAATCACATCCATATCAACATGTTTATAACCCCCGGGGCTGTCGTTTTGGTCAAAAAATGAAAATTCTAAAAGTTCCTGTTTTTCTGCTTTAAACTCTAGGTACACATCCAAAATGTATTACTGAGTTGAAAGAAGTGGATTCTGGTGCATGGTTTTGAAACCGCAGTCAGAAAAAAAAATCACATCCATATCAACATGTTTATAACCCCCGGGGCTGTCTTTCTGGTCAAAAAATGAAAATTCTAAAAGTTCCTGTTTTTCTGCTTTAAACTCTAGGTACACATCCAAAATGTATTACTGAGTTGAAAGAAGTGGATTCTGGTGCATGGTTTTGAAACCGCAGTCAGAAAAAAAATCACATCCATATCAACATGTTTATACCCCCCGGGGCTGTCGTTCTGGTCAAAAAATGAAAATTCTAAAAGTTCCTGTTTTTCTGCTTTAAACTCTAGGTACACATCCAAAATTTATTACTGAGTTGAAAGAAGTGGATTCTGGTGCATGGTTTTGAAACCGCAGTCAGAAAAAAAATCACAAACATATCAACATTTTTATAACCCCCGGGGCTGTCGTTTTGGTCAAAAAATGAACATTCTAAAAGTTCCGGTTTTTCTGCTTTAAACTCTAGGTACACATCCAAAATGTATTACTGAGTTGAAAGAAGTGGATTCTGGTGCATGGTTTTGAAACCAAAGTCAGAAAAAAAATCACATCCATATCAACATTTTTATAACCCCCGGGTCTGTCGTTTTAGTCAAAAAATGAAAATTCTAAAAGTTCCGTTTTTTCTGCTTTAAACTCTAGGTACACATCCAAAATGTATTACTGAGTTGAAAGAAGTGGATTCTGGTGCATGGTTTTGAAACCGCAGTCAGAAAAAAAATCACATCCATATCAACATGTTTATAACCCCCGGGGCTGTCGTTCTGGTCAAAAAATGAAAATTCTAAAAGTTCCTGTTTTTCTGCTTTAAACTCTAGGTACACATCCAAAATGTATTACTGAGTTGAAAGAAGTGGATTCTGGTGCATGGTTTTGAAACCGCAGTCAGAAAAAAAAATCACATATATATCAACATTTTTATAACTCCCGGGGCTGTCGTTTTGGTCAAAAAAATGAAAATTCTAAAAGTTCCTGTTTTTCTGCTTTAAACTCTAGGTACACATCCAAAATGTATTACTGAGTTGAAAGAAGTGGATTCTGGTGCATGGTTTTGAAACCGCAGTCAGAAAAAAAATCACATCCATATCAACATGTTTATAACCCCCGGGGCTGTCGTTTTGGTCAAAAAATGAAAATTCTAAAAGTTCAGTTTTTTCTGCTTTAAACTCTAGGTACACATCCAAAATGTATTACTGAGTTGAAAGAAGTGGATTCTGGTGCATGGTATTAAAACCGCAGTCAGAAAAAAAATCACATCCATATCAACATGTTTATAACCCCCGGGGCTGTCGTTTTGGTCAAAAAATGAAAATTCTAAAAGTTCAGTTTTTTCTGCTTTAAACTCTAGGTACACATCCAAAATGTATTACTGAGTTGAAAGAAGTGGATTCTGGTGCATGGTTTTGAAACCGCAGTCAGAAAAAAAATCACATCCATATCAACATGTTTATAACCCCCGGGGCTGTCGTTCTGGTCAAAAAATGAAAATTCTAAAAGTTCCTGTTTTTCTGCTTTAAACTCTAGGTACACATCCAAAATGTATTACTGAGTTGAAAGAAGTGGATTCTGGTGCATGGTTTTGAAACCGCAGTCAGAAAAAAAAATCACATATATATCAACATTTTTATAACTCCCGGGGCTGTCGTTTTGGTCAAAAAATGAAAATTCTAAAAGTTCCTGTTTTTCTGCTTTAAACTCTAGGTACACATCCAAAAGTATTACCGAGTTGAAAGAAGTGGATTCTGGTGCATGGTTTTGAAACCGCAGTCAGAAAAAAAATCACATCCATATCAACATGTTTATAATCCCCGGGGCTGTCGTTCTGGTCAAAAAATGAAAATTCTAAAAGTTCCTGTTTTTCTGCTTTAAACTCTAGGTACACATCCAAAATGTATTACTGAGTTGAAAGAAGTGGATTCTGGTGCATGGTTTTGAAACCGCAGTCAGAAAAGAAATCACATCCATATCAACATGTTTATAACCCCCGGGGCTGTCGTTCTGGTCAAAAAATGAAAATTCTAAAAGTTCCTGTTTTTCTGCTTTAAACTCTAGGTACACATCCAAAATGTATTACTGACTTGAAAGAAGTGCATTCTGGTGCATGGTTTTGAAACCGCAGTCAGAAAAAAATCACATCCATATCAACATGTTTATAACCCCCGGGGCTGTCGTTTTGGTCAAAAAATGAAAATTCTAAAAGTTCCTGTTTTTCTGCTTTAAACTCTAGGTACACATCCAAAATGTATTACTGAGTTGAAAGAAGTGGATTCTGGTGCATGGTTTTGAAACCGCAGTCAGAAAAAAAATCACATCCATATCAACATGTTTATATACCCCGGGGCTGTCGTTCTGGTCAAAAAATGAAAATTCTAAAAGTTCCTGTTTTTCTGCTTTAAACTCTAGGTACACATCCAAAATTTATTACTGAGTTGAAAGAAGTGGATTCTGGTGCATGGTTTTGAAACCGCAGTCAGAAAAAAAATCACAACCATATCAAATTTTTATAACCCCCGGGGCTGTCGTTTTGGTCAAAAAATGAAAATTCTAAAAGTTCAGTTTTTTCTGCTTTAAACTCTAGGTACACATCCAAAATGTATTACTGAGTTGAAAGAAGTGGATTCTGGTGCATGGTTTTGAAACCGCAGTCAGAAAAAAAAAATCACATATATATCAACATTTTTATAACTCCCGGGGCTGTCGTTTTGGTCAAAAAATGAAAATTCTAAAAGTTCCTGTTTTTCTGCTTTAAACTCTAGGTACACATCCAAAATGTATTACTGAGTTGAAAGAAGTGGATTCTGGTGCATGGTTTTGAAACCGCAGTCAGAAAAAAAAATCACATATATATCAACATTTTTATAACTCCCGGGGCTGTCGTTTTGGTCAAAAAATGAAAATTCTAAAAGTTCCTGTTTTTCTGCTTTAAACTCTAGGTACACATCCAAAATGTATTACTGAGTTGAAAGAAGTGGATTCTGGTGCATGGTTTTGAAACCGCAGTCAGAAAAAAAAATCACATATATATCAACATTTTTATAACTCCCGGGGCTGTCGTTTTGGTCAAAAAAATGAAAATTCTAAAAGTTCCTGTTTTTCTGCTTTAAACTCTAGGTACACATCCAAAATGTATTACTGAGTTGAAAGAAGTGGATTCTGGTGCATGGTTTTGAAACCGCAGTCAGAAAAAAAATCACATCCATATCAACATGTTTATAACCCCCGGGGCTGTCGTTTTGGTCAAAAAATGAAAATTCTAAAAGTTCAGTTTTTTCTGCTTTAAACTCTAGGTACACATCCAAAATGTATTACTGAGTTGAAAGAAGTGGATTCTGGTGCATGGTATTAAAACCGCAGTCAGAAAAAAAATCACATCCATATCAACATGTTTATAACCCCCGGGGCTGTCGTTTTGGTCAAAAAATGAAAATTCTAAAAGTTCAGTTTTTTCTGCTTTAAACTCTAGGTACACATCCAAAATGTATTACTGAGTTGAAAGAAGTGGATTCTGGTGCATGGTTTTGAAACCGCAGTCAGAAAAAAAATCACATCCATATCAACATGTTTATAACCCCCGGGGCTGTCGTTCTGGTCAAAAAATGAAAATTCTAAAAGTTCCTGTTTTTCTGCTTTAAACTCTAGGTACACATCCAAAATGTATTACTGAGTTGAAAGAAGTGGATTCTGGTGCATGGTTTTGAAACCGCAGTCTGAAAAAAAAATCACATATATATCAACATTTTTATAACTCCCGGGGCTGTCGTTTTGGTCAAAAAATGAAAATTCTAAAAGTTCCTGTTTTTCTGCTTTAAACTCTAGGTACACATCCAAAATGTATTACTGAGTTGAAAGAAGTGGATTCTGGTGCATGGTTTTGAAACCGCAGTCAGAAAAAAAATCACATCCATATCAACATGTTTATAATCCCCGGGGCTGTCGTTCTGGTCAAAAAATGAAAATTCTAAAAGTTCCTGTTTTTCTGCTTTAAACTCTAGGTACACATCCAAAATGTATTACTGAGTTGAAAGAAGTGGATTCTGGTGCATGGTTTTGAAACCGCAGTCAGAAAAGAAATCACATCCATATCAACATGTTTATAACCCCCGGGGCTGTCGTTCTGGTCAAAAAATGAAAATTCTAAAAGTTCCTGTTTTTCTGCTTTAAACTCTAGGTACACATCCAAAATGTATTACTGACTTGAAAGAAGTGCATTCTGGTGCATGGTTTTGAAACCGCAGTCAGAAAAAAATCACATCCATATCAACATGTTTATAACCCCCGGGGCTGTCGTTTTGGTCAAAAAATGAAAATTCTAAAAGTTCCTGTTTTTCTGCTTTAAACTCTAGGTACACATCCAAAATGTATTACTGAGTTGAAAGAAGTGGATTCTGGTGCATGGTTTTGAAACCGCAGTCAGAAAAAAAATCACATCCATATCAACATGTTTATATACCCCGGGGCTGTCGTTCTGGTCAAAAAATGAAAATTCTAAAAGTTCCTGTTTTTCTGCTTTAAACTCTAGGTACACATCCAAAATTTATTACTGAGTTGAAAGAAGTGGATTCTGGTGCATGGTTTTGAAACCGCAGTCAGAAAAAAAATCACAACCATATCAACATTTTTATAACCCCCGGGGCTGTCGTTTTGGTCAAAAAATGAAAATTCTAAAAGTTCAGTTTTTTCTGCTTTAAACTCTAGGTACACATCCAAAATGTATTACTGAGTTGAAAGAAGTGGATTCTGGTGCATGGTTTTGAAACCGCAGTCAGAAAAAAAAATCACATATATATCAACATTTTTATAACTCCCGGGGCTGTCGTTTTGGTCAAAAAATGAAAATTCTAAAAGTTCCTGTTTTTCTGCTTTAAGCTCTAGGTACACATCCAAAATGTATTACTGACTTGAAAGAAGTGGATTCTGGTGCATGGTTTTGAAACCGCAGTCAGAAAAAAAATCACATCCATATCAACATGTTTATAACCCCCGGGGCTGTCGTTTTGGTCAAAAAATGAAAATTCTAAAAGTTCAGTTTTTTCTGCTTTAAACTCTAGGTACACATCCAAAATGTATTACTGAGTTGAAAGAAGTGGATTCTGGTGCATGGTTTTGAAACCGCAGTCAGAAAAAAAAATCACATATATATCAACATTTTTATAACTCCCGGGGCTGTCGTTTTGGTCAAAAAATGAAAATTCTAAAAGTTCCTGTTTTTCTGCTTTAAACTCTAGGTACACATCCAAAATGTATTACTGAGTTGAAAGAAGTGGATTCTGGTGCATGGTTTTGAAACCGCAGTCAGAAAAGAAATCACATCCATATCAACATGTTTATAACCCCCGGGGCTGTCGTTCTGGTCAAAAAATGAAAATTCTAAAAGTTCCTGTTTTTCTGCTTTAAACTCTAGGTACACATCCAAAATGTATTACTGACTTGAAAGAAGTGCATTCTGGTGCATGGTTTTGAAACCGCAGTCAGAAAAAAATCACATCCATATCAACATGTTTATAACCCCCGGGGCTGTCGTTTTGGTCAAAAAATGAAAATTCTAAAAGTTCCTGTTTTTCTGCTTTAAACTCTAGGTACACATCCAAAATGTATTACTGAGTTGAAAGAAGTGGATTCTGGTGCATGGTTTTGAAACCGCAGTCAGAAAAAAAATCACATCCATATCAACATGTTTATATACCCCGGGGCTGTCGTTCTGGTCAAAAAATGAAAATTCTAAAAGTTCCTGTTTTTCTGCTTTAAACTCTAGGTACACATCCAAAATTTATTACTGAGTTGAAAGAAGTGGATTCTGGTGCATGGTTTTGAAACCGCAGTCAGAAAAAAAATCACAACCATATCAAATTTTTATAACCCCCGGGGCTGTCGTTTTGGTCAAAAAATGAAAATTCTAAAAGTTCAGTTTTTTCTGCTTTAAACTCTAGGTACACATCCAAAATGTATTACTGAGTTGAAAGAAGTGGATTCTGGTGCATGGTTTTGAAACCGCAGTCAGAAAAAAAAAATCACATATATATCAACATTTTTATAACTCCCGGGGCTGTCGTTTTGGTCAAAAAATGAAAATTCTAAAAGTTCCTGTTTTTCTGCTTTAAACTCTAGGTACACATCCAAAATGTATTACTGAGTTGAAAGAAGTGGATTCTGGTGCATGGTTTTGAAACCGCAGTCAGAAAAAAAAATCACATATATATCAACATTTTTATAACTCCCGGGGCTGTCGTTTTGGTCAAAAAATGAAAATTCTAAAAGTTCCTGTTTTTCTGCTTTAAACTCTAGGTACACATCCAAAATGTATTACTGAGTTGAAAGAAGTGGATTCTGGTGCATGGTTTTGAAACCGCAGTCAGAAAAAAAAATCACATATATATCAACATTTTTATAACTCCCGGGGCTGTCGTTTTGGTCAAAAAAATGAAAATTCTAAAAGTTCCTGTTTTTCTGCTTTAAACTCTAGGTACACATCCAAAATGTATTACTGAGTTGAAAGAAGTGGATTCTGGTGCATGGTTTTGAAACCGCAGTCAGAAAAAAAATCACATCCATATCAACATGTTTATAACCCCCGGGGCTGTCGTTTTGGTCAAAAAATGAAAATTCTAAAAGTTCAGTTTTTTCTGCTTTAAACTCTAGGTACACATCCAAAATGTATTACTGAGTTGAAAGAAGTGGATTCTGGTGCATGGTATTAAAACCGCAGTCAGAAAAAAAATCACATCCATATCAACATGTTTATAACCCCCGGGGCTGTCGTTTTGGTCAAAAAATGAAAATTCTAAAAGTTCAGTTTTTTCTGCTTTAAACTCTAGGTACACATCCAAAATGTATTACTGAGTTGAAAGAAGTGGATTCTGGTGCATGGTTTTGAAACCGCAGTCAGAAAAAAAATCACATCCATATCAACATGTTTATAACCCCCGGGGCTGTCGTTCTGGTCAAAAAATGAAAATTCTAAAAGTTCCTGTTTTTCTGCTTTAAACTCTAGGTACACATCCAAAATGTATTACTGAGTTGAAAGAAGTGGATTCTGGTGCATGGTTTTGAAACCGCAGTCTGAAAAAAAAATCACATATATATCAACATTTTTATAACTCCCGGGGCTGTCGTTTTGGTCAAAAAATGAAAATTCTAAAAGTTCCTGTTTTTCTGCTTTAAACTCTAGGTACACATCCAAAATGTATTACTGAGTTGAAAGAAGTGGATTCTGGTGCATGGTTTTGAAACCGCAGTCAGAAAAAAAATCACATCCATATCAACATGTTTATAATCCCCGGGGCTGTCGTTCTGGTCAAAAAATGAAAATTCTAAAAGTTCCTGTTTTTCTGCTTTAAACTCTAGGTACACATCCAAAATGTATTACTGAGTTGAAAGAAGTGGATTCTGGTGCATGGTTTTGAAACCGCAGTCAGAAAAGAAATCACATCCATATCAACATGTTTATAACCCCCGGGGCTGTCGTTCTGGTCAAAAAATGAAAATTCTAAAAGTTCCTGTTTTTCTGCTTTAAACTCTAGGTACACATCCAAAATGTATTACTGACTTGAAAGAAGTGCATTCTGGTGCATGGTTTTGAAACCGCAGTCAGAAAAAAATCACATCCATATCAACATGTTTATAACCCCCGGGGCTGTCGTTTTGGTCAAAAAATGAAAATTCTAAAAGTTCCTGTTTTTCTGCTTTAAACTCTAGGTACACATCCAAAATGTATTACTGAGTTGAAAGAAGTGGATTCTGGTGCATGGTTTTGAAACCGCAGTCAGAAAAAAAATCACATCCATATCAACATGTTTATATACCCCGGGGCTGTCGTTCTGGTCAAAAAATGAAAATTCTAAAAGTTCCTGTTTTTCTGCTTTAAACTCTAGGTACACATCCAAAATTTATTACTGAGTTGAAAGAAGTGGATTCTGGTGCATGGTTTTGAAACCGCAGTCAGAAAAAAAATCACAACCATATCAACATTTTTATAACCCCCGGGGCTGTCGTTTTGGTCAAAAAATGAAAATTCTAAAAGTTCAGTTTTTTCTGCTTTAAACTCTAGGTACACATCCAAAATGTATTACTGAGTTGAAAGAAGTGGATTCTGGTGCATGGTTTTGAAACCGCAGTCAGAAAAAAAAATCACATATATATCAACATTTTTATAACTCCCGGGGCTGTCGTTTTGGTCAAAAAATGAAAATTCTAAAAGTTCCTGTTTTTCTGCTTTAAACTCTAGGTACACATCCAAAATGTATTACTGAGTTGAAAGAAGTGGATTCTGGTGCATGGTTTTGAAACCGCAGTCAGAAAAAAAAATCACATATATATCAACATTTTTATAACTCCCGGGGCTGTCGTTTTGGTCAAAAAATGAAAATTCTAAAAGTTCCTGTTTTTCTGCTTTAAACTCTAGGTACACATCCAAAATGTATTACTGACTTGAAAGAAGTGGATTCTGGTGCATGGTTTTGAAACCGCAGTCAGAAAAAAAAATCACATATATATCAACATTTTTATAACTCCCGGGGCTGTCGTTTTGGTCAAAAAATGAAAATTCTAAAAGTTCCTGTTTTTCTGCTTTAAACTCTAGGTACACATCCAAAATGTATTACTGAGTTGAAAGAAGTGAATTTTGGTGCATGGTTTTGAAACTGCAGTCAGAAAAAAAATCACATCCATATCAACATTTTTATAACCCCCGGGGCTGTCGTTTTGGTCAAAAAATGAAAATTCTAAAAGTTCAGTTTTTTCTGCTTTAAACTCTAGGTACACATCCAAAATGTATTACTGACTTGAAAGAAGTGGATTCTGGTGCATGGTTTTGAAACCGCAGTCAGAAAAAAAAATCACATATATATCAACATTTTTATAACTCCCGGGGCTGTCGTTTTGGTCAAAACATGAAAATTCTAAAAGTTCCTGTTTTTCTGCTTTAAACTCTAGGTACACATCCAAAATGTATTACTGAGTTGAAAGAAGTGGATTCTGGTGCATGGTTTTGAAACCGCAGTCAGAAAAAAAATCACATCCATATCAACATGTTTATAACCCCCGGCGCTGTCGTTTTGGTCAAAAAATGAAAATTCTAAAAGTTCCTGTTTTTCTGCTTTAAACTCTAGGTACACATCCAAAATGTATTACTGAGTTGAAAGAAGTGGATTCTGGTGCATGGTTTTGAAACCGCAGTCAGAAAAAAAATTACATCCATATCAACATGTTTATAACCCCCGGGGCTGTCGTTCTGGTCAAAAAATGAAAATTCTAAAAGTTCCTGTTTTTCTGCTTTAAACTCTAGGTACACATCCAAAATGTATTACTGACTTGAAAGAAGTGCATTCTGGTGCATGGTTTTGAAACCGCAGTCAGAAAAAAAATCACAACCATATCAACATGTTTATAGCCCCCGGAGCTGTCGTTTTGGTCAAAAAAATGAAAATTCTAAAAGTTCCTGTTTTTCTGCTTTAAACTCTAGGTACACATCCAAAATGTATAACTGAGTTGAAAGAAGTGGATTCTGGTGCATGGTTTTGAAACCGCAGTCAGAAAAAAAATCACATGCATATCAACATTTTTATAACCCCCGGGGCTGTCGTTTTGGTCAAAAAATGAAAATTATAAAAGTTCAGTTTTTTCTGCTTTAAACTCTAGGTACACATCCAAAATGTATTACTGAGTTGAAAGAAGTGGATTCTGGTGCATGGTTTTGAAACCGCAGTCAAAAAAAAAAATCACATATATATCAACATTTTTATAACTCCCGGGGCTGTCGTTTTGGTCAAAAAATGAAAATTCTAAAAGTTCCTGTTTTTCTGCTTTAAACTCTAGGTACACATCCAAAATGTATTACTGAGTTGAAAGAAGTGGATTTTGGTGCATGGTTTTGAAACTGCAGTCAGAAAAAAAATCACATCCATATCAACATTTTTATAACCCCCGGGGCTGTCGTTTTGGTCAAAAAATGAAAATTCTAAAAGTTCAGTTTTTTCTGCTTTAAACTCTAGGTACACATCCAAAATGTATTACTGACTTGAAAGAAGTGGATTCTGGTGCATGGTTTTGAAACCGCAGTCAGAAAAAAAAATCACATATATATCAACATGTTTATAACCCCCGGGGCTGTCGTTCTGGTCAAAAAATGAAAATTCTAAAAGTTCCTGTTTTTCTGCTTTAAACTCTAGGTACACATCCAAAATGTATTACTGACTTGAAAGAAGTGCATTCTGGTGCATGGTTTTGAAACCGCAGTCAGAAAAAAAATCACAACCATATCAACATGTTTATAACCCCCGGGGCTGTCGTTTTGGTCAAAAAATGACAATTCTAAAAGTTCAGTTTTTTCTGCTTTAAACTCTAGGTACACATCCAAAATGTATTACTGAGTTGAAAGAAGTGGATTCTGGTGCATGGTTTTGAAACCGCAGTCAGAAAAGAAAATCACATATATATCAACATTTTTATAACTCCCGGGGCTGTCGTTTTGGTCAAAAAATGAAAATTCTAAAAGTTCCTGTTTTTTCTGCTTTAAACTCTAGGTACACATCCAAAATGTATTACTGACTTGAAAGAAGTGGATTCTGGTGCATGGTTTTGAAACCGCAGTCAGAAAAAAAATCACATCCATATCAACATGTTTATAACCCCCGGGGCTGTCGTTTTGGTCAAAAAATGAAAATTCTAAAAGTTCCGGTTTTTCTGCTTTAACCTCTAGGTACACATCCAAAATGTATTACTGAGTTGAAAGAAGTGGATTCTGGTGCATGGTTTTGAAACCGCAGTCGGAAAAAAAATCACATCCATATCAACATGTTTATAACCCCCGGGGCTGTCGTTTTGGTCAAAAAATGAAAATTCTAAAAGTTCCTGTTTTTCTGCTTTAAACTCTAGGTACACATCCAAAATGTATTACTGAGTTGAAAGAAGTGGATTCTGGTGCATGGTTTTGAAACCGCAGTCAGAAAAAAAATCACATCCATATCAACATGTTTATAATCCCCGGGGCTGTCGTTCTGGTCAAAAAATGAAAATTCTAAAAGTTCCTGTTTTTCTGCTTTAAACTCTAGGTACACATCCAAAATGTATTACTGAGTTGAAAGAAGTGGATTCTGGTGCATGGTTTTGAAACCGCAGTCAGAAAAAAAATCACATCCATATCAAAATGTTTATAACCCCCGGGGCTGTCGTTCTGGTCAAAAAATGAAAATTCTAAAAGTTCCTGTTTTTCTGCTTTAAACTCTAGGTACACATCCAAAATGTATTACTGACTTGAAAGAAGTGCATTCTGGTGCATGGTTTTGAAACCGCAGTCAGAAAAAAATCACATCCATATCAACATGTTTATAACCCCCGGGGCTGTCGTTTTGGTCAAAAAATGAAAATTCTAAAAGTTCCTGTTTTTCTGCTTTAAACTCTAGGTACACATCCAAAATGTATTACTGAGTTGAAAGAAGTGGATTCTGGTGCATGGTTTTGAAACCGCAGTCAGAAAAAAAATCACATCCATATCAACATGTTTATAACCCCCGGGGCTGTCGTTCTGGTCAAAAAATGAAAATTCTAAAAGTTCCTGTTTTTCTGCTTTAAACTCTAGGTACACATCCAAAATGTATTACTGAGTTGAAAGAAGTGGATTCTGGTGCATGGTTTTGAAACCGCAGTCAGAAAAAAAATCACATCCATATCAACATGTTTATAACCCCCCCGGGGCTGTCGTTCTGGTCAAAAAATGAAAATTCTAAAAGTTCCTGTTTTTCTGCTTTAAACTCTAGGTACACATCCAAAATGTATTACTGAGTTGAAAGAAGTGGATTCTGGTGCATGGTTTTGAAACCGCAGTCAGAAAAAAAATCACAACCATATCAACATTTTTATAACCCCCGGGGCTGTCGTTTTGGTCAAAAAATGAACATTCTAAAAGTTCCGTTTTTTCTGCTTTAAACTCTAGGTACACATCCAAAATGTATTACTGAGTTGAAAGAAGTGGATTCTGGTGCATGGTTTTGAAACCAAAGTCAGAAAAAAAATCACATCCATATCAACATTTTTATAACCCCCGGGTCTGTCGTTTTAGTCAAAAAATGAAAATTCTAAAAGTTCCGTTTTTTCTGCTTTAAACTCTAGGTACACATCCAAAATGTATTACTGAGTTGAAAGAAGTGGATTCTGATGCATGGTTTTGAAACCGCAGTCAGAAAAAAAATCACATCCATATCAACATGTTTATAACCCCCGGGGCTGTCGTTTTGGTCAAAAAATGAAAATTCTAAAAGTTCAGTTTTTTCTGCTTTAAACTCTAGGTACACATCCAAAATGTATTACTGAGTTGAAAGAAGTGGATTCTGGTGCATGGTTTTGAAACCGCAGTCAGAAAAAAAAATCACATATATATCAACATTTTTATAACTCCCGGGGCTGTCGTTTTGGTCAAAAAATGAAAATTCTAAAAGTTCCTGTTTTTCTGCTTTAAGCTCTAGGTACACATCCAAAATGTATTACTGACTTGAAAGAAGTGGATTCTGGTGCATGGTTTTGAAACCGCAGTCAGAAAAAAAATCACATCCATATCAACATGTTTATAACCCCCGGGGCTGTCGTTTTGGTCAAAAAATGAAAATTCTAAAAGTTCCGGTTTTTCTGCTTTAACCTCTAGGTACACATCCAAAATGTATTACTGAGTTGAAAGAAGTGGATTCTGGTGCATGGTTTTGAAACCGCAGTCAGAAAAAAAATCACATCCATATCAACATGTTTATAACCCCCGGGGCTGTCGTTTTGGTCAAAAAATGAAAATTCTAAAAGTTCCTGTTTTTCTGCTTTAAACTCTAGGTACACATCCAAAATGTATTACTGAGTTGAAAGAAGTGGATTCTGGTGCATGGTTTTGAAACCGCAGTCAGAAAAAAAATCACATCCATATCAACATGTTTATAATCCCCGGGGCTGTCGTTCTGGTCAAAAAATGAAAATTCTAAAAGTTCCTGTTTTTCTGCTTTAAACTCTAGGTACACATCCAAAATGTATTACTGAGTTGAAAGAAGTGGATT
Source organism: Crinia signifera (assembly GCF_055691185.1). Lineage (NCBI taxonomy): Eukaryota > Metazoa > Chordata > Amphibia > Anura > Myobatrachidae > Crinia > Crinia signifera. Next base: position 21,431,246 of record NC_139227.1, read on the forward strand.
CTGGTGCATGGTTTTGAAACCGCAGTCAGAAAAAAAATCACATCCATATCAAAATGTTTATAATCCCCGGGGCTGTCGTTCTGGTCAAAAAATGAAAATTCTAAAAGTTCCTGTTTTTCTGCTTTAAACTCTAGGTACACATCCAAAATGTATTACTGACTTGAAAGAAGTGCATTCTGGTGCATGGTTTTGAAACCGCAGTCAGAAAAAAATCACATCCATATCAACATGTTTATAACCCCCGGGGCTGTCGTTTTGGTCAAAAAATGAAAATTCTAAAAGTTCCTGTTTTTCTGCTTTAAACTCTAGGTACACATCCAAAATGTATTACTGAGTTGAAAGAAGTGGATTCTGGTGCATGGTTTTGAAACCGCAGTCAGAAAAAAAATCACATCCATATCAACATGTTTATAACCCCCGGGGCTGTCGTTCTGGTCAAAAAATGAAAATTCTAAAAGTTCCTGTTTTTCTGCTTTAAACTCTAGGTACACATCCAAAATGTATTACTGAGTTGAAAGAAGTGGATTCTGGTGCATGGTTTTGAAACCGCAGTCAGAAAAAAAATCACATCCATATCAACATGTTTATAACCCCCCCGGGGCTGTCGTTCTGGTCAAAAAATGAAAATTCTAAAAGTTCCTGTTTTTCTGCTTTAAACTCTAGGTACACATCCAAAATGTATTACTGAGTTGAAAGAAGTGGATTCTGGTGCATGGTTTTGAAACCGCAGTCAGAAAAAAAATCACAACCATATCAACATTTTTATAACCCCCGGGGCTGTCGTTTTGGTCAAAAAATGAACATTCTAAAAGTTCCGTTTTTTCTGCTTTAAACTCTAGGTACACATCCAAAATGTATTACTGAGTTGAAAGAAGTGGATTCTGGTGCATGGTTTTGAAACCAAAGTCAGAAAAAAAATCACATCCATATCAACATTTTTATAACCCCCGGGTCTGTCGTTTTAGTCAAAAAATGAAAATTCTAAAAGTTCCGTTTTTTCTGCTTTAAACTCTAGGTACACATCCAAAATGTATTACTGAGTTGAAAGAAGTGGATTCTGATGCATGGTTTTGAAACCGCAGTCAGAAAAAAAATCACATCCATATCAACATGTTTATAACCCCCGGGGCTGTCGTTTTGGTCAAAAAATGAAAATTCTAAAAGTTCAGTTTTTTCTGCTTTAAACTCTAGGTACACATCCAAAATGTATTACTGAGTTGAAAGAAGTGGATTCTGGTGCATGGTTTTGAAACCGCAGTCAGAAAAAAAAATCACATATATATCAACATTTTTATAACTCCCGGGGCTGTCGTTTTGGTCAAAAAATGAAAATTCTAAAAGTTCCTGTTTTTCTGCTTTAAGCTCTAGGTACACATCCAAAATGTATTACTGACTTGAAAGAAGTGGATTCTGGTGCATGGTTTTGAAACCGCAGTCAGAAAAAAAATCACATCCATATCAACATGTTTATAACCCCCGGGGCTGTCGTTTTGGTCAAAAAATGAAAATTCTAAAAGTTCCGGTTTTTCTGCTTTAACCTCTAGGTACACATCCAAAATGTATTACTGAGTTGAAAGAAGTGGATTCTGGTGCATGGTTTTGAAACCGCAGTCAGAAAAAAAATCACATCCATATCAACATGTTTATAACCCCCGGGGCTGTCGTTTTGGTCAAAAAATGAAAATTCTAAAAGTTCCTGTTTTTCTGCTTTAAACTCTAGGTACACATCCAAAATGTATTACTGACTTGAAAGAAGTGCATTCTGGTGCATGGTTTTGAAACCGCAGTCAGAAAAAAATCACATCCATATCAACATGTTTATAACCCCCGGGGCTGTCGTTTTGGTCAAAAAATGAAAATTCTAAAAGTTCCTGTTTTTCTGCTTTAAACTCTAGGTACACATCCAAAATGTATTACTGAGTTGAAAGAAGTGGATTCTGGTGCATGGTTTTGAAACCGCAGTCAGAAAAAAAATCACATCCATATCAACATGTTTATAACCCCCGGGGCTGTCGTTCTGGTCAAAAAATGAAAATTCTAAAAGTTCCTGTTTTTCTGCTTTAAACTCTAGGTACACATCCAAAATGTATTACTGAGTTGAAAGAAGTGGATTCTGGTGCATGGTTTTGAAACCGCAGTCAGAAAAAAAATCACATCCATATCAACATGTTTATAACCCCCGGGGCTGTCGTTCTGGTCAAAAAATGAAAATTCTAAAAGTTCCTGTTTTTCTGCTTTAAACTCTAGGTACACATCCAAAATGTATTACTGAGTTGAAAGAAGTGGATTCTGGTGCATGGTTTTGAAACCGCAGTCAGAAAAAAAATCACAACCATATCAACATTTTTATAACCCCCGGGGCTGTCGTTTTGGTCAAAAAATGAACATTCTAAAAGTTCCGTTTTTTCTGCTTTAAACTCTAGGTACACATCCAAAATGTATTACTGAGTTAAAAGAAGTGGATTCTGGTGCATGGTTTTGAAACCAAAGTCAGAAAAAAAATCACATCCATATCAACATTTTTATAACCCCCGGGTCTGTCGTTTTAGTCAAAAAATGAAAATTCTAAAAGTTCCGTTTTTTCTGCTTTAAACTCTAGGTACACATCCAAAATGTATTACTGAGTTGAAAGAAGTGGATTCTGGTGCATGGTTTTGAAACCGCAGTCAGAAAAAAAATCACATCCATATCAACATGTTTATAATCCCCGGGGCTGTCGTTCTGGTCAAAAAATGAAAATTCTAAAAGTTCCTGTTTTTCTGCTTTAAACTCTAGGTACACATCCAAAATGTATTACTGAGTTGAAAGAAGTGGATTCTGGTGCATGGTTTTGAAACCGCAGTCAGAAAAGAAATCACATCCATATCAACATGTTTATAACCCCCGGGGCTGTCGTTCTGGTCAAAAAATGAAAATTCTAAAAGTTCCTGTTTTTCTGCTTTAAACTCTAGGTACACATCCAAAATGTATTACTGACTTGAAAGAAGTGCATTCTGGTGCATGGTTTTGAAACCGCAGTCAGAAAAAAATCACATCCATATCAACATGTTTATAACCCCCGGGGCTGTCGTTTTGGTCAAAAAATGAAAATTCTAAAAGTTCCTGTTTTTCTGCTTTAAACTCTAGGTACACATCCAAAATGTATTACTGAGTTGAAAGAAGTGGATTCTGGTGCATGGTTTTGAAACCGCAGTCAGAAAAAAAATCACATCCATATCAACATGTTTATATACCCCGGGGCTGTCGTTCTGGTCAAAAAATGAAAATTCTAAAAGTTCCTGTTTTTCTGCTTTAAACTCTAGGTACACATCCAAAATTTATTACTGAGTTGAAAGAAGTGGATTCTGGTGCATGGTTTTGAAACCGCAGTCAGAAAAAAAATCACAACCATATCAACATTTTTATAACCCCCGGGGCTGTCGTTTTGGTCAAAAAATGAAAATTCTAAAAGTTCAGTTTTTTCTGCTTTAAACTCTAGGTACACATCCAAAATGTATTACTGAGTTGAAAGAAGTGGATTCTGGTGCATGGTTTTGAAACCGCAGTCAGAAAAAAAAATCACATATATATCAACATTTTTATAACTCCCGGGGCTGTCGTTTTGGTCAAAAAATGAAAATTCTAAAAGTTCCTGTTTTTCTGCTTTAAGCTCTAGGTACACATCCAAAATGTATTACTGACTTGAAAGAAGTGGATTCTGGTGCATGGTTTTGAAACCGCAGTCAGAAAAAAAATCACATCCATATCAACATGTTTATAACCCCCGGGGCTGTCGTTTTGGTCAAAAAATGAAAATTCTAAAAGTTCAGTTTTTTCTGCTTTAAACTCTAGGTACACATCCAAAATGTATTACTGAGTTGAAAGAAGTGGATTCTGGTGCATGGTTTTGAAACCGCAGTCAGAAAAGAAATCACATCCATATCAACATGTTTATAACCCCCGGGGCTGTCGTTCTGGTCAAAAAATGAAAATTCTAAAAGTTCCTGTTTTTCTGCTTTAAACTCTAGGTACACATCCAAAATGTATTACTGACTTGAAAGAAGTGCATTCTGGTGCATGGTTTTGAAACCGCAGTCAGAAAAAAATCACATCCATATCAACATGTTTATAACCCCCGGGGCTGTCGTTTTGGTCAAAAAATGAAAATTCTAAAAGTTCCTGTTTTTCTGCTTTAAACTCTAGGTACACATCCAAAATGTATTACTGAGTTGAAAGAAGTGGATTCTGGTGCATGGTTTTGAAACCGCAGTCAGAAAAAAAATCACATCCATATCAACATGTTTATATACCCCGGGGCTGTCGTTCTGGTCAAAAAATGAAAATTCTAAAAGTTCCTGTTTTTCTGCTTTAAACTCTAGGTACACATCCAAAATTTATTACTGAGTTGAAAGAAGTGGATTCTGGTGCATGGTTTTGAAACCGCAGTCAGAAAAAAAATCACAACCATATCAAATTTTTATAACCCCCGGGGCTGTCGTTTTGGTCAAAAAATGAAAATTCTAAAAGTTCAGTTTTTTCTGCTTTAAACTCTAGGTACACATCCAAAATGTATTACTGAGTTGAAAGAAGTGGATTCTGGTGCATGGTTTTGAAACCGCAGTCAGAAAAAAAAAATCACATATATATCAACATTTTTATAACTCCCGGGGCTGTCGTTTTGGTCAAAAAATGAAAATTCTAAAAGTTCCTGTTTTTCTGCTTTAAACTCTAGGTACACATCCAAAATGTATTACTGAGTTGAAAGAAGTGGATTCTGGTGCATGGTTTTGAAACCGCAGTCAGAAAAAAAAATCACATATATATCAACATTTTTATAACTCCCGGGGCTGTCGTTTTGGTCAAAAAATGAAAATTCTAAAAGTTCCTGTTTTTCTGCTTTAAACTCTAGGTACACATCCAAAATGTATTACTGAGTTGAAAGAAGTGGATTCTGGTGCATGGTTTTGAAACCGCAGTCAGAAAAAAAAATCACATATATATCAACATTTTTATAACTCCCGGGGCTGTCGTTTTGGTCAAAAAAATGAAAATTCTAAAAGTTCCTGTTTTTCTGCTTTAAACTCTAGGTACACATCCAAAATGTATTACTGAGTTGAAAGAAGTGGATTCTGGTGCATGGTTTTGAAACCGCAGTCAGAAAAAAAATCACATCCATATCAACATGTTTATAACCCCCGGGGCTGTCGTTTTGGTCAAAAAATGAAAATTCTAAAAGTTCAGTTTTTTCTGCTTTAAACTCTAGGTACACATCCAAAATGTATTACTGAGTTGAAAGAAGTGGATTCTGGTGCATGGTATTAAAACCGCAGTCAGAAAAAAAATCACATCCATATCAACATGTTTATAACCCCCGGGGCTGTCGTTTTGGTCAAAAAATGAAAATTCTAAAAGTTCAGTTTTTTCTGCTTTAAACTCTAGGTACACATCCAAAATGTATTACTGAGTTGAAAGAAGTGGATTCTGGTGCATGGTTTTGAAACCGCAGTCAGAAAAAAAATCACATCCATATCAACATGTTTATAACCCCCGGGGCTGTCGTTCTGGTCAAAAAATGAAAATTCTAAAAGTTCCTGTTTTTCTGCTTTAAACTCTAGGTACACATCCAAAATGTATTACTGAGTTGAAAGAAGTGGATTCTGGTGCATGGTTTTGAAACCGCAGTCTGAAAAAAAAATCACATATATATCAACATTTTTATAACTCCCGGGGCTGTCGTTTTGGTCAAAAAATGAAAATTCTAAAAGTTCCTGTTTTTCTGCTTTAAACTCTAGGTACACATCCAAAATGTATTACTGAGTTGAAAGAAGTGGATTCTGGTGCATGGTTTTGAAACCGCAGTCAGAAAAAAAATCACATCCATATCAACATGTTTATAATCCCCGGGGCTGTCGTTCTGGTCAAAAAATGAAAATTCTAAAAGTTCCTGTTTTTCTGCTTTAAACTCTAGGTACACATCCAAAATGTATTACTGAGTTGAAAGAAGTGGATTCTGGTGCATGGTTTTGAAACCGCAGTCAGAAAAGAAATCACATCCATATCAACATGTTTATAACCCCCGGGGCTGTCGTTCTGGTCAAAAAATGAAAATTCTAAAAGTTCCTGTTTTTCTGCTTTAAACTCTAGGTACACATCCAAAATGTATTACTGACTTGAAAGAAGTGCATTCTGGTGCATGGTTTTGAAACCGCAGTCAGAAAAAAATCACATCCATATCAACATGTTTATAACCCCCGGGGCTGTCGTTTTGGTCAAAAAATGAAAATTCTAAAAGTTCCTGTTTTTCTGCTTTAAACTCTAGGTACACATCCAAAATGTATTACTGAGTTGAAAGAAGTGGATTCTGGTGCATGGTTTTGAAACCGCAGTCAGAAAAAAAATCACATCCATATCAACATGTTTATATACCCCGGGGCTGTCGTTCTGGTCAAAAAATGAAAATTCTAAAAGTTCCTGTTTTTCTGCTTTAAACTCTAGGTACACATCCAAAATTTATTACTGAGTTGAAAGAAGTGGATTCTGGTGCATGGTTTTGAAACCGCAGTCAGAAAAAAAATCACAACCATATCAACATTTTTATAACCCCCGGGGCTGTCGTTTTGGTCAAAAAATGAAAATTCTAAAAGTTCAGTTTTTTCTGCTTTAAACTCTAGGTACACATCCAAAATGTATTACTGAGTTGAAAGAAGTGGATTCTGGTGCATGGTTTTGAAACCGCAGTCAGAAAAAAAAATCACATATATATCAACATTTTTATAACTCCCGGGGCTGTCGTTTTGGTCAAAAAATGAAAATTCTAAAAGTTCCTGTTTTTCTGCTTTAAACTCTAGGTACACATCCAAAATGTATTACTGAGTTGAAAGAAGTGGATTCTGGTGCATGGTTTTGAAACCGCAGTCAGAAAAAAAAATCACATATATATCAACATTTTTATAACTCCCGGGGCTGTCGTTTTGGTCAAAAAATGAAAATTCTAAAAGTTCCTGTTTTTCTGCTTTAAACTCTAGGTACACATCCAAAATGTATTACTGACTTGAAAGAAGTGGATTCTGGTGCATGGTTTTGAAACCGCAGTCAGAAAAAAAAATCACATATATATCAACATTTTTATAACTCCCGGGGCTGTCGTTTTGGTCAAAAAATGAAAATTCTAAAAGTTCCTGTTTTTCTGCTTTAAACTCTAGGTACACATCCAAAATGTATTACTGAGTTGAAAGAAGTGAATTTTGGTGCATGGTTTTGAAACTGCAGTCAGAAAAAAAATCACATCCATATCAACATTTTTATAACCCCCGGGGCTGTCGTTTTGGTCAAAAAATGAAAATTCTAAAAGTTCAGTTTTTTCTGCTTTAAACTCTAGGTACACATCCAAAATGTATTACTGACTTGAAAGAAGTGGATTCTGGTGCATGGTTTTGAAACCGCAGTCAGAAAAAAAAATCACATATATATCAACATTTTTATAACTCCCGGGGCTGTCGTTTTGGTCAAAACATGAAAATTCTAAAAGTTCCTGTTTTTCTGCTTTAAACTCTAGGTACACATCCAAAATGTATTACTGAGTTGAAAGAAGTGGATTCTGGTGCATGGTTTTGAAACCGCAGTCAGAAAAAAAATCACATCCATATCAACATGTTTATAACCCCCGGCGCTGTCGTTTTGGTCAAAAAATGAAAATTCTAAAAGTTCCTGTTTTTCTGCTTTAAACTCTAGGTACACATCCAAAATGTATTACTGAGTTGAAAGAAGTGGATTCTGGTGCATGGTTTTGAAACCGCAGTCAGAAAAAAAATTACATCCATATCAACATGTTTATAACCCCCGGGGCTGTCGTTCTGGTCAAAAAATGAAAATTCTAAAAGTTCCTGTTTTTCTGCTTTAAACTCTAGGTACACATCCAAAATGTATTACTGACTTGAAAGAAGTGCATTCTGGTGCATGGTTTTGAAACCGCAGTCAGAAAAAAAATCACAACCATATCAACATGTTTATAGCCCCCGGAGCTGTCGTTTTGGTCAAAAAAATGAAAATTCTAAAAGTTCCTGTTTTTCTGCTTTAAACTCTAGGTACACATCCAAAATGTATAACTGAGTTGAAAGAAGTGGATTCTGGTGCATGGTTTTGAAACCGCAGTCAGAAAAAAAATCACATGCATATCAACATTTTTATAACCCCCGGGGCTGTCGTTTTGGTCAAAAAATGAAAATTATAAAAGTTCAGTTTTTTCTGCTTTAAACTCTAGGTACACATCCAAAATGTATTACTGAGTTGAAAGAAGTGGATTCTGGTGCATGGTTTTGAAACCGCAGTCAAAAAAAAAAATCACATATATATCAACATTTTTATAACTCCCGGGGCTGTCGTTTTGGTCAAAAAATGAAAATTCTAAAAGTTCCTGTTTTTCTGCTTTAAACTCTAGGTACACATCCAAAATGTATTACTGAGTTGAAAGAAGTGGATTTTGGTGCATGGTTTTGAAACTGCAGTCAGAAAAAAAATCACATCCATATCAACATTTTTATAACCCCCGGGGCTGTCGTTTTGGTCAAAAAATGAAAATTCTAAAAGTTCAGTTTTTTCTGCTTTAAACTCTAGGTACACATCCAAAATGTATTACTGACTTGAAAGAAGTGGATTCTGGTGCATGGTTTTGAAACCGCAGTCAGAAAAAAAAATCACATATATATCAACATGTTTATAACCCCCGGGGCTGTCGTTCTGGTCAAAAAATGAAAATTCTAAAAGTTCCTGTTTTTCTGCTTTAAACTCTAGGTACACATCCAAAATGTATTACTGACTTGAAAGAAGTGCATTCTGGTGCATGGTTTTGAAACCGCAGTCAGAAAAAAAATCACAACCATATCAACATGTTTATAACCCCCGGGGCTGTCGTTTTGGTCAAAAAATGACAATTCTAAAAGTTCAGTTTTTTCTGCTTTAAACTCTAGGTACACATCCAAAATGTATTACTGAGTTGAAAGAAGTGGATTCTGGTGCATGGTTTTGAAACCGCAGTCAGAAAAGAAAATCACATATATATCAACATTTTTATAACTCCCGGGGCTGTCGTTTTGGTCAAAAAATGAAAATTCTAAAAGTTCCTGTTTTTTCTGCTTTAAACTCTAGGTACACATCCAAAATGTATTACTGACTTGAAAGAAGTGGATTCTGGTGCATGGTTTTGAAACCGCAGTCAGAAAAAAAATCACATCCATATCAACATGTTTATAACCCCCGGGGCTGTCGTTTTGGTCAAAAAATGAAAATTCTAAAAGTTCCGGTTTTTCTGCTTTAACCTCTAGGTACACATCCAAAATGTATTACTGAGTTGAAAGAAGTGGATTCTGGTGCATGGTTTTGAAACCGCAGTCGGAAAAAAAATCACATCCATATCAACATGTTTATAACCCCCGGGGCTGTCGTTTTGGTCAAAAAATGAAAATTCTAAAAGTTCCTGTTTTTCTGCTTTAAACTCTAGGTACACATCCAAAATGTATTACTGAGTTGAAAGAAGTGGATTCTGGTGCATGGTTTTGAAACCGCAGTCAGAAAAAAAATCACATCCATATCAACATGTTTATAATCCCCGGGGCTGTCGTTCTGGTCAAAAAATGAAAATTCTAAAAGTTCCTGTTTTTCTGCTTTAAACTCTAGGTACACATCCAAAATGTATTACTGAGTTGAAAGAAGTGGATTCTGGTGCATGGTTTTGAAACCGCAGTCAGAAAAAAAATCACATCCATATCAAAATGTTTATAACCCCCGGGGCTGTCGTTCTGGTCAAAAAATGAAAATTCTAAAAGTTCCTGTTTTTCTGCTTTAAACTCTAGGTACACATCCAAAATGTATTACTGACTTGAAAGAAGTGCATTCTGGTGCATGGTTTTGAAACCGCAGTCAGAAAAAAATCACATCCATATCAACATGTTTATAACCCCCGGGGCTGTCGTTTTGGTCAAAAAATGAAAATTCTAAAAGTTCCTGTTTTTCTGCTTTAAACTCTAGGTACACATCCAAAATGTATTACTGAGTTGAAAGAAGTGGATTCTGGTGCATGGTTTTGAAACCGCAGTCAGAAAAAAAATCACATCCATATCAACATGTTTATAACCCCCGGGGCTGTCGTTCTGGTCAAAAAATGAAAATTCTAAAAGTTCCTGTTTTTCTGCTTTAAACTCTAGGTACACATCCAAAATGTATTACTGAGTTGAAAGAAGTGGATTCTGGTGCATGGTTTTGAAACCGCAGTCAGAAAAAAAATCACATCCATATCAACATGTTTATAACCCCCCCGGGGCTGTCGTTCTGGTCAAAAAATGAAAATTCTAAAAGTTCCTGTTTTTCTGCTTTAAACTCTAGGTACACATCCAAAATGTATTACTGAGTTGAAAGAAGTGGATTCTGGTGCATGGTTTTGAAACCGCAGTCAGAAAAAAAATCACAACCATATCAACATTTTTATAACCCCCGGGGCTGTCGTTTTGGTCAAAAAATGAACATTCTAAAAGTTCCGTTTTTTCTGCTTTAAACTCTAGGTACACATCCAAAATGTATTACTGAGTTGAAAGAAGTGGATTCTGGTGCATGGTTTTGAAACCAAAGTCAGAAAAAAAATCACATCCATATCAACATTTTTATAACCCCCGGGTCTGTCGTTTTAGTCAAAAAATGAAAATTCTAAAAGTTCCGTTTTTTCTGCTTTAAACTCTAGGTACACATCCAAAATGTATTACTGAGTTGAAAGAAGTGGATTCTGATGCATGGTTTTGAAACCGCAGTCAGAAAAAAAATCACATCCATATCAACATGTTTATAACCCCCGGGGCTGTCGTTTTGGTCAAAAAATGAAAATTCTAAAAGTTCAGTTTTTTCTGCTTTAAACTCTAGGTACACATCCAAAATGTATTACTGAGTTGAAAGAAGTGGATTCTGGTGCATGGTTTTGAAACCGCAGTCAGAAAAAAAAATCACATATATATCAACATTTTTATAACTCCCGGGGCTGTCGTTTTGGTCAAAAAATGAAAATTCTAAAAGTTCCTGTTTTTCTGCTTTAAGCTCTAGGTACACATCCAAAATGTATTACTGACTTGAAAGAAGTGGATTCTGGTGCATGGTTTTGAAACCGCAGTCAGAAAAAAAATCACATCCATATCAACATGTTTATAACCCCCGGGGCTGTCGTTTTGGTCAAAAAATGAAAATTCTAAAAGTTCCGGTTTTTCTGCTTTAACCTCTAGGTACACATCCAAAATGTATTACTGAGTTGAAAGAAGTGGATTCTGGTGCATGGTTTTGAAACCGCAGTCAGAAAAAAAATCACATCCATATCAACATGTTTATAACCCCCGGGGCTGTCGTTTTGGTCAAAAAATGAAAATTCTAAAAGTTCCTGTTTTTCTGCTTTAAACTCTAGGTACACATCCAAAATGTATTACTGAGTTGAAAGAAGTGGATTCTGGTGCATGGTTTTGAAACCGCAGTCAGAAAAAAAATCACATCCATATCAACATGTTTATAATCCCCGGGGCTGTCGTTCTGGTCAAAAAATGAAAATTCTAAAAGTTCCTGTTTTTCTGCTTTAAACTCTAGGTACACATCCAAAATGTATTACTGAGTTGAAAGAAGTGGATTCTGGTGCATGGTTTTGAAACCGCAGTCAGAAAAAAAATCACATCCATATCAAAATGTTTATAATCCCCGGGGCTGTCGTTCTGGTCAAAAAATGAAAATTCTAAAAGTTCCTGTTTTTCTGCTTTAAACTCTAGGTACACATCCAAAATGTATTACTGACTTGAAAGAAGTGCATTCTGGTGCATGGTTTTGAAACCGCAGTCAGAAAAAAATCACATCCATATCAACATGTTTATAACCCCCGGGGCTGTCGTTTTGGTCAAAAAATGAAAATTCTAAAAGTTCCTGTTTTTCTGCTTTAAACTCTAGGTACACATCCAAAATGTATTACTGAGTTGAAAGAAGTGGATTCTGGTGCATGGTTTTGAAACCGCAGTCAGAAAAAAAATCACATCCATATCAACATGTTTATAACCCCCGGGGCTGTCGTTCTGGTCAAAAAATGAAAATTCTAAAAGTTCCTGTTTTTCTGCTTTAAACTCTAGGTACACATCCAAAATGTATTACTGAGTTGAAAGAAGTGGATTCTGGTGCATGGTTTTGAAACCGCAGTCAGAAAAAAAATCACATCCATATCAACATGTTTATAACCCCCCCGGGGCTGTCGTTCTGGTCAAAAAATGAAAATTCTAAAAGTTCCTGTTTTTCTGCTTTAAACTCTAGGTACACATCCAAAATGTATTACTGAGTTGAAAGAAGTGGATTCTGGTGCATGGTTTTGAAACCGCAGTCAGAAAAAAAATCACAACCATATCAACATTTTTATAACCCCCGGGGCTGTCGTTTTGGTCAAAAAATGAACATTCTAAAAGTTCCGTTTTTTCTGCTTTAAACTCTAGGTACACATCCAAAATGTATTACTGAGTTGAAAGAAGTGGATTCTGGTGCATGGTTTTGAAACCAAAGTCAGAAAAAAAATCACATCCATATCAACATTTTTATAACCCCCGGGTCTGTCGTTTTAGTCAAAAAATGAAAATTCTAAAAGTTCCGTTTTTTCTGCTTTAAACTCTAGGTACACATCCAAAATGTATTACTGAGTTGAAAGAAGTGGATTCTGATGCATGGTTTTGAAACCGCAGTCAGAAAAAAAATCACATCCATATCAACATGTTTATAACCCCCGGGGCTGTCGTTTTGGTCAAAAAATGAAAATTCTAAAAGTTCAGTTTTTTCTGCTTTAAACTCTAGGTACACATCCAAAATGTATTACTGAGTTGAAAGAAGTGGATTCTGGTGCATGGTTTTGAAACCGCAGTCAGAAAAAAAAATCACATATATATCAACATTTTTATAACTCCCGGGGCTGTCGTTTTGGTCAAAAAATGAAAATTCTAAAAGTTCCTGTTTTTCTGCTTTAAGCTCTAGGTACACATCCAAAATGTATTACTGACTTGAAAGAAGTGGATTCTGGTGCATGGTTTTGAAACCGCAGTCAGAAAAAAAATCACATCCATATCAACATGTTTATAACCCCCGGGGCTGTCGTTTTGGTCAAAAAATGAAAATTCTAAAAGTTCCGGTTTTTCTGCTTTAACCTCTAGGTACACATCCAAAATGTATTACTGAGTTGAAAGAAGTGGATTCTGGTGCATGGTTTTGAAACCGCAGTCAGAAAAAAAATCACATCCATATCAACATGTTTATAACCCCCGGGGCTGTCGTTTTGGTCAAAAAATGAAAATTCTAAAAGTTCCTGTTTTTCTGCTTTAAACTCTAGGTACACATCCAAAATGTATTACTGAGTTGAAAGAAGTGGATTCTGGTGCATGGTTTTGAAACCGCAGTCAGAAAAAAAATCACATCCATATCAACATGTTTATAATCCCCGGGGCTGTCGTTCTGGTCAAAAAATGAAAATTCTAAAAGTTCCTGTTTTTCTGCTTTAAACTCTAGGTACACATCCAAAATGTATTACTGAGTTGAAAGAAGTGGATTCTGGTGCATGGTTTTGAAACCGCAGTCAGAAAAAAAATCACATCCATATCAAAATGTTTATAATCCCCGGGGCTGTCGTTCTGGTCAAAAAATGAAACTTCTAAAAGTTCCTGTTTTTCTGCTTTAAACTCTAGGTACACATCCAAAATGTATTACTGACTTGAAAGAAGTGCATTCTGGTGCATGGTTTTGAAACCGCAGTCAGAAAAAAATCACATCCATATCAACATGTTTATAACCCCCGGGGCTGTCGTTTTGGTCAAAAAATGAAAATTCTAAAAGTTCCTGTTTTTCTGCTTTAAACTCTAGGTACACATCCAAAATGTATTACTGAGTTGAAAGAAGTGGATTCTGGTGCATGGTTTTGAAACCGCAGTCAGAAAAAAAATCACATCCATATCAACATGTTTATAACCCCCGGGGCTGTCGTTCTGGTCAAAAAATGAAAATTCTAAAAGTTCCTGTTTTTCTGCTTTAAACTCTAGGTACACATCCAAAATGTATTACTGAGTTGAAAGAAGTGGATTCTGGTGCATGGTTTTGAAACCGCAGTCAGAAAAAAAATCACATCCATATCAACATGTTTATAACCCCCGGGGCTGTCGTTCTGGTCAAAAAATGAAAATTCTAAAAGTTCCTGTTTTTCTGCTTTAAACTCTAGGTACACATCCAAAATGTATTACTGAGTTGAAAGAAGTGGATTCTGGTGCATGGTTTTGAAACCGCAGTCAGAAAAAAAATCACAACCATATCAACATTTTTATAACCCCCGGGGCTGTCGTTTTGGTCAAAAAATGAACATTCTAAAAGTTCCGTTTTTTCTGCTTTAAACTCTAGGTACACATCCAAAATGTATTACTGAGTTAAAAGAAGTGGATTCTGGTGCATGGTTTTGAAACCAAAGTCAGAAAAAAAATCACATCCATATCAACATTTTTATAACCCCCGGGTCTGTCGTTTTAGTCAAAAAATGAAAATTCTAAAAGTTCCGTTTTTTCTGCTTTAAACTCTAGGTACACATCCAAAATGTATTACTGAGTTGAAAGAAGTGGATTCTGGTGCATGGTTTTGAAACCGCAGTCAGAAAAAAAATCACATCCATATCAACATGTTTATAACCCCCGGGGCTGTCGTTTTGGTCAAAAAATGAAAATTCTAAAAGTTCAGTTTTTTCTGCTTTAAACTCTAGGTACACATCCAAAATGTATTACTGAGTTGAAAGAAGTGGATTCTGGTGCATGGTTTTGAAACCGCAGTCAGAAAAAAAAATCACATATATATCAACATTTTTATAACTCCCGGGGCTGTCGTTTTGGTCAAAAAATGAAAATTCTAAAAGTTCCTGTTTTTCTGCTTTAAGCTCTAGGTACACATCCAAAATGTATTACTGACTTGAAAGAAGTGGATTCTGGTGCATGGTTTTGAAACCGCAGTCAGAAAAAAAATCACATCCATATCAACATGTTTATAACCCCCGGGGCTGTCTTTCTGGTCAAAAAATGAAAATTCTAAAAGTTCCTGTTTTTCTGCTTTAAACTCTAGGTACACATCCAAAATGTATTACTGACTTGAAAGAAGTGCATTCTGGTGCATGGTTTTGAAACCGCAGTCAGAAAAAAATCACATCCATATCAACATGTTTATAACCCCCGGGGCTGTCGTTTTGGTCAAAAAATGAAAATTCTAAAAGTTCCTGTTTTTCTGCTTTAAACTCTAGGTACACATCCAAAATGTATTACTGAGTTGAAAGAAGTGGATTCTGGTGCATGGTTTTGAAACCGCAGTCAGAAAAAAAATCACATCCATATCAACATGTTTATAACCCCCGGGGCTGTCTTTCTGGTCAAAAAATGAAAATTCTAAAAGTTCCTGTTTTTCTGCTTTAAACTCTAGGTACACATCCAAAATGTATTACTGACTTGAAAGAAGTGCATTCTGGTGCATGGTTTTGAAACCGCAGTCAGAAAAAAATCACATCCATATCAACATGTTTATAACCCCCGGGGCTGTCGTTTTGGTCAAAAAATGAAAATTCTAAAAGTTCCTGTTTTTCTGCTTTAAACTCTAGGTACACATCCAAAATGTATTACTGAGTTGAAAGAAGTGGATTCTGGTGCATGGTTTTGAAACCGCAGTCAGAAAAAAAATCACATCCATATCAACATGTTTATAACCCCCGGGGCTGTCGTTCTGGTCAAAAAATGAAAATTCTAAAAGTTCCTGTTTTTCTGCTTTAAACTCTAGGTACACATCCAAAATTTATTACTGAGTTGAAAGAAGTGGATTCTGGTGCATGGTTTTGAAACCGCAGTCAGAAAAAAAATCACAAACATATCAACATTTTTATAACCCCCGGGGCTGTCGTTTTGGTCAAAAAATGAACATTCTAAAAGTTCCGGTTTTTCTGCTTTAAACTCTAGGTACACATCCAAAATGTATTACTGAGTTGAAAGAAGTGGATTCTGGTGCATGGTTTTTAAACCAAAGTCAGAAAAAAAATCACATCCATATCAACATTTTTATAACCCCCGGGTCTGTTGTTTTAGTCAAAAAATGAAAATTCTAAAAGTTCCGTTTTTTCTGCTTTAAACTCTAGGTACACATCCAAAATGTATTACTGAGTTGAAAGAAGTGGATTCTGGTGCATGGTTTTAAAACCGCAGTCAGAAAAAAAATCACATCCATATCAACATGTTTATAACCCCCGGGGCTGTCGTTTTGGTCAAAAAATGAAAATTCTAAAAGTTCAGTTTTTTCTGCTTTAAACTCTAGGTACACATCCAAAATGTATTACTGAGTTGAAAGAAGTGGATTCTGGTGCATGGTTTTGAACCCGCAGTCAGAAAAAAAAAATCACATATATATCAACATTTTTATAACTCCCGGGGCTGTCGTTTTGGTCAAAAAATGAAAATTCTAAAAGTTCCTGTTTTTCTGCTTTAAACTCTAGGTACACATCCAAAATGTATTACTGAGTTGAAAGAAGTGGATTCTGGTGCATGGTTTTGAAACCGCAGTCAGAAAAAAAATCACATCCATATCAACATGTTTATAACCCCCGGGGCTGTCGTTCTGGTCAAAAAATGAAAATTCTAAAAGTTCCTGTTTTTCTGCTTTAAACTCTAGGTACACATCCAAAATGTATTACTGAGTTGAAAGAAGTGGATTCTGGTGCATGGTTTTGAAACCGCAGTCAGAAAAAAAAATCACATATATATCAACATTTTTATAACTCCCGGGGCTGTCGTTTTGGTCAAAAAATGAAAATTCTAAAAGTTCCTGTTTTTCTGCTTTAAACTCTAGGTACACATCCAAAATGTATTACTGAGTTGAAAGAAGTGGATTCTGGTGCATGGTTTTGAAACCGCAGTCAGAAAAAAAATCACATCCATATCAACATGTTTATAATCCCCGGGGCTGTCGTTCTGGTCAAAAAATGAAAATTCTAAAAGTTCCTGTTTTTCTGCTTTAAACTCTAGGTACACATCCAAAATGTATTACTGAGTTGAAAGAAGTGGATTCTGGTGCATGGTTTTGAAACCGCAGTCAGAAAAAAATCACAACCATATCAACATTTTTATAACCCCCGGGGCTGTCGTTTTGGTCAAAAAATGAACATTCTAAAAGTTCCGTTTTTTCTGCTTTAAACTCTAGGTACACATCCAAAATGTATTACTGAGTTGAAAGAAGTGGATTCTGGTGCATGGTTTTGAAACCAAAGTCAGAAAAAAAATCACATCCATATCAACATTTTTATAACCCCCGGGTCTGTCGTTTTAGTCAAAAAATGAAAATTCTAAAAGTTCCGTTTTTTCTGCTTTAAACTCTAGGTACACATCCAAAATGTATTACTGAGTTGAAAGAAGTGGATTCTGATGCATGGTTTTGAAACCGCAGTCAGAAAAAAAATCACATCCATATCAACATGTTTATAACCCCCGGGGCTGTCGTTTTGGTCAAAAAATGAAAATTCTAAAAGTTCAGTTTTTTCTGCTTTAAACTCTAGGTACACATCCAAAATGTATTACTGAGTTGAAAGAAGTGGATTCTGGTGCATGGTTTTGAAACCGCAGTCAGAAAAAAAAATCACATATATATCAACATTTTTATAACTCCCGGGGCTGTCGTTTTGGTCAAAAAATGAAAATTCTAAAAGTTCCTGTTTTTCTGCTTTAAGCTCTAGGTACACATCCAAAATGTATTACTGACTTGAAAGAAGTGGATTCTGGTGCATGGTTTTGAAACCGCAGTCAGAAAAAAAATCACATCCATATCAACATGTTTATAACCCCCGGGGCTGTCGTTTTGGTCAAAAAATGAAAATTCTAAAAGTTCCGGTTTTTCTGCTTTAACCTCTAGGTACACATCCAAAATGTATTACTGAGTTGAAAGAAGTGGATTCTGGTGCATGGTTTTGAAACCGCAGTCAGAAAAAAAATCACATCCATATCAACATGTTTATAACCCCCGGGGCTGTCGTTTTGGTCAAAAAATGAAAATTCTAAAAGTTCCTGTTTTTCTGCTTTAAACTCTAGGTACACATCCAAAATGTATTACTGAGTTGAAAGAAGTGGATTCTGGTGCATGGTTTTGAAACCGCAGTCAGAAAAAAAATCACATCCATATCAACATGTTTATAATCCCCGGGGCTGTCGTTCTGGTCAAAAAATGAAAATTTTAAAAGTTCCTGTTTTTCTGCTTTAAACTCTAGGTACACATCCAAAATGTATTACTGAGTTGAAAGAAGTGGATTCTGGTGCATGGTTTTGAAACCGCAGTCAGAAAAAAAATCACATCCATATCAAAATGTTTATAACCCCCGGGGCTGTCGTTCTGGTCAAAAAATGAAAATTCTAAAAGTTCCTGTTTTTCTGCTTTAAACTCTAGGTACACATCCAAAATGTATTACTGACTTGAAAGAAGTGCATTCTGGTGCATGGTTTTGAAACCGCAGTCAGAAAAAAATCACATCCATATCAACATGTTTATAACCCCCGGGGCTGTCGTTTTGGTCAAAAAATGAAAATTCTAAAAGTTCCTGTTTTTCTGCTTTAAACTCTAGGTACACATCCAAAATGTATTACTGAGTTGAAAGAAGTGGATTCTGGTGCATGGTTTTGAAACCGCAGTCAGAAAAAAAATCACATCCATATCAACATGTTTATAACCCCCAGGGCTGTCGTTCTGGTCAAAAAATGAAAATTCTAAAAGTTCCTGTTTTTCTGCTTTAAACTCTAGGTACACATCCAAAATGTATTACTGAGTTGAAAGAAGTGGATTCTGGTGCATGGTTTTGAAACCGCAGTCAGAAAAAAAATCACATCCATATCAACATGTTTATAACCCCCGGGGCTGTCGTTCTGGTCAAAAAATGAAAATTCTAAAAGTTCCTGTTTTTCTGCTTTAAACTCTAGGTACACATCCAAAATGTATTACTGAGTTGAAAGAAGTGGATTCTGGTGCATGGTTTTGAAACCGCAGTCAGAAAAAAAATCACAACCATATCAACATTTTTATAACCCCCGGGGCTGTCGTTTTGGTCAAAAAATGAACATTCTAAAAGTTCCGTTTTTTCTGCTTTAAACTCTAGGTACACATCCAAAATGTATTACTGAGTTGAAAGAAGTGGATTCTGGTGCATGGTTTTGAAACCAAAGTCAGAAAAAAAATCACATCCATATCAACATTTTTATAACCCCCGGGTCTGTCGTTTTAGTCAAAAAATGAAAATTCTAAAAGTTCTGTTTTTTCTGCTTTAAACTCTAGGTACACATCCAAAATGTATTACTGAGTTGAAAGAAGTGGATTCTGGTGCATGGTTTTGAAACCGCAGTCAGAAAAAAAATCACATCCATATCAACATGTTTATAACCCCCGGGGCTGTCGTTTTGGTCAAAAAATGAAAATTCTAAAAGTTCAGTTTTTTCTGCTTTAAACTCTAGGTACACATCCAAAATGTATTACTGAGTTGAAAGAAGTGGATTCTGGTGCATGGTTTTGAAACCGCAGTCAGAAAAAAAAATCACATATATATCAACATTTTTATAACTCCCGGGGCTGTCGTTTTGGTCAAAAAATGAAAATTCTAAAAGTTCCTGTTTTTCTGCTTTAAGCTCTAGGTACACATCCAAAATGTATTACTGACTTGAAAGAAGTGGATTCTGGTGCATGGTTTTGAAACCGCAGTCAGAAAAAAAATCACATCCATATCAACATGTTTATAACCCCCGGGGCTGTCTTTCTGGTCAAAAAATGAAAATTCTAAAAGTTCCTGTTTTTCTGCTTTAAACTCTAGGTACACATCCAAAATGTATTACTGACTTGAAAGAAGTGCATTCTGGTGCATGGTTTTGAAACCGCAGTCAGAAAAAAATCACATCCATATCAACATGTTTATAACCCCCGGGGCTGTCGTTTTGGTCAAAAAATGAAAATTCTAAAAGTTCCTGTTTTTCTGCTTTAAACTCTAGGTACACATCCAAAATGTATTACTGAGTTGAAAGAAGTGGATTCTGGTGCATGGTTTTGAAACCGCAGTCAGAAAAAAAATCACATCCATATCAACATGTTTATAACCCCCGGGGCTGTCTTTCTGGTCAAAAAATGAAAATTCTAAAAGTTCCTGTTTTTCTGCTTTAAACTCTAGGTACACATCCAAAATGTATTACTGACTTGAAAGAAGTGCATTCTGGTGCATGGTTTTGAAACCGCAGTCAGAAAAAAATCACATCCATATCAACATGTTTATAACCCCCGGGGCTGTCGTTTTGGTCAAAAAATGAAAATTCTAAAAGTTCCTGTTTTTCTGCTTTAAACTCTAGGTACACATCCAAAATGTATTACTGAGTTGAAAGAAGTGGATTCTGGTGCATGGTTTTGAAACCGCAGTCAGAAAAAAAATCACATCCATATCAACATGTTTATAACCCCCGGGGCTGTCGTTCTGGTCAAAAAATGAAAATTCTAAAAGTTCCTGTTTTTCTGCTTTAAACTCTAGGTACACATCCAAAATTTATTACTGAGTTGAAAGAAGTGGATTCTGGTGCATGGTTTTGAAACCGCAGTCAGAAAAAAAATCACAAACATATCAACATTTTTATAACCCCCGGGGCTGTCGTTTTGGTCAAAAAATGAACATTCTAAAAGTTCCGGTTTTTCTGCTTTAAACTCTAGGTACACATCCAAAATGTATTACTGAGTTGAAAGAAGTGGATTCTGGTGCATGGTTTTTAAACCAAAGTCAGAAAAAAAATCACATCCATATCAACATTTTTATAACCCCCGGGTCTGTCGTTTTAGTCAAAAAATGAAAATTCTAAAAGTTCCGTTTTTTCTGCTTTAAACTCTAGGTACACATCCAAAATGTATTACTGAGTTGAAAGAAGTGGATTCTGGTGCATGGTTTTAAAACCGCAGTCAGAAAAAAAATCACATCCATATCAACATGTTTATAACCCCCGGGGCTGTCGTTTTGGTCAAAAAATGAAAATTCTAAAAGTTCAGTTTTTTCTGCTTTAAACTCTAGGTACACATCCAAAATGTATTACTGAGTTGAAAGAAGTGGATTCTGGTGCATGGTTTTGAAACCGCAGTCAGAAAAAAAAAATCACATATATATCAACATTTTTATAACTCCCGGGGCTGTCGTTTTGGTCAAAAAATGAAAATTCTAAAAGTTCCTGTTTTTCTGCTTTAAACTCTAGGTACACATCCAAAATGTATTACTGAGTTGAAAGAAGTGGATTCTGGTGCATGGTTTTGAAACCGCAGTCAGAAAAAAAATCACATCCATATCAACATGTTTATAACCCCCGGGGCTGTCGTTCTGGTCAAAAAATGAAAATTCTAAAAGTTCCTGTTTTTCTGCTTTAAACTCTAGGTACACATCCAAAATGTATTACTGAGTTGAAAGAAGTGGATTCTGGTGCATGGTTTTGAAACCGCAGTCAGAAAAAAAAATCACATATATATCAACATTTTTATAACTCCCGGGGCTGTCGTTTTGGTCAAAAAATGAAAATTCTAAAAGTTCCTGTTTTTCTGCTTTAAACTCTAGGTACACATCCAAAATGTATTACTGAGTTGAAAGAAGTGGATTCTGGTGCATGGTTTTGAAACCGCAGTCAGAAAAAAAATCACATCCATATCAACATGTTTATAATCCCCGGGGCTGTCGTTCTGGTCAAAAAATGAAAATTCTAAAAGTTCCTGTTTTTCTGCTTTAAACTCTAGGTACACATCCAAAATGTATTACTGAGTTGAAAGAAGTGGATTCTGGTGCATGGTTTTGAAACCGCAGTCAGAAAAAAAATCACAACCATATCAACATTTTTATAACCCCCGGGGCTGTCGTTTTGGTCAAAAAATGAACATTCTAAAAGTTCCGTTTTTTCTGCTTTAAACTCTAGGTACACATCCAAAATGTATTACTGAGTTGAAAGAAGTGGATTCTGGTGCATGGTTTTGAAACCAAAGTCAGAAAAAAAATCACATCCATATCAACATTTTTATAACCCCCGGGTCTGTCGTTTTAGTCAAAAAATGAAAATTCTAAAAGTTCCGTTTTTTCTGCTTTAAACTCTAGGTACACATCCAAAATGTATTACTGAGTTGAAAGAAGTGGATTCTGATGCATGGTTTTGAAACCGCAGTCAGAAAAAAAATCACATCCATATCAACATGTTTATAACCCCCGGGGCTGTCGTTTTGGTCAAAAAATGAAAATTCTAAAAGTTCAGTTTTTTCTGCTTTAAACTCTAGGTACACATCCAAAATGTATTACTGAGTTGAAAGAAGTGGATTCTGGTGCATGGTTTTGAAACCGCAGTCAGAAAAAAAATCACATCCATATCAACATGTTTATAATCCCCGGGGCTGTCGTTCTGGTCAAAAAATGAAAATTCTAAAAGTTCCTGTTTTTCTGCTTTAAACTCTAGGTACACATCCAAAATGTATTACTGAAATGAAAGAAGTGGATTCTGGTGCATGGTTTTGAAACCGCAGTCAGAAAAAAAATCACATCCATATCAAAATGTTTATAACCCCCGGGGCTGTCGTTCTGGTCAAAAAATGAAAATTCTAAAAGTTCCTGTTTTTCTGCTTTAAACTCTAGGTACACATCCAAAATGTATTACTGACTTGAAAGAAGTGCATTCTGGTGCATGGTTTTGAAACCGCAGTCAGAAAAAAATCACATCCATATCAACATGTTTATAACCCCCGGGGCTGTCGTTTTGGTCAAAAAATGAAAATTCTAAAAGTTCCTGTTTTTCTGCTTTAAACTCTAGGTACACATCCAAAATGTATTACTGAGTTGAAAGAAGTGGATTCTGGTGCATGGTTTTGAAACCGCAGTCAGAAAAAAAATCACATCCATATCAACATGTTTATAACCCCCGGGGCTGTCGTTCTGGTCAAAAAATGAAAATTCTAAAAGTTCCTGTTTTTCTGCTTTAAACTCTAGGTACACATCCAAAATGTATTACTGAGTTGAAAGAAGTGGATTCTGGTGCATGGTTTTGAAACCGCAGTCAGAAAAAAAATCACATCCATATCAACATGTTTATAACCCCCGGGGCTGTCGTTCTGGTCAAAAAATGAAAATTCTAAAAGTTCCTGTTTTTCTGCTTTAAACTCTAGGTACACATCCAAAATGTATTACTGAGTTGAAAGAAGTGGATTCTGGTGCATGGTTTTGAAACCGCAGTCAGAAAAAAAATCACAACCATATCAACATTTTTATAACCCCCGGGGCTGTCGTTTTGGTCAAAAAATGAACATTCTAAAAGTTCCGTTTTTTCTGCTTTAAACTCTAGGTACACATCCAAAATGTATTACTGAGTTGAAAGAAGTGGATTCTGGTGCATGGTTTTGAAACCAAAGTCAGAAAAAAAATCACATCCATATCAACATTTTTATAACCCCCGGGTCTGTCGTTTTAGTCAAAAAATGAAAATTCTAAAAGTTCTGTTTTTTCTGCTTTAAACTCTAGGTACACATCCAAAATGTATTACTGAGTTGAAAGAAGTGGATTCTGGTGCATGGTTTTGAAACCGCAGTCAGAAAAAAAATCACATCCATATCAACATGTTTATAACCCCCGGGGCTGTCGTTTTGGTCAAAAAATGAAAATTCTAAAAGTTCAGTTTTTTCTGCTTTAAACTCTAGGTACACATCCAAAATGTATTACTGAGTTGAAAGAAGTGGATTCTGGTGCATGGTTTTGAAACCGCAGTCAGAAAAAAAAATCACATATATATCAACATTTTTATAACTCCCGGGGCTGTCGTTTTGGTCAAAAAATGAAAATTCTAAAAGTTCCTGTTTTTCTGCTTTAAGCTCTAGGTACACATCCAAAATGTATTACTGACTTGAAAGAAGTGGATTCTGGTGCATGGTTTTGAAACCGCAGTCAGAAAAAAAATCACATCCATATCAACATGTTTATAACCCCCGGGGCTGTCTTTCTGGTCAAAAAATGAAAATTCTAAAAGTTCCTGTTTTTCTGCTTTAAACTCTAGGTACACATCCAAAATGTATTACTGACTTGAAAGAAGTGCATTCTGGTGCATGGTTTTGAAACCGCAGTCAGAAAAAAAATCACATCCATATCAACATGTTTATAACCCCCGGGGCTGTCGTTTTGGTCAAAAAATGAAAATTCTAAAAGTTCCTGTTTTTCTGCTTTAAACTCTAGGTACACATCCAAAATGTATTACTGACTTGAAAGAAGTGCATTCTGGTGCATGGTTTTGAAACCGCAGTCAGAAAAAAATCACATCCATATCAACATGTTTATAACCCCCGGGGCTGTCGTTTTGGTCAAAAAATGAAAATTCTAAAAGTTCCTGTTTTTCTGCTTTAAACTCTAGGTACACATCCAAAATGTATTACTGAGTTGAAAGAAGTGGATTCTGGTGCATGGTTTTGAAACCGCAGTCAGAAAAAAAATCACATCCATATCAACATGTTTATAACCCCCGGGGCTGTCGTTCTGGTCAAAAAATGAAAATTCTAAAAGTTCCTGTTTTTCTGCTTTAAACTCTAGGTACACATCCAAAATTTATTACTGAGTTGAAAGAAGTGGATTCTGGTGCATGGTTTTGAAACCGCAGTCAGAAAAAAAATCACAAACATATCAACATTTTTATAACCCCCGGGGCTGTCGTTTTGGTCAAAAAATGAACATTCTAAAAGTTCCGGTTTTTCTGCTTTAAACTCTAGGTACACATCCAAAATGTATTACTGAGTTGAAAGAAGTGGATTCTGGTGCATGGTTTTTAAACCAAAGTCAGAAAAAAAATCACATCCATATCAACATTTTTATAACCCCCGGGTCTGTCGTTTTAGTCAAAAAATGAAAATTCTAAAAGTTCCGTTTTTTCTGCTTTAAACTCTAGGTACACATCCAAAATGTATTACTGAGTTGAAAGAAGTGGATTCTGGTGCATGGTTTTGAAACCGCAGTCAGAAAAAAAATCACATCCATATCAACATGTTTATAACCCCCGGGGCTGTCGTTTTGGTCAAAAAATGAAAATTCTAAAAGTTCAGTTTTTTCTGCTTTAAACTCTAGGTACACATCCAAAATGTATTACTGAGTTGAAAGAAGTGGATTCTGGTGCATGGTTTTGAAACCGCAGTCAGAAAAAAAAAATCACATATATATCAACATTTTTATAACTCCCGGGGCTGTCGTTTTGGTCAAAAAATGAAAATTCTAAAAGTTCCTGTTTTTCTGCTTTAAACTCTAGGTACACATCCAAAATGTATTACTGAGTTGAAAGAAGTGGATTCTGGTGCATGGTTTTGAAACCGCAGTCAGAAAAAAAATCACATCCATATCAACATGTTTATAACCCCCGGGGCTGTCGTTCTGGTCAAAAAATGAAAATTCTAAAAGTTCCTGTTTTTCTGCTTTAAACTCTAGGTACACATCCAAAATGTATTACTGAGTTGAAAGAAGTGGATTCTGGTGCATGGTTTTGAAACCGCAGTCAGAAAAAAAAATCACATATATATCAACATTTTTATAACTCCCGGGGCTGTCGTTTTGGTCAAAAAATGAAAATTCTAAAAGTTCCTGTTTTTCTGCTTTAAACTCTAGGTACACATCCAAAATGTATTACTGAGTTGAAAGAAGTGGATTCTGGTGCATGGTTTTGAAACCGCAGTCAGAAAAAAAATCACATCCATATCAACATGTTTATAATCCCCGGGGCTGTCGTTCTGGTCAAAAAATGAAAATTCTAAAAGTTCCTGTTTTTCTGCTTTAAACTCTAGGTACACATCCAAAATGTATTACTGAGTTGAAAGAAGTGGATTCTGGTGCATGGTTTTGAAACCGCAGTCAGAAAAAAAAATCACATATATATCAACATTTTTATAACTCCCGGGGCTGTCGTTTTGGTCAAAAAATGAAAATTCTAAAAGTTCCTGTTTTTCTGCTTTAAACTCTAGGTACACATCCAAAATGTATTACTGAGTTGAAAGAAGTGGATTCTGGTGCATGGTTTTGATACCGCAGTCAGAAAAAAAATCACAACCATATCAACATTTTTATAACCCCCGGGGCTGTCGTTTTGGTCAAAAAATGAAAATTCTAAAAGTTCCGGTTTTTCTGCTTTAAACTCTAGGTACACATCCAAAATGTATTACTGAGTTTAAAGAAGTGGATTCTGGTGCATGGTTTTGAAACCAAAGTCAGAAAAAAAATCACATCCATATCAACATTTTTATAACCCCCGGGTCTGTCGTTTTAGTCAAAAAATGAAAATTCTAAAAGTTCCGTTTTTTCTGCTTTAAACTCTAGGTACACATCCAAAATGTATTACTGAGTTGAAAGAAGTGGATTCTGGTGCATGGTTTTAAAACCGCAGTCAGAAAAAAAATCACATCCATATCAACATGTTTATAACCCCCGGGGCTGTCGTTTTGGTCAAAAAATGAAAATTCTAAAAGTTCAGTTATTTCTGCTTTAAACTCTAGGTACACATCCAAAATGTATTACTGAGTTGAAAGAAGTGGATTCTGGTGCATGGTTTTGAAACCGCAGTCAGAAAAAAAAATCACATATATATCAACATTTTTATAACTCCCGGGGCTGTCGTTTTGGTCAAAAAATGAAAATTCTTAAAGTTCCTGTTTTTCTGCTTTAAACTCTAGGTACACATCCAAAATGTATTACTGAGTTGAAAGAAGTGGATTCTGGTGCATGGTTTTGAAACCGCAGTCAGAAAAAAAATCACATCCATATCAACATGTTTATAACCCCCGGGGCTGTCGTTCTGGTCAAAAAATGAAAATTCTAAAAGTTCCTGTTTTTCTGCTTTAAACTCTAGGTACACATCCAAAATGTATTACTGAGTTGAAAGAAGTGGATTCTGGTGCATGGTTTTGAAACCGCAGTCAGAAAAAAAATCACATCCATATCAACATGTTTATAACCCCCGGGGCTGTCGTTCTGGTCAAAAAATGAAAATTCTAAAAGTTCCTGTTTTTCTGCTTTAAACTCTAGGTACACATCCAAAATTTATTACTGAGTTGAAAGAAGTGGATTCTGGTGCATGGTTTTGAAACCGCAGTCAGAAAAAAAATCACAAACATATCAACATTTTTATAACCCCCGGGGCTGTCGTTTTGGTCAAAAAATGAACATTCTAAAAGTTCCGGTTTTTCTGCTTTAAACTCTAGGTACACATCCAAAATGTATTACTGAGTTGAAAGAAGTGGATTCTGGTGCATGGTTTTTAAACCAAAGTCAGAAAAAAAATCACATCCATATCAACATTTTTATAACCCCCGGGTCTGTCGTTTTAGTCAAAAAATGAAAATTCTAAAAGTTCCGTTTTTTCTGCTTTAAACTCTAGGTACACATCCAAAATGTATTACTGAGTTGAAAGAAGTGGATTCTGGTGCATGGTTTTGAAACCGCAGTCAGAAAAAAAATCACATCCATATCAACATGTTTATAACCCCCGGGGCTGTCGTTTTGGTCAAAAAATGAAAATTCTAAAAGTTCAGTTTTTTCTGCTTTAAACTCTAGGTACACATCCAAAATGTATTACTGAGTTGAAAGAAGTGGATTCTGGTGCATGGTTTTGAAACCGCAGTCAGAAAAAAAAAATCACATATATATCAACATTTTTATAACTCCCGGGGCTGTCGTTTTGGTCAAAAAATGAAAATTCTAAAAGTTCCTGTTTTTCTGCTTTAAACTCTAGGTACACATCCAAAATGTATTACTGAGTTGAAAGAAGTGGATTCTGGTGCATGGTTTTGAAACCGCAGTCAGAAAAAAAATCACATCCATATCAACATGTTTATAACCCCCGGGGCTGTCGTTCTGGTCAAAAAATGAAAATTCTAAAAGTTCCTGTTTTTCTGCTTTAAACTCTAGGTACACATCCAAAATGTATTACTGAGTTGAAAGAAGTGGATTCTGGTGCATGGTTTTGAAACCGCAGTCAGAAAAAAAAATCACATATATATCAACATTTTTATAACTCCCGGGGCTGTCGTTTTGGTCAAAAAATGAAAATTCTAAAAGTTCCTGTTTTTCTGCTTTAAACTCTAGGTACACATCCAAAATGTATTACTGAGTTGAAAGAAGTGGATTCTGGTGCATGGTTTTGAAACCGCAGTCAGAAAAAAAATCACATCCATATCAACATGTTTATAATCCCCGGGGCTGTCGTTCTGGTCAAAAAATGAAAATTCTAAAAGTTCCTGTTTTTCTGCTTTAAACTCTAGGTACACATCCAAAATGTATTACTGAGTTGAAAGAAGTGGATTCTGGTGCATGGTTTTGAAACCGCAGTCAGAAAAAAAAATCACATATATATCAACATTTTTATAACTCCCGGGGCTGTCGTTTTGGTCAAAAAATGAAAATTCTAAAAGTTCCTGTTTTTCTGCTTTAAACTCTAGGTACACATCCAAAATGTATTACTGAGTTGAAAGAAGTGGATTCTGGTGCATGGTTTTGATACCGCAGTCAGAAAAAAAATCACAACCATATCAACATTTTTATAACCCCCGGGGCTGTCGTTTTGGTCAAAAAATGAAAATTCTAAAAGTTCCGGTTTTTCTGCTTTAAACTCTAGGTACACATCCAAAATGTATTACTGAGTTTAAAGAAGTGGATTCTGGTGCATGGTTTTGAAACCAAAGTCAGAAAAAAAATCACATCCATATCAACATTTTTATAACCCCCGGGTCTGTCGTTTTAGTCAAAAAATGAAAATTCTAAAAGTTCCGTTTTTTCTGCTTTAAACTCTAGGTACACATCCAAAATGTATTACTGAGTTGAAAGAAGTGGATTCTGGTGCATGGTTTTAAAACCGCAGTCAGAAAAAAAATCACATCCATATCAACATGTTTATAACCCCCGGGGCTGTCGTTTTGGTCAAAAAATGAAAATTCTAAAAGTTCAGTTATTTCTGCTTTAAACTCTAGGTACACATCCAAAATGTATTACTGAGTTGAAAGAAGTGGATTCTGGTGCATGGTTTTGAAACCGCAGTCAGAAAAAAAAATCACATATATATCAACATTTTTATAACTCCCGGGGCTGTCGTTTTGGTCAAAAAATGAAAATTCTTAAAGTTCCTGTTTTTCTGCTTTAAACTCTAGGTACACATCCAAAATGTATTACTGAGTTGAAAGAAGTGGATTCTGGTGCATGGTTTTGAAACCGCAGTCAGAAAAAAAATCACATCCATATCAACATGTTTATAATCCCCGGGGCTGTCGTTCTGGTCAAAAAATGAAAATTCTAAAAGTTCCTGTTTTTCTGCTTTAAACTCTAGGTACACATCCAAAATGTATTACTGACTTGAAAGAAGTGGATTCTGGTGCATGGTTTTGAAACCGCAGTCAGAAAAAAAAATCACATCCATATCAACATGTTTATAACCCCCGGGGCTGTCGTTCTGGTCAAAAAATGAAAATTCTAAAAGTTCCTGTTTTTCTGCTTTAAACTCTAGGTACACATCCAAAATGTATTACTGAGTTGAAAGAAGTGGATTCTGGTGCATGGTTTTGAAACCGCAGTCAGAAAAAAAAATCACATATATATCAACATTTTTATAACTCCCGGGGCTGTCGTTTTGGTCAAAAAATGAAAATTCTAAAAGTTCCTGTTTTTCTGCTTTAAACTCTAGGTACACATCCAAAATGTATTACTGAGTTGAAAGAAGTGGATTCTGGTGCATGGTTTTGAAACCGCAGTCAGAAAAAAAAATCACATATATATCAACATTTTTATAACTCCCGGGGCTGTCGTTTTGGTCAAAAAATGAAAATTCTAAAAGTTCCTGTTTTTCTGCTTTAAACTCTAGGTACACATCCAAAATGTATTACTGAGTTGAAAGAAGTGGATTCTGGTGCATGGTTTTGAAACCGCAGTCAGAAAAAAAAATCACATATATATCAACATTTTTATAACTCCCGGGGCTGTCGTTTTGGTCAAAAAATGAAAATTCTAAAAGTTCCTGTTTTTCTGCTTTAAACTCTAGGTACACATCCAAAATGTATTACTGAGTTGAAAGAAGTGGATTCTGGTGCATGGTTTTGAAACCGCAGTCAGAAAAAAAATCACAACCATATCAACATTTTTATAACCCCCGGGGCTGTCGTTTTGGTCAAAAAATGAACATTCTAAAAGTTCCGGTTTTTCTGCTTTAAACTCTAGGTACACATCCAAAATGTATTACTGAGTTGAAAGAAGTGGATTCTGGTGCATGGTTTTGAAACCAAAGTCAGAAAAAAAATCACATCCATATCAACATTTTTATAACCCCCGGGTCTGTCGTTTTAGTCAAAAAATGAAAATTCTAAAAGTTCCGTTTTTTCTGCTTTAAACTCTAGGTACACATCCAAAATGTATTACTGAGTTGAAAGAAGTGGATTCTGGTGCATGGTTTTAAAACCGCAGTCAGAAAAAAAATCACATCCATATCAACATGTTTATAACCCCCGGGGCTGTCGTTTTGGTCAAAAAATGAAAATTCTAAAAGTTCCGTTTTTTCTGCTTTAAACTCTAGGTACACATCCAAAATGTATTACTGAGTTGAAAGAAGTGGATTCTGGTGCATGGTTTTGAAACCGCAGTCAGAAAAAAAAATCACATATATATCAACATTTTTATAACTCCCGGGGCTGTCGTTTTGGTCAAAAAATGAAAATTCTAAAAGTTCCTGTTTTTCTGCTTTAAACTCTAGGTACACATCCAAAATGTATTACTGAGTTGAAAGAAGTGGATTCTGGTGCATGGTTTTGAAACCGCAGTCAGAAAAAAAATCACATCCATATCAACATGTTTATAATCCCCGGGGCTGTCGTTCTGGTCAAAAAATGAAAATTCTAAAAGTTCCTGTTTTTCTGCTTTAAACTCTAGGTACACATCCAAAATGTATTACTGAGTTGAAAGAAGTGGATTCTGGTGCATGGTTTTGAAACCGCAGTCAGAAAAAAAATCACATCCATATCAACATGTTTATAACCCCCGGGGCTGTCGTTCTGGTCAAAAAATGAAAATTCTAAAAGTTCCTGTTTTTCTGCTTTAAACTCTAGGTACACATCCAAAATGTATTACTGAGTTGAAAGAAGTGGATTCTGGTGCATGGTTTTGAAACCGCAGTCAGAAAAAAAATCACATATATATCAACATTTTTATAACTCCCGGGGCTGTCGTTTTGGTCAAAAAATGAAAATTCTAAAAGTTCCTGTTTTTCTGCTTTAAACTCTAGGTACACATCCAAAATGTATTACTGAGTTGAAAGAAGTGGATTCTGGTGCATGGTTTTGAAACCGCAGTCAGAAAAAAAATCACATCCATATCAACATGTTTATAATCCCCGGGGCTGTCGTTCTGGTCAAAAAATGAAAATTCTAAAAGTTCCTGTTTTTCTGCTTTAAACTCTAGGTACACATCCAAAATTTATTACTGAGTTGAAAGAAGTGGATTCTGGTGCATGGTTTTGAAACCGCAGTCAGAAAAAAAATCACAACCATATCAACATTTTTATAATCCCCGGGGCTGTCGTTTTGGTCAAAAAATGAACATTCTAAAAGTTCCGGTTTTTCTGCTTTAAACTCTAGGTACACATCCAAAATGTATTACTGAGTTGAAAGAAGTGGATTCTGGTGCATGGTTTTTAAACCAAAGTCAGAAAAAAAATCACATCCATATCAACATTTTTATAACCCCCGGGTCTGTCGTTTTAGTCAAAAAATGAAAATTCTAAAAGTTCCGTTTTTTCTGCTTTAAACTCTAGGTACACATCCAAAATGTATTACTGAGTTGAAAGAAGTGGATTCTGGTGCATGGTTTTAAAACCGCAGTCAGAAAAAAAATCACATCAATATCAACATGTTTATAACCCCCGGGGCTGTCGTTTTGGTCAAAAAATGAAAATTCTAAAAGTTCAGTTTTTTCTGCTTTAAACTCTAGGTACACATCCAAAATGTATTACTGAGTTGAAAGAAGTGGATTCTGGTGCATGGTTTTGAAACCGCAGTCAGAAAAAAAAATCACATATATATCAACATTTTTATAACTCCCGGGGCTGTCGTTTTGGTCAAAAAATGAAAATTCTAAAAGTTCCTGTTTTTCTGCTTTAAACTCTAGGTACACATCCAAAATGTATTACTGAGTTGAAAGAAGTGGATTCTGGTGCATGGTTTTGAAACCGCAGTCAGAAAAAAAATCACATCCATATCAACATGTTTATAACCCCGGGGCTGTCGTTCTGGTCAAAAAATGAAAATTCTAAAAGTTCCTGTTTTTCTGCTTTAAACTCTAGGTACACATCCAAAATGTATTACTGAGTTGAAAGAAGTGGATTCTGGTGCATGGTTTTGAAACCGCAGTCAGAAAAAAAATCACATCCATATCAACATGTTTATAACCCCCGGGGCTGTCGTTCTGGTCAAAAAATGAAAATTCTAAAAGTTCCTGTTTTTCTGCTTTAAACTCTAGGTACACATCCAAAATGTATTACTGAGTTGAAAGAAGTGGATTCTGGTGCATGGTTTTGAAACCGCAGTCAGAAAAAAAAATCACATATATATCAACATTTTTATAACTCCCGGGGCTGTCGTTTTGGTCAAAAAATGAAAATTCTAAAAGTTCCTGTTTTTCTGCTTTAAACTCTAGGTACACATCCAAAATGTATTACTGAGTTGAAAGAAGTGGATTCTGGTGCATGGTTTTGAAACCAAAGTCAGAAAAAAAATCACATCCATATCAACATTTTTATAACCCCCGGGTCTGTCGTTTTAGTCAAAAAATGAAAATTCTAAAAGTTCCGTTTTTTCTGCTTTAAACTCTAGGTACACATCCAAAATGTATTACTGAGTTGAAAGAAGTGGATTCTGGTGCATGGTTTTAAAACCGCAGTCAGAAAAAAAATCACATCCATATCAACATGTTTATAACCCCCGGGGCTGTCGTTTTGGTCAAAAAATGAAAATTCTAAAAGTTCAGTTTTTTCTGCTTTAAACTCTAGGTACACATCCAAAATGTATTACTGAGTTGAAAGAAGTGGATTCTGGTGCATGGTTTTGAAACCGCAGTCAGAAAAAAATCACATATATATCAACATTTTTATAACTCCCGGGGCTGTCGTTTTGGTCAAAAAATGAAAATTCTAAAAGTTCCTGTTTTTCTGCTTTAAACTCTAGGTACACATCCAAAATGTATTACTGAGTTGAAAGAAGTGGATTCTGGTGCATGGTTTTGAAACCGCAGTCAGAAAAAAAATCACATCCATATCAACATGTTTATAATCCCCGGGGCTGTCGTTCTGGTCAAAAAATGAAAATTCTAAAAGTTCCTGTTTTTCTGCTTTAAACTCTAGGTACACATCCAAAATGTATTACTGAGTTGAAAGAAGTGGATTCTGGTGCATGGTTTTGAAACCGCAGTCAGAAAAAAAATCACATCCATATCAACATGTTTATAACCCCCGGGGCTGTCGTTCTGGTCAAAAAATGAAAATTCTAAAAGTTCCTGTTTTTCTGCTTTAAACTCTAGGTACACATCCAAAATGTATTACTGAGTTGAAAGAAGTGGATTCTGGTGCATGGTTTTGAAACCGCAGTCAGAAAAAAAAATCACATATATATCAACATTTTTATAACTCCCGGGGCTGTCGTTTTGGTCAAAAAATGAAAATTCTAAAAGTTCCTGTTTTTCTGCTTTAAACTCTAGGTACACATCCAAAATGTATTACTGAGTTGAAAGAAGTGGATTCTGGTGCATGGTTTTGAAACCGCAGTCAGAAAAAAAAATCACATATATATCAACATTTTTATAACTCCCGGGGCTGTCGTTTTGGTCAAAAAATGAAAATTCTAAAAGTTCCTGTTTTTCTGCTTTAAACTCTAGGTACACATCCAAAATGTATTACTGAGTTGAAAGAAGTGGATTCTGGTGCATGGTTTTGAAACCGCAGTCAGAAAAAAAATCACATCCATATCAACATGTTTATAATCCCCGGGGCTGTCGTTCTGGTCAAAAAATGAAAATTCTAAAAGTTCCTGTTTTTCTGCTTTAAACTCTAGGTACACATCCAAAATGTATTACTGAGTTGAAAGAAGTGGATTCTGGTGCATGGTTTTAAAACCGCAGTCAGAAAAAAAAATCACATATATATCAACATTTTTATAACTCCCGGGGCTGTCGTTTTGGTCAAAAAATGAAAATTCTAAAAGTTCCTGTTTTTCTGCTTTAAACTCTAGGTACACATCCAAAATGTATTACTGAGTTGAAAGAAGTGGATTCTGGTGCATGGTTTTGAAACCGCAGTCAGAAAAAAAATCACAACCATATCAACATTTTTATAACCCCCGGGGCTGTCGTTTTGGTCAAAAAATGAACATTCTAAAAGTTCCGGTTTTTCTGCTTTAAACTCTAGGTACACATCCAAAATGTATTACTGAGTTGAAAGAAGTGGATTCTGGTGCATGGTTTTGAAACCAAAGTCAGAAAAAAAATCACATCCATATCAACATTTTTATAACCCCCGGGTCTGTCGTTTTAGTCAAAAAATGAAAATTCAAAAAGTTCCGTTTTTTCTGCTTTAAACTCTAGGTACACATCCAAAATGTATTACTGAGTTGAAAGAAGTGGATTCTGGTGCATGGTTTTAAAACCGCAGTCAGAAAAAAAATCACATCCATATCAACATGTTTATAACCCCCGGGGCTGTCGTTTTGGTCAAAAAATGAAAATTCTAAAAGTTCAGTTTTTTCTGCTTTAAACTCTAGGTACACATCCAAAATGTATTACTGAGTTGAAAGAAGTGGATTCTGGTGCATGGTTTTGAAACCGCAGTCAGAAAAAAAAATCACATATATATCAACATTTTTATAACTCCCGGGGCTGTCGTTTTGGTCAAAAAATGAAAATTCTAAAAGTTCCTGTTTTTCTGCTTTAAACTCTAGGTACACATCCAAAATGTATTACTGAGTTGAAAGAAGTGGATTCTGGTGCATGGTTTTGAAACCGCAGTCAGAAAAAAAATCACATCCATATCAACATGTTTATAATCCCCGGGGCTGTCGTTCTGGTCAAAAAATGAAAATTCTAAAAGTTCCTGTTTTTCTGCTTTAAACTCTAGGTACACATCCAAAATGTATTACTGAGTTGAAAGAAGTGGATTCTGGTGCATGGTTTTGAAACCGCAGTCAGAAAAAAAATCACATCCATATCAACATGTTTATAACCCCCGGGGCTGTCGTTCTGGTCAAAAAATGAAAATTCTAAAAGTTCCTGTTTTTCTGCTTTAAACTCTAGGTACACATCCAAAATGTATTACTGAGTTGAAAGAAGTGGATTCTGGTGCATGGTTTTGAAACCGCAGTCAGAAAAAAAAATCACATATATATCAACATTTTTATAACTCCCGGGGCTGTCGTTTTGGTCAAAAAATGAAAATTCTAAAAGTTCCTGTTTTTCTGCTTTAAACTCTAGGTACACATCCAAAATGTATTACTGAGTTGAAAGAAGTGGATTCTGGTGCATGGTTTTGAAACCGCAGTCAGAAAAAAAAATCACATATATATCAACATTTTTATAACTCCCGGGGCTGTCGTTTTGGTCAAAAAATGAAAATTCTAAAAGTTCCTGTTTTTCTGCTTTAAACTCTAGGTACACATCCAAAATGTATTACTGAGTTGAAAGAAGTGGATTCTGGTGCATGGTTTTGAAACCGCAGTCAGAAAAAAAAATCACAACCATATCAACATTTTTATAACCCCCGGGGCTGTCGTTTTGGTCAAAAAATGAACATTCTAAAAGTTCCGGTTTTTCTGCTTTAAACTCTAGGTACACATCCAAAATGTATTACTGAGTTGAAAGAAGTGGATTCTGGTGCATGGTTTTGAAACCAAAGTCAGAAAAAAAATCACATCCATATCAACATTTTTATAACCCCCGGGTCTGTCGTTTTAGTAAAAAAATGAAAATTCTAAAAGTTCCGTTTTTTCTGCTTTAAACTCTAGGTACACATCCAAAATGTATTACTGAGTTGAAAGAAGTGGATTCTGGTGCATGGTTTTAAAACCGCAGTCAGAAAAAAAGTCACATCCATATCAACATGTTTATAACCCCCGGGGCTGTCGTTTTGGTCAAAAAATGAAAATTCTAAAAGTTCAGTTTTTTCTGCTTTAAACTCTAGGTACACATCCAAAATGTATTACTGAGTTGAAAGAAGTGGATTCTGGTGCATGGTTTTGAAACCGCAGTCAGAAAAAAAAATCACATATATATCAACATTTTTATAACTCCCGGGGCTGTCGTTTTGGTCAAAAAATGAAAATTCTAAAAGTTCCTGTTTTTCTGCTTTAAACTCTAGGTACACATCCAAAATGTATTACTGAGTTGAAAGAAGTGGATTCTGGTGCATGGTTTTGAAACCGCAGTCAGAAAAAAAATCACATCCATATCAACATGTTTATAATCCCCGGGGCTGTCGTTCTGGTCAAAAAATGAAAATTCTAAAAGTTCCTGTTTTTCTGCTTTAAACTCTAGGTACACATCCAAAATGTATTACTGAGTTGAAAGAAGTGGATTCTGGTGCATGGTTTTGAAACCGCAGTCAGAAAAAAAATCACATCCATATCAACATGTTTATAACCCCCGGGGCTGTCGTTCTGGTCAAAAAATGAAAATTCTAAAAGTTCCTGTTTTTCTGCTTTAAACTCTAGGTACACATCCAAAATGTATTACTGAGTTGAAAGAAGTGGATTCTGGTGCATGGTTTTGAAACCGCAGTCAGAAAAAAAAATCACATATATATCAACATTTTTATAACTCCCGGGGCTGTCGTTTTGGTCAAAAAATGAAAATTCTAAAAGTTCCTGTTTTTCTGCTTTAAACTCTAGGTACACATCCAAAATGTATTACTGAGTTGAAAGAAGTGGATTCTGGTGCATGGTTTTGAAACCGCAGTCAGAAAAAAAATCACATCCATATCAACATGTTTATAATCCCCGGGGCTGTCGTTCTGGTCAAAAAATGAAAATTCTAAAAGTTCCTGTTTTTCTGCTTTAAACTCTAGGTACACATCCAAAATGTATTACTGAGTTGAAAGAAGTGGATTCTGGTGCATGGTTTTGAAACCGCAGTCAGAAAAAAAATCACAACCATATCAACATTTTTATAACCCCCGGGGCTGTCGTTTTGGTCAAAAAATGAACATTCTAAAAGTTCCGTTTTTTCTGCTTTAAACTCTAGGTACACATCCAAAATGTATTACTGAGTTGAAAGAAGTGGATTCTGGTGCATGGTTTTTAAACCAAAGTCAGAAAAAAAATCACATCCATATCAACATTTTTATAACCCCCGGGTCTGTCGTTTTAGTCAAAAAATGAAAATTCTAAAAGTTCCGTTTTTTCTGCTTTAAACTCTAGGTACACATCCAAAATGTATTACTGAGTTGAAAGAAGTGGATTCTGGTGCATGGTTTTAAAACCGCAGTCAGAAAAAAAATCACATCCATATCAACATGTTTATAACCCCCGGGGCTGTCGTTTTGGTCAAAAAATGAAAATTCTAAAAGTTCAGTTTTTTCTGCTTTAAACTCTAGGTACACATCCAAAATGTATTACTGAGTTGAAAGAAGTGGATTCTGGTGCATGGTTTTGAAACCGCAGTCAGAAAAAAAAATCACATATATATCAACATTTTTATAACTCCCGGGGCTGTCGTTTTGGTCAAAAAATGAAAATTCTAAAAGTTCCTGTTTTTCTGCTTTAAACTCTAGGTACACATCCAAAATGTATTACTGAGTTGAAAGAAGTGGATTCTGGTGCATGGTTTTGAAACCGCAGTCAGAAAAAAAATCACATCCATATCAACATGTTTATAATCCCCGGGGCTGTCGTTCTGGTCAAAAAATGAAAATTCTAAAAGTTCCTGTTTTTCTGCTTTAAACTCTAGGTACACATCCAAAATGTATTACTGAGTTGAAAGAAGTGGATTCTGGTGCATGGTTTTGAAACCGCAGTCAGAAAAAAAATCACATCCATATCAACATGTTTATAACCCCGGGGGCTGTCGTTCTGGTCAAAAAATGAAAATTCTAAAAGTTCCTGTTTTTCTGCTTTAAACTCTAGGTACACATCCAAAATGTATTACTGAGTTGAAAGAAGTGGATTCTGGTGCATGGTTTTGAAACCGCAGTCAGAAAAAAAAATCACATATATATCAACATTTTTATAACTCCCGGGGCTGTCGTTTTGGTCAAAAAATGAAAATTCTAAAAGTTCCTGTTTTTCTGCTTTAAACTCTAGGTACACATCCAAAATGTATTACTGAGTTGAAAGAAGTGGATTCTGGTGCATGGTTTTGAAACCGCAGTCAGAAAAAAAATCACATCCATATCAACATGTTTATAATCCCCGGGGCTGTCGTTCTGGTCAAAAAATGAAAATTCTAAAAGTTCCTGTTTTTCTGCTTTAAACTCTAGGTACACATCCAAAATGTATTACTGAGTTGAAAGAAGTGGATTCTGGTGCATGGTTTTGAAACCGCAGTCAGAAAAAAAAATCACATATATATCAACATTTTTATAACTCCCGGGGCTGTCGTTTTGGTCAAAAAATGAAAATTCTAAAAGTTCCTGTTTTTCTGCTTTAAACTCTAGGTACACATCCAAAATGTATTACTGAGTTGAAAGAAGTGGATTCTGGTGCATGGTTTTGAAACCGCAGTCAGAAAAAAAATCACAACCATATCAACATTTTTACAACCCCCGGGTCTGTCGTTTTAGTCAAAAAATGAAAATTCTAAAAGTTCCGTTTTTTCTGCTTTAAACTCTAGGTACACATCCAAAATGTATTACTGAGTTGAAAGAAGTGGATTCTGGTGCATGGTTTTAAAACCGCAGTCAGAAAAAAAATCACATCCATATCAACATGTTTATAACCCCCGGGGCTGTCGTTTTGGTCAAAAAATGAAAATTCTAAAAGTTCAGTTTTTTCTGCTTTAAACTCTAGGTACACATCCAAAATGTATTACTGAGTTGAAAGAAGTGGATTCTGGTGCATGGTTTTGAAACCGCAGTCAGAAAAAAAAATCACATATATATCAACATTTTTATAACTCCCGGGGCTGTCGTTTTGGTCAAAAAATGAAAATTCTAAAAGTTCCTGTTTTTCTGCTTTAAACTCTAGGTACACATCCAAAATGTATTACTGAGTTGAAAGAAGTGGATTCTGGTGCATGGTTTTGAAACCGCAGTCAGAAAAAAAAATCACATCCATATCAACATTTTTATAATCCCCGGGGCTGTCGTTCTGGTCAAAAAATGAAAATTCTAAAAGTTCCTGTTTTTCTGCTTTAAACTCTAGGTACACATCCAAAATGTATTACTGAGTTGAAAGAAGTGGATTCTGGTGCATGGTTTTGAAACCGCAGTCAGAAAAAAAATCACATCCATATCAACATGTTTATAACCCCCGGGGCTGTCGTTTTGTTCAAAAAATGAAAATTCTAAAAGTTCCTGTTTTTCTGCTTTAAACTCTAGGTACACATCCAAAATGTATTACTGAGTTGAAAGAAGTGGATTCTGGTGCATGGTTTTGAAACCGCAGTCAGAAAAAAAATCACATCCATATCAACATGTTTATAACCCCCGGGGCTGTCGTTCTGGTCAAAAAATGAAAATTCTAAAAGTTCCTGTTTTTCTGCTTTAAACTCTAGGTACACATCCACAATTTATTACTGAGTTGAAAGAAGTGGATTCTGGTGCATGGTTTTGAAACCGCAGTCAGAAAAAAAATCACAACCATATCAACATTTTTATAACCCCCGGGGCTGTCGTTTTGGTCAAAAAATGAACATTCTAAAAGTTCCGGTTTTTCTGCTTTAAACTCTAGGTACACATCCAAAATGTATTACTGAGTTGAAAGAAGTGGATTCTGGTGCATGGTTTTGAAACCGCAGTCAGAAAAAAAATCACATCCATATCAACATGTTTATAACCCCCGGGGCTGTCGTTTTGGTCAAAAAATGAAAATTCTAAAAGTTCAGTTTTTTCTGCTTTAAACTCTAGGTACACATCCAAAATGTATTACTGAGTTGAAAGAAGTGGATTCTGGTGCATGGTTTTGAAACCGCAGTCAGAAAAAAAAATCACATATATATCAACATTTTTATAACTCCCGGGGCTGTCGTTTTGGTCAAAAAATGAAAATTCTAAAAGTTCCTGTTTTTCTGCTTTAAACTCTAGGTACACATCCAAAATGTATTACTGAGTTGAAAGAAGTGGATTCTGGTGCATGGTTTTGAAACCGCAGTCAGAAAAAAAATCACATCCATATCAACATGTTTATAATCCCCGGGGCTGTCGTTCTGGTCAAAAAATGAAAATTCTAAAAGTTCCTGTTTTTCTGCTTTAAACTCTAGGTACACATCCAAAATGTATTACTGAGTTGAAAGAAGTGGATTCTGGTGCATGGTTTTGAAACCGCAGTCAGAAAAAAAATCACATCCATATCAACATGTTTATAACCCCCGGGGCTGTCGTTCTGGTCAAAAAATGAAAATTCTAAAAGTTCCTGTTTTTCTGCTTTAAACTCTAGGTACACATCCAAAATGTATTACTGAGTTGAAAGAAGTGGATTCTGGTGCATGGTTTTGAAACCGCAGTCAGAAAAAAAAATCACATATATATCAACATTTTTATAACTCCCGGGGCTGTCGTTTTGGTCAAAAAATGAAAATTCTAAAAGTTCCTGTTTTTCTGCTTTAAACTCTAGGTACACATCCAAAATGTATTACTGAGTTGAAAGAAGTGGATTCTGGTGCATGGTTTTGAAACCGCAGTCAGAAAAAAAAATCACATATATATCAACATTTTTATAACTCCCGGGGCTGTCGTTTTGGTCAAAAAATGAAAATTCTAAAAGTTCCTGTTTTTCTGCTTTAAACTCTAGGTACACATCCAAAATGTATTACTGAGTTGAAAGAAGTGGATTCTGGTGCATGGTTTTGAAACCGCAGTCAGAAAAAAAATCACAACCATATCAACATTTTTATAACCCCCGGGGCTGTCGTTTTGGTCAAAAAATGAACATTCTAAAAGTTCCTGTTTTTCTGCTTTAAACTCTAGGTACACATCCAAAATGTATTACTGAGTTGAAAGAAGTGGATTCTGGTGCATGGTTTTGAAACCGCAGTCAGAAAAAAAATCACATCCATATCAACATGTTTATAATCCCCGGGGCTGTCGTTCTGGTCAAAAAATGAAAATTCTAAAAGTTCCTGTTTTTCTGCTTTAAACTCTAGGTACACATCCAAAATGTATTACTGAGTTGAAAGAAGTGGATTCTGGTGCATGGTTTTGAAACCGCAGTCAGAAAAAAAAATCACATATATATCAACATTTTTATAACTCCCGGGGCTGTCGTTTTGGTCAAAAAATGAAAATTCTAAAAGTTCCTGTTTTTCTGCTTTAAACTCTAGGTACACATCCAAAATGTATTACTGAGTTGAAAGAAGTGGATTCTGGTGCATGGTTTTGAAACCGCAGTCAGAAAAAAAATCACAACCATATCAACATTTTTATAACCCCCGGGTCTGTCGTTTTAGTCAAAAAATGAAAATTCTAAAAGTTCCGTTTTTTCTGCTTTAAACTCTAGGTACACATCCAAAATGTATTACTGAGTTGAAAGAAGTGGATTCTGGTGCATGGTTTTGAAACCGCAGTCAGAAAAAAAAATCACATATATATCAACATTTTTATAACTCCCGGGGCTGTCGTTTTGGTCAAAAAATGAAAATTCTAAAAGTTCCTGTTTTTCTGCTTTAAACTCTAGGTACACATCCAAAATGTATTACTGAGTTGAAAGAAGTGGATTCTGGTGCATGGTTTTGAAACCGCAGTCAGAAAAAAAAAATCACATCCATATCAACATGTTTATAATCCCCGGGGCTGTCGTTCTGTTAAAAAAATGAAAATTCTAAAAGTTCCTGTTTTTCTGCTTTAAACTCTAGGTACACATCCAAAATGTATTACTGAGTTGAAAGAAGTGGATTCTGGTGCATGGTTTTGAAACCGCAGTCAGAAAAAAAATCACATCCATATCAACATGTTTATAACCCCCGGGGCTGTCGTTCTGGTCAAAAAATGAAAATTCTAAAAGTTCCTGTTTTTCTGCTTTAAACTCTAGGTACACATCCAAAATGTATTACTGACTTGAAAGAAGTGCATTCTGGTGCATGGTTTTGAAACAGCAGTCAGAAAAAAATCACATCCATATCAACATGTTTATAACCCCCGGGGCTGTCGTTTTGTTCAAAAAATGAAAATTCTAAAAGTTCCTGTTTTTCTGCTTTAAACTCTAGGTACACATCCAAAATGTATTACTGAGTTGAAAGAAGTGGATTCTGGTGCATGGTTTTGAAACCGCAGTCAGAAAAAAAATCACATCCATATCAACATGTTTATAACCCCCGGGGCTGTCGTTCTGGTCAAAAAATGAAAATTCTAAAAGTTCCTGTTTTTCTGCTTTAAACTCTAGGTACACATCCAAAATGTATTACTGAGTTGAAAGAAGTGGATTCTGGTGCATGGTTTTGAAACCGCAGTCAGAAAAAAAAATCACATATATATCAACATTTTTATAACTCCCGGGGCTGTCGTTTTGGTCAAAAAATGAAAATTCTAAAAGTTCCTGTTTTTCTGCTTTAAACTCTAGGTACACATCCAAAATGTATTACTGAGTTGAAAGAAGTGGATTCTGGTGCATGGTTTTGAAACCGCAGTCAGAAAAAAAATCACAACCATATCAACATTTTTATAACCCCCGGGGCTGTCGTTTTGGTCAAAAAATGAACATTCTAAAAGTTCCGGTTTTTCTGCTTTAAACTCTAGGTACACATCCAAAATGTATTACTGAGTTGAAAGAAGTGGATTCTGGTGCATGGTTTTGAAACCAAAGTCAGAAAAAAAATCACATCCATATCAACATTTTTATAACCCCCGGGTCTGTCGTTTTAGTCAAAAAATGAAAATTCTAAAAGTTCCGTTTTTTCTGCTTTAAACTCTAGGTACACATCCAAAATGTATTACTGAGTTGAAAGAAGTGGATTCTGGTGCATGGTTTTAAAACCGCAGTCAGAAAAAAAATCACATCCATATCAACATGTTTATAACCCCCGGGGCTGTCGTTTTGGTCAAAAAATGAAAATTCTAAAAGTTCAGTTTTTTCTGCTTTAAACTCTAGGTACACATCCAAAATGTATTACTGAGTTGAAAGAAGTGGATTCTGGTGCATGGTTTTGAAACCGCAGTCAGAAAAAAAAATCACATATATATCAACATTTTTATAACTCCCGGGGCTGTCGTTTTGGTCAAAAAATGAAAATTCTAAAAGTTCCTGTTTTTCTGCTTTAAACTCTAGGTACACATCCAAAATGTATTACTGAGTTGAAAGAAGTGGATTCTGGTGCATGGTTTTGAAACCGCAGTCAGAAAAAAAATCACATCCATATCAACATGTTTATAATCCCCGGGGCTGTCGTTCTGGTCAAAAAATGAAAATTCTAAAAGTTCCTGTTTTTCTGCTTTAAACTCTAGGTACACATCCAAAATGTATTACTGAGTTGAAAGAAGTGGATTCTGGTGCATGGTTTTGAAACCGCAGTCAGAAAAAAAAATCACATATATATCAACATTTTTATAACTCCCGGGGCTGTCGTTTTGGTCAAAAAATGAAAATTCTAAAAGTTCCTGTTTTTCTGCTTTAAACTCTAGGTACACATCCAAAATGTATTACTGAGTTGAAAGAAGTGGATTCTGGTGCATGGTTTTGAAACCGCAGTCAGAAAAAAAAATCACATATATATCAACATTTTTATAACTCCCGGGGCTGTCGTTTTGGTCAAAAAATGAAAATTCTAAAAGTTCCTGTTTTTCTGCTTTAAACTCTAGGTACACATCCAAAATGTATTACTGAGTTGAAAGAAGTGGATTCTGGTGCATGGTTTTGAAACCGCAGTCAGAAAAAAAATCACAACCATATCAACATTTTTATAACCCCCGGGGCTGTCGTTTTGGTCAAAAAATGAACATTCTAAAAGTTCCGGTTTTTCTGCTTTAAACTCTAGGTACACATCCAAAATGTATTACTGAGTTGAAAGAAGTGGATTCTGGTGCATGGTTTTGAAACCAAAGTCAGAAAAAAAATCACATCCATATCAACATTTTTATAACCCCCGGGTC
Source organism: Crinia signifera (assembly GCF_055691185.1). NCBI lineage: Eukaryota > Metazoa > Chordata > Amphibia > Anura > Myobatrachidae > Crinia > Crinia signifera. The sequence continues at coordinate 21,475,552 of NC_139227.1, forward strand.
TGTCGTTTTAGTAAAAAAATGAAAATTCTAAAAGTTCCGTTTTTTCTGCTTTAAACTCTAGGTACACATCCAAAATGTATTACTGAGTTGAAAGAAGTGGATTCTGGTGCATGGTTTTAAAACCGCAGTCAGAAAAAAAGTCACATCCATATCAACATGTTTATAACCCCCGGGGCTGTCGTTTTGGTCAAAAAATGAAAATTCTAAAAGTTCCTGTTTTTCTGCTTTAAACTCTAGGTACACATCCAAAATGTATTACTGAGTTGAAAGAAGTGGATTCTGGTGCATGGTTTTGAAACCGCAGTCAGAAAAAAAAATCACATATATATCAACATTTTTATAACTCCCGGGGCTGTCGTTTTGGTCAAAAAATGAAAATTCTAAAAGTTCCTGTTTTTCTGCTTTAAACTCTAGGTACACATCCAAAATGTATTACTGAGTTGAAAGAAGTGGATTCTGGTGCATGGTTTTGAAACCGCAGTCAGAAAAAAAATCACAACCATATCAACATTTTTATAACCCCCGGGGCTGTCGTTTTGGTCAAAAAATGAACATTCTAAAAGTTCCGGTTTTTCTGCTTTAAACTCTAGGTACACATCCAAAATGTATTACTGAGTTGAAAGAAGTGGATTCTGGTGCATGGTTTTGAAACCAAAGTCAGAAAAAAAATCACATCCATATCAACATTTTTATAACCCCCGGGTCTGTCGTTTTAGTAAAAAAATGAAAATTCTAAAAGTTCAGTTTTTTCTGCTTTAAACTCTAGGTACACATCCAAAATGTATTACTGAGTTGAAAGAAGTGGATTCTGGTGCATGGTTTTAAAACCGCAGTCAGAAAAAAAGTCACATCCATATCAACATGTTTATAACCCCCGGGGCTGTCGTTTTGGTCAAAAAATGAAAATTCTAAAAGTTCAGTTTTTTCTGCTTTAAACTCTAGGTACACATCCAAAATGTATTACTGAGTTGAAAGAAGTGGATTCTGGTGCATGGTTTTGAAACCGCAGTCAGAAAAAAAAATCACATATATATCAACATTTTTATAACTCCCGGGGCTGTCGTTTTGGTCAAAAAATGAAAATTCTAAAAGTTCCTGTTTTTCTGCTTTAAACTCTAGGTACACATCCAAAATGTATTACTGAGTTGAAAGAAGTGGATTCTGGTGCATGGTTTTGAAACCGCAGTCAGAAAAAAAATCACATCCATATCAACATGTTTATAATCCCCGGGGCTGTCGTTCTGGTCAAAAAATGAAAATTCTAAAAGTTCCTGTTTTTCTGCTTTAAACTCTAGGTACACATCCAAAATGTATTACTGAGTTGAAAGAAGTGGATTCTGGTGCATGGTTTTGAAACCGCAGTCAGAAAAAAAATCACATCCATATCAACATGTTTATAACCCCCGGGGCTGTCGTTCTGGTCAAAAAATGAAAATTCTAAAAGTTCCTGTTTTTCTGCTTTAAACTCTAGGTACACATCCAAAATGTATTACTGAGTTGAAAGAAGTGGATTCTGGTGCATGGTTTTGAAACCGCAGTCAGAAAAAAAAATCACATATATATCAACATTTTTATAACTCCCGGGGCTGTCGTTTTGGTCAAAAAATGAAAATTCTAAAAGTTCCTGTTTTTCTGCTTTAAACTCTAGGTACACATCCAAAATGTATTACTGAGTTGAAAGAAGTGGATTCTGGTGCATGGTTTTGAAACCGCAGTCAGAAAAAAAATCACATCCATATCAACATGTTTATAATCCCCGGGGCTGTCGTTCTGGTCAAAAAATGAAAATTCTAAAAGTTCCTGTTTTTCTGCTTTAAACTCTAGGTACACATCCAAAATTTATTACTGAGTTGAAAGAAGTGGATTCTGGTGCATGGTTTTGAAACCGCAGTCAGAAAAAAAATCACAACCATATCAACATTTTTATAACCCCCGGGGCTGTCGTTTTGGTCAAAAAATGAACATTCTAAAAGTTCCGGTTTTTCTGCTTTAAACTCTAGGTACACATCCAAAATGTATTACTGAGTTGAAAGAAGTGGATTCTGGTGCATGGTTTTTAAACCAAAGTCAGAAAAAAAATCACATCCATATCAACATTTTTATAACCCCCGGGTCTGTCGTTTTAGTCAAAAAATGAAAATTCTAAAAGTTCCGTTTTTTCTGCTTTAAACTCTAGGTACACATCCAAAATGTATTACTGAGTTGAAAGAAGTGGATTCTGGTGCATGGTTTTAAAACCGCAGTCAGAAAAAAAATCACATCCATATCAACATGTTTATAACCCCCGGGGCTGTCGTTTTGGTCAAAAAATGAAAATTCTAAAAGTTCAGTTTTTTCTGCTTTAAACTCTAGGTACACATCCAAAATGTATAACTGAGTTGAAAGAAGTGGATTCTGGTGCATGGTTTTGAAACCGCAGTCAGAAAAAAAAAATCACATATATATCAACATTTTTATAACTCCCGGGGCTGTCGTTTTGGTCAAAAAATGAAAATTCTAAAAGTTCCTGTTTTTCTGCTTTAAACTCTAGGTACACATCCAAAATGTATTACTGAGTTGAAAGAAGTGGATTCTGGTGCATGGTTTTGAAACCGCAGTCAGAAAAAAAATCACATCCATATCAACATGTTTATAATCCCCGGGGCTGTCGTTCTGGTCAAAAAATGAAAATTCTAAAAGTTCCTGTTTTTCTGCTTTAAACTCTAGGTACACATCCAAAATGTATTACTGAGTTGAAAGAAGTGGATTCTGGTGCATGGTTTTGAAACCGCAGTCAGAAAAAAAATCACATCCATATCAACATGTTTATAACCCCCGGGGCTGTCGTTCTGGTCAAAAAATGAAAATTCTAAAAGTTCCTGTTTTTCTGCTTTAAACTCTAGGTACACATCCAAAATGTATTACTGAGTTGAAAGAAGTGGATTCTGGTGCATGGTTTTGAAACCGCAGTCAGAAAAAAAAATCACATATATATCAACATTTTTATAACTCCCGGGGCTGTCGTTTTGGTCAAAAAATGAAAATTCTAAAAGTTCCTGTTTTTCTGCTTTAAACTCTAGGTACACATCCAAAATGTATTACTGAGTTGAAAGAAGTGGATTCTGGTGCATGGTTTTGAAACCGCAGTCAGAAAAAAAATCACATCCATATCAACATGTTTATAATCCCCGGGGCTGTCGTTCTGGTCAAAAAATGAAAATTCTAAAAGTTCCTGTTTTTCTGCTTTAAACTCTAGGTACACATCCAAAATGTATTACTGAGTTGAAAGAAGTGGATTCTGGTGCATGGTTTTGAAACCGCAGTCAGAAAAAAAAAATCACATATATATCAACATTTTTATAACTCCCGGGGCTGTCGTTTTGGTCAAAAAATGAAAATTCTAAAAGTTCCTGTTTTTCTGCTTTAAACTCTAGGTACACATCCAAAATGTATTACTGAGTTGAAAGAAGTGGATTCTGGTGCATGGTTTTGAAACCGCAGTCAGAAAAAAAATCACAACCATATCAACATTTTTATAACCCCCGGGGCTGTCGTTTTGGTCAAAAAATGAACATTCTAAAAGTTCCGGTTTTTCTGCTTTAAACTCTAGGTACACATCCAAAATGTATTACTGAGTTGAAAGAAGTGGATTCTGGTGCATGGTTTTGAAACCAAAGTCAGAAAAAAAATCACATCCATATCAACATTTTTATAACCCCCGGGTCTGTCGTTTTAGTCAAAAAATGAAAATTCTAAAAGTTCCGTTTTTTCTGCTTTAAACTCTAGGTACACATCCAAAATGTATTACTGAGTTGAAAGAAGTGGATTCTGGTGCATGGTTTTGAAACCGCAGTCAGAAAAAAAAATCACATATATATCAACATTTTTATAACTCCCGGGGCTGTCGTTTTGGTCAAAAAATGAAAATTCTAAAAGTTCCTGTTTTTCTGCTTTAAACTCTAGGTACACATCCAAAATGTATTACTGAGTTGAAAGAAGTGGATTCTGGTGCATGGTTTTGAAACCGCAGTCAGAAAAAAAATCACAACCATATCAACATTTTTATAACCCCCGGGGCTGTCGTTTTGGTCAAAAAATGAAAATTCTAAAAGTTCCTGTTTTTCTGCTTTAAACTCTAGGTACACATCCAAAATGTATTACTGAGTTGAAAGAAGTGGATTCTGGTGCATGGTTTTGAAACCGCAGTCAGAAAAAAAAATCACATATATATCAACATTTTTATAACTCCCGGGGCTGTCGTTTTGGTCAAAAAATGAAAATTCTAAAAGTTCCTGTTTTTCTGCTTTAAACTCTAGGTACACATCCAAAATGTATTACTGAGTTGAAAGAAGTGGATTCTGGTGCATGGTTTTGAAACCGCAGTCAGAAAAAAAATCACAACCATATCAACATTTTTATAACCCCCGGGGCTGTCGTTTTGGTCAAAAAATGAACATTCTAAAAGTTCCTGTTTTTCTGCTTTAAACTCTAGGTACACATCCAAAATGTATTACTGAGTTGAAAGAAGTGGATTCTGGTGCATGGTTTTGAAACCGCAGTCAGAAAAAAAATCACATCCATATCAACATGTTTATAATCCCCGGGGCTGTCGTTCTGGTCAAAAAATGAAAATTCTAAAAGTTCCTGTTTTTCTGCTTTAAACTCTAGGTACACATCCAAAATGTATTACTGAGTTGAAAGAAGTGGATTCTGGTGCATGGTTTTGAAACCGCAGTCAGAAAAAAAAATCACATATATATCAACATTTTTATAACTCCCGGGGCTGTCGTTTTGGTCAAAAAATGAAAATTCTAAAAGTTCCTGTTTTTCTGCTTTAAACTCTAGGTACACATCCAAAATGTATTACTGAGTTGAAAGAAGTGGATTCTGGTGCATGGTTTTGAAACCGCAGTCAGAAAAAAAATCACAACCATATCAACATTTTTATAACCCCCGGGTCTGTCGTTTTAGTCAAAAAATGAAAATTCTAAAAGTTCCGTTTTTTCTGCTTTAAACTCTAGGTACACATCCAAAATGTATTACTGAGTTGAAAGAAGTGGATTCTGGTGCATGGTTTTGAAACCGCAGTCAGAAAAAAAAATCACATATATATCAACATTTTTATAACTCCCGGGGCTGTCGTTTTGGTCAAAAAATGAAAATTCTAAAAGTTCCTGTTTTTCTGCTTTAAACTCTAGGTACACATCCAAAATGTATTACTGAGTTGAAAGAAGTGGATTCTGGTGCATGGTTTTGAAACCGCAGTCAGAAAAAAAAAATCACATCCATATCAACATGTTTATAATCCCCGGGGCTGTCGTTCTGTTAAAAAAATGAAAATTCTAAAAGTTCCTGTTTTTCTGCTTTAAACTCTAGGTACACATCCAAAATGTATTACTGAGTTGAAAGAAGTGGATTCTGGTGCATGGTTTTGAAACCGCAGTCAGAAAAAAAATCACATCCATATCAACATGTTTATAACCCCCGGGGCTGTCGTTCTGGTCAAAAAATGAAAATTCTAAAAGTTCCTGTTTTTCTGCTTTAAACTCTAGGTACACATCCAAAATGTATTACTGACTTGAAAGAAGTGCATTCTGGTGCATGGTTTTGAAACAGCAGTCAGAAAAAAATCACATCCATATCAACATGTTTATAACCCCCGGGGCTGTCGTTTTGTTCAAAAAATGAAAATTCTAAAAGTTCCTGTTTTTCTGCTTTAAACTCTAGGTACACATCCAAAATGTATTACTGAGTTGAAAGAAGTGGATTCTGGTGCATGGTTTTGAAACCGCAGTCAGAAAAAAAATCACATCCATATCAACATGTTTATAACCCCCGGGGCTGTCGTTCTGGTCAAAAAATGAAAATTCTAAAAGTTCCTGTTTTTCTGCTTTAAACTCTAGGTACACATCCAAAATGTATTACTGAGTTGAAAGAAGTGGATTCTGGTGCATGGTTTTGAAACCGCAGTCAGAAAAAAAAATCACATATATATCAACATTTTTATAACTCCCGGGGCTGTCGTTTTGGTCAAAAAATGAAAATTCTAAAAGTTCCTGTTTTTCTGCTTTAAACTCTAGGTACACATCCAAAATGTATTACTGAGTTGAAAGAAGTGGATTCTGGTGCATGGTTTTGAAACCGCAGTCAGAAAAAAAATCACAACCATATCAACATTTTTATAACCCCCGGGGCTGTCGTTTTGGTCAAAAAATGAACATTCTAAAAGTTCCGGTTTTTCTGCTTTAAACTCTAGGTACACATCCAAAATGTATTACTGAGTTGAAAGAAGTGGATTCTGGTGCATGGTTTTGAAACCAAAGTCAGAAAAAAAATCACATCCATATCAACATTTTTATAACCCCCGGGTCTGTCGTTTTAGTCAAAAAATGAAAATTCTAAAAGTTCCGTTTTTTCTGCTTTAAACTCTAGGTACACATCCAAAATGTATTACTGAGTTGAAAGAAGTGGATTCTGGTGCATGGTTTTAAAACCGCAGTCAGAAAAAAAATCACATCCATATCAACATGTTTATAACCCCCGGGGCTGTCGTTTTGGTCAAAAAATGAAAATTCTAAAAGTTCAGTTTTTTCTGCTTTAAACTCTAGGTACACATCCAAAATGTATTACTGAGTTGAAAGAAGTGGATTCTGGTGCATGGTTTTGAAACCGCAGTCAGAAAAAAAAATCACATATATATCAACATTTTTATAACTCCCGGGGCTGTCGTTTTGGTCAAAAAATGAAAATTCTAAAAGTTCCTGTTTTTCTGCTTTAAACTCTAGGTACACATCCAAAATGTATTACTGAGTTGAAAGAAGTGGATTCTGGTGCATGGTTTTGAAACCGCAGTCAGAAAAAAAATCACATCCATATCAACATGTTTATAATCCCCGGGGCTGTCGTTCTGGTCAAAAAATGAAAATTCTAAAAGTTCCTGTTTTTCTGCTTTAAACTCTAGGTACACATCCAAAATGTATTACTGAGTTGAAAGAAGTGGATTCTGGTGCATGGTTTTGAAACCGCAGTCAGAAAAAAAAATCACATATATATCAACATTTTTATAACTCCCGGGGCTGTCGTTTTGGTCAAAAAATGAAAATTCTAAAAGTTCCTGTTTTTCTGCTTTAAACTCTAGGTACACATCCAAAATGTATTACTGAGTTGAAAGAAGTGGATTCTGGTGCATGGTTTTGAAACCGCAGTCAGAAAAAAAAATCACATATATATCAACATTTTTATAACTCCCGGGGCTGTCGTTTTGGTCAAAAAATGAAAATTCTAAAAGTTCCTGTTTTTCTGCTTTAAACTCTAGGTACACATCCAAAATGTATTACTGAGTTGAAAGAAGTGGATTCTGGTGCATGGTTTTGAAACCGCAGTCAGAAAAAAAATCACAATCATATCAACATTTTTATAACCCCCGGGGCTGTCGTTTTGGTCAAAAAATGAACATTCTAAAAGTTCCGGTTTTTCTGCTTTAAACTCTAGGTACACATCCAAAATGTATTACTGAGTTGAAAGAAGTGGATTCTGGTGCATGGTTTTGAAACCAAAGTCAGAAAAAAAATCACATCCATATCAACATTTTTATAACCCCCGGGTCTGTCGTTTTAGTAAAAAAATGAAAATTCTAAAAGTTCCGTTTTTTCTGCTTTAAACTCTAGGTACACATCCAAAATGTATTACTGAGTTGAAAGAAGTGGATTCTGGTGCATGGTTTTAAAACCGCAGTCAGAAAAAAAGTCACATCCATATCAACATGTTTATAACCCCCGGGGCTGTCGTTTTGGTCAAAAAATGAAAATTCTAAAAGTTCCTGTTTTTCTGCTTTAAACTCTAGGTACACATCCAAAATGTATTACTGAGTTGAAAGAAGTGGATTCTGGTGCATGGTTTTGAAACCGCAGTCAGAAAAAAAAATCACATATATATCAACATTTTTATAACTCCCGGGGCTGTCGTTTTGGTCAAAAAATGAAAATTCTAAAAGTTCCTGTTTTTCTGCTTTAAACTCTAGGTACACATCCAAAATGTATTACTGAGTTGAAAGAAGTGGATTCTGGTGCATGGTTTTGAAACCGCAGTCAGAAAAAAAATCACAACCATATCAACATTTTTATAACCCCCGGGGCTGTCGTTTTGGTCAAAAAATGAACATTCTAAAAGTTCCGGTTTTTCTGCTTTAAACTCTAGGTACACATCCAAAATGTATTACTGAGTTGAAAGAAGTGGATTCTGGTGCATGGTTTTGAAACCAAAGTCAGAAAAAAAATCACATACATATCAACATTTTTATAACCCCCGGGTCTGTCGTTTTAGTAAAAAAATGAAAATTCTAAAAGTTCCGTTTTTTCTGCTTTAAACTCTAGGTACACATCCAAAATGTATTACTGAGTTGAAAGAAGTGGATTCTGGTGCATGGTTTTAAAACCGCAGTCAGAAAAAAAGTCACATCCATATCAACATGTTTATAACCCCCGGGGCTGTCGTTTTGGTCAAAAAATGAAAATTCTAAAAGTTCAGTTTTTTCTGCTTTAAACTCTAGGTACACATCCAAAATGTATTACTGAGTTGAAAGAAGTGGATTCTGGTGCATGGTTTTGAAACCGCAGTCAGAAAAAAAAATCACATATATATCAACATTTTTATAACTCCCGGGGCTGTCGTTTTGGTCAAAAAATGAAAATTCTAAAAGTTCCTGTTTTTCTGCTTTAAACTCTAGGTACACATCCAAAATGTATTACTGAGTTGAAAGAAGTGGATTCTGGTGCATGGTTTTGAAACCGCAGTCAGAAAAAAAATCACATCCATATCAACATGTTTATAATCCCCGGGGCTGTCGTTCTGGTCAAAAAATGAAAATTCTAAAAGTTCCTGTTTTTCTGCTTTAAACTCTAGGTACACATCCAAAATGTATTACTGAGTTGAAAGAAGTGGATTCTGGTGCATGGTTTTGAAACCGCAGTCAGAAAAAAAATCACATCCATATCAACATGTTTATAACCCCCGGGGCTGTCGTTCTGGTCAAAAAATGAAAATTCTAAAAGTTCCTGTTTTTCTGCTTTAAACTCTAGGTACACATCCAAAATGTATTACTGAGTTGAAAGAAGTGGATTCTGGTGCATGGTTTTGAAACCGCAGTCAGAAAAAAAAATCACATATATATCAACATTTTTATAACTCCCGGGGCTGTCGTTTTGGTCAAAAAATGAAAATTCTAAAAGTTCCTGTTTTTCTGCTTTAAACTCTAGGTACACATCCAAAATGTATTACTGAGTTGAAAGAAGTGGATTCTGGTGCATGGTTTTGAAACCGCAGTCAGAAAAAAAATCACATCCATATCAACATGTTTATAATCCCCGGGGCTGTCGTTCTGGTCAAAAAATGAAAATTCTAAAAGTTCCTGTTTTTCTGCTTTAAACTCTAGGTACACATCCAAAATTTATTACTGAGTTGAAAGAAGTGGATTCTGGTGCATGGTTTTGAAACCGCAGTCAGAAAAAAAATCACAACCATATCAACATTTTTATAACCCCCGGGGCTGTCGTTTTGGTCAAAAAATGAACATTCTAAAAGTTCCGGTTTTTCTGCTTTAAACTCTAGGTACACATCCAAAATGTATTACTGAGTTGAAAGAAGTGGATTCTGGTGCATGGTTTTTAAACCAAAGTCAGAAAAAAAATCACATCCATATCAACATTTTTATAACCCCCGGGTCTGTCGTTTTAGTCAAAAAATGAAAATTCTAAAAGTTCCGTTTTTTCTGCTTTAAACTCTAGGTACACATCCAAAATGTATTACTGAGTTGAAAGAAGTGGATTCTGGTGCATGGTTTTAAAACCGCAGTCAGAAAAAAAATCACATCCATATCAACATGTTTATAACCCCCGGGGCTGTCGTTTTGGTCAAAAAATGAAAATTCTAAAAGTTCAGTTTTTTCTGCTTTAAACTCTAGGTACACATCCAAAATGTATAACTGAGTTGAAAGAAGTGGATTCTGGTGCATGGTTTTGAAACCGCAGTCAGAAAAAAAAAATCACATATATATCAACATTTTTATAACTCCCGGGGCTGTCGTTTTGGTCAAAAAATGAAAATTCTAAAAGTTCCTGTTTTTCTGCTTTAAACTCTAGGTACACATCCAAAATGTATTACTGAGTTGAAAGAAGTGGATTCTGGTGCATGGTTTTGAAACCGCAGTCAGAAAAAAAATCACATCCATATCAACATGTTTATAATCCCCGGGGCTGTCGTTCTGGTCAAAAAATGAAAATTCTAAAAGTTCCTGTTTTTCTGCTTTAAACTCTAGGTACACATCCAAAATGTATTACTGAGTTGAAAGAAGTGGATTCTGGTGCATGGTTTTGAAACCGCAGTCAGAAAAAAAATCACATCCATATCAACATGTTTATAACCCCCGGGGCTGTCGTTCTGGTCAAAAAATGAAAATTCTAAAAGTTCCTGTTTTTCTGCTTTAAACTCTAGGTACACATCCAAAATGTATTACTGAGTTGAAAGAAGTGGATTCTGGTGCATGGTTTTGAAACCGCAGTCAGAAAAAAAAATCACATATATATCAACATTTTTATAACTCCCGGGGCTGTCGTTTTGGTCAAAAAATGAAAATTCTAAAAGTTCCTGTTTTTCTGCTTTAAACTCTAGGTACACATCCAAAATGTATTACTGAGTTGAAAGAAGTGGATTCTGGTGCATGGTTTTGAAACCGCAGTCAGAAAAAAAATCACATCCATATCAACATGTTTATAATCCCCGGGGCTGTCGTTCTGGTCAAAAAATGAAAATTCTAAAAGTTCCTGTTTTTCTGCTTTAAACTCTAGGTACACATCCAAAATGTATTACTGAGTTGAAAGAAGTGGATTCTGGTGCATGGTTTTGAAACCGCAGTCAGAAAAAAAAAATCACATATATATCAACATTTTTATAACTCCCGGGGCTGTCGTTTTGGTCAAAAAATGAAAATTCTAAAAGTTCCTGTTTTTCTGCTTTAAACTCTAGGTACACATCCAAAATGTATTACTGAGTTGAAAGAAGTGGATTCTGGTGCATGGTTTTGAAACCGCAGTCAGAAAAAAAATCACAACCATATCAACATTTTTATAACCCCCGGGGCTGTCGTTTTGGTCAAAAAATGAACATTCTAAAAGTTCCGGTTTTTCTGCTTTAAACTCTAGGTACACATCCAAAATGTATTACTGAGTTGAAAGAAGTGGATTCTGGTGCATGGTTTTGAAACCAAAGTCAGAAAAAAAATCACATCCATATCAACATTTTTATAACCCCCGGGTCTGTCGTTTTAGTCAAAAAATGAAAATTCTAAAAGTTCCGTTTTTTCTGCTTTAAACTCTAGGTACACATCCAAAATGTATTACTGAGTTGAAAGAAGTGGATTCTGGTGCATGGTTTTGAAACCGCAGTCAGAAAAAAAAATCACATATATATCAACATTTTTATAACTCCCGGGGCTGTCGTTTTGGTCAAAAAATGAAAATTCTAAAAGTTCCTGTTTTTCTGCTTTAAACTCTAGGTACACATCCAAAATGTATTACTGAGTTGAAAGAAGTGGATTCTGGTGCATGGTTTTGAAACCGCAGTCAGAAAAAAAATCACAACCATATCAACATTTTTATAACCCCCGGGGCTGTCGTTTTGGTCAAAAAATGAAAATTCTAAAAGTTCCTGTTTTTCTGCTTTAAACTCTAGGTACACATCCAAAATGTATTACTGAGTTGAAAGAAGTGGATTCTGGTGCATGGTTTTGAAACCGCAGTCAGAAAAAAAAAATCACATCCATATCAACATGTTTATAATCCCCGGGGCTGTCGTTCTGGTCAAAAAATGAAAATTCTAAAAGTTCCTGTTTTTCTGCTTTAAACTCTAGGTACACATCCAAAATGTATTACTGAGTTGAAAGAAGTGGATTCTGGTGCATGGTTTTGAAACCGCAGTCAGAAAAAAAATCACATCCATATCAACATGTTTATAACCCCCGGGGCTGTCGTTCTGGTCAAAAAATGAAAATTCTAAAAGTTCCTGTTTTTCTGCTTTAAACTCTAGGTACACATCCAAAATGTATTACTGAGTTGAAAGAAGTGGATTCTGGTGCATGGTTTTGAAACCGCAGTCAGAAAAAAAATCACAACCATATCAACATTTTTATAACCCCCGGGGCTGTCGTTTTGGTCAAAAAATGAACATTCTAAAAGTTCCGGTTTTTCTGCTTTAAACTCTAGGTACACATCCAAAATGTATTACTGAGTTGAAAGAAGTGGATTCTGGTGCATGGTTTTGAAACCGCAGTCAGAAAAAAAATCACATCCATATCAACATGTTTATAACCCCCGGGGCTGTCGTTTTGGTCAAAAAATGAAAATTCTAAAAGTTCAGTTTTTTCTGCTTTAAACTCTAGGTACACATCCAAAATGTATTACTGAGTTGAAAGAAGTGGATTCTGGTGCATGGTTTTGAAACCGCAGTCAGAAAAAAAAATCACAAATATATCAACATTTTTATAACTCCCGGGGCTGTCGTTTTGGTCAAAAAATGAAAATTCTAAAAGTTCCTGTTTTTCTGCTTTAAACTCTAGGTACACATCCAAAATGTATTACTGAGTTGAAAGAAGTGAATTCTGGTGCATGGTTTTGAAACTGCAGTCAGAAAAATAATCACATCCATATCAACATTTTTATAACCCCCGGGGCTGTCGTTTTGGTCAAAAAATGAAAATTCTAAAAGTTCATTTTTTTCTGCTTTAAACTCTAGGTACACATCCAAAATGTATTACTGACTTGAAAGAAGTGGATTCTGGTGCATGGTTTTGAAACCGCAGTCAGAAAAAAAAATCACATATATATCAACATTTTTATAACTCCCGGGGCTGTCGTTTTGGTCAAAACATGAAAATTCTAAAAGTTCAGTTTTTTCTGCTTTAAACTCTAGGTACACATCCAAAATGTATTACTGAGTTGAAAGAAGTGGATTCTGGTGCATGGTTTTGAAACCGCAGTCAGAAAAGAAAATCACATATATATCAACATTTTTATAACTCCCGGGGCTGTCGTTTTGGTCAAAAAATGAAAATTCTAAAAGTTCCTGTTTTTCTGCTTTAAACTCTAGGTACACATCCAAAATGTATTACTGAGTTGAAAGAAGTGGATTCTGGTGCATGGTTTTGAAACCGCAGTCAGAAAAAAAATCACATCCATATCAACATGTTTATAATCCCCGGGGCTGTCGTTCTGGTCAAAAAATGAAAATTCTAAAAGTTCCTGTTTTTCTGCTTTAAACTCTAGGTACACATCCAAAATGTATTACTGAGTTGAAAGAAGTGGATTCTGGTGCATGGTTTTGAAACCGCAGTCAGAAAAAAAAATCACATATATATCAACATTTTTATAACTCCCGGGGCTGTCGTTTTGGTCAAAAAATGAAAATTCTAAAAGTTCCTGTTTTTCTGCTTTAAACTCTAGGTACACATCCAAAATGTATTACTGAGTTGAAAGAAGTGGATTCTGGTGCATGGTTTTGAAACCGCAGTCAGAAAAAAAATCACAACCATATCAACATTTTTATAACCCCCGGGTCTGTCGTTTTAGTCAAAAAATGAAAATTCTAAAAGTTCCGTTTTTTCTGCTTTAAACTCTAGGTACACATCCAAAATGTATTACTGAGTTGAAAGAAGTGGATTCTGGTGCATGGTTTTGAAACCGCAGTCAGAAAAAAAAATCACATATATATCAACATTTTTATAACTCCCGGGGCTGTCGTTTTGGTCAAAAAATGAAAATTCTAAAAGTTCCTGTTTTTCTGCTTTAAACTCTAGGTACACATCCAAAATGTATTACTGAGTTGAAAGAAGTGGATTCTGGTGCATGGTTTTGAAACCGCAGTCAGAAAAAAAAAATCACATCCATATCAACATGTTTATAATCCCCGGGGCTGTCGTTCTGTTAAAAAAATGAAAATTCTAAAAGTTCCTGTTTTTCTGCTTTAAACTCTAGGTACACATCCAAAATGTATTACTGAGTTGAAAGAAGTGGATTCTGGTGCATGGTTTTGAAACCGCAGTCAGAAAAAAAATCACATCCATATCAACATGTTTATAACCCCCGGGGCTGTCGTTCTGGTCAAAAAATGAAAATTCTAAAAGTTCCTGTTTTTCTGCTTTAAACTCTAGGTACACATCCAAAATGTATTACTGACTTGAAAGAAGTGCATTCTGGTGCATGGTTTTGAAACAGCAGTCAGAAAAAAATCACATCCATATCAACATGTTTATAACCCCCGGGGCTGTCGTTTTGTTCAAAAAATGAAAATTCTAAAAGTTCCTGTTTTTCTGCTTTAAACTCTAGGTACACATCCAAAATGTATTACTGAGTTGAAAGAAGTGGATTCTGGTGCATGGTTTTGAAACCGCAGTCAGAAAAAAAATCACATCCATATCAACATGTTTATAACCCCCGGGGCTGTCGTTCTGGTCAAAAAATGAAAATTCTAAAAGTTCCTGTTTTTCTGCTTTAAACTCTAGGTACACATCCAAAATGTATTACTGAGTTGAAAGAAGTGGATTCTGGTGCATGGTTTTGAAACCGCAGTCAGAAAAAAAAATCACATATATATCAACATTTTTATAACTCCCGGGGCTGTCGTTTTGGTCAAAAAATGAAAATTCTAAAAGTTCCTGTTTTTCTGCTTTAAACTCTAGGTACACATCCAAAATGTATTACTGAGTTGAAAGAAGTGGATTCTGGTGCATGGTTTTGAAACCGCAGTCAGAAAAAAAATCACAACCATATCAACATTTTTATAACCCCCGGGGCTGTCGTTTTGGTCAAAAAATGAACATTCTAAAAGTTCCGGTTTTTCTGCTTTAAACTCTAGGTACACATCCAAAATGTATTACTGAGTTGAAAGAAGTGGATTCTGGTGCATGGTTTTGAAACCGCAGTCAGAAAAAAAATCACATCCATATCAACATGTTTATAATCCCCGGGGCTGTCGTTTTAGTCAAAAAATGAAAATTCTAAAAGTTCCGTTTTTTCTGCTTTAAACTCTAGGTACACATCCAAAATGTATTACTGAGTTGAAAGAAGTGGATTCTGGTGCATGGTTTTAAAACCGCAGTCAGAAAAAAAATCACATCCATATCAACATGTTTATAACCCCCGGGGCTGTCGTTTTGGTCAAAAAATGAAAATTCTAAAAGTTCAGTTTTTTCTGCTTTAAACTCTAGGTACACATCCAAAATGTATTACTGAGTTGAAAGAAGTGGATTCTGGTGCATGGTTTTGAAACCGCAGTCAGAAAAAAAAATCACATATATATCAACATTTTTATAACTCCCGGGGCTGTCGTTTTGGTCAAAAAATGAAAATTCTAAAAGTTCCTGTTTTTCTGCTTTAAACTCTAGGTACACATCCAAAATGTATTACTGAGTTGAAAGAAGTGGATTCTGGTGCATGGTTTTGAAACCGCAGTCAGAAAAAAAATCACATCCATATCAACATGTTTATAATCCCCGGGGCTGTCGTTCTGGTCAAAAAATGAAAATTCTAAAAGTTCCTGTTTTTCTGCTTTAAACTCTAGGTACACATCCAAAATGTATTACTGAGTTGAAAGAAGTGGATTCTGGTGCATGGTTTTAAAACCGCAGTCAGAAAAAAAATCACATCCATATCAACATGTTTATAACCCCCGGGGCTGTCGTTTTGGTCAAAAAATGAAAATTCTAAAAGTTCCGTTTTTTCTGCTTTAAACTCTAGGTACACATCCAAAATGTATTACTGAGTTGAAAGAAGTGGATTCTGGTGCATGGTTTTGAAACCGCAGTCAGAAAAAAAAATCACATATATATCAACATTTTTATAACTCCCGGGGCTGTCGTTTTGGTCAAAAAATGAAAATTCTAAAAGTTCCTGTTTTTCTGCTTTAAACTCTAGGTACACATCCAAAATGTATTACTGAGTTGAAAGAAGTGGATTCTGGTGCATGGTTTTGAAACCGCAGTCAGAAAAAAAATCACAATCATATCAACATTTTTATAACCCCCGGGGCTGTCGTTTTGGTCAAAAAATGAACATTCTAAAAGTTCCGGTTTTTCTGCTTTAAACTCTAGGTACACATCCAAAATGTATTACTGAGTTGAAAGAAGTGGATTCTGGTGCATGGTTTTGAAACCAAAGTCAGAAAAAAAATCACATCCATATCAACATTTTTATAACCCCCGGGTCTGTCGTTTTAGTAAAAAAATGAAAATTCTAAAAGTTCCGTTTTTTCTGCTTTAAACTCTAGGTACACATCCAAAATGTATTACTGAGTTGAAAGAAGTGGATTCTGGTGCATGGTTTTAAAACCGCAGTCAGAAAAAAAGTCACATCCATATCAACATGTTTATAACCCCCGGGGCTGTCGTTTTGGTCAAAAAATGAAAATTCTAAAAGTTCCTGTTTTTCTGCTTTAAACTCTAGGTACACATCCAAAATGTATTACTGAGTTGAAAGAAGTGGATTCTGGTGCATGGTTTTGAAACCGCAGTCAGAAAAAAAAATCACATATATATCAACATTTTTATAACTCCCGGGGCTGTCGTTTTGGTCAAAAAATGAAAATTCTAAAAGTTCCTGTTTTTCTGCTTTAAACTCTAGGTACACATCCAAAATGTATTACTGAGTTGAAAGAAGTGGATTCTGGTGCATGGTTTTGAAACCGCAGTCAGAAAAAAAATCACAACCATATCAACATTTTTATAACCCCCGGGGCTGTCGTTTTGGTCAAAAAATGAACATTCTAAAAGTTCCGGTTTTTCTGCTTTAAACTCTAGGTACACATCCAAAATGTATTACTGAGTTGAAAGAAGTGGATTCTGGTGCATGGTTTTGAAACCAAAGTCAGAAAAAAAATCACATACATATCAACATTTTTATAACCCCCGGGTCTGTCGTTTTAGTAAAAAAATGAAAATTCTAAAAGTTCCGTTTTTTCTGCTTTAAACTCTAGGTACACATCCAAAATGTATTACTGAGTTGAAAGAAGTGGATTCTGGTGCATGGTTTTAAAACCGCAGTCAGAAAAAAAGTCACATCCATATCAACATGTTTATAACCCCCGGGGCTGTCGTTTTGGTCAAAAAATGAAAATTCTAAAAGTTCAGTTTTTTCTGCTTTAAACTCTAGGTACACATCCAAAATGTATTACTGAGTTGAAAGAAGTGGATTCTGGTGCATGGTTTTGAAACCGCAGTCAGAAAAAAAAATCACATATATATCAACATTTTTATAACTCCCGGGGCTGTCGTTTTGGTCAAAAAATGAAAATTCTAAAAGTTCCTGTTTTTCTGCTTTAAACTCTAGGTACACATCCAAAATGTATTACTGAGTTGAAAGAAGTGGATTCTGGTGCATGGTTTTGAAACCGCAGTCAGAAAAAAAATCACATCCATATCAACATGTTTATAATCCCCGGGGCTGTCGTTCTGGTCAAAAAATGAAAATTCTAAAAGTTCCTGTTTTTCTGCTTTAAACTCTAGGTACACATCCAAAATGTATTACTGAGTTGAAAGAAGTGGATTCTGGTGCATGGTTTTGAAACCGCAGTCAGAAAAAAAATCACATCCATATCAACATGTTTATAACCCCCGGGGCTGTCGTTCTGGTCAAAAAATGAAAATTCTAAAAGTTCCTGTTTTTCTGCTTTAAACTCTAGGTACACATCCAAAATGTATTACTGAGTTGAAAGAAGTGGATTCTGGTGCATGGTTTTGAAACCGCAGTCAGAAAAAAAAATCACATATATATCAACATTTTTATAACTCCCGGGGCTGTCGTTTTGGTCAAAAAATGAAAATTCTAAAAGTTCCTGTTTTTCTGCTTTAAACTCTAGGTACACATCCAAAATGTATTACTGAGTTGAAAGAAGTGGATTCTGGTGCATGGTTTTGAAACCGCAGTCAGAAAAAAAATCACATCCATATCAACATGTTTATAATCCCCGGGGCTGTCGTTCTGGTCAAAAAATGAAAATTCTAAAAGTTCCTGTTTTTCTGCTTTAAACTCTAGGTACACATCCAAAATTTATTACTGAGTTGAAAGAAGTGGATTCTGGTGCATGGTTTTGAAACCGCAGTCAGAAAAAAAATCACAACCATATCAACATTTTTATAACCCCCGGGGCTGTCGTTTTGGTCAAAAAATGAACATTCTAAAAGTTCCGGTTTTTCTGCTTTAAACTCTAGGTACACATCCAAAATGTATTACTGAGTTGAAAGAAGTGGATTCTGGTGCATGGTTTTTAAACCAAAGTCAGAAAAAAAATCACATCCATATCAACATTTTTATAACCCCCGGGTCTGTCGTTTTAGTCAAAAAATGAAAATTCTAAAAGTTCCGTTTTTTCTGCTTTAAACTCTAGGTACACATCCAAAATGTATTACTGAGTTGAAAGAAGTGGATTCTGGTGCATGGTTTTAAAACCGCAGTCAGAAAAAAAATCACATCCATATCAACATGTTTATAACCCCCGGGGCTGTCGTTTTGGTCAAAAAATGAAAATTCTAAAAGTTCAGTTTTTTCTGCTTTAAACTCTAGGTACACATCCAAAATGTATAACTGAGTTGAAAGAAGTGGATTCTGGTGCATGGTTTTGAAACCGCAGTCAGAAAAAAAAAATCACATATATATCAACATTTTTATAACTCCCGGGGCTGTCGTTTTGGTCAAAAAATGAAAATTCTAAAAGTTCCTGTTTTTCTGCTTTAAACTCTAGGTACACATCCAAAATGTATTACTGAGTTGAAAGAAGTGGATTCTGGTGCATGGTTTTGAAACCGCAGTCAGAAAAAAAATCACATCCATATCAACATGTTTATAATCCCCGGGGCTGTCGTTCTGGTCAAAAAATGAAAATTCTAAAAGTTCCTGTTTTTCTGCTTTAAACTCTAGGTACACATCCAAAATGTATTACTGAGTTGAAAGAAGTGGATTCTGGTGCATGGTTTTGAAACCGCAGTCAGAAAAAAAATCACATCCATATCAACATGTTTATAACCCCCGGGGCTGTCGTTCTGGTCAAAAAATGAAAATTCTAAAAGTTCCTGTTTTTCTGCTTTAAACTCTAGGTACACATCCAAAATGTATTACTGAGTTGAAAGAAGTGGATTCTGGTGCATGGTTTTGAAACCGCAGTCAGAAAAAAAAATCACATATATATCAACATTTTTATAACTCCCGGGGCTGTCGTTTTGGTCAAAAAATGAAAATTCTAAAAGTTCCTGTTTTTCTGCTTTAAACTCTAGGTACACATCCAAAATGTATTACTGAGTTGAAAGAAGTGGATTCTGGTGCATGGTTTTGAAACCGCAGTCAGAAAAAAAATCACATCCATATCAACATGTTTATAATCCCCGGGGCTGTCGTTCTGGTCAAAAAATGAAAATTCTAAAAGTTCCTGTTTTTCTGCTTTAAACTCTAGGTACACATCCAAAATGTATTACTGAGTTGAAAGAAGTGGATTCTGGTGCATGGTTTTGAAACCGCAGTCAGAAAAAAAAAATCACATATATATCAACATTTTTATAACTCCCGGGGCTGTCGTTTTGGTCAAAAAATGAAAATTCTAAAAGTTCCTGTTTTTCTGCTTTAAACTCTAGGTACACATCCAAAATGTATTACTGAGTTGAAAGAAGTGGATTCTGGTGCATGGTTTTGAAACCGCAGTCAGAAAAAAAATCACAACCATATCAACATTTTTATAACCCCCGGGGCTGTCGTTTTGGTCAAAAAATGAACATTCTAAAAGTTCCGGTTTTTCTGCTTTAAACTCTAGGTACACATCCAAAATGTATTACTGAGTTGAAAGAAGTGGATTCTGGTGCATGGTTTTGAAACCAAAGTCAGAAAAAAAATCACATCCATATCAACATTTTTATAACCCCCGGGTCTGTCGTTTTAGTCAAAAAATGAAAATTCTAAAAGTTCCGTTTTTTCTGCTTTAAACTCTAGGTACACATCCAAAATGTATTACTGAGTTGAAAGAAGTGGATTCTGGTGCATGGTTTTGAAACCGCAGTCAGAAAAAAAAATCACATATATATCAACATTTTTATAACTCCCGGGGCTGTCGTTTTGGTCAAAAAATGAAAATTCTAAAAGTTCCTGTTTTTCTGCTTTAAACTCTAGGTACACATCCAAAATGTATTACTGAGTTGAAAGAAGTGGATTCTGGTGCATGGTTTTGAAACCGCAGTCAGAAAAAAAATCACAACCATATCAACATTTTTATAACCCCCGGGGCTGTCGTTTTGGTCAAAAAATGAAAATTCTAAAAGTTCCTGTTTTTCTGCTTTAAACTCTAGGTACACATCCAAAATGTATTACTGAGTTGAAAGAAGTGGATTCTGGTGCATGGTTTTGAAACCGCAGTCAGAAAAAAAAAATCACATCCATATCAACATGTTTATAATCCCCGGGGCTGTCGTTCTGGTCAAAAAATGAAAATTCTAAAAGTTCCTGTTTTTCTGCTTTAAACTCTAGGTACACATCCAAAATGTATTACTGAGTTGAAAGAAGTGGATTCTGGTGCATGGTTTTGAAACCGCAGTCAGAAAAAAAATCACATCCATATCAACATGTTTATAACCCCCGGGGCTGTCGTTCTGGTCAAAAAATGAAAATTCTAAAAGTTCCTGTTTTTCTGCTTTAAACTCTAGGTACACATCCAAAATGTATTACTGAGTTGAAAGAAGTGGATTCTGGTGCATGGTTTTGAAACCGCAGTCAGAAAAAAAATCACAACCATATCAACATTTTTATAACCCCCGGGGCTGTCGTTTTGGTCAAAAAATGAACATTCTAAAAGTTCCGGTTTTTCTGCTTTAAACTCTAGGTACACATCCAAAATGTATTACTGAGTTGAAAGAAGTGGATTCTGGTGCATGGTTTTGAAACCGCAGTCAGAAAAAAAATCACATCCATATCAACATGTTTATAACCCCCGGGGCTGTCGTTTTGGTCAAAAAATGAAAATTCTAAAAGTTCAGTTTTTTCTGCTTTAAACTCTAGGTACACATCCAAAATGTATTACTGAGTTGAAAGAAGTGGATTCTGGTGCATGGTTTTGAAACCGCAGTCAGAAAAAAAAATCACAAATATATCAACATTTTTATAACTCCCGGGGCTGTCGTTTTGGTCAAAAAATGAAAATT
Organism: Crinia signifera; assembly: GCF_055691185.1. Taxonomy (NCBI): domain Eukaryota; kingdom Metazoa; phylum Chordata; class Amphibia; order Anura; family Myobatrachidae; genus Crinia; species Crinia signifera. The sequence continues at coordinate 21,496,748 of NC_139227.1, forward strand.
CTAAAAGTTCCTGTTTTTCTGCTTTAAACTCTAGGTACACATCCAAAATGTATTACTGAGTTGAAAGAAGTGAATTCTGGTGCATGGTTTTGAAACTGCAGTCAGAAAAATAATCACATCCATATCAACATTTTTATAACCCCCGGGGCTGTCGTTTTGGTCAAAAAATGAAAATTCTAAAAGTTCATTTTTTTCTGCTTTAAACTCTAGGTACACATCCAAAATGTATTACTGACTTGAAAGAAGTGGATTCTGGTGCATGGTTTTGAAACCGCAGTCAGAAAAAAAAATCACATATATATCAACATTTTTATAACTCCCGGGGCTGTCGTTTTGGTCAAAACATGAAAATTCTAAAAGTTCAGTTTTTTCTGCTTTAAACTCTAGGTACACATCCAAAATGTATTACTGAGTTGAAAGAAGTGGATTCTGGTGCATGGTTTTGAAACCGCAGTCAGAAAAGAAAATCACATATATATCAACATTTTTATAACTCCCGGGGCTGTCGTTTTGGTCAAAAAATGAAAATTCTAAAAGTTCCTGTTTTTCTGCTTTAAACTCTAGGTACACATCCAAAATGTATTACTGAGTTGAAAGAAGTGGATTCTGGTGCATGGTTTTGAAACCGCAGTCAGAAAAGAAAATCACATATATATCAACATTTTTATAACTCCCGGGGCTGTCGTTTTGGTCAAAAAATGAAAATTCTAAAAGTTCCTGTTTTTCTGCTTTAAACTCTAGGTACACATCCAAAATGTATTACTGAGTTGAAAGAAGTGGATTCTGGTGCATGGTTTTGAAACCGCAGTCAGAAAAAAAATCACATCCATATCAACATGTTTATAACCCCCGGGGCTGTCGTTCTGGTCAAAAAATGAAAATTCTAAAAGTTCCTGTTTTTCTGCTTTAAACTCTAGGTACACATCCAAAATGTATTACTGACTTGAAAGAAGTGCATTCTGGTGCATGGTTTTGAAACCGCAGTCAGAAAAAAAATCACAACCATATCAACATGTTTATAACCCCCGGAGCTGTCGTTTTGGTCAAAAAATGAAAATTCTAAAAGTTCCTGTTTTTCTGCTTTAAACTCTAGGTACACATCTAAAATGTATAACTGAGTTGAAAGAAGTGGATTCTGGTGCATGGTTTTGAAACCGCAGTCAGAAAAAAAATCACATCCATATCAACATTTTTATAACCCCCGGGGCTGTCGTTTTGGTCAAAAAATGAAAATTATAAAAGTTCAGTTTTTTCTGCTTTAAACTCTAGGTACACATCCAAAATGTATTACTGACTTGAAAGAAGTGGATTCTGGTGCATGGTTTTGAAACCGCAGTCAGAAAAAAAAATCACATATATATCAACATTTTTATAACTCCCTGGGCTGTCGTTTTGGTCAAAAAATGAAAATTCTAAAAGTTCCTGTTTTTCTGCTTTAAACTCTAGGTACACATCCAAAATGTATTACTGAGTTGAAAGAAGTGGATTCTGGTGCATGGTTTTGAAACTGCAGTCAGAAAAAAAATCACATCCATATCAACATTTTTATAACCCCCGGGGCTGTCGTTTTGGTCAAAAAATGAAAATTCTAAAAGTTCAGTTTTTTCTGCTTTAAACTCTAGGTACACATCCAAAATGTATTACTGACTTGAAAGAAGTGGATTCTGGTGCATGGTTTTGAAACCGCAGTCAGAAAAAAAAATCACATATATATCAACATGTTTATAACCCCCGGGGCTGTCGTTCTGGTCAAAAAATGAAAATTCTAAAAGTTCCTGTTTTTCTGCTTTAAACTCTAGGTACACATCCAAAATGTATTACTGACTTGAAAGAAGTGCATTCTGGTGCATGGTTTTGAAACCGCAGTCAGAAAAAAAATCACAACCATATCAACATGTTTATAACCCCCGGGGCTGTCGTTTTGGTCAAAAAATGACAATTCTAAAAGTTCCTGTTTTTCTGCTTTAACCTCTAGGTACACATCCAAAATGTATAACTGAGTTGAAAGAAGTGGATTCTGGTGCATGGTTTTGAAACCGCAGTCAGAAAAAAAATCACATCCATATCAACATTTTTATAACCCCCGGGGCTGTCGTTTTGGTCAAAAAATGAAAATTCTAAAAGTTCAGTTTTTTCTGCTTTAAACTCTAGGTACACATCCAAAATGTATTACTGACTTGAAAGAAGTGGATTCTGGTGCATGGTTTTGAAACCGCAGTCAGAAAAAAAATCACATATATATCAACATTTTTATAACTCCCGGGGCTGTCGTTTTGGTCAAAAAATGAAAATTCTAAAAGTTCCTGTTTTTCTGCTTTAAACTCTAGGTACACATCCAAAATGTATTACTGACTTGAAAGAAGTGCATTCTGGTGCATGGTTTTGAAACCGCAGTCAGAAAAAAAATCACAACCATATCAACATGTTTATAACCCCCGGGGCTGTCGTTTTGGTCAAAAAATGAAAATTCTAAGAGTTCCGTTTTTTCTGCTTTAAACTCTAGGTACACATCCAAAATGTATAACTGAGTTGAAAGAAGTGGATTCTGGTGCATGGTTTTGAAACCGCAGTCAGAAAAAAATCACATCCATATCAACATTTTTATAACCCCCGGGGCTGTCGTTTTGGTCAAAAAATGAAAATTTTTAAAGTTCCTGTTTTTCTGCTTTAAACTCTAGGTACACATCCAAAATGTATTACTGACTTGAAAGAAGTGGATTCTGGTGCATGGTTTTGAAACCGCAGTCAGAAAAAAAATCACATATATATCAACATTTTTATAACTACCGGGGCTGTCGTTTTGGTCAAAAAATGAAAATTCTAAAAGTTCCTGTTTTTCTGCTTTAAACTCTAGGTACACATCCAAAATGTATTACTGACTTGAAAGAAGTGCATTCTGGTTCATGGTTTTGAAACCGCAGTCAGAAAAAAAATCACAACCATATCAACATGTTTATAACCCCCGGGGCTGTCGTTTTGGTCAAAAAATGAAAATTCTAAGAGTTCCGTTTTTTCTGCTTTAAACTCTAGGTACACATCCAAAATGTATAACTGAGTTGAAAGAAGTGGATTCTGGTGCATGGTTTTGAAACCGCAGTCAGAAAAAAATCACATCCATATCAACATTTTTATAACCCCCGGGGCTGTCGTTTTGGTCAAAAAATGAAAATTCTAAAAGTTCCTGTTTTTCTGCTTTCAACTCTAGGTACACATCCAAAATGTATTACTGAGTTGAAAGAAGTGGATTCTGGTGCATGGTTTTGAAACCGCAGTCAGAAAAAAAATCACAACCATATCAACATGTTTATAACCCCCGGGGCTGTCGTTCTGGTCAAAAAATTAAAATTCTAAAAGTTCCTGTTTTTCTGCTTTAAACTCTAGGTACACATCCAAAATGTATTACTGACTTGAAAGAAGTGCATTCTGGTGCATGGTTTTGAAACCGCAGTCAGAAAAAAAATCACAACCATATCAAAATGTTTATAACCCCCGGGGCTGTCGTTTTGGTCAAAAAATGAAAATTCTAAAAGTTCCTGTTTTTCTGCTTTAAACTCTAGGTACACATCCAAAATGTATTACTGAGTTGAAAGAAGTGGATTCTGGTGCATGGTTTTGAAACCGCAGTCAGAAAAAAAATCACATCCATATCAACATGTTTATAACCCCCGGGGCTGTCGTTCTGGTCAAAAAATGAAAATTCTAAAAGTTCAGTTTTTTCTGCTTTAAACTCTAGGTACACATCCAAAATGTATTACTGACTTGAAAGAAGTGCATTCTGGTGCATGGTTTTGAAACCGCAGTCAGAAAAAAAATCACAACCATATCAAAATGTTTATAACCCCCGGGGCTGTCGTTTTGGTCAAAAAATGAAAATTCTAAAAGTTCCTGTTTTTCTGCTTTAAACTCTAGGTACACATCCAAAATGTATTACTGAGTTGAAAGAAGTGGATTCTGGTGCATGGTTTTGAAACCGCAGTCAGAAAAAAAATCACATCCATATCAACATGTTTATAACCCCCGGGGCTGTCGTTCTGGTCAAAAAATGAAAATTCTAAAAGTTCAGTTTTTTCTGCTTTAAACTCTAGGTACACATCCAAAATGTATTACTGACTTGAAAGAAGTGCATTCTGGTTCATGGTTTTGAAACCGCAGTCAGAAAAAAAATCACAACCATATCAACATGTTTATAACCCCCGGGGCTGTCGTTTTGGTCAAAAAATGAAAATTCTAAGAGTTCCGTTTTTTCTGCTTTAAACTCTAGGTACACATCCAAAATGTATAACTGAGTTGAAAGAAGTGGATTCTGGTGCATGGTTTTGAAACCGCAGTCAGAAAAAAATCACATCCATATCAACATTTTTATAACCCCCGGGGCTGTCGTTTTGGTCAAAAAATGAAAATTCTAAAAGTTCCTGTTTTTCTGCTTTCAACTCTAGGTACACATCCAAAATGTATTACTGAGTTGAAAGAAGTGGATTCTGGTGCATGGTTTTGAAACCGCAGTCAGAAAAAAAATCACAACCATATCAACATGTTTATAACCCCCGGGGCTGTCGTTCTGGTCAAAAAATTAAAATTCTAAAAGTTCCTGTTTTTCTGCTTTAAACTCTAGGTACACATCCAAAATGTATTACTGAGTTGAAAGAAGTGGATTCTGGTGCATGGTTTTGAAACCGCAGTCAGAAAAAAAATCACATCCATATCAACATGTTTATAACCCCCGGGGCTGTCGTTCTGGTCAAAAAATGAAAATTCTAAAAGTTCCTGTTTTTCTGCTTTAAACTCTAGGTACACATCCAAAATGTATTACTGAGTTGAAAGAAGTGGATTCTGGTGCATAGTTTTGAAACCGCAGTCAGAAAAAAAAATCACATATATATCAACATTTTTATAACTCCCGGGGCTGTCGTTTTGGTCAAAAAATGAAAATTCTAAAAGTTCCTGTTTTTCTGCTTTAAACTCTAGGTACACATCCAAAATGTATTACTGAGTTGAAAAAAGTGGATTCTGGTGCATGGTTTTGAAACCGCAGTCAGAAAAAAAATCACATCCATATCAACATGTTTATAACCCCCGGGGCTGTCGTTTTGGTCAAAAAATGAAAATTATAAAAGTTCAGTTTTTTCTGCTTTAAACTCTAGGTACACATCCAAAATGTATTACTGACTTGAAAGAAGTGGATTCTGGTGCATGGTTTTGAAACCGCAGTCAGAAAAAAAAATCACATATATATCAACATGTTTATAACCCCCAGGGCTGTCGTTCTGGTCAAAAAATGAAAATTCTAAAAGTTCCTGTTTTTCTGCTTTAAACTCTAGGTACACATCCAAAATGTATTACTGACTTGAAAGAAGTGCATTCTGGTGCATGGTTTTGAAACCGCAGTCAGAAAAAAATCACAACCATATCAAAATGTTTATAACCCCCGGGGCTGTCGTTTTGGTCAAAAAATGAAAATTCTAAAAGTTCCTGTTTTTCTGCTTTAACCTCTAGGTACACATCCAAAATGTATAACTGAGTTGAAAGAAGTGGATTCTGGTGCATGGTTTTGAAACCGCAGTCAGAAAAAAAATCACATCCATATCAACATTTTTATAACCCCCGGGGCTGTCGTTTTGGTCAAAAAATGAAAATTCTAAAAGTTCAGTTTTTTCTGCTTTAAACTCTAGGTACACATCCAAAATGTATTACTGACTTGAAATAAGTGGATTCTGGTGCATGGTTTTGAAACCGCAGTCAGAAAAAAAATCACATATATATCAACATTTTTATAACTCCCGGGGCTGTCGTTTTGGTCAAAAAATGAAAATTCTAAAAGTTCCTGTTTTTCTGCTTTAAACTCTAGGTACACATCCAAAATGTATTACTGACTTGAAAGAAGTGCATTCTGGTGCATGGTTTTGAAACCGCAGTCAGAAAAAAAATCACAACCATATCAACATGTTTATAACCCCCGGGGCTGTCGTTTTGGTCAAAAAATGAAAATTCTAAGAGTTCCGTTTTTTCTGCTTTAAACTCTAGGTACACATCCAAAATGTATAACTGAGTTGAAAGAAGTGGATTCTGGTGCATGGTTTTGAAACCGCAGTCAGAAAAAAATCACATCCATATCAACATTTTTATAACCCCCGGGGCTGTCGTTTTGGTCAAAAAATGAAAATTTTTAAAGTTCCTGTTTTTCTGCTTTAAACTCTAGGTACACATCCAAAATGTATTACTGACTTGAAAGAAGTGGATTCTGGTGCATGGTTTTGAAACCGCAGTCAGAAAAAAAATCACATATATATCAACATTTTTATAACTCCCGGGGCTGTCGTTTTGGTCAAAAAATGAAAATTCTAAAAGTTCCTGTTTTTCTGCTTTAAACTCTAGGTACACATCCAAAATGTATTACTGACTTGAAAGAAGTGCATTCTGGTGCATGGTTTTGAAACCGCAGTCAGAAAAAAAATCACAACCATATCAACATGTTTATAACCCCCGGGGCTGTCGTTTTGGTCAAAAAATGAAAATTCTAAGAGTTCCGTTTTTTCTGCTTTAAACTCTAGGTACACATCCAAAATGTATAACTGAGTTGAAAGAAGTGGATTCTGGTGCATGGTTTTGAAACCGCAGTCAGAAAAAAATCACATCCATATCAACATTTTTATAACCCCCGGGGCTGTCGTTTTGGTCAAAAAATGAAAATTCTAAAAGTTCAGTTTTTTCTGCTTTAAACTCTAGGTACACATCCAAAATGTATTACTGACTTGAAAGAAGTGGATTCTGGTGCATGGTTTTGAAACCGCAGTCAGAAAAAAAAATCACATATATATCAACATTTTTATAACTCCCGGGGCTGTCGTTGTGGTCAAAAAATGAAAATTCTAAAAGTTCCTGTTTTTCTGCTTTAAACTCTAGGTACACATCCAAAATGTATTACTGAGTTGAAAGAAGTGGATTCTGGTGCATGGTTTTGAAACCGCAGTCAGAAAAAAAATCACAACCATATCAACATGTTTATAACCCCCGGGGCTGTCGTTCTGGTCAAAAAATTAAAATTCTAAAAGTTCCTGTTTTTCTGCTTTAAACTCTAGGTACACATCCAAAATGTATTACTGACTTGAAAGAAGTGCATTCTGGTGCATGGTTTTGAAACCGCAGTCAGAAAAAAAATCACAACCATATCAAAATGTTTATAACCCCCGGGGCTGTCGTTTTGGTCAAAAAATGAAAATTCTAAAAGTTCCTGTTTTTCTGCTTTAAACTCTAGGTACACATCCAAAATGTATTACTGAGTTGAAAGAAGTGGATTCTGGTGCATGGTTTTGAAACCGCAGTCAGAAAAAAAATCACATCCATATCAACATGTTTATAACCCCCGGGGCTGTCGTTCTGGTCAAAAAATGAAAATTCTAAAAGTTCAGTTTTTTCTGCTTTAAACTCTAGGTACACATCCAAAATGTATTACTGAGTTGAAAGAAGTGGATTCTGGTGCATGGTTTTGAAACCGCAGTCAGAAAAAAAAATCACATATATATCAACATTTTTATAACTCCCGGGGCTGTCGTTTTGGTCAAAAAATGAAAATTCTAAAAGTTCCTGTTTTTCTGCTTTAAACTCTAGGTACACATCCAAAATGTATTACTGAGTTGAAAGAAGTGGATTCTGGTGCATGGTTTTGAAACCGCAGTCAGAAAAAAAATCACATCCATATCAACATGTTTATAACCCCTGGGGCTGTCGTTCTGGTCAAAAAATGAAAATTCTAAAAGTTCCTGTTTTTCTGCTTTAAACTCTAGGTACACATCCAAAATGTATTACTGAGTTGAAAGAAGTGGATTCTGGTGCATAGTTTTGAAACCGCAGTCAGAAAAAAAAATCACATATATATCAACATTTTTATAACTCCCGGGGCTGTCGTTTTGGTCAAAAAATGAAAATTCTAAAAGTTCCTGTTTTTCTGCTTTAAACTCTAGGTACACATCCAAAATGTATTACTGAGTTGAAAGAAGTGGATTCTGGTGCATGGTTTTGAAACCGCAGTCAGAAAAAAAATCACATCCATATCAACATGTTTATAATCCCCGGGGCTGTCGTTCTGGTCAAAAAATGAAAATTCTAAAAGTTCCTGTTTTTCTGCTTTAAACTCTAGGTACACATCCAAAATGTATTACTGAGTTGAAAGAAGTGGATTCTGGTGCATGGTTTTGAAACCGCAGTCAGAAAAAAAAATCACATATATATCAACATTTTTATAACTCCCGGGGCTGTCGTTTTGGTCAAAAAATGAAAATTCTAAAAGTTCCTGTTTTTCTGCTTTAAACTCTAGGTACACATCCAAAATGTATTACTGAGTTGAAAGAAGTGGATTCTGGTGCATGGTTTTGAAACCGCAGTCAGAAAAAAAATCACAACCATATCAACATTTTTATAACCCCGGGGCTGTCGTTTTGGTCAAAAAATGAACATTCTAAAAGTTCCGGTTTTTCTGCTTTAAACTCTAGGTACACATCCAAAATGTATTACTGAGTTGAAAGAAGTGGATTCTGGTGCATGGTTTTGAAACCAAAGTCAGAAAAAAAATCACATCCATATCAACATTTTTATAACCCCCGGGTCTGTCGTTTTAGTCAAAAAATGAAAATTCTAAAAGTTCCGTTTTTTCTGCTTTAAACTCTAGGTACACATCCAAAATGTATTACTGAGTTGAAAGAAGTGGATTCTGGTGCATGGTTTTAAAACCGCAGTCAGAAAAAAAATCACATCCATATCAACATGTTTATAACCCCCGGGGCTGTCGTTTTGGTCAAAAAATGAAAATTCTAAAAGTTTAGTTTTTTCTGCTTTAAACTCTAGGTACACATCCAAAATGTATTACTGAGTTGAAAGAAGTGGATTCTGGTGCATGGTTTTGAAACCGCAGTCAGAAAAAAAAATCACATATATATCAACATTTTTATAACTCCCGGGGCTGTCGTTTTGGTCAAAAAATGAAAATTCTAAAAGTTCCTGTTTTTCTGCTTTAAACTCTAGGTACACATCCAAAATGTATTACTGAGTTGAAAGAAGTGGATTCTGGTGCATGGTTTTGAAACCGCAGTCAGAAAAAAAAAATCACATCCATATCAACATGTTTATAATCCCCGGGGCTGTCGTTCTGGTCAAAAAATGAAAATTCTAAAAGTTCCTGTTTTTCTGCTTTAAACTCTAGGTACACATCCAAAATGTATTACTGAGTTGAAAGAAGTGGATTCTGGTGCATGGTTTTGAAACCGCAGTCAGAAAAAAAATCACATCCATATCAACATGTTTATAACCCCCGGGGCTGTCGTTCTGGTCAAAAAATGAAAATTCTAAAAGTTTCTGTTTTTCTGCTTTAAACTCTAGGTACACATCCAAAATGTATTACTGAGTTGAAAGAAGTGCATTCTGGTGCATGGTTTTGAAACCGCAGTCAGAAAAAAATCACATCCATATCAACATGTTTATAACCCCCGGGGCTGTCGTTTTGTTCAAAAAATGAAAATTCTAAAAGTTCCTGTTTTTCTGCTTTAAACTCTAGGTACACATCCAAATTGTATTACTGAGTTGAAAGAAGTGGATTCTGGTGCATGGTTTTGAAACCGCAGTCAGAAAAAAAATCACATCCATATCAACATGTTTATAACCCCCGGGGCTGTCGTTCTGGTCAAAAAATGAAAATTCTAAAAGTTCCTGTTTTTCTGCTTTAAACTCTAGGTACACATCCAAAATTTATTACTGAGTTGAAAGAAGTGGATTCTGGTGCATGGTTTTGAAACCGCAGTCAGAAAAAAAATCACAACCATATCAACATTTTTATAACCCCCGGGGCTGTCGTTTTGGTCAAAAAATGAACATTCTAAAAGTTCCGGTTTTTCTGCTTTAAACTCTAGGTACACATCCAAAATGTATTACTGAGTTGAAAGAAGTGGATTCTGGTGCATGGTTTTGAAACCGCAGTCAGAAAAAAAATCACAACCATATCAACATTTTTATAACCCCGGGGCTGTCGTTTTGGTCAAAAAATGAACATTCTAAAAGTTCCGGTTTTTCTGCTTTAAACTCTAGGTACACATCCAAAATGTATTACTGAGTTGAAAGAAGTGGATTCTGGTGCATGGTTTTGAAACCAAAGTCAGAAAAAAAATCACATCCATATCAACATTTTTATAACCCCCGGGTCTGTCGTTTTAGTCAAAAAATGAAAATTCTAAAAGTTCCGTTTTTTCTGCTTTAAACTCTAGGTACACATCCAAAATGTATTACTGAGTTGAAAGAAGTGGATTCTGGTGCATGGTTTTAAAACCGCAGTCAGAAAAAAAATCACATCCATATCAACATGTTTATAACCCCCGGGGCTGTCGTTTTGGTCAAAAAATGAAAATTCTAAAAGTTCAGTTTTTTCTGCTTTAAACTCTAGGTACACATCCAAAATGTATTACTGAGTTGAAAGAAGTGGATTCTGGTGCATGGTTTTGAAACCGCAGTCAGAAAAAAAAATCACATATATATCAACATTTTTATAACTCCCGGGGCTGTCGTTTTGGTCAAAAAATGAAAATTCTAAAAGTTCCTGTTTTTCTGCTTTAAACTCTAGGTACACATCCAAAATGTATTACTGACTTGAAAGAAGTGCATTCTGGTGCATGGTTTTGAAACCGCAGTCAGAAAAAAAATCACAACCATATCAACATGTTTATAACCCCCGGGGCTGTCGTTTTGGTCAAAAAATGAAAATTCTAAGAGTTCCGTTTTTTCTGCTTTAAACTCTAGGTACACATCCAAAATGTATAACTGAGTTGAAAGAAGTGGATTCTGGTGCATGGTTTTGAAACCGCAGTCAGAAAAAAATCACATCCATATCAACATTTTTATAACCCCCGGGGCTGTCGTTTTGGTCAAAAAATGAAAATTTTTAAAGTTCCTGTTTTTCTGCTTTAAACTCTAGGTACACATCCAAAATGTATTACTGACTTGAAAGAAGTGGATTCTGGTGCATGGTTTTGAAACCGCAGTCAGAAAAAAAATCACATATATATCAACATTTTTATAACTCCCGGGGCTGTCGTTTTGGTCAAAAAATGAAAATTCTAAAAGTTCCTGTTTTTCTGCTTTAAACTCTAGGTACACATCCAAAATGTATTACTGACTTGAAAGAAGTGCATTCTGGTGCATGGTTTTGAAACCGCAGTCAGAAAAAAAATCACAACCATATCAACATGTTTATAACCCCCGGGGCTGTCGTTTTGGTCAAAAAATGAAAATTCTAAGAGTTCCGTTTTTTCTGCTTTAAACTCTAGGTACACATCCAAAATGTATTACTGAGTTGAAAGAAGTGGATTCTGGTGCATGGTTTTGAAACCGCAGTCAGAAAAAAAATCACATCCATATCAACATGTTTATAATCCCCGGGGCTGTCGTTCTGGTCAAAAAATGAAAATTCTAAAAGTTCCTGTTTTTCTGCTTTAAACTCTAGGTACACATCCAAAATGTATTACTGAGTTGAAAGAAGTGGATTCTGGTGCATGGTTTTGAAACCGCAGTCAGAAAAAAAAATCACATATATATCAACATTTTTATAACTCCCGGGGCTGTCGTTTTGGTCAAAAAATGAAAATTCTAAAAGTTCCTGTTTTTCTGCTTTAAACTCTAGGTACACATCCAAAATGTATTACTGAGTTGAAAGAAGTGGATTCTGGTGCATGGTTTTGAAACCGCAGTCAGAAAAAAAAAATCACATCCATATCAACATGTTTATAATCCCCGGGGCTGTCGTTCTGGTCAAAAAATGAAAATTCTAAAAGTTCCTGTTTTTCTGCTTTAAACTCTAGGTACACATCCAAAATGTATTACTGAGTTGAAAGAAGTGGATTCTGGTGCATGGTTTTGAAACCGCAGTCAGAAAAAAAATCACATCCATATCAACATGTTTATAACCCCCGGGGCTGTCGTTCTGGTCAAAAAATGAAAATTCTAAAAGTTTCTGTTTTTCTGCTTTAAACTCTAGGTACACATCCAAAATGTATTACTGAGTTGAAAGAAGTGCATTCTGGTGCATGGTTTTGAAACCGCAGTCAGAAAAAAATCACATCCATATCAACATGTTTATAACCCCCGGGGCTGTCGTTTTGTTCAAAAAATGAAAATTCTAAAAGTTCCTGTTTTTCTGCTTTAAACTCTAGGTACACATCCAAATTGTATTACTGAGTTGAAAGAAGTGGATTCTGGTGCATGGTTTTGAAACCGCAGTCAGAAAAAAAATCACATCCATATCAACATGTTTATAACCCCCGGGGCTGTCGTTCTGGTCAAAAAATGAAAATTCTAAAAGTTCCTGTTTTTCTGCTTTAAACTCTAGGTACACATCCAAAATTTATTACTGAGTTGAAAGAAGTGGATTCTGGTGCATGGTTTTGAAACCGCAGTCAGAAAAAAAATCACAACCATATCAACATTTTTATAACCCCCGGGGCTGTCGTTTTGGTCAAAAAATGAACATTCTAAAAGTTCCGGTTTTTCTGCTTTAAACTCTAGGTACACATCCAAAATGTATTACTGAGTTGAAAGAAGTGGATTCTGGTGCATAGTTTTGAAACCGCAGTCAGAAAAAAAATCACATCCATATCAACATGTTTATAACCCCCGGGGCTGTCGTTTTGGTCAAAAAATGAAAATTCTAAAAGTTCAGTTTTTTCTGCTTTAAACTCTAGGTACACATCCAAAATGTATTACTGAGTTGAAAGAAGTGGATTCTGGTGCATGGTTTTGAAACCGCAGTCAGAAAAAAAAATCACATATATATCAACATTTTTATAACTCCCGGGGCTGTCGTTTTGGTCAAAAAATGAAAATTCTAAAAGTTCCTGTTTTTCTGCTTTAAACTCTAGGTACACATCCAAAATGTATTACTGAGTTGAAAGAAGTGGATTCTGGTGCATGGTTTTGAAACCGCAGTCAGAAAAAAAATCACATCCATATCAACATGTTTATAACCCCCGGGGCTGTCGTTCTGGTCAAAAAATGAAAATTCTAAAAGTTCCTGTTTTTCTGCTTTAAACTCTAGGTACACATCCAAAATGTATTACTGACTTGAAAGAAGTGCATTCTGGTGCATGGTTTTGAAATCGCAGTCAGAAAAAAATCACATCCATATCAACATGTTTATAACCCCCGGGGCTGTAGTTTTGGTCAAAAAATGAAAATTCTAAAAGTTCCTGTTTTTCTGCTTTAAACTCTAGGTACACATCCAAAATGTATTACTGAGTTGAAAGAAGTGGATTCTGGTGCATGGTTTTGAAACCGCAGTCAGAAAAAAAATCACATCCATATCAACATGTTTATAACCCCCGGGGCTGTCGTTCTGGTCAAAAAATGAAAATTCTAAAAGTTCCTGTTTTTCTGCTTTAAACTCTAGGTACACATCCAAAATGTATTACTGAGTTGAAAGAAGTGGATTCTGGTGCATGGTTTTGAAACCGCAGTCAGAAAAAAAATCACATCCATATCAACATGTTTATAACCCCCGGGGCTGTCGTTCTGGTCAAAAAATGAAAATTCTAAAAGTTCCTGTTTTTCTGCTTTAAACTCTAGGTACACATCCAAAATTTATTACTGAGTTGAAAGAAGTGGATTCTGGTGCATGGTTTTGAAACCGCAGTCAGAAAAAAAATCACAACCATATCAACATTTTTATAACCCCCGGGGCTGTCGTTTTGGTCAAAAAATGAACATTCTAAAAGTTCCGGTTTTTCTGCTTTAAACTCTAGGTACACATCCAAAATGTATTACTGAGTTGAAAGAAGTGGATTCTGGTGCATAGTTTTGAAACCGCAGTCAGAAAAAAAATCACATCCATATCAACATGTTTATAACCCCCGGGGCTGTCGTTTTGGTCAAAAAATGAAAATTCTAAAAGTTCAGTTTTTTCTGCTTTAAACTCTAGGTACACATCCAAAATGTATTACTGAGTTGAAAGAAGTGGATTCTGGTGCATGGTTTTGAAACCGCAGTCAGAAAAAAAAATCACATATATATCAACATTTTTATAACTCCCGGGGCTGTCGTTTTGGTCAAAAAATGAAAATTCTAAAAGTTCCTGTTTTTCTGCTTTAAACTCTAGGTACACATCCAAAATGTATTACTGACTTGAAAGAAGTGGATTCTGGTGCATGGTTTTGAAACCGCAGTCAGAAAAAAAAATCACATATATATCAACATTTTTATAACTCCCGGGGCTGTCGTTTTGGTCAAAAAATGAAAATTCTAAAAGTTCCTGTTTTTCTGCTTTAAACTCTAGGTACACATCCAAAATGTATTACTGAGTTGAAAGAAGTGGATTCTGGTGCATGGTTTTGAAACCGCAGTCAGAAAAAAAATCACATCCATATCAACATGTTTATAACCCCCGGGGCTGTCGTTCTGGTCAAAAAATGAAAATTCTAAAAGTTCCTGTTTTTCTGCTTTAAACTCTAGGTACACATCCAAAATGTATTACTGACTTGAAAGAAGTGCATTCTGGTGCATGGTTTTGAAATCGCAGTCAGAAAAAAATCACATCCATATCAACATGTTTATAACCCCCGGGGCTGTAGTTTTGGTCAAAAAATGAAAATTCTAAAAGTTCCTGTTTTTCTGCTTTAAACTCTAGGTACACATCCAAAATGTATTACTGAGTTGAAAGAAGTGGATTCTGGTGCATGGTTTTGAAACCGCAGTCAGAAAAAAAATCACATCCATATCAACATGTTTATAACCCCCGGGGCTGTCGTTCTGGTCAAAAAATGAAAATTCTAAAAGTTCCTGTTTTTCTGCTTTAAACTCTAGGTACACATCCAAAATGTATTACTGAGTTGAAAGAAGTGGATTCTGGTGCATGGTTTTGAAACCGCAGTCAGAAAAAAAATCACATCCATATCAACATGTTTATAACCCCCGGGGCTGTCGTTCTGGTCAAAAAATGAAAATTCTAAAAGTTCCTGTTTTTCTGCTTTAAACTCTAGGTACACATCCAAAATTTATTACTGAGTTGAAAGAAGTGGATTCTGGTGCATGGTTTTGAAACCGCAGTCAGAAAAAAAATCACAACCATATCAACATTTTTATAACCCCCGGGGCTGTCGTTTTGGTCAAAAAATGAACATTCTAAAAGTTCCGGTTTTTCTGCTTTAAACTCTAGGTACACATCCAAAATGTATTACTGAGTTGAAAGAAGTGGATTCTGGTGCATAGTTTTGAAACCGCAGTCAGAAAAAAAATCACATCCATATCAACATGTTTATAACCCCCGGGGCTGTCGTTTTGGTCAAAAAATGAAAATTCTAAAAGTTCAGTTTTTTCTGCTTTAAACTCTAGGTACACATCCAAAATGTATTACTGAGTTGAAAGAAGTGGATTCTGGTGCATGGTTTTGAAACCGCAGTCAGAAAAAAAAATCACATATATATCAACATTTTTATAACTCCCGGGGCTGTCGTTTTGGTCAAAAAATGAAAATTCTAAAAGTTCCTGTTTTTCTGCTTTAAACTCTAGGTACACATCCAAAATGTATTACTGACTTGAAAGAAGTGGATTCTGGTGCATGGTTTTGAAACCGCAGTCAGAAAAAAAAATCACATATATATCAACATTTTTATAACTCCCGGGGCTGTCGTTTTGGTCAAAAAATGAAAATTCTAAAAGTTCCTGTTTTTCTGCTTTAAACTCTAGGTACACATCCAAAATGTATTACTGAGTTGAAAGAAGTGAATTCTGGTGCATGGTTTTGAAACTGCAGTCAGAAAAAAAATCACATCCATATCAACATTTTTATAACCCCCGGGGCTGTCGTTTTGGTCAAAAAATGAAAATTCTAAAAGTTCATTTTTTTCTGCTGTAAACTCTAGGTACACATCCAAAATGTATTACTGACTTGAAAGAAGTGGATTCTGGTGCATGGTTTTGAAACCGCAGTCAGAAAAAAAAATCACATATATATCAACATTTTTATAACTCCCGGGGCTGTCGTTTTGGTCAAAACATGAAAATTCTAAAAGTTCAGTTTTTTCTGCTTTAAACTCTAGGTACACATCCAAAATGTATTACTGAGTTGAAAGAAGTGGATTCTGGTGCATGGTTTTGAAACCGCAGTCAGAAAAGAAAATCACATATATATCAACATTTTTATAACTCCCGGGGCTGTCGTTTTGGTCAAAAAATGAAAATTCTAAAAGTTCCTGTTTTTCTGCTTTAAACTCTAGGTACACATCCAAAATGTATTACTGAGTTGAAAGAAGTGGATTCTGGTGCATGGTTTTGAAACCGCAGTCAGAAAAAAAATCACATCCATATCAACATGTTTATAACCCCCGGCGCTGTCGTTTTGGTCAAAAAATGAAAATTCTAAAAGTTCCTGTTTTTCTGCTTTAAACTCTAGGTACACATCCAAAATGTATTACTGACTTGAAAGAAGTGCATTCTGGTGCATGGTTTTGAAACCGCAGTCAGAAAAAAAATCACAACCATATCAACATGTTTATAACCCCCGGGGCTGTCGTTCTGGTCAAAAAATTAAAATTCTAAAAGTTCCTGTTTTTCTGCTTTAAACTCTAGGTACACATCCAAAATGTATTACTGACTTGAAAGAAGTGCATTCTGGTGCATGGTTTTGAAACCGCAGTCAGAAAAAAAATCACAACCATATCAAAATGTTTATAACCCCCGGGGCTGTCGTTTTGGTCAAAAAATGAAAATTCTAAAAGTTCCTGTTTTTCTGCTTTAAACTCTAGGTACACATCCAAAATGTATTACTGAGTTGAAAGAAGTGGATTCTGGTGCATGGTTTTGAAACCGCAGTCAGAAAAAAAATCACATCCATATCAACATGTTTATAACCCCCGGGGCTGTCGTTCTGGTCAAAAAATGAAAATTCTAAAAGTTCAGTTTTTTCTGCTTTAAACTCTAGGTACACATCCAAAATGTATTACTGAGTTGAAAGAAGTGGATTCTGGTGCATGGTTTTGAAACCGCAGTCAGAAAAAAAAATCACATATATATCAACATTTTTATAACTCCCGGGGCTGTCGTTTTGGTCAAAAAATGAAAATTCTAAAAGTTCCTGTTTTTCTGCTTTAAACTCTAGGTACACATCCAAAATGTATTACTGAGTTGAAAGAAGTGGATTCTGGTGCATGGTTTTGAAACCGCAGTCAGAAAAAAAATCACATCCATATCAACATGTTTATAACCCCTGGGGCTGTCGTTCTGGTCAAAAAATGAAAATTCTAAAAGTTCCTGTTTTTCTGCTTTAAACTCTAGGTACACATCCAAAATGTATTACTGAGTTGAAAGAAGTGGATTCTGGTGCATAGTTTTGAAACCGCAGTCAGAAAAAAAAATCACATATATATCAACATTTTTATAACTCCCGGGGCTGTCGTTTTGGTCAAAAAATGAAAATTCTAAAAGTTCCTGTTTTTCTGCTTTAAACTCTAGGTACACATCCAAAATGTATTACTGAGTTGAAAGAAGTGGATTCTGGTGCATGGTTTTGAAACCGCAGTCAGAAAAAAAATCACATCCATATCAACATGTTTATAACCCCCGGGGCTGTCGTTCTGGTCAAAAAATGAAAATTCTAAAAGTTCCTGTTTTTCTGCTTTAAACTCTAGGTACACATCCAAAATGTATTACTGAGTTGAAAGAAGTGGATTCTGGTGCATGGTTTTGAAACCGCAGTCAGAAAAAAAAATCACATATATATCAACATTTTTATAACTCCCGGGGCTGTCGTTTTGGTCAAAAAATGAAAATTCTAAAAGTTCCTGTTTTTCTGCTTTAAACTCTAGGTACACATCCAAAATGTATTACTGAGTTGAAAGAAGTGGATTCTGGTGCATGGTTTTGAAACCGCAGTCAGAAAAAAAATCACAACCATATCAACATTTTTATAACCCTGGGGCTGTCGTTTTGGTCAAAAAATGAACATTCTAAAAGTTCCGGTTTTTCTGCTTTAAACTCTAGGTACACATCCAAAATGTATTACTGAGTTGAAAGAAGTGGATTCTGGTGCATGGTTTTGAAACCAAAGTCAGAAAAAAAATCACATCCATATCAACATGTTTATAACCCCCGGGTCTGTCGTTTTAGTCAAAAAATGAAAATTCTAAAAGTTCCGTTTTTTCTGCTTTAAACTCTAGGTACACATCCAAAATGTATTACTGAGTTGAAAGAAGTGGATTCTGGTGCATGGTTTTAAAACCGCAGTCAGAAAAAAAATCACATCCATATCAACATGTTTATAACCCCCGGGGCTGTCGTTTTGGTCAAAAAATGAAAATTCTAAAAGTTCAGTTTTTTCTGCTTTAAACTCTAGGTACACATCCAAAATGTATTACTGAGTTGAAAGAAGTGGATTCTGGTGCATGGTTTTGAAACCGCAGTCAGAAAAAAAAATCACATATATATCAACATTTTTATAACTCCCGGGGCTGTCGTTTTGGTCAAAAAATGAAAATTCTAAAAGTTCCTGTTTTTCTGCTTTAAACTCTAGGTACACATCCAAAATGTATTACTGAGTTGAAAGAAGTGGATTCTGGTGCATGGTTTTGAAACCGCAGTCAGAAAAAAAAAAATCACATCCATATCAACATGTTTATAATCCCCGGGGCTGTCGTTCTGGTCAAAAAATGAAAATTCTAAAAGTTCCTGTTTTTCTGCTTTAAACTCTAGGTACACATCCAAAATGTATTACTGAGTTGAAAGAAGTGGATTCTGGTGCATGGTTTTGAAACCGCAGTCAGAAAAAAAATCACATCCATATCAACATGTTTATAACCCCCGGGGCTGTCGTTCTGGTCAAAAAATGAAAATTCTAAAAGTTTCTGTTTTTCTGCTTTAAACTCTAGGTACACATCCAAAATGTATTACTGAGTTGAAAGAAGTGCATTCTGGTGCATGGTTTTGAAACCGCAGTCAGAAAAAAATCACATCCATATCAACATGTTTATAACCCCCGGGGCTGTCGTTTTGTTCAAAAAATGAAAATTCTAAAAGTTCCTGTTTTTCTGCTTTAAACTCTAGGTACACATCCAAATTGTATTACTGAGTTGAAAGAAGTGGATTCTGGTGCATGGTTTTGAAACCGCAGTCAGAAAAAAAATCACATCCATATCAACATGTTTATAACCCCCGGGGCTGTCGTTCTGGTCAAAAAATGAAAATTCTAAAAGTTCCTGTTTTTCTGCTTTAAACTCTAGGTACACATCCAAAATTTATTACTGAGTTGAAAGAAGTGGATTCTGGTGCATGGTTTTGAAACCGCAGTCAGAAAAAAAATCACAACCATATCAACATTTTTATAACCCCCGGGGCTGTCGTTTTGGTCAAAAAATGAACATTCTAAAAGTTCCGGTTTTTCTGCTTTAAACTCTAGGTACACATCCAAAATGTATTACTGAGTTGAAAGAAGTGGATTCTGGTGCATAGTTTTGAAACCGCAGTCAGAAAAAAAATCACATCCATATCAACATGTTTATAACCCCCGGGGCTGTCGTTTTGGTCAAAAAATGAAAATTCTAAAAGTTCAGTTTTTTCTGCTTTAAACTCTAGGTACACATCCAAAATGTATTACTGAGTTGAAAGAAGTGGATTCTGGTGCATGGTTTTGAAACCGCAGTCAGAAAAAAAAATCACATATATATCAACATTTTTATAACTCCCGGGGCTGTCGTTTTGGTCAAAAAATGAAAATTCTAAAAGTTCCTGTTTTTCTGCTTTAAACTCTAGGTACACATCCAAAATGTATTACTGAGTTGAAAGAAGTGGATTCTGGTGCATGGTTTTGAAACCGCAGTCAGAAAAAAAATCACATCCATATCAACATGTTTATAACCCCCGGGGCTGTCGTTCTGGTCAAAAAATGAAAATTCTAAAAGTTCCTGTTTTTCTGCTTTAAACTCTAGGTACACATCCAAAATGTATTACTGACTTGAAAGAAGTGCATTCTGGTGCATGGTTTTGAAATCGCAGTCAGAAAAAAATCACATCCATATCAACATGTTTATAACCCCCGGGGCTGTAGTTTTGGTCAAAAAATGAAAATTCTAAAAGTTCCTGTTTTTCTGCTTTAAACTCTAGGTACACATCCAAAATGTATTACTGAGTTGAAAGAAGTGGATTCTGGTGCATGGTTTTGAAACCGCAGTCAGAAAAAAAATCACATCCATATCAACATGTTTATAACCCCCGGGGCTGTCATTCTGGTCAAAAAATGAAAATTCTAAAAGTTCCTGTTTTTCTGCTTTAAACTCTAGGTACACATCCAAAATTTATTACTGAGTTGAAAGAAGTGGATTCTGGTGCATGGTTTTGAAACCGCAGTCAGAAAAAAAATCACAACCATATCAACATTTTTATAACCCCCGGGGCTGTCGTTTTGGTCAAAAAATGAACATTCTAAAAGTTCCGGTTTTTCTGCTTTAAACTCTAGGTACACATCCAAAATGTATTACTGAGTTGAAAGAAGTGGATTCTGGTGCATGGTTTTGAAACCGCAGTCAGAAAAAAAATCACATCCATATCAACATGTTTATAACCCCCGGGGCTGTCGTTTTGGTCAAAAAATGAAAATTCTAAAAGTTCAGTTTTTTCTGCTTTAAACTCTAGGTACACATCCAAAATGTATTACTGAGTTGAAAGAAGTGGATTCTGGTGCATGGTTTTGAAACCGCAGTCAGAAAAAAAAATCACATATATATCAACATTTTTATAACTCCCGGGGCTGTCGTTTTGGTCAAAAAATGAAAATTCTAAAAGTTCCTGTTTTTCTGCTTTAAACTCTAGGTACACATCCAAAATGTATTACTGAGTTGAAAGAAGTGAATTCTGGTGCATGGTTTTGAAACTGCAGTCAGAAAAAAAATCACATCCATATCAACATTTTTATAACCCCCGGGGCTGTCGTTTTGGTCAAAAAATGAAAATTCTAAAAGTTCATTTTTTTCTGCTTTAAACTCTAGGTACACATCCAAAATGTATTACTGACTTGAAAGAAGTGGATTCTGGTGCATGGTTTTGAAACCGCAGTCAGAAAAAAAAATCACATATATATCAACATTTTTATAACTCCCGGGGCTGTCGTTTTGGTCAAAACATGAAAATTCTAAAAGTTCAGTTTTTTCTGCTTTAAACTCTAGGTACACATCCAAAATGTATTACTGAGTTGAAAGAAGTGGATTCTGGTGCATGGTTTTGAAACCGCAGTCAGAAAAGAAAATCACATATATATCAACATTTTTATAACTCCCGGGGCTGTCGTTTTGGTCAAAAAATGAAAATTCTAAAAGTTCCTGTTTTTCTGCTTTAAACTCTAGGTACACATCCAAAATGTATTACTGAGTTGAAAGAAGTGGATTCTGGTGCATGGTTTTGAAACCGCAGTCAGAAAAAAAATCACATCCATATCAACATGTTTATAACCCCCGGCGCTGTCGTTTTGGTCAAAAAATGAAAATTCTAAAAGTTCCTGTTTTTCTGCTTTAAACTCTAGGTACACATCCAAAATGTATTACTGACTTGAAAGAAGTGCATTCTGGTGCATGGTTTTGAAACCGCAGTCAGAAAAAAAATCACAACCATATCAACATGTTTATAACCCCCGGGGCTGTCGTTTTGGTCAAAAAATGAAAATTATAAAAGTTCAGTTTTTTCTGCTTTAAACTCTAGGTACACATCCAAAATGTATTACTGACTTGAAAGAAGTGGATTCTGGTGCATGGTTTTGAAACCGCAGTCAGAAAAAAAAATCACATATATATCAACATTTTTATAACTCCCGGGGCTGTCGTTTTGGTCAAAAAATGAAAATTCTAAAAGTTCCTGTTTTTCTGCTTTAAACTCTAGGTACACATCCAAAATGTATTACTGAGTTGAAAGAAGTGGATTCTGGTGCATGGTTTTGAAACTGCAGTCAGAAAAAAAATCACATCCATATCAACATTTTTATAACCCCCGGGGCTGTCGTTTTGGTCAAAAAATGAAAATTCTAAAAGTTCAGTTTTTTCTGCTTTAAACTCTAGGTACACATCCAAAATGTATTACTGACTTGAAAGAAGTGGATTCTGGTGCATGGTTTTGAAACCGCAGTCAGAAAAAAAAATCACATATATATATCAACATGTTTATAACCCCCGGGGCTGTCGTTCTGGTCAAAAAATGAAAATTCTAAAAGTTCCTGTTTTTCTGCTTTAAACTCTAGGTACACATCCAAAATGTATTACTGACTTGAAAGAAGTGCATTCTGGTGCATGGTTTTGAAACCGCAGTCAGAAAAAAAATCACAACCATATCAACATGTTTATAACCCCCGGGGCTGTCGTTTTGGTCAAAAAATGACAATTCTAAAAGTTCAGTTTTTTCTGCTTTAAACTCTAGGTACACATCCAAAATGTATTACTGAGTTGAAAGAAGTGGATTCTGGTGCATGGTTTTGAAACCGCAGTCAGAAAAGAAAATCACATATATATCAACATTTTTATAACTCCCGGGGCTGTCGTTTTGGTCAAAAAATGAAAATTCTAAAAGTTCCTGTTTTTCTGCTTTAAACTCTAGGTACACATCCAAAATGTATTACTGAGTTGAAAAAAGTGGATTCTGGTGCATGGTTTTGAAACCGCAGTCAGAAAAAAAATCACATCCATATCAACATGTTTATAACCCCCGGCGCTGTCGTTTTGGTCAAAAAATGAAAATTCTAAAAGTTCCTGTTTTTCTGCTTTAAACTCTAGGTACACATCCAAAATGTATTACTGAGTTGAAAGAAGTGGATTCTGGTGCATGGTTTTGAAACCGCAGTCAGAAAAAAAATCACATCCATATCAACATGTTTATAACCCCCGGGGCTGTCGTTCTGGTCAAAAAATGAAAATTCTAAAAGTTCCTGTTTTTCTGCTTTAAACTCTAGGTACACATCCAAAATGTATTACTGACTTGAAAGAAGTGCATTCTGGTGCATGGTTTTGAAACCGCAGTCAGAAAAAAAATAACAACCATATCAACATGTTTATAACCCCCGGAGCTGTCGTTTTGGTCAAAAAATTAAAATTCTAAAAGTTCCTGTTTTTCTGCTTTAAACTCTAGGTACACATCCAAAATGTATAACTGAGTTGAAAGAAGTGGATTCTGGTGCATGGTTTTGAAACCGCAGTCAGAAAAAAAATCACATCCATATCAACATTTTTATAACCCCCGGGGCTGTCGTTTTGGTCAAAAAATGAAAATTCTAAAAGTTCAGTTTTTTCTGCTTTAAACTCTAGGTACACATCCAAAATGTATTACTGACTTGAAAGAAGTGGATTCTGGTGCATGGTTTTGAAACCGCAGTCAGAAAAAAAAATCACATATATATATCAACATGTTTATAACCCCCGGGGCTGTCGTTCTGGTCAAAAAATGAAAATTCTAAAAGTTCCTGTTTTTCTGCTTTAAACTCTAGGTACACATCCAAAATGTATTACTGACTTGAAAGAAGTGCATTCTGGTGCATGGTTTTGAAACCGCAGTCAGAAAAAAAATCACAACCATATCAACATGTTTATAACCCCCGGGGCTGTCGTTTTGGTCAAAAAATGACAATTCTAAAAGTTCAGTTTTTTCTGCTTTAAACTCTAGGTACACATCCAAAATGTATTACTGAGTTGAAAGAAGTGGATTCTGGTGCATGGTTTTGAAACCGCAGTCAGAAAAGAAAATCACATATATATCAACATTTTTATAACTCCCGGGGCTGTCGTTTTGGTCAAAAAATGAAAATTCTAAAAGTTCCTGTTTTTCTGCTTTAAACTCTAGGTACACATCCAAAATGTATTACTGAGTTGAAAAAAGTGGATTCTGGTGCATGGTTTTGAAACCGCAGTCAGAAAAAAAATCACATCCATATCAACATGTTTATAACCCCCGGCGCTGTCGTTTTGGTCAAAAAATGAAAATTCTAAAAGTTCCTGTTTTTCTGCTTTAAACTCTAGGTACACATCCAAAATGTATTACTGAGTTGAAAGAAGTGGATTCTGGTGCATGGTTTTGAAACCGCAGTCAGAAAAAAAATCACATCCATATCAACATGTTTATAACCCCCGGGGCTGTCGTTCTGGTCAAAAAATGAAAATTCTAAAAGTTCCTGTTTTTCTGCTTTAAACTCTAGGTACACATCCAAAATGTATTACTGACTTGAAAGAAGTGCATTCTGGTGCATGGTTTTGAAACCGCAGTCAGAAAAAAAATAACAACCATATCAACATGTTTATAACCCCCGGAGCTGTCGTTTTGGTCAAAAAATGAAAATGATAAAAGTTCAGTTTTTTCTGCTTTAAACTCTAGGTACACATCCAAAATGTATTACTGACTTGAAAGAAGTGGATTCTGGTGCATGGTTTTGAAACCGCAGTCAGAAAAAAAATCACATATATATCAACATTTTTATAACTCCCGGGGCTGTCGTTTTGGTCAAAAAATGAAAATTCTAAAAGTTCCTGTTTTTCTGCTTTAAACTCTAGGTACACATCCAAAATGTATTACTGAGTTGAAAGAAGTGGATTCTGGTGCATGGTTTTGAAACTGCAGTCAGAAAAAAAATCACATCCATATCAACATTTTTATAACCCCCGGGGCTGTCGTTTTGGTCAAAAAATGAAAATTCTAAAAGTTCAGTTTTTTCTGCTTTAAACTCTAGGTACACATCCAAAATGTATTACTGACTTGAAAGAAGTGGATTCTGGTGCATGGTTTTGAAACCGCAGTCAGAAAAAAAAATCACATATATATATCAACATGTTTATAACCCCCGGGGCTGTCGTTCTGGTCAAAAAATGAAAATTCTAAAAGTTCCTGTTTTTCTGCTTTAAACTCTAGGTACACATCCAAAATGTATTACTGACTTGAAAGAAGTGCATTCTGGTGCATGGTTTTGAAACCGCAGTCAGAAAAAAAATCACAACCATATCAACATGTTTATAACCCCCGGGGCTGTCGTTTTGGTCAAAAAATGACAATTCTAAAAGTTCAGTTTTTTCTGCTTTAAACTCTAGGTACACATCCAAAATGTATTACTGAGTTGAAAGAAGTGGATTCTGGTGCATGGTTTTGAAACCGCAGTCAGAAAAGAAAATCACATATATATCAACATTTTTATAACTCCCGGGGCTGTCGTTTTGGTCAAAAAATGAAAATTCTAAAAGTTCCTGTTTTTCTGCTTTAAACTCTAGGTACACATCCAAAATGTATTACTGAGTTGAAAAAAGTGGATTCTGGTGCATGGTTTTGAAACCGCAGTCAGAAAAAAAATCACATCCATATCAACATGTTTATAACCCCCGGCGCTGTCGTTTTGGTCAAAAAATGAAAATTCTAAAAGTTCCTGTTTTTCTGCTTTAAACTCTAGGTACACATCCAAAATGTATTACTGAGTTGAAAGAAGTGGATTCTGGTGCATGGTTTTGAAACCGCAGTCAGAAAAAAAATCACATCCATATCAACATGTTTATAACCCCCGGGGCTGTCGTTCTGGTCAAAAAATGAAAATTCTAAAAGTTCCTGTTTTTCTGCTTTAAACTCTAGGTACACATCCAAAATGTATTACTGACTTGAAAGAAGTGCATTCTGGTGCATGGTTTTGAAACCGCAGTCAGAAAAAAAATAACAACCATATCAACATGTTTATAACCCCCGGAGCTGTCGTTTTGGTCAAAAAATTAAAATTCTAAAAGTTCCTGTTTTTCTGCTTTAAACTCTAGGTACACATCCAAAATGTATAACTGAGTTGAAAGAAGTGGATTCTGGTGCATGGTTTTGAAACCGCAGTCAGAAAAAAAATCACATCCATATCAACATTTTTATAACCCCCGGGGCTGTCGTTTTGGTCAAAAAATGAAAATTATAAAAGTTCAGTTTTTTCTGCTTTAAACTCTAGGTACACATCCAAAATGTATTACTGACTTGAAAGAAGTGGATTCTGGTGCATGGTTTTGAAACCGCAGTCAGAAAAAAAAATCACATATATATCAACATTTTTATAACTCCCGGGGCTGTCGTTTTGGTCAAAAAATGAAAATTCTAAAAGTTCCTGTTTTTCTGCTTTAAACTCTAGGTACACATCCAAAATGTATTACTGAGTTGAAAGAAGTGGATTCTGGTGCATGGTTTTGAAACCGCAGTCAGAAAAAAAATCACATCCATATCAACATGTTTATAACCCCCGGGGCTGTCGTTCTGGTCAAAAAATGAAAATTCTAAAAGTTCCTGTTTTTCTGCTTTAAACTCTAGGTACACATCCAAAATTTATTACTGAGTTGAAAGAAGTGGATTCTGGTGCATGGTTTTGAAACCGCAGTCAGAAAAAAAATCACAACCATATCAACATTTTTATAACCCCCGGGGCTGTCGTTTTGGTCAAAAAATGAACATTCTAAAAGTTCCGGTTTTTCTGCTTTAAACTCTAGGTACACATCCAAAATGTATTACTGAGTTGAAAGAAGTGGATTCTGGTGCATAGTTTTGAAACCGCAGTCAGAAAAAAAATCACATCCATATCAACATGTTTATAACCCCCGGGGCTGTCGTTTTGGTCAAAAAATGAAAATTCTAAAAGTTCAGTTTTTTCTGCTTTAAACTCTAGGTACACATCCAAAATGTATTACTGAGTTGAAAGAAGTGGATTCTGGTGCATGGTTTTGAAACCGCAGTCAGAAAAAAAAATCACATATATATCAACATTTTTATAACTCCCGGGGCTGTCGTTTTGGTCAAAAAATGAAAATTCTAAAAGTTCCTGTTTTTCTGCTTTAAACTCTAGGTACACATCCAAAATGTATTACTGACTTGAAAGAAGTGGATTCTGGTGCATGGTTTTGAAACCGCAGTCAGAAAAAAAAATCACATATATATCAACATTTTTATAACTCCCGGGGCTGTCGTTTTGGTCAAAAAATGAAAATTCTAAAAGTTCCTGTTTTTCTGCTTTAAACTCTAGGTACACATCCAAAATGTATTACTGAGTTGAAAGAAGTGAATTCTGGTGCATGGTTTTGAAACTGCAGTCAGAAAAAAAATCACATCCATATCAACATTTTTATAACCCCCGGGGCTGTCGTTTTGGTCAAAAAATGAAAATTCTAAAAGTTCATTTTTTTCTGCTTTAAACTCTAGGTACACATCCAAAATGTATTACTGACTTGAAAGAAGTGGATTCTGGTGCATGGTTTTGAAACCGCAGTCAGAAAAAAAAATCACATATATATCAACATTTTTATAACTCCCGGGGCTGTCGTTTTGGTCAAAACATGAAAATTCTAAAAGTTCAGTTTTTTCTGCTTTAAACTCTAGGTACACATCCAAAATGTATTACTGAGTTGAAAGAAGTGGATTCTGGTGCATGGTTTTGAAACCGCAGTCAGAAAAGAAAATCACATATATATCAACATTTTTATAACTCCCGGGGCTGTCGTTTTGGTCAAAAAATGAAAATTCTAAAAGTTCCTGTTTTTCTGCTTTAAACTCTAGGTACACATCCAAAATGTATTACTGAGTTGAAAGAAGTGGATTCTGGTGCATGGTTTTGAAACCGCAGTCAGAAAAAAAATCACATCCATATCAACATGTTTATAACCCCCGGCGCTGTCGTTTTGGTCAAAAAATGAAAATTCTAAAAGTTCCTGTTTTTCTGCTTTAAACTCTAGGTACACATCCAAAATGTATTACTGACTTGAAAGAAGTGCATTCTGGTGCATGGTTTTGAAACCGCAGTCAGAAAAAAAATCACAACCATATCAACATGTTTATAACCCCCGGGGCTGTCGTTCTGGTCAAAAAATTAAAATTCTAAAAGTTCCTGTTTTTCTGCTTTAAACTCTAGGTACACATCCAAAATGTATTACTGACTTGAAAGAAGTGCATTCTGGTGCATGGTTTTGAAACCGCAGTCAGAAAAAAAATCACAACCATATCAAAATGTTTATAACCCCCGGGGCTGTCGTTTTGGTCAAAAAATGAAAATTCTAAAAGTTCCTGTTTTTCTGCTTTAAACTCTAGGTACACATCCAAAATGTATTACTGAGTTGAAAGAAGTGGATTCTGGTGCATGGTTTTGAAACCGCAGTCAGAAAAAAAATCACATCCATATCAACATGTTTATAACCCCCGGGGCTGTCGTTCTGGTCAAAAAATGAAAATTCTAAAAGTTCAGTTTTTTCTGCTTTAAACTCTAGGTACACATCCAAAATGTATTACTGAGTTGAAAGAAGTGGATTCTGGTGCATGGTTTTGAAACCGCAGTCAGAAAAAAAAATCACATATATATCAACATTTTTATAACTCCCGGGGCTGTCGTTTTGGTCAAAAAATGAAAATTCTAAAAGTTCCTGTTTTTCTGCTTTAAACTCTAGGTACACATCCAAAATGTATTACTGAGTTGAAAGAAGTGGATTCTGGTGCATGGTTTTGAAACCGCAGTCAGAAAAAAAATCACATCCATATCAACATGTTTATAACCCCTGGGGCTGTCGTTCTGGTCAAAAAATGAAAATTCTAAAAGTTCCTGTTTTTCTGCTTTAAACTCTAGGTACACATCCAAAATGTATTACTGAGTTGAAAGAAGTGGATTCTGGTGCATAGTTTTGAAACCGCAGTCAGAAAAAAAAATCACATATATATCAACATTTTTATAACTCCCGGGGCTGTCGTTTTGGTCAAAAAATGAAAATTCTAAAAGTTCCTGTTTTTCTGCTTTAAACTCTAGGTACACATCCAAAATGTATTACTGAGTTGAAAGAAGTGGATTCTGGTGCATGGTTTTGAAACCGCAGTCAGAAAAAAAATCACATCCATATCAACATGTTTATAATCCCCGGGGCTGTCGTTCTGGTCAAAAAATGAAAATTCTAAAAGTTCCTGTTTTTCTGCTTTAAACTCTAGGTACACATCCAAAATGTATTACTGAGTTGAAAGAAGTGGATTCTGGTGCATGGTTTTGAAACCGCAGTCAGAAAAAAAAATCACATATATATCAACATTTTTATAACTCCCGGGGCTGTCGTTTTGGTCAAAAAATGAAAATTCTAAAAGTTCCTGTTTTTCTGCTTTAAACTCTAGGTACACATCCAAAATGTATTACTGAGTTGAAAGAAGTGGATTCTGGTGCATGGTTTTGAAACCGCAGTCAGAAAAAAAATCACAACCATATCAACATTTTTATAACCCTGGGGCTGTCGTTTTGGTCAAAAAATGAACATTCTAAAAGTTCCGGTTTTTCTGCTTTAAACTCTAGGTACACATCCAAAATGTATTACTGAGTTGAAAGAAGTGGATTCTGGTGCATGGTTTTGAAACCAAAGTCAGAAAAAAAATCACATCCATATCAACATTTTTATAACCCCCGGGTCTGTCGTTTTAGTCAAAAAATGAAAATTCTAAAAGTTCCGTTTTTTCTGCTTTAAACTCTAGGTACACATCCAAAATGTATTACTGAGTTGAAAGAAGTGGATTCTGGTGCATGGTTTTAAAACCGCAGTCAGAAAAAAAATCACATCCATATCAACATGTTTATAACCCCCGGGGCTGTCGTTTTGGTCAAAAAATGAAAATTCTAAAAGTTCAGTTTTTTCTGCTTTAAACTCTAGGTACACATCCAAAATGTATTACTGAGTTGAAAGAAGTGGATTCTGGTGCATGGTTTTGAAACCGCAGTCAGAAAAAAAAATCACATATATATCAACATTTTTATAACTCCCGGGGCTGTCGTTTTGGTCAAAAAATGAAAATTCTAAAAGTTCCTGTTTTTCTGCTTTAAACTCTAGGTACACATCCAAAATGTATTACTGAGTTGAAAGAAGTGGATTCTGGTGCATGGTTTTGAAACCGCAGTCAGAAAAAAAAAATCACATCCATATCAACATGTTTATAATCCCCGGGGCTGTCGTTCTGGTCAAAAAATGAAAATTCTAAAAGTTCCTGTTTTTCTGCTTTAAACTCTAGGTACACATCCAAAATGTATTACTGAGTTGAAAGAAGTGGATTCTGGTGCATGGTTTTGAAACCGCAGTCAGAAAAAAAATCACATCCATATCAACATGTTTATAACCCCCGGGGCTGTCGTTCTGGTCAAAAAATGAAAATTCTAAAAGTTTCTGTTTTTCTGCTTTAAACTCTAGGTACACATCCAAAATGTATTACTGAGTTGAAAGAAGTGCATTCTGGTGCATGGTTTTGAAACCGCAGTCAGAAAAAAATCACATCCATATCAACATGTTTATAACCCCCGGGGCTGTCGTTTTGTTAAAAAAATGAAAATTCTAAAAGTTCCTGTTTTTCTGCTTTAAACTCTAGGTACACATCCAAATTGTATTACTGAGTTGAAAGAAGTGGATTCTGGTGCATGGTTTTGAAACCGCAGTCAGAAAAAAAATCACATCCATATCAACATGTTTATAACCCCCGGGGCTGTCGTTCTGGTCAAAAAATGAAAATTCTAAAAGTTCCTGTTTTTCTGCTTTAAACTCTAGGTACACATCCAAAATTTATTACTGAGTTGAAAGAAGTGGATTCTGGTGCATGGTTTTGAAACCGCAGTCAGAAAAAAAATCACAACCATATCAACATTTTTATAACCCCCGGGGCTGTCGTTTTGGTCAAAAAATGAACATTCTAAAAGTTCCGGTTTTTCTGCTTTAAACTCTAGGTACACATCCAAAATGTATTACTGAGTTGAAAGAAGTGGATTCTGGTGCATAGTTTTGAAACCGCAGTCAGAAAAAAAATCACATCCATATCAACATGTTTATAACCCCCGGGGCTGTCGTTTTGGTCAAAAAATGAAAATTCTAAAAGTTCAGTTTTTTCTGCTTTAAACTCTAGGTACACATCCAAAATGTATTACTGAGTTGAAAGAAGTGGATTCTGGTGCATGGTTTTGAAACCGCAGTCAGAAAAAAAAATCACATATATATCAACATTTTTATAACTCCCGGGGCTGTCGTTTTGGTCAAAAAATGAAAATTCTAAAAGTTCCTGTTTTTCTGCTTTAAACTCTAGGTACACATCCAAAATGTATTACTGAGTTGAAAGAAGTGGATTCTGGTGCATGGTTTTGAAACCGCAGTCAGAAAAAAAATCACATCCATATCAACATGTTTATAACCCCCGGGGCTGTCGTTCTGGTCAAAAAATGAAAATTCTAAAAGTTCCTGTTTTTCTGCTTTAAACTCTAGGTACACATCCAAAATGTATTACTGACTTGAAAGAAGTGCATTCTGGTGCATGGTTTTGAAATCGCAGTCAGAAAAAAATCACATCCATATCAACATGTTTATAACCCCCGGGGCTGTAGTTTTGGTCAAAAAATGAAAATTCTAAAAGTTCCTGTTTTTCTGCTTTAAACTCTAGGTACACATCCAAAATGTATTACTGAGTTGAAAGAAGTGGATTCTGGTGCATGGTTTTGAAACCGCAGTCAGAAAAAAAATCACATCCATATCAACATGTTTATAACCCCCGGGGCTGTCGTTCTGGTCAAAAAATGAAAATTCTAAAAGTTCCTGTTTTTCTGCTTTAAACTCTAGGTACACATCCAAAATTTATTACTGAGTTGAAAGAAGTGGATTCTGGTGCATGGTTTTGAAACCGCAGTCAGAAAAAAAATCACAACCATATCAACATTTTTATAACCCCCGGGGCTGTCGTTTTGGTCAAAAAATGAACATTCTAAAAGTTCCGGTTTTTCTGCTTTAAACTCTAGGTACACATCCAAAATGTATTACTGAGTTGAAAGAAGTGGATTCTGGTGCATGGTTTTGAAACCGCAGTCAGAAAAAAAATCACATCCATATCAACATGTTTATAACCCCCGGGGCTGTCGTTTTGGTCAAAAAATGAAAATTCTAAAAGTTCAGTTTTTTCTGCTTTAAACTCTAGGTACACATCCAAAATGTATTACTGAGTTGAAAGAAGTGGATTCTGGTGCATGGTTTTGAAACCGCAGTCAGAAAAAAAAATCACATATATATCAACATTTTTATAACTCCCGGGGCTGTCGTTTTGGTCAAAAAATGAAAATTCTAAAAGTTCCTGTTTTTCTGCTTTAAACTCTAGGTACACATCCAAAATGTATTACTGAGTTGAAAGAAGTGAATTCTGGTGCATGGTTTTGAAACTGCAGTCAGAAAAAAAATCACATCCATATCAACATTTTTATAACCCCCGGGGCTGTCGTTTTGGTCAAAAAATGAAAATTCTAAAAGTTCATTTTTTTCTGCTTTAAACTCTAGGTACACATCCAAAATGTATTACTGACTTGAAAGAAGTGGATTCTGGTGCATGGTTTTGAAACCGCATTAAGAAAAAAAAATCACATATATATCAACATTTTTATAACTCCCGGGGCTGTCGTTTTGGTCAAAACATGAAAATTCTAAAAGTTCAGTTTTTTCTGCTTTAAACTCTAGGTACACATCCAAAATGTATTACTGAGTTGAAAGAAGTGGATTCTGGTGCATGGTTTTGAAACCGCAGTCAGAAAAGAAAATCACATATATATCAACATTTTTATAACTCCCGGGGCTGTCGTTTTGGTCAAAAAATGAAAATTCTAAAAGTTCCTGTTTTTCTGCTTTAAACTCTAGGTACACATCCAAAATGTATTACTGAGTTGAAAGAAGTGGATTCTGGTGCATGGTTTTGAAACCGCAGTCAGAAAAAAAATCACATCCATATCAACATGTTTATAACCCCCGGCGCTGTCGTTTTGGTCAAAAAATGAAAATTCTAAAAGTTCCTGTTTTTCTGCTTTAAACTCTAGGTACACATCCAAAATGTATTACTGACTTGAAAGAAGTGCATTCTGGTGCATGGTTTTGAAACCGCAGTCAGAAAAAAAATCACAACCATATCAACATGTTTATAACCCCCGGGGCTGTCGTTTTGGTCAAAAAATGAAAATTATAAAAGTTCAGTTTTTTCTGCTTTAAACTCTAGGTACACATCCAAAATGTATTACTGACTTGAAAGAAGTGGATTCTGGTGCATGGTTTTGAAACCGCAGTCAGAAAAAAAAATCACATATATATCAACATTTTTATAACTCCCGGGGCTGTCGTTTTAGTCAAAAAATGAAAATTCTAAAAGTTCCTGTTTTTCTGCTTTAAACTCTAGGTACACATCCAAAATGTATTACTGACTTGAAAGAAGTGCATTCTGGTGCATGGTTTTGAAACCGCAGTCAGAAAAAAAATCACAACCATATCAACATGTTTATAACCCCCGGGGCTGTCGTTTTGGTCAAAAAATGACAATTCTAAAAGTTCAGTTTTTTCTGCTTTAAACTCTAGGTACACATCCAAAATGTATTACTGAGTTGAAAGAAGTGGATTCTGGTGCATGGTTTTGAAACCGCAGTCAGAAAAGAAAATCACATATATATCAACATTTTTATAACTCCCGGGGCTGTCGTTTTGGTCAAAAAATGAAAATTCTAAAAGTTCCTGTTTTTCTGCTTTAAACTCTAGGTACACATCCAAAATGTATTACTGACTTGAAAGAAGTGCATTCTGGTGCATGGTTTTGAAACCGCAGTCAGAAAAAAAATCACAACCATATCAACATGTTTATAACCCCCGGGGCTGTCGTTTTGGTCAAAAAATGACAATTCTAAAAGTTCAGTTTTTTCTGCTTTAAACTCTAGGTACACATCCAAAATGTATTACTGAGTTGAAAGAAGTGGATTCTGGTGCATGGTTTTGAAACCGCAGTCAGAAAAGAAAATCACATATATATCAACATTTTTATAACTCCCGGGGCTGTCGTTTTGGTCAAAAAATGAAAATTCTAAAAGTTCCTGTTTTTCTGCTTTAAACTCTAGGTACACATCCAAAATGTATTACTGACTTGAAAGAAGTGCATTCTGGTGCATGGTTTTGAAACCGCAGTCAGAAAAAAAATCACAACCATATCAACATGTTTATAACCCCCGGGGCTGTCGTTTTGGTCAAAAAATGACAATTCTAAAAGTTCCTGTTTTTCTGCTTTAAACTCTAGGTACACATCCAAAATGTATTACTGACTTGAAAGAAGTGCATTCTGGTGCATGGTTTTGAAACCGCAGTCAGAAAAAAAATAACAACCATATCAACATGTTTATAACCCCCGGAGCTGTCGTTTTGGTCAAAAAATTAAAATTCTAAAAGTTCCTGTTTTTCTGCTTTAAACTCTAGGTACACATCCAAAATGTATAACTGAGTTGAAAGAAGTGGATTCTGGTGCATGGTTTTGAAACCGCAGTCAGAAAAAAAATCACATCCATATCAACATTTTTATAACCCCCGGGGCTGTCGTTTTGGTCAAAAAATGAAAATTCTAAAAGTTCAGTTTTTTCTGCTTTAAACTCTAGGTACACATCCAAAATGTATTACTGACTTGAAAGAAGTGGATTCTGGTGCATGGTTTTGAAACCGCAGTCAGAAAAAAAAATCACATATATATATCAACATGTTTATAACCCCCGGGGCTGTCGTTCTGGTCAAAAAATGAAAATTCTAAAAGTTCCTGTTTTTCTGCTTTAAACTCTAGGTACACATCCAAAATGTATTACTGACTTGAAAGAAGTGCATTCTGGTGCATGGTTTTGAAACCGCAGTCAGAAAAAAAATCACAACCATATCAACATGTTTATAACCCCCGGGGCTGTCGTTTTGGTCAAAAAATGACAATTCTAAAAGTTCAGTTTTTTCTGCTTTAAACTCTAGGTACACATCCAAAATGTATTACTGAGTTGAAAGAAGTGGATTCTGGTGCATGGTTTTGAAACCGCAGTCAGAAAAGAAAATCACATATATATCAACATTTTTATAACTCCCGGGGCTGTCGTTTTGGTCAAAAAATGAAAATTCTAAAAGTTCCTGTTTTTCTGCTTTAAACTCTAGGTACACATCCAAAATGTATTACTGAGTTGAAAAAAGTGGATTCTGGTGCATGGTTTTGAAACCGCAGTCAGAAAAAAAATCACATCCATATCAACATGTTTATAACCCCCGGCGCTGTCGTTTTGGTCAAAAAATGAAAATTCTAAAAGTTCCTGTTTTTCTGCTTTAAACTCTAGGTACACATCCAAAATGTATTACTGAGTTGAAAGAAGTGGATTCTGGTGCATGGTTTTGAAACCGCAGTCAGAAAAAAAATCACATCCATATCAACATGTTTATAACCCCCGGGGCTGTCGTTCTGGTCAAAAAATGAAAATTCTAAAAGTTCCTGTTTTTCTGCTTTAAACTCTAGGTACACATCCAAAATGTATTACTGACTTGAAAGAAGTGCATTCTGGTGCATGGTTTTGAAACCGCAGTCAGAAAAAAAATAACAACCATATCAACATGTTTATAACCCCCGGAGCTGTCGTTTTGGTCAAAAAATTAAAATTCTAAAAGTTCCTGTTTTTCTGCTTTAAACTCTAGGTACACATCCAAAATGTATAACTGAGTTGAAAGAAGTGCATTCTGGTGCATGGTTTTGAAACCGCAGTCAGAAAAAAATCACATCCATATCAACATGTTTATAACCCCCGGGGCTGTCGTTTTGTTAAAAAAATGAAAATTCTAAAAGTTCCTGTTTTTCTGCTTTAAACTCTAGGTACACATCCAAATTGTATTACTGAGTTGAAAGAAGTGGATTCTGGTGCATGGTTTTGAAACCGCAGTCAGAAAAAAAAATCACATATATATCAACATTTTTATAACTCCCGGGGCTGTCGTTTTGGTCAAAAAATGAAAATTCTAAAAGTTCCTGTTTTTCTGCTTTAAACTCTAGGTACACATCCAAAATGTATTACTGAGTTGAAAGAAGTGGATTCTGGTGCATGGTTTTGAAACCGCAGTCAGAAAAAAAAAATCACATCCATATCAACATGTTTATAATCCCCGGGGCTGTCGTTCTGGTCAAAAAATGAAAATTCTAAAAGTTCCTGTTTTTCTGCTTTAAACTCTAGGTACACATCCAAAATGTATTACTGAGTTGAAAGAAGTGGATTCTGGTGCATGGTTTTGAAACCGCAGTCAGAAAAAAAATCACATCCATATCAACATGTTTATAACCCCCGGGGCTGTCGTTCTGGTCAAAAAATGAAAATTCTAAAAGTTTCTGTTTTTCTGCTTTAAACTCTAGGTACACATCCAAAATGTATTACTGAGTTGAAAGAAGTGCATTCTGGTGCATGGTTTTGAAACCGCAGTCAGAAAAAAATCACATCCATATCAACATGTTTATAACCCCCGGGGCTGTCGTTTTGTTAAAAAAATGAAAATTCTAAAAGTTCCTGTTTTTCTGCTTTAAACTCTAGGTACACATCCAAATTGTATTACTGAGTTGAAAGAAGTGGATTCTGGTGCATGGTTTTGAAACCGCAGTCAGAAAAAAAATCACATCCATATCAACATGTTTATAACCCCCGGGGCTGTCGTTCTGGTCAAAAAATGAAAATTCTAAAAGTTCCTGTTTTTCTGCTTTAAACTCTAGGTACACATCCAAAATTTATTACTGAGTTGAAAGAAGTGGATTCTGGTGCATGGTTTTGAAACCGCAGTCAGAAAAAAAATCACAACCATATCAACATTTTTATAACCCCCGGGGCTGTCGTTTTGGTCAAAAAATGAACATTCTAAAAGTTCCGGTTTTTCTGCTTTAAACTCTAGGTACACATCCAAAATGTATTACTGAGTTGAAAGAAGTGGATTCTGGTGCATAGTTTTGAAACCGCAGTCAGAAAAAAAATCACATCCATATCAACATGTTTATAACCCCCGGGGCTGTCGTTTTGGTCAAAAAATGAAAATTCTAAAAGTTCAGTTTTTTCTGCTTTAAACTCTAGGTACACATCCAAAATGTATTACTGAGTTGAAAGAAGTGGATTCTGGTGCATGGTTTTGAAACCGCAGTCAGAAAAAAAAATCACATATATATCAACATTTTTATAACTCCCGGGGCTGTCGTTTTGGTCAAAAAATGAAAATTCTAAAAGTTCCTGTTTTTCTGCTTTAAACTCTAGGTACACATCCAAAATGTATTACTGAGTTGAAAGAAGTGGATTCTGGTGCATGGTTTTGAAACCGCAGTCAGAAAAAAAATCACATCCATATCAACATGTTTATAACCCCCGGGGCTGTCGTTCTGGTCAAAAAATGAAAATTCTAAAAGTTCCTGTTTTTCTGCTTTAAACTCTAGGTACACATCCAAAATGTATTACTGACTTGAAAGAAGTGCATTCTGGTGCATGGTTTTGAAATCGCAGTCAGAAAAAAATCACATCCATATCAACATGTTTATAACCCCCGGGGCTGTAGTTTTGGTCAAAAAATGAAAATTCTAAAAGTTCCTGTTTTTCTGCTTTAAACTCTAGGTACACATCCAAAATGTATTACTGAGTTGAAAGAAGTGGATTCTGGTGCATGGTTTTGAAACCGCAGTCAGAAAAAAAATCACATCCATATCAACATGTTTATAACCCCCGGGGCTGTCGTTCTGGTCAAAAAATGAAAATTCTAAAAGTTCCTGTTTTTCTGCTTTAAACTCTAGGTACACATCCAAAATTTATTACTGAGTTGAAAGAAGTGGATTCTGGTGCATGGTTTTGAAACCGCAGTCAGAAAAAAAATCACAACCATATCAACATTTTTATAACCCCCGGGGCTGTCGTTTTGGTCAAAAAATGAACATTCTAAAAGTTCCGGTTTTTCTGCTTTAAACTCTAGGTACACATCCAAAATGTATTACTGAGTTGAAAGAAGTGGATTCTGGTGCATGGTTTTGAAACCGCAGTCAGAAAAAAAATCACATCCATATCAACATGTTTATAACCCCCGGGGCTGTCGTTTTGGTCAAAAAATGAAAATTCTAAAAGTTCAGTTTTTTCTGCTTTAAACTCTAGGTACACATCCAAAATGTATTACTGAGTTGAAAGAAGTGGATTCTGGTGCATGGTTTTGAAACCGCAGTCAGAAAAAAAAATCACATATATATCAACATTTTTATAACTCCCGGGGCTGTCGTTTTGGTCAAAAAATGAAAATTCTAAAAGTTCCTGTTTTTCTGCTTTAAACTCTAGGTACACATCCAAAATGTATTACTGAGTTGAAAGAAGTGAATTCTGGTGCATGGTTTTGAAACTGCAGTCAGAAAAAAAATCACATCCATATCAACATTTTTATAACCCCCGGGGCTGTCGTTTTGGTCAAAAAATGAAAATTCTAAAAGTTCATTTTTTTCTGCTTTAAACTCTAGGTACACATCCAAAATGTATTACTGACTTGAAAGAAGTGGATTCTGGTGCATGGTTTTGAAACCGCAGTCAGAAAAAAAAATCACATATATATCAACATTTTTATAACTCCCGGGGCTGTCGTTTTGGTCAAAACATGAAAATTCTAAAAGTTCAGTTTTTTCTGCTTTAAACTCTAGGTACACATCCAAAATGTATTACTGAGTTGAAAGAAGTGGATTCTGGTGCATGGTTTTGAAACCGCAGTCAGAAAAGAAAATCACATATATATCAACATTTTTATAACTCCCGGGGCTGTCGTTTTGGTCAAAAAATGAAAATTCTAAAAGTTCCTGTTTTTCTGCTTTAAACTCTAGGTACACATCCAAAATGTATTACTGAGTTGAAAGAAGTGGATTCTGGTGCATGGTTTTGAAACCGCAGTCAGAAAAAAAATCACATCCATATCAACATGTTTATAACCCCCGGCGCTGTCGTTTTGGTCAAAAAATGAAAATTCTAAAAGTTCCTGTTTTTCTGCTTTAAACTCTAGGTACACATCCAAAATGTATTACTGACTTGAAAGAAGTGCATTCTGGTGCATGGTTTTGAAACCACAGTCAGAAAAAAAATCACAACCATATCAACATGTTTATAACCCCCGGGGCTGTCGTTTTGGTCAAAAAATGAAAATTATAAAAGTTCAGTTTTTTCTGCTTTAAACTCTAGGTACACATCCAAAATGTATTACTGACTTGAAAGAAGTGGATTCTGGTGCATGGTTTTGAAACCGCAGTCAGAAAAAAAAATCACATATATATCAACATTTTTATAACTCCCGGGGCTGTCGTTTTGGTCAAAAAATGAAAATTCTAAAAGTTCCTGTTTTTCTGCTTTAAACTCTAGGTACACATCCAAAATGTATTACTGACTTGAAAGAAGTGCATTCTGGTGCATGGTTTTGAAACCGCAGTCAGAAAAAAAATCACAACCATATCAACATGTTTATAACCCCCGGGGCTGTCGTTTTGGTCAAAAAATGACAATTCTAAAAGTTCAGTTTTTTCTGCTTTAAACTCTAGGTACACATCCAAAATGTATTACTGAGTTGAAAGAAGTGGATTCTGGTGCATGGTTTTGAAACCGCAGTCAGAAAAGAAAATCACATATATATCAACATTTTTATAACTCCCGGGGCTGTCGTTTTGGTCAAAAAATGAAAATTCTAAAAGTTCCTGTTTTTCTGCTTTAAACTCTAGGTACACATCCAAAATGTATTACTGACTTGAAAGAAGTGCATTCTGGTGCATGGTTTTGAAACCGCAGTCAGAAAAAAAATCACAACCATATCAACATGTTTATAACCCCCGGGGCTGTCGTTTTGGTCAAAAAATGACAATTCTAAAAGTTCAGTTTTTTCTGCTTTAAACTCTAGGTACACATCCAAAATGTATTACTGAGTTGAAAGAAGTGGATTCTGGTGCATGGTTTTGAAACCGCAGTCAGAAAAGAAAATCACATATATATCAACATTTTTATAACTCCCGGGGCTGTCGTTTTGGTCAAAAAATGAAAATTCTAAAAGTTCCTGTTTTTCTGCTTTAAACTCTAGGTACACATCCAAAATGTATTACTGACTTGAAAGAAGTGCATTCTGGTGCATGGTTTTGAAACCGCAGTCAGAAAAAAAATCACAACCATATCAACATGTTTATAACCCCCGGGGCTGTCGTTTTGGTCAAAAAATGACAATTCTAAAAGTTCCTGTTTTTCTGCTTTAAACTCTAGGTACACATCCAAAATGTATTACTGACTTGAAAGAAGTGCATTCTGGTGCATGGTTTTGAAACCGCAGTCAGAAAAAAAATAACAACCATATCAACATGTTTATAACCCCCGGAGCTGTCGTTTTGGTCAAAAAATTAAAATTCTAAAAGTTCCTGTTTTTCTGCTTTAAACTCTAGGTACACATCCAAAATGTATAACTGAGTTGAAAGAAGTGGATTCTGGTGCATGGTTTTGAAACCGCAGTCAGAAAAAAAATCACATCCATATCAACATTTTTATAACCCCCGGGGCTGTCGTTTTGGTCAAAAAATGAAAATTCTAAAAGTTCAGTTTTTTCTGCTTTAAACTCTAGGTACACATCCAAAATGTATTACTGACTTGAAAGAAGTGGATTCTGGTGCATGGTTTTGAAACCGCAGTCAGAAAAAAAAATCACATATATATATCAACATGTTTATAACCCCCGGGGCTGTCGTTCTGGTCAAAAAATGAAAATTCTAAAAGTTCCTGTTTTTCTGCTTTAAACTCTAGGTACACATCCAAAATGTATTACTGACTTGAAAGAAGTGCATTCTGGTGCATGGTTTTGAAACCGCAGTCAGAAAAAAAATCACAACCATATCAACATGTTTATAACCCCCGGGGCTGTCGTTTTGGTCAAAAAATGACAATTCTAAAAGTTCAGTTTTTTCTGCTTTAAACTCTAGGTACACATCCAAAATGTATTACTGAGTTGAAAGAAGTGGATTCTGGTGCATGGTTTTGAAACCGCAGTCAGAAAAGAAAATCACATATATATCAACATTTTTATAACTCCCGGGGCTGTCGTTTTGGTCAAAAAATGAAAATTCTAAAAGTTCCTGTTTTTCTGCTTTAAACTCTAGGTACACATCCAAAATGTATTACTGAGTTGAAAAAAGTGGATTCTGGTGCATGGTTTTGAAACCGCAGTCAGAAAAAAAATCACATCCATATCAACATGTTTATAACCCCCGGCGCTGTCGTTTTGGTCAAAAAATGAAAATTCTAAAAGTTCCTGTTTTTCTGCTTTAAACTCTAGGTACACATCCAAAATGTATTACTGAGTTGAAAGAAGTGGATTCTGGTGCATGGTTTTGAAACCGCAGTCAGAAAAAAAATCACATCCATATCAACATGTTTATAACCCCCGGGGCTGTCGTTCTGGTCAAAAAATGAAAATTCTAAAAGTTCCTGTTTTTCTGCTTTAAACTCTAGGTACACATCCAAAATGTATTACTGACTTGAAAGAAGTGCATTCTGGTGCATGGTTTTGAAACCGCAGTCAGAAAAAAAATAACAACCATATCAACATGTTTATAACCCCCGGAGCTGTCGTTTTGGTCAAAAAATTAAAATTCTAAAAGTTCCTGTTTTTCTGCTTTAAACTCTAGGTACACATCCAAAATGTATAACTGAGTTGAAAGAAGTGGATTCTGGTGCATGGTTTTGAAACCGCAGTCAGAAAAAAAATCACATCCATATCAACATTTTTATAACCCCCGGGGCTGTCGTTTTGGTCAAAAAATGAAAATTATAAAAGTTCAGTTTTTTCTGCTTTAAACTCTAGGTACACATCCAAAATGTATTACTGACTTGAAAGAAGTGGATTCTGGTGCATGGTTTTGAAACCGCAGTCAGAAAAAAAAATCACATATATATCAACATTTTTATAACTCCCGGGGCTGTCGTTTTGGTCAAAAAATGAAAATTCTAAAAGTTCCTGTTTTTCTGCTTTAAACTCTAGGTACACATCCAAAATGTATTACTGAGTTGAAAGAAGTGGATTCTGGTGCATGGTTTTGAAACTGCAGTCAGAAAAAAAATCACATCCATATCAACATTTTTATAACCCCCGGGGCTGTCGTTTTGGTCAAAAAATGAAAATTCTAAAAGTTCAGTTTTTTCTGCTTTAAACTCTAGGTACACATCCAAAATGTATTACTGACTTGAAAGAAGTGGATTCTGGTGCATGGTTTTGAAACCGCAGTCAGAAAAAAAAATCACATATATATATCAACATGTTTATAACCCCCGGGGCTGTCGTTCTGGTCAAAAAATGAAAATTCTAAAAGTTCCTGTTTTTCTGCTTTAAACTCTAGGTACACATCCAAAATGTATTACTGACTTGAAAGAAGTGCATTCTGGTGCATGGTTTTGAAACCGCAGTCAGAAAAAAAATCACAACCATATCAACATGTTTATAACCCCCGGGGCTGTCGTTTTGGTCAAAAAATGAAAATTCTAAAAGTTCCTGTTTTTCTGCTTTAAACTCTAGGTACACATCCAAAATGTATTACTGAGTTGAAAGAAGTGGATTCTGGTGCATGGTTTTGAAACCGCAGTCAGAAAAAAAATCACATCCATATCAACATGTTTATAACCCCCGGGGCTGTCGTTCTGGTCAAAAAATGAAAATTCTAAAAGTTCCTGTTTTTCTGCTTTAAACTCTAGGTACACATCCAAAATGTATTACTGACTTGAAAGAAGTGCATTCTGGTGCATGGTTTTGAAACCGCAGTCAGAAAAAAAATAACAACCATATCAACATGTTTATAACCCCCGGAGCTGTCGTTTTGGTCAAAAAATTAAAATTCTAAAAGTTCCTGTTTTTCTGCTTTAAACTCTAGGTACACATCCAAAATGTATAACTGAGTTGAAAGAAGTGGATTCTGGTGCATGGTTTTGAAACCGCAGTCAGAAAAAAAATCACATCCATATCAACATTTTTATAACCCCCGGGGCTGTCGTTTTGGTCAAAAAATGAAAATTATAAAAGTTCAGTTTTTTCTGCTTTAAACTCTAGGTACACATCCAAAATGTATTACTGACTTGAAAGAAGTGGATTCTGGTGCATGGTTTTGAAACCGCAGTCAGAAAAAAAAATCACATATATATCAACATGTTTATAACCCCCGGGGCTGTCGTTCTGGTCAAAAAATGAAAATTCTAAAAGTTCCTGTTTTTCTGCTTTAAACTCTAGGTACACATCCAAAATGTATTACTGACTTGAAAGAAGTGCATTCTGGTGCATGGTTTTGAAACCGCAGTCAGAAAAAAATCACAACCATATCAAAAAGTTTATAACCCCCGGGGCTGTCGTTTTGGTCAAAAAATGAAAATTCTAAAAGTTCCTGTTTTTCTGCTTTAACCTCTAGGTACACATCCAAAATGTATAACTGAGTTGAAAGAAGTGGATTCTGGTGCATGGTTTTGAAACCGCAGTCAGAAAAAAAATCACATATATATCAACATTTTTATAACTCCCGGGGCTGTCGTTTTGGTCAAAAAATGAAAATTCTAAAAGTTCCTGTTTTTCTGCTTTAAACTCTAGGTACACATCCAAAATGTATTACTGACTTGAAAGAAGTGCATTCTGGTGCATGGTTTTGAAACCGCAGTCAGAAAAAAAATCACAACCATATCAACATGTTTATAACCCCCGGGGCTGTCGTTTTGGTCAAAAAATGAAAATTCTAAAAGTTCCTGTTTTTCTGCTTTAAACTCTAGGTACACATCCAAAATGTATAACTGAGTTGAAAGAAGTGGATTCTGGTGCATGGTTTTGAAACCGCAGTCAGAAAAAAAATCACATCCATATCAACATTTTTATAACCCCCGGGGCTGTCGTTTTGGTCAAAAAATGAAAATTCTAAAAGTTCAGTTTTTTCTGCTTTAAACTCTAGGTACACATCCAAAATGTATAACTGAGTTGAAAGAAGTGGATTCTGGTGCATGGTTTTGAAACCGCAGTCAGAAAAAAAATCACATCCATATCAACATTTTTATAACCCCCGGGGCTGTCGTTTTGGTCAAAAAATGAAAATTCTAAAAGTTCAGTTTTTTTCTGCTTTAAACTCTAGGTACACATCCAAAATGTATAACTGAGTTGAAAGAATTGGATTCTGGTGCATGGTTTTGAAACCGCAGTCAGAAAAAAAATCACAACCATATCAACATGTTTATAACCCCCGGGGCTGTCGTTTTGGTCAAAAAATGAAAATTCTAAAAGTTCCTGTTTTTCTGCTTTAAACTCTAGGTACACATCCAAAATGTATTACTGAGTTGAAAGAAGTGGATTCTGGTGCATGGTTTTGAAACCGCAGTCAGAAAAAAAATCACAACCATATCAACATGTTTATAACCCCCGGGGCTGTCGTTTTGGTCAAAAAATTAAAATTCTAAAAGTTCCTGTTTTTCTGCTTTAAACTCTAGGTACACATCCAAAATGTATTACTGAGTTGAAAGAAGTGGATTCTGGTGCATGGTTTTGAAACCGCAGTCAGAAAAAAAATCACAACCATATCATCATGTTTATAACCCCCGGGGCTGTCGTTTTGGTCAAAAAATGAAAATTCTAAAAGTTCCGTTTTTTCTGCTTTAAACTCTAGGTACACATCCAAAATGTATTACTGAGTTGAAAGAAGTGGATTCTGGTGCATGGTTTTGAAACCGCAGTCAGAAAAAAAATCACATCCATATCAACATTTTTATAACCCCCGGGGCTGTCGTTTTGGTCAAAAAATGAAAATTCTAAAAGTTCAGTTTTTTCTGCTTTAAACTCTAGGTACAAATCCAAAATGTATTACTGAGTTGAAAGAAGTGGATTCTGGTGCATGGTTTTGAAACCGCAGTCAGAAAAAAAATCACATCCATATCAACATGTTTATAACCCCCGGGGCTGTCGTTCTGGTCAAAAAATTAAAATTCTAAAAGTTCCTGTTTTTCTGCTTTAAACTCTAGGTACACATCCAAAATGTATTACTGAGTTGAAAGAAGTGGATTCT
The DNA here is from genome assembly GCF_055691185.1 of Crinia signifera. Taxonomy (NCBI): domain Eukaryota; kingdom Metazoa; phylum Chordata; class Amphibia; order Anura; family Myobatrachidae; genus Crinia; species Crinia signifera. The sequence goes on from NC_139227.1 coordinate 21,541,598, forward strand.
GGTGCATGGTTTTGAAACCGCAGTCAGAAAAAAAATCACAACCATATCAACATTTTTATAACCCCCGGGGCTGTCGTTTTGGTCAAAAAATGAACATTCTAAAAGTTCCGGTTTTTCTGCTTTAAACTCTAGGTACACATCCAAAATGTATTACTGAGTTGAAAGAAGTGGATTCTGGTGCATGGTTTTGAAACCAAAGTCAGAAAAAAAATCACATCCATATCAACATTTTTATAACCCCCGGGTCTGTCGTTTTAGTCAAAAAATGAAAATTCTAAAAGTTCCGTTTTTTCTGCTTTAAACTCTAGGTACACATCCAAAATGTATTACTGAGTTGAAAGAAGTGGATTCTGGTGCATGGTTTTGAAACCGCAGTCAGAAAAAAAATCACATCCATATCAACATGTTTATAACCCCCGGGGCTGTCGTTTTGGTCAAAAAATGAAAATTCTAAAAGTTCAGTTTTTTCTGCTTTAAACTCTAGGTACACATCCAAAATGTATTACTGAGTTGAAAGAAGTGGATTCTGGTGCATGGTTTTGAAACCGCAGACAGAAAAAAAAATCACATATATATCAACATTTTTATAACTCCCGGGGCTGTCGTTTTGGTCAAAAAATGAAAATTCTAAAAGTTCCTGTTTTTCTGCTTTAAGCGCTAGGTACACATCCAAAATGTATTACTGACTTGAAAGAAGTGGATTCTGGTGCATGGTTTTGAAACCGCAGTCAGAAAAAAAAATCACATATATATCAACATTTTTATAACTCCCGGGGCTGTCGTTTTGGTCAAAAAATGAAAATTCTAAAAGTTCCTGTTTTTCTGCTTTAAACTCTAGGTACACATCCAAAATGTATTACTGAGTTGAAAGAAGTGGATTCTGGTGCATGGTTTTGAAACTGCAGTCAGAAAAAAAATCACATCCATATCAACATTTTTATAACCCCCGGGGCTGTCGTTTTGGTCAAAAAATGAAAATTCTAAAAGTTCAGTTTTTTCTGCTTTAAACTCTAGGTACACATCCAAAATGTATTACTGACTTGAAAGAAGTGGATTCTGGTGCATGGTTTTGAAACCGCAGTCAGAAAAAAAAATCACATATATATCAACATTTTTATAACTCCCGGGGCTGTCGTTTTGGTCAAAAGATGAAAATTCTAAAAGTTCCTGTTTTTCTGCTTTAAACTCTAGGTACAAATCCAAAATGTATTACTGAGTTGAAAGAAGTGGATTCTGGTGCATGGTTTTGAAACCGCAGTCAGAAAAAAAATCACATCCATATCAACATGTTTATAATCCCCGGGGCTGTCGTTCTGGTCAAAAAATGAAAATTCTAAAAGTTCCTGTTTTTCTGCTTTAAACTCTAGGTACACATCCAAAATGTATTACTGAGTTGAAAGAAGTGGATTCTGGTGCATGGTTTTGAAACCGCAGTCAGAAAAAAAAATCACATATATATCAACATTTTTATAACTCCCGGGGCTGTCGTTTTGGTCAAAAAATGAAAATTCTAAAAGTTCCTGTTTTTCTGCTTTAAACTCTAGGTACACATCCAAAATGTATTACTGAGTTGAAAGAAGTGGATTCTGGTGCATGGTTTTGAAACTGCAGTCAGAAAAAAAATCACATCCATATCAACATTTTTATAACCCCCGGGGCTGTCGTTTTGGTCAAAAAATGAAAATTCTAAAAGTTCAGTTTTTTCTGCTTTAAACTCTAGGTACACATCCAAAATGTATTACTGACTTGAAAGAAGTGGATTCTGGTGCATGGTTTTAAAACCGCAGTCAGAAAAAAAATCACATCCATATCAACATGTTTATAACCCCCGGGGCTGTCGTTTTGGTCAAAAAATGAAAATTCTAAAAGTTCAGTTTTTTCTGCTTTAAACTCTAGGTACACATCCAAAATGTATTACTGAGTTGAAAGAAGTGGATTCTGGTGCATGGTTTTGAAACCGCAGTCAGAAAAGAAAATCACATATATATCAACATTTTTATAACTCCCGGGGCTGTCGTTTTGGTCAAAAAATGAAAATTCTAAAAGTTCCTGTTTTTCTGCTTTAAACTCTAGGTACACATCCAAAATGTATTACTGAGTTGAAAAAAGTGGATTCTGGTGCATGGTTTTGAAACCGCAGTCAGAAAAAAAATCACATCCATATCAACATGTTTATAACCCCCGGCGCTGTCGTTTTAGTCAAAAAATGAAAATTCTAAAAGTTCCTGTTTTTCTGCTTTAAACTCTAGGTACACATCCAAAATGTATTACTGAGTTGAAAGAAGTGGATTCTGGTGCATGGTTTTGAAACCGCAGTCAGAAAAAAAATCACATCCATATCAACATGTTTATAACCCCCGGGGCTGTCGTTCTGGTCAAAAAATGAAAATTCTAAAAGTTCCTGTTTTTCTGCTTTAAACTCTAGGTACACATCCAAAATGTATTACTGACTTGAAAGAAGTGCATTCTGGTGCATGGTTTTGAAACCGCAGTCAGAAAAAAAATAACAACCATATCAACATGTTTATAACCCCCGGAGCTGTCGTTTTGGTCAAAAAATTAAAATTCTAAAAGTTCCTGTTTTTCTGCTTTAAACTCTAGGTACACATCCAAAATGTATAACTGAGTTGAAAGAAGTGGATTCTGGTGCATGGTTTTGAAACCGCAGTCAGAAAAAAAATCACATCCATATCAACATTTTTATAACCCCCGGGGCTGTCGTTTTGGTCAAAAAATGAAAATTATAAAAGTTCAGTTTTTTCTGCTTTAAACTCTAGGTACACATCCAAAATGTATTACTGACTTGAAAGAAGTGGATTCTGGTGCATGGTTTTGAAACCGCAGTCAGAAAAAAAAATCACATATATATCAACATGTTTATAACCCCCGGGGCTGTCGTTCTGGTCAAAAAATGAAAATTCTAAAAGTTCCTGTTTTTCTGCTTTAAACTCTAGGTACACATCCAAAATGTATTACTGACTTGAAAGAAGTGCATTCTGGTGCATGGTTTTGAAACCGCAGTCAGAAAAAAATCACAACCATATCAAAAAGTTTATAACCCCCGGGGCTGTCGTTTTGGTCAAAAAATGAAAATTCTAAAAGTTCCTGTTTTTCTGCTTTAACCTCTAGGTACACATCCAAAATGTATAACTGAGTTGAAAGAAGTGGATTCTGGTGCATGGTTTTGAAACCGCAGTCAGAAAAAAAATCACATATATATCAACATTTTTATAACTCCCGGGGCTGTCGTTTTGGTCAAAAAATGAAAATTCTAAAAGTTCCTGTTTTTCTGCTTTAAACTCTAGGTACACATCCAAAATGTATTACTGACTTGAAAGAAGTGCATTCTGGTGCATGGTTTTGAAACCGCAGTCAGAAAAAAAATCACAACCATATCAACATGTTTATAACCCCCGGGGCTGTCGTTTTGGTCAAAAAATGAAAATTCTAAAAGTTCCTGTTTTTCTGCTTTAAACTCTAGGTACACATCCAAAATGTATTACTGAGTTGAAAGAAGTGGATTCTGGTGCATGGTTTTGAAACCGCAGTCAGAAAAAAAATCACAACCATATCAACATGTTTATAACCCCCGGGGCTGTCGTTTTGGTCAAAAAATTAAAATTCTAAAAGTTCCTGTTTTTCTGCTTTAAACTCTAGGTACACATCCAAAATGTATTACTGAGTTGAAAGAAGTGGATTCTGGTGCATGGTTTTGAAACCGCAGTCAGAAAAAAAATCACAACCATATCATCATGTTTATAACCCCCGGGGCTGTCGTTTTGGTCAAAAAATGAAAATTCTAAAAGTTCCGTTTTTTCTGCTTTAAACTCTAGGTACACATCCAAAATGTATTACTGAGTTGAAAGAAGTGGATTCTGGTGCATGGTTTTGAAACCGCAGTCAGAAAAAAAATCACATCCATATCAACATTTTTATAACCCCCGGGGCTGTCGTTTTGGTCAAAAAATGAAAATTCTAAAAGTTCAGTTTTTTCTGCTTTAAACTCTAGGTACAAATCCAAAATGTATTACTGAGTTGAAAGAAGTGGATTCTGGTGCATGGTTTTGAAACCGCAGTCAGAAAAAAAATCACATCCATATCAACATGTTTATAACCCCCGGGGCTGTCGTTCTGGTCAAAAAATTAAAATTCTAAAAGTTCCTGTTTTTCTGCTTTAAACTCTAGGTACACATCCAAAATGTATTACTGAGTTGAAAGAAGTGGATTCTGGTGCATGGTTTTGAAACCGCAGTCAGAAAAAAAATCACAACCATATCAACATTTTTATAACCCCCGGGGCTGTCGTTTTGGTCAAAAAATGAACATTCTAAAAGTTCCGGTTTTTCTGCTTTAAACTCTAGGTACACATCCAAAATGTATTACTGAGTTGAAAGAAGTGGATTCTGGTGCATGGTTTTGAAACCAAAGTCAGAAAAAAAATCACATCCATATCAACATTTTTATAACCCCCGGGTCTGTCGTTTTAGTCAAAAAATGAAAATTCTAAAAGTTCCGTTTTTTCTGCTTTAAACTCTAGGTACACATCCAAAATGTATTACTGAGTTGAAAGAAGTGGATTCTGGTGCATGGTTTTGAAACCGCAGTCAGAAAAAAAATCACATCCATATCAACATGTTTATAACCCCCGGGGCTGTCGTTTTGGTCAAAAAATGAAAATTCTAAAAGTTCAGTTTTTTCTGCTTTAAACTCTAGGTACACATCCAAAATGTATTACTGAGTTGAAAGAAGTGGATTCTGGTGCATGGTTTTGAAACCGCAGACAGAAAAAAAAATCACATATATATCAACATTTTTATAACTCCCGGGGCTGTCGTTTTGGTCAAAAAATGAAAATTCTAAAAGTTCCTGTTTTTCTGCTTTAAGCGCTAGGTACACATCCAAAATGTATTACTGACTTGAAAGAAGTGGATTCTGGTGCATGGTTTTGAAACCGCAGTCAGAAAAAAAAATCACATATATATCAACATTTTTATAACTCCCGGGGCTGTCGTTTTGGTCAAAAAATGAAAATTCTAAAAGTTCCTGTTTTTCTGCTTTAAACTCTAGGTACACATCCAAAATGTATTACTGAGTTGAAAGAAGTGGATTCTGGTGCATGGTTTTGAAACTGCAGTCAGAAAAAAAATCACATCCATATCAACATTTTTATAACCCCCGGGGCTGTCGTTTTGGTCAAAAAATGAAAATTCTAAAAGTTCAGTTTTTTCTGCTTTAAACTCTAGGTACACATCCAAAATGTATTACTGACTTGAAAGAAGTGGATTCTGGTGCATGGTTTTGAAACCGCAGTCAGAAAAAAAAATCACATATATATCAACATTTTTATAACTCCCGGGGCTGTCGTTTTGGTCAAAAGATGAAAATTCTAAAAGTTCCTGTTTTTCTGCTTTAAACTCTAGGTACAAATCCAAAATGTATTACTGAGTTGAAAGAAGTGGATTCTGGTGCATGGTTTTGAAACCGCAGTCAGAAAAAAAATCACATCCATATCAACATGTTTATAATCCCCGGGGCTGTCGTTCTGGTCAAAAAATGAAAATTCTAAAAGTTCCTGTTTTTCTGCTTTAAACTCTAGGTACACATCCAAAATGTATTACTGAGTTGAAAGAAGTGGATTCTGGTGCATGGTTTTGAAACCGCAGTCAGAAAAAAAAATCACATATATATCAACATTTTTATAACTCCCGGGGCTGTCGTTTTGGTCAAAAAATGAAAATTCTAAAAGTTCCTGTTTTTCTGCTTTAAACTCTAGGTACACATCCAAAATGTATTACTGAGTTGAAAGAAGTGGATTCTGGTGCATGGTTTTGAAACTGCAGTCAGAAAAAAAATCACATCCATATCAACATTTTTATAACCCCCGGGGCTGTCGTTTTGGTCAAAAAATGAAAATTCTAAAAGTTCAGTTTTTTCTGCTTTAAACTCTAGGTACACATCCAAAATGTATTACTGACTTGAAAGAAGTGGATTCTGGTGCATGGTTTTAAAACCGCAGTCAGAAAAAAAATCACATCCATATCAACATGTTTATAACCCCCGGGGCTGTCGTTTTGGTCAAAAAATGAAAATTCTAAAAGTTCAGTTTTTTCTGCTTTAAACTCTAGGTACACATCCAAAATGTATTACTGAGTTGAAAGAAGTGGATTCTGGTGCATGGTTTTGAAACCAAAGTCAGAAAAAAAAATCACATCCATATCAACATTTTTATAACCCCCGGGTCTGTCGTTTTAGTCAAAAAATGAAAATTCTAAAAGTTCCGTTTTTTCTGCTTTAAACTCTAGGTACACATCCAAAATGTATTACTGAGTTGAAAGAAGTGGATTCTGGTGCATGGTTTTGAAACCGCAGTCAGAAAAAAAATCACATCCATATCAACATGTTTATAACCCCCGGGGCTGTCTTTCTGGTCAAAAAATGAAAATTCTAAAAGTTCCTGTTTTTCTGCTTTAAACTCTAGGTACACATCCAAAATGTATTACTGACTTGAAAGAAGTGCATTCTGGTGCATGGTTTTGAAACCGCAGTCAGAAAAAAATCACATCCATATCAACATGTTTATAACCCCCGGGGCTGTCGTTTTGGTCAAAAAATGAAAATTCTAAAAGTTCCTGTTTTTCTGCTTTAAACTCTAGGTACACATCCAAAATGTATTACTGAGTTGAAAGAAGTGGATTCTGGTGCATGATTTTGAAACCGCAGTCAGAAAAAAAAATCACATCCATATCAACATGTTTATAACCCCCGGGGCTGTCTTTCTGGTCAAAAAATGAAAATTCTAAAAGTTCCTGTTTTTCTGCTTTAAACTCTAGGTACACATCCAAAATTTATTACTGAGTTGAAAGAAGTGGATTCTGGTGCATGGTTTTGAAACCGCAGTCAGAAAAAAAATCACAAACATATCAACATTTTTATAACCCCCGGGGCTGTCGTTTTGGTCAAAAAATGAACATTCTAAAAGTTCCGGTTTTTCTGCTTTAAACTCTAGGTACACATCCAAAATGTATTACTGAGTTGAAAGAAGTGGATTCTGGTGCATGGTTTTGAAACCAAAGTCAGAAAAAAAATCACATCCATATCAACATTTTTATAACCCCCGGGTCTGTCGTTTTAGTCAAAAAATGAAAATTCTAAAAGTTCCGTTTTTTCTGCTTTAAACTCTAGGTACACATCCAAAATGTATTACTGAGTTGAAAGAAGTGGATTCTGGTGCATGGTTTTAAAACCGCAGTCAGAAAAAAAATCACATCCATATCAACATGTTTATAAACCCCGGGGCTGTCGTTTTGGTCAAAAAATGAAAATTCTAAAAGTTCAGTTTTTTCTGCTTTAAACTCTAGGTACACATCCAAAATGTATTACTGAGTTGAAAGAAGTGGATTCTGGTGCATGGTTTTGAAACCGCAGTCAGAAAAAAAAATCACATATATATCAACATTTTTATAACTCCCGGGGCTGTCGTTTTGGTCAAAAAATGAAAATTCTAAAAGTTCCTGTTTTTCTGCTTTAAACTCTAGGTACACATCCAAAATGTATTACTGAGTTGAAAGAAGTGGATTCTGGTGCATGGTTTTGAAACCGCAGTCAGAAAAAAAATCACATCCATATCAACATGTTTATAACCCCCGGGGCTGTAGTTTTGGTCAAAAAATGAAAATTCTAAAAGTTCCTGTTTTTCTGCTTTAAACTCTAGGTACACATCCAAAATGTATTACTGAGTTGAAAGAAGTGGATTCTGGTGCATGGTTTTGAAACCGCAGTCAGAAAAAAAATCACATCCATATCAACATGTTTATAACCCCCGGGGCTGTCGTTCTGGTCAAAAAATGAAAATTCTAAAAGTTCCTGTTTTTCTGCTTTAAACTCTAGGTACACATCCAAAATTTATTACTGAGTTGAAAGAAGTGGATTCTGGTGCATGGTTTTGAAACCGCAGTCAGAAAAAAAATCACAACCATATCAACATTTTTATAACCCCCGGGGCTGTCGTTTTGGTCAAAAAATGAACATTCTAAAAGTTCCGGTTTTTCTGCTTTAAACTCTAGGTACACATCCAAAATGTATTACTGAGTTGAAAGAAGTGGATTCTGGTGCATGGTTTTGAAACCGCAGTCAGAAAAAAAATCACATCCATATCAACATGTTTATAACCCCCGGGGCTGTCGTTTTGGTCAAAAAATGAAAATTCTAAAAGTTCAGTTTTTTCTGCTTTAAACTCTAGGTACACATCCAAAATGTATTACTGAGTTGAAAGAAGTGGATTCTGGTGCATGGTTTTGAAACCGCAGTCAGAAAAAAAAATCACATATATATCAACATTTTTATAACTCCCGGGGCTGTCGTTTTGGTCAAAAAATGAAAATTCTAAAAGTTCCTGTTTTTCTGCTTTAAACTCTAGGTACACATCCAAAATGTATTACTGAGTTGAAAGAAGTGAATTCTGGTGCATGGTTTTGAAACTGCAGTCAGAAAAAAAATCACATCCATATCAACATTTTTATAACCCCCGGGGCTGTCGTTTTGGTCAAAAAATGAAAATTCTAAAAGTTCATTTTTTTCTGCTTTAAACTCTAGGTACACATCCAAAATGTATTACTGACTTGAAAGAAGTGGATTCTGGTGCATGGTTTTGAAACCGCAGTCAGAAAAAAAAATCACATATATATCAACATTTTTATAACTCCCGGGGCTGTCGTTTTGGTCAAAACATGAAAATTCTAAAAGTTCAGTTTTTTCTGCTTTAAACTCTAGGTACACATCCAAAATGTATTACTGAGTTGAAAGAAGTGGATTCTGGTGCATGGTTTTGAAACCGCAGTCAGAAAAGAAAATCACATATATATCAACATTTTTATAACTCCCGGGGCTGTCGTTTTGGTCAAAAAATGAAAATTCTAAAAGTTCCTGTTTTTCTGCTTTAAACTCTAGGTACACATCCAAAATGTATTACTGAGTTGAAAGAAGTGGATTCTGGTGCATGGTTTTGAAACCGCAGTCAGAAAAAAAATCACATCCATATCAACATGTTTATAACCCCCGGCGCTGTCGTTTTGGTCAAAAAATGAAAATTCTAAAAGTTCCTGTTTTTCTGCTTTAAACTCTAGGTACACATCCAAAATGTATTACTGACTTGAAAGAAGTGCATTCTGGTGCATGGTTTTGAAACCGCAGTCAGAAAAAAAATCACAACCATATCAACATGTTTATAACCCCCGGGGCTGTCGTTTTGGTCAAAAAATGAAAATTATAAAAGTTCAGTTTTTTCTGCTTTAAACTCTAGGTACACATCCAAAATGTATTACTGACTTGAAAGAAGTGGATTCTGGTGCATGGTTTTGAAACCGCAGTCAGAAAAAAAAATCACATATATATCAACATTTTTATAACTCCCGGGGCTGTCGTTTTGGTCAAAAAATGAAAATTCTAAAAGTTCCTGTTTTTCTGCTTTAAACTCTAGGTACACATCCAAAATGTATTACTGACTTGAAAGAAGTGCATTCTGGTGCATGGTTTTGAAACCGCAGTCAGAAAAAAAATCACAACCATATCAACATGTTTATAACCCCCGGGGCTGTCGTTTTGGTCAAAAAATGACAATTCTAAAAGTTCAGTTTTTTCTGCTTTAAACTCTAGGTACACATCCAAAATGTATTACTGAGTTGAAAGAAGTGGATTCTGGTGCATGGTTTTGAAACCGCAGTCAGAAAAGAAAATCACATATATATCAACATTTTTATAACTCCCGGGGCTGTCGTTTTGGTCAAAAAATGAAAATTCTAAAAGTTCCTGTTTTTCTGCTTTAAACTCTAGGTACACATCCAAAATGTATTACTGACTTGAAAGAAGTGCATTCTGGTGCATGGTTTTGAAACCGCAGTCAGAAAAAAAATCACAACCATATCAACATGTTTATAACCCCCGGGGCTGTCGTTTTGGTCAAAAAATGACAATTCTAAAAGTTCAGTTTTTTCTGCTTTAAACTCTAGGTACACATCCAAAATGTATTACTGAGTTGAAAGAAGTGGATTCTGGTGCATGGTTTTGAAACCGCAGTCAGAAAAGAAAATCACATATATATCAACATTTTTATAACTCCCGGGGCTGTCGTTTTGGTCAAAAAATGAAAATTCTAAAAGTTCCTGTTTTTCTGCTTTAAACTCTAGGTACACATCCAAAATGTATTACTGACTTGAAAGAAGTGCATTCTGGTGCATGGTTTTGAAACCGCAGTCAGAAAAAAAATCACAACCATATCAACATGTTTATAACCCCCGGGGCTGTCGTTTTGGTCAAAAAATGACAATTCTAAAAGTTCCTGTTTTTCTGCTTTAAACTCTAGGTACACATCCAAAATGTATTACTGACTTGAAAGAAGTGCATTCTGGTGCATGGTTTTGAAACCGCAGTCAGAAAAAAAATAACAACCATATCAACATGTTTATAACCCCCGGAGCTGTCGTTTTGGTCAAAAAATTAAAATTCTAAAAGTTCCTGTTTTTCTGCTTTAAACTCTAGGTACACATCCAAAATGTATAACTGAGTTGAAAGAAGTGGATTCTGGTGCATGGTTTTGAAACCGCAGTCAGAAAAAAAATCACATCCATATCAACATTTTTATAACCCCCGGGGCTGTCGTTTTGGTCAAAAAATGAAAATTCTAAAAGTTCAGTTTTTTCTGCTTTAAACTCTAGGTACACATCCAAAATGTATTACTGACTTGAAAGAAGTGGATTCTGGTGCATGGTTTTGAAACCGCAGTCAGAAAAAAAAATCACATATATATATCAACATGTTTATAACCCCCGGGGCTGTCGTTCTGGTCAAAAAATGAAAATTCTAAAAGTTCCTGTTTTTCTGCTTTAAACTCTAGGTACACATCCAAAATGTATTACTGACCTGAAAGAAGTGCATTCTGGTGCATGGTTTTGAAACCGCAGTCAGAAAAAAAATCACAACCATATCAACATGTTTATAACCCCCGGGGCTGTCGTTTTGGTCAAAAAATGACAATTCTAAAAGTTCAGTTTTTTCTGCTTTAAACTCTAGGTACACATCCAAAATGTATTACTGAGTTGAAAGAAGTGGATTCTGGTGCATGGTTTTGAAACCGCAGTCAGAAAAGAAAATCACATATATATCAACATTTTTATAACTCCCGGGGCTGTCGTTTTGGTCAAAAAATGAAAATTCTAAAAGTTCCTGTTTTTCTGCTTTAAACTCTAGGTACACATCCAAAATGTATTACTGAGTTGAAAAAAGTGGATTCTGGTGCATGGTTTTGAAACCGCAGTCAGAAAAAAAATCACATCCATATCAACATGTTTATAACCCCCGGCGCTGTCGTTTTGGTCAAAAAATGAAAATTCTAAAAGTTCCTGTTTTTCTGCTTTAAACTCTAGGTACACATCCAAAATGTATTACTGAGTTGAAAGAAGTGGATTCTGGTGCATGGTTTTGAAACCGCAGTCAGAAAAAAAATCACATCCATATCAACATGTTTATAACCCCCGGGGCTGTCGTTCTGGTCAAAAAATGAAAATTCTAAAAGTTCCTGTTTTTCTGCTTTAAACTCTAGGTACACATCCAAAATGTATTACTGACTTGAAAGAAGTGCATTCTGGTGCATGGTTTTGAAACCGCAGTCAGAAAAAAAATAACAACCATATCAACATGTTTATAACCCCCGGAGCTGTCGTTTTGGTCAAAAAATTAAAATTCTAAAAGTTCCTGTTTTTCTGCTTTAAACTCTAGGTACACATCCAAAATGTATAACTGAGTTGAAAGAAGTGGATTCTGGTGCATGGTTTTGAAACCGCAGTCAGAAAAAAAATCACATCCATATCAACATTTTTATAACCCCCGGGGCTGTCGTTTTGGTCAAAAAATGAAAATTATAAAAGTTCAGTTTTTTCTGCTTTAAACTCTAGGTACACATCCAAAATGTATTACTGACTTGAAAGAAGTGGATTCTGGTGCATGGTTTTGAAACCGCAGTCAGAAAAAAAAATCACATATATATCAACATTTTTATAACTCCCGGGGCTGTCGTTTTGGTCAAAAAATGAAAATTCTAAAAGTTCCTGTTTTTCTGCTTTAAACTCTAGGTACACATCCAAAATGTATTACTGAGTTGAAAGAAGTGGATTCTGGTGCATGGTTTTGAAACTGCAGTCAGAAAAAAAATCACATCCATATCAACATTTTTATAACCCCCGGGGCTGTCGTTTTGGTCAAAAAATGAAAATTCTAAAAGTTCAGTTTTTTCTGCTTTAAACTCTAGGTACACATCCAAAATGTATTACTGACTTGAAAGAAGTGGATTCTGGTGCATGGTTTTGAAACCGCAGTCAGAAAAAAAAATCACATATATATATCAACATGTTTATAACCCCCGGGGCTGTCGTTCTGGTCAAAAAATGAAAATTCTAAAAGTTCCTGTTTTTCTGCTTTAAACTCTAGGTACACATCCAAAATGTATTACTGACTTGAAAGAAGTGCATTCTGGTGCATGGTTTTGAAACCGCAGTCAGAAAAAAAATCACAACCATATCAACATGTTTATAACCCCCGGGGCTGTCGTTTTGGTCAAAAAATGACAATTCTAAAAGTTCAGTTTTTTCTGCTTTAAACTCTAGGTACACATCCAAAATGTATTACTGAGTTGAAAGAAGTGGATTCTGGTGCATGGTTTTGAAACCGCAGTCAGAAAAGAAAATCACATATATATCAACATTTTTATAACTCCCGGGGCTGTCGTTTTGGTCAAAAAATGAAAATTCTAAAAGTTCCTGTTTTTCTGCTTTAAACTCTAGGTACACATCCAAAATGTATTACTGAGTTGAAAAAAGTGGATTCTGGTGCATGGTTTTGAAACCGCAGTCAGAAAAAAAATCACATCCATATCAACATGTTTATAACCCCCGGCGCTGTCGTTTTGGTCAAAAAATGAAAATTCTAAAAGTTCCTGTTTTTCTGCTTTAAACTCTAGGTACACATCCAAAATGTATTACTGAGTTGAAAGAAGTGGATTCTGGTGCATGGTTTTGAAACCGCAGTCAGAAAAAAAATCACATCCATATCAACATGTTTATAACCCCCGGGGCTGTCGTTCTGGTCAAAAAATGAAAATTCTAAAAGTTCCTGTTTTTCTGCTTTAAACTCTAGGTACACATCCAAAATGTATTACTGACTTGAAAGAAGTGCATTCTGGTGCATGGTTTTGAAACCGCAGTCAGAAAAAAAATAACAACCATATCAACATGTTTATAACCCCCGGAGCTGTCGTTTTGGTCAAAAAATTAAAATTCTAAAAGTTCCTGTTTTTCTGCTTTAAACTCTAGGTACACATCCAAAATGTATAACTGAGTTGAAAGAAGTGGATTCTGGTGCATGGTTTTGAAACCGCAGTCAGAAAAAAAATCACATCCATATCAACATTTTTATAACCCCCGGGGCTGTCGTTTTGGTCAAAAAATGAAAATTATAAAAGTTCAGTTTTTTCTGCTTTAAACTCTAGGTACACATCCAAAATGTATTACTGACTTGAAAGAAGTGGATTCTGGTGCATGGTTTTGAAACCGCAGTCAGAAAAAAAAATCACATATATATCAACATGTTTATAACCCCCGGGGCTGTCGTTCTGGTCAAAAAATGAAAATTCTAAAAGTTCCTGTTTTTCTGCTTTAAACTCTAGGTACACATCCAAAATGTATTACTGACTTGAAAGAAGTGCATTCTGGTGCATGGTTTTGAAACCGCAGTCAGAAAAAAATCACAACCATATCAAAAAGTTTATAACCCCCGGGGCTGTCGTTTTGGTCAAAAAATGAAAATTCTAAAAGTTCCTGTTTTTCTGCTTTAACCTCTAGGTACACATCCAAAATGTATAACTGAGTTGAAAGAAGTGGATTCTGGTGCATGGTTTTGAAACCGCAGTCAGAAAAAAAATCACATATATATCAACATTTTTATAACTCCCGGGGCTGTCGTTTTGGTCAAAAAATGAAAATTCTAAAAGTTCCTGTTTTTCTGCTTTAAACTCTAGGTACACATCCAAAATGTATTACTGACTTGAAAGAAGTGCATTCTGGTGCATGGTTTTGAAACCGCAGTCAGAAAAAAAATCACAACCATATCAACATGTTTATAACCCCCGGGGCTGTCGTTTTGGTCAAAAAATGAAAATTCTAAAAGTTCCTGTTTTTCTGCTTTAAACTCTAGGTACACATCCAAAATGTATAACTGAGTTGAAAGAAGTGGATTCTGGTGCATGGTTTTGAAACCGCAGTCAGAAAAAAAATCACATCCATATCAACATTTTTATAACCCCCGGGGCTGTCGTTTTGGTCAAAAAATGAAAATTCTAAAAGTTCAGTTTTTTCTGCTTTAAACTCTAGGTACACATCCAAAATGTATAACTGAGTTGAAAGAAGTGGATTCTGGTGCATGGTTTTGAAACCGCAGTCAGAAAAAAAATCACATCCATATCAACATTTTTATAACCCCCGGGGCTGTCGTTTTGGTCAAAAAATGAAAATTCTAAAAGTTCAGTTTTTTTCTGCTTTAAACTCTAGGTACACATCCAAAATGTAAAACTGAGTTGAAAGAATTGGATTCTGGTGCATGGTTTTGAAACCGCAGTCAGAAAAAAAATCACAACCATATCAACATGTTTATAACCCCCGGGGCTGTCGTTTTGGTCAAAAAATGAAAATTCTAAAAGTTCCTGTTTTTCTGCTTTAAACTCTAGGTACACATCCAAAATGTATTACTGAGTTGAAAGAAGTGGATTCTGGTGCATGGTTTTGAAACCGCAGTCAGAAAAAAAATCACAACCATATCAACATGTTTATAACCCCCGGGGCTGTCGTTTTGGTCAAAAAATTAAAATTCTAAAAGTTCCTGTTTTTCTGCTTTAAACTCTAGGTACACATCCAAAATGTATTACTGAGTTGAAAGAAGTGGATTCTGGTGCATGGTTTTGAAACCGCAGTCAGAAAAAAAATCACAACCATATCATCATGTTTATAACCCCCGGGGCTGTCGTTTTGGTCAAAAAATGAAAATTCTAAAAGTTCCGTTTTTTCTGCTTTAAACTCTAGGTACACATCCAAAATGTATTACTGAGTTGAAAGAAGTGGATTCTGGTGCATGGTTTTGAAACCGCAGTCAGAAAAAAAATCACATCCATATCAACATTTTTATAACCCCCGGGGCTGTCGTTTTGGTCAAAAAATGAAAATTCTAAAAGTTCAGTTTTTTCTGCTTTAAACTCTAGGTACAAATCCAAAATGTATTACTGAGTTGAAAGAAGTGGATTCTGGTGCATGGTTTTGAAACCGCAGTCAGAAAAAAAATCACATCCATATCAACATGTTTATAACCCCCGGGGCTGTCGTTCTGGTCAAAAAATTAAAATTCTAAAAGTTCCTGTTTTTCTGCTTTAAACTCTAGGTACACATCCAAAATGTATTACTGAGTTGAAAGAAGTGGATTCTGGTGCATGGTTTTGAAACCGCAGTCAGAAAAAAAATCACAACCATATCAACATTTTTATAACCCCCGGGGCTGTCGTTTTGGTCAAAAAATGAACATTCTAAAAGTTCCGGTTTTTCTGCTTTAAACTCTAGGTACACATCCAAAATGTATTACTGAGTTGAAAGAAGTGGATTCTGGTGCATGGTTTTGAAACCAAAGTCAGAAAAAAAATCACATCCATATCAACATTTTTATAACCCCCGGGTCTGTCGTTTTAGTCAAAAAATGAAAATTCTAAAAGTTCCGTTTTTTCTGCTTTAAACTCTAGGTACACATCCAAAATGTATTACTGAGTTGAAAGAAGTGGATTCTGGTGCATGGTTTTGAAACCGCAGTCAGAAAAAAAATCACATCCATATCAACATGTTTATAACCCCCGGGGCTGTCGTTTTGGTCAAAAAATGAAAATTCTAAAAGTTCAGTTTTTTCTGCTTTAAACTCTAGGTACACATCCAAAATGTATTACTGAGTTGAAAGAAGTGGATTCTGGTGCATGGTTTTGAAACCGCAGACAGAAAAAAAAATCACATATATATCAACATTTTTATAACTCCCGGGGCTGTCGTTTTGGTCAAAAAATGAAAATTCTAAAAGTTCCTGTTTTTCTGCTTTAAGCGCTAGGTACACATCCAAAATGTATTACTGACTTGAAAGAAGTGGATTCTGGTGCATGGTTTTGAAACCGCAGTCAGAAAAAAAAATCACATATATATCAACATTTTTATAACTCCCGGGGCTGTCGTTTTGGTCAAAAAATGAAAATTCTAAAAGTTCCTGTTTTTCTGCTTTAAACTCTAGGTACACATCCAAAATGTATTACTGAGTTGAAAGAAGTGGATTCTGGTGCATGGTTTTGAAACTGCAGTCAGAAAAAAAATCACATCCATATCAACATTTTTATAACCCCCGGGGCTGTCGTTTTGGTCAAAAAATGAAAATTCTAAAAGTTCAGTTTTTTCTGCTTTAAACTCTAGGTACACATCCAAAATGTATTACTGACTTGAAAGAAGTGGATTCTGGTGCATGGTTTTGAAACCGCAGTCAGAAAAAAAAATCACATATATATCAACATTTTTATAACTCCCGGGGCTGTCGTTTTGGTCAAAAGATGAAAATTCTAAAAGTTCCTGTTTTTCTGCTTTAAACTCTAGGTACAAATCCAAAATGTATTACTGAGTTGAAAGAAGTGGATTCTGGTGCATGGTTTTGAAACCGCAGTCAGAAAAAAAATCACATCCATATCAACATGTTTATAATCCCCGGGGCTGTCGTTCTGGTCAAAAAATGAAAATTCTAAAAGTTCCTGTTTTTCTGCTTTAAACTCTAGGTACACATCCAAAATGTATTACTGAGTTGAAAGAAGTGGATTCTGGTGCATGGTTTTGAAACCGCAGTCAGAAAAAAAAATCACATATATATCAACATTTTTATAACTCCCGGGGCTGTCGTTTTGGTCAAAAAATGAAAATTCTAAAAGTTCCTGTTTTTCTGCTTTAAACTCTAGGTACACATCCAAAATGTATTACTGAGTTGAAAGAAGTGGATTCTGGTGCATGGTTTTGAAACTGCAGTCAGAAAAAAAATCACATCCATATCAACATTTTTATAACCCCCGGGGCTGTCGTTTTGGTCAAAAAATGAAAATTCTAAAAGTTCAGTTTTTTCTGCTTTAAACTCTAGGTACACATCCAAAATGTATTACTGACTTGAAAGAAGTGGATTCTGGTGCATGGTTTTAAAACCGCAGTCAGAAAAAAAATCACATCCATATCAACATGTTTATAACCCCCGGGGCTGTCGTTTTGGTCAAAAAATGAAAATTCTAAAAGTTCAGTTTTTTCTGCTTTAAACTCTAGGTACACATCCAAAATGTATTACTGAGTTGAAAGAAGTGGATTCTGGTGCATGGTTTTGAAACCGCAGTCAGAAAAGAAAATCACATATATATCAACATTTTTATAACTCCCGGGGCTGTCGTTTTGGTCAAAAAATGAAAATTCTAAAAGTTCCTGTTTTTCTGCTTTAAACTCTAGGTACACATCCAAAATGTATTACTGAGTTGAAAAAAGTGGATTCTGGTGCATGGTTTTGAAACCGCAGTCAGAAAAAAAATCACATCCATATCAACATGTTTATAACCCCCGGCGCTGTCGTTTTAGTCAAAAAATGAAAATTCTAAAAGTTCCTGTTTTTCTGCTTTAAACTCTAGGTACACATCCAAAATGTATTACTGAGTTGAAAGAAGTGGATTCTGGTGCATGGTTTTGAAACCGCAGTCAGAAAAAAAATCACATCCATATCAACATGTTTATAACCCCCGGGGCTGTCGTTCTGGTCAAAAAATGAAAATTCTAAAAGTTCCTGTTTTTCTGCTTTAAACTCTAGGTACACATCCAAAATGTATTACTGACTTGAAAGAAGTGCATTCTGGTGCATGGTTTTGAAACCGCAGTCAGAAAAAAAATAACAACCATATCAACATGTTTATAACCCCCGGAGCTGTCGTTTTGGTCAAAAAATTAAAATTCTAAAAGTTCCTGTTTTTCTGCTTTAAACTCTAGGTACACATCCAAAATGTATAACTGAGTTGAAAGAAGTGGATTCTGGTGCATGGTTTTGAAACCGCAGTCAGAAAAAAAATCACATCCATATCAACATTTTTATAACCCCCGGGGCTGTCGTTTTGGTCAAAAAATGAAAATTATAAAAGTTCAGTTTTTTCTGCTTTAAACTCTAGGTACACATCCAAAATGTATTACTGACTTGAAAGAAGTGGATTCTGGTGCATGGTTTTGAAACCGCAGTCAGAAAAAAAAATCACATATATATCAACATGTTTATAACCCCCGGGGCTGTCGTTCTGGTCAAAAAATGAAAATTCTAAAAGTTCCTGTTTTTCTGCTTTAAACTCTAGGTACACATCCAAAATGTATTACTGACTTGAAAGAAGTGCATTCTGGTGCATGGTTTTGAAACCGCAGTCAGAAAAAAATCACAACCATATCAAAAAGTTTATAACCCCCGGGGCTGTCGTTTTGGTCAAAAAATGAAAATTCTAAAAGTTCCTGTTTTTCTGCTTTAACCTCTAGGTACACATCCAAAATGTATAACTGAGTTGAAAGAAGTGGATTCTGGTGCATGGTTTTGAAACCGCAGTCAGAAAAAAAATCACATATATATCAACATTTTTATAACTCCCGGGGCTGTCGTTTTGGTCAAAAAATGAAAATTCTAAAAGTTCCTGTTTTTCTGCTTTAAACTCTAGGTACACATCCAAAATGTATTACTGACTTGAAAGAAGTGCATTCTGGTGCATGGTTTTGAAACCGCAGTCAGAAAAAAAATCACAACCATATCAACATGTTTATAACCCCCGGGGCTGTCGTTTTGGTCAAAAAATGAAAATTCTAAAAGTTCCTGTTTTTCTGCTTTAAACTCTAGGTACACATCCAAAATGTATAACTGAGTTGAAAGAAGTGGATTCTGGTGCATGGTTTTGAAACCGCAGTCAGAAAAAAAATCACATCCATATCAACATTTTTATAACCCCCGGGGCTGTCGTTTTGGTCAAAAAATGAAAATTCTAAAAGTTCAGTTTTTTCTGCTTTAAACTCTAGGTACACATCCAAAATGTATAACTGAGTTGAAAGAAGTGGATTCTGGTGCATGGTTTTGAAACCGCAGTCAGAAAAAAAATCACATCCATATCAACATTTTTATAACCCCCGGGGCTGTCGTTTTGGTCAAAAAATGAAAATTCTAAAAGTTCAGTTTTTTTCTGCTTTAAACTCTAGGTACACATCCAAAATGTATAACTGAGTTGAAAGAATTGGATTCTGGTGCATGGTTTTGAAACCGCAGTCAGAAAAAAAATCACAACCATATCAACATGTTTATAACCCCCGGGGCTGTCGTTTTGGTCAAAAAATGAAAATTCTAAAAGTTCCTGTTTTTCTGCTTTAAACTCTAGGTACACATCCAAAATGTATTACTGAGTTGAAAGAAGTGGATTCTGGTGCATGGTTTTGAAACCGCAGTCAGAAAAAAAATCACAACCATATCAACATGTTTATAACCCCCGGGGCTGTCGTTTTGGTCAAAAAATTAAAATTCTAAAAGTTCCTGTTTTTCTGCTTTAAACTCTAGGTACACATCCAAAATGTATTACTGAGTTGAAAGAAGTGGATTCTGGTGCATGGTTTTGAAACCGCAGTCAGAAAAAAAATCACAACCATATCATCATGTTTATAACCCCCGGGGCTGTCGTTTTGGTCAAAAAATGAAAATTCTAAAAGTTCCGTTTTTTCTGCTTTAAACTCTAGGTACACATCCAAAATGTATTACTGAGTTGAAAGAAGTGGATTCTGGTGCATGGTTTTGAAACCGCAGTCAGAAAAAAAATCACATCCATATCAACATTTTTATAACCCCCGGGGCTGTCGTTTTGGTCAAAAAATGAAAATTCTAAAAGTTCAGTTTTTTCTGCTTTAAACTCTAGGTACAAATCCAAAATGTATTACTGAGTTGAAAGAAGTGGATTCTGGTGCATGGTTTTGAAACCGCAGTCAGAAAAAAAATCACATCCATATCAACATGTTTATAACCCCCGGGGCTGTCGTTCTGGTCAAAAAATTAAAATTCTAAAAGTTCCTGTTTTTCTGCTTTAAACTCTAGGTACACATCCAAAATGTATTACTGAGTTGAAAGAAGTGGATTCTGGTGCATGGTTTTGAAACCGCAGTCAGAAAAAAAATCACAACCATATTAACATTTTTATAACCCCCGGGGCTGTCGTTTTGGTCAAAAAATGAACATTCTAAAAGTTCCGGTTTTTCTGCTTTAAACTCTAGGTACACATCCAAAATGTATTACTGAGTTGAAAGAAGTGGATTCTGGTGCATGGTTTTGAAACCAAAGTCAGAAAAAAAATCACATCCATATCAACATTTTTATAACCCCCGGGTCTGTCGTTTTAGTCAAAAAATGAAAATTCTAAAAGTTCCGTTTTTTCTGCTTTAAACTCTAGGTACACATCCAAAATGTATTACTGAGTTGAAAGAAGTGGATTCTGGTGCATGGTTTTGAAACCGCAGTCAGAAAAAAAATCACATCCATATCAACATGTTTATAACCCCCGGGGCTGTCGTTTTGGTCAAAAAATGAAAATTCTAAAAGTTCAGTTTTTTCTGCTTTAAACTCTAGGTACACATCCAAAATGTATTACTGAGTTGAAAGAAGTGGATTCTGGTGCATGGTTTTGAAACCGCAGACAGAAAAAAAAATCACATATATATCAACATTTTTATAACTCCCGGGGCTGTCGTTTTGGTCAAAAAATGAAAATTCTAAAAGTTCCTGTTTTTCTGCTTTAAGCGCTAGGTACACATCCAAAATGTATTACTGACTTGAAAGAAGTGGATTCTGGTGCATGGTTTTGAAACCGCAGTCAGAAAAAAAAATCACATATATATCAACATTTTTATAACTCCCGGGGCTGTCGTTTTGGTCAAAAAATGAAAATTCTAAAAGTTCCTGTTTTTCTGCTTTAAACTCTAGGTACACATCCAAAATGTATTACTGAGTTGAAAGAAGTGGATTCTGGTGCATGGTTTTGAAACTGCAGTCAGAAAAAAAATCACATCCATATCAACATTTTTATAACCCCCGGGGCTGTCGTTTTGGTCAAAAAATGAAAATTCTAAAAGTTCAGTTTTTTCTGCTTTAAACTCTAGGTACACATCCAAAATGTATTACTGACTTGAAAGAAGTGGATTCTGGTGCATGGTTTTGAAACCGCAGTCAGAAAAAAAAATCACATATATATCAACATTTTTATAACTCCCGGGGCTGTCGTTTTGGTCAAAAGATGAAAATTCTAAAAGTTCCTGTTTTTCTGCTTTAAACTCTAGGTACAAATCCAAAATGTATTACTGAGTTGAAAGAAGTGGATTCTGGTGCATGGTTTTGAAACCGCAGTCAGAAAAAAAATCACATCCATATCAACATGTTTATAATCCCCGGGGCTGTCGTTCTGGTCAAAAAATGAAAATTCTAAAAGTTCCTGTTTTTCTGCTTTAAACTCTAGGTACACATCCAAAATGTATTACTGAGTTGAAAGAAGTGGATTCTGGTGCATGGTTTTGAAACCGCAGTCAGAAAAAAAAATCACATATATATCAACATTTTTATAACTCCCGGGGCTGTCGTTTTGGTCAAAAAATGAAAATTCTAAAAGTTCCTGTTTTTCTGCTTTAAACTCTAGGTACACATCCAAAATGTATTACTGAGTTGAAAGAAGTGGATTCTGGTGCATGGTTTTGAAACTGCAGTCAGAAAAAAAATCACATCCATATCAACATTTTTATAACCCCCGGGGCTGTCGTTTTGGTCAAAAAATGAAAATTCTAAAAGTTCAGTTTTTTCTGCTTTAAACTCTAGGTACACATCCAAAATGTATTACTGACTTGAAAGAAGTGGATTCTGGTGCATGGTTTTAAAACCGCAGTCAGAAAAAAAATCACATCCATATCAACATGTTTATAACCCCCGGGGCTGTCGTTTTGGTCAAAAAATGAAAATTCTAAAAGTTCAGTTTTTTCTGCTTTAAACTCTAGGTACACATCCAAAATGTATTACTGAGTTGAAAGAAGTGGATTCTGGTGCATGGTTTTGAAACCAAAGTCAGAAAAAAAAATCACATCCATATCAACATTTTTATAACCCCCGGGTCTGTCGTTTTAGTCAAAAAATGAAAATTCTAAAAGTTCCGTTTTTTCTGCTTTAAACTCTAGGTACACATCCAAAATGTATTACTGAGTTGAAAGAAGTGGATTCTGGTGCATGGTTTTGAAACCGCAGTCAGAAAAAAAATCACATCCATATCAACATGTTTATAACCCCCGGGGCTGTCTTTCTGGTCAAAAAATTAAAATTCTAAAAGTTCCTGTTTTTCTGCTTTAAACTCTAGGTACACATCCAAAATGTATTACTGACTTGAAAGAAGTGCATTCTGGTGCATGGTTTTGAAACCGCAGTCAGAAAAAAATCACATCCATATCAACATGTTTATAACCCCCGGGGCTGTCGTTTTGGTCAAAAAATGAAAATTCTAAAAGTTCCTGTTTTTCTGCTTTAAACTCTAGGTACACATCCAAAATGTATTACTGAGTTGAAAGAAGTGGATTCTGGTGCATGGTTTTGAAACTGCAGTCAGAAAAAAAATCACATCCATATCAACATTTTTATAACCCCCGGGGCTGTCGTTTTGGTCAAAAAATGAAAATTCTAAAAGTTCAGTTTTTTCTGCTTTAAACTCTAGGTACACATCCAAAATGTATTACTGACTTGAAAGAAGTGGATTCTGGTGCATGGTTTTGAAACCGCAGTCAGAAAAAAAAATCACATATATATCAACATTTTTATAACTCCCGGGGCTGTCGTTTTGGTCAAAAGATGAAAATTCTAAAAGTTCCTGTTTTTCTGCTTTAAACTCTAGGTACAAATCCAAAATGTATTACTGAGTTGAAAGAAGTGGATTCTGGTGCATGGTTTTGAAACCGCAGTCAGAAAAAAAATCACATCCATATCAACATGTTTATAATCCCCGGGGCTGTCGTTCTGGTCAAAAAATGAAAATTCTAAAAGTTCCTGTTTTTCTGCTTTAAACTCTAGGTACACATCCAAAATGTATTACTGAGTTGAAAGAAGTGGATTCTGGTGCATGGTTTTGAAACCGCAGTCAGAAAAAAAAATCACATATATATCAACATTTTTATAACTCCCGGGGCTGTCGTTTTGGTCAAAAAATGAAAATTCTAAAAGTTCCTGTTTTTCTGCTTTAAACTCTAGGTACACATCCAAAATGTATTACTGAGTTGAAAGAAGTGGATTCTGGTGCATGGTTTTGAAACTGCAGTCAGAAAAAAAATCACATCCATATCAACATTTTTATAACCCCCGGGGCTGTCGTTTTGGTCAAAAAATGAAAATTCTAAAAGTTCAGTTTTTTCTGCTTTAAACTCTAGGTACACATCCAAAATGTATTACTGACTTGAAAGAAGTGGATTCTGGTGCATGGTTTTAAAACCGCAGTCAGAAAAAAAATCACATCCATATCAACATGTTTATAACCCCCGGGGCTGTCGTTTTGGTCAAAAAATGAAAATTCTAAAAGTTCAGTTTTTTCTGCTTTAAACTCTAGGTACACATCCAAAATGTATTACTGAGTTGAAAGAAGTGGATTCTGGTGCATGGTTTTGAAACCAAAGTCAGAAAAAAAAATCACATCCATATCAACATTTTTATAACCCCCGGGTCTGTCGTTTTAGTCAAAAAATGAAAATTCTAAAAGTTCCGTTTTTTCTGCTTTAAACTCTAGGTACACATCCAAAATGTATTACTGAGTTGAAAGAAGTGGATTCTGGTGCATGGTT
This sequence comes from Crinia signifera, assembly GCF_055691185.1. Classification (NCBI taxonomy): domain Eukaryota; kingdom Metazoa; phylum Chordata; class Amphibia; order Anura; family Myobatrachidae; genus Crinia; species Crinia signifera. The sequence continues at coordinate 21,565,585 of NC_139227.1, forward strand.
TTGAAACCGCAGTCAGAAAAAAAATCACATCCATATCAACATGTTTATAACCCCCGGGGCTGTCTTTCTGGTCAAAAAATTAAAATTCTAAAAGTTCCTGTTTTTCTGCTTTAAACTCTAGGTACACATCCAAAATGTATTACTGACTTGAAAGAAGTGCATTCTGGTGCATGGTTTTGAAACCGCAGTCAGAAAAAAATCACATCCATATCAACATGTTTATAACCCCCGGGGCTGTCGTTTTGGTCAAAAAATGAAAATTCTAAAAGTTCCTGTTTTTCTGCTTTAAACTCTAGGTACACATCCAAAATGTATTACTGACTTGAAAGAAGTGCATTCTGGTGCATGGTTTTGAAACCGCAGTCAGAAAAAAATCACATCCATATCAACATGTTTATAACCCCCGGGGCTGTCGTTTTGGTCAAAAAATGAAAATTCTAAAAGTTCCTGTTTTTCTGCTTTAAACTCTAGGTACACATCCAAAATGTATTACTGAGTTGAAAGAAGTGGATTCTGGTGCATGGTTTTGAAACCGCAGTCAGAAAAAAAATCACATCCATATCAACATGTTTATAACCCCCGGGGCTGTCGTTCTGGTCAAAAAATGAAAATTCTAAAAGTTCCTGTTTTTCTGCTTTAAACTCTAGGTACACATCCAAAATTTATTACTGAGTTGAAAGAAGTGGATTCTGGTGCATGGTTTTGAAACCGCAGTCAGAAAAAAAATCACAAACATATCAACATTTTTATAACCCCCGGGGCTGTCGTTTTGGTCAAAAAATGAACATTCTAAAAGTTCCGGTTTTTCTGCTTTAAACTCTAGGTACACATCCAAAATGTATTACTGAGTTGAAAGAAGTGGATTCTGGTGCATGGTTTTGAAACCAAAGTCAGAAAAAAAATCACATCCATATCAACATTTTTATAACCCCCGGGTCTGTCGTTTTAGTCAAAAAATGAAAATTCTAAAAGTTCCGTTTTTTCTGCTTTAAACTCTAGGTACACATCCAAAATGTATTACTGAGTTGAAAGAAGTGGATTCTGGTGCATGGTTTTAAAACCGCAGTCAGAAAAAAAATCACATCCATATCAACATGTTTATAAACCCCGGGGCTGTCGTTTTGGTCAAAAAATGAAAATTCTAAAAGTTCAGTTTTTTCTGCTTTAAACTCTAGGTACACATCCAAAATGTATTACTGAGTTGAAAGAAGTGGATTCTGGTGCATGGTTTTGAAACCGCAGTCAGAAAAAAAAATCACATATATATCAACATTTTTATAACTCCCGGGGCTGTCGTTTTGGTCAAAAAATGAAAATTCTAAAAGTTCCTGTTTTTCTGCTTTAAACTCTAGGTACACATCCAAAATGTATTACTGAGTTGAAAGAAGTGGATTCTGGTGCATGGTTTTGAAACCGCAGTCAGAAAAAAAATCACATCCATATCAACATGTTTATAACCCCCGGGGCTGTCGTTCTGGTCAAAAAATGAAAATTCTAAAAGTTCCTGTTTTTCTGCTTTAAACTCTAGGTACACATCCAAAATTTATTACTGAGTTGAAAGAAGTGGATTCTGGTGCATGGTTTTGAAACCGCAGTCAGAAAAAAAATCACAAACATATCAACATTTTTATAACCCCCGGGGCTGTCGTTTTGGTCAAAAAATGAACATTCTAAAAGTTCCGGTTTTTCTGCTTTAAACTCTAGGTACACATCCAAAATGTATTACTGAGTTGAAAGAAGTGGATTCTGGTGCATGGTTTTGAAACCGCAGTCAGAAAAAAAATCACATCCATATCAACATGTTTATAATCCCCGGGGCTGTCGTTCTGGTCAAAAAATGAAAATTCTAAAAGTTCCTGTTTTTCTGCTTTAAACTCTAGGTACACATCCAAAATGTATTACTGAGTTGAAAGAAGTGGATTCTGGTGCATGGTTTTGAAACCGCAGTCAGAAAAAAAAATCACATATATATCAACATTTTTATAACTCCCGGGGCTGTCGTTTTGGTCAAAAAATGAAAATTCTAAAAGTTCCTGTTTTTCTGCTTTAAACTCTAGGTACACATCCAAAATGTATTACTGAGTTGAAAGAAGTGGATTCTGGTGCATGGTTTTGAAACCGCAGTCAGAAAAAAAATCACATCCATATCAACATGTTTATAATCCCCGGGGCTGTCGTTCTGGTCAAAAAATGAAAATTCTAAAAGTTCCTGTTTTTCTGCTTTAAACTCTAGGTACACATCCAAAATGTATTACTGAGTTGAAAGAAGTGGATTATGGTGCATGGTTTTGAAACCGCAGTCAGAAAAAAAAATCTCATATATATCAACATTTTTATAACTCCCGGGGCTGTCGTTTTGGTCAAAAAATGAAAATTCTAAAAGTTCCTGTTTTTCTGCTTTAAACTCTAGGTACACATCCAAAATGTATTACTGAGTTGAAAGAAGTGGATTCTGGTGCATGGTTTTGAAACCGCAGTCAGAAAAAAAATCACATCCATATCAACATTTTTATAACCCCCGGGTCTGTCGTTTTAGTAAAAAAATGAAAATTCTAAAAGTTCCGTTTTTTCTGCTTTAAACTCTAGGTACACATCCAAAATGTATTACTGAGTTGAAAGAAGTGGATTCTGGTGCATGGTTTTAAAACCGCAGTCAGAAAAAAAATCACATCCATATCAACATGTTTATAACCCCCGGGGCTGTCGTTTTGGTCAAAAAATGAAAATTCTAAAAGTTCAGTTTTTTCTGCTTTAAACTCTAGGTACACATCCAAAATGTATTACTGAGTTGAAAGAAGTGGATTCTGGTGCATGGTTTTAAAACCGCAGTCAGAAAAAAAATCACATCCATATCAACATGTTTATAACCCCAGGGGCTGTCGTTCTGGTCAAAAAATGAAAATTCTAAAAGTTCCTGTTTTTCTGCTTTAAACTCTAGGTACACATCCAAAATGTATTACTGAGTTGAAAGAAGTGGATTCTGGTGCATGGTTTTGAAACCGCAGTCAGAAAAAAAAATCACATATATATCAACATTTTTATAACTCCCGGGGCTGTCGTTTTGGTCAAAAAATGAAAATTCTAAAAGTTCCTTTTTTTCTGCTTTAAACTCTAGGTACACATCCAAAATGTATTACTGAGTTGAAAGAAGTGGATTCTGGTGCATGGTTTTGAAACCGCAGTCAGAAAAAAAATCACATCCATATCAACATGTTTATTAACCCCGGGGCTGTCGTTCTGGTCAAAAAATGAAAATTCTAAAAGTTCCTGTTTTTTCTGCTTTAAACTCTAGGTACACATCCTAAATGTATTACTGAGTTGAAAGAAGTGGATTCTGGTGCATGGTTTTGAAACCGCAGTCAGAAAAAAAATCACATCCATATCAACATGTTTATAACCCCCGGGGCTGTCGTTCTGGTCAAAAAATGAAAATTCTAAAAGTTCCTGTTTTTCTGCTTTAAACTCTAGGTACACATCCAAAATGTATTACTGAGTTGAAAGAAGTGGATTCTGGTGCATGGTTTTAAAACCGCAGTCAGAAAAAAAATCACATCCATATCAACATGTTTATAACCCCCGGGGCTGTCGTTTTGGTCAAAAAATGAAAATTCTAAAAGTTCAGTTTTTTCTGCTTTAAACTCTAGGTACACATCCAAAATGTATTACTGAGTTGAAAGAAGTGGATTCTGGTGCATGGTTTTAAAACCGCAGTCAGAAAAAAAATCACATCCATATCAACATGTTTATAACCCCCGGGGCTGTCGTTTTGGTCAAAAAATGAAAATTCTAAAAGTTCAGTTTTTTCTGCTTTAAACTCTAGGTACACATCCAAAATGTATTACTGAGTTGAAAGAAGTGGATTCTGGTGCATGGTTTTGAAACCGCAGTCAGAAAAAAAATCACATCCATATCAACATGTTTATAACCCCCGGGGCTGTCGTTCTGGTCAAAAAATGAAAATTCTAAAAGTTCCTGTTTTTCTGCTTTAAACTCTAGGTACACATCCAAAATGTATTACTGAGTTGAAAGAAGTGGATTCTGGTGCATGGTTTTGAAACCGCAGTCAGAAAAAAAATCACATCCATATCAACATTTTTATAACCCCCGGGTCTGTCGTTTTAGTCAAAAAATGAAAATTCTAAAAGTTCCGTTTTTTCTGCTTTAAACTCTAGGTACACATCCAAAATGTATTACTGAGTTGAAAGAAGTGGATTCTGGTGCATGGTTTTAAAACCGCAGTCAGAAAAAAAATCACATCCATATCAACATGTTTATAACCCCCGGGGCTGTCGTTTTGGTCAAAAAATGAAAATTCTAAAAGTTCAGTTTTTTCTGCTTTAAACTCTAGGTACACATCCAAAATGTATTACTGAGTTGAAAGAAGTGGATTCTGGTGCATGGTTTTGAAACCGCAGTCAGAAAAAAAATCACATCCATATCAACATTTTTATAACCCCAGGGGCTGTCGTTCTGGTCAAAAAATGAAAATTCTAAAAGTTCCTGTTTTTCTGCTTTAAACTCTAGGTACACATCCAAAATGTATTACTGAGTTGAAAGAAGTGGATTCTGGTGCATGGTTTTGAAACCGCAGTCAGAAAAAAAAATCACATATATATCAACATTTTTATAACTCCCGGGGCTGTCGTTTTGGTCAAAAGATGAAAATTCTAAAAGTTCCTGTTTTTCTGCTTTAAACTCTAGGTACAAATCCAAAATGTATTACTGAGTTGAAAGAAGTGGATTCTGGTGCATGGTTTTGAAACCGCAGTCAGAAAAAAAATCACATCCATATCAACATGTTTATAATCCCCGGGGCTGTCGTTCTGGTCAAAAAATGAAAATTCTAAAAGTTCCTGTTTTTCTGCTTTAAACTCTAGGTACACATCCAAAATGTATTACTGAGTTGAAAGAAGTGGATTCTGGTGCATGGTTTTGAAACCGCAGTCAGAAAAAAAAATCACATATATATCAACATTTTTATAACTCCCGGGGCTGTCGTTTTGGTCAAAAAATGAAAATTCTAAAAGTTCCTGTTTTTCTGCTTTAAACTCTAGGTACACATCCAAAATGTATTACTGAGTTGAAAGAAGTGGATTCTGGTGCATGGTTTTGAAACTGCAGTCAGAAAAAAAATCACATCCATATCAACATTTTTATAACCCCCGGGGCTGTCGTTTTGGTCAAAAAATGAAAATTCTAAAAGTTCAGTTTTTTCTGCTTTAAACTCTAGGTACACATCCAAAATGTATTACTGACTTGAAAGAAGTGGATTCTGGTGCATGGTTTTAAAACCGCAGTCAGAAAAAAAATCACATCCATATCAACATGTTTATAACCCCCGGGGCTGTCGTTTTGGTCAAAAAATGAAAATTCTAAAAGTTCAGTTTTTTCTGCTTTAAACTCTAGGTACACATCCAAAATGTATTACTGAGTTGAAAGAAGTGGATTCTGGTGCATGGTTTTGAAACCAAAGTCAGAAAAAAAATCACATCCATATCAACATTTTTATAACCCCCGGGTCTGTCGTTTTAGTCAAAAAATGAAAATTCTAAAAGTTCCGTTTTTTCTGCTTTAAACTCTAGGTACACATCCAAAATGTATTACTGAGTTGAAAGAAGTGGATTCTGGTGCATGGTTTTGAAACCGCAGTCAGAAAAAAAATCACATCCATATCAACATGTTTATAACCCCCGGGGCTGTCTTTCTGGTCAAAAAATGAAAATTCTAAAAGTTCCTGTTTTTCTGCTTTAAACTCTAGGTACACATCCAAAATGTATTACTGACTTGAAAGAAGTGCATTCTGGTGCATGGTTTTGAAACCGCAGTCAGAAAAAAATCACATCCATATCAACATGTTTATAACCCCCGGGGCTGTCGTTTTGGTCAAAAAATGAAAATTCTAAAAGTTCCTGTTTTTCTGCTTTAAACTCTAGGTACACATCCAAAATGTATTACTGAGTTGAAAGAAGTGGATTCTGGTGCATGGTTTTGAAACCGCAGTCAGAAAAAAAAATCACATCCATATCAACATGTTTATAACCCCCGGGGCTGTCTTTCTGGTCAAAAAATGAAAATTCTAAAAGTTCCTGTTTTTCTGCTTTAAACTCTAGGTACACATCCAAAATGTATTACTGACTTGAAAGAAGTGCATTCTGGTGCATGGTTTTGAAACCGCAGTCAGAAAAAAATCACATCCATATCAACATGTTTATAACCCCCGGGGCTGTCGTTTTGGTCAAAAAATGAAAATTCTAAAAGTTCCTGTTTTTCTGCTTTAAACTCTAGGTACACATCCAAAATGTATTACTGAGTTGAAAGAAGTGGATTCTGGTGCATGGTTTTGAAACCGCAGTCAGAAAAAAAATCACATCCATATCAACATGTTTATAACCCCCGGGGCTGTCGTTTTGGTCAAAAAATGAACATTCTAAAAGTTCCGGTTTTTCTGCTTTAAACTCTAGGTACACATCCAAAATGTATTACTGAGTTGAAAGAAGTGGATTCTGGTGCATGGTTTTGAAACCAAAGTCAAAAAAAAAATCACATCCATATCAACATTTTTATAACCCCCGGGTCTGTCGTTTTAGTCAAAAAATGAAAATTCTAAAAGTTCCGTTTTTTCTGCTTTAAACTCTAGGTACACATCCAAAATGTATTACTGAGTTGAAAGAAGTGGATTCTGGTGCATGGTTTTAAAACCGCAGTCAGAAAAAAAATCACATCCATATCAACATGTTTATAAACCCCGGGGCTGTCGTTTTGGTCAAAAAATGAAAATTCTAAAAGTTCAGTTTTTTCTGCTTTAAACTCTAGGTACACATCCAAAATGTATTACTGAGTTGAAAGAAGTGGATTCTGGTGCATGGTTTTGAAACCGCAGTCAGAAAAAAAAATCACATATATATCAACATTTTTATAACTCCCGGGGCTGTCGTTTTGGTCAAAAAATGAAAATTCTAAAAGTTCCTGTTTTTCTGCTTTAAACTCTAGGTACACATCCAAAATGTATTACTGAGTTGAAAGAAGTGGATTTTGGTGCATGGTTTTGAAACCGCAGTCAGAAAAAAAATCACATCCATATCAACATGTTTATAATCCCCGGGGCTGTCGTTCTGGTCAAAAAATGAAAATTCTAAAAGTTCCTGTTTTTCTGCTTTAAACTCTAGGTACACATCCAAAATGTATTACTGAGTTGAAAGAAGTGGATTCTGGTGCATGGTTTTGAAACCGCAGTCAGAAAAAAAAATCACATATATATCAACATTTTTATAACTCCCGGGGCTGTCGTTTTGGTCAAAAAATGAAAATTCTAAAAGTTCCTGTTTTTCTGCTTTAAACTCTAGGTACACATCCAAAATGTATTACTGAGTTGAAAGAAGTGGATTCTGGTGCATGGTTTTGAAACCGCAGTCAGAAAAAAAATCACATCCATATCAACATGTTTATAATCCCCGGGGCTGTCGTTCTGGTTAAAAAATGAAAATTCTAAAAGTTCCTGTTTTTCTGCTTTAAACTCTAGGTACACATCCAAAATGTATTACTGAGTTGAAAGAAGTGGATTCTGGTGCATGGTTTTGAAACCGCAGTCAGAAAAAAAAATCTCATATATATCAACATTTTTATAACTCCCGGGGCTGTCGTTTTGGTCAAAAAATGAAAATTCTAAAAGTTCCTGTTTTTCTGCTTTAAACTCTAGGTACACATCCAAAATGTATTACTGAGTTGAAAGAAGTGGATTCTGGTGCATGGTTTTGAAACCGCAGTCAGAAAAAAAATCACATCCATATCAACATTTTTATAACCCCCGGGTCTGTCGTTTTAGTAAAAAAATGAAAATTCTAAAAGTTCCGTTTTTTCTGCTTTAAACTTTAGGTACACATCCAAAATGTATTACTGAGTTGAAAGAAGTGGATTCTGGTGCATGGTTTTAAAACCGCAGTCAGAAAAAAAATCACATCCATATCAACATGTTTATAACCCCCGGGGCTGTCGTTCTGGTCAAAAAATGAAAATTCTAAAAGTTCCTGTTTTTCTGCTTTAAACTCTAGGTACACATCCAAAATGTATTACTGAGTTGAAAGAAGTGGATTCTGGTGCATGGTTTTGAAACCGCAGTCAGAAAAAAAAATCACATATATATCAACATTTTTATAACTCCCGGGGCTGTCGTTTTGGTCAAAAAATGAAAATTCTAAAAGTTCCGGTTTTTCTGCTTTAAACTCTAGGTACACATCCAAAATGTATTACTGAGTTGAAAGAAGTGGATTCTGGTGCATGGTTTTGAAACCAAAGTCAGAAAAAAAATCACATCCATATCAACATTTTTATAACCCCCGGGTCTGTCGTTTTAGTCAAAAAATGAAAATTCTAAAAGTTCCGTTTTTTCTGCTTTAAACTCTAGGTACACATCCAAAATGTATTACTGAGTTGAAAGAAGTGGATTCTGGTGCATGGTTTTAAAACCGCAGTCAGAAAAAAAATCACATCCATATCAACATGTTTATAAACCCCGGGGCTGTCGTTTTGGTCAAAAAATGAAAATTCTAAAAGTTCAGTTTTTTCTGCTTTAAACTCTAGGTACACATCCAAAATGTATTACTGAGTTGAAAGAAGTGGATTCTGGTGCATGGTTTTGAAACCGCAGTCAGAAAAAAAAATCACATATATATCAACATTTTTATAACTCCCGGGGCTGTCGTTTTGGTCAAAAAATGAAAATTCTAAAAGTTCCTGTTTTTCTGCTTTAAACTCTAGGTACACATCCAAAATGTATTACTGAGTTGAAAGAAGTGGATTCTGGTGCATGGTTTTGAAACCGCAGTCAGAAAAAAAATCACATCCATATCAACATGTTTATAATCCCCGGGGCTGTCGTTCTGGTCAAAAAATGAAAATTCTAAAAGTTCCTGTTTTTCTGCTTTAAACTCTAGGTACACATCCAAAATGTATTACTGAGTTGAAAGAAGTGGATTCTGGTGCATGGTTTTGAAACCGCAGTCAGAAAAAAAAATCACATATATATCAACATTTTTATAACTCCCGGGGCTGTCGTTTTGGTCAAAAAATGAAAATTCTAAAAGTTCCTGTTTTTCTGCTTTAAACTCTAGGTACACATCCAAAATGTATTACTGAGTTGAAAGAAGTGGATTCTGGTGCATGGTTTTGAAACCGCAGTCAGAAAAAAAATCACATCCATATCAACATGTTTATAATCCCCGGGGCTGTCGTTCTGGTCAAAAAATGAAAATTCTAAAAGTTCCTGTTTTTCTGCTTTAAACTCTAGGTACACATCCAAAATGTATTACTGAGTTGAAAGAAGTGGATTCTGGTGCATGGTTTTGAAACCGCAGTCAGAAAAAAAAATCTCATATATATCAACATTTTTATAACTCCCGGGGCTGTCGTTTTGGTCAAAAAATGAAAATTCTAAAAGTTCCTGTTTTTCTGCTTTAAACTCTAGGTACACATCCAAAATGTATTACTGAGTTGAAAGAAGTGGATTCTGGTGCATGGTTTTGAAACCGCAGTCAGAAAAAAAATCACATCCATATCAACATTTTTATAACCCCCGGGTCTGTCGTTTTAGTAAAAAAATGAAAATTCTAAAAGTTCCGTTTTTTCTGCTTTAAACTCTAGGTACACATCCAAAATGTATTACTGAGTTGAAAGAAGTGGATTCTGGTGCATGGTTTTAAAACCGCAGTCAGAAAAAAAATCACATCCATATCAACATGTTTATAACCCCCGGGGCTGTCGTTTTGGTCAAAAAATGAAAATTCTAAAAGTTCAGTTTTTTCTGCTTTAAACTCTAGGTACACATCCAAAATGTATTACTGAGTTGAAAGAAGTGGATTCTGGTGCATGGTTTTGAAACCGCAGTCAGAAAAAAAATCACATCCATATCAACATGTTTATAACCCCAGGGGCTGTCGTTCTGGTCAAAAAATGAAAATTCTAAAAGTTCCTGTTTTTCTGCTTTAAACTCTAGGTACACATCCAAAATGTATTACTGAGTTGAAAGAAGTGGATTCTGGTGCATGGTTTTGAAACCGCAGTCAGAAAAAAAAATCACATATATATCAACATTTTTATAACTCCCGGGGCTGTCGTTTTGGTCAAAAAATGAAAATTCTAAAAGTTCCTTTTTTTCTGCTTTAAACTCTAGGTACACATCCAAAATGTATTACTGAGTTGAAAGAAGTGGATTCTGGTGCATGGTTTTGAAACCGCAGTCAGAAAAAAAATCACATCCATATCAACATGTTTATAATCCCCGGGGCTGTCGTTCTGGTCAAAAAATGAAAATTCTAAAAGTTCCTGTTTTTTCTGCTTTAAACTCTAGGTACACATCCTAAATGTATTACTGAGTTGAAAGAAGTGGATTCTGGTGCATGGTTTTGAAACCGCAGTCAGAAAAAAAATCACATCCATATCAACATGTTTATAACCCCCGGGGCTGTCGTTCTGGTCAAAAAATGAAAATTCTAAAAGTTCCTGTTTTTCTGCTTTAAACTCTAGGTACACATCCAAAATGTATTACTGAGTTGAAAGAAGTGGATTCTGGTGCATGGTTTTAAAACCGCAGTCAGAAAAAAAATCACATCCATATCAACATGTTTATAACCCCCGGGGCTGTCGTTTTGGTCAAAAAATGAAAATTCTAAAAGTTCAGTTTTTTCTGCTTTAAACTCTAGGTACACATCCAAAATGTATTACTGAGTTGAAAGAAGTGGATTCTGGTGCATGGTTTTAAAACCGCAGTCAGAAAAAAAATCACATCCATATCAACATGTTTATAACCCCCGGGGCTGTCGTTTTGGTCAAAAAATGAAAATTCTAAAAGTTCAGTTTTTTCTGCTTTAAACTCTAGGTACACATCCAAAATGTATTACTGAGTTGAAAGAAGTGGATTCTGGTGCATGGTTTTGAAACCGCAGTCAGAAAAAAAATCACATCCATATCAACATGTTTATAACCCCCGGGGCTGTCGTTCTGGTCAAAAAATGAAAATTCTAAAAGTTCCTGTTTTTCTGCTTTAAACTCTAGGTACACATCCAAAATGTATTACTGAGTTGAAAGAAGTGGATTCTGGTGCATGGTTTTGAAACCGCAGTCAGAAAAAAAATCACATCCATATCAACATTTTTATAACCCCCGGGTCTGTCGTTTTAGTCAAAAAATGAAAATTCTAAAAGTTCCGTTTTTTCTGCTTTAAACTCTAGGTACACATCCAAAATGTATTACTGAGTTGAAAGAAGTGGATTCTGGTGCATGGTTTTAAAACCGCAGTCAGAAAAAAAATCACATCCATATCAACATGTTTATAACCCCCGGGGCTGTCGTTTTGGTCAAAAAATGAAAATTCTAAAAGTTCAGTTTTTTCTGCTTTAAACTCTAGGTACACATCCAAAATGTATTACTGAGTTGAAAGAAGTGGATTCTGGTGCATGGTTTTGAAACCGCAGTCAGAAAAAAAATCACATCCATATCAACATGTTTATAACCCCAGGGGCTGTCGTTCTGGTCAAAAAATGAAAATTCTAAAAGTTCCTGTTTTTCTGCTTTAAACTCTAGGTACACATCCAAAATGTATTACTGAGTTGAAAGAAGTGGATTCTGGTGCATGGTTTTGAAACCGCAGTCAGAAAAAAAAATCACATATATATCAACATTTTTATAACTCCCGGGGCTGTCGTTTTGGTCAAAAAATGAAAATTCTAAAAGTTCCTTTTTTTCTGCTTTAAACTCTAGGTACACATCCAAAATGTATTACTGAGTTGAAAGAAGTGGATTCTGGTGCATGGTTTTGAAACCGCAGTCAGAAAAAAAATCACATCCATATCAACATGTTTATAATCCCCGGGGCTGTCGTTCTGGTCAAAAAATGAAAATTCTAAAAGTTCCTGTTTTTCTGCTTTAAACTCTAGGTACACATCCTAAATGTATTACTGAGTTGAAAGAAGTGGATTCTGGTGCATGGTTTTGAAACCGCAGTCAGAAAAAAAATCACATCCATATCAACATGTTTATAACCCCCGGGGCTGTCGTTCTGGTCAAAAAATGAAAATTCTAAAAGTTCCTGTTTTTCTGCTTTAAACTCTAGGTACACATCCAAAATGTATTACTGAGTTCAAAGAAGTGGATTCTGGTGCATGGTTTTAAAACCGCAGTCAGAAAAAAAATCACATCCATATCAACATGTTTATAACCCCCGGGGCTGTCGTTTTGGTCAAAAAATGAAAATTCTAAAAGTTCAGTTTTTTCTGCTTTAAACTCTAGGTACACATCCAAAATGTATTACTGAGTTGAAAGAAGTGGATTCTGGTGCATGGTTTTGAAACCGCAGTCAGAAAAAAAAATCACATATATATCAACATTTTTATAACTCCCGGGGCTGTCGTTTTGGTCAAAAAATGAAAATTCTAAAAGTTCCTTTTTTTCTGCTTTAAACTCTAGGTACACATCCAAAATGTATTACTGAGTTGAAAGAAGTGGATTCTGGTGCATGGTTTTGAAACCGCAGTCAGAAAAAAAATCACATCCATATCAACATGTTTATAATCCCCGGGGCTGTCGTTCTGGTCAAAAAATGAAAATTCTAAAAGTTCAGTTTTTTCTGCTTTAAACTCTAGGTACACATCCTAAATGTATTACTGAGTTGAAAGAAGTGGATTCTGGTGCATGGTTTTGAAACCGCAGTCAGAAAAAAAATCACATCCATATCAACATGTTTATAACCCCCGGGGCTGTCGTTCTGGTCAAAAAATGAAAATTCTAAAAGTTCCTGTTTTTCTGCTTTAAACTCTAGGTACACATCCAAAATGTATTACTGAGTTGAAAGAAGTGGATTCTGGTGCATGGTTTTGAAACCGCAGTCAGAAAAAAAAATCACATATATATCAACATTTTTATAACTCCCGGGGCTGTCGTTTTGGTCAAAAAATGAAAATTCTAAAAGTTCCTGTTTTTCTGCTTTAAACTCTAGGTACACATCCAAAATGTATTACTGAGTTGAAAGAAGTGGATTCTGGTGCATGGTTTTGAAACCGCAGTCAGAAAAAAAATCACATCCATATCAACATGTTTATAATCCCCGGGGCTGTCGTTCTGGTCAAAAAATGAAAATTCTAAAAGTTCCTGTTTTTCTGCTTTAAACTCTAGGTACACATCCAAAATGTATTACTGAGTTGAAAGAAGTGGATTCTGGTGCATGGTTTTGAAACCGCAGTCAGAAAAGAAATCACATCCATATCAACATGTTTATAACCCCCGGGGCTGTCGTTCTGGTCAAAAAATGAAAATTCTAAAAGTTCCTGTTTTTCTGCTTTAAACTCTAGGTACACATCCAAAATGTATTACTGACTTGAAAGAAGTGCATTCTGGTGCATGGTTTTGAAACCGCAGTCAGAAAAAAATCACATCCATATCAACATGTTTATAACCCCCGGGGCTGTCGTTTTGGTCAAAAAATGAAAATTCTAAAAGTTCCTGTTTTTCTGCTTTAAACTCTAGGTACACATCCAAAATGTATTACTGAGTTGAAAGAAGTGGATTCTGGTGCATGGTTTTGAAACCGCAGTCAGAAAAAAAATCACATCCATATCAACATGTTTATATACCCCGGGGCTGTCGTTCTGGTCAAAAAATGAAAATTCTAAAAGTTCCTGTTTTTCTGCTTTAAACTCTAGGTACACATCCAAAATTTATTACTGAGTTGAAAGAAGTGGATTCTGGTGCATGGTTTTGAAACCGCAGTCAGAAAAAAAATCACAACCATATCAACATTTTTATAACCCCCGGGGCTGTCGTTTTGGTCAAAAAATGAAAATTCTAAAAGTTCAGTTTTTTCTGCTTTAAACTCTAGGTACACATCCAAAATGTATTACTGAGTTGAAAGAAGTGGATTCTGGTGCATGGTTTTGAAACCGCAGTCAGAAAAAAAAATCACATATATATCAACATTTTTATAACTCCCGGGGCTGTCGTTTTGGTCAAAAAATGAAAATTCTAAAAGTTCCTGTTTTTCTGCTTTAAACTCTAGGTACACATCCAAAATGTATTACTGAGTTGAAAGAAGTGGATTCTGGTGCATGGTTTTGAAACCGCAGTCAGAAAAAAAATCACATCCATATCAACATGTTTATAATCCCCGGGGCTGTCGTTCTGGTCAAAAAATGAAAATTCTAAAAGTTCCTGTTTTTCTGCTTTAAACTCTAGGTACACATCCAAAATGTATTACTGAGTTGAAAGAAGTGGATTCTGGTGCATGGTTTTGAAACCGCAGTCAGAAAAGAAATCACATCCATATCAACATGTTTATAACCCCCGGGGCTGTCGTTCTGGTCAAAAAATGAAAATTCTAAAAGTTCCTGTTTTTCTGCTTTAAACTCTAGGTACACATCCAAAATGTATTACTGACTTGAAAGAAGTGCATTCTGGTGCATGGTTTTGAAACCGCAGTCAGAAAAAAATCACATCCATATCAACATGTTTATAACCCCCGGGGCTGTCGTTTTGGTCAAAAAATGAAAATTCTAAAAGTTCCTGTTTTTCTGCTTTAAACTCTAGGTACACATCCAAAATGTATTACTGAGTTGAAAGAAGTGGATTCTGGTGCATGGTTTTGAAACCGCAGTCAGAAAAAAAATCACATCCATATCAACATGTTTATATACCCCGGGGCTGTCGTTCTGGTCAAAAAATGAAAATTCTAAAAGTTCCTGTTTTTCTGCTTTAAACTCTAGGTACACATCCAAAATTTATTACTGAGTTGAAAGAAGTGGATTCTGGTGCATGGTTTTGAAACCGCAGTCAGAAAAAAAATCACAACCATATCAACATTTTTATAACCCCCGGGGCTGTCGTTTTGGTCAAAAAATGAAAATTCTAAAAGTTCAGTTTTTTCTGCTTTAAACTCTAGGTACACATCCAAAATGTATTACTGAGTTGAAAGAAGTGGATTCTGGTGCATGGTTTTGAAACCGCAGTCAGAAAAAAAAATCACATATATATCAACATTTTTATAACTCCCGGGGCTGTCGTTTTGGTCAAAAAATGAAAATTCTAAAAGTTCCTGTTTTTCTGCTTTAAACTCTAGGTACACATCCAAAATGTATTACTGAGTTGAAAGAAGTGGATTCTGGTGCATGGTTTTGAAACCGCAGTCAGAAAAAAAATCACATCCATATCAACATGTTTATAACCCCCGGGGCTGTCGTTCTGGTCAAAAAATGAAAATTCTAAAAGTTCCTGTTTTTCTGCTTTAAACTCTAGGTACACATCCAAAATGTATTACTGACTTGAAAGAAGTGCATTCTGGTGCATGGTTTTGAAACCGCAGTCAGAAAAAAATCACATCCATATCAACATGTTTATAACCCCCGGGGCTGTCGTTTTGGTCAAAAAATGAAAATTCTAAAAGTTCCTGTTTTTCTGCTTTAAACTCTAGGTACACATCCAAAATGTATTACTGAGTTGAAAGAAGTGGATTCTGGTGCATGGTTTTGAAACCGCAGTCAGAAAAAAAATCACATCCATATCAACATGTTTATAACCCCCGGGGCTGTCGTTCTGGTCAAAAAATGAAAATTCTAAAAGTTCCTGTTTTTCTGCTTTAAACTCTAGGTACACATCCAAAATGTATTACTGACTTGAAAGAAGTGCATTCTGGTGCATGGTTTTGAAACCGCAGTCAGAAAAAAATCACATCCATATCAACATGTTTATAACCCCCGGGGCTGTCGTTTTGGTCAAAAAATGAAAATTCTAAAAGTTCCTGTTTTTCTGCTTTAAACTCTAGGTACACATCCAAAATGTATTACTGAGTTGAAAGAAGTGGATTCTGGTGCATGGTTTTGAAACCGCAGTCAGAAAAAAAATCACATCCATATCAACATGTTTATATACCCCGGGGCTGTCGTTCTGGTCAAAAAATGAAAATTCTAAAAGTTCCTGTTTTTCTGCTTTAAACTCTAGGTACACATCCAAAATTTATTACTGAGTTGAAAGAAGTGGATTCTGGTGCATGGTTTTGAAACCGCAGTCAGAAAAAAAATCACAACCATATCAACATTTTTATAACCCCCGGGGCTGTCGTTTTGGTCAAAAAATGAAAATTCTAAAAGTTCAGTTTTTTCTGCTTTAAACTCTAGGTACACATCCAAAATGTATTACTGAGTTGAAAGAAGTGGATTCTGGTGCATGGTTTTGAAACCGCAGTCAGAAAAAAAAATCACATATATATCAACATTTTTATAACTCCCGGGGCTGTCGTTTTGGTCAAAAAATGAAAATTCTAAAAGTTCCTGTTTTTCTGCTTTAAACTCTAGGTACACATCCAAAATGTATTACTGAGTTGAAAGAAGTGGATTCTGGTGCATGGTTTTGAAACCGCAGTCAGAAAAAAAATCACATCCATATCAACATGTTTATAACCCCCGGGGCTGTCGTTCTGGTCAAAAAATGAAAATTCTAAAAGTTCCTGTTTTTCTGCTTTAAACTCTAGGTACACATCCAAAATGTATTACTGACTTGAAAGAAGTGCATTCTGGTGCATGGTTTTGAAACCGCAGTCAGAAAAAAATCACATCCATATCAACATGTTTATAACCCCCGGGGCTGTCGTTTTGGTCAAAAAATGAAAATTCTAAAAGTTCCTGTTTTTCTGCTTTAAACTCTAGGTACACATCCAAAATGTATTACTGAGTTGAAAGAAGTGGATTCTGGTGCATGGTTTTGAAACCGCAGTCAGAAAAAAAATCACATCCATATCAACATGTTTATAACCCCCGGGGCTGTCGTTCTGGTCAAAAAATGAAAATTCTAAAAGTTCCTGTTTTTCTGCTTTAAACTCTAGGTACACATCCAAAATTTATTACTGAGTTGAAAGAAGTGGATTCTGGTGCATGGTTTTGAAACCGCAGTCAGAAAAAAAATCACAACCATATCAACATTTTTATAACCCCCGGGGCTGTCGTTTTGGTCAAAAAATGAACATTCTAAAAGTTCCGGTTTTTCTGCTTTAAACTCTAGGTACACATCCAAAATGTATTACTGAGTTGAAAGAAGTGGATTCTGGTGCATGGTTTTGAAACCGCAGTCAGAAAAAAAATCACATCCATATCAACATGTTTATAACCCCCGGGGCTGTCGTTTTGGTCAAAAAATGAAAATTCTAAAAGTTCAGTTTTTTCTGCTTTAAACTCTAGGTACACATCCAAAATGTATTACTGAGTTGAAAGAAGTGGATTCTGGTGCATGGTTTTGAAACCGCAGTCAGAAAAAAAAATCACATATATATCAACATTTTTATAACTCCCGGGGCTGTCGTTTTGGTCAAAAAATGAAAATTCTAAAAGTTCCTGTTTTTCTGCTTTAAACTCTAGGTACACATCCAAAATGTATTACTGACTTGAAAGAAGTGGATTCTGGTGCATGGTTTTGAAACCGCAGTCAGAAAAAAAAATCACATATATATCAACATTTTTATAACTCCCGGGGCTGTCGTTTTGGTCAAAAAATGAAAATTCTAAAAGTTCCTGTTTTTCTGCTTTAAACTCTAGGTACACATCCAAAATGTATTACTGAGTTGAAAGAAGTGAATTCTGGTGCATGGTTTTGAAACTGCAGTCAGAAAAAAAATCACATCCATATCAACATTTTTATAACCCCCGGGGCTGTCGTTTTGGTCAAAAAATGAAAATTCTAAAAGTTCAGTTTTTTCTGCTTTAAACTCTAGGTACACATCCAAAATGTATTACTGACTTGAAAGAAGTGGATTCTGGTGCATGGTTTTGAAACCGCAGTCAGAAAAAAAAATCACATATATATCAACATTTTTATAACTCCCGGGGCTGTCGTTTTGGTCAAAACATGAAAATTCTAAAAGTTCCTGTTTTTCTGCTTTAAACTCTAGGTACACATCCAAAATGTATTACTGAGTTGAAAGAAGTGGATTCTGGTGCATGGTTTTGAAACCGCAGTCAGAAAAAAAATCACATCCATATCAACATGTTTATAACCCCCGGCGCTGTCGTTTTGGTCAAAAAATGAAAATTCTAAAAGTTCCTGTTTTTCTGCTTTAAACTCTAGGTACACATCCAAAATGTATTACTGAGTTGAAAGAAGTGGATTCTGGTGCATGGTTTTGAAACCGCAGTCAGAAAAAAAATTACATCCATATCAACATGTTTATAACCCCCGGGGCTGTCGTTCTGGTCAAAAAATGAAAATTCTAAAAGTTCCTGTTTTTCTGCTTTAAACTCTAGGTACACATCCAAAATGTATTACTGACTTGAAAGAAGTGCATTCTGGTGCATGGTTTTGAAACCGCAGTCAGAAAAAAAATCACAACCATATCAACATGTTTATATCCCCCGGAGCTGTCGTTTTGGTCAAAAAATGAAAATTCTAAAAGTTCCTGTTTTTCTGCTTTAAACTCTAGGTACACATCCAAAATGTATTACTGAGTTGAAAGAAGTGGATTCTGGTGCATGGTTTTGAAACTGCAGTCAGAAAAAAAATCACATCCATATCAACATTTTTATAACCCCCGGGGCTGTCGTTTTGGTCAAAAAATGAAAATTCTAAAAGTTCAGTTTTTTCTGCTTTAAACTCTAGGTACACATCCAAAATGTATTACTGACTTGAAAGAAGTGGATTCTGGTGCATGGTTTTGAAACCGCAGTCAGAAAAAAAAATCACATATATATCAACATGTTTATAACCCCCGGGGCTGTCGTTCTGGTCAAAAAATGAAAATTCTAAAAGTTCCTGTTTTTCTGCTTTAAACTCTAGGTACACATCCAAAATGTATTACTGACTTGAAAGAAGTGCATTCTGGTGCATGGTTTTGAAACCGCAGTCAGAAAAAAAATCACAACCATATCAACATGTTTATAACCCCCGGGGCTGTCGTTTTGGTCAAAAAATGACAATTCTAAAAGTTCAGTTTTTTCTGCTTTAAACTCTAGGTACACATCCAAAATGTATTACTGAGTTGAAAGAAGTGGATTCTGGTGCATGGTTTTGAAACCGCAGTCAGAAAAGAAAATCACATATATATCAACATTTTTATAACTCCCGGGGCTGTCGTTTTGGTCAAAAAATGAAAATTCTAAAAGTTCCTGTTTTTTCTGCTTTAAACTCTAGGTACACATCCAAAATGTATTACTGACTTGAAAGAAGTGGATTCTGGTGCATGGTTTTGAAACCGCAGTCAGAAAAAAAATCACATCCATATCAACATGTTTATAACCCCCGGGGCTGTCGTTTTGGTCAAAAAATGAAAATTCTAAAAGTTCCGGTTTTTCTGCTTTAACCTCTAGGTACACATCCAAAATGTATTACTGAGTTGAAAGAAGTGGATTCTGGTGCATGGTTTTGAAACCGCAGTCAGAAAAAAAATCACATCCATATCAACATGTTTATAATCCCCGGGGCTGTCGTTTTGGTCAAAAAATGAAAATTCTAAAAGTTCCTGTTTTTCTGCTTTAAACTCTAGGTACACATCCAAAATGTATTACTGAGTTGAAAGAAGTGGATTCTGGTGCATGGTTTTGAAACCGCAGTCAGAAAAAAAATCACATCCATATCAACATGTTTATAATCCCCGGGGCTGTCGTTCTGGTCAAAAAATGAAAATTCTAAAAGTTCCTGTTTTTCTGCTTTAAACTCTAGGTACACATCCAAAATGTATTACTGAGTTGAAAGAAGTGGATTCTGGTGCATGGTTTTGAAACCGCAGTCAGAAAAAAAATCACATCCATATCAAAATGTTTATAACCCCCGGGGCTGTCGTTCTGGTCAAAAAATGAAAATTCTAAAAGTTCCTGTTTTTCTGCTTTAAACTCTAGGTACACATCCAAAATGTATTACTGACTTGAAAGAAGTGCATTCTGGTGCATGGTTTTGAAACCGCAGTCAGAAAAAAATCACATCCATATCAACATGTTTATAACCCCCGGGGCTGTCGTTTTGGTCAAAAAATGAAAATTCTAAAAGTTCCTGTTTTTCTGCTTTAAACTCTAGGTACACATCCAAAATGTATTACTGAGTTGAAAGAAGTGGATTCTGGTGCATGGTTTTGAAACCGCAGTCAGAAAAAAAATCACATCCATATCAACATGTTTATAACCCCCGGGGCTGTCGTTCTGGTCAAAAAATGAAAATTCTAAAAGTTCCTGTTTTTCTGCTTTAAACTCTAGGTACACATCCAAAATGTATTACTGAGTTGAAAGAAGTGGATTCTGGTGCATGGTTTTGAAACCGCAGTCAGAAAAAAAATCACATCCATATCAACATGTTTATAACCCCCGGGGCTGTCGTTCTGGTCAAAAAATGAAAATTCTAAAAGTTCCTGTTTTTCTGCTTTAAACTCTAGGTACACATCCAAAATGTATTACTGAGTTGAAAGAAGTGGATTCTGGTGCATGGTTTTGAAACTGCAGTCAGAAAAAAAATCACATCCATATCAACATTTTTATAACCCCCGGGGCTGTCGTTTTGGTCAAAAAATGAAAATTCTAAAAGTTCAGTTTTTTCTGCTTTAAACTCTAGGTACACATCCAAAATGTATTACTGACTTGAAAGAAGTGGATTCTGGTGCATGGTTTTGAAACCGCAGTCAGAAAAAAAAATCACATATATATCAACATGTTTATAACCCCCGGGGCTGTCGTTCTGGTCAAAAAATGAAAATTCTAAAAGTTCCTGTTTTTCTGCTTTAAACTCTAGGTACACATCCAAAATGTATTACTGACTTGAAAGAAGTGCATTCTGGTGCATGGTTTTGAAACCGCAGTCAGAAAAAAAATCACAACCATATCAACATGTTTATAACCCCCGGGGCTGTCGTTTTGGTCAAAAAATGACAATTCTAAAAGTTCAGTTTTTTCTGCTTTAAACTCTAGGTACACATCCAAAATGTATTACTGAGTTGAAAGAAGTGGATTCTGGTGCATGGTTTTGAAACCGCAGTCAGAAAAGAAAATCACATATATATCAACATTTTTATAACTCCCGGGGCTGTCGTTTTGGTCAAAAAATGAAAATTCTAAAAGTTCCTGTTTTTTCTGCTTTAAACTCTAGGTACACATCCAAAATGTATTACTGACTTGAAAGAAGTGGATTCTGGTGCATGGTTTTGAAACCGCAGTCAGAAAAAAAATCACATCCATATCAACATGTTTATAACCCCCGGGGCTGTCGTTTTGGTCAAAAAATGAAAATTCTAAAAGTTCCGGTTTTTCTGCTTTAACCTCTAGGTACACATCCAAAATGTATTACTGAGTTGAAAGAAGTGGATTCTGGTGCATGGTTTTGAAACCGCAGTCAGAAAAAAAATCACATCCATATCAACATGTTTATAACCCCCGGGGCTGTCGTTTTGGTCAAAAAATGAAAATTCTAAAAGTTCCTGTTTTTCTGCTTTAAACTCTAGGTACACATCCAAAATGTATTACTGAGTTGAAAGAAGTGGATTCTGGTGCATGGTTTTGAAACCGCAGTCAGAAAAAAAATCACATCCATATCAACATGTTTATAATCCCCGGGGCTGTCGTTCTGGTCAAAAAATGAAAATTCTAAAAGTTCCTGTTTTTCTGCTTTAAACTCTAGGTACACATCCAAAATGTATTACTGAGTTGAAAGAAGTGGATTCTGGTGCATGGTTTTGAAACCGCAGTCAGAAAAAAATCACATCCATATCAAAATGTTTATAACCCCCGGGGCTGTCGTTCTGGTCAAAAAATGAAAATTCTAAAAGTTCCTGTTTTTCTGCTTTAAACTCTAGGTACACATCCAAAATGTATTACTGACTTGAAAGAAGTGCATTCTGGTGCATGGTTTTGAAACCGCAGTCAGAAAAAAATCACATCCATATCAACATGTTTATAACCCCCGGGGCTGTCGTTTTGGTCAAAAAATGAAAATTCTAAAAGTTCCTGTTTTTCTGCTTTAAACTCTAGGTACACATCCAAAATGTATTACTGAGTTGAAAGAAGTGGATTCTGGTGCATGGTTTTGAAACCGCAGTCAGAAAAAAAATCACATCCATATCAACATGTTTATAACCCCCGGGGCTGTCGTTCTGGTCAAAAAATGAAAATTCTAAAAGTTCCTGTTTTTCTGCTTTAAACTCTAGGTACACATCCAAAATGTATTACTGAGTTGAAAGAAGTGGATTCTGGTGCATGGTTTTGAAACCGCAGTCAGAAAAAAAATCACATCCATATCAACATGTTTATAACCCCCGGGGCTGTCGTTCTGGTCAAAAAATGAAAATTCTAAAAGTTCCTGTTTTTCTGCTTTAAACTCTAGGTACACATCCAAAATGTATTACTGAGTTGAAAGAAGTGGATTCTGGTGCATGGTTTTGAAACCGCAGTCAGAAAAAAAATCACAACCATATCAACATTTTTATAACCCCCGGGGCTGTCGTTTTGGTCAAAAAATGAACATTCTAAAAGTTCCGTTTTTTCTGCTTTAAACTCTAGGTACACATCCAAAATGTATTACTGAGTTGAAAGAAGTGGATTCTGGTGCATGGTTTTGAAACCAAAGTCAGAAAAAAAATCACATCCATATCAACATTTTTATAACCCCCGGGTCTGTCGTTTTAGTCAAAAAATGAAAATTCTAAAAGTTCCGTTTTTTCTGCTTTAAACTCTAGGTACACATCCAAAATGTATTACTGAGTTGAAAGAAGTGGATTCTGGTGCATGGTTTTGAAACCGCAGTCAGAAAAAAAATCACATCCATATCAACATGTTTATAACCCCCGGGGCTGTCGTTTTGGTCAAAAAATGAAAATTCTAAAAGTTCAGTTTTTTCTGCTTTAAACTCTAGGTACACATCCAAAATGTATTACTGAGTTGAAAGAAGTGGATTCTGGTGCATGGTTTTGAAACCGCAGTCAGAAAAAAAAATCACATATATATCAACATTTTTATAACTCCCGGGGCTGTCGTTTTGGTCAAAAAATGAAAATTCTAAAAGTTCCTGTTTTTCTGCTTTAAGCTCTAGGTACACATCCAAAATGTATTACTGACTTGAAAGAAGTGGATTCTGGTGCATGGTTTTGAAACCGCAGTCAGAAAAAAAATCACATCCATATCAACATGTTTATAACCCCCGGGGCTGTCTTTCTGGTCAAAAAATGAAAATTCTAAAAGTTCCTGTTTTTCTGCTTTAAACTCTAGGTACACATCCAAAATGTATTACTGACTTGAAAGAAGTGCATTCTGGTGCATGGTTTTGAAACCGCAGTCAGAAAAAAATCACATCCATATCAACATGTTTATAACCCCCGGGGCTGTCGTTTTGGTCAAAAAATGAAAATTCTAAAAGTTCCTGTTTTTTCTGCTTTAAACTCTAGGTACACATCCAAAATGTATTACTGAGTTGAAAGAAGTGGATTCTGGTGCATGGTTTTGAAACCGCAGTCAGAAAAAAAATCACATCCATATCAACATGTTTATAACCCCCGGGGCTGTCTTTCTGGTCAAAAAATGAAAATTCTAAAAGTTCCTGTTTTTCTGCTTTAAACTCTAGGTACACATCCAAAATGTATTACTGACTTGAAAGAAGTGCATTCTGGTGCATGGTTTTGAAACCGCAGTCAGAAAAAAATCACATCCATATCAACATGTTTATAACCCCCGGGGCTGTCGTTTTGGTCAAAAAATGAAAATTCTAAAAGTTCCTGTTTTTCTGCTTTAAACTCTAGGTACACATCCAAAATGTATTACTGAGTTGAAAGAAGTGGATTCTGGTGCATGGTTTTGAAACCGCAGTCAGAAAAAAAATCACATCCATATCAACATGTTTATAACCCCCGGGGCTGTCGTTCTGGTCAAAAAATGAAAATTCTAAAAGTTCCTGTTTTTCTGCTTTAAACTCTAGGTACACATCCAAAATTTATTACTGAGTTGAAAGAAGTGGATTCTGGTGCATGGTTTTGAAACCGCAGTCAGAAAAAAAATCACAACCATATCAACATTTTTATAACCCCCGGGGCTGTCGTTTTGGTCAAAAAATGAACATTCTAAAAGTTCCGGTTTTTCTGCTTTAAACTCTAGGTACACATCCAAAATGTATTACTGAGTTGAAAGAAGTGGATTCTGGTGCATGGTTTTTAAACCAAAGTCAGAAAAAAAATCACATCCATATCAACATTTTTATAACCCCCGGGTCTGTCGTTTTAGTCAAAAAATGAAAATTCTAAAAGTTCCGTTTTTTCTGCTTTAAACTCTAGGTACACATCCAAAATGTATTACTGAGTTGAAAGAAGTGGATTCTGGTGCATGGTTTTAAAACCGCAGTCAGAAAAAAAATCACATCCATATCAACATGTTTATAACCCCCGGGGCTGTCGTTTTGGTCAAAAAATGAAAATTCTAAAAGTTCCTGTTTTTTCTGCTTTAAACTCTAGGTACACATCCAAAATGTATTACTGACTTGAAAGAAGTGGATTCTGGTGCATGGTTTTGAAACCGCAGTCAGAAAAAAAATCACATCCATATCAACATGTTTATAACCCCCGGGGCTGTCGTTTTGGTCAAAAAATGAAAATTCTAAAAGTTCCGGTTTTTCTGCTTTAACCTCTAGGTACACATCCAAAATGTATTACTGAGTTGAAAGAAGTGGATTCTGGTGCATGGTTTTGAAACCGCAGTCAGAAAAAAAATCACATCCATATCAACATGTTTATAACCCCCGGGGCTGTCGTTTTGGTCAAAAAATGAAAATTCTAAAAGTTCCTGTTTTTCTGCTTTAAACTCTAGGTACACATCCAAAATGTATTACTGACTTGAAAGAAGTGCATTCTGGTGCATGGTTTTGAAACCGCAGTCAGAAAAAAATCACATCCATATCAACATGTTTATAACCCCCGGGGCTGTCGTTTTGGTCAAAAAATGAAAATTCTAAAAGTTCCTGTTTTTCTGCTTTAAACTCTAGGTACACATCCAAAATGTATTACTGAGTTGAAAGAAGTGGATTCTGGTGCATGGTTTTGAAACCGCAGTCAGAAAAAAAATCACATCCATATCAACATGTTTATAACCCCCGGGGCTGTCGTTCTGGTCAAAAAATGAAAATTCTAAAAGTTCCTGTTTTTCTGCTTTAAACTCTAGGTACACATCCAAAATGTATTACTGAGTTGAAAGAAGTGGATTCTGGTGCATGGTTTTGAAACCGCAGTCAGAAAAAAAATCACATCCATATCAACATGTTTATAACCCCCGGGGCTGTCGTTCTGGTCAAAAAATGAAAATTCTAAAAGTTCCTGTTTTTCTGCTTTAAACTCTAGGTACACATCCAAAATGTATTACTGAGTTGAAAGAAGTGGATTCTGGTGCATGGTTTTGAAACCGCAGTCAGAAAAAAAATCACAACCATATCAACATTTTTATAACCCCCGGGGCTGTCGTTTTGGTCAAAAAATGAACATTCTAAAAGTTCCGTTTTTTCTGCTTTAAACTCTAGGTACACATCCAAAATGTATTACTGAGTTGAAAGAAGTGGATTCTGGTGCATGGTTTTGAAACCAAAGTCAGAAAAAAAATCACATCCATATCAACATTTTTATAACCCCCGGGTCTGTCGTTTTAGTCAAAAAATGAAAATTCTAAAAGTTCCGTTTTTTCTGCTTTAAACTCTAGGTACACATCCAAAATGTATTACTGAGTTGAAAGAAGTGGATTCTGGTGCATGGTTTTGAAACCGCAGTCAGAAAAAAAATCACATCCATATCAACATGTTTATAACCCCCGGGGCTGTCGTTTTGGTCAAAAAATGAAAATTCTAAAAGTTCAGTTTTTTCTGCTTTAAACTCTAGGTACACATCCAAAATGTATTACTGAGTTGAAAGAAGTGGATTCTGGTGCATGGTTTTGAAACCGCAGTCAGAAAAAAAAATCACATATATATCAACATTTTTATAACTCCCGGGGCTGTCGTTTTGGTCAAAAAATGAAAATTCTAAAAGTTCCTGTTTTTCTGCTTTAAGCTCTAGGTACACATCCAAAATGTATTACTGACTTGAAAGAAGTGGATTCTGGTGCATGGTTTTGAAACCGCAGTCAGAAAAAAAATCACATCCATATCAACATGTTTATAACCCCCGGGGCTGTCTTTCTGGTCAAAAAATGAAAATTCTAAAAGTTCCTGTTTTTCTGCTTTAAACTCTAGGTACACATCCAAAATGTATTACTGACTTGAAAGAAGTGCATTCTGGTGCATGGTTTTGAAACCGCAGTCAGAAAAAAATCACATCCATATCAACATGTTTATAACCCCCGGGGCTGTCGTTTTGGTCAAAAAATGAAAATTCTAAAAGTTCCTGTTTTTCTGCTTTAAACTCTAGGTACACATCCAAAATGTATTACTGAGTTGAAAGAAGTGGATTCTGGTGCATGGTTTTGAAACCGCAGTCAGAAAAAAAATCACATCCATATCAACATGTTTATAACCCCCGGGGCTGTCTTTCTGGTCAAAAAATGAAAATTCTAAAAGTTCCTGTTTTTCTGCTTTAAACTCTAGGTACACATCCAAAATGTATTACTGACTTGAAAGAAGTGCATTCTGGTGCATGGTTTTGAAACCGCAGTCAGAAAAAAATCACATCCATATCAACATGTTTATAACCCCCGGGGCTGTCGTTTTGGTCAAAAAATGAAAATTCTAAAAGTTCCTGTTTTTCTGCTTTAAACTCTAGGTACACATCCAAAATGTATTACTGAGTTGAAAGAAGTGGATTCTGGTGCATGGTTTTGAAACCGCAGTCAGAAAAAAAATCACATCCATATCCACATGTTTATAACCCCCGGGGCTGTCGTTCTGGTCAAAAAATGAAAATTCTAAAAGTTCCTGTTTTTCTGCTTTAAACTCTAGGTACACATCCAAAATTTATTACTGAGTTGAAAGAAGTGGATTCTGGTGCATGGTTTTGAAACCGCAGTCAGAAAAAAAATCACAACCATATCAACATTTTTATAACCCCCGGGGCTGTCGTTTTGGTCAAAAAATGAACATTCTAAAAGTTCCGGTTTTTCTGCTTTAAACTCTAGGTACACATCCAAAATGTATTACTGAGTTGAAAGAAGTGGATTCTGGTGCATGGTTTTTAAACCAAAGTCAGAAAAAAAATCACATCCATATCAACATTTTTATAACCCCCGGGTCTGTCGTTTTAGTCAAAAAATGAAAATTCTAAAAGTTCCGTTTTTTCTGCTTTAAACTCTAGGTACACATCCAAAATGTATTACTGAGTTGAAAGAAGTGGATTCTGGTGCATGGTTTTAAAACCGCAGTCAGAAAAAAAATCACATCCATATCAACATGTTTATAACCCCCGGGGCTGTCGTTTTGGTCAAAAAATGAAAATTCTAAAAGTTCCTGTTTTTTCTGCTTTAAACTCTAGGTACACATCCAAAATGTATTACTGACTTGAAAGAAGTGGATTCTGGTGCATGGTTTTGAAACCGCAGTCAGAAAAAAAATCACATCCATATCAACATGTTTATAACCCCCGGGGCTGTCGTTTTGGTCAAAAAATGAAAATTCTAAAAGTTCCGGTTTTTCTGCTTTAACCTCTAGGTACACATCCAAAATGTATTACTGAGTTGAAAGAAGTGGATTCTGGTGCATGGTTTTGAAACCGCAGTCAGAAAAAAAATCACATCCATATCAACATGTTTATAACCCCCGGGGCTGTCGTTTTGGTCAAAAAATGAAAATTCTAAAAGTTCCGGTTTTTCTGCTTTAACCTCTAGGTACACATCCAAAATGTATTACTGAGTTGAAAGAAGTGGATTCTGGTGCATGGTTTTGAAACCGCAGTCAGAAAAAAAATCACATCCATATCAACATGTTTATAACCCCCGGGGCTGTCGTTTTGGTCAAAAAATGAAAATTCTAAAAGTTCCTGTTTTTCTGCTTTAAACTCTAGGTACACATCCAAAATGTATTACTGAGTTGAAAGAAGTGGATTCTGGTGCATGGTTTTGAAACCGCAGTCAGAAAAAAAATCACATCCATATCAACATGTTTATAATCCCCGGGGCTGTCGTTCTGGTCAAAAAATGAAAATTCTAAAAGTTCCTGTTTTTCTGCTTTAAACTCTAGGTACACATCCAAAATGTATTACTGAGTTGAAAGAAGTGGATTCTGGTGCATGGTTTTGAAACCGCAGTCAGAAAAAAAATCACATCCATATCAAAATGTTTATAACCCCCGGGGCTGTCGTTCTGGTCAAAAAATGAAAATTCTAAAAGTTCCTGTTTTTCTGCTTTAAACTCTAGGTACACATCCAAAATGTATTACTGACTTGAAAGAAGTGCATTCTGGTGCATGGTTTTGAAACCGCAGTCAGAAAAAAATCACATCCATATCAACATGTTTATAACCCCCGGGGCTGTCGTTTTGGTCAAAAAATGAAAATTCTAAAAGTTCCTGTTTTTCTGCTTTAAACTCTAGGTACACATCCAAAATGTATTACTGAGTTGAAAGAAGTGGATTCTGGTGCATGGTTTTGAAACCGCAGTCAGAAAAAAAATCACATCCATATCAACATGTTTATAACCCCCGGGGCTGTCGTTCTGGTCAAAAAATGAAAATTCTAAAAGTTCCTGTTTTTCTGCTTTAAACTCTAGGTACACATCCAAAATGTATTACTGAGTTGAAAGAAGTGGATTCTGGTGCATGGTTTTGAAACCGCAGTCAGAAAAAAAATCACATCCATATCAACATGTTTATAACCCCCGGGGCTGTCGTTCTGGTCAAAAAATGAAAATTCTAAAAGTTCCTGTTTTTCTGCTTTAAACTCTAGGTACACATCCAAAATGTATTACTGAGTTGAAAGAAGTGGATTCTGGTGCATGGTTTTGAAACCGCAGTCAGAAAAAAAATCACAACCATATCAACATTTTTATAACCCCCGGGGCTGTCGTTTTGGTCAAAAAATGAACATTCTAAAAGTTCCGTTTTTTCTGCTTTAAACTCTAGGTACACATCCAAAATGTATTACTGAGTTGAAAGAAGTGGATTCTGGTGCATGGTTTTGAAACCAAAGTCAGAAAAAAAATCACATCCATATCAACATTTTTATAACCCCCGGGTCTGTCGTTTTAGTCAAAAAATGAAAATTCTAAAAGTTCCGTTTTTTCTGCTTTAAACTCTAGGTACACATCCAAAATGTATTACTGAGTTGAAAGAAGTGGATTCTGGTGCATGGTTTTGAAACCGCAGTCAGAAAAAAAATCACATCCATATCAACATGTTTATAACCCCCGGGGCTGTCGTTTTGGTCAAAAAATGAAAATTCTAAAAGTTCAGTTTTTTCTGCTTTAAACTCTAGGTACACATCCAAAATGTATTACTGAGTTGAAAGAAGTGGATTCTGGTGCATGGTTTTGAAACCGCAGTCAGAAAAAAAAATCACATATATATCAACATTTTTATAACTCCCGGGGCTGTCGTTTTGGTCAAAAAATGAAAATTCTAAAAGTTCCTGTTTTTCTGCTTTAAGCTCTAGGTACACATCCAAAATGTATTACTGACTTGAAAGAAGTGGATTCTGGTGCATGGTTTTGAAACCGCAGTCAGAAAAAAAATCACATCCATATCAACATGTTTATAACCCCCGGGGCTGTCTTTCTGGTCAAAAAATGAAAATTCTAAAAGTTCCTGTTTTTCTGCTTTAAACTCTAGGTACACATCCAAAATGTATTACTGACTTGAAAGAAGTGCATTCTGGTGCATGGTTTTGAAACCGCAGTCAGAAAAAAATCACATCCATATCAACATGTTTATAACCCCCGGGGCTGTCGTTTTGGTCAAAAAATGAAAATTCTAAAAGTTCCTGTTTTTCTGCTTTAAACTCTAGGTACACATCCAAAATGTATTACTGAGTTGAAAGAAGTGGATTCTGGTGCATGGTTTTGAAACCGCAGTCAGAAAAAAAATCACATCCATATCAACATGTTTATAACCCCCGGGGCTGTCTTTCTGGTCAAAAAATGAAAATTCTAAAAGTTCCTGTTTTTCTGCTTTAAACTCTAGGTACACATCCAAAATGTATTACTGACTTGAAAGAAGTGCATTCTGGTGCATGGTTTTGAAACCGCAGTCAGAAAAAAATCACATCCATATCAACATGTTTATAACCCCCGGGGCTGTCGTTTTGGTCAAAAAATGAAAATTCTAAAAGTTCCTGTTTTTCTGCTTTAAACTCTAGGTACACATCCAAAATGTATTACTGAGTTGAAAGAAGTGGATTCTGGTGCATGGTTTTGAAACCGCAGTCAGAAAAAAAATCACATCCATATCAACATGTTTATAACCCCCGGGGCTGTCGTTCTGGTCAAAAAATGAAAATTCTAAAAGTTCCTGTTTTTCTGCTTTAAACTCTAGGTACACATCCAAAATTTATTACTGAGTTGAAAGAAGTGGATTCTGGTGCATGGTTTTGAAACCGCAGTCAGAAAAAAAATCACAACCATATCAACATTTTTATAACCCCCGGGGCTGTCGTTTTGGTCAAAAAATGAACATTCTAAAAGTTCCGGTTTTTCTGCTTTAAACTCTAGGTACACATCCAAAATGTATTACTGAGTTGAAAGAAGTGGATTCTGGTGCATGGTTTTTAAACCAAAGTCAGAAAAAAAATCACATCCATATCAACATTTTTATAACCCCCGGGTCTGTCGTTTTAGTCAAAAAATGAAAATTCTAAAAGTTCCGTTTTTTCTGCTTTAAACTCTAGGTACACATCCAAAATGTATTACTGAGTTGAAAGAAGTGGATTCTGGTGCATGGTTTTAAAACCGCAGTCAGAAAAAAAATCACATCCATATCAACATGTTTATAACCCCCGGGGCTGTCGTTTTGGTCAAAAAATGAAAATTCTAAAAGTTCAGTTTTTTCTGCTTTAAACTCTAGGTACACATCCAAAATGTATTACTGAGTTGAAAGAAGTGGATTCTGGTGCATGGTTTTGAAACCGCAGTCAGAAAAAAAAAATCACATATATATCAACATTTTTATAACTCCCGGGGCTGTCGTTCTGGTCAAAAAAATGAAAATTCTAAAAGTTCCTGTTTTTCTGCTTTAAACTCTAGGTACACATCCAAAATGTATTACTGAGTTGAAAGAAGTGGATTCTGGTGCATGGTTTTGAAACCGCAGTCAGAAAAAAAATCACATCCATATCAACATGTTTATAATCCCCGGGGCTGTCGTTCTGGTCAAAAAATGAAAATTCTAAAAGTTCCTGTTTTTCTGCTTTAAACTCTAGGTACACATCCAAAATGTATCACTGAGTTGAAAGAAGTGGATTCTGGTGCATGGTTTTGAAACCGCAGTCAGAAAAAAAATCACATCCATATCAACATGTTTATAACCCCCGGGGCTGTCGTTCTGGTCAAAAAATGAAAATTCTAAAAGTTCCTGTTTTTCTGCTTTAAACTCTAGGTACACATCCAAAATGTATTACTGAGTTGAAAGAAGTGGATTCTGGTGCATGGTTTTGAAACCGCAGTCAGAAAAAAAAATCACATATATATCAACATTTTTATAACTCCCGGGGCTGTCGTTTTGGTCAAAAAATGAAAATTCTAAAAGTTCCTGTTTTTCTGCTTTAAACTCTAGGTACACATCCAAAATGTATTACTGAGTTGAAAGAAGTGGATTCTGGTGCATGGTTTTGAAACCGCAGTCAGAAAAAAAATCACATCCATATCAACATGTTTATAATCCCCGGGGCTGTCGTTCTGGTCAAAAAATGAAAATTCTAAAAGTTCCTGTTTTTCTGCTTTAAACTCTAGGTACACATCCAAAATGTATTACTGAGTTGAAAGAAGTGGATTCTGGTGCATGGTTTTGAAACCGCAGTCAGAAAAAAAAATCACATATATATCAACATTTTTATAACTCCCGGGGCTGTCGTTTTGGTCAAAAAATGAAAATTCTAAAAGTTCCTGTTTTTCTGCTTTAAACTCTAGGTACACATCCAAAATGTATTACTGAGTTGAAAGAAGTGGATTCTGGTGCATGGTTTTGATACCGCAGTCAGAAAAAAAATCACAACCATATCAACATTTTTATAACCCCCGGGGCTGTCGTTTTGGTCAAAAAATGAACATTCTAAAAGTTCCGGTTTTTCTGCTTTAAACTCTAGGTACACATCCAAAATGTATTACTGAGTTGAAAGAAGTGGATTCTGGTGCATGGTTTTGAAACCAAAGTCAGAAAAAAAATCACATCCATATCAACATTTTTATAACCCCCGGGTCTGTCGTTTTAGTCAAAAAATGAAAATTCTAAAAGTTCCGTTTTTTCTGCTTTAAACTCTAGGTACACATCCAAAATGTATTACTGAGTTGAAAGAAGTGGATTCTGGTGCATGGTTTTAAAACCGCAGTCAGAAAAAAAATCACATCCATATCAACATGTTTATAACCCCCGGGGCTGTCGTTTTGGTCAAAAAATGAAAATTCTAAAAGTTCAGTTTTTTCTGCTTTAAACTCTAGGTACACATCCAAAATGTATTACTGAGTTGAAAGAAGTGGATTCTGGTGCATGGTTTTGAAACCGCAGTCAGAAAAAAAAATCACATATATATCAACATTTTTATAACTCCCGGGGCTGTCGTTTTGGTCAAAAAATGAAAATTCTAAAAGTTCCTGTTTTTCTGCTTTAAACTCTAGGTACACATCCAAAATGTATTACTGAGTTGAAAGAAGTGGATTCTGGTGCATGGTTTTGAAACCGCAGTCAGAAAAAAAATCACATCCATATCAACATGTTTATAATCCCCGGGGCTGTCGTTCTGGTCAAAAAATGAAAATTCTAAAAGTTCCTGTTTTTCTGCTTTAAACTCTAGGTACACATCCAAAATGTATTACTGAGTTGAAAGAAGTGGATTCTGGTGCATGGTTTTGAAACCGCAGTCAGAAAAAAAATCACATCCATATCAACATGTTTATAACCCCCGGGGCTGTCGTTCTGGTCAAAAAATGAAAATTCTAAAAGTTCCTGTTTTTCTGCTTTAAACTCTAGGTACACATCCAAAATGTATTACTGAGTTGAAAGAAGTGGATTCTGGTGCATGGTTTTGAAACCGCAGTCAGAAAAAAAAATCACATATATATCAACATTTTTATAACTCCCGGGGCTGTCGTTTTGGTCAAAAAATGAAAATTCTAAAAGTTCCTGTTTTTCTGCTTTAAACTCTAGGTACACATCCAAAATGTATTACTGAGTTGAAAGAAGTGGATTCTGGTGCATGGTTTTGAAACCGCAGTCAGAAAAAAAAATCACATATATATCAACATTTTTATAACTCCCGGGGCTGTCGTTTTGGTCAAAAAATGAAAATTCTAAAAGTTCCTGTTTTTCTGCTTTAAACTCTAGGTACACATCCAAAATGTATTACTGAGTTGAAAGAAGTGGATTCTGGTGCATGGTTTTGAAACCGCAGTCAGAAAAAAAATCACAACCATATCAACATTTTTATAACCCCCGGGGCTGTCGTTTTGGTCAAAAAATGAACATTCTAAAAGTTCCGGTTTTTCTGCTTTAAACTCTAGGTACACATCCAAAATGTATTACTGAGTTGAAAGAAGTGGATTCTGGTGCATGGTTTTGAAACCAAAGTCAGAAAAAAAATCACATCCATATCAACATTTTTATAACCCCCGGGTCTGTCGTTTTAGTCAAAAAATGAAAATTCTAAAAGTTCCGTTTTTTCTGCTTTAAACTCTAGGTACACATCCAAAATGTATTACTGAGTTGAAAGAAGTGGATTCTGGTGCATGGTTTTAAAACCGCAGTCAGAAAAAAAATCACATCCATATCAACATGTTTATAACCCCCGGGGCTGTCGTTTTGGTCAAAAAATGAAAATTCTAAAAGTTCCGTTTTTTCTGCTTTAAACTCTAGGTACACATCCAAAATGTATTACTGAGTTGAAAGAAGTGGATTCTGGTGCATGGTTTTGAAACCGCAGTCAGAAAAAAAAATTACATATATATCAACATTTTTATAACTCCCGGGGCTGTCGTTTTGGTCAAAAAATGAAAATTCTAAAAGTTCCTGTTTTTCTGCTTTAAACTCTAGGTACACATCCAAAATGTATTACTGAGTTGAAAGAAGTGGATTCTGGTGCATGGTTTTGAAACCGCAGTCAGAAAAAAAATCACATCCATATCAACATGTTTATAATCCCCGGGGCTGTCGTTCTGGTCAAAAAATGAAAATTCTAAAAGTTCCTGTTTTTCTGCTTTAAACTCTAGGTACACATCCAAAATGTATTACTGAGTTGAAAGAAGTGGATTCTGGTGCATGGTTTTGAAACCGCAGTCAGAAAAAAAATCACATCCATATCAACATGTTTATAACCCCCGGGGCTGTCGTTCTGGTCAAAAAATGAAAATTCTAAAAGTTCCTGTTTTTCTGCTTTAAACTCTAGGTACACATCCAAAATGTATTACTGAGTTGAAAGAAGTGGATTCTGGTGCATGGTTTTGAAACCGCAGTCAGAAAAAAAATCACATATATATATATCAACATTTTTATAACTCCCGGGGCTGTCGTTTTGGTCAAAAAATGAAAATTCTAAAAGTTCCTGTTTTTCTGCTTTAAACTCTAGGTACACATCCAAAATGTATTACTGAGTTGAAAGAAGTGGATTCTGGTGCATGGTTTTGAAACCGCAGTCAGAAAAAAAATCACATCCATATCAACATGTTTATAATCCCCGGGGCTGTCGTTCTGGTCAAAAAATGAAAATTCTAAAAGTTCCTGTTTTTCTGCTTTAAACTCTAGGTACACATCCAAAATTTATTACTGAGTTGAAAGAAGTGGATTCTGGTGCATGGTTTTGAAACCGCAGTCAGAAAAAAAATCACAACCATATCAACATTTTTATAACCCCCGGGGCTGTCGTTTTGGTCAAAAAATGAACATTCTAAAAGTTCCGGTTTTTCTGCTTTAAACTCTAGGTACACATCCAAAATGTATTACTGAGTTGAAAGAAGTGGATTCTGGTGCATGGTTTTTAAACCAAAGTCAGAAAAAAAATCACATCCATATCAACATTTTTATAACCCCCGGGTCTGTCGTTTTAGTCAAAAAATGAAAATTCTAAAAGTTCCGTTTTTTCTGCTTTAAACTCTAGGTACACATCCAAAATGTATTACTGAGTTGAAAGAAGTGGATTCTGGTGCATGGTTTTAAAACCGCAGTCAGAAAAAAAATCACATCCATATCAACATGTTTATAACCCCCGGGGCTGTCGTTTTGGTCAAAAAATGAAAATTCTAAAAGTTCAGTTTTTTCTGCTTTAAACTCTAGGTACACATCCAAAATGTATTACTGAGTTGAAAGAAGTGGATTCTGGTGCATGGTTTTGAAACCGCAGTCAGAAAAAAAAAATCACATATATATCAACATTTTTATAACTCCCGGGGCTGTCGTTTTGGTCAAAAAATGAAAATTCTAAAAGTTCCTGTTTTTCTGCTTTAAACTCTAGGTACACATCCAAAATGTATTACTGAGTTGAAAGAAGTGGATTCTGGTGCATGGTTTTGAAACCGCAGTCAGAAAAAAAATCACATCCATATCAACATGTTTATAACCCCGGGGCTGTCGTTCTGGTCAAAAAATGAAAATTCTAAAAGTTCCTGTTTTTCTGCTTTAAACTCTAGGTACACATCCAAAATGTATTACTGAGTTGAAAGAAGTGGATTCTGGTGCATGGTTTTGAAACCGCAGTCAGAAAAAAAATCACATCCATATCAACATGTTTATAACCCCCGGGGCTGTCGTTCTGGTCAAAAAATGAAAATTCTAAAAGTTCCTGTTTTTCTGCTTTAAACTCTAGGTACACATCCAAAATGTATTACTGAGTTGAAAGAAGTGGATTCTGGTGCATGGTTTTGAAACCGCAGTCAGAAAAAAAAATCACATATATATCAACATTTTTATAACTCCCGGGGCTGTCGTTTTGGTCAAAAAATGAAAATTCTAAAAGTTCCTGTTTTTCTGCTTTAAACTCTAGGTACACATCCAAAATGTATTACTGAGTTGAAAGAAGTGGATTCTGGTGCATGGTTTTGAAACCAAAGTCAGAAAAAAAATCACATCCATATCAACATTTTTATAACCCCCGGGTCTGTCGTTTTAGTCAAAAAATGAAAATTCTAAAAGTTCCGTTTTTTCTGCTTTAAACTCTAGGTACACATCCAAAATGTATTACTGAGTTGAAAGAAGTGGATTCTGGTGCATGGTTTTAAAACCGCAGTCAGAAAAAAAATCACATCCATATCAACATGTTTATAACCCCCGGGGCTGTCGTTTTGGTCAAAAAATGAAAATTCTAAAAGTTCAGTTTTTTCTGCTTTAAACTCTAGGTACACATCCAAAATGTATTACTGAGTTGAAAGAAGTGGATTCTGGTGCATGGTTTTGAAACCGCAGTCAGAAAAAAAAAATCACATATATATCAACATTTTTATAACTCCCGGGGCTGTCGTTTTGGTCAAAAAATGAAAATTCTAAAAGTTCCTGTTTTTCTGCTTTAAACTCTAGGTACACATCCAAAATGTATTACTGAGTTGAAAGAAGTGGATTCTGGTGCATGGTTTTGAAACCGCAGTCAGAAAAAAAATCACATCCATATCAACATGTTTATAATCCCCGGGGCTGTCGTTCTGGTCAAAAAATGAAAATTCTAAAAGTTCCTGTTTTTCTGCTTTAAACTCTAGGTACACATCCAAAATGTATTACTGAGTTGAAAGAAAAGGATTCTGGTGCATGGTTTTGAAACCGCAGTCAGAAAAAAAATCACATCCATATCAACATGTTTATAACCCCCGGGGCTGTCGTTCTGGTCAAAAAATGAAAATTCTAAAAGTTCCTGTTTTTCTGCTTTAAACTCTAGGTACACATCCAAAATGTATTACTGAGTTGAAAGAAGTGGATTCTGGTGCATGGTTTTTAAACCAAAGTCAGAAAAAAAATCACATCCATATCAACATTTTTATAACCCCCGGGTCTGTCGTTTTAGTCAAAAAATGAAAATTCTAAAAGTTCCGTTTTTTCTGCTTTAAACTCTAGGTACACATCCAAAATGTATTACTGAGTTGAAAGAAGTGGATTCTGGTGCATGGTTTTAAAACCGCAGTCAGAAAAAAAATCACATAAATATCAACATGTTTATAACCCCCGGGGCTGTCGTTTTGGTCAAAAAATGAAAATTCTAAAAGTTCAGTTTTTTCTGCTTTAAACTCTAGGTACACATCCAAAATGTATTACTGAGTTGAAAGAAGTGGATTCTGGTGCATGGTTTTGAAACCGCAGTCAGAAAAAAAAATCACATATATATCAACATTTTTATAACTCCCGGGGCTGTCGTTTTGGTCAAAAAATGAAAATTCTAAAAGTTCCTGTTTTTCTGCTTTAAACTCTAGGTACACATCCAAAATGTATTACTGAGTTGAAAGAAGTGGATTCTGGTGCATGGTTTTGAAACCGCAGTCAGAAAAAAAATCACATCCATATCAACATGTTTATAATCCCCGGGGCTGTCGTTCTGGTCAAAAAAAATGAAAATTCTAAAAGTTCCTGTTTTTCTGCTTTAAACTCTAGGTACACATCCAAAATGTATTACTGAGTTGAAAGAAGTGGATTCTGGTGCATGGTTTTGAAACCGCAGTCAGAAAAAAAATCACATCCATATCAACATGTTTATAATCCCCGGGGCTGTCGTTCTGGTTAAAAAAATGAAAATTCTAAAAGTTCCTGTTTTTCTGCTTTAAACTCTAGGTACACATCCAAAATGTATTACTGAGTTGAAAGAAGTGGATTCTTGTGCATGGTTTTGAAACCGCAGTCAGAAAAAAAAATCACATATATATCAACATTTTTATAACTCCCGGGGCTGTCGTTTTGGTCAAAAAATGAAAATTCTAAAAGTTCCTGTTTTTCTGCTTTAAACTCTAGGTACACATCCAAAATGTATTACTGAGTTGAAAGAAGTGGATTCTGGTGCATGGTTTTGAAACCGCAGTCAGAAAAAAAATCACATCCATATCAACATGTTTATAACCCCCGGGGCTGTCGTTCTGGTCAAAAAATGAAAATTCTAAAAGTTCCTGTTTTTCTGCTTTAAACTCTAGGTACACATCCAAAATGTATTACTGAGTTGAAAGAAGTGGATTCTGGTGCATGGTTTTGAAACCGCAGTCAGAAAAAAAAATCACATATATATCAACATTTTTATAACTCCCGGGGCTGTCGTTTTGGTCAAAAAATGAACATTCTAAAAGTTCCGGTTTTTCTGCTTTAAACTCTAGGTACACATCCAAAATGTATTACTGAGTTGAAAGAAGTGGATTCTGGTGCATGGTTTTGAAACCGCAGTCAGAAAAAAAATCACAACCATATCAACATTTTTATAACCCCCGGGGCTGTCGTTTTGGTCAAAAAATGAACATTCTAAAAGTTCCGGTTTTTCTGCTTTAAACTCTAGGTACACATCCAAAATGTATTACTGAGTTGAAAGAAGTGGATTCTGGTGCATGGTTTTGAAACCAAAGTCAGAAAAAAAATCACATCCATATCAACATTTTTATAACCCCCGGGTCTGTCGTTTTAGTCAAAAAATGAAAATTCTAAAAGTTCAGTTTTTTCTGCTTTAAACTCTAGGTACACATCCAAAATGTATTACTGAGTTGAAAGAAGTGGATTCTGGTGCATGGTTTTAAAACCGCAGTCAGAAAAAAAATCACATCCATATCAACATGTTTATAACCCCCGGGGCTGTCGTTTTGGTCAAAAAATGAAAATTCTAAAAGTTCCGTTTTTTCTGCTTTAAACTCTAGGTACACATCCAAAATGTATTACTGAGTTGAAAGAAGTGGATTCTGGTGCATGGTTTTGAAACCGCAGTCAGAAAAAAAAATCACATATATATCAACATTTTTATAACTCCCGGGGCTGTCGTTTTGGTCAAAAAATGAAAATTCTAAAAGTTCCTGTTTTTCTGCTTTAAACTCTAGGTACACATCCAAAATGTATTACTGAGTTGAAAGAAGTGGATTCTGGTGCATGGTTTTGAAACCGCAGTCAGAAAAAAAATCACATCCATATCAACATGTTTATAATCCCCGGGGCTGTCGTTCTGGTCAAAAAATGAAAATTCTAAAAGTTCCTGTTTTTCTGCTTTAAACTCTAGGTACACATCCAAAATGTATTACTGAGTTGAAAGAAGTGGATTCTGGTGCATGGTTTTGAAACCGCAGTCAGAAAAAAAATCACATCCATATCAACATGTTTATAACCCCCGGGGCTGTCGTTCTGGTCAAAAAATGAAAATTCTAAAAGTTCCTGTTTTTCTGCTTTAAACTCTAGGTACACATCCAAAATGTATTACTGAGTTGAAAGAAGTGGATTCTGGTGCATGGTTTTGAAACCGCAGTCAGAAAAAAAATCACATATATATCAACATTTTTATAACTCCCGGGGCTGTCGTTTTGGTCAAAAAATGAAAATTCTAAAAGTTCCTGTTTTTCTGCTTTAAACTCTAGGTACACATCCAAAATGTATTACTGAGTTGAAAGAAGTGGATTCTGGTGCATGGTTTTGATACCGCAGTCAGAAAAAAAATCACAACCATATCAACATTTTTATAACCCCCGGGGCTGTCGTTTTGGTCAAAAAATGAACATTCTAAAAGTTCCGGTTTTTCTGCTTTAAACTCTAGGTACACATCCAAAATGTATTACTGAGTTGAAAGAAGTGGATTCTGGTGCATGGTTTTGAAACCAAAGTCAGAAAAAAAATCACATCCATATCAACATTTTTATAACCCCCGGGTCTGTCGTTTTAGTCAAAAAATGAAAATTCTAAAAGTTCCTTTTTTTCTGCTTTAAACTCTAGGTACACATCCAAAATGTATTACTGAGTTGAAAGAAGTGGATTCTGGTGCATGGTTTTAAAACCGCAGTCAGAAAAAAAATCACATCCATATCAACATGTTTATAACCCCCGGGGCTGTCGTTTTGGTCAAAAAATGAAAATTCTAAAAGTTCAGTTTTTTCTGCTTTAAACTCTAGGTACACATCCAAAATGTATTACTGACTTGAAAGAAGTGGATTCTGGTGCATGGATTTGAAACCGCAGTCAGAAAAAAAAATCACATATATATCAACATTTTTATAACTCCCGGGGCTGTCGTTTTGGTCAAAAAATGAAAATTCTAAAAGTTCCTGTTTTTCTGCTTTAAACTCTAGGTACACATCCAAAATGTATTACTGAGTTGAAAGAAGTGGATTCTGGTGCATGGTTTTGAAACCGCAGTCAGAAAAAAAATCACATCCATATCAACATGTTTATAATCCCCGGGGCTGTCGTTCTGGTCAAAAAATGAAAATTCTAAAAGTTCCTGTTTTTCTGCTTTAAACTCTAGGTACACATCCAAAATGTATTACTGAGTTGAAAGAAGTGGATTCTGGTGCATGGTTTTGAAACCGCAGTCAGAAAAAAAATCACATCCATATCAACATGTTTATAACCCCCGGGGCTGTCGTTCTGGTCAAAAAATGAAAATTCTAAAAGTTCCTGTTTTTCTGCTTTAAACTCTAGGTACACATCCAAAATGTATTACTGAGTTGAAAGAAGTGGATTCTGGTGCATGGTTTTGAAACCGCAGTCAGAAAAAAAAATCACATATATATCAACATTTTTATAACTCCCGGGGCTGTCGTTTTGGTCAAAAAATGAACATTCTAAAAGTTCCGGTTTTTCTGCTTTAAACTCTAGGTACACATCCAAAATGTATTACTGAGTTGAAAGAAGTGGATTCTGGTGCATGGTTTTGAAACCGCAGTCAGAAAAAAAATCACAACCATATCAACATTTTTATAACCCCCGGGGCTGTCGTTTTGGTCAAAAAATGAACATTCTAAAAGTTCCGGTTTTTCTGCTTTAAACTCTAGGTACACATCCAAAATGTATTACTGAGTTGAAAGAAGTGGATTCTGGTGCATGGTTTTGAAACCAAAGTCAGAAAAAAAATCACATCCATATCAACA
Source organism: Crinia signifera (assembly GCF_055691185.1). Taxonomy (NCBI): domain Eukaryota; kingdom Metazoa; phylum Chordata; class Amphibia; order Anura; family Myobatrachidae; genus Crinia; species Crinia signifera. The sequence goes on from NC_139227.1 coordinate 21,606,678, forward strand.
TTTTTATAACCCCCGGGTCTGTCGTTTTAGTCAAAAAATGAAAATTCTAAAAGTTCCGTTTTTTCTGCTTTAAACTCTAGGTACACATCCAAAATGTATTACTGAGTTGAAAGAAGTGGATTCTGGTGCATGGTTTTAAAACCGCAGTCAGAAAAAAAATCACATCCATATCAACATGTTTATAACCCCCGGGGCTGTCGTTTTGGTCAAAAAATGAAAATTCTAAAAGTTCCGTTTTTTCTGCTTTAAACTCTAGGTACACATCCAAAATGTATTACTGAGTTGAAAGAAGTGGATTCTGGTGCATGGTTTTGAAACCGCAGTCAGAAAAAAAAATCACATATATATCAACATTTTTATAACTCCCGGGGCTGTCGTTTTGGTCAAAAAATGAAAATTCTAAAAGTTCCTGTTTTTCTGCTTTAAACTCTAGGTACACATCCAAAATGTATTACTGAGTTGAAAGAAGTGGATTCTGGTGCATGGTTTTGAAACCGCAGTCAGAAAAAAAATCACATCCATATCAACATGTTTATAATCCCCGGGGCTGTCGTTCTGGTCAAAAAATGAAAATTCTAAAAGTTCCTGTTTTTCTGCTTTAAACTCTAGGTACACATCCAAAATGTATTACTGAGTTGAAAGAAGTGGATTCTGGTGCATGGTTTTGAAACCGCAGTCAGAAAAAAAATCACATCCATATCAACATGTTTATAACCCCCGGGGCTGTCGTTCTGGTCAAAAAATGAAAATTCTAAAAGTTCCTGTTTTTCTGCTTTAAACTCTAGGTACACATCCAAAATGTATTACTGAGTTGAAAGAAGTGGATTCTGGTGCATGGTTTTGAAACCGCAGTCAGAAAAAAAATCACATATATATCAACATTTTTATAACTCCCGGGGCTGTCGTTTTGGTCAAAAAATGAAAATTCTAAAAGTTCCTGTTTTTCTGCTTTAAACTCTAGGTACACATCCAAAATGTATTACTGAGTTGAAAGAAGTGGATTCTGGTGCATGGTTTTGAAACCGCAGTCAGAAAAAAAATCACATCCATATCAACATGTTTATAATCCCCGGGGCTGTCGTTCTGGTCAAAAAATGAAAATTCTAAAAGTTCCTGTTTTTCTGCTTTAAACTCTAGGTACACATCCAAAATTTATTACTGAGTTGAAAGAAGTGGATTCTGGTGCATGGTTTTGAAACCGCAGTCAGAAAAAAAATCACAACCATATCAACATTTTTATAACCCCCGGGGCTGTCGTTTTGGTCAAAAAATGAACATTCTAAAAGTTCCGGTTTTTCTGCTTTAAACTCTAGGTACACATCCAAAATGTATTACTGAGTTGAAAGAAGTGGATTCTGGTGCATGGTTTTTAAACCAAAGTCAGAAAAAAAATCACATCCATATCAACATTTTTATAACCCCCGGGTCTGTCGTTTTAGTCAAAAAATGAAAATTCTAAAAGTTCCGTTTTTTCTGCTTTAAACTCTAGGTACACATCCAAAATGTATTACTGAGTTGAAAGAAGTGGATTCTGGTGCATGGTTTTAAAACCGCAGTCAGAAAAAAAATCACATCCATATCAACATGTTTATAACCCCCGGGGCTGTCGTTTTGGTCAAAAAATGAAAATTCTAAAAGTTCAGTTTTTTCTGCTTTAAACTCTAGGTACACATCCAAAATGTATTACTGAGTTGAAAGAAGTGGATTCTGGTGCATGGTTTTGAAACCGCAGTCAGAAAAAAAAAATCACATATATATCAACATTTTTATAACTCCCGGGGCTGTCGTTTTGGTCAAAAAATGAAAATTCTAAAAGTTCCTGTTTTTCTGCTTTAAACTCTAGGTACACATCCAAAATGTATTACTGAGTTGAAAGAAGTGGATTCTGGTGCATGGTTTTGAAACCGCAGTCAGAAAAAAAATCACATCCATATCAACATGTTTATAACCCCGGGGCTGTCGTTCTGGTCAAAAAATGAAAATTCTAAAAGTTCCTGTTTTTCTGCTTTAAACTCTAGGTACACATCCAAAATGTATTACTGAGTTGAAAGAAGTGGATTCTGGTGCATGGTTTTGAAACCGCAGTCAGAAAAAAAATCACATCCATATCAACATGTTTATAACCCCCGGGGCTGTCGTTCTGGTCAAAAAATGAAAATTCTAAAAGTTCCTGTTTTTCTGCTTTAAACTCTAGGTACACATCCAAAATGTATTACTGAGTTGAAAGAAGTGGATTCTGGTGCATGGTTTTGAAACCGCAGTCAGAAAAAAAAATCACATATATATCAACATTTTTATAACTCCCGGGGCTGTCGTTTTGGTCAAAAAATGAAAATTCTAAAAGTTCCTGTTTTTCTGCTTTAAACTCTAGGTACACATCCAAAATGTATTACTGAGTTGAAAGAAGTGGATTCTGGTGCATGGTTTTGAAACCAAAGTCAGAAAAAAAATCACATCCATATCAACATTTTTATAACCCCCGGGTCTGTCGTTTTAGTCAAAAAATGAAAATTCTAAAAGTTCCGTTTTTTCTGCTTTAAACTCTAGGTACACATCCAAAATGTATTACTGAGTTGAAAGAAGTGGATTCTGGTGCATGGTTTTAAAACCGCAGTCAGAAAAAAAATCACATCCATATCAACATGTTTATAACCCCCGGGGCTGTCGTTTTGGTCAAAAAATGAAAATTCTAAAAGTTCAGTTTTTTCTGCTTTAAACTCTAGGTACACATCCAAAATGTATTACTGAGTTGAAAGAAGTGGATTCTGGTGCATGGTTTTGAAACCGCAGTCAGAAAAAAAAAATCACATATATATCAACATTTTTATAACTCCCGGGGCTGTCGTTTTGGTCAAAAAATGAAAATTCTAAAAGTTCCTGTTTTTCTGCTTTAAACTCTAGGTACACATCCAAAATGTATTACTGAGTTGAAAGAAGTGGATTCTGGTGCATGGTTTTGAAACCGCAGTCAGAAAAAAAATCACATCCATATCAACATGTTTATAATCCCCGGGGCTGTCGTTCTGGTCAAAAAATGAAAATTCTAAAAGTTCCTGTTTTTCTGCTTTAAACTCTAGGTACACATCCAAAATGTATTACTGAGTTGAAAGAAGTGGATTCTGGTGCATGGTTTTGAAACCGCAGTCAGAAAAAAAATCACATCCATATCAACATGTTTATAACCCCCGGGGCTGTCGTTCTGGTCAAAAAATGAAAATTCTAAAAGTTCCTGTTTTTCTGCTTTAAACTCTAGGTACACATCCAAAATGTATTACTGAGTTGAAAGAAGTGGATTCTGGTGCATGGTTTTGAAACCGCAGTCAGAAAAAAAAATCACATATATATCAACATTTTTATAACTCCCGGGGCTGTCGTTTTGGTCAAAAAATGAAAATTCTAAAAGTTCCTGTTTTTCTGCTTTAAACTCTAGGTACACATCCAAAATGTATTACTGAGTTGAAAGAAGTGGATTCTGGTGCATGGTTTTGAAACCGCAGTCAGAAAAAAAATCACATCCATATCAACATGTTTATAATCCCCGGGGCTGTCGTTCTGGTCAAAAAATGAAAATTCTAAAAGTTCCTGTTTTTCTGCTTTTAACTCTAGGTACACATCCAAAATGTATTACTGAGTTGAAAGAAGTGGATTCTGGTGCATGGTTTTGAAACCGCAGTCAGAAAAAAAATCACATCCATATCAACATGTTTATAACCCCCGGGGCTGTCGTTCTGGTCAAAAAATGAAAATTCTAAAAGTTCCTGTTTTTCTGCTTTAAACTCTAGGTACACATCCAAAATGTATTACTGAGTTGAAAGAAGTGGATTCTGGTGCATGGTTTTGAAACCGCAGTCAGAAAAAAAATCACAACCATATCAACATTTTTATAACCCCCGGGGCTGTCGTTTTTGTTCAAAAAATGAACATTCTAAAAGTTCCGGTTTTTCTGCTTTAAACTCTAGGTACACATCCAAAATGTATTACTGAGTTGAAAGAAGTGGATTCTGGTGCATGGTTTTGAAACCAAAGTCAGAAAAAAAATCACATCCATATCAACATTTTTATAACCCCCGGGTCTGTCGTTTTAGTCAAAAAATGAAAATTCTAAAAGTTCCGTTTTTTCTGCTTTAAACTCTAGGTACACATCCAAAATGTATTACTGAGTTGAAAGAAGTGGATTCTGGTGCATGGTTTTAAAACCGCAGTCAGAAAAAAAATCACATCCATATCAACATGTTTATAACCCCCGGGGCTGTCGTTTTGGTCAAAAAATGAAAATTCTAAAAGTTCTGTTTTTTCTGCTTTAAACTCTAGGTACACATCCAAAATGTATTACTGAGTTGAAAGAAGTGGATTCTGGTGCATGGTTTTGAAACCGCAGTCAGAAAAAAAAATCACATATATATCAACATTTTTATAACTCCCGGGGCTGTCGTTTTGGTCAAAAAATGAAAATTCTAAAAGTTCCTGTTTTTCTGCTTTAAACTCTAGGTACACATCCAAAATGTATTACTGAGTTGAAAGAAGTGGATTCTGGTGCATGGTTTTGAAACCGCAGTCAGAAAAAAAATCACATCCATATCAACATGTTTATAATCCCCGGGGCTGTCGTTCTGGTCAAAAAATGAAAATTCTAAAAGTTCCTGTTTTTCTGCTTTAAACTCTAGGTACACATCCAAAATGTATTACTGAGTTGAAAGAAGTGGATTCTGGTGCATGGTTTTGAAACCGCAGTCAGAAAAAAAATCACATATATATCAACATTTTTATAACTCCCGGGGCTGTCGTTTTGGTCAAAAAATGAAAATTCTAAAAGTTCCTGTTTTTCTGCTTTAAACTCTAGGTACACATACAAAATGTATTACTGAGTTGAAAGAAGTGGATTCTGGTGCATGGTTTTGAAACCGCAGTCAGAAAAAAAATCACATCCATATCAACATGTTTATAATCCCCGGGGCTGTCGTTCTGGTCAAAAAATGAAAATTCTAAAAGTTCCTGTTTTTCTGCTTTAAACTCTAGGTACACATCCAAAATTTATTACTGAGTTGAAAGAAGTGGATTCTGGTGCATGGTTTTGAAACCGCAGTCAGAAAAAAAATCACAACCATATCAACATTTTTATAACCCCCGGGGCTGTCGTTTTGGTCAAAAAATGAACATTCTAAAAGTTCCGGTTTTTCTGCTTTAAACTCTAGGTACACATCCAAAATGTATTACTGAGTTGAAAGAAGTGGATTCTGGTGCATGGTTTTTAAACCAAAGTCAGAAAAAAAATCACATCCATATCAACATTTTTATAACCCCCGGGTCTGTCGTTTTAGTCAAAAAATGAAAATTCTAAAAGTTCCGTTTTTTCTGCTTTAAACTCTAGGTACACATCCAAAATGTATTACTGAGTTGAAAGAAGTGGATTCTGGTGCATGGTTTTAAAACCGCAGTCAGAAAAAAAATCACATCCATATCAACATGTTTATAACCCCCGGGGCTGTCGTTTTGGTCAAAAAATGAAAATTCTAAAAGTTCAGTTTTTTCTGCTTTAAACTCTAGGTACACATCCAAAATGTATTACTGAGTTGAAAGAAGTGGATTCTGGTGCATGGTTTTGAAACCGCAGTCAGAAAAAAAAAATCACATATATATCAACATTTTTATAACTCCCGGGGCTGTCGTTTTGGTCAAAAAATGAAAATTCTAAAAGTTCCTGTTTTTCTGCTTTAAACTCTAGGTACACATCCAAAATGTATTACTGAGTTGAAAGAAGTGGATTCTGGTGCATGGTTTTGAAACCGCAGTCAGAAAAAAAATCACATCCATATCAACATGTTTATAACCCCGGGGCTGTCGTTCTGGTCAAAAAATGAAAATTCTAAAAGTTCCTGTTTTTCTGCTTTAAACTCTAGGTACACATCCAAAATGTATTACTGAGTTGAAAGAAGTGGATTCTGGTGCATGGTTTTGAAACCGCAGTCAGAAAAAAAATCACATCCATATCAACATGTTTATAACCCCCGGGGCTGTCGTTCTGGTCAAAAAATGAAAATTCTAAAAGTTCCTGTTTTTCTGCTTTAAACTCTAGGTACACATCCAAAATGTATTACTGAGTTGAAAGAAGTGGATTCTGGTGCATGGTTTTGAAACCGCAGTCAGAAAAAAAAATCACATATATATCAACATTTTTATAACTCCCGGGGCTGTCGTTTTGGTCAAAAAATGAAAATTCTAAAAGTACCTGTTTTTCTGCTTTAAACTCTAGGTACACATCCAAAATGTATTACTGAGTTGAAAGAAGTGGATTCTGGTGCATGGTTTTGAAACCGCAGTCAGAAAAAAAATCACATCCATATCAACATGTTTATAATCCCCGGGGCTGTCGTTCTGGTCAAAAAATGAAAATTCTAAAAGTTCCTGTTTTTCTGCTTTAAACTCTAGGTACACATCCAAAATGTATTACTGAGTTGAAAGAAGTGGATTCTGGTGCATGGTTTTGAAACCGCAGTCAGAAAAAAAAATCACATATATATCAACATTTTTATAACTCCCGGGGCTGTCGTTTTGGTCAAAAAATGAAAATTCTAAAAGTTCCTGTTTTTCTGCTTTAAACTCTAGGTACACATCCAAAATGTATTACTGAGTTGAAAGAAGTGGATTCTGGTGCATGGTTTTGAAACCGCAGTCAGAAAAAAAATCACAACCATATCAACATTTTTATAACCCCCGGGGCTGTCGTTTTGGTCAAAAAATGAACATTCTAAAAGTTCCGGTTTTTCTGCTTTAAACTCTAGGTACACATCCAAAATGTATTACTGAGTTGAAAGAAGTGGATTCTGGTGCATGGTTTTAAAACCGCAGTCAGAAAAAAAATCACATCCATATCAACATGTTTATAACCCCCGGGGCTGTCGTTTTGGTCAAAAAATGAAAATTCTAAAAGTTTAGTTTTTTCTGCTTTAAACTCTAGGTACACATCCAAAATGTATTACTGAGTTGAAAGAAGTGGATTCTGGTGCATGGTTTTGAAACCGCAGTCAGAAAAAAAAATCACATATATATCAACATTTTTATAACTCCCGGGGCTGTCGTTTTGGTCAAAAAATGAAAATTCTAAAAGTTCCTGTTTTTCTGCTTTAAACTCTAGGTACACATCCAAAATGTATTACTGAGTTGAAAGAAGTGGATTCTGGTGCATGGTTTTGAAACCGCAGTCAGAAAAAAAATCACATCCATATCAACATGTTTATAATCCCCGGGGCTGTCGTTCTGGTCAAAAAATGAAAATTCTAAAAGTTCCTGTTTTTCTGCTTTAAACTCTAGGTACACATCCAAAATGTATTACTGAGTTGAAAGAAGTGGATTCTGGTGCATGGTTTTGAAACCGCAGTCAGAAAAAAAATCACATCCATATCAACATGTTTATAACCCCCGGGGCTGTCGTTCTGGTCAAAAAATGAAAATTCTAAAAGTTCCTGTTTTTCTGCTTTAAACTCTAGGTACACATCCAAAATGTATTACTGAGTTGAAAGAAGTGGATTCTGGTGCATGGTTTTGAAACCGCAGTCAGAAAAAAAAATCACATATATATCAACATTTTTATAACTCCCGGGGCTGTCGTTTTGGTCAAAAAATGAAAATTCTAAAAGTTCCTGTTTTTCTGCTTTAAACTCTAGGTACACATCCAAAATGTATTACTGAGTTGAAAGAAGTGGATTCTGGTGCATGGTTTTGAAACCGCAGTCAGAAAAAAAAATCACATATATATCAACATTTTTATAACTCCCGGGGCTGTCGTTTTGGTCAAAAAATGAAAATTCTAAAAGTTCCTGTTTTTCTGCTTTAAACTCTAGGTACACATCCAAAATTTATTACTGAGTTGAAAGAAGTGGATTCTGGTGCATGGTTTTGAAACCGCAGTCAGAAAAAAAATCACAACCATATCAACATTTTTATAACCCCCGGGGCTGTCGTTTTGGTCAAAAAATGAACATTCTAAAAGTTCCGTTTTTTCTGCTTTAAACTCTAGGTACACATCCAAAATGTATTACTGAGTTGAAAGAAGTGGATTCTGGTGCATGGTTTTTAAACCAAAGTCAGAAAAAAAATCACATCCATATCAACATTTTTATAACCCCCGGGTCTGTCGTTTTAGTCAAAAAATGAAAATTCTAAAAGTTCCGTTTTTTCTGCTTTAAACTCTAGGTACACATCCAAAATGTATTACTGAGTTGAAAGAAGTGGATTCTGGTGCATGGTTTTAAAACCGCAGTCAGAAAAAAAATCACATCCATATCAACATGTTTATAACCCCCGGGGCTGTCGTTTTGGTCAAAAAATGAAAATTCTAAAAGTTCAGTTTTTTCTGCTTTAAACTCTAGGTACACATCCAAAATGTATTACTGAGTTGAAAGAAGTGGATTCTGGTGCATGGTTTTGAAACCGCAGTCAGAAAAAAAAAATCACATATATATCAACATTTTTATAACTCCCGGGGCTGTCGTTTTGGTCAAAAAATGAAAATTCTAAAAGTTCCTGTTTTTCTGCTTTAAACTCTAGGTACACATCCAAAATGTATTACTGAGTTGAAAGAAGTGGATTCTGGTGCATGGTTTTGAAACCGCAGTCAGAAAAAAAATCACATCCATATCAACATGTTTATAACCCCGGGGCTGTCGTTCTGGTCAAAAAATGAAAATTCTAAAAGTTCCTGTTTTTCTGCTTTAAACTCTAGGTACACATCCAAAATGTATTACTGAGTTGAAAGAAGTGGATTCTGGTGCATGGTTTTGAAACCGCAGTCAGAAAAAAAATCACATCCATATCAACATGTTTATAACCCCCGGGGCTGTCGTTCTGGTCAAAAAATGAAAATTCTAAAAGTTCCTGTTTTTCTGCTTTAAACTCTAGGTACACATCCAAAATGTATTACTGAGTTGAAAGAAGTGGATTCTGGTGCATGGTTTTGAAACCGCAGTCAGAAAAAAAAATCACATATATATCAACATTTTTATAACTCCCGGGGCTGTCGTTTTGGTCAAAAAATGAAAATTCTAAAAGTACCTGTTTTTCTGCTTTAAACTCTAGGTACACATCCAAAATGTATTACTGAGTTGAAAGAAGTGGATTCTGGTGCATGGTTTTGAAACCGCAGTCAGAAAAAAAATCACATCCATATCAACATGTTTATAATCCCCGGGGCTGTCGTTCTGGTCAAAAAATGAAAATTCTAAAAGTTCCTGTTTTTCTGCTTTAAACTCTAGGTACACATCCAAAATGTATTACTGAGTTGAAAGAAGTGGATTCTGGTGCATGGTTTTGAAACCGCAGTCAGAAAAAAAAATCACATATATATCAACATTTTTATAACTCCCGGGGCTGTCGTTTTGGTCAAAAAATGAAAATTCTAAAAGTTCCTGTTTTTCTGCTTTAAACTCTAGGTACACATCCAAAATGTATTACTGAGTTGAAAGAAGTGGATTCTGGTGCATGGTTTTGAAACCGCAGTCAGAAAAAAAATCACAACCATATCAACATTTTTATAACCCCCGGGGCTGTCGTTTTGGTCAAAAAATGAACATTCTAAAAGTTCCGGTTTTTCTGCTTTAAACTCTAGGTACACATCCAAAATGTATTACTGAGTTGAAAGAAGTGGATTCTGGTGCATGGTTTTGAAACCAAAGTCAGAAAAAAAATCACATCCATATCAACATTTTTATAACCCCCGGGTCTGTCGTTTTAGTCAAAAAATGAAAATTCTAAAAGTTCCGTTTTTTCTGCTTTAAACTCTAGGTACACATCCAAAATGTATTACTGAGTTGAAAGAAGTGGATTCTGGTGCATGGTTTTAAAACCGCAGTCAGAAAAAAAATCACATCCATATCAACATGTTTATAACCCCCGGGGCTGTCGTTTTGGTCAAAAAATGAAAATTCTAAAAGTTTAGTTTTTTCTGCTTTAAACTCTAGGTACACATCCAAAATGTATTACTGAGTTGAAAGAAGTGGATTCTGGTGCATGGTTTTGAAACCGCAGTCAGAAAAAAAAATCACATATATATCAACATTTTTATAACTCCCGGGGCTGTCGTTTTGGTCAAAAAATGAAAATTCTAAAAGTTCCTGTTTTTCTGCTTTAAACTCTAGGTACACATCCAAAATGTATTACTGAGTTGAAAGAAGTGGATTCTGGTGCATGGTTTTGAAACCGCAGTCAGAAAAAAAATCACATCCATATCAACATGTTTATAATCCCCGGGGCTGTCGTTCTGGTCAAAAAATGAAAATTCTAAAAGTTCCTGTTTTTCTGCTTTAAACTCTAGGTACACATCCAAAATGTATTACTGAGTTGAAAGAAGTGGATTCTGGTGCATGGTTTTGAAACCGCAGTCAGAAAAAAAATCACATCCATATCAACATGTTTATAACCCCCGGGGCTGTCGTTCTGGTCAAAAAATGAAAATTCTAAAAGTTCCTGTTTTTCTGCTTTAAACTCTAGGTACACATCCAAAATGTATTACTGAGTTGAAAGAAGTGGATTCTGGTGCATGGTTTTGAAACCGCAGTCAGAAAAAAAAATCACATATATATCAACATTTTTATAACTCCCGGGGCTGTCGTTTTGGTCAAAAAATGAAAATTCTAAAAGTTCCTGTTTTTCTGCTTTAAACTCTAGGTACACATCCAAAATGTATTACTGAGTTGAAAGAAGTGGATTCTGGTGCATGGTTTTGAAACCGCAGTCAGAAAAAAAAATCACATATATATCAACATTTTTATAACTCCCGGGGCTGTCGTTTTGGTCAAAAAATGAAAATTCTAAAAGTTCCTGTTTTTCTGCTTTAAACTCTAGGTACACATCCAAAATGTATTACTGAGTTGAAAGAAGTGGATTCTGGTGCATGGTTTTGAAACCGCAGTCAGAAAAAAAATCACAACCATATCAACATTTTTATAACCCCCGGGGCTGTCGTTTTGGTCAAAAAATGAACATTCTAAAAGTTCCGGTTTTTCTGCTTTAAACTCTAGGTACACATCCAAAATGTATTACTGAGTTGAAAGAAGTGGATTCTGGTGCATGGTTTTGAAACCAAAGTCAGAAAAAAAATCACATCCATATCAACATTTTTATAACCCCCGGGTCTGTCGTTTTAGTAAAAAAATGAAAATTCTAAAAGTTCCGTTTTTTCTGCTTTAAACTCTAGGTACACATCCAAAATGTATTACTGAGTTGAAAGAAGTGGATTCTGGTGCATGGTTTTAAAACCGCAGTCAGAAAAAAAGTCACATCCATATCAACATGTTTATAACCCCCGGGGCTGTCGTTTTGGTCAAAAAATGAAAATTCTAAAAGTTCAGTTTTTTCTGCTTTAAACTCTAGGTACATATCCAAAATGTATTACTGAGTTGAAAGAAGTGGATTCTGGTGCATGGTTTTGAAACCGCAGTCAGAAAAAAAAATCACATATATATCAACATTTTTATAACTCCCGGGGCTGTCGTTTTGGTCAAAAAATGAAAATTCTAAAAGTTCCTGTTTTTCTGCTTTAAACTCTAGGTACACATCCAAAATGTATTACTGAGTTGAAAGAAGTGGATTCTGGTGCATGGTTTTGAAACCGCAGTCAGAAAAAAAATCACATCCATATCAACATGTTTATAATCCCCGGGGCTGTCGTTCTGGTCAAAAAATGAAAATTCTAAAAGTTCCTGTTTTTCTGCTTTAAACTCTAGGTACACATCCAAAATGTATTACTGAGTTGAAAGAAGTGGATTCTGGTGCATGGTTTTGAAACCGCAGTCAGAAAAAAAATCACATCCATATCAACATGTTTATAACCCCCGGGGCTGTCGTTCTGGTCAAAAAATGAAAATTCTAAAAGTTCCTGTTTTTCTGCTTTAAACTCTAGGTACACATCCAAAATGTATTACTGAGTTGAAAGAAGTGGATTCTGGTGCATGGTTTTGAAACCGCAGTCAGAAAAAAAAATCACATATATATCAACATTTTTATAACTCCCGGGGCTGTCGTTTTGGTCAAAAAATGAAAATTCTAAAAGTTCCTGTTTTTCTGCTTTAAACTCTAGGTACACATCCAAAATGTATTACTGAGTTGAAAGAAGTGGATTCTGGTGCATGGTTTTGAAACCGCAGTCAGAAAAAAATCACATCCATATCAACATGTTTATAATCCCCGGGGCTGTCGTTCTGGTCAAAAAATGAAAATTCTAAAAGTTCCTGTTTTTCTGCTTTAAACTCTAGGTACACATCCAAAATTTATTACTGAGTTGAAAGAAGTGGATTCTGGTGCATGGTTTTGAAACCGCAGTCAGAAAAAAAATCACATCCATATCAACATTTTTATAACCCCCGGGTCTGTCGTTTTAGTCAAAAAATGAAAATTCTAAAAGTTCCGTTTTTTCTGCTTTAAACTCTAGGTACACATCCAAAATGTATTACTGAGTTGAAAGAAGTGGATTCTGGTGCATGGTTTTAAAACCGCAGTCAGAAAAAAAATCACATCCATATCAACATGTTTATAACCCCCGGGGCTGTCGTTTTGGTCAAAAAATGAAAATTCTAAAAGTTCAGTTTTTTCTGCTTTAAACTCTAGGTACACATCCAAAATGTATTACTGAGTTGAAAGAAGTGGATTCTGGTGCATGGTTTTGAAACCGCAGTCAGAAAAAAAAATCACATATATATCAACATTTTTATAACTCCCGGGGCTGTCGTTTTGGTCAAAAAATGAAAATTCTAAAAGTTCCTGTTTTTCTGCTTTAAACTCTAGGTACACATCCAAAATGTATTACTGAGTTGAAAGAAGTGGATTCTGGTGCATGGTTTTGAAACCGCAGTCAGAAAAAAAATCACATCCATATCAACATGTTTATAATCCCCGGGGCTGTCGTTCTGGTCAAAAAATGAAAATTCTAAAAGTTCCTGTTTTTCTGCTTTAAACTCTAGGTACACATCCAAAATGTATTACTGAGTTGAAAGAAGTGGATTCTGGTGCATGGTTTTGAAACCGCAGTCAGAAAAAAAAATCACATATATATCAACATTTTTATAACTCCCGGGGCTGTCGTTTTGGTCAAAAAATGAAAATTCTAAAAGTTCCTGTTTTTCTGCTTTAAACTCTAGGTACACATCCAAAATGTATTACTGAGTTGAAAGAAGTGGATTCTGGTGCATGGTTTTGAAACCGCAGTCAGAAAAAAAATCACAACCATATCAACATTTTTATAACCCCCGGGTCTGTCGTTTTAGTCAAAAAATGAAAATTCTAAAAGTTCCGTTTTTTCTGCTTTAAACTCTAGGTACACATCCAAAATGTATTACTGAGTTGAAAGAAGTGGATTCTGGTGCATGGTTTTAAAACCGCAGTCAGAAAAAAAATCACATCCATATCAACATGTTTATAACCCCCGGGGCTGTCGTTTTGGTCAAAAAATGAAAATTCTAAAAGTTCAGTTTTTTCTGCTTTAAACTCTAGGTACACATCCAAAATGTATTACTGAGTTGAAAGAAGTGGATTCTGGTGCATGGTTTTGAAACCGCAGTCAGAAAAAAAAATCACATATATATCAACATTTTTATAACTCCCGGGGCTGTCGTTTTGGTCAAAAAATGAAAATTCTAAAAGTTCCTGTTTTTCTGCTTTAAACTCTAGGTACACATCCAAAATGTATTACTGAGTTGAAAGAAGTGGATTCTGGTGCATGGTTTTGAAACCGCAGTCAGAAAAAAAATCACATCCATATCAACATGTTTATAACCCCCGGGGCTGTCGTTCTGGTCAAAAAATGAAAATTCTAAAAGTTCCTGTTTTTCTGCTTTAAACTCTAGGTACACATCCAAAATGTATTACTGACTTGAAAGAAGTGCATTCTGGTGCATGGTTTTGAAACCGCAGTCAGAAAAAAATCACATCCATATCAACATGTTTATAACCCCCGGGGCTGTCGTTTTGTTCAAAAAATGAAAATTCTAAAAGTTCCTGTTTTTCTGCTTTAAACTCTAGGTACACATCCAAAATGTATTACTGAGTTGAAAGAAGTGGATTCTGGTGCATGGTTTTGAAACCGCAGTCAGAAAAAAAATCACATCCATATCAACATGTTTATAACCCCCGGGGCTGTCGTTCTGGTCAAAAAATGAAAATTCTAAAAGTTCCTGTTTTTCTGCTTTAAACTCTAGGTACACATCCAAAATTTATTACTGAGTTGAAAGAAGTGGATTCTGGTGCATGGTTTTGAAACCGCAGTCAGAAAAAAAATCACAACCATATCAACATTTTTATAACCCCCGGGGCTGTCGTTTTGGTCAAAAAATGAACATTCTAAAAGTTCCGGTTTTTCTGCTTTAAACTCTAGGTACACATCCAAAATGTATTACTGAGTTGAAAGAAGTGGATTCTGGTGCATGGTTTTGAAACCGCAGTCAGAAAAAAAATCACATCCATATCAACATGTTTATAACCCCCGGGGCTGTCGTTTTGGTCAAAAAATGAAAATTCTAAAAGTTCAGTTTTTTCTGCTTTAAACTCTAGGTACACATCCAAAATGTATTACTGAGTTGAAAGAAGTGGATTCTGGTGCATGGTTTTGAAACCGCAGTCAGAAAAAAAAATCACATATATATCAACATTTTTATAACTCCCGGGGCTGTCGTTTTGGTCAAAAAATGAAAATTCTAAAAGTTCCTGTTTTTCTGCTTTAAACTCTAGGTACACATCCAAAATGTATTACTGAGTTGAAAGAAGTGGATTCTGGTGCATGGTTTTGAAACCGCAGTCAGAAAAAAAATCACATCCATATCAACATGTTTATAATCCCCGGGGCTGTCGTTCTGGTCAAAAAATGAAAATTCTAAAAGTTCCTGTTTTTCTGCTTTAAACTCTAGGTACACATCCAAAATGTATTACTGAGTTGAAAGAAGTGGATTCTGGTGCATGGTTTTGAAACCGCAGTCAGAAAAAAAATCACATCCATATCAACATGTTTATAACCCCCGGGGCTGTCGTTCTGGTCAAAAAATGAAAATTCTAAAAGTTCCTGTTTTTCTGCTTTAAACTCTAGGTACACATCCAAAATGTATTACTGAGTTGAAAGAAGTGGATTCTGGTGCATGGTTTTGAAACCGCAGTCAGAAAAAAAAATCACATATATATCAACATTTTTATAACTCCCGGGGCTGTCGTTTTGGTCAAAAAATGAAAATTCTAAAAGTTCCTGTTTTTCTGCTTTAAACTCTAGGTACACATCCAAAATGTATTACTGAGTTGAAAGAAGTGGATTCTGGTGCATGGTTTTGAAACCGCAGTCAGAAAAAAAAATCACATATATATCAACATTTTTATAACTCCCGGGGCTGTCGTTTTGGTCAAAAAATGAAAATTCTAAAAGTTCCTGTTTTTCTGCTTTAAACTCTAGGTACACATCCAAAATGTATTACTGAGTTGAAAGAAGTGGATTCTGGTGCATGGTTTTGAAACCGCAGTCAGAAAAAAAATCACAACCATATCAACATTTTTATAACCCCCGGGGCTGTCGTTTTGGTCAAAAAATGAACATTCTAAAAGTTCCGGTTTTTCTGCTTTAAACTCTAGGTACACATCCAAAATGTATTACTGAGTTGAAAGAAGTGGATTCTGGTGCATGGTTTTGAAACCGCAGTCAGAAAAAAAAAATCACATCCATATCAACATGTTTATAATCCCCGGGGCTGTCGTTCTGGTCAAAAAATGAAAATTCTAAAAGTTCCTGTTTTTCTGCTTTAAACTCTAGGTACACATCCAAAATGTATTACTGAGTTGAAAGAAGTGGATTCTGGTGCATGGTTTTGAAACCGCAGTCAGAAAAAAAATCACATCCATATCAACATGTTTATAACCCCCGGGGCTGTCGTTCTGGTCAAAAAATGAAAATTCTAAAAGTTCCTGTTTTTCTGCTTTAAACTCTAGGTACACATCCAAAATGTATTACTGACTTGAAAGAAGTGCATTCTGGTGCATGGTTTTGAAACCGCAGTCAGAAAAAAATCACATCCATATCAACATGTTTATAACCCCCGGGGCTGTCGTTTTGTTCAAAAAATGAAAATTCTAAAAGTTCCTGTTTTTCTGCTTTAAACTCTAGGTACACATCCAAAATGTATTACTGAGTTGAAAGAAGTGGATTCTGGTGCATGGTTTTGAAACCGCAGTCAGAAAAAAAATCACATCCATATCAACATGTTTATAACCCCCGGGGCTGTCGTTCTGGTCAAAAAATGAAAATTCTAAAAGTTCCTGTTTTTCTGCTTTAAACTCTAGGTACACATCCAAAATTTATTACTGAGTTGAAAGAAGTGGATTCTGGTGCATGGTTTTGAAACCGCAGTCAGAAAAAAAATCACAACCATATCAACATTTTTATAACCCCCGGGGCTGTCGTTTTGGTCAAAAAATGAACATTCTAAAAGTTCCGGTTTTTCTGCTTTAAACTCTAGGTACACATCCAAAATGTATTACTGAGTTGAAAGAAGTGGATTCTGGTGCATGGTTTTGAAACCGCAGTCAGAAAAAAAATCACAACCATATCAACATTTTTATAACCCCCGGGTCTGTCGTTTTAGTCAAAAAATGAAAATTCTAAAAGTTCCGTTTTTTCTGCTTTAAACTCTAGGTACACATCCAAAATGTATTACTGAGTTGAAAGAAGTGGATTCTGGTGCATGGTTTTAAAACCGCAGTCAGAAAAAAAATCACATCCATATCAACATGTTTATAACCCCCGGGGCTGTCGTTTTGGTCAAAAAATGAAAATTCTAAAAGTTCAGTTTTTTCTGCTTTAAACTCTAGGTACACATCCAAAATGTATTACTGAGTTGAAAGAAGTGGATTCTGGTGCATGGTTTTGAAACCGCAGTCAGAAAAAAAAATCACATATATATCAACATTTTTATAACTCCCGGGGCTGTCGTTTTGGTCAAAAAATGAAAATTCTAAAAGTTCCTGTTTTTCTGCTTTAAACTCTAGGTACACATCCAAAATGTATTACTGAGTTGAAAGAAGTGGATTCTGGTGCATGGTTTTGAAACCGCAGTCAGAAAAAAAATCACATCCATATCAACATGTTTATAACCCCCGGGGCTGTCGTTCTGGTCAAAAAATGAAAATTCTAAAAGTTCCTGTTTTTCTGCTTTAAACTCTAGGTACACATCCAAAATGTATTACTGACTTGAAAGAAGTGCATTCTGGTGCATGGTTTTGAAACCGCAGTCAGAAAAAAATCACATCCATATCAACATGTTTATAACCCCCGGGGCTGTCGTTTTGTTCAAAAAATGAAAATTCTAAAAGTTCCTGTTTTTCTGCTTTAAACTCTAGGTACACATCCAAAATGTATTACTGAGTTGAAAGAAGTGGATTCTGGTGCATGGTTTTGAAACCGCAGTCAGAAAAAAAATCACATCCATATCAACATGTTTATAACCCCCGGGGCTGTCGTTCTGGTCAAAAAATGAAAATTCTAAAAGTTCCTGTTTTTCTGCTTTAAACTCTAGGTACACATCCAAAATTTATTACTGAGTTGAAAGAAGTGGATTCTGGTGCATGGTTTTGAAACCGCAGTCAGAAAAAAAATCACAACCATATCAACATTTTTATAACCCCCGGGGCTGTCGTTTTGGTCAAAAAATGAACATTCTAAAAGTTCCGGTTTTTCTGCTTTAAACTCTAGGTACACATCCAAAATGTATTACTGAGTTGAAAGAAGTGGATTCTGGTGCATGGTTTTGAAACCGCAGTCAGAAAAAAAATCACATCCATATCAACATGTTTATAACCCCCGGGGCTGTCGTTTTGGTCAAAAAATGAAAATTCTAAAAGTTCAGTTTTTTCTGCTTTAAACTCTAGGTACACATCCAAAATGTATTACTGAGTTGAAAGAAGTGGATTCTGGTGCATAGTTTTGAAACCGCAGTCAGAAAAAAAATCACATATATATCAACATTTTTATAACTCCCGGGGCTGTCGTTTTGGTCAAAAAATGAAAATTCTAAAAGTTCCTGTTTTTCTGCTTTAAACTCTAGGTACACATCCAAAATGTATTACTGAGTTGAAAGAAGTGGATTCTGGTGCATGGTTTTGAAACCGCAGTCAGAAAAAAAATCACATCCATATCAACATGTTTATAATCCCCGGGGCTGTCGTTCTGGTCAAAAAATGAAAATTCTAAAAGTTCCTGTTTTTCTGCTTTAAACTCTAGGTACACATCCAAAATGTATTACTGAGTTGAAAGAAGTGGATTCTGGTGCATGGTTTTGAAACCGCAGTCAGAAAAAAAATCACATCCATATCAACATGTTTATAACCCCCGGGGCTGTCGTTCTGGTCAAAAAATGAAAATTCTAAAAGTTCCTGTTTTTCTGCTTTAAACTCTAGGTACACATCCAAAATGTATTACTGAGTTGAAAGAAGTGGATTCTGGTGCATGGTTTTGAAACCGCAGTCAGAAAAAAAAATCACATATATATCAACATTTTTATAACTCCCGGGGCTGTCGTTTTGGTCAAAAAATGAAAATTCTAAAAGTTCCTGTTTTTCTGCTTTAAACTCTAGGTACACATCCAAAATGTATTACTGAGTTGAAAGAAGTGGATTCTGGTGCATGGTTTTGAAACCGCAGTCAGAAAAAAAAATCACATATATATCAACATTTTTATAACTCCCGGGGCTGTCGTTTTGGTCAAAAAATGAAAATTCTAAAAGTTCCTGTTTTTCTGCTTTAAACTCTAGGTACACATCCAAAATGTATTACTGAGTTGAAAGAAGTGGATTCTGGTGCATGGTTTTGAAACCGCAGTCAGAAAAAAAATCACAACCATATCAACATTTTTATAACCCCCGGGGCTGTCGTTTTGGTCAAAAAATGAACATTCTAAAAGTTCCGGTTTTTCTGCTTTAAACTCTAGGTACACATCCAAAATGTATTACTGAGTTGAAAGAAGTGGATTCTGGTGCATGGTTTTGAAACCGCAGTCAGAAAAAAAAAATCACATCCATATCAACATGTTTATAATCCCCGGGGCTGTCGTTCTGGTCAAAAAATGAAAATTCTAAAAGTTCCTGTTTTTCTGCTTTAAACTCTAGGTACACATCCAAAATGTATTACTGAGTTGAAAGAAGTGGATTCTGGTGCATGGTTTTGAAACCGCAGTCAGAAAAAAAATCACATCCATATCAACATGTTTATAACCCCCGGGGCTGTCGTTCTGGTCAAAAAATGAAAATTCTAAAAGTTCCTGTTTTTCTGCTTTAAACTCTAGGTACACATCCAAAATGTATTACTGAGTTGAAAGAAGTGGATTCTGGTGCATGGTTTTGAAACCGCAGTCAGAAAAAAAATCACATCCATATCAACATGTTTATAACCCCCGGGGCTGTCGTTTTGGTCAAAAAATGAAAATTCTAAAAGTTCAGTTTTTTCTGCTTTAAACTCTAGGTACACATCCAAAATGTATTACTGAGTTGAAAGAAGTGGATTCTGGTGCATGGTTTTGAAACCGCAGTCAGAAAAAAAAATCACATATATATCAACATTTTTATAACTCCCGGGGCTGTCGTTTTGGTCAAAAAATGAAAATTCTAAAAGTTCCTGTTTTTCTGCTTTAAACTCTAGGTACACATCCAAAATGTATTACTGAGTTGAAAGAAGTGGATTCTGGTGCATGGTTTTGAAACCGCAGTCAGAAAAAAAATCACATCCATATCAACATGTTTATAATCCCCGGGGCTGTCGTTCTGGTCAAAAAATGAAAATTCTAAAAGTTCCTGTTTTTCTGCTTTAAACTCTAGGTACACATCCAAAATGTATTACTGAGTTGAAAGAAGTGGATTCTGGTGCATGGTTTTGAAACCGCAGTCAGAAAAAAAATCACATCCATATCAACATGTTTATAACCCCCGGGGCTGTCGTTCTGGTCAAAAAATGAAAATTCTAAAAGTTCCTGTTTTTCTGCTTTAAACTCTAGGTACACATCCAAAATGTATTACTGAGTTGAAAGAAGTGGATTCTGGTGCATGGTTTTGAAACCGCAGTCAGAAAAAAAAATCACATATATATCAACATTTTTATAACTCCCGGGGCTGTCGTTTTGGTCAAAAAATGAAAATTCTAAAAGTTCCTGTTTTTCTGCTTTAAACTCTAGGTACACATCCAAAATGTATTACTGAGTTGAAAGAAGTGGATTCTGGTGCATGGTTTTGAAACCGCAGTCAGAAAAAAAAATCACATATATATCAACATTTTTATAACTCCCGGGGCTGTCGTTTTGGTCAAAAAATGAAAATTCTAAAAGTTCCTGTTTTTCTGCTTTAAACTCTAGGTACACATCCAAAATGTATTACTGAGTTGAAAGAAGTGGATTCTGGTGCATGGTTTTGAAACCAAAGTCAGAAAAAAAATCACATCCATATCAACATGTTTATAACCCCGGGGGCTGTCGTTCTGGTCAAAAAATGAAAATTCTAAAAGTTCCTGTTTTTCTGCTTTAAACTCTAGGTACACATCCAAAATGTATTACTGAGTTGAAAGAAGTGGATTCTGGTGCATGGTTTTGAAACCGCAGTCAGAAAAAAAAATCACATATATATCAACATTTTTATAACTCCCGGGGCTGTCGTTTTGGTCAAAAAATGAAAATTCTAAAAGTTCCTGTTTTTCTGCTTTAAACTCTAGGTACACATCCAAAATGTATTACTGAGTTGAAAGAAGTGGATTCTGGTGCATGGTTTTGAAACCGCAGTCAGAAAAAAAATCACATCCATATCAACATGTTTATAATCCCCGGGGCTGTCGTTCTGGTCAAAAAATGAAAATTCTAAAAGTTCCTGTTTTTCTGCTTTAAACTCTAGGTACACATCCAAAATGTATTACTGAGTTGAAAGAAGTGGATTCTGGTGCATGGTTTTGAAACCGCAGTCAGAAAAAAAATCACAACCATATCAACATTTTTATAACCCCCGGGTCTGTCGTTTTAGTCAAAAAATGAAAATTCTAAAAGTTCCGTTTTTTCTGCTTTAAACTCTAGGT
Organism: Crinia signifera; assembly: GCF_055691185.1. Classification (NCBI taxonomy): domain Eukaryota; kingdom Metazoa; phylum Chordata; class Amphibia; order Anura; family Myobatrachidae; genus Crinia; species Crinia signifera. The sequence continues at coordinate 21,627,739 of NC_139227.1, forward strand.
ACACATCCAAAATGTATTACTGAGTTGAAAGAAGTGGATTCTGGTGCATGGTTTTAAAACCGCAGTCAGAAAAAAAATCACATCCATATCAACATGTTTATAACCCCCGGGGCTGTCGTTTTGGTCAAAAAATGAAAATTCTAAAAGTTCAGTTTTTTCTGCTTTAAACTCTAGGTACACATCCAAAATGTATTACTGAGTTGAAAGAAGTGGATTCTGGTGCATGGTTTTGAAACCGCAGTCAGAAAAAAAAATCACATATATATCAACATTTTTATAACTCCCGGGGCTGTCGTTTTGGTCAAAACATGAAAATTCTAAAAGTTCCTGTTTTTCTGCTTTAAACTCTAGGTACACATCCAAAATGTATTACTGAGTTGAAAGAAGTGGATTCTGGTGCATGGTTTTGAAACCGCAGTCAGAAAAAAAATCACATCCATATCAACATGTTTATAACCCCCGGGGCTGTCGTTCTGGTCAAAAAATGAAAAGTCTAAAAGTTCCTGTTTTTCTGCTTTAAACTCTAGGTACACATCCAAAATGTATTACTGACTTGAAAGAAGTGCATTCTGGTGCATGGTTTTGAAACCGCAGTCAGAAAAAAATCACATCCATATCAACATGTTTATAACCCCCGGGGCTGTCGTTTTGTTCAAAAAATGAAAATTCTAAAAGTTCCTGTTTTTCTGCTTTAAACTCTAGGTACACATCCAAAATGTATTACTGAGTTGAAAGAAGTGGATTCTGGTGCATGGTTTTGAAACCGCAGTCAGAAAAAAAATCACATCCATATCAACATGTTTATAACCCCCGGGGCTGTCGTTCTGGTCAAAAAATGAAAATTCTAAAAGTTCCTGTTTTTCTGCTTTAAACTCTAGGTACACATCCAAAATGTATTACTGAGTTGAAAGAAGTGGATTCTGGTGCATGGTTTTGAAACCGCAGTCAGAAAAAAAATCACATCCATATCAACATGTTTATAATCCCCGGGGCTGTCGTTCTGGTCAAAAAATGAAAATTCTAAAAGTTCCTGTTTTTCTGCTTTAAACTCTAGGTACACATCCAAAATGTATTACTGAGTTGAAAGAAGTGGATTCTGGTGCATGGTTTTGAAACCGCAGTCAGAAAAAAAAAATCACATATATATCAACATTTTTATAACTCCCGGGGCTGTCGTTTTGGTCAAAAAATGAAAATTCTAAAAGTTCCTGTTTTTCTGCTTTAAACTCTAGGTACACATCCAAAATGTATTACTGAGTTGAAAGAAGTGGATTCTGGTGCATGGTTTTGAAACCGCAGTCAGAAAAAAAATCACAACCATATCAACATTTTTATAACCCCCGGGGCTGTCGTTTTGGTCAAAAAATGAACATTCTAAAAGTTCCGGTTTTTCTGCTTTAAACTCTAGGTACACATCCAAAATGTATTACTGAGTTGAAAGAAGTGGATTCTGGTGCATGGTTTTGAAACCAAAGTCAGAAAAAAAATCACATCCATATCAACATTTTTATAACCCCCGGGTCTGTCGTTTTAGTCAAAAAATGAAAATTCTAAAAGTTCCGTTTTTTCTGCTTTAAACTCTAGGTACACATCCAAAATGTATTACTGAGTTGAAAGAAGTGGATTCTGGTGCATGGTTTTAAAACCGCAGTCAGAAAAAAAATCACATCCATATCAACATGTTTATAACCCCCGGGGCTGTCGTTTTGGTCAAAAAATGAAAATTCTAAAAGTTCAGTTTTTTCTGCTTTAAACTCTAGGTACACATCCAAAATGTATTACTGAGTTGAAAGAAGTGGATTCTGGTGCATGGTTTTGAAACCGCAGTCAGAAAAAAAAATCACATATATATCAACATTTTTATAACTCCCGGGGCTGTCGTTTTGGTCAAAAAATGAAAATTCTAAAAGTTCCTGTTTTTCTGCTTTAAACTCTAGGTACACATCCAAAATGTATTACTGAGTTGAAAGAAGTGGATTCTGGTGCATGGTTTTGAAACCGCAGTCAGAAAAAAAATCACATCCATATCAACATGTTTATAATCCCCGGGGCTGTCGTTCTGGTCAAAAAATGAAAATTCTAAAAGTTCCTGTTTTTCTGCTTTAAACTCTAGGTACACATCCAAAATGTATTACTGAGTTGAAAGAAGTGGATTCTGGTGCATGGTTTTGAAACCGCAGTCAGAAAAAAAAATCACATATATATCAACATTTTTATAACTCCCGGGGCTGTCGTTTTGGTCAAAAAATGAAAATTCTAAAAGTTCCTGTTTTTCTGCTTTAAACTCTAGGTACACATCCAAAATGTATTACTGAGTTGAAAGAAGTGGATTCTGGTGCATGGTTTTGAAACCGCAGTCAGAAAAAAAAATCACATATATATCAACATTTTTATAACTCCCGGGGCTGTCGTTTTGGTCAAAAAATGAAAATTCTAAAAGTTCCTGTTTTTCTGCTTTAAACTCTAGGTACACATCCAAAATGTATTACTGAGTTGAAAGAAGTGGATTCTGGTGCATGGTTTTGAAACCGCAGTCAGAAAAAAAAATCACAACCATATCAACATTTTTATAACCCCCGGGGCTGTCGTTTTGGTCAAAAAATGAACATTCTAAAAGTTCCGGTTTTTCTGCTTTAAACTCTAGGTACACATCCAAAATGTATTACTGAGTTGAAAGAAGTGGATTCTGGTGCATGGTTTTGAAACCAAAGTCAGAAAAAAAATCACATCCATATCAACATTTTTATAACCCCCGGGTCTGTCGTTTTAGTAAAAAAATGAAAATTCTAAAAGTTCCGTTTTTTCTGCTTTAAACTCTAGGTACACATCCAAAATGTATTACTGAGTTGAAAGAAGTGGATTCTGGTGCATGGTTTTAAAACCGCAGTCAGAAAAAAAGTCACATCCATATCAACATGTTTATAACCCCCGGGGCTGTCGTTTTGGTCAAAAAATGAAAATTCTAAAAGTTCAGTTTTTTCTGCTTTAAACTCTAGGTACACATCCAAAATGTATTACTGAGTTGAAAGAAGTGGATTCTGGTGCATGGTTTTGAAACCGCAGTCAGAAAAAAAAATCACATATATATCAACATTTTTATAACTCCCGGGGCTGTCGTTTTGGTCAAAAAATGAAAATTCTAAAAGTTCAGTTTTTTCTGCTTTAAACTCTAGGTACACATCCAAAATGTATTACTGAGTTGAAAGAAGTGGATTCTGGTGCATGGTTTTGAAACCGCAGTCAGAAAAAAAAAATCACATATATATCAACATTTTTATAACTCCCGGGGCTGTCGTTTTGGTCAAAAAATGAAAATTCTAAAAGTTCCTGTTTTTCTGCTTTAAACTCTAGGTACACATCCAAAATGTATTACTGAGTTGAAAGAAGTGGATTCTGGTGCATGGTTTTGAAACCGCAGTCAGAAAAAAAATCACATCCATATCAACATGTTTATAACCCCGGGGCTGTCGTTCTGGTCAAAAAATGAAAATTCTAAAAGTTCCTGTTTTTCTGCTTTAAACTCTAGGTACACATCCAAAATGTATTACTGAGTTGAAAGAAGTGGATTCTGGTGCATGGTTTTGAAACCGCAGTCAGAAAAAAAATCACATCCATATCAACATGTTTATAACCCCCGGGGCTGTCGTTCTGGTCAAAAAATGAAAATTCTAAAAGTTCCTGTTTTTCTGCTTTAAACTCTAGGTACACATCCAAAATGTATTACTGAGTTGAAAGAAGTGGATTCTGGTGCATGGTTTTGAAACCGCAGTCAGAAAAAAAAATCACATATATATCAACATTTTTATAACTCCCGGGGCTGTCGTTTTGGTCAAAAAATGAAAATTCTAAAAGTTCCTGTTTTTCTGCTTTAAACTCTAGGTACACATCCAAAATGTATTACTGAGTTGAAAGAAGTGGATTCTGGTGCATGGTTTTGAAACCGCAGTCAGAAAAAAAATCACATCCATATCAACATGTTTATAATCCCCGGGGCTGTCGTTCTGGTCAAAAAATGAAAATTCTAAAAGTTCCTGTTTTTCTGCTTTAAACTCTAGGTACACATCCAAAATGTATTACTGAGTTGAAAGAAGTGGATTCTGGTGCATGGTTTTGAAACCGCAGTCAGAAAAAAAAATCACATATATATCAACATTTTTATAACTCCCGGGGCTGTCGTTTTGGTCAAAAAATGAAAATTCTAAAAGTTCCTGTTTTTCTGCTTTAAACTCTAGGTACACATCCAAAATGTATTACTGAGTTGAAAGAAGTGGATTCTGGTGCATGGTTTTGAAACCGCAGTCAGAAAAAAAATCACAACCATATCAACATTTTTATAACCCCCGGGGCTGTCGTTTTGGTCAAAAAATGAACATTCTAAAAGTTCCGGTTTTTCTGCTTTAAACTCTAGGTACACATCCAAAATGTATTACTGAGTTGAAAGAAGTGGATTCTGGTGCATGGTTTTGAAACCAAAGTCAGAAAAAAAATCACATCCATATCAACATTTTTATAACCCCCGGGTCTGTCGTTTTAGTCAAAAAATGAAAATTCTAAAAGTTCCGTTTTTTCTGCTTTAAACTCTAGGTACACATCCAAAATGTATTACTGAGTTGAAAGAAGTGGATTCTGGTGCATGGTTTTAAAACCGCAGTCAGAAAAAAAATCACATCCATATCAACATGTTTATAACCCCCGGGGCTGTCGTTTTGGTCAAAAAATGAAAATTCTAAAAGTTCAGTTTTTTCTGCTTTAAACTCTAGGTACACATCCAAAATGTATTACTGAGTTGAAAGAAGTGGATTCTGGTGCATGGTTTTGAAACCGCAGTCAGAAAAAAAAATCACATATATATCAACATTTTTATAACTCCCGGGGCTGTCGTTTTGGTCAAAAAATGAAAATTCTAAAAGTTCCTGTTTTTCTGCTTTAAACTCTAGGTACACATCCAAAATGTATTACTGAGTTGAAAGAAGTGGATTCTGGTGCATGGTTTTGAAACCGCAGTCAGAAAAAAAATCACATCCATATCAACATGTTTATAACCCCGGGGCTGTCGTTCTGGTCAAAAAATGAAAATTCTAAAAGTTCCTGTTTTTCTGCTTTAAACTCTAGGTACACATCCAAAATGTATTACTGAGTTGAAAGAAGTGGATTCTGGTGCATGGTTTTGAAACCGCAGTCAGAAAAAAAATCACATCCATATCAACATGTTTATAACCCCCGGGGCTGTCGTTCTGGTCAAAAAATGAAAATTCTAAAAGTTCCTGTTTTTCTGCTTTAAACTCTAGGTACACATCCAAAATGTATTACTGAGTTGAAAGAAGTGGATTCTGGTGCATGGTTTTGAAACCGCAGTCAGAAAAAAAAATCACATATATATCAACATTTTTATAACTCCCGGGGCTGTCGTTTTGGTCAAAAAATGAAAATTCTAAAAGTTCCTGTTTTTCTGCTTTAAACTCTAGGTACACATCCAAAATGTATTACTGAGTTGAAAGAAGTGGATTCTGGTGCATGGTTTTGAAACCGCAGTCAGAAAAAAAATCACATCCATATCAACATGTTTATAATCCCCGGGGCTGTCGTTCTGGTCAAAAAATGAAAATTCTAAAAGTTCCTGTTTTTCTGCTTTAAACTCTAGGTACACATCCAAAATGTATTACTGAGTTGAAAGAAGTGGATTCTGGTGCATGGTTTTGAAACCGCAGTCAGAAAAAAAAATCACATATATATCAACATTTTTATAACTCCCGGGGCTGTCGTTTTGGTCAAAAAATGAAAATTCTAAAAGTTCCTGTTTTTCTGCTTTAAACTCTAGGTACACATCCAAAATGTATTACTGAGTTGAAAGAAGTGGATTCTGGTGCATGGTTTTGAAACCGCAGTCAGAAAAAAAATCACAACCATATCAACATTTTTATAACCCCCGGGGCTGTCGTTTTGGTCTAAAAATGAACATTCTAAAAGTTCCGGTTTTTCTGCTTTAAACTCTAGGTACACATCCAAAATGTATTACTGAGTTGAAAGAAGTGGATTCTGGTGCATGGTTTTGAAACCAAAGTCAGAAAAAAAATCACATCCATATCAACATTTTTATAACCCCCGGGTCTGTCGTTTTAGTCAAAAAATGAAAATTCTAAAAGTTCCGTTTTTTCTGCTTTAAACTCTAGGTACACATCCAAAATGTATTACTGAGTTGAAAGAAGTGGATTCTGGTGCATGGTTTTAAAACCGCAGTCAGAAAAAAAATCACATCCATATCAACATGTTTATAACCCCCGGGGCTGTCGTTTTGGTCAAAAAATGAAAATTCTAAAAGTTCAGTTTTTTCTGCTTTAAACTCTAGGTACACATCCAAAATGTATTACTGAGTTGAAAGAAGTGGATTCTGGTGCATGGTTTTGAAACCGCAGTCAGAAAAAAAAATCACATATATATCAACATTTTTATAACTCCCGGGGCTGTCGTTTTGGTCAAAAAATGAAAATTCTAAAAGTTCCTGTTTTTCTGCTTTAAACTCTAGGTACACATCCAAAATGTATTACTGAGTTGAAAGAAGTGGATTCTGGTGCATGGTTTTGAAACCGCAGTCAGAAAAAAAATCACATCCATATCAACATGTTTATAATCCCCGGGGCTGTCGTTCTGGTCAAAAAATGAAAATTCTAAAAGTTCCTGTTTTTCTGCTTTAAACTCTAGGTACACATCCAAAATGTATTACTGAGTTGAAAGAAGTGGATTCTGGTGCATGGTTTTGAAACCGCAGTCAGAAAAAAAATCACATCCATATCAACATGTTTATAACCCCCGGGGCTGTCGTTCTGGTCAAAAAATGAAAATTCTAAAAGTTCCTGTTTTTCTGCTTTAAACTCTAGGTACACATCCAAAATGTATTACTGAGTTGAAAGAAGTGGATTCTGGTGCATGGTTTTGAAACCGCAGTCAGAAAAAAAAATCACATATATATCAACATTTTTATAACTCCCGGGGCTGTCGTTTTGGTCAAAAAATGAAAATTCTAAAAGTTCCTGTTTTTCTGCTTTAAACTCTAGGTACACATCCAAAATGTATTACTGAGTTGAAAGAAGTGGATTCTGGTGCATGGTTTTGAAACCGCAGTCTGAAAAAAAAATCACATATATATCAACATTTTTATAACTCCCGGGGCTGTCGTTTTGGTCAAAAAATGAAAATTCTAAAAGTTCCTGTTTTTCTGCTTTAAACTCTAGGTACACATCCAAAATGTATTACTGAGTTGAAAGAAGTGGATTCTGGTGCATGGTTTTAAAACCGCAGTCAGAAAAAAAGTCACATCCATATCAACATGTTTATAACCCCCGGGGCTGTCGTTTTGGTCAAAAAATGAAAATTCTAAAAGTTCAGTTTTTTCTGCTTTAAACTCTAGGTACACATCCAAAATGTATTACTGAGTTGAAAGAAGTGGATTCTGGTGCATGGTTTTGAAACCGCAGTCAGAAAAAAAAATCACATATATATCAACATTTTTATAACTCCCGGGGCTGTCGTTTTGGTCAAAAAATGAAAATTCTAAAAGTTCAGTTTTTTCTGCTTTAAACTCTAGGTACACATCCAAAATGTATTACTGAGTTGAAAGAAGTGGATTCTGGTGCATGGTTTTGAAACCGCAGTCAGAAAAAAAAAATCACATATATATCAACATTTTTATAACTCCCGGGGCTGTCGTTTTGGTCAAAAAATGAAAATTCTAAAAGTTCCTGTTTTTCTGCTTTAAACTCTAGGTACACATCCAAAATGTATTACTGAGTTGAAAGAAGTGGATTCTGGTGCATGGTTTTGAAACCGCAGTCAGAAAAAAAATCACATCCATATCAACATGTTTATAACCCCGGGGCTGTCGTTCTGGTCAAAAAATGAAAATTCTAAAAGTTCCTGTTTTTCTGCTTTAAACTCTAGGTACACATCCAAAATGTATTACTGAGTTGAAAGAAGTGGATTCTGGTGCATGGTTTTGAAACCGCAGTCAGAAAAAAAATCACATCCATATCAACATGTTTATAACCCCCGGGGCTGTCGTTCTGGTCAAAAAATGAAAATTCTAAAAGTTCCTGTTTTTCTGCTTTAAACTCTAGGTACACATCCAAAATGTATTACTGAGTTGAAAGAAGTGGATTCTGGTGCATGGTTTTGAAACCGCAGTCAGAAAAAAAAATCACATATATATCAACATTTTTATAACTCCCGGGGCTGTCGTTTTGGTCAAAAAATGAAAATTCTAAAAGTTCCTGTTTTTCTGCTTTAAACTCTAGGTACACATCCAAAATGTATTACTGAGTTGAAAGAAGTGGATTCTGGTGCATGGTTTTGAAACCGCAGTCAGAAAAAAAATCACATCCATATCAACATGTTTATAATCCCCGGGGCTGTCGTTCTGGTCAAAAAATGAAAATTCTAAAAGTTCCTGTTTTTCTGCTTTAAACTCTAGGTACACATCCAAAATGTATTACTGAGTTGAAAGAAGTGGATTCTGGTGCATGGTTTTGAAACCGCAGTCAGAAAAAAAAATCACATATATATCAACATTTTTATAACTCCCGGGGCTGTCGTTTTGGTCAAAAAATGAAAATTCTAAAAGTTCCTGTTTTTCTGCTTTAAACTCTAGGTACACATCCAAAATGTATTACTGAGTTGAAAGAAGTGGATTCTGGTGCATGGTTTTGAAACCGCAGTCAGAAAAAAAATCACAACCATATCAACATTTTTATAACCCCCGGGGCTGTCGTTTTGGTCAAAAAATGAACATTCTAAAAGTTCCGGTTTTTCTGCTTTAAACTCTAGGTACACATCCAAAATGTATTACTGAGTTAAAAGAAGTGGATTCTGGTGCATGGTTTTGAAACCAAAGTCAGAAAAAAAATCACATCCATATCAACATTTTTATAACCCCCGGGTCTGTCGTTTTAGTCAAAAAATGAAAATTCTAAAAGTTCCGTTTTTTCTGCTTTAAACTCTAGGTACACATCCAAAATGTATTACTGAGTTGAAAGAAGTGGATTCTGGTGCATGGTTTTAAAACCGCAGTCAGAAAAAAAATCACATCCATATCAACATGTTTATAACCCCCGGGGCTGTCGTTTTGGTCAAAAAATGAAAATTCTAAAAGTTCAGTTTTTTCTGCTTTAAACTCTAGGTACACATCCAAAATGTATTACTGAGTTGAAAGAAGTGGATTCTGGTGCATGGTTTTGAAACCGCAGTCAGAAAAAAAAATCACATATATATCAACATTTTTATAACTCCCGGGGCTGTCGTTTTGGTCAAAAAATGAAAATTCTAAAAGTTCCTGTTTTTCTGCTTTAAACTCTAGGTACACATCCAAAATGTATTACTGAGTTGAAAGAAGTGGATTCTGGTGCATGGTTTTGAAACCGCAGTCAGAAAAAAAATCACATCCATATCAACATGTTTATAATCCCCGGGGCTGTCGTTCTGGTCAAAAAATGAAAATTCTAAAAGTTCCTGTTTTTCTGCTTTAAACTCTAGGTACACATCCAAAATGTATTACTGAGTTGAAAGAAGTGGATTCTGGTGCATGGTTTTGAAACCGCAGTCAGAAAAAAAATCACATCCATATCAACATGTTTATAACCCCCGGGGCTGTCGTTCTGGTCAAAAAATGAAAATTCTAAAAGTTCCTGTTTTTCTGCTTTAAACTCTAGGTACACATCCAAAATGTATTACTGAGTTGAAAGAAGTGGATTCTGGTGCATGGTTTTGAAACCGCAGTCAGAAAAAAAAATCACATATATATCAACATTTTTATAACTCCCGGGGCTGTCGTTTTGGTCAAAAAATGAAAATTCTAAAAGTTCCTGTTTTTCTGCTTTAAACTCTAGGTACACATCCAAAATGTATTACTGAGTTGAAAGAAGTGGATTCTGGTGCATGGTTTTGAAACCGCAGTCAGAAAAAAAAATCACATATATATCAACATTTTTATAACTCCCGGGGCTGTCGTTTTGGTCAAAAAATGAAAATTCTAAAAGTTCCTGTTTTTCTGCTTTAAACTCTAGGTACACATCCAAAATGTATTACTGAGTTGAAAGAAGTGGATTCTGGTGCATGGTTTTGAAACCGCAGTCAGAAAAAAAATCACAACCATATCAACATTTTTATAACCCCCGGGGCTGTCGTTTTGGTCAAAAAATGAACATTCTAAAAGTTCCGGTTTTTCTGCTTTAAACTCTAGGTACACATCCAAAATGTATTACTGAGTTGAAAGAAGTGGATTCTGGTGCATGGTTTTGAAACCAAAGTCAGAAAAAAAATCACATCCATATCAACATTTTTATAACCCCCGGGTCTGTCGTTTTAGTAAAAAAATGAAAATTCTAAAAGTTCCGTTTTTTCTGCTTTAAACTCTAGGTACACATCCAAAATGTATTACTGAGTTGAAAGAAGTGGATTCTGGTGCATGGTTTTAAAACCGCAGTCAGAAAAAAAGTCACATCCATATCAACATGTTTATAACCCCCGGGGCTGTCGTTTTGGTCAAAAAATGAAAATTCTAAAAGTTCAGTTTTTTCTGCTTTAAACTCTAGGTACACATCCAAAATGTATTACTGAGTTGAAAGAAGTGGATTCTGGTGCATGGTTTTGAAACCGCAGTCAGAAAAAAAAATCACATATATATCAACATTTTTATAACTCCCGGGGCTGTCGTTTTGGTCAAAAAATGAAAATTCTAAAAGTTCCTGTTTTTCTGCTTTAAACTCTAGGTACACATCCAAAATGTATTACTGAGTTGAAAGAAGTGGATTCTGGTGCATGGTTTTAAAACCGCAGTCAGAAAAAAAATCACATCCATATCAACATGTTTATAACCCCCGGGGCTGTCGTTTTGGTCAAAAAATGAAAATTCTAAAAGTTCAGTTTTTTCTGCTTTAAACTCTAGGTACACATCCAAAATGTATTACTGAGTTGAAAGAAGTGGATTCTGGTGCATGGTTTTGAAACCGCAGTCAGAAAAAAAAATCACATATATATCAACATTTTTATAACTCCCGGGGCTGTCGTTTTGGTCAAAAAATGAAAATTCTAAAAGTTCCTGTTTTTCTGCTTTAAACTCTAGGTACACATCCAAAATGTATTACTGAGTTGAAAGAAGTGGATTCTGGTGCATGGTTTTGAAACCGCAGTCAGAAAAAAAATCACATCCATATCAACATGTTTATAATCCCCGGGGCTGTCGTTCTGGTCAAAAAATGAAAATTCTAAAAGTTCCTGTTTTTCTGCTTTAAACTCTAGGTACACATCCAAAATGTATTACTGAGTTGAAAGAAGTGGATTCTGGTGCATGGTTTTGAAACCGCAGTCAGAAAAAAAAATCACATATATATCAACATTTTTATAACTCCCGGGGCTGTCGTTTTGGTCAAAAAATGAAAATTCTAAAAGTTCCTGTTTTTCTGCTTTAAACTCTAGGTACACATCCAAAATGTATTACTGAGTTGAAAGAAGTGGATTCTGGTGCATGGTTTTGAAACCGCAGTCAGAAAAAAAATCACAACCATATCAACATTTTTATAACCCCCGGGTCTGTCGTTTTAGTCAAAAAATGAAAATTCTAAAAGTTCCGTTTTTTCTGCTTTAAACTCTAGGTACACATCCAAAATGTATTACTGAGTTGAAAGAAGTGGATTCTGGTGCATGGTTTTAAAACCGCAGTCAGAAAAAAAATCACATCCATATCAACATGTTTATAACCCCCGGGGCTGTCGTTTTGGTCAAAAAATGAAAATTCTAAAAGTTCAGTTTTTTCTGCTTTAAACTCTAGGTACACATCCAAAATGTATTACTGAGTTGAAAGAAGTGGATTCTGGTGCATGGTTTTGAAACCGCAGTCAGAAAAAAAATCACATCCATATCAACATGTTTATAATCCCCGGGGCTGTCGTTCTGGTCAAAAAATGAAAATTCTAAAAGTTCCTGTTTTTCTGCTTTAAACTCTAGGTACACATCCAAAATGTATTACTGAGTTGAAAGAAGTGGATTCTGGTGCATGGTTTTGAAACCGCAGTCAGAAAAAAAAATCACATATATATCAACATTTTTATAACTCCCGGGGCTGTCGTTTTGGTCAAAAAATGAAAATTCTAAAAGTTCCTGTTTTTCTGCTTTAAACTCTAGGTACACATCCAAAATGTATTACTGAGTTGAAAGAAGTGGATTCTGGTGCATGGTTTTGAAACCGCAGTCAGAAAAAAAATCACAACCATATCAACATTTTTATAACCCCCGGGTCTGTCGTTTTAGTCAAAAAATGAAAATTCTAAAAGTTCCGTTTTTTCTGCTTTAAACTCTAGGTACACATCCAAAATGTATTACTGAGTTGAAAGAAGTGGATTCTGGTGCATGGTTTTAAAACCGCAGTCAGAAAAAAAATCACATCCATATCAACATGTTTATAACCCCCGGGGCTGTCGTTTTGGTCAAAAAATGAAAATTCTAAAAGTTCAGTTTTTTCTGCTTTAAACTCTAGGTACACATCCAAAATGTATTACTGAGTTGAAAGAAGTGGATTCTGGTGCATGGTTTTGAAACCGCAGTCAGAAAAAAAAATCACATATATATCAACATTTTTATAACTCCCGGGGCTGTCGTTTTGGTCAAAAAATGAAAATTCTAAAAGTTCCTGTTTTTCTGCTTTAAACTCTAGGTACACATCCAAAATGTATTACTGAGTTGAAAGAAGTGGATTCTGGTGCATGGTTTTGAAACCACAGTCAGAAAAAAAATCACATCCATATCAACATGTTTATAACCCCCGGGGCTGTCGTTCTGGTCAAAAAATGAAAATTCTAAAAGTTCCTGTTTTTCTGCTTTAAACTCTAGGTACACATCCAAAATGTATTACTGACTTGAAAGAAGTGCATTCTGGTGCATGGTTTTGAAACCGCAGTCAGAAAAAAATCACATCCATATCAACATGTTTATAACCCCCGGGGCTGTCGTTTTGTTCAAAAAATGAAAATTCTAAAAGTTCCTGTTTTTCTGCTTTAAACTCTAGGTACACATCCAAAATGTATTACTGAGTTGAAAGAAGTGGATTCTGGTGCATGGTTTTGAAACCGCAGTCAGAAAAAAAAATCACATATATATCAACATTTTTATAACTCCCGGGGCTGTCGTTTTGGTCAAAAAATGAAAATTCTAAAAGTTCCTGTTTTTCTGCTTTAAACTCTAGGTACACATCCAAAATGTATTACTGAGTTGAAAGAAGTGGATTCTGGTGCATGGTTTTGAAACCGCAGTCAGAAAAAAAATCACATCCATATCAACATGTTTATAATCCCCGGGGCTGTCGTTCTGGTCAAAAAATGAAAATTCTAAAAGTTCCTGTTTTTCTGCTTTAAACTCTAGGTACACATCCAAAATGTATTACTGAGTTGAAAGAAGTGGATTCTGGTGCATGGTTTTGAAACCGCAGTCAGAAAAAAAAATCACATATATATCAACATTTTTATAACTCCCGGGGCTGTCGTTTTGGTCAAAAAATGAAAATTCTAAAAGTTCCTGTTTTTCTGCTTTAAACTCTAGGTACACATCCAAAATGTATTACTGAGTTGAAAGAAGTGGATTCTGGTGCATGGTTTTGAAACCGCAGTCAGAAAAAAAATCACAACCATATCAACATTTTTATAACCCCCGGGTCTGTCGTTTTAGTCAAAAAATGAAAATTCTAAAAGTTCCGTTTTTTCTGCTTTAAACTCTAGGTACACATCCAAAATGTATTACTGAGTTGAAAGAAGTGGATTCTGGTGCATGGTTTTAAAACCGCAGTCAGAAAAAAAATCACATCCATATCAACATGTTTATAACCCCCGGGGCTGTCGTTTTGGTCAAAAAATGAAAATTCTAAAAGTTCAGTTTTTTCTGCTTTAAACTCTAGGTACACATCCAAAATGTATTACTGAGTTGAAAGAAGTGGATTCTGGTGCATGGTTTTGAAACCGCAGTCAGAAAAAAAAATCACATATATATCAACATTTTTATAACTCCCGGGGCTGTCGTTTTGGTCAAAAAATGAAAATTCTAAAAGTTCCTGTTTTTCTGCTTTAAACTCTAGGTACACATCCAAAATGTATTACTGAGTTGAAAGAAGTGGATTCTGGTGCATGGTTTTGAAACCGCAGTCAGAAAAAAAATCACATCCATATCAACATGTTTATAACCCCCGGGGCTGTCGTTCTGGTCAAAAAATGAAAATTCTAAAAGTTCCTGTTTTTCTGCTTTAAACTCTAGGTACACATCCAAAATGTATTACTGACTTGAAAGAAGTGCATTCTGGTGCATGGTTTTGAAACCGCAGTCAGAAAAAAATCACATCCATATCAACATGTTTATAACCCCCGGGGCTGTCGTTTTGTTCAAAAAATGAAAATTCTAAAAGTTCCTGTTTTTCTGCTTTAAACTCTAGGTACACATCCAAAATGTATTACTGAGTTGAAAGAAGTGGATTCTGGTGCATGGTTTTGAAACCGCAGTCAGAAAAAAAATCACATCCATATCAACATGTTTATAACCCCCGGGGCTGTCGTTCTGGTCAAAAAATGAAAATTCTAAAAGTTCCTGTTTTTCTGCTTTAAACTCTAGGTACACATCCAAAATGTATTACTGACTTGAAAGAAGTGCATTCTGGTGCATGGTTTTGAAACCGCAGTCAGAAAAAAATCACATCCATATCAACATGTTTATAACCCCCGGGGCTGTCGTTTTGTTCAAAAAATGAAAATTCTAAAAGTTCCTGTTTTTCTGCTTTAAACTCTAGGTACACATCCAAAATGTATTACTGAGTTGAAAGAAGTGGATTCTGGTGCATGGTTTTGAAACCGCAGTCAGAAAAAAAATCACATCCATATCAACATGTTTATAACCCCCGGGGCTGTCGTTCTGGTCAAAAAATGAAAATTCTAAAAGTTCCTGTTTTTCTGCTTTAAACTCTAGGTACACATCCAAAATTTATTACTGAGTTGAAAGAAGTGGATTCTGGTGCATGGTTTTGAAACCGCAGTCAGAAAAAAAATCACAACCATATCAACATTTTTATAACCCCCGGGGCTGTCGTTTTGGTCAAAAAATGAACATTCTAAAAGTTCCGGTTTTTCTGCTTTAAACTCTAGGTACACATCCAAAATGTATTACTGAGTTGAAAGAAGTGGATTCTGGTGCATGGTTTTGAAACCGCAGTCAGAAAAAAAATCACATCCATATCAACATGTTTATAACTCCCGGGGCTGTCGTTTTGGTCAAAAAATGAAAATTCTAAAAGTTCAGTTTTTTCTGCTTTAAACTCTAGGTACACATCCAAAATGTATTACTGAGTTGAAAGAAGTGGATTCTGGTGCATGGTTTTGAAACCGCAGTCAGAAAAAAAAATCACATATATATCAACATTTTTATAACTCCCGGGGCTGTCGTTTTGGTCAAAAAATGAAAATTCTAAAAGTTCCTGTTTTTCTGCTTTAAACTCTAGGTACACATCCAAAATGTATTACTGAGTTGAAAGAAGTGGATTCTGGTGCATGGTTTTGAAACCGCAGTCAGAAAAAAAATCACATCCATATCAACATGTTTATAATCCCCGGGGCTGTCGTTCTGGTCAAAAAATGAAAATTCTAAAAGTTCCTGTTTTTCTGCTTTAAACTCTAGGTACACATCCAAAATGTATTACTGAGTTGAAAGAAGTGGATTCTGGTGCATGGTTTTGAAACCGCAGTCAGAAAAAAAATCACATCCATATCAACATGTTTATAACCCCCGGGGCTGTCGTTCTGGTCAAAAAATGAAAATTCTAAAAGTTCCTGTTTTTCTGCTTTAAACTCTAGGTACACATCCAAAATGTATTACTGAGTTGAAAGAAGTGGATTCTGGTGCATGGTTTTGAAACCGCAGTCAGAAAAAAAAATCACATATATATCAACATTTTTATAACTCCCGGGGCTGTCGTTTTGGTCAAAAAATGAAAATTCTAAAAGTTCCTGTTTTTCTGCTTTAAACTCTAGGTACACATCCAAAATGTATTACTGAGTTGAAAGAAGTGGATTCTGGTGCATGGTTTTGAAACCGCAGTCAGAAAAAAAAATCACATATATATCAACATTTTTATAACTCCCGGGGCTGTCGTTTTGGTCAAAAAATGAAAATTCTAAAAGTTCCTGTTTTTCTGCTTTAAACTCTAGGTACACATCCAAAATGTATTACTGAGTTGAAAGAAGTGGATTCTGGTGCATGGTTTTGAAACCGCAGTCAGAAAAAAAATCACAACCATATCAACATTTTTATAACCCCCGGGGCTGTCGTTTTGGTCAAAAAATGAACATTCTAAAAGTTCCGGTTTTTCTGCTTTAAACTCTAGGTACACATCCAAAATGTATTACTGAGTTGAAAGAAGTGGATTCTGGTGCATGGTTTTGAAACCAAAGTCAGAAAAAAAATCACATCCATATCAACATGTTTATAACCCCGGGGGCTGTCGTTCTGGTCAAAAAATGAAAATTCTAAAAGTTCCTGTTTTTCTGCTTTAAACTCTAGGTACACATCCAAAATGTATTACTGAGTTGAAAGAAGTGGATTCTGGTGCATGGTTTTGAAACCGCAGTCAGAAAAAAAAATCACATATATATCAACATTTTTATAACTCCCGGGGCTGTCGTTTTGGTCAAAAAATGAAAATTCTAAAAGTTCCTGTTTTTCTGCTTTAAACTCTAGGTACACATCCAAAATGTATTACTGAGTTGAAAGAAGTGGATTCTGGTGCATGGTTTTGAAACCGCAGTCAGAAAAAAAATCACATCCATATCAACATGTTTATAATCCCCGGGGCTGTCGTTCTGGTCAAAAAATGAAAATTCTAAAAGTTCCTGTTTTTCTGCTTTAAACTCTAGGTACACATCCAAAATGTATTACTGAGTTGAAAGAAGTGGATTCTGGTGCATGGTTTTGAAACCGCAGTCAGAAAAAAAATCACAACCATATCAACATTTTTATAACCCCCGGGTCTGTCGTTTTAGTCAAAAAATGAAAATTCTAAAAGTTCCGTTTTTTCTGCTTTAAACTCTAGGTACACATCCAAAATGTATTACTGAGTTGAAAGAAGTGGATTCTGGTGCATGGTTTTAAAACCGCAGTCAGAAAAAAAATCACATCCATATCAACATGTTTATAACCCCCGGGGCTGTCGTTTTGGTCAAAAAATGAAAATTCTAAAAGTTCAGTTTTTTCTGCTTTAAACTCTAGGTACACATCCAAAATGTATTACTGAGTTGAAAGAAGTGGATTCTGGTGCATGGTTTTGAAACCGCAGTCAGAAAAAAAAATCACATATATATCAACATTTTTATAACTCCCGGGGCTGTCGTTTTGGTCAAAACATGAAAATTCTAAAAGTTCCTGTTTTTCTGCTTTAAACTCTAGGTACACATCCAAAATGTATTACTGAGTTGAAAGAAGTGGATTCTGGTGCATGGTTTTGAAACCGCAGTCAGAAAAAAAATCACATCCATATCAACATGTTTATAACCCCCGGGGCTGTCGTTCTGGTCAAAAAATGAAAATTCTAAAAGTTCCTGTTTTTCTGCTTTAAACTCTAGGTACACATCCAAAATGTATTACTGACTTGAAAGAAGTGCATTCTGGTGCATGGTTTTGAAACCGCAGTCAGAAAAAAATCACATCCATATCAACATGTTTATAACCCCCGGGGCTGTCGTTTTGTTCAAAAAATGAAAATTCTAAAAGTTCCTGTTTTTCTGCTTTAAACTCTAGGTACACATCCAAAATGTATTACTGAGTTGAAAGAAGTGGATTCTGGTGCATGGTTTTGAAACCGCAGTCAGAAAAAAAATCACATCCATATCAACATGTTTATAACCCCCGGGGCTGTCGTTCTGGTCAAAAAATGAAAATTCTAAAAGTTCCTGTTTTTCTGCTTTAAACTCTAGGTACACATCCAAAATGTATTACTGAGTTGAAAGAAGTGGATTCTGGTGCATGGTTTTGAAACCGCAGTCAGAAAAAAAATCACATCCATATCAACATGTTTATAATCCCCGGGGCTGTCGTTCTGGTCAAAAAATGAAAATTCTAAAAGTTCCTGTTTTTCTGCTTTAAACTCTAGGTACACATCCAAAATGTATTACTGAGTTGAAAGAAGTGGATTCTGGTGCATGGTTTTGAAACCGCAGTCAGAAAAAAAAATCACATATATATCAACATTTTTATAACTCCCGGGGCTGTCGTTTTGGTCAAAAAATGAAAATTCTAAAAGTTCCTGTTTTTCTGCTTTAAACTCTAGGTACACATCCAAAATGTATTACTGAGTTGAAAGAAGTGGATTCTGGTGCATGGTTTTGAAACCGCAGTCAGAAAAAAAATCACAACCATATCAACATTTTTATAACCCCCGGGGCTGTCGTTTTGGTCAAAAAATGAACATTCTAAAAGTTCCGGTTTTTCTGCTTTAAACTCTAGGTACACATCCAAAATGTATTACTGAGTTGAAAGAAGTGGATTCTGGTGCATGGTTTTGAAACCAAAGTCAGAAAAAAAATCACATCCATATCAACATTTTTATAATCCCCGGGTCTGTCGTTTTAGTCAAAAAATGAAAATTCTAAAAGTTCCGTTTTTTCTGCTTTAAACTCTAGGTACACATCCAAAATGTATTACTGAGTTGAAAGAAGTGGATTCTGGTGCATGGTTTTAAAACCGCAGTCAGAAAAAAAATCACATCCATATCAACATGTTTATAACCCCCGGGGCTGTCGTTTTGGTCAAAAAATGAAAATTCTAAAAGTTCAGTTTTTTCTGCTTTAAACTCTAGGTACACATCCAAAATGTATTACTGAGTTGAAAGAAGTGGATTCTGGTGCATGGTTTTGAAACCGCAGTCAGAAAAAAAAATCACATATATATCAACATTTTTATAACTCCCGGGGCTGTCGTTTTGGTCAAAAAATGAAAATTCTAAAAGTTCCTGTTTTTCTGCTTTAAACTCTAGGTACACATCCAAAATGTATTACTGAGTTGAAAGAAGTGGATTCTGGTGCATGGTTTTGAAACCGCAGTCAGAAAAAAAATCACATCCATATCAACATGTTTATAATCCCCGGGGCTGTCGTTCTGGTCAAAAAATGAAAATTCTAAAAGTTCCTGTTTTTCTGCTTTAAACTCTAGGTACACATCCAAAATGTATTACTGAGTTGAAAGAAGTGGATTCTGGTGCATGGTTTTGAAACCGCAGTCAGAAAAAAAATCACATCCATATCAACATGTTTATAACCCCCGGGGCTGTCGTTCTGGTCAAAAAATGAAAATTCTAAAAGTTCCTGTTTTTCTGCTTTAAACTCTAGGTACACATCCAAAATGTATTACTGAGTTGAAAGAAGTGGATTCTGGTGCATGGTTTTGAAACCGCAGTCAGAAAAAAAATCACATCCATATCAACATGTTTATAACCCCCGGGGCTGTCGTTTTGGTCAAAAAATGAAAATTCTAAAAGTTCAGTTTTTTCTGCTTTAAACTCTAGGTACACATCCAAAATGTATTACTGAGTTGAAAGAAGTGGATTCTGGTGCATGGTTTTGAAACCGCAGTCAGAAAAAAAAATCACATATATATCAACATTTTTATAACTCCCGGGGCTGTCGTTTTGGTCAAAAAATGAAAATTCTAAAAGTTCCTGTTTTTCTGCTTTAAACTCTAGGTACACATCCAAAATGTATTACTGAGTTGAAAGAAGTGGATTCTGGTGCATGGTTTTGAAACCGCAGTCAGAAAAAAAATCACATCCATATCAACATGTTTATAATCCCCGGGGCTGTCGTTCTGGTCAAAAAATGAAAATTCTAAAAGTTCCTGTTTTTCTGCTTTAAACTCTAGGTACACATCCAAAATGTATTACTGAGTTGAAAGAAGTGGATTCTGGTGCATGGTTTTGAAACCGCAGTCAGAAAAAAAATCACAACCATATCAACATTTTTATAACCCCCGGGTCTGTCGTTTTAGTCAAAAAATGAAAATTCTAAAAGTTCCGTTTTTTCTGCTTTAAACTCTAGGTACACATCCAAAATGTATTACTGAGTTGAAAGAAGTGGATTCTGGTGCATGGTTTTAAAACCGCAGTCAGAAAAAAAATCACATCCATATCAACATGTTTATAACCCCCGGGGCTGTCGTTTTGGTCAAAAAATGAAAATTCTAAAAGTTCAGTTTTTTCTGCTTTAAACTCTAGGTACACATCCAAAATGTATTACTGAGTTGAAAGAAGTGGATTCTGGTGCATGGTTTTGAAACCGCAGTCAGAAAAAAAAATCACATATATATCAACATTTTTATAACTCCCGGGGCTGTCGTTTTGGTCAAAACATGAAAATTCTAAAAGTTCCTGTTTTTCTGCTTTAAACTCTAGGTACACATCCAAAATGTATTACTGAGTTGAAAGAAGTGGATTCTGGTGCATGGTTTTGAAACCGCAGTCAGAAAAAAAATCACATCCATATCAACATGTTTATAACCCCCGGGGCTGTCGTTCTGGTCAAAAAATGAAAATTCTAAAAGTTCCTGTTTTTCTGCTTTAAACTCTAGGTACACATCCAAAATGTATTACTGACTTGAAAGAAGTGCATTCTGGTGCATGGTTTTGAAACCGCAGTCAGAAAAAAATCACATCCATATCAACATGTTTATAACCCCCGGAGCTGTCGTTTTGTTCAAAAAATGAAAATTCTAAAAGTTCCTGTTTTTCTGCTTTAAACTCTAGGTACACATCCAAAATGTATTACTGAGTTGAAAGAAGTGGATTCTGGTGCATGGTTTTGAAACCGCAGTCAGAAAAAAAATCACATCCATATCAACATGTTTATAACCCCCGGGGCTGTCGTTCTGGTCAAAAAATGAAAATTCTAAAAGTTCCTGTTTTTCTGCTTTAAACTCTAGGTACACATCCAAAATGTATTACTGAGTTGAAAGAAGTGGATTCTGGTGCATGGTTTTGAAACCGCAGTCAGAAAAAAAATCACATCCATATCAACATGTTTATAATCCCCGGGGCTGTCGTTCTGGTCAAAAAATGAAAATTCTAAAAGTTCCTGTTTTTCTGCTTTAAACTCTAGGTACACATCCAAAATGTATTACTGAGTTGAAAGAAGTGGATTCTGGTGCATGGTTTTGAAACCGCAGTCAGAAAAAAAAATCACATATATATCAACATTTTTATAACTCCCGGGGCTGTCGTTTTGGTCAAAAAATGAAAATTCTAAAAGTTCCTGTTTTTCTGCTTTAAACTCTAGGTACACATCCAAAATGTATTACTGAGTTGAAAGAAGTGGATTCTGGTGCATGGTTTTGAAACCGCAGTCAGAAAAAAAATCACAACCATATCAACATTTTTATAACCCCCGGGGCTGTCGTTTTGGTCAAAAAATGAACATTCTAAAAGTTCCGGTTTTTCTGCTTTAAACTCTAGGTACACATCCAAAATGTATTACTGAGTTGAAAGAAGTGGATTCTGGTGCATGGTTTTGAAACCAAAGTCAGAAAAAAAATCACATCCATATCAACATTTTTATAATCCCCGGGTCTGTCGTTTTAGTCAAAAAATGAAAATTCTAAAAGTTCCGTTTTTTCTGCTTTAAACTCTAGGTACACATCCAAAATGTATTACTGAGTTGAAAGAAGTGGATTCTGGTGCATGGTTTTAAAACCGCAGTCAGAAAAAAAATCACATCCATATCAACATGTTTATAACCCCCGGGGCTGTCGTTTTGGTCAAAAAATGAAAATTCTAAAAGTTCAGTTTTTTCTGCTTTAAACTCTAGGTACACATCCAAAATGTATTACTGAGTTGAAAGAAGTGGATTCTGGTGCATGGTTTTGAAACCGCAGTCAGAAAAAAAAATCACATATATATCAACATTTTTATAACTCCCGGGGCTGTCGTTTTGGTCAAAAAATGAAAATTCTAAAAGTTCCTGTTTTTCTGCTTTAAACTCTAGGTACACATCCAAAATGTATTACTGAGTTGAAAGAAGTGGATTCTGGTGCATGGTTTTGAAACCGCAGTCAGAAAAAAAATCACATCCATATCAACATGTTTATAATCCCCGGGGCTGTCGTTCTGGTCAAAAAATGAAAATTCTAAAAGTTCCTGTTTTTCTGCTTTAAACTCTAGGTACACATCCAAAATGTATTACTGAGTTGAAAGAAGTGGATTCTGGTGCATGGTTTTGAAACCGCAGTCAGAAAAAAAATCACATCCATATCAACATGTTTATAACCCCCGGGGCTGTCGTTCTGGTCAAAAAATGAAAATTCTAAAAGTTCCTGTTTTTCTGCTTTAAACTCTAGGTACACATCCAAAATGTATTACTGAGTTGAAAGAAGTGGATTCTGGTGCATGGTTTTGAAACCGCAGTCAGAAAAAAAAATCACATATATATCAACATTTTTATAACTCCCGGGGCTGTCGTTTTGGTCAAAAAATGAAAATTCTAAAAGTTCCTGTTTTTCTGCTTTAAACTCTAGGTACACATCCAAAATGTATTACTGAGTTGAAAGAAGTGGATTCTGGTGCATGGTTTTGAAACCGCAGTCAGAAAAAAAAATCACATATATATCAACATTTTTATAACTCCAGGGGCTGTCGTTTTGGTCAAAAAATGAAAATTCTAAAAGTTTCTGTTTTTCTGCTTTAAACTCTAGGTACACATCCAAAATGTATTACTGAGTTGAAAGAAGTGGATTCTGGTGCATGGTTTTGAAACCGCAGTCAGAAAAAAAATCACAACCATATCAACATTTTTATAACCCCCGGGGCTGTCGTTTTGGTCAAAAAATGAACATTCTAAAAGTTCCGGTTTTTCTGCTTTAAACTCTAGGTACACATCCAAAATGTATTACTGAGTTGAAAGAAGTGGATTCTGGTGCATGGTTTTGAAACCAAAGTCAGAAAAAAAATCACATCCATATCAACATTTTTATAACCCCCGGGTCTGTCGTTTTAGTAAAAAAATGAAAATTCTAAAAGTTCCGTTTTTTCTGCTTTAAACTCTAGGTACACATCCAAAATGTATTACTGAGTTGAAAGAAGTGGATTCTGGTGCATGGTTTTAAAACCGCAGTCAGAAAAAAAGTCACATCCATATCAACATGTTTATAACCCCCGGGGCTGTCGTTTTGGTCAAAAAATGAAAATTCTAAAAGTTCAGTTTTTTCTGCTTTAAACTCTAGGTACACATCCAAAATGTATTACTGAGTTGAAAGAAGTGGATTCTGGTGCATGGTTTTGAAACCGCAGTCAGAAAAAAAAATCACATCCATATCAACATGTTTATAATCCCCGGGGCTGTCGTTCTGGTCAAAAAATGAAAATTCTAAAAGTTCCTGTTTTTCTGCTTTAAACTCTAGGTACACATCCAAAATGTATTACTGAGTTGAAAGAAGTGGATTCTGGTGCATGGTTTTGAAACCGCAGTCAGAAAAAAAAATCACATATATATCAACATTTTTATAACTCCCGGGGCTGTCGTTTTGGTCAAAAAATGAAAATTCTAAAAGTTCCTGTTTTTCTGCTTTAAACTCTAGGTACACATCCAAAATGTATTACTGAGTTGAAAGAAGTGGATTCTGGTGCATGGTTTTGAAACCGCAGTCAGAAAAAAAATCACATCCATATCAACATGTTTATAACCCCCGGGGCTGTCGTTTTGGTCAAAAAATGAAAATTCTGAAAGTTCCTGTTTTTCTGCTTTAAACTCTAGGTACACATCCAAAATGTATTACTGAGTTGAAAGAAGTGGATTCTGGTGCATGGTTTTGAAACCGCAGTCAGAAAAAAAATCACATCCATATCAACATGTTTATAACCCCCGGGGCTGTCGTTCTGGTCAAAAAATGAAAATTCTAAAAGTTCCTGTTTTTCTGCTTTAAACTCTAGGTACACATCCAAAATGTATTACTGACTTGAAAGAAGTGGATTCTGGTGCATGGTTTTGAAACCGCAGTCAGAAAAAAAAATCACATATATATCAACATTTTTATAACTCCCGGGGCTGTCGTTTTGGTCAAAAAATGAAAATTCTAAAAGTTCCTGTTTTTCTGCTTTAAACTCTAGGTACACATCCAAAATGTATTACTGAGTTGAAAGAAGTGGATTCTGGTGCATGGTTTTGAAACCGCAGTCAGAAAAAAAATCACATCCATATCAACATGTTTATAATCCCCGGGGCTGTCGTTCTGGTCAAAAAATGAAAATTCTAAAAGTTCCTGTTTTTCTGCTTTAAACTCTAGGTACACATCCAAAATTTATTACTGAGTTGAAAGAAGTGGATTCTGGTGCATGGTTTTGAAACCGCAGTCAGAAAAAAAATCACAACCATATCAACATTTTTATAACCCCCGGGGCTGTCGTTTTGGTCAAAAAATGAACATTCTAAAAGTTCCGGTTTTTCTGCTTTAAACTCTAGGTACACATCCAAAATGTATTACTGAGTTGAAAGAAGTGGATTCTGGTGCATGGTTTTTAAACCAAAGTCAGAAAAAAAATCACATCCATATCAACATTTTTATAACCC
The DNA here is from genome assembly GCF_055691185.1 of Crinia signifera. Lineage (NCBI taxonomy): Eukaryota > Metazoa > Chordata > Amphibia > Anura > Myobatrachidae > Crinia > Crinia signifera. The sequence continues at coordinate 21,652,350 of NC_139227.1, forward strand.
CCGGGTCTGTCGTTTTAGTCAAAAAATGAAAATTCTAAAAGTTCCGTTTTTTCTGCTTTAAACTCTAGGTACACATCCAAAATGTATTACTGAGTTGAAAGAAGTGGATTCTGGTGCATGGTTTTAAAACCGCAGTCAGAAAAAAAATCACATCCATATCAACATGTTTATAACCCCCGGGGCTGTCGTTTTGGTCAAAAAATGAAAATTCTAAAAGTTCAGTTTTTTCTGCTTTAAACTCTAGGTACACATCCAAAATGTATTACTGAGTTGAAAGAAGTGGATTCTGGTGCATGGTTTTGAAACCGCAGTCAGAAAAAAAAAATCACGTATATATCAACATTTTTATAACTCCCGGGGCTGTCGTTTTGGTCAAAAAATGAAAATTCTAAAAGTTCCTGTTTTTCTGCTTTAAACTCTAGGTACACATCCAAAATGTATTACTGAGTTGAAAGAAGTGGATTCTGGTGCATGGTTTTGAAACCGCAGTCAGAAAAAAAATCACATCCATATCAACATGTTTATAATCCCCGGGGCTGTCATTCTGGTCAAAAAATGAAAATTCTAAAAGTTCCTGTTTTTCTGCTTTAAACTCTAGGTACACATCCAAAATGTATTACTGAGTTGAAAGAAGTGGATTCTGGTGCATGGTTTTGAAACCGCAGTCAGAAAAAAAATCACATCCATATCAACATGTTTATAACCCCCGGGGCTGTCGTTCTGGTCAAAAAATGAAAATTCTAAAAGTTCCTGTTTTTCTGCTTTAAACTCTAGGTACACATCCAAAATGTATTACTGAGTTGAAAGAAGTGGATTCTGGTGCATGGTTTTGAAACCGCAGTCAGAAAAAAAAATCACATATATATCAACATTTTTATAACTCCCGGGGCTGTCGTTTTGGTCAAAAAATGAAAATTCTAAAAGTTCCTGTTTTTCTGCTTTAAACTCTAGGTACACATCCAAAATGTATTACTGAGTTGAAAGAAGTGGATTCTGGTGCATGGTTTTGAAACCGCAGTCAGAAAAAAAATCACATCCATATCAACATGTTTATAATCCCCGGGGCTGTCGTTCTGGTCAAAAAATGAAAATTCTAAAAGTTCCTGTTTTTCTGCTTTAAACTCTAGGTACACATCCAAAATGTATTACTGAGTTGAAAGAAGTGGATTCTGGTGCATGGTTTTGAAACCGCAGTCAGAAAAAAAAATCACATATATATCAACATTTTTATAACTCCCGGGGCTGTCGTTTTGGTCAAAAAATGAAAATTCTAAAAGTTCCTGTTTTTCTGCTTTAAACTCTAGGTACACATCCAAAATGTATTACTGAGTTGAAAGAAGTGGATTCTGGTGCATGGTTTTGAAACCGCAGTCAGAAAAAAAATCACAACCATATCAACATTTTTATAACCCCCGGGGCTGTCGTTTTGGTCAAAAAATGAACATTCTAAAAGTTCCGGTTTTTCTGCTTTAAACTCTAGGTACACATCCAAAATGTATTACTGAGTTGAAAGAAGTGGATTCTGGTGCATGGTTTTGAAACCAAAGTCAGAAAAAAAATCACATCCATATCAACATTTTTATAACCCCCGGGTCTGTCGTTTTAGTCAAAAAATGAAAATTCTAAAAGTTCCGTTTTTTCTGCTTTAAACTCTAGGTACACATCCAAAATGTATTACTGAGTTGAAAGAAGTGGATTCTGGTGCATGGTTTTGAAACCGCAGTCAGAAAAAAAAATCACATATATATCAACATTTTTATAACTCCCGGGGCTGTCGTTTTGGTCAAAAAATGAAAATTCTAAAAGTTCCTGTTTTTCTGCTTTAAACTCTAGGTACACATCCAAAATGTATTACTGAGTTGAAAGAAGTGGATTCTGGTGCATGGTTTTGAAACCGCAGTCAGAAAAAAAATCACAACCATATCAACATTTTTATAACCCCCGGGGCTGTCGTTTTGGTCAAAAAATGAAAATTCTAAAAGTTCCTGTTTTTCTGCTTTAAACTCTAGGTACACATCCAAAATGTATTACTGAGTTGAAAGAAGTGGATTCTGGTGCATGGTTTTGAAACCGCAGTCAGAAAAAAAAAATCACATCCATATCAACATGTTTATAATCCCCGGGGCTGTCGTTCTGGTCAAAAAATGAAAATTCTAAAAGTTCCTGTTTTTCTGCTTTAAACTCTAGGTACACATCCAAAATGTATTACTGAGTTGAAAGAAGTGGATTCTGGTGCATGGTTTTGAAACCGCAGTCAGAAAAAAAATCACATCCATATCAACATGTTTATAACCCCCGGGGCTGTCGTTCTGGTCAAAAAATGAAAATTCTAAAAGTTCCTGTTTTTCTGCTTTAAACTCTAGGTACACATCCAAAATGTATTACTGAGTTGAAAGAAGTGGATTCTGGTGCATGGTTTTGAAACCGCAGTCAGAAAAAAAATCACAACCATATCAACATTTTTATAACCCCCGGGGCTGTCGTTTTGGTCAAAAAATGAACATTCTAAAAGTTCCGGTTTTTCTGCTTTAAACTCTAGGTACACATCCAAAATGTATTACTGAGTTGAAAGAAGTGGATTCTGGTGCATGGTTTTGAAACCGCAGTCAGAAAAAAAATCACATCCATATCAACATGTTTATAACCCCCGGGGCTGTCGTTTTGGTCAAAAAATGAAAATTCTAAAAGTTCAGTTTTTTCTGCTTTAAACTCTAGGTACACATCCAAAATGTATTACTGAGTTGAAAGAAGTGGATTCTGGTGCATGGTTTTGAAACCGCAGTCAGAAAAAAAAATCACATATATATCAACATTTTTATAACTCCCGGGGCTGTCGTTTTGGTCAAAAAATGAAAATTCTAAAAGTTCCTGTTTTTCTGCTTTAAACTCTAGGTACACATCCAAAATGTATTACTGAGTTGAAAGAAGTGGATTCTGGTGCATGGTTTTGAAACCGCAGTCAGAAAAAAAATCACATCCATATCAACATGTTTATAACCCCCGGGGCTGTCGTTCTGGTCAAAAAATGAAAATTCTAAAAGTTCCTGTTTTTCTGCTTTAAACTCTAGGTACACATCCAAAATGTATTACTGACTTGAAAGAAGTGCATTCTGGTGCATGGTTTTGAAACCGCAGTCAGAAAAAAATCACATCCATATCAACATGTTTATAACCCCCGGAACTGTCGTTTTGGTCAAAAAATGAAAATTCTAAAAGTTCATTTTTTTCTGCTTTAAACTCTAGGTACACATCCAAAATTTATTACTGAGTTGAAAGAAGTGGATTCTGGTGCATGGTTTTTAAACCGCAGTCAGAAAAAAAATCACAACCATATCAACATTTCTATAACCCCCGGGGCTGTCGTTTTGGTCAAAAAATGAACATTCTAAAAGTTCCGGTTTTTCTGCTTTAAACTCTAGGTACACATCCAAAATGTATTACTGAGTTGAAAGAAGTGGATTCTGGTGCATGGTTTTGAAACTGCAGTCAGAAAAAAAATCACATCCATATCAACATTTTTATAACCCCCGGGGCTGTCGTTTTGGTCAAAAAATGAAAATTCTAAAAGTTCATTTTTTTCTGCCTTAAACTCTAGGTACACATCCAAAATGTATTACTGACTTGAAAGAAGTGGATTCTGGTGCATGGTTTTGAAACCGCAGTCAGAAAAAAAAATCACATATATATCAACATTTTTATAACTCCCGGGGCTGTCGTTTTGGTCAAAACATGAAAATTCTAAAAGTTCAGTTTTTTCTGCTTTAAACTCTAGGTACACATCCAAAATGTATTACTGAGTTGAAAGAAGTGGATTCTGGTGCATGGTTTTGAAACCGCAGTCAGAAAAGAAAATCACATATATATCAACATTTTTATAACTCCCGGGGCTGTCGTTTTGGTCAAAAAATGAAAATTCTAAAAGTTCCTGTTTTTCTGCTTTAAACTCTAGGTACACATCCAAAATGTATTACTGAGTTGAAAGAAGTGGATTCTGGTGCATGGTTTTGAAACCGCAGTCAGAAAAAAAATCACATCCATATCAACATGTTTATAACCCCCGGCGCTGTCGTTTTGGTCAAAAAATGAAAATTCTAAAAGTTCCTGTTTTTCTGCTTTAAACTCTAGGTACACATCCAAAATGTATTACTGAGTTGAAAGAAGTGGATTCTGGTGCATGGTTTTGAAACCGCAGTCAGAAAAAAAATCACATCCATATCAACATGTTTATAACCCCCGGGGCTGTCGTTCTGGTCAAAAAATGAAAATTCTAAAAGTTCCTGTTTTTCTGCTTTAAACTCTAGGTACACATCCAAAATGTATTACTGACTTGAAAGAAGTGCATTCTGGTGCATGGTTTTGAAACCGCAGTCAGAAAAAAAATCACAACCATATCAACATGTTTATAACCCCCGGAGCTGTCGTTTTGGTCAAAAAATGAAAATTCTAAAAGTTCCTGTTTTTCTGCTTTAAACTCTAGGTACACATCCAAAATGTATAACTGAGTTGAAAGAAGTGGATTCTGGTGCATGGTTTTGAAACCGCAGTCAGAAAAAAAATCACATCCATATCAACATTTTTATAACCCCCGGGGCTGTCGTTTTGGTCAAAAAATGAAAATTCTAAAAGTTCAGTTTTTTCTGCTTTAAACTCTAGGTACACATCCAAAATGTATTACTGACTTGAAAGAAGTGGATTCTGGTGCATGGTTTTGAAACCGCAGTCAGAAAAAAAATCACATATATATCAACATTTTTATAACTCCCGGGGCTGTCGTTTTGGTCAAAAAATGAAAATTCTAAAAGTTCCTGTTTTTCTGCTTTAAACTCTAGGTACACATCCAAAATGTATTACTGACTTGAAAGAAGTGCATTCTGGTGCATGGTTTTGAAACCGCAGTCAGAAAAAAAATCACAACCATATCAACATGTTTATAACCCCCGGGGCTGTCGTTTTGGTCAAAAAATGAAAATTCTAAGAGTTCCGTTTTTTCTGCTTTAAACTCTAGGTACACATCCAAAATGTATAACTGAGTTGAAAGAAGTGGATTCTGGTGCATGGTTTTGAAACCGCAGTCAGAAAAAAATCACATCCATATCAACATTTTTATAACCCCCGGGGCTGTCGTTTTGGTCAAAAAATGAAAATTTTTAAAGTTCCTGTTTTTCTGCTTTAAACTCTAGGTACACATCCAAAATGTATTACTGACTTGAAAGAAGTGGATTCTGGTGCATGGTTTTGAAACCGCAGTCAGAAAAAAAATCACATATATATCAACATTTTTATAACTCCCGGGGCTGTCGTTTTGGTCAAAAAATGAAAATTCTAAAAGTTCCTGTTTTTCTGCTTTAAACTCTAGGTACACATCCAAAATGTATTACTGAGTTGAAAGAAGTGGATTCTGGTGCATGGTTTTGAAACCGCAGTCAGAAAAAAAAATCACATATATATCAACATTTTTATAACTCCCGGGGCTGTCGTTTTGGTCAAAAAATGAAAATTCTAAAAGTTCCTGTTTTTCTGCTTTAAACTCTAGGTACACATCCAAAATGTATTACTGAGTTGAAAGAAGTGGATTCTGGTGCATGGTTTTGAAACCAAAGTCAGAAAAAAAATCACATATATATCAACATTTTTATAACTCCCGGGGCTGTCGTTTTGGTCAAAAAATGAAAATTCTAAAAGTTCCTGTTTTTCTGCTTTAAACTCTAGGTACACATCCAAAATGTATTACTGAGTTGAAAGAAGTGGATTCTGGTGCATGGTTTTGAAACCAAAGTCAGAAAAAAAATCACATATATATCAACATTTTTATAACTCCCGGGGCTGTCGTTTTGGTCAAAAAATGAAAATTCTAAAAGTTCCTGTTTTTCTGCTTTAAACTCTAGGTACACATCCAAAATGTATTACTGAGTTGAAAGAAGTGGATTCTGGTGCATGGTTTTGAAACCGCAGTCAGAAAAAAAATCACAACCATATCAACATTTTTATAACCCCCGGGGCTGTCGTTTTGGTCAAAAAATGAAAATTCTAAAAGTTCCTGTTTTTCTGCTTTAAACTCTAGGTACACATCCAAAATGTATTACTGAGTTGAAAGAAGTGGATTCTGGTGCATGGTTTTGAAACCGCAGTCAGAAAAAAAAAATCACATCCATATCAACATGTTTATAATCCCCGGGGCTGTCGTTCTGGTCAAAAAATGAAAATTCTAAAAGTTCCTGTTTTTCTGCTTTAAACTCTAGGTACACATCCAAAATGTATTACTGAGTTGAAAGAAGTGGATTCTGGTGCATGGTTTTGAAACCGCAGTCAGAAAAAAAATCACATCCATATCAACATGTTTATAACCCCCGGGGCTGTCGTTCTGGTCAAAAAATGAAAATTCTAAAAGTTCCTGTTTTTCTGCTTTAAACTCTAGGTACACATCCAAAATGTATTACTGAGTTGAAAGAAGTGGATTCTGGTGCATGGTTTTGAAACCGCAGTCAGAAAAAAAATCACAACCATATCAACATTTTTATAACCCCCGGGGCTGTCGTTTTGGTCAAAAAATGAACATTCTAAAAGTTCCGGTTTTTCTGCTTTAAACTCTAGGTACACATCCAAAATGTATTACTGAGTTGAAAGAAGTGGATTCTGGTGCATGGTTTTGAAACCGCAGTCAGAAAAAAAATCACATCCATATCAACATGTTTATAACCCCCGGGGCTGTCGTTTTGGTCAAAAAATGAAAATTCTAAAAGTTCAGTTTTTTCTGCTTTAAACTCTAGGTACACATCCAAAATGTATTACTGAGTTGAAAGAAGTGGATTCTGGTGCATGGTTTTGAAACCGCAGTCAGAAAAAAAAATCACATATATATCAACATTTTTATAACTCCCGGGGCTGTCGTTTTGGTCAAAAAATGAAAATTCTAAAAGTTCCTGTTTTTCTGCTTTAAACTCTAGGTACACATCCAAAATGTATTACTGAGTTGAAAGAAGTGGATTCTGGTGCATGGTTTTGAAACCGCAGTCAGAAAAAAAATCACATCCATATCAACATGTTTATAACCCCCGGGGCTGTCGTTCTGGTCAAAAAATGAAAATTCTAAAAGTTCCTGTTTTTCTGCTTTAAACTCTAGGTACACATCCAAAATGTATTACTGACTTGAAAGAAGTGCATTCTGGTGCATGGTTTTGAAACCGCAGTCAGAAAAAAATCACATCCATATCAACATGTTTATAACCCCCGGAACTGTCGTTTTGGTCAAAAAATGAAAATTCTAAAAGTTCATTTTTTTCTGCTTTAAACTCTAGGTACACATCCAAAATTTATTACTGAGTTGAAAGAAGTGGATTCTGGTGCATGGTTTTTAAACCGCAGTCAGAAAAAAAATCACAACCATATCAACATTTTTATAACCCCCGGGGCTGTCGTTTTGGTCAAAAAATGAACATTCTAAAAGTTCCGGTTTTTCTGCTTTAAACTCTAGGTACACATCCAAAATGTATTACTGAGTTGAAAGAAGTGGATTCTGGTGCATGGTTTTGAAACCGCAGTCAGAAAAAAAAATCACATATATATCAACATTTTTATAACTCCCGGGGCTGTCGTTTTGGTCAAAAAATGAAAATTCTAAAAGTTCCTGTTTTTCTGCTTTAAACTCTAGGTACACATCCAAAATGTATTACTGACTTGAAAGAAGTGGATTCTGGTGCATGGTTTTGAAACCGCAGTCAGAAAAAAAAATCACATATATATCAACATTTTTATAACTCCCGGGGCTGTCGTTTTGGTCAAAAAATGAAAATTCTAAAAGTTCCTGTTTTTCTGCTTTAAACTCTAGGTACACATCCAAAATGTATTACTGAGTTGAAAGAAGTGAATTCTGGTGCATGGTTTTGAAACTGCAGTCAGAAAAAAAATCACATCCATATCAACATTTTTATAACCCCCGGGGCTGTCGTTTTGGTCAAAAAATGAAAATTCTAAAAGTTCATTTTTTTCTGCTTTAAACTCTAGGTACACATCCAAAATGTATTACTGACTTGAAAGAAGTGGATTCTGGTGCATGGTTTTGAAACCGCAGTCAGAAAAAAAAATCACATATATATCAACATTTTTATAACTCCCGGGGCTGTCGTTTTGGTCAAAACATGAAAATTCTAAAAGTTCAGTTTTTTCTGCTTTAAACTCTAGGTACACATCCAAAATGTATTACTGAGTTGAAAGAAGTGGATTCTGGTGCATGGTTTTGAAACCGCAGTCAGAAAAGAAAATCACATATATATCAACATTTTTATAACTCCCGGGGCTGTCGTTTTGGTCAAAAAATGAAAATTCTAAAAGTTCCTGTTTTTCTGCTTTAAACTCTAGGTACACATCCAAAATGTATTACTGAGTTGAAAGAAGTGGATTCTGGTGCATGGTTTTGAAACCGCAGTCAGAAAAAAAATCACATCCATATCAACATGTTTATAACCCCCGGCGCTGTCGTTTTGGTCAAAAAATGAAAATTCTAAAAGTTCCTGTTTTTCTGCTTTAAACTCTAGGTACACATCCAAAATGTATAACTGAGTTGAAAGAAGTGGATTCTGGTGCATGGTTTTGAAACCGCAGTCAGAAAAAAAATCACATCCATATCAACATTTTTATAACCCCCGGGGCTGTCGTTTTGGTCAAAAAATGAAAATTATAAAAGTTCAGTTTTTTCTGCTTTAAACTCTAGGTACACATCCAAAATGTATTACTGACTTGAAAGAAGTGGATTCTGGTGCATGGTTTTGAAACCGCAGTCAGAAAAAAAAAATCACATATATATCAACATTTTTATAACTCCCGGGGCTGTCGTTTTGGTCAAAAAATGAAAATTCTAAAAGTTCCTGTTTTTCTGCTTTAAACTCTAGGTACACATCCAAAATGTATTACTGAGTTGAAAGAAGTGGATTCTGGTGCATGGTTTTGAAACTGCAGTCAGAAAAAAAATCACATCCATATCAACATTTTTATAACCCCCGGGGCTGTCGTTTTGGTCAAAAAATGAAAATTCTAAAAGTTCAGTTTTTTCTGCTTTAAACTCTAGGTACACATCCAAAATGTATTACTGACTTGAAAGAAGTGGATTCTGGTGCATGGTTTTGAAACCGCAGTCAGAAAAAAAAATCACATATATATCAACATGTTTATAACCCCCGGGGCTGTCGTTCTGGTCAAAAAATGAAAATTCTAAAAGTTCCTGTTTTTCTGCTTTAAACTCTAGGTACACATCCAAAATGTATTACTGACTTGAAAGAAGTGCATTCTGGTGCATGGTTTTGAAACCGCAGTCAGAAAAAAAATCACAACCATATCAACATGTTTATAACCCCCGGGGCTGTCGTTTTGGTCAAAAAATGACAATTCTAAAAGTTCCTGTTTTTCTGCTTTAACCTCTAGGTACACATCCAAAATGTATAACTGAGTTGAAAGAAGTGGATTCTGGTGCATGGTTTTGAAACCGCAGTCAGAAAAAAAATCACATCCATATCAACATTTTTATAACCCCCGGGGCTGTCGTTTTGGTCAAAAAATGAAAATTCTAAAAGTTCAGTTTTTTCTGCTTTAAACTCTAGGTACACATCCAAAATGTATTACTGACTTGAAAGAAGTGGATTCTGGTGCATGGTTTTGAAACCGCAGTCAGAAAAAAAATCACATATATATCAACATTTTTATAACTCCCGGGGCTGTCGTTTTGGTCAAAAAATGAAAATTCTAAAAGTTCCTGTTTTTCTGCTTTAAACTCTAGGTACACATCCAAAATGTATTACTGACTTGAAAGAAGTGCATTCTGGTGCATGGTTTTGAAACCGCAGTCAGAAAAAAAATCACAACCATATCAACATGTTTATAACCCCCGGGGCTGTCGTTTTGGTCAAAAAATGAAAATTCTAAGAGTTCCGTTTTTTCTGCTTTAAACTCTAGGTACACATCCAAAATGTATAACTGAGTTGAAAGAAGTGGATTCTGGTGCATGGTTTTGAAACCGCAGTCAGAAAAAAATCACATCCATATCAACATTTTTATAACCCCCGGGGCTGTCGTTTTGGTCAAAAAATGAAAATTTTTAAAGTTCCTGTTTTTCTGCTTTAAACTCTAGGTACACATCCAAAATGTATTACTGACTTGAAAGAAGTGGATTCTGTTGCATGGTTTTGAAACCGCAGTCAGAAAAAAAATCACATATATATCAACATTTTTATAACTCCCGGGGCTGTCGTTTTGGTCAAAAAATGAAAATTCTAAAAGTTCCTGTTTTTCTGCTTTAAACTCTAGGTACACATCCAAAATGTATTACTGACTTGAAAGAAGTGCATTCTGGTGCATGGTTTTGAAACCGCAGTCAGAAAAAAAATCACAACCATATCAACATGTTTATAACCCCCGGGGCTGTCGTTTTGGTCAAAAAATGAAAATTCTAAGAGTTCCGTTTTTTCTGCTTTAAACTCTAGGTACACATCCAAAATGTATAACTGAGTTGAAAGAAGTGGATTCTGGTGCATGGTTTTGAAACCGCAGTCAGAAAAAAATCACATCCATATCAACATTTTTATAACCCCCGGGGCTGTCGTTTTGGTCAAAAAATGAAAATTCTAAAAGTTCAGTTTTTTCTGCTTTAAACTCTAGGTACACATCCAAAATGTATTACTGACTTGAAAGAAGTGGATTCTGGTGCATGGTTTTGAAACCGCAGTCAGAAAAAAAAATCACATATATATCAACATTTTTATAACTCCCGGGGCTGTCGTTGTGGTCAAAAAATGAAAATTCTAAAAGTTCCTGTTTTTCTGCTTTAAACTCTAGGTACACATCCAAAATGTATTACTGAGTTGAAAGAAGTGGATTCTGGTGCATGGTTTTGAAACCGCAGTCAGAAAAAAAATCACAACCATATCAACATGTTTATAACCCCCGGGGCTGTCGTTCTGGTCAAAAAATTAAAATTCTAAAAGTTCCTGTTTTTCTGCTTTAAACTCTAGGTACACATCCAAAATGTATTACTGACTTGAAAGAAGTGCATTCTGGTGCATGGTTTTGAAACCGCAGTCAGAAAAAAAATCACAACCATATCAAAATGTTTATAACCCCCGGGGCTGTCGTTTTGGTCAAAAAATGAAAATTCTAAAAGTTCCTGTTTTTCTGCTTTAAACTCTAGGTACACATCCAAAATGTATTACTGAGTTGAAAGAAGTGGATTCTGGTGCATGGTTTTGAAACCGCAGTCAGAAAAAAAATCACATCCATATCAACATGTTTATAACCCCCGGGGCTGTCGTTCTGGTCAAAAAATGAAAATTCTAAAAGTTCATTTTTTTCTGCTTTAAACTCTAGGTACACATCCAAAATGTATTACTGAGTTGAAAGAAGTGGATTCTGGTGCATGGTTTTGAAACCGCAGTCAGAAAAAAAAATCACATATATATCAACATTTTTATAACTCCCGGGGCTGTCGTTTTGGTCAAAAAATGAAAATTCTAAAAGTTCCTGTTTTTCTGCTTTAAACTCTAGGTACACATCCAAAATGTATTACTGAGTTGAAAGAAGTGGATTCTGGTGCATGGTTTTGAAACCGCAGTCAGAAAAAAAATCACATCCATATCAACATGTTTATAACCCCCGGGGCTGTCGTTCTGGTCAAAAAATGAAAATTCTAAAAGTTCCTGTTTTTCTGCTTTAAACTCTAGGTACACATCCAAAATGTATTACTGAGTTGAAAGAAGTGGATTCTGGTGCATAGTTTTGAAACCGCAGTCAGAAAAAAAAATCACATATATATCAACATTTTTATAACTCCCGGGGCTGTCGTTTTGGTCAAAAAATGAAAATTCTAAAAGTTCCTGTTTTTCTGCTTTAAACTCTAGGTACACATCCAAAATGTATTACTGAGTTGAAAAAAGTGGATTCTGGTGCATGGTTTTGAAACCGCAGTCAGAAAAAAAATCACATCCATATCAACATGTTTATAACCCCCGGGGCTGTCGTTTTGGTCAAAAAATGAAAATTATAAAAGTTCAGTTTTTTCTGCTTTAAACTCTAGGTACACATCCAAAATGTATTACTGACTTGAAAGAAGTGGATTCTGGTGCATGGTTTTGAAACCGCAGTCAGAAAAAAAAATCACATATATATCAACATGTTTATAACCCCCAGGGCTGTCGTTCTGGTCAAAAAATGAAAATTCTAAAAGTTCCTGTTTTTCTGCTTTAAACTCTAGGTACACATCCAAAATGTATTACTGAGTTGAAAGAAGTGGATTCTGGTGCATGGTTTTGAAACCGCAGTCAGAAAAAAAATCACAACCATATCAACATTTTTATAACCCCCGGGGCTGTCGTTTTGGTCAAAAAATGAACATTCTAAAAGTTCCGGTTTTTCTGCTTTAAACTCTAGGTACACATCCAAAATGTATTACTGAGTTGAAAGAAGTGGATTCTGGTGCATGGTTTTGAAACCGCAGTCAGAAAAAAAATCACATCCATATCAACATGTTTATAACCCCCGGGGCTGTCGTTTTGGTCAAAAAATGAAAATTCTAAAAGTTCAGTTTTTTCTGCTTTAAACTCTAGGTACACATCCAAAATGTATTACTGAGTTGAAAGAAGTGGATTCTGGTGCATGGTTTTGAAACCGCAGTCAGAAAAAAAAATCACATATATATCAACATTTTTATAACTCCCGGGGCTGTCGTTTTGGTCAAAAAATGAAAATTCTAAAAGTTCCTGTTTTTCTGCTTTAAACTCTAGGTACACATCCAAAATGTATTACTGAGTTGAAAGAAGTGGATTCTGGTGCATGGTTTTGAAACCGCAGTCAGAAAAAAAATCACATCCATATCAACATGTTTATAACCCCCGGGGCTGTCGTTCTGGTCAAAAAATGAAAATTCTAAAAGTTCCTGTTTTTCTGCTTTAAACTCTAGGTACACATCCAAAATGTATTACTGACTTGAAAGAAGTGCATTCTGGTGCATGGTTTTGAAACCGCAGTCAGAAAAAAATCACATCCATATCAACATGTTTATAACCCCCGGAACTGTCGTTTTGGTCAAAAAATGAAAATTCTAAAAGTTCATTTTTTTCTGCTTTAAACTCTAGGTACACATCCAAAATTTATTACTGAGTTGAAAGAAGTGGATTCTGGTGCATGGTTTTTAAACCGCAGTCAGAAAAAAAATCACAACCATATCAACATTTTTATAACCCCCGGGGCTGTCGTTTTGGTCAAAAAATGAACATTCTAAAAGTTCCGGTTTTTCTGCTTTAAACTCTAGGTACACATCCAAAATGTATTACTGAGTTGAAAGAAGTGGATTCTGGTGCATGGTTTTGAAACCGCAGTCAGAAAAAAAAATCACATATATATCAACATTTTTATAACTCCCGGGGCTGTCGTTTTGGTCAAAAAATGAAAATTCTAAAAGTTCCTGTTTTTCTGCTTTAAACTCTAGGTACACATCCAAAATGTATTACTGACTTGAAAGAAGTGGATTCTGGTGCATGGTTTTGAAACCGCAGTCAGAAAAAAAAATCACATATATATCAACATTTTTATAACTCCCGGGGCTGTCGTTTTGGTCAAAAAATGAAAATTCTAAAAGTTCCTGTTTTTCTGCTTTAAACTCTAGGTACACATCCAAAATGTATTACTGAGTTGAAAGAAGTGAATTCTGGTGCATGGTTTTGAAACTGCAGTCAGAAAAAAAATCACATCCATATCAACATGTTTATAACCCCCGGGGCTGTCGTTCTGGTCAAAAAATGAAAATTCTAAAAGTTCCTGTTTTTCTGCTTTAAACTCTAGGTACACATCCAAAATGTATTACTGACTTGAAAGAAGTGCATTCTGGTGCATGGTTTTGAAACCGCAGTCAGAAAAAAATCACATCCATATCAACATGTTTATAACCCCCGGAACTGTCGTTTTGGTCAAAAAATGAAAATTCTAAAAGTTCATTTTTTTCTGCTTTAAACTCTAGGTACACATCCAAAATTTATTACTGAGTTGAAAGAAGTGGATTCTGGTGCATGGTTTTTAAACCGCAGTCAGAAAAAAAATCACAACCATATCAACATTTTTATAACCCCCGGGGCTGTCGTTTTGGTCAAAAAATGAACATTCTAAAAGTTCCGGTTTTTCTGCTTTAAACTCTAGGTACACATCCAAAATGTATTACTGAGTTGAAAGAAGTGGATTCTGGTGCATGGTTTTGAAACCGCAGTCAGAAAAAAAAAATCACATATATATCAACATTTTTATAACTCCCGGGGCTGTCGTTTTGGTCAAAAAATGAAAATTCTAAAAGTTCCTGTTTTTCTGCTTTAAACTCTAGGTACACATCCAAAATGTATTACTGACTTGAAAGAAGTGGATTCTGGTGCATGGTTTTGAAACCGCAGTCAGAAAAAAAAATCACATATATATCAACATTTTTATAACTCCCGGGGCTGTCGTTTTGGTCAAAAAATGAAAATTCTAAAAGTTCCTGTTTTTCTGCTTTAAACTCTAGGTACACATCCAAAATGTATTACTGAGTTGAAAGAAGTGAATTCTGGTGCATGGTTTTGAAACTGCAGTCAGAAAAAAAATCACATCCATATCAACATTTTTATAACCCCCGGGGCTGTCGTTTTGGTCAAAAAATGAAAATTCTAAAAGTTCATTTTTTTCTGCTTTAAACTCTAGGTACACATCCAAAATGTATTACTGACTTGAAAGAAGTGGATTCTGGTGCATGGTTTTGAAACCGCAGTCAGAAAAAAAAATCACATATATATCAACATTTTTATAACTCCCGGGGCTGTCGTTTTGGTCAAAACATGAAAATTCTAAAAGTTCAGTTTTTTCTGCTTTAAACTCTAGGTACACATCCAAAATGTATTACTGAGTTGAAAGAAGTGGATTCTGGTGCATGGTTTTGAAACCGCAGTCAGAAAAGAAAATCACATATATATCAACATTTTTATAACTCCCGGGGCTGTCGTTTTGGTCAAAAAATGAAAATTCTAAAAGTTCCTGTTTTTCTGCTTTAAACTCTAGGTACACATCCAAAATGTATTACTGAGTTGAAAGAAGTGGATTCTGGTGCATGGTTTTGAAACCGCAGTCAGAAAAAAAATCACATCCATATCAACATGTTTATAACCCCCGGCGCTGTCGTTTTGGTCAAAAAATGAAAATTCTAAAAGTTCCTGTTTTTCTGCTTTAAACTCTAGGTACACATCCAAAATGTATTACTGAGTTGAAAGAAGTGGATTCTGGTGCATGGTTTTGAAACCGCAGTCAGAAAAAAAATCACATCCATATCAACATGTTTATAACCCCCGGGGCTGTCGTTCTGGTCAAAAAATGAAAATTCTAAAAGTTCCTGTTTTTCTGCTTTAAACTCTAGGTACACATCCAAAATGTATTACTGACTTGAAAGAAGTGCATTCTGGTGCATGGTTTTGAAACCGCAGTCAGAAAAAAAATCACAACCATATCAACATGTTTATAACCCCCGGAGCTGTCGTTTTGGTCAAAAAATGAAAATTCTAAAAGTTCCTGTTTTTCTGCTTTAAACTCTAGGTACACATCCAAAATGTATAACTGAGTTGAAAGAAGTGGATTCTGGTGCATGGTTTTGAAACCGCAGTCAGAAAAAAAATCACATCCATATCAACATTTTTATAACCCCCGGGGCTGTCGTTTTGGTCAAAAAATGAAAATTATAAAAGTTCAGTTTTTTCTGCTTTAAACTCTAGGTACACATCCAAAATGTATTACTGACTTGAAAGAAGTGGATTCTGGTGCATGGTTTTGAAACCGCAGTCAGAAAAAAAAAATCACATATATATCAACATTTTTATAACTCCCGGGGCTGTCGTTTTGGTCAAAAAATGAAAATTCTAAAAGTTCCTGTTTTTCTGCTTTAAACTCTAGGTACACATCCAAAATGTATTACTGAGTTGAAAGAAGTGGATTCTGGTGCATGGTTTTGAAACTGCAGTCAGAAAAAAAATCACATCCATATCAACATTTTTATAACCCCCGGGGCTGTCGTTTTGGTCAAAAAATGAAAATTCTAAAAGTTCAGTTTTTTCTGCTTTAAACTCTAGGTACACATCCAAAATGTATTACTGACTTGAAAGAAGTGGATTCTGGTGCATGGTTTTGAAACCGCAGTCAGAAAAAAAAATCACATATATATCAACATGTTTATAACCCCCGGGGCTGTCGTTCTGGTCAAAAAATGAAAATTCTAAAAGTTCCTGTTTTTCTGCTTTAAACTCTAGGTACACATCCAAAATGTATTACTGACTTGAAAGAAGTGCATTCTGGTGCATGGTTTTGAAACCGCAGTCAGAAAAAAAATCACAACCATATCAACATGTTTATAACCCCCGGGGCTGTCGTTTTGGTCAAAAAATGACAATTCTAAAAGTTCCTGTTTTTCTGCTTTAACCTCTAGGTACACATCCAAAATGTATAACTGAGTTGAAAGAAGTGGATTCTGGTGCATGGTTTTGAAACCGCAGTCAGAAAAAAAATCACATCCATATCAACATTTTTATAACCCCCGGGGCTGTCGTTTTGGTCAAAAAATGAAAATTCTAAAAGTTCAGTTTTTTCTGCTTTAAACTCTAGGTACACATCCAAAATGTATTACTGACTTGAAAGAAGTGGATTCTGGTGCATGGTTTTGAAACCGCAGTCAGAAAAAAAATCACATATATATCAACATTTTTATAACTCCCGGGGCTGTCGTTTTGGTCAAAAAATGAAAATTCTAAAAGTTCCTGTTTTTCTGCTTTAAACTCTAGGTACACATCCAAAATGTATTACTGACTTGAAAGAAGTGCATTCTGGTGCATGGTTTTGAAACCGCAGTCAGAAAAAAAATCACAACCATATCAACATGTTTATAACCCCCGGGGCTGTCGTTTTGGTCAAAAAATGAAAATTCTAAGAGTTCCGTTTTTTCTGCTTTAAACTCTAGGTACACATCCAAAATGTATAACTGAGTTGAAAGAAGTGGATTCTGGTGCATGGTTTTGAAACCGCAGTCAGAAAAAAATCACATCCATATCAACATTTTTATAACCCCCGGGGCTGTCGTTTTGGTCAAAAAATGAAAATTTTTAAAGTTCCTGTTTTTCTGCTTTAAACTCTAGGTACACATCCAAAATGTATTACTGACTTGAAAGAAGTGGATTCTGGTGCATGGTTTTGAAACCGCAGTCAGAAAAAAAATCACATATATATCAACATTTTTATAACTCCCGGGGCTGTCGTTTTGGTCAAAAAATGAAAATTCTAAAAGTTCCTGTTTTTCTGCTTTAAACTCTAGGTACACATCCAAAATGTATTACTGAGTTGAAAGAAGTGGATTCTGGTGCATGGTTTTGAAACCGCAGTCAGAAAAAAAAATCACATATATATCAACATTTTTATAACTCCCGGGGCTGTCGTTTTGGTCAAAAAATGAAAATTCTAAAAGTTCCTGTTTTTCTGCTTTAAACTCTAGGTACACATCCAAAATGTATTACTGAGTTGAAAGAAGTGGATTCTGGTGCATGGTTTTGAAACCGCAGTCAGAAAAAAAATCACATCCATATCAACATGTTTATAATCCCCGGGGCTGTCGTTCTGGTCAAAAAATGAAAATTCTAAAAGTTCCTGTTTTTCTGCTTTAAACTCTAGGTACACATCCAAAATGTATTACTGAGTTGAAAGAAGTGGATTCTGGTGCATGGTTTTGAAACCGCAGTCAGAAAAAAAAATCACATATATATCAACATTTTTATAACTCCCGGGGCTGTCGTTTTGGTCAAAAAATGAAAATTCTAAAAGTTCCTGTTTTTCTGCTTTAAACTCTAGGTACACATCCAAAATGTATTACTGAGTTGAAAGAAGTGGATTCTGGTGCATGGTTTTGAAACCAAAGTCAGAAAAAAAATCACATCCATATCAACATTTTTATAACCCCCGGGTCTGTCGTTTTAGTCAAAAAATGAAAATTCTAAAAGTTCCGTTTTTTCTGCTTTAAACTCTAGGTACACATCCAAAATGTATTACTGAGTTGAAAGAAGTGGATTCTGGTGCATGGTTTTGAAACCGCAGTCAGAAAAAAAAATCACATATATATCAACATTTTTATAACTCCCGGGGCTGTCGTTTTGGTCAAAAAATGAAAATTCTAAAAGTTCCTGTTTTTCTGCTTTAAACTCTAGGTACACATCCAAAATGTATTACTGAGTTGAAAGAAGTGGATTCTGGTGCATGGTTCTGAAACCGCAGTCAGAAAAAAAATCACAACCATATCAACATTTTTATAACCCCCGGGGCTGTCGTTTTGGTCAAAAAATGAAAATTCTAAAAGTTCCTGTTTTTCTGCTTTAAACTCTAGGTACACATCCAAAATGTATTACTGAGTTGAAAGAAGTGGATTCTGGTGCATGGTTTTGAAACCGCAGTCAGAAAAAAAAAATCACATCCATATCAACATGTTTATAATCCCCGGGGCTGTCGTTCTGGTCAAAAAATGAAAATTCTAAAAGTTCCTGTTTTTCTGCTTTAAACTCTAGGTACACATCCAAAATGTATTACTGAGTTGAAAGAAGTGGATTCTGGTGCATGGTTTTGAAACCGCAGTCAGAAAAAAAATCACATCCATATCAACATGTTTATAACCCCCGGGGCTGTCGTTCTGGTCAAAAAATGAAAATTCTAAAAGTTCCTGTTTTTCTGCTTTAAACTCTAGGTACACATCCAAAATGTATTACTGAGTTGAAAGAAGTGGATTCTGGTGCATGGTTTTGAAACCGCAGTCAGAAAAAAAATCACAACCATATCAACATTTTTATAACCCCCGGGGCTGTCGTTTTGGTCAAAAAATGAACATTCTAAAAGTTCCGGTTTTTCTGCTTTAAACTCTAGGTACACATCCAAAATGTATTACTGAGTTGAAAGAAGTGGATTCTGGTGCATGGTTTTGAAACCGCAGTCAGAAAAAAAATCACATCCATATCAACATGTTTATAACCCCCGGGGCTGTCGTTTTGGTCAAAAAATGAAAATTCTAAAAGTTCAGTTTTTTCTGCTTTAAACTCTAGGTACACATCCAAAATGTATTACTGAGTTGAAAGAAGTGGATTCTGGTGCATGGTTTTGAAACCGCAGTCAGAAAAAAAAATCACATATATATCAACATTTTTATAACTCCCGGGGCTGTCGTTTTGGTCAAAAAATGAAAATTCTAAAAGTTCCTGTTTTTCTGCTTTAAACTCTAGGTACACATCCAAAATGTATTACTGAGTTGAAAGAAGTGGATTCTGGTGCATGGTTTTGAAACCGCAGTCAGAAAAAAAATCACATCCATATCAACATGTTTATAACCCCCGGGGCTGTCGTTCTGGTCAAAAAATGAAAATTCTAAAAGTTCCTGTTTTTCTGCTTTAAACTCTAGGTACACATCCAAAATGTATTACTGACTTGAAAGAAGTGCATTCTGGTGCATGGTTTTGAAACCGCAGTCAGAAAAAAATCACATCCATATCAACATGTTTATAACCCCCGGAACTGTCGTTTTGGTCAAAAAATGAAAATTCTAAAAGTTCATTTTTTTCTGCTTTAAACTCTAGGTACACATCCAAAATTTATTACTGAGTTGAAAGAAGTGGATTCTGGTGCATGGTTTTTAAACCGCAGTCAGAAAAAAAATCACAACCATATCAACATTTTTATAACCCCCGGGGCTGTCGTTTTGGTCAAAAAATGAACATTCTAAAAGTTCCGGTTTTTCTGCTTTAAACTCTAGGTACACATCCAAAATGTATTACTGAGTTGAAAGAAGTGGATTCTGGTGCATGGTTTTGAAACCGCAGTCAGAAAAAAAAATCACAACCATATCAACATGTTTATAACCCCCGGAGCTGTCGTTTTGGTCAAAAAATGAAAATTCTAAAAGTTCCTGTTTTTCTGCTTTAAACTCTAGGTACACATCCAAAATGTATAACTGAGTTGAAAGAAGTGGATTCTGGTGCATGGTTTTGAAACCGCAGTCAGAAAAAAAATCACATCCATATCAACATTTTTATAACCCCCGGGGCTGTCGTTTTGGTCAAAAAATGAAAATTATAAAAGTTCAGTTTTTTCTGCTTTAAACTCTAGGTACACATCCAAAATGTATTACTGACTTGAAAGAAGTGGATTCTGGTGCATGGTTTTGAAACCGCAGTCAGAAAAAAAAAATCACATATATATCAACATTTTTATAACTCCCGGGGCTGTCGTTTTGGTCAAAAAATGAAAATTCTAAAAGTTCCTGTTTTTCTGCTTTAAACTCTAGGTACACATCCAAAATGTATTACTGAGTTGAAAGAAGTGGATTCTGGTGCATGGTTTTGAAACTGCAGTCAGAAAAAAAATCACATCCATATCAACATTTTTATAACCCCCGGGGCTGTCGTTTTGGTCAAAAAATGAAAATTCTAAAAGTTCAGTTTTTTCTGCTTTAAACTCTAGGTACACATCCAAAATGTATTACTGACTTGAAAGAAGTGGATTCTGGTGCATGGTTTTGAAACCGCAGTCAGAAAAAAAAATCACATATATATCAACATGTTTATAACCCCCGGGGCTGTCGTTCTGGTCAAAAAATGAAAATTCTAAAAGTTCCTGTTTTTCTGCTTTAAACTCTAGGTACACATCCAAAATGTATTACTGACTTGAAAGAAGTGCATTCTGGTGCATGGTTTTGAAACCGCAGTCAGAAAAAAAATCACAACCATATCAACATGTTTATAACCCCCGGGGCTGTCGTTTTGGTCAAAAAATGACAATTCTAAAAGTTCCTGTTTTTCTGCTTTAACCTCTAGGTACACATCCAAAATGTATAACTGAGTTGAAAGAAGTGGATTCTGGTGCATGGTTTTGAAACCGCAGTCAGAAAAAAAATCACATCCATATCAACATTTTTATAACCCCCGGGGCTGTCGTTTTGGTCAAAAAATGAAAATTCTAAAAGTTCAGTTTTTTCTGCTTTAAACTCTAGGTACACATCCAAAATGTATTACTGACTTGAAAGAAGTGGATTCTGGTGCATGGTTTTGAAACCGCAGTCAGAAAAAAAATCACATATATATCAACATTTTTATAACTCCCGGGGCTGTCGTTTTGGTCAAAAAATGAAAATTCTAAAAGTTCCTGTTTTTCTGCTTTAAACTCTAGGTACACATCCAAAATGTATTACTGACTTGAAAGAAGTGCATTCTGGTGCATGGTTTTGAAACCGCAGTCAGAAAAAAAATCACAACCATATCAACATGTTTATAACCCCCGGGGCTGTCGTTTTGGTCAAAAAATGAAAATTCTAAGAGTTCCGTTTTTTCTGCTTTAAACTCTAGGTACACATCCAAAATGTATAACTGAGTTGAAAGAAGTGGATTCTGGTGCATGGTTTTGAAACCGCAGTCAGAAAAAAATCACATCCATATCAACATTTTTATAACCCCCGGGGCTGTCGTTTTGGTCAAAAAATGAAAATTTTTAAAGTTCCTGTTTTTCTGCTTTAAACTCTAGGTACACATCCAAAATGTATTACTGACTTGAAAGAAGTGGATTCTGGTGCATGGTTTTGAAACCGCAGTCAGAAAAAAAATCACATATATATCAACATTTTTATAACTCCCGGGGCTGTCGTTTTGGTCAAAAAATGAAAATTCTAAAAGTTCCTGTTTTTCTGCTTTAAACTCTAGGTACACATCCAAAATGTATTACTGACTTGAAAGAAGTGCATTCTGGTGCATGGTTTTGAAACCGCAGTCAGAAAAAAAATCACAACCATATCAACATGTTTATAACCCCCGGGGCTGTCGTTTTGGTCAAAAAATGAAAATTCTAAGAGTTCCGTTTTTTCTGCTTTAAACTCTAGGTACACATCCAAAATGTATAACTGAGTTGAAAGAAGTGGATTCTGGTGCATGGTTTTGAAACCGCAGTCAGAAAAAAATCACATCCATATCAACATTTTTATAACCCCCGGGGCTGTCGTTTTGGTCAAAAAATGAAAATTCTAAAAGTTCAGTTTTTTCTGCTTTAAACTCAAGGTACACATCCAAAATGTATTACTGACTTGAAAGAAGTGGATTCTGGTGCATGGTTTTGAAACCGCAGTCAGAAAAAAAAATCACATATATATCAACATTTTTATAACTCCCGGGGCTGTCGTTGTGGTCAAAAAATGAAAATTCTAAAAGTTCCTGTTTTTCTGCTTTAAACTCTAGGTACACATCCAAAATGTATTACTGAGTTGAAAGAAGTGGATTCTGGTGCATGGTTTTGAAACCGCAGTCAGAAAAAAAATCACAACCATATCAACATGTTTATAACCCCCGGGGCTGTCGTTCTGGTCAAAAAATTAAAATTCTAAAAGTTCCTGTTTTTCTGCTTTAAACTCTAGGTACACATCCAAAATGTATTACTGACTTGAAAGAAGTGCATTCTGGTGCATGGTTTTGAAACCGCAGTCAGAAAAAAAATCACAACCATATCAAAATGTTTATAACCCCCGGGGCTGTCGTTTTGGTCAAAAAATGAAAATTCTAAAAGTTCCTGTTTTTCTGCTTTAAACTCTAGGTACACATCCAAAATGTATTACTGAGTTGAAAGAAGTGGATTCTGGTGCATGGTTTTGAAACCGCAGTCAGAAAAAAAATCACATCCATATCAACATGTTTATAACCCCCGGGGCTGTCGTTCTGGTCAAAAAATGAAAATTCTAAAAGTTCAGTTTTTTCTGCTTTAAACTCTAGGTACACATCCAAAATGTATTACTGAGTTGAAAGAAGTGGATTCTGGTGCATGGTTTTGAAACCGCAGTCAGAAAAAAAAATCACATATATATCAACATTTTTATAACTCCCGGGGCTGTCGTTTTGGTCAAAAAATGAAAATTCTAAAAGTTCCTGTTTTTCTGCTTTAAACTCTAGGTACACATCCAAAATGTATTACTGAGTTGAAAGAAGTGGATTCTGGTGCATGGTTTTGAAACCGCAGTCAGAAAAAAAATCACATCCATATCAACATGTTTATAACCCCCGGGGCTGTCGTTCTGGTCAAAAAATGAAAATTCTAAAAGTTCCTGTTTTTCTGCTTTAAACTCTAGGTACACATCCAAAATGTATTACTGAGTTGAAAAAAGTGGATTCTGGTGCATGGTTTTGAAACCGCAGTCAGAAAAAAAATCACATCCATATCAACATGTTTATAACCCCCGGGGCTGTCGTTTTGGTCAAAAAATGAAAATTATAAAAGTTCAGTTTTTTCTGCTTTAAACTCTAGGTACACATCCAAAATGTATTACTGACTTGAAAGAAGTGGATTCTGGTGCATGGTTTTGAAACCGCAGTCAGAAAAAAAAATCACATATATATCAACATGTTTATAACCCCCAGGGCTGTCGTTCTGGTCAAAAAATGAAAATTCTAAAAGTTCCTGTTTTTCTGCTTTAAACTCTAGGTACACATCCAAAATGTATTACTGAGTTGAAAGAAGTGGATTCTGGTGCATGGTTTTGAAACCGCAGTCAGAAAAAAAATCACAACCATATCAACATTTTTATAACCCCCGGGGCTGTCGTTTTGGTCAAAAAATGAACATTCTAAAAGTTCCGGTTTTTCTGCTTTAAACTCTAGGTACACATCCAAAATGTATTACTGAGTTGAAAGAAGTGGATTCTGGTGCATGGTTTTGAAACCGCAGTCAGAAAAAAAATCACATCCATATCAACATGTTTATAACCCCCGGGGCTGTCGTTTTGGTCAAAAAATGAAAATTCTAAAAGTTCAGTTTTTTTCTGCTTTAAACTCTAGGTACACATCCAAAATGTATTACTGAGTTGAAAGAAGTGGATTCTGGTGCATGGTTTTGAAACCGCAGTCAGAAAAAAAATCACATATGTATCAACATTTTTATAACTCCCGGGGCTGTCGTTTTGGTCAAAAAATGAAAATTCTAAAAGTTCCTGTTTTTCTGCTTTAAACTCTAGGTACACATCCAAAATGTATTACTGACTTGAAAGAAGTGCATTCTGGTGCATGGTTTTGAAACCGCAGTCAGAAAAAAATCACATCCATATCAACATGTTTATAACCCCCGGAACTGTCGTTTTGGTCAAAAAATGAAAATTCTAAAAGTTCATTTTTTTCTGCTTTAAACTCTAGGTACACATCCAAAATTTATTACTGAGTTGAAAGAAGTGGATTCTGGTGCATGGTTTTTAAACCGCAGTCAGAAAAAAAATCACAACCATATCAACATTTTTATAACCCCCGGGGCTGTCGTTTTGGTCAAAAAATGAACATTCTAAAAGTTCCGGTTTTTCTGCTTTAAACTCTAGGTACACATCCAAAATGTATTACTGAGTTGAAAGAAGTGGATTCTGGTGCATGGTTTTGAAACCGCAGTCAGAAAAAAAAATCACATATATATCAACATTTTTATAACTCCCGGGGCTGTCGTTTTGGTCAAAAAATGAAAATTCTAAAAGTTCCTGTTTTTCTGCTTTAAACTCTAGGTACACATCCAAAATGTATTACTGACTTGAAAGAAGTGGATTCTGGTGCATGGTTTTGAAACCGCAGTCAGAAAAAAAAATCACATATATATCAACATTTTTATAACTCCCGGGGCTGTCGTTTTGGTCAAAAAATGAAAATTCTAAAAGTTCCTGTTTTTCTGCTTTAAACTCTAGGTACACATCCAAAATGTATTACTGAGTTGAAAGAAGTGAATTCTGGTGCATGGTTTTGAAACTGCAGTCAGAAAAAAAATCACATCCATATCAACATTTTTATAACCCCCGGGGCTGTCGTTTTGGTCAAAAAATGAAAATTCTAAAAGTTCATTTTTTTCTGCTTTAAACTCTAGGTACACATCCAAAATGTATTACTGACTTGAAAGAAGTGGATTCTGGTGCATGGTTTTGAAACCGCAGTCAGAAAAAAAAATCACATATATATCAACATTTTTATAACTCCCGGGGCTGTCGTTTTGGTCAAAACATGAAAATTCTAAAAGTTCAGTTTTTTCTGCTTTAAACTCTAGGTACACATCCAAAATGTATTACTGAGTTGAAAGAAGTGGATTCTGGTGCATGGTTTTGAAACCGCAGTCAGAAAAGAAAATCACATATATATCAACATTTTTATAACTCCCGGGGCTGTCGTTTTGGTCAAAAAATGAAAATTCTAAAAGTTCCTGTTTTTCTGCTTTAAACTCTAGGTACACATCCAAAATGTATTACTGAGTTGAAAGAAGTGGATTCTGGTGCATGGTTTTGAAACCGCAGTCAGAAAAAAAATCACATCCATATCAACATGTTTATAACCCCCGGCGCTGTCGTTTTGGTCAAAAAATGAAAATTCTAAAAGTTCCTGTTTTTCTGCTTTAAACTCTAGGTACACATCCAAAATGTATAACTGAGTTGAAAGAAGTGGATTCTGGTGCATGGTTTTGAAACCGCAGTCAGAAAAAAAATCACATCCATATCAACATTTTTATAACCCCCGGGGCTGTCGTTTTGGTCAAAAAATGAAAATTCTAAAAGTTCAGTTTTTTCTGCTTTAAACTCTTGGTACACATCCAAAATGTATTACTGACTTGAAAGAAGTGGATTCTGGTGCATGGTTTTGAAACCGCAGTCAGAAAAAAAATCACATATATATCAACATTTTTATAACTCCCGGGGCTGTCGTTTTGGTCAAAAAATGAAAATTCTAAAAGTTCCTGTTTTTCTGCTTTAAACTCTAGGTACACATCCAAAATGTATTACTGACTTGAAAGAAGTGCATTCTGGTGCATGGTTTTGAAACCGCAGTCAGAAAAAAAATCACAACCATATCAACATGTTTATAACCCCCGGGGCTGTCGTTTTGGTCAAAAAATGAAAATTCTAAGAGTTCCGTTTTTTCTGCTTTAAACTCTAGGTACACATCCAAAATGTATAACTGAGTTGAAAGAAGTGGATTCTGGTGCATGGTTTTGAAACCGCAGTCAGAAAAAAATCACATCCATATCAACATTTTTATAACCCCCGGGGCTGTCGTTTTGGTCAAAAAATGAAAATTTTTAAAGTTCCTGTTTTTCTGCTTTAAACTCTAGGTACACATCCAAAATGTATTACTGACTTGAAAGAAGTGGATTCTGGTGCATGGTTTTGAAACCGCAGTCAGAAAAAAAATCACATATATATCAACATTTTTATAACTCCCGGGGCTGTCGTTTTGGTCAAAAAATGAAAATTCTAAAAGTTCCTGTTTTTCTGCTTTAAACTCTAGGTACACATCCAAAATGTATTACTGACTTGAAAGAAGTGCATTCTGGTGCATGGTTTTGAAACCGCAGTCAGAAAAAAAATCACAACCATATCAACATGTTTATAACCCCCGGGGCTGTCGTTTTGGTCAAAAAATGAAAATTCTAAGAGTTCCGTTTTTTCTGCTTTAAACTCTAGGTACACATCCAAAATGTATAACTGAGTTGAAAGAAGTGGATTCTGGTGCATGGTTTTGAAACCGCAGTCAGAAAAAAATCACATCCATATCAACATTTTTATAACCCCCGGGGCTGTCGTTTTGGTCAAAAAATGAAAATTCTAAAAGTTCAGTTTTTTCTGCTTTAAACTCTAGGTACACATCCAAAATGTATTACTGACTTGAAAGAAGTGGATTCTGGTGCATGGTTTTGAAACCGCAGTCAGAAAAAAAAATCACATATATATCAACATGTTTATAACCCCCGGGGCTGTCGTTCTGGTCAAAAAATGAAAATTCTAAAAGTTCCTGT
The DNA here is from genome assembly GCF_055691185.1 of Crinia signifera. Classification (NCBI taxonomy): domain Eukaryota; kingdom Metazoa; phylum Chordata; class Amphibia; order Anura; family Myobatrachidae; genus Crinia; species Crinia signifera. Next base: position 21,679,191 of record NC_139227.1, read on the forward strand.
TTTTCTGCTTTAAACTCTAGGTACACATCCAAAATGTATTACTGACTTGAAAGAAGTGCATTCTGGTGCATGGTTTTGAAACCGCAGTCAGAAAAAAAATCACAACCATATCAACATGTTTATAACCCCCGGGGCTGTCGTTTTGGTCAAAAAATGACAATTCTAAAAGTTCCTGTTTTTCTGCTTTAACCTCTAGGTACACATCCAAAATGTATAACTGAGTTGAAAGAAGTGGATTCTGGTGCATGGTTTTGAAACCGCAGTCAGAAAAAAAATCACATCCATATCAACATTTTTATAACCCCCGGGGCTGTCGTTTTGGTCAAAAAATGAAAATTCTAAAAGTTCAGTTTTTTCTGCTTTAAACTCTAGGTACACATCCAAAATGTATTACTGACTTGAAAGAAGTGGATTCTGGTGCATGGTTTTGAAACCGCAGTCAGAAAAAAAATCACATATATATCAACATTTTTATAACTCCCGGGGCTGTCGTTTTGGTCAAAAAATGAAAATTCTAAAAGTTCCTGTTTTTCTGCTTTAAACTCTAGGTACACATCCAAAATGTATTACTGACTTGAAAGAAGTGCATTCTGGTGCATGGTTTTGAAACCGCAGTCAGAAAAAAAATCACAACCATATCAACATGTTTATAACCCCCGGGGCTGTCGTTTTGGTCAAAAAATGAAAATTCTAAGAGTTCCGTTTTTTCTGCTTTAAACTCTAGGTACACATCCAAAATGTATAACTGAGTTGAAAGAAGTGGATTCTGGTGCATGGTTTTGAAACCGCAGTCAGAAAAAAATCACATCCATATCAACATTTTTATAACCCCCGGGGCTGTCGTTTTGGTCAAAAAATGAAAATTTTTAAAGTTCCTGTTTTTCTGCTTTAAACTCTAGGTACACATCCAAAATGTATTACTGACTTGAAAGAAGTGGATTCTGGTGCATGGTTTTGAAACCGCAGTCAGAAAAAAAATCACATATATATCAACATTTTTATAACTCCCGGGGCTGTCGTTTTGGTCAAAAAATGAAAATTCTAAAAGTTCCTGTTTTTCTGCTTTAAACTCTAGGTACACATCCAAAATGTATTACTGACTTGAAAGAAGTGCATTCTGGTGCATGGTTTTGAAACCGCAGTCAGAAAAAAAATCACAACCATATCAACATGTTTATAACCCCCGGGGCTGTCGTTTTGGTCAAAAAATGAAAATTCTAAGAGTTCCGTTTTTTCTGCTTTAAACTCTAGGTACACATCCAAAATGTATAACTGAGTTGAAAGAAGTGGATTCTGGTGCATGGTTTTGAAACCGCAGTCAGAAAAAAATCACATCCATATCAACATTTTTATAACCCCCGGGGCTGTCGTTTTGGTCAAAAAATGAAAATTCTAAAAGTTCAGTTTTTTCTGCTTTAAACTCAAGGTACACATCCAAAATGTATTACTGACTTGAAAGAAGTGGATTCTGGTGCATGGTTTTGAAACCGCAGTCAGAAAAAAAAATCACATATATATCAACATTTTTATAACTCCCGGGGCTGTCGTTGTGGTCAAAAAATGAAAATTCTAAAAGTTCCTGTTTTTCTGCTTTAAACTCTAGGTACACATCCAAAATGTATTACTGAGTTGAAAGAAGTGGATTCTGGTGCATGGTTTTGAAACCGCAGTCAGAAAAAAAATCACAACCATATCAACATGTTTATAACCCCCGGGGCTGTCGTTCTGGTCAAAAAATTAAAATTCTAAAAGTTCCTGTTTTTCTGCTTTAAACTCTAGGTACACATCCAAAATGTATTACTGACTTGAAAGAAGTGCATTCTGGTGCATGGTTTTGAAACCGCAGTCAGAAAAAAAATCACAACCATATCAAAATGTTTATAACCCCCGGGGCTGTCGTTTTGGTCAAAAAATGAAAATTCTAAAAGTTCCTGTTTTTCTGCTTTAAACTCTAGGTACACATCCAAAATGTATTACTGAGTTGAAAGAAGTGGATTCTGGTGCATGGTTTTGAAACCGCAGTCAGAAAAAAAATCACATCCATATCAACATGTTTATAACCCCCGGGGCTGTCGTTCTGGTCAAAAAATGAAAATTCTAAAAGTTCAGTTTTTTCTGCTTTAAACTCTAGGTACACATCCAAAATGTATTACTGAGTTGAAAGAAGTGGATTCTGGTGCATGGTTTTGAAACCGCAGTCAGAAAAAAAAATCACATATATATCAACATTTTTATAACTCCCGGGGCTGTCGTTTTGGTCAAAAAATGAAAATTCTAAAAGTTCCTGTTTTTCTGCTTTAAACTCTAGGTACACATCCAAAATGTATTACTGAGTTGAAAGAAGTGGATTCTGGTGCATGGTTTTGAAACCGCAGTCAGAAAAAAAATCACATCCATATCAACATGTTTATAACCCCCGGGGCTGTCGTTCTGGTCAAAAAATGAAAATTCTAAAAGTTCCTGTTTTTCTGCTTTAAACTCTAGGTACACATCCAAAATGTATTACTGAGTTGAAAAAAGTGGATTCTGGTGCATGGTTTTGAAACCGCAGTCAGAAAAAAAATCACATCCATATCAACATGTTTATAACCCCCGGGGCTGTCGTTTTGGTCAAAAAATGAAAATTATAAAAGTTCAGTTTTTTCTGCTTTAAACTCTAGGTACACATCCAAAATGTATTACTGACTTGAAAGAAGTGGATTCTGGTGCATGGTTTTGAAACCGCAGTCAGAAAAAAAAATCACATATATATCAACATGTTTATAACCCCCAGGGCTGTCGTTCTGGTCAAAAAATGAAAATTCTAAAAGTTCCTGTTTTTCTGCTTTAAACTCTAGGTACACATCCAAAATGTATTACTGAGTTGAAAGAAGTGGATTCTGGTGCATGGTTTTGAAACCGCAGTCAGAAAAAAAATCACAACCATATCAACATTTTTATAACCCCCGGGGCTGTCGTTTTGGTCAAAAAATGAACATTCTAAAAGTTCCGGTTTTTCTGCTTTAAACTCTAGGTACACATCCAAAATGTATTACTGAGTTGAAAGAAGTGGATTCTGGTGCATGGTTTTGAAACCGCAGTCAGAAAAAAAATCACATCCATATCAACATGTTTATAACCCCCGGGGCTGTCGTTTTGGTCAAAAAATGAAAATTCTAAAAGTTCAGTTTTTTCTGCTTTAAACTCTAGGTACACATCCAAAATGTATTACTGAGTTGAAAGAAGTGGATTCTGGTGCATGGTTTTGAAACCGCAGTCAGAAAAAAAATCACATATATATCAACATTTTTATAACTCCCGGGGCTGTCGTTTTGGTCAAAAAATGAAAATTCTAAAAGTTCCTGTTTTTCTGCTTTAAACTCTAGGTACACATCCAAAATGTATTACTGACTTGAAAGAAGTGCATTCTGGTGCATGGTTTTAAAACCGCAGTCAGAAAAAAATCACATCCATATCAACATGTTTATAACCCCCGGAACTGTCGTTTTGGTCAAAAAATGAAAATTCTAAAAGTTCATTTTTTTCTGCTTTAAACTCTAGGTACACATCCAAAATTTATTACTGAGTTGAAAGAAGTGGATTCTGGTGCATGGTTTTTAAACCGCAGTCAGAAAAAAAATCACAACCATATCAACATTTTTATAACCCCCGGGGCTGTCGTTTTGGTCAAAAAATGAACATTCTAAAAGTTCCGGTTTTTCTGCTTTAAACTCTAGGTACACATCCAAAATGTATTACTGAGTTGAAAGAAGTGGATTCTGGTGCATGGTTTTGAAACCGCAGTCAGAAAAAAAAATCACATATATATCAACATTTTTATAACTCCCGGGGCTGTCGTTTTGGTCAAAAAATGAAAATTCTAAAAGTTCCTGTTTTTCTGCTTTAAACTCTAGGTACACATCCAAAATGTATTACTGACTTGAAAGAAGTGGATTCTGGTGCATGGTTTTGAAACCGCAGTCAGAAAAAAAAATCACATATATATCAACATTTTTATAACTCCCGGGGCTGTCGTTTTGGTCAAAAAATGAAAATTCTAAAAGTTCCTGTTTTTCTGCTTTAAACTCTAGGTACACATCCAAAATGTATTACTGAGTTGAAAGAAGTGAATTCTGGTGCATGGTTTTGAAACTGCAGTCAGAAAAAAAATCACATCCATATCAACATTTTTATAACCCCCGGGGCTGTCGTTTTGGTCAAAAAATGAAAATTCTAAAAGTTCATTTTTTTCTGCTTTAAACTCTAGGTACACATCCAAAATGTATTACTGACTTGAAAGAAGTGGATTCTGGTGCATGGTTTTGAAACCGCAGTCAGAAAAAAAAATCACATATATATCAACATTTTTATAACTCCCGGGGCTGTCGTTTTGGTCAAAACATGAAAATTCTAAAAGTTCAGTTTTTTCTGCTTTAAACTCTAGGTACACATCCAAAATGTATTACTGAGTTGAAAGAAGTGGATTCTGGTGCATGGTTTTGAAACCGCAGTCAGAAAAGAAAATCACATATATATCAACATTTTTATAACTCCCGGGGCTGTCGTTTTGGTCAAAAAATGAAAATTCTAAAAGTTCCTGTTTTTCTGCTTTAAACTCTAGGTACACATCCAAAATGTATTACTGAGTTGAAAGAAGTGGATTCTGGTGCATGGTTTTGAAACCGCAGTCAGAAAAAAAATCACATCCATATCAACATGTTTATAACCCCCGGCGCTGTCGTTTTGGTCAAAAAATGAAAATTCTAAAAGTTCCTGTTTTTCTGCTTTAAACTCTAGGTACACATCCAAAATGTATAACTGAGTTGAAAGAAGTGGATTCTGGTGCATGGTTTTGAAACCGCAGTCAGAAAAAAAATCACATCCATATCAACATTTTTATAACCCCCGGGGCTGTCGTTTTGGTCAAAAAATGAAAATTCTAAAAGTTCAGTTTTTTCTGCTTTAAACTCTTGGTACACATCCAAAATGTATTACTGACTTGAAAGAAGTGGATTCTGGTGCATGGTTTTGAAACCGCAGTCAGAAAAAAAATCACATATATATCAACATTTTTATAACTCCCGGGGCTGTCGTTTTGGTCAAAAAATGAAAATTCTAAAAGTTCCTGTTTTTCTGCTTTAAACTCTAGGTACACATCCAAAATGTATTACTGACTTGAAAGAAGTGCATTCTGGTGCATGGTTTTGAAACCGCAGTCAGAAAAAAAATCACAACCATATCAACATGTTTATAACCCCCGGGGCTGTCGTTTTGGTCAAAAAATGAAAATTCTAAGAGTTCCGTTTTTTCTGCTTTAAACTCTAGGTACACATCCAAAATGTATAACTGAGTTGAAAGAAGTGGATTCTGGTGCATGGTTTTGAAACCGCAGTCAGAAAAAAATCACATCCATATCAACATTTTTATAACCCCCGGGGCTGTCGTTTTGGTCAAAAAATGAAAATTTTTAAAGTTCCTGTTTTTCTGCTTTAAACTCTAGGTACACATCCAAAATGTATTACTGACTTGAAAGAAGTGGATTCTGGTGCATGGTTTTGAAACCGCAGTCAGAAAAAAAATCACATATATATCAACATTTTTATAACTCCCGGGGCTGTCGTTTTGGTCAAAAAATGAAAATTCTAAAAGTTCCTGTTTTTCTGCTTTAAACTCTAGGTACACATCCAAAATGTATTACTGACTTGAAAGAAGTGCATTCTGGTGCATGGTTTTGAAACCGCAGTCAGAAAAAAAATCACAACCATATCAACATGTTTATAACCCCCGGGGCTGTCGTTTTGGTCAAAAAATGAAAATTCTAAGAGTTCCGTTTTTTCTGCTTTAAACTCTAGGTACACATCCAAAATGTATAACTGAGTTGAAAGAAGTGGATTCTGGTGCATGGTTTTGAAACCGCAGTCAGAAAAAAATCACATCCATATCAACATTTTTATAACCCCCGGGGCTGTCGTTTTGGTCAAAAAATGAAAATTCTAAAAGTTCAGTTTTTTCTGCTTTAAACTCTAGGTAAACATCCAAAATGTATTACTGACTTGAAAGAAGTGGATTCTGGTGCATGGTTTTGAAACCGCAGTCAGAAAAAAAAATCACATATATATCAACATTTTTATAACTCCCGGGGCTGTCGTTGTGGTCAAAAAATGAAAATTCTAAAAGTTCCTGTTTTTCTGCTTTAAACTCTAGGTACACATCCAAAATGTATTACTGAGTTGAAAGAAGTGGATTCTGGTGCATGGTTTTGAAACCGCAGTCAGAAAAAAAATCACAACCATATCAACATGTTTATAACCCCCGGGGCTGTCGTTCTGGTCAAAAAATTAAAATTCTAAAAGTTCCTGTTTTTCTGCTTTAAACTCTAGGTACACATCCAAAATGTATTACTGACTTGAAAGAAGTGCATTCTGGTGCATGGTTTTGAAACCGCAGTCAGAAAAAAAATCACAACCATATCAAAATGTTTATAACCCCCGGGGCTGTCGTTTTGGTCAAAAAATGAAAATTCTAAAAGTTCCTGTTTTTCTGCTTTAAACTCTAGGTACACATCCAAAATGTATTACTGAGTTGAAAGAAGTGGATTCTGGTGCATGGTTTTGAAACCGCAGTCAGAAAAAAAATCACATCCATATCAACATGTTTATAACCCCCGGGGCTGTCGTTCTGGTCAAAAAATGAAAATTCTAAAAGTTCAGTTTTTTCTGCTTTAAACTCTAGGTACACATCCAAAATGTATTACTGAGTTGAAAGAAGTGGATTCTGGTGCATGGTTTTGAAACCGCAGTCAGAAAAAAAAATCACATATATATCAACATTTTTATAACTCCCGGGGCTGTCGTTTTGGTCAAAAAATGAAAATTCTAAAAGTTCCTGTTTTTCTGCTTTAAACTCTAGGTACACATCCAAAATGTATTACTGAGTTGAAAGAAGTGGATTCTGGTGCATGGTTTTGAAACCGCAGTCAGAAAAAAAATCACATCCATATCAACATGTTTATAACCCCCGGGGCTGTCGTTCTGGTCAAAAAATGAAAATTCTAAAAGTTCCTGTTTTTCTGCTTTAAACTCTAGGTACACATCCAAAATGTATTACTGAGTTGAAAGAAGTGGATTCTGGTGCATAGTTTTGAAACCGCAGTCAGAAAAAAAAATCACATATATATCAACATTTTTATAACTCCCGGGGCTGTCGTTTTGGTCAAAAAATGAAAATTCTAAAAGTTCCTGTTTTTCTGCTTTAAACTCTAGGTACACATCCAAAATGTATTACTGAGTTGAAAGAAGTGGATTCTGGTGCATGGTTTTGAAACCGCAGTCAGAAAAAAAATCACATCCATATCAACATGTTTATAATCCCCGGGGCTGTCGTTCTGGTCAAAAAATGAAAATTCTAAAAGTTCCTGTTTTTCTGCTTTAAACTCTAGGTACACATCCAAAATGTATTACTGAGTTGAAAGAAGTGGATTCTGGTGCATGGTTTTGAAACCGCAGTCAGAAAAAAAATCACAACCATATCAACATTTTTATAACCCCGGGGCTGTCGTTTTGGTCAAAAAATGAACATTCTAAAAGTTCCGGTTTTTCTGCTTTAAACTCTAGGTACACATCCAAAATGTATTACTGAGTTGAAAGAAGTGGATTCTGGTGCATGGTTTTGAAACCAAAGTCAGAAAAAAAATCACATCCATATCAACATTTTTATAACCCCCGGGTCTGTCGTTTTAGTCAAAAAATGAAAATTCTAAAAGTTCCGTTTTTTCTGCTTTAAACTCTAGGTACACATCCAAAATGTATTACTGAGTTGAAAGAAGTGGATTCTGGTGCATGGTTTTAAAACCGCAGTCAGAAAAAAAATCACATCCATATCAACATGTTTATAACCCCCGGGGCTGTCGTTTTGGTCAAAAAATGAAAATTCTAAAAGTTCAGTTTTTTCTGCTTTAAACTCTAGGTACACATCCAAAATGTATTACTGAGTTGAAAGAAGTGGATTCTGGTGCATGGTTTTGAAACCGCAGTCAGAAAAAAAAATCACATATATATCAACATTTTTATAACTCCCGGGGCTGTCGTTTTGGTCAAAAAATGAAAATTCTAAAAGTTCCTGTTTTTCTGCTTTAAACTCTAGGTACACATCCAAAATGTATTACTGAGTTGAAAGAAGTGGATTCTGGTGCATGGTTTTGAAACCGCAGTCAGAAAAAAAAAATCACATCCATATCAACATGTTTATAATCCCCGGGGCTGTCGTTCTGGTCAAAAAATGAAAATTCTAAAAGTTCCTGTTTTTCTGCTTTAAACTCTAGGTACACATCCAAAATGTATTACTGAGTTGAAAGAAGTGGATTCTGGTGCATGGTTTTGAAACCGCAGTCAGAAAAAAAATCACATCCATATCAACATGTTTATAACCCCCGGGGCTGTCGTTCTGGTCAAAAAATGAAAATTCTAAAAGTTTCTGTTTTTCTGCTTTAAACTCTAGGTACACATCCAAAATGTATTACTGAGTTGAAAGAAGTGCATTCTGGTGCATGGTTTTGAAACCGCAGTCAGAAAAAAATCACATCCATATCAACATGTTTATAACCCCCGGGGCTGTCGTTTTGTTCAAAAAATGAAAATTCTAAAAGTTCCTGTTTTTCTGCTTTAAACTCTAGGTACACATCCAAATTGTATTACTGAGTTGAAAGAAGTGGATTCTGGTGCATGGTTTTGAAACCGCAGTCAGAAAAAAAATCACATCCATATCAACATGTTTATAACCCCCGGGGCTGTCGTTCTGGTCAAAAAATGAAAATTCTAAAAGTTCCTGTTTTTCTGCTTTAAACTCTAGGTACACATCCAAAATTTATTACTGAGTTGAAAGAAGTGGATTCTGGTGCATGGTTTTGAAACCGCAGTCAGAAAAAAAATCACAACCATATCAACATTTTTATAACCCCCGGGGCTGTCGTTTTGGTCAAAAAATGAACATTCTAAAAGTTCCGGTTTTTCTGCTTTAAACTCTAGGTACACATCCAAAATGTATTACTGAGTTGAAAGAAGTGGATTCTGGTGCATAGTTTTGAAACCGCAGTCAGAAAAAAAATCACATCCATATCAACATGTTTATAACCCCCGGGGCTGTCGTTTTGGTCAAAAAATGAAAATTCTAAAAGTTCAGTTTTTTCTGCTTTAAACTCTAGGTACACATCCAAAATGTATTACTGAGTTGAAAGAAGTGGATTCTGGTGCATGGTTTTGAAACCGCAGTCAGAAAAAAAAATCACATATATATCAACATTTTTATAACTCCCGGGGCTGTCGTTTTGGTCAAAAAATGAAAATTCTAAAAGTTCCTGTTTTTCTGCTTTAAACTCTAGGTACACATCCAAAATGTATTACTGAGTTGAAAGAAGTGGATTCTGGTGCATGGTTTTGAAACCGCAGTCAGAAAAAAAATCACATCCATATCAACATGTTTATAACCCCCGGGGCTGTCGTTCTGGTCAAAAAATGAAAATTCTAAAAGTTCCTGTTTTTCTGCTTTAAACTCTAGGTACACATCCAAAATGTATTACTGACTTGAAAGAAGTGCATTCTGGTGCATGGTTTTGAAATCGCAGTCAGAAAAAAATCACATCCATATCAACATGTTTATAACCCCCGGGGCTGTCGTTCTGGTCAAAAAATGAAAATTCTAAAAGTTCCTGTTTTTCTGCTTTAAACTCTAGGTACACATCCAAAATGTATTACTGAGTTGAAAGAAGTGGATTCTGGTGCATGGTTTTGAAACCGCAGTCAGAAAAAAAATCACAACCATATCAACATTTTTATAACCCCCGGGGCTGTCGTTTTGGTCAAAAAATGAACATTCTAAAAGTTCCGGTTTTTCTGCTTTAAACTCTAGGTACACATCCAAAATGTATTACTGAGTTGAAAGAAGTGGATTCTGGTGCATGGTTTTGAAACCGCAGTCAGAAAAAAAATCACATCCATATCAACATGTTTATAACCCCCGGGGCTGTCGTTTTGGTCAAAAAATGAAAATTCTAAAAGTTCAGTTTTTTCTGCTTTAAACTCTAGGTACACATCCAAAATGTATTACTGAGTTGAAAGAAGTGGATTCTGGTGCATGGTTTTGAAACCGCAGTCAGAAAAAAAAATCACATATATATCAACATTTTTATAACTCCCGGGGCTGTCGTTTTGGTCAAAAAATGAAAATTCTAAAAGTTCCTGTTTTTCTGCTTTAAACTCTAGGTACACATCCAAAATGTATTACTGACTTGAAAGAAGTGGATTCTGGTGCATGGTTTTGAAACCGCAGTCAGAAAAAAAAATCACATATATATCAACATTTTTATAACTCCCGGGGCTGTCGTTTTGGTCAAAAAATGAAAATTCTAAAAGTTCCTGTTTTTCTGCTTTAAACTCTAGGTACACATCCAAAATGTATTACTGAGTTGAAAGAAGTGAATTCTGGTGCATGGTTTTGAAACTGCAGTCAGAAAAAAAATCACATCCATATCAACATTTTTATAACCCCCGGGGCTGTCGTTTTGGTCAAAAAATGAAAATTCTAAAAGTTCATTTTTTTCTGCTTTAAACTCTAGGTACACATCCAAAATGTATTACTGACTTGAAAGAAGTGGATTCTGGTGCATGGTTTTGAAACCGCAGTCAGAAAAAAAAATCACATATATATCAACATTTTTATAACTCCCGGGGCTGTCGTTTTGGTCAAAACATGAAAATTCTAAAAGTTCAGTTTTTTCTGCTTTAAACTCTAGGTACACATCCAAAATGTATTACTGAGTTGAAAGAAGTGGATTCTGGTGCATGGTTTTGAAACCGCAGTCAGAAAAGAAAATCACATATATATCAACATTTTTATAACTCCCGGGGCTGTCGTTTTGGTCAAAAAATGAAAATTCTAAAAGTTCCTGTTTTTCTGCTTTAAACTCTAGGTACACATCCAAAATGTATTACTGAGTTGAAAGAAGTGGATTCTGGTGCATGGTTTTGAAACCGCAGTCAGAAAAAAAATCACATCCATATCAACATGTTTATAACCCCCGGCGCTGTCGTTTTGGTCAAAAAATGAAAATTCTAAAAGTTCCTGTTTTTCTGCTTTAAACTCTAGGTACACATCCAAAATGTATTACTGACTTGAAAGAAGTGCATTCTGGTGCATGGTTTTGAAACCGCAGTCAGAAAAAAAATCACAACCATATCAACATGTTTATAACCCCCGGGGCTGTCGTTTTGGTCAAAAAATGAAAATTATAAAAGTTCAGTTTTTTCTGCTTTAAACTCTAGGTACACATCCAAAATGTATTACTGACTTGAAAGAAGTGGATTCTGGTGCATGGTTTTGAAACCGCAGTCAGAAAAAAAAATCACATATATATCAACATTTTTATAACTCCCGGGGCTGTCGTTTTGGTCAAAAAATGAAAATTCTAAAAGTTCCTGTTTTTCTGCTTTAAACTCTAGGTACACATCCAAAATGTATTACTGAGTTGAAAGAAGTGGATTCTGGTGCATGGTTTTGAAACTGCAGTCAGAAAAAAAATCACATCCATATCAACATTTTTATAACCCCCGGGGCTGTCGTTTTGGTCAAAAAATGAAAATTCTAAAAGTTCAGTTTTTTCTGCTTTAAACTCTAGGTACACATCCAAAATGTATTACTGACTTGAAAGAAGTGGATTCTGGTGCATGGTTTTGAAACCGCAGTCAGAAAAAAAAATCACATATATATATCAACATGTTTATAACCCCCGGGGCTGTCGTTCTGGTCAAAAAATGAAAATTCTAAAAGTTCCTGTTTTTCTGCTTTAAACTCTAGGTACACATCCAAAATGTATTACTGACTTGAAAGAAGTGCATTCTGGTGCATGGTTTTGAAACCGCAGTCAGAAAAAAAATCACAACCATATCAACATGTTTATAACCCCCGGGGCTGTCGTTTTGGTCAAAAAATGACAATTCTAAAAGTTCAGTTTTTTCTGCTTTAAACTCTAGGTACACATCCAAAATGTATTACTGAGTTGAAAGAAGTGGATTCTGGTGCATGGTTTTGAAACCGCAGTCAGAAAAGAAAATCACATATATATCAACATTTTTATAACTCCCGGGGCTGTCGTTTTGGTCAAAAAATGAAAATTCTAAAAGTTCCTGTTTTTCTGCTTTAAACTCTAGGTACACATCCAAAATGTATTACTGAGTTGAAAAAAGTGGATTCTGGTGCATGGTTTTGAAACCGCAGTCAGAAAAAAAATCACATCCATATCAACATGTTTATAACCCCCGGCGCTGTCGTTTTGGTCAAAAAATGAAAATTCTAAAAGTTCCTGTTTTTCTGCTTTAAACTCTAGGTACACATCCAAAATGTATTACTGAGTTGAAAGAAGTGGATTCTGGTGCATGGTTTTGAAACCGCAGTCAGAAAAAAAATCACATCCATATCAACATGTTTATAACCCCCGGGGCTGTCGTTCTGGTCAAAAAATGAAAATTCTAAAAGTTCCTGTTTTTCTGCTTTAAACTCTAGGTACACATCCAAAATGTATTACTGACTTGAAAGAAGTGCATTCTGGTGCATGGTTTTGAAACCGCAGTCAGAAAAAAAATAACAACCATATCAACATGTTTATAACCCCCGGAGCTGTCGTTTTGGTCAAAAAATTAAAATTCTAAAAGTTCCTGTTTTTCTGCTTTAAACTCTAGGTACACATCCAAAATGTATAACTGAGTTGAAAGAAGTGGATTCTGGTGCATGGTTTTGAAACCGCAGTCAGAAAAAAAATCACATCCATATCAACATTTTTATAACCCCCGGGGCTGTCGTTTTGGTCAAAAAATGAAAATTATAAAAGTTCAGTTTTTTCTGCTTTAAACTCTAGGTACACATCCAAAATGTATTACTGACTTGAAAGAAGTGGATTCTGGTGCATGGTTTTGAAACCGCAGTCAGAAAAAAAAATCACATATATATCAACATTTTTATAACTCCCGGGGCTGTCGTTTTGGTCAAAAAATGAAAATTCTAAAAGTTCCTGTTTTTCTGCTTTAAACTCTAGGTACACATCCAAAATGTATTACTGAGTTGAAAGAAGTGGATTCTGGTGCATGGTTTTGAAACTGCAGTCAGAAAAAAAATCACATCCATATCAAAATTTTTATAACCCCCGGGGCTGTCGTTTTGGTCAAAAAATGAAAATTCTAAAAGTTCAGTTTTTTCTGCTTTAAACTCTAGGTACACATCCAAAATGTATTACTGACTTGAAAGAAGTGTATTCTGGTGCATGGTTTTGAAACCGCAGTCAGAAAAAAAAATCACATATATATATCAACATGTTTATAACCCCCGGGGCTGTCGTTCTGGTCAAAAAATGAAAATTCTAAAAGTTCCTGTTTTTCTGCTTTAAACTCTAGGTACACATCCAAAATGTATTACTGAGTTGAAAGAAGTGGATTCTGGTGCATGGTTTTGAAACCGCAGTCAGAAAAGAAAATCACATATATATCAACATTTTTATAACTCCCGGGGCTGTCGTTTTGGTCAAAAAATGAAAATTCTAAAAGTTCCTGTTTTTCTGCTTTAAACTCTAGGTACACATCCAAAATGTATTACTGAGTTGAAAAAAGTGGATTCTGGTGCATGGTTTTGAAACCGCAGTCAGAAAAAAAATCACATCCATATCAACATGTTTATAACCCCCGGCGCTGTCGTTTTGGTCAAAAAATGAAAATTCTAAAAGTTCCTGTTTTTCTGCTTTAAACTCTAGGTACACATCCAAAATGTATTACTGAGTTGAAAGAAGTGGATTCTGGTGCATGGTTTTGAAACCGCAGTCAGAAAAAAAATCACATCCATATCAACATGTTTATAACCCCCGGGGCTGTCGTTCTGGTCAAAAAATGAAAATTCTAAAAGTTCCTGTTTTTCTGCTTTAAACTCTAGGTACACATCCAAAATGTATTACTGACTTGAAAGAAGTGCATTCTGGTGCATGGTTTTGAAACCGCAGTCAGAAAAAAAATAAAAACCATATCAACATGTTTATAACCCCCGGCGCTGTCGTTTTGGTCAAAAAATGAAAATTCTAAAAGTTCCTGTTTTTCTGCTTTAAACTCTAGGTACACATCCAAAATGTATTACTGAGTTGAAAGAAGTGGATTCTGGTGCATGGTTTTGAAACCGCAGTCAGAAAAAAAATCACATCCATATCAACATGTTTATAACCCCCGGGGCTGTCGTTCTGGTCAAAAAATGAAAATTCTAAAAGTTCCTGTTTTTCTGCTTTAAACTCTAGGTACACATCCAAAATGTATTACTGACTTGAAAGAAGTGCATTCTGGTGCATGGTTTTGAAACCGCAGTCAGAAAAAAAATAAAAACCATATCAACATGTTTATAACCCCCGGAGCTGTCGTTTTGGTCAAAAAATTAAAATTCTAAAAGTTCCTGTTTTTCTGCTTTAAACTCTAGGTACACATCCAAAATGTATAACTGAGTTGAAAGAAGTGGATTCTGGTGCATGGTTTTGAAACCGCAGTCAGAAAAAAAATCACATCCATATCAACATTTTTATAACCCCCGGGGCTGTCGTTTTGGTCAAAAAATGAAAATTATAAAAGTTCAGTTTTTTCTGCTTTAAACTCTAGGTACACATCCAAAATGTATTACTGACTTGAAAGAAGTGGATTCTGGTGCATGGTTTTGAAACCGCAGTCAGAAAAAAAAATCACATATATATCAACATGTTTATAACCCCCGGGGCTGTCGTTCTGTTTAAAAAATGAAAATTCTAAAAGTTCCTGTTTTTCTGCTTTAAACTCTAGGTACACATCCAAAATGTATTACTGACTTGAAAGAAGTGCATTCTGGTGCATGGTTTTGAAACCGCAGTCAGAAAAAAATCACAACCATATCAAAAAGTTTATAACCCCCGGGGCTGTCGTTTTGGTCAAAAAATGAAAATTCTAAAAGTTCCTGTTTTTCTGCTTTAACCTCTAGGTACACATCCAAAATGTATAACTGAGTTGAAAGAAGTGGATTCTGGTGCATGGTTTTGAAACCGCAGTCAGAAAAAAAATCACATCCATATCAACATTTTTATAACCCCCGGGGCTGTCGTTTTGGTCAAAAAATGAAAATTCTAAAAGTTCAGTTTTTTCTGCTTTAAACTCTAGGTACACATCCAAAATGTATTACTGACTTGAAAGAAGTGGATTCTGGTGCATGGTTTTGAAACCGCAGTCAGAAAAAAAATCACATATATATCAACATTTTTATAACTCCCGGGGCTGTCGTTTTGGTCAAAAAATGAAAATTCTAAAAGTTCCTGTTTTTCTGCTTTAAACTCTAGGTACACATCCAAAATGTATTACTGACTTGAAAGAAGTGCATTCTGGTGCATGGTTTTGAAACCGCAGTCAGAAAAAAAATCACAACCATATCAACATGTTTATAACCCCCGGGGCTGTCGTTTTGGTCAAAAAATGAAAATTCTAAGAGTTCCGTTTTTTCTGCTTTAAACTCTAGGTACACATCCAAAATGTATAACTGAGTTGAAAGAAGTGGATTCTGGTGCATGGTTTTGAAACCGCAGTCAGAAAAAAATCACATCCATATCAACATTTTTATAACCCCCGGGGCTGTCGTTTTGGTCAAAAAATGAAAATTCTAAAAGTTCAGTTTTTTCTGCTTTAAACTCTAGGTACACATCCAAAATGTATTACTGACTTGAAAGAAGTGGATTCTGGTGCATGGTTTTGAAACCGCAGTCAGAAAAAAAAATCACATATATATCAACATTTTTATAACTCCCGGGGCTGTCGTTGTGGTCAAAAAATGAAAATTCTAAAAGTTCCTGTTTTTCTGCTTTAAACTCTAGGTACACATCCAAAATGTATTACTGAGTTGAAAGAAGTGGATTCTGGTGCATGGTTTTGAAACCGCAGTCAGAAAAAAAATCACAACCATATCAACATGTTTATAACCCCCGGGGCTGTCGTTCTGGTCAAAAAATTAAAATTCTAAAAGTTCCTGTTTTTCTGCTTTAAACTCTAGGTACACATCCAAAATGTATTACTGACTTGAAAGAAGTGCATTCTGGTGCATGGTTTTGAAACCGCAGTCAGAAAAAAAATCACAACCATATCAAAATGTTTATAACCCCCGGGGCTGTCGTTTTGGTCAAAAAATTAAAATTCTAAAAGTTCCTGTTTTTCTGCTTTAAACTCTAGGTACACATCCAAAATGTATAACTGAGTTGAAAGAAGTGGATTCTGGTGCATGGTTTTGAAACCGCAGTCAGAAAAAAAATCACATCCATATCAACATTTTTATAACCCCCGGGGCTGTCGTTTTGGTCAAAAAATGAAAATTATAAAAGTTCAGTTTTTTCTGCTTTAAACTCTAGGTACACATCCAAAATGTATTACTGACTTGAAAGAAGTGGATTCTGGTGCATGGTTTTGAAACCGCAGTCAGAAAAAAAAATCACATATATATCAACATGTTTATAACCCCCGGGGCTGTCGTTCTGGTCAAAAAATGAAAATTCTAAAAGTTCCTGTTTTTCTGCTTTAAACTCTAGGTACACATCCAAAATGTATTACTGACTTGAAAGAAGTGCATTCTGGTGCATGGTTTTGAAACCGCAGTCAGAAAAAAATCACAACCATATCAAAATGTTTATAACCCCCGGGGCTGTCGTTTTGGTCAAAAAATGAAAATTCTAAAAGTTCCTGTTTTTCTGCTTTAACCTCTAGGTACACATCCAAAATGTATAACTGAGTTGAAAGAAGTGGATTCTGGTGCATGGTTTTGAAACCGCAGTTAGAAAAAAAATCACATCCATATCAACATTTTTATAACCCCCGAAGCTGTCGTTTTGGTCAAAAAATGAAAATTATAAAAGTTCAGTTTTTTCTGCTTTAAACTCTAGGTACACATCCAAAATGTATTACTGACTTGAAAGAAGTGGATTCTGGTGCATGGTTTTGAAACCGCAGTCAGAAAAAAAAATCACATATATATCAACATGTTTATAACCCCCGGGGCTGTCGTTCTGGTCAAAAAATGAAAATTCTAAAAGTTCCTGTTTTTCTGCTTTAAACTCTAGGTACACATCCAAAATGTATTACTGAGTTGAAAGAAGTGGATTCTGGTGCATGGTTTTGAAACCGCAGTCAGAAAAAAAATCACAACCATATCAACATGTTTATAACCCCCGGGGCTGTCGTTTTGGTCAAAAAATGAAAATTCTAAAAGTTCCGTTTTTTCTGCTTTAAACTCTAGGTACACATCCAAAATGTATTACTGAGTTGAAAGAAGTGGATTCTGGTGCATGGTTTTGAAACCGCAGTCAGAAAAAAAATCACATCCATCTCAACATTTTTATAACCCCCGGGGCTGTCGTTTTGGTCAAAAAATGAAAATTCTAAAAGTTCAGTTTTTTCTGCTTTAAACTCTAGGTACAAATCCAAAATGTATTACTGAGTTGAAAGAAGTGGATTCTGGTGCATGGTTTTGAAACCGCAGTCAGAAAAAAAATCACATCCATATCAACATGTTTATAATCCCCGGGGCTGTCGTTCTGGTCAAAAAATTGAAATTCTAAAAGTTCCTGTTTTTCTGCTTTAAACTCTAGGTACACATCCAAAATGTATTACTGAGTTGAAAGAAGTGGATTCTGGTGCATGGTTTTGAAACCGCAGTCAGAAAAAAAATCACATCCATATCAACATGTTTATAACCCCCGGGGCTGTCGTTCTGGTCAAAAAATTAAAATTCTAAAAGTTCCTGTTTTTCTGCTTTAAACTCTAGGTACACATCCAAAATGTATTACTGAGTTGAAAGAAGTGGATTCTGGTGCATGGTTTTGAAACCGCAGTCAGAAAAAAAATCACAACCATATCAACATTTTTATAACCCCCGGGGCTGTCGTTTTGGTCAAAAAATGAACATTCTAAAAGTTCCGGTTTTTCTGCTTTAAACTCTAGGTACACATCCAAAATGTATTACTGAGTTGAAAGAAGTGGATTCTGGTGCATGGTTTTGAAACTGCAGTCAGAAAAAAAATCACATCCATATCAACATTTTTATAACCCCCGGGGCTGTCGTTTTGGTCAAAAAATGAAAATTCTAAAAGTTCAGTTTTTTCTGCTTTAAACTCTAGGTACACATCCAAAATGTATTACTGACTTGAAAGAAGTGGATTCTGGTGCATGGTTTTGAAACCGCAGTCAGAAAAAAAAATCACATATATATCAACATTTTTATAACTCGCGGGGCTGTCGTTTTGGTCAAAAGATGAAAATTCTAAAAGTTCCTGTTTTTCTGCTTTAAACTCTAGGTACACATCCAAAATGTATTACTGACTTGAAAGAAGTGGATTCTGGTGCATGGTTTTGAAACCGCAGTCAGAAAAAAAATCACATCCATATCAACATGTTTATAACCCCCGGGGCTGTCGTTTTGGTCAAAAAATGAAAATTCTAAAAGTTCCTGTTTTTCTGCTTTAAACTCTAGGTACACATCCAAAATGTATTACTGAGTTGAAAAAAGTGGATTCTGGTGCATGGTTTTGAAACCGCAGTCAGAAAAAAAATCACATCCATATCAACATGTTTATAATCCCCGGGGCTGTCGTTCTGGTCAAAAAATGAAAATTCTAAAAGTTCCTGTTTTTCTGCTTTAAACTCTAGGTACACATCCAAAATGTATTACTGAGTTGAAAGAAGTGGATTCTGGTGCATGGTTTTGAAACCGCAGTCAGAAAAAAATCTCATCCATATCAACATGTTTATAACCCCCGGGGCTGTCGTTCTGGTCAAAAAATGAAAATTCTAAAAGTTCCTGTTTTTCTGCTTTAAACTCTAGGTACACATCCAAAATGTATTACTGAGTTGAAAGAAGTGGATTCTGGTCCATGGTTTTGAAACCGCAGTCAGAAAAAAAATCACAACCATATCAACATTTTTATAACCCCCGGGGCTGTCGTTTTGGTCAAAAAATGAACATTCTAAAAGTTCAGGTTTTTCTGCTTTAAACTCTAGGTACACATCCAAAATGTATTACTGAGTTGAAAGAAGTGGATTCTGGTGCATGGTTTTGAAACCGCAGTCAGAAAAAAAATCACAACCATATCAACATTTTTATAACCCCCGGGGCTGTCGTTTTGGTCAAAAAATGAACATTCTAAAAGTTCAGGTTTTTCTGCTTTAAACTCTAGGTACACATCCAAAATGTATTACTGAGTTGAAAGAAGTGGATTCTGGTGCATGGTTTTGAAACCGCAGTCAGAAAAAAAATCACATCCATATCAACATTTTTATAACCCCCGGGGCTGTCGTTTTGGTCAAAAAATTAAAATTCTAAAAGTTCAGTTTTTTCTGCTTTAAACTCTAGGTACACATCCAAAATGTATTACTGACTTGAAAGAAGTGGATTCTGGTGCTTGGTTTTGAAACCGCAGTCAGAAAAAAAATCACATATATATCAACATTTTTATAACTCCCGGGGCTGTCGTTTTGGTCAAAAAATGAAAATTCTAAAAGTTCCTGTTTTTCTGCTTTAAACTCTAGGTACACATCCAAAATGTATTACTGAGTTGAAAGAAGTGGATTCTGGTGCATGGTTTTGAAACCGCAGTCAGAAAAAAAAATCACATATATATCAACATTTTTATAACTCCCGGGGCTGTCGTTGTGGTCAAAAAATGAAAATTCTAAAAGTTCCTGTTTTTCTGCTTTAAACTCTAGGTACACATCCAAAATGTATTACTGAGTTGAAAGAAGTGGATTCTGGTGCATGGTTTTGAAACCGCAGTCAGAAAAAAAATCACAACCATATCAACATGTTTATAACCCCCGGGGCTGTCGTTCTGGTCAAAAAATTAAAATTCTAAAAGTTCCTGTTTTTCTGCTTTAAACTCTAGGTACACATCCAAAATGTATTACTGACTTGAAAGAAGTGCATTCTGGTGCATGGTTTTGAAACCGCAGTCAGAAAAAAAATCACAACCATATCAAAATGTTTATAACCCCCGGGGCTGTCGTTTTGGTCAAAAAATTAAAATTCTAAAAGTTCCTGTTTTTCTGCTTTAAACTCTAGGTACACATCCAAAATGTATAACTGAGTTGAAAGAAGTGGATTCTGGTGCATGGTTTTGAAACCGCAGTCAGAAAAAAAATCACATCCATATCAACATTTTTATAACCCCCGGGGCTGTCGTTTTGGTCAAAAAATGAAAATTATAAAAGTTCAGTTTTTTCTGCTTTAAACTCTATGTACACATCCAAAATGTATTACTGACTTGAAAGAAGTGGATTCTGGTGCATGGTTTTGAAACCGCAGTCAGAAAAAAAAATCACATATATATCAACATGTTTATAACCCCCGGGGCTGTCGTTCTGGTCAAAAAATGAAAATTCTAAAAGTTCCTGTTTTTCTGCTTTAAACTCTAGGTACACATCCAAAATGTATTACTGACTTGAAAGAAGTGCATTCTGGTGCATGGTTTTGAAACCGCAGTCAGAAAAAAATCACAACCATATCAAAATGTTTATAACCCCCGGGGCTGTCGTTTTGGTCAAAAAATGAAAATTCTAAAAGTTCCTGTTTTTCTGCTTTAACCTCTAGGTACACATCCAAAATGTATAACTGAGTTGAAAGAAGTGGATTCTGGTGCATGGTTTTGAAACCGCAGTTAGAAAAAAAATCACATCCATATCAACATTTTTATAACCCCCGAAGCTGTCGTTTTGGTCAAAAAATGAAAATTATAAAAGTTCAGTTTTTTCTGCTTTAAACTCTAGGTACACATCCAAAATGTATTACTGACTTGAAAGAAGTGGATTCTGGTGCATGGTTTTGAAACCGCAGTCAGAAAAAAAAATCACATATATATCAACATGTTTATAACCCCCGGGGCTGTCGTTCTGGTCAAAAAATGAAAATTCTAAAAGTTCCTGTTTTTCTGCTTTAAACTCTAGGTACACATCCAAAATGTATTACTGAGTTGAAAGAAGTGGATTCTGGTGCATGGTTTTGAAACCGCAGTCAGAAAAAAAATCACAACCATATCAACATGTTTATAACCCCCGGGGCTGTCGTTTTGGTCAAAAAATGAAAATTCTAAAAGTTCCGTTTTTTCTGCTTTAAACTCTAGGTACACATCCAAAATGTATTACTGAGTTGAAAGAAGTGGATTCTGGTGCATGGTTTTGAAACCGCAGTCAGAAAAAAAATCACATCCATCTCAACATTTTTATAACCCCCGGGGCTGTCGTTTTGGTCAAAAAATGAAAATTCTAAAAGTTCAGTTTTTTCTGCTTTAAACTCTAGGTACAAATCCAAAATGTATTACTGAGTTGAAAGAAGTGGATTCTGGTGCATGGTTTTGAAACCGCAGTCAGAAAAAAAATCACATCCATATCAACATGTTTATAATCCCCGGGGCTGTCGTTCTGGTCAAAAAATTGAAATTCTAAAAGTTCCTGTTTTTCTGCTTTAAACTCTAGGTACACATCCAAAATGTATTACTGAGTTGAAAGAAGTGGATTCTGGTGCATGGTTTTGAAACCGCAGTCAGAAAAAAAATCACATCCATATCAACATGTTTATAACCCCCGGGGCTGTCGTTCTGGTCAAAAAATTAAAATTCTAAAAGTTCCTGTTTTTCTGCTTTAAACTCTAGGTACACATCCAAAATGTATTACTGAGTTGAAAGAAGTGGATTCTGGTGCATGGTTTTGAAACCGCAGTCAGAAAAAAAATCACAACCATATCAACATTTTTATAACCCCCGGGGCTGTCGTTTTGGTCAAAAAATGAACATTCTAAAAGTTCCGGTTTTTCTGCTTTAAACTCTAGGTACACATCCAAAATGTATTACTGAGTTGAAAGAAGTGGATTCTGGTGCATGGTTTTGAAACTGCAGTCAGAAAAAAAATCACATCCATATCAACATTTTTATAACCCCCGGGGCTGTCGTTTTGGTCAAAAAATGAAAATTCTAAAAGTTCAGTTTTTTCTGCTTTAAACTCTAGGTACACATCCAAAATGTATTACTGACTTGAAAGAAGTGGATTCTGGTGCATGGTTTTGAAACCGCAGTCAGAAAAAAAAATCACATATATATCAACATTTTTATAACTCGCGGGGCTGTCGTTTTGGTCAAAAGATGAAAATTCTAAAAGTTCCTGTTTTTCTGCTTTAAACTCTAGGTACACATCCAAAATGTATTACTGACTTGAAAGAAGTGGATTCTGGTGCATGGTTTTGAAACCGCAGTCAGAAAAAAAATCACATCCATATCAACATGTTTATAACCCCCGGGGCTGTCGTTTTGGTCAAAAAATGAAAATTCTAAAAGTTCCTGTTTTTCTGCTTTAAACTCTAGGTACACATCCAAAATGTATTACTGAGTTGAAAAAAGTGGATTCTGGTGCATGGTTTTGAAACCGCAGTCAGAAAAAAAATCACATCCATATCAACATGTTTATAATCCCCGGGGCTGTCGTTCTGGTCAAAAAATGAAAATTCTAAAAGTTCCTGTTTTTCTGCTTTAAACTCTAGGTACACATCCAAAATGTATTACTGAGTTGAAAGAAGTGGATTCTGGTGCATGGTTTTGAAACCGCAGTCAGAAAAAAATCTCATCCATATCAACATGTTTATAACCCCCGGGGCTGTCGTTCTGGTCAAAAAATGAAAATTCTAAAAGTTCCTGTTTTTCTGCTTTAAACTCTAGGTACACATCCAAAATGTATTACTGAGTTGAAAGAAGTGGATTCTGGTCCATGGTTTTGAAACCGCAGTCAGAAAAAAAATCACAACCATATCAACATTTTTATAACCCCCGGGGCTGTCGTTTTGGTCAAAAAATGAACATTCTAAAAGTTCAGGTTTTTCTGCTTTAAACTCTAGGTACACATCCAAAATGTATTACTGAGTTGAAAGAAGTGGATTCTGGTGCATGGTTTTGAAACCGCAGTCAGAAAAAAAATCACAACCATATCAACATTTTTATAACCCCCGGGGCTGTCGTTTTGGTCAAAAAATGAACATTCTAAAAGTTCAGGTTTTTCTGCTTTAAACTCTAGGTACACATCCAAAATGTATTACTGAGTTGAAAGAAGTGGATTCTGGTGCATGGTTTTGAAACCGCAGTCAGAAAAAAAATCACATCCATATCAACATTTTTATAACCCCCGGGGCTGTCGTTTTGGTCAAAAAATTAAAATTCTAAAAGTTCAGTTTTTTCTGCTTTAAACTCTAGGTACACATCCAAAATGTATTACTGACTTGAAAGAAGTGGATTCTGGTGCTTGGTTTTGAAACCGCAGTCAGAAAAAAAATCACATATATATCAACATTTTTATAACTCCCGGGGCTGTCGTTTTGGTCAAAAAATGAAAATTCTAAAAGTTCCTGTTTTTCTGCTTTAAACTCTAGGTACACATCCAAAATGTATTACTGAGTTGAAAGAAGTGGATTCTGGTGCATGGTTTTGAAACCGCAGTCAGAAAAAAAATCACAACTATATCAACATGTTTATAACCCCCGGGGCTGTCGTTTTGGTCAAAAAATGAAAATTCTAAAAGTTCCGTTTTTTCTGCTTTAAACTCTAGGTACACATCCAAAATGTATTACTGAGTTGAAAGAAGTGGATTCTGGTGCATGGTTTTGAAACCGCAGTCAGAAAAAAAATCACATCCATATCAACATTTTTATAACCCCCGGGGCTGTCGTTTTGGTCAAAAAATTAAAATTCTAAAAGTTCAGTTTTTTCTGCTTTAAACTCTAGGTACACATCCAAAATGTATTACTGACTTGAAAGAAGTGGATTCTGGTGCTTGGTTTTGAAACCGCAGTCAGAAAAAAAATCACATATATATCAACATTTTTATAACTCCCGGGGCTGTCGTTTTGGTCAAAAAATGAAAATTCTAAAAGTTCCTGTTTTTCTGCTTTAAACTCTAGGTACACATCCAAAATGTATTACTGAGTTGAAAAAAGTGGATTCTGGTGCATGGTTTTGAAACCGCAGTCAGAAAAAAAATCACATCCATATCAACATGTTTATAACCCCCGGGGCTGTCGTTCTGGTCAAAAAATGAAAATTCTAAAAGTTCCTGTTTTTCTGCTTTAAACTCTAGGTACACATCCAAAATGTATTACTGACTTGAAAGAAGTGCATTCTGGTGCATGGTTTTGAAACCGCAGTCAGAAAAAAAATCACAACCATATCAACATGTTTATAACCCCCGGAGCTGTCGTTTTGGTCAAAAAATGAAAATTCTAAAAGTTCCTGTTTTTCTGCTTTAAACTCTAGGTACACATCCAAAATGTATAACTGAGTTGAAAGAAGTGGATTCTGGTGCATGGTTTTGAAACCGCAGTCAGAAAAAAAATCACATCCATATCAACATTTTTATAACCCCCGGGGCTGTCGTTTTGGTCAAAAAATGAAAATTATAAAAGTTCAGTTTTTTCTGCTTTAAACTCTAGGTACACATCCAAAATGTATTACTGACTTGAAAGAAGTGCATTCTGGTGCATGGTTTTGAAACCGCAGTCAGAAAAAAAATCACATATATATCAACATGTTTATAACCCCCGGGGCTGTCGTTCTGGTCAAAAAATGAAAATTCTAAAAGTTCCTGTTTTTCTGCTTTAAACTCTAGGTACACATCCAAAATGTATTACTGACTTGAAAGAAGTGCATTCTGGTGCATGGTTTTGAAACCGCAGTCAGAAAAAAAATCACAACCATATCAAAATGTTTATAACCCCCGGGGCTGTCGTTTTGGTAAAAAAATGAAAATTCTAAAAGTTCCTGTTTTTCTGCTTTAAACTCTAGGTACACATCCAAAATGTATAACTGAGTTGAAAGAAGTGGATTCTGGTGCATGGTTTTTAAACCGCAGTCAGAAAAAAAATCACATCCATATCAACATTTTTATAACCCCCGGGGCTGTCGTTTTGGTAAAAAAATGAAAATTCTAAAAGTTCAGTTTTTTCTGCTTTAAACTCTAGGTACACATCCAAAATGTATTACTGACTTGAAAGAAGTGGATTCTGGTGCATGGTTTTGAAACCGCAGTCAGAAAAAAAATCACATATATATCAACATTTTTATAACTCCCGGGGCTGTCGTTTTGGTCAAAAAATAAAAATTCTAAAAGTTCCTGTTTTTCTGCTTTAAACTCTAGGTACACATCCAAAATGTATTACTGACTTGAAAGAAGTGCATTCTGGTGCATGGTTTTGAAACCGCAGTCAGAAAAAAAATCACAACCATATCAACATGTTTATAACCCCCGGGGCTGTCGTTTTGGTCAAAAAATGAAAATTCTAAAAGTTCCTGTTTTTCTGCTTTAAACTCTAGGTACACATCCAAAATGTATTACTGAGTTGAAAGAAGTGGATTCTGGTGCATGGTTTTGAAACCGCAGTCAGAAAAAAAATCACAACCATATCAACATTTTTATAACCCCCGGGGCTGTCGTTTTGGTCAAAAAATGAACATTCTAAAAGTTCCGGTTTTTCTGCTTTAAACTCTAGGTACACATCCAAAATGTATAACTGAGTTGAAAGAAGTGGATTCTGGTGCATGGTTTTGAAACCGCAGTCAGAAAAAAAATCACATCCATATCAACATGTTTATAACCCCCGGGGCTGTCGTTCTGGTCAAAAAATGAACATTCTAAAAGTTCCTGTTTTTCTGCTTTAAACTCTAGGTACACATCCAAAATGTATTACTGACTTGAAAGAAGTGCATTCTGGTGCATGGTTTTGAAACCGCAGTCAGAAAAAAATCACAACCATATCAACATGTTTATAACCCCCGGAGCTGTCGTTTTGGTCAAAAAATGAAAATTCTAAAAGTTCAGTTTTTTCTGCTTTAAACTCTAGGTACACATCCAAAATGTATAACTGAGTTGAAAGAAGTGGATTCTGGTGCATGGTTTTAAAACCGCAGTCAGAAAAAAAATCACATCCATATCAACATTTTTATAACCCCCGGGGCTGTCGTTTTGGTAAAAAAATGAAAATTCTAAAAGTTCAGTTTTTTCTGCTTTAAACTCTAGGTACACATCCAAAATGTATTACTGACTTGAAAGAAGTGGATTCTGGTGCATGGTTTTGAAACCGCAGTCAGAAAAAAAATCACATATATATCAACATTTTTATAACTCCCGGGGCTGTCGTTTTGGTCAAAAAATGAAAATTCTAAAAGTTCCTGTTTTTCTGCTTTAAACTCTAGGTACACATCCAAAATGTATTACTGACTTGAAAGAAGTGCATTCTGGTGCATGGTTTTGAAACCGCAGTCAGAAAAAAAATCACAACCATATCAACATGTTTATAACCCCCGGGGCTGTCGTTTTGGTCAAAAAATGAAAATTCTAAAAGTTCCTGTTTTTCTGCTTTAAACTCTAGGTACACATCCAAAATGTATAACTGAGTTGAAAGAAGTGGATTCTGGTGCATGGTTTTGAAACCGCAGTCAGAAAAAAAATCACATCCATATCAACATTTTTATAACCCCCGGGGCTGTCGTTTTGGTCAAAAAATGAAAATTCTAAAAGTTCAGTTTTTTCTACTTTAAACTCTAGGTACACATCCAAAATGTATAACTGAGTTGAAAGAAGTGGATTCTGGTGCATGGTTTTGAAACCGCAGTCAGAAAAAAAATCACATCCATATCAACATTTTTATAACCCCCGGGGCTGTCGTTTTGGTCAAAAAATGAAAATTCTAAAAGTTCAGTTTTTTTCTGCTTTAAACTCTAGGTACACATCCAAAATGTATAACTGAGTTGAAAGAATTGGATTCTGGTGCATGGTTTTGAAACCGCAGTCAGAAAAAAAATCACAACCATATCAACATGTTTATAACCCCCGGGGCTGTCGTTTTGGTCAAAAAATGAAAATTCTAAAAGTTCCTGTTTTTCTGCTTTAAACTCTAGGTACACATCCAAAATGTATTACTGAGTTGAAAGAAGTGGATTCTGGTGCATGGTTTTGAAACCGCAGTCAGAAAAAAAATCACAACCATATCAACATGTTTATAACCCCCGGGGCTGTCGTTTTGGTCAAAAAATGAAAATTCTAAAAGTTCCTGTTTTTCTGCTTTAAACTCTAGGTACACATCCAAAATGTATAACTGAGTTGAAAGAATTGGATTCTGGTGCATGGTTTTGAAACCGCAGTCAGAAAAAAAATCACAACCATATCAACATGTTTATAACCCCCGGGGCTGTCGTTTTGGTCAAAAAATGAAAATTCTAAAAGTTCCTGTTTTTCTGCTTTAAACTCTAGGTACACATCCAAAATGTATTACTGAGTTGAAAGAAGTGGATTCTGGTGCATGGTTTTGAAACCGCAGTCAGAAAAAAAATCACAACCATATCAACATGTTTATAACCCCCGGGGCTGTCGTTTTGGTCAAAAAATTAAAATTCTAAAAGTTCCTGTTTTTCTGCTTTAAACTCTAGGTACACATCCAAAATGTATTACTGAGTTGAAAGAAGTGGATTCTGGTGCATGGTTTTGAAACCGCAGTCAGAAAAAAAATCACAACCATATCATCATGTTTATAACCCCCGGGGCTGTCGTTTTGGTCAAAAAATGAAAATTCTAAAAGTTCCGTTTTTTCTGCTTTAAACTCTAGGTACACATCCAAAATGTATTACTGAGTTGAAAGAAGTGGATTCTGGTGCATGGTTTTGAAACCGCAGTCAGAAAAAAAATCACATCCATATCAACATTTTTATAACCCCCGGGGCTGTCGTTTTGGTCAAAAAATGAAAATTCTAAAAGTTCAGTTTTTTCTGCTTTAAACTCTAGGTACAAATCCAAAATGTATTACTGAGTTGAAAGAAGTGGATTCTGTTGCATGGTTTTGAAACCGCAGTCAGAAAAAAAATCACATCCATATCAACATGTTTATAATCCCCGGGGCTGTCGTTCTGGTCAAAAAATTAAAATTCTAAAAGTTCCTGTTTTTCTGCTTTAAACTCTAGGTACACATCCAAAATGTATTACTGAGTTGAAAGAAGTGGATTCTGGTGCATGGTTTTGAAACCGCAGTCAGAAAAAAAATCACATCCATATCAACATGTTTATAACCCCCGGGGCTGTCGTTCTGGTCAAAAAATTAAAATTCTAAAAGTTCCTGTTTTTCTGCTTTAAACTCTAGGTACACATCCAAAATGTATTTCTGAGTTGAAAGAAGTGGATTCTGGTGCATGGTTTTGAAACCGCAGTCAGAAAAAAAATCACAACCATATCAACATTTTTATAACCCCCGGGGCTGTCGTTTTGGTCAAAAAATGAACATTCTAAAAGTTCCGGTTTTTCTGCTTTAAACTCTAGGTACACATCCAAAATGTATTACTGAGTTGAAAGAAGTGGATTCTGGTGCATGGTTTTGAAACCAAAGTCAGAAAAAAAATCACATCCATATCAACATTTTTATAACCCCCGGGTCTGTCGTTTTAGTCAAAAAATGAAAATTCTAAAAGTTCCGTTTTTTCTGCTTTAAACTCTAGGTACACATCCAAAATGTATTACTGAGTTGAAAGAAGTGGATTCTGGTGCATGGTTTTGAAACCGCAGTCAGAAAAAAAATCACATCCATATCAACATGTTTATAACCCCCGGGGCTGTCGTTTTGGTCAAAAAATGAAAATTCTAAAAGTTCAGTTTTTTCTGCTTTAAACTCTAGGTACATATCCAAAATGTATTACTGAGTTGAAAGAAGTGGATTCTGGTGCATGGTTTTGAAACCGCAGACAGAAAAAAAAATCACATATATATCAACATTTTTATAACTCCCGGGGCTGTCGTTTTGGTCAAAAAATGAAAATTCTAAAAGTTCCTGTTTTTCTGCTTTAAGCGCTAGGTACACATCCAAAATGTATTACTGACTTGAAAGAAGTGGATTCTGGTGCATGGTTTTGAAACCGCAGTCAGAAAAAAAAATCACATATATATCAACATTTTTATAACTCCCGGGGCTGTCGTTTTGGTCAAAAAATGAAAATTCTAAAAGTTCCTGTTTTTCTGCTTTAAACTCTAGGTACACATCCAAAATGTATTACTGAGTTGAAAGAAGTGGATTCTGGTGCATGGTTTTGAAACTGCAGTCAGAAAAAAAATCACATCCATATCAACATTTTTATAACCCCCGGGGCTGTCGTTTTGGTCAAAAAATGAAAATTCTAAAAGTTCAGTTTTTTCTGCTTTAAACTCTAGGTACACATCCAAAATGTATTACTGACTTGAAAGAAGTGGATTCTGGTGCATGGTTTTGAAACCGCAGTCAGAAAAAAAAATCACATATATATCAACATTTTTATAACTCCCGGGGCTGTCGTTTTGGTCAAAAGATGAAAATTCTAAAAGTTCCTGTTTTTCTGCTTTAAACTCTAGGTACAAATCCAAAATGTATTACTGAGTTGAAAGAAGTGGATTCTGGTGCATGGTTTTGAAACCGCAGTCAGAAAAAAAATCACATCCATATCAACATGTTTATAATCCCCGGGGCTGTCGTTCTGGTCAAAAAATTAAAATTCTAAAAGTTCCTGTTTTTCTGCTTTAAACTCTAGGTACACATCCAAAATGTATTACTGAGTTGAAAGAAGTGGATTCTGGTGCATGGTTTTGAAACCGCAGTCAGAAAAAAAATCACAACCATATCAACATTTTTATAACCCCCGGGGCTGTCGTTTTGGTCAAAAAATGAACATTCTAAAAGTTCCGGTTTTTCTGCTTTAAACTCTAGGTACACATCCAAAATGTATTACTGAGTTGAAAGAAGTGGATTCTGGTGCATGGTTTTGAAACCGCAGTCAGAAAAAAAATCACATCCATATCAACATGTTTATAACCCCCGGGGCTGTCGTTTTGGTCAAAAAATGAAAATTCTAAAAGTTCAGTTTTTTCTGCTTTAAACTCTAGGTACACATCCAAAATGTATTACTGAGTTGAAAGAAGTGGATTCTGGTGCATGGTTTTGAAACCGCAGTCAGAAAAAAAATCACATCCATATCAACATGTTTATAACCCCCGGGGCTGTCGTTTTGGTCAAAAAATGAAAATTCTAAAAGTTCAGTTTTTTCTGCTTTAAACTCTAGGTACACATCCAAAATGTATTACTGAGTTGAAAGAAGTGGATTCTGGTGCATGGTTTTGAAACCGCAGTCAGAAAAAAAAATCACATATATATCAACATTTTTATAACTCCCGGGGCTGTCGTTTTGGTCAAAAAATGAAAATTCTAAAAGTTCCTGTTTTTCTGCTTTAAGCGCTAGGTACACATCCAAAATGTATTACTGACTTGAAAGAAGTGGATTCTGGTGCATGGTTTTGAAACCGCAGTCAGAAAAAAAAATCACATATATATCAACATTTTTATAACTCCCGGGGCTGTCGTTTTGGTCAAAAAATGAAAATTCTAAAAGTTCCTGTTTTTCTGCTTTAAACTCTAGGTACACATCCAAAATGTATTACTGAGTTGAAAGAAGTGGATTCTGGTGCATGGTTTTGAAACTGCAGTCAGAAAAAAAATCACATCTATATCAACATTTTTATAACCCCCGGGGCTGTCGTTTTGGTCAAAAAATGAAAATTCTAAAAGTTCAGTTTTTTCTGCTTTAAACTCTAGGTACACATCCAAAATGTATTACTGAGTTGAAAGAAGTGGATTCTGGTGCATGGTTTTGAAACCGCAGTCAGAAAAAAAATCACATCCATATCAACATGTTTATAATCCCCGGGGCTGTCGTTCTGGTCAAAAAATGAAAATTCTAAAAGTTCCTTTTTTTCTTCTTTAAACTCTAGGTACACATCCAAAATGTATTACTGAGTTGAAAGAAGTGGATTCTGGTGCATGGTTTTGAAACCGCAGTCAGAAAAAAAATCACATCCATATCAACATGTTTATAACCCCCGGGGCTGTCGTTCTGGTCAAAAAATGAAAATTCTAAAAGTTCCTGTTTTTCTGCTTTAAACTCTAGGTACACATCCAAAATGTATTACTGAGTTGAAAGAAGTGGATTCTGGTGCATGGTTTTGAAACCGCAGTCAGAAAAAAAAATCACATATATATCAACATTTTTATAACTCCCGGGGCTGACGTTTTGGTCAAAAAATGAAAATTCTAAAAGTTCCTGTTTTTCTGCTTTAAACTCTAGGTACACATCCAAAATGTATTACTGAGTTGAAAGAAGTGGATTCTGGTGCATGGTTTTGAAACCGCAGTCAGAAAAAAAATCACAACCATATCATCATGTTTATAATCCCCGGGGCTGTCGTTTTGGTCAAAAAATGAAAATTCTAAAAGTTCCGTTTTTTCTGCTTTAAACTCTAGGTACACATCCAAAATGTATTACTGAGTTGAAAGAAGTGGATTCTGGTGCATGGTTTTGAAATCGCAGTCAGAAAAAAAATCACATCCATATCAACATTTTTATAACCCCCGGGGCTGTCGTTTTGGTCAAAAAATGAAAATTCTAAAAGTTCAGTTTTTTCTGCTTTAAACTCTAGGTACACATCCAAAATGTATTACTGACTTGAAAGAAGTGGATTCTGGTGCTTGGTTTTGAAACCGCAGTCAGAAAAAAAATCACATATATATCAACATTTTTATAACTCCCGGGGCTGTCTTTTTGGTCAAAAAATGAAAATTCTAAAAGTTCCTGTTTTTCTGCTTTAAACTCTAGGTACACATCCAAAATGTATTACTGAGTTGAAAAAAGTGGATTCTGGTGCATGGTTTTGAAACCGCAGTCAGAAAAAAAATCACATCCATATCAACATGTTTATAACCCCCGGGGCTGTCGTTCTGGTCAAAAAATGAAAATTCTAAAAGTTCCTGTTTTTCTGCTTTAAACTCTAGGTACACATCCAAAATGTATAACTGAGTTGAAAGAAGTGGATTCTGGTGCATGGTTTTGAAACCGCAGTCAGAAAAAAAATCACATCCATATCAACATTTTTATAACCCCCGGGGCTGTCGTTTTGGTAAAAAAATAAAAATTCTAAAAGTTCCTGTTTTTCTGCTTTAAACTCTAGGTACACATCCAAAATGTATTACTGACTTGAAAGAAGTGCATTCTGGTGCATGGTTTTGAAACCGCAGTCAGAAAAAAAATCACAACCATATCAACATGTTTATAACCCCCGGGGCTGTCGTTTTGGTCAAAAAATGAAAATTCTAAAAGTTCCTGTTTTTCTGCTTTAAACTCTAGGTACACATCCAAAATGTATAACTGAGTTGAAAGAAGTGGATTCTGGTGCATGGTTTTGAAACCGCAGTCAGAAAAAAAATCACATCCATATCAACATTTTTATAACCCCCGGGGCTGTCGTTTTGGTCAAAAAATGAAAATTCTAAAAGTTCAGTTTTTTTCTGCTTTAAACTCTAGGTACACATCCAAAATGTATTACTGACTTGAAAGAAGTGGATTCTGGTGCATGGTTTTGAAACCGCAGTCAGAAAAAAAAATCACATATATATCAACATTTTTATAACTCCCGGGGCTGACGTTTTGGTCAAAAAATGAAAATTCTAAAAGTTCCTGTTTTTCTGCTTTAAACTCTAGGTACACATCCAAAATGTATTACTGAGTTGAAAGAAGTGGATTCTGGTGCATGGTTTTGAAACCGCAGTCAGAAAAAAAATCACAACCATATCAACATGTTTATAACCCCCGGGGCTGTCGTTTTGGTCAAAAAATTAAAATTCTAAAAGTTCCTGTTTTTCTGCTTTAAACTCTAGGTACACATCCAAAATGTATTACTGAGTTGAAAGAAGTGGATTCTGGTGCTTGGTTTTGAAACCGCAGTCAGAAAAAAAATCACATATATATCAACATTTTTATAACTCCCGGGGCTGTCTTTTTGGTCAAAAAATGAAAATTCTAAAAGTTCCTGTTTTTCTGCTTTAAACTCTAGGTACACATCCAAAATGTATTACTGAGTTGAAAAAAGTGGATTCTGGTGCATGGTTTTGAAACCGCAGTCAGAAAAAAAATCACATCCATATCAACATGTTTATAACCCCCGGGGCTGTCGTTCTGGTCAAAAAATGAAAATTCTAAAAGTTCCTGTTTTTCTGCTTTAAACTCTAGGTACACATCCAAAATGTATTACTGACTTGAAAGAAGTGCATTCTGGTGCATGGTTTTGAAACCGCAGTCAGAAAAAAAATCACAACCATATCAACATGTTTATAACCCCCGGAGCTGTCGTTTTGGTCAAAAAATGAAAATTCTAAAAGTTCCTGTTTTTCTGCTTTAAACTCTAGGTACACATCCAAAATGTATTACTGAGTTGAAAGAAGTGGATTCTGGTGCATGGTTTTGAAACCGCAGTCAGAAAAAAAATCACAACCATATCATCATGTTTATAATCCCCGGGGCTGTCGTTTTGGTCAAAAAATGAAAATTCTAAAAGTTCCGTTTTTTCTGCTTTAAACTCTAGGTACACATCCAAAATGTATTACTGAGTTGAAATAAGTGGATTCTGGTGCATGGTTTTGAAATCGCAGTCAGAAAAAAAATCACATCCATATCAACATTTTTATAACCCCCGGGGCTGTCGTTTTGGTCAAAAAATGAAAATTCTAAAAGTTCAGTTTTTTCTGCTTTAAACTCTAGGTACACATCCAAAATGTATTACTGACTTGAAAGAAGTGGATTCTGGTGCTTGGTTTTGAAACCGCAGTCAGAAAAAAAATCACATATATATCAACATTTTTATAACTCCCGGGGCTGTCTTTTTGGTCAAAAAATGAAAATTCTAAAAGTTCCTGTTTTTCTGCTTTAAACTCTAGGTACACATCCAAAATGTATTACTGAGTTGAAAAAAGTGGATTCTGGTGCATGGTTTTGAAACCGCAGTCAGAAAAAAAATCACATCCATATCAACATGTTTATAACCCCCGGGGCTGTCGTTCTGGTCAAAAAATGAAAATTCTAAAAGTTCCTGTTTTTCTGCTTTAAACTCTAGGTACACATCCAAAATGTATTACTGACTTGAAAGAAGTGCATTCTGGTGCATGGTTTTGAAACCGCAGTCAGAAAAAAAATCACAACCATATCAACATGTTTATAACCCCCGGAGCTGTCGTTTTGGTCAAAAAATGAAAATTCTAAAAGTTCCTGTTTTTCTGCTTTAAACTCTAGGTACACATCCAAAATGTATAACTGAGTTGAAAGAAGTGGATTCTGGTGCATGGTTTTGAAACCGCAGTCAGAAAAAAAAATCACATCCATATCAACATTTTTATAACCCCCGGGGCTGTCGTTTTGGTAAAAAAATGAAAATTCTAAAAGTTCAGTTTTTTCTGCTTTAAACTCTAGGTACACATCCAAAATGTATTACTGACTTGAAAGAAGTGGATTCTGGTGCATGGTTTTGAAACCGCAGTCAGAAAAAAAATCACATATATATCAACATTTTTATAACTCCCGGTGCTGTCGTTTTGGTCAAAAAATAAAAATTCTAAAAGTTCCTGTTTTTCTGCTTTAAACTCTAGGTACACATCCAAAATGT
Source organism: Crinia signifera (assembly GCF_055691185.1). Taxonomy (NCBI): domain Eukaryota; kingdom Metazoa; phylum Chordata; class Amphibia; order Anura; family Myobatrachidae; genus Crinia; species Crinia signifera. The sequence continues at coordinate 21,713,756 of NC_139227.1, forward strand.
ATTACTGACTTGAAAGAAGTGCATTCTGGTGCATGGTTTTGAAACCGAAGTCAGAAAAAAAATCACAACCATATCAACATGTTTATAACCCCCGGGGCTGTCGTTTTGGTCAAAAAATGAAAATTCTAAAAGTTCCTGTTTTTCTGCTTTAAACTCTAGGTACACATCCAAAATGTATAACTGAGTTGAAAGAAGTGGATTCTGGTGCATGGTTTTGAAACCGCAGTCAGAAAAAAAATCACATCCATATCAACATTTTTATAACCCCCGGGGCTGTCGTTTTGGTCAAAAAATGAAAATTCTAAAAGTTCAGTTTTTTTCTGCTTTAAACTCTAGGTACACATCCAAAATGTATTACTGACTTGAAAGAAGTGGATTCTGGTGCATGGTTTTGAAACCGCAGTCAGAAAAAAAAAATCACATATATATCAACATTTTTATAACTCCCGGGGCTGACGTTTTGGTCAAAAAATGAAAATTCTAAAAGTTCCTGTTTTTCTGCTTTAAACTCTAGGTACACATCCAAAATGTATTACTGAGTTGAAAGAAGTGGATTCTGGTGCATGGTTTTGAAACCGCAGTCAGAAAAAAAATCACAACCATATCAACATGTTTATAACCCCCGGGGCTGTCGTTTTGGTCAAAAAATTAAAATTCTAAAAGTTCCTGTTTTTCTGCTTTAAACTCTAGGTACACATCCAAAATGTATTACTGAGTTGAAAGAAGTGGATTCTGGTGCATGGTTTTGAAACCGCAGTCAGAAAAAAAATCACAACCATATCATCATGTTTATAACCCCCGGGGCTGTCGTTTTGGTCAAAAAATGAAAATTCTAAAAGTTCCGTTTTTTCTGCTTTAAACTCTAGGTACACATCCAAAATGTATTACTGAGTTGAAAGAAGTGGATTCTGGTGCATGGTTTTGAAATCGCAGTCAGAAAAAAAATCACATCCATATCAACATTTTTATAACCCCCGGGGCTGTCGTTTTGGTCAAAAAATGAAAATTCTAAAAGTTCAGTTTTTTCTGCTTTAAACTCTAGGTACAAATCCAAAATGTATTACTGAGTTGAAAGAAGTGGATTCTGGTGCATGGTTTTGAAACCGCAGTCAGAAAAAAAATCACATCCATATCAACATGTTTATAACCCCCGGGGCTGTCGTTCTGGTCAAAAAATTAAAATTCTAAAAGTTCCTGTTTTTCTGCTTTAAACTCTAGGTACACATCCAAAATGTATTACTGAGTTGAAAGAAGTGGATTCTGGTGCATGGTTTTGAAACCGCAGTCAGAAAAAAAATCACAACCATATCAACATTTTTATAACCCCCGGGGCTGTCGTTTTGGTCAAAAAATGAACATTCTAAAAGTTTCGGTTTTTCTGCTTTAAACTCTAGGTACACATCCAAAATGTATAACTGAGTTGAAAGAAGTGGATTCTGGTGCATGGTTTTGAAACCGCAGTCAGAAAAAAAATCACAACCATATCAAAATGTTTATAACCCCCGGGGCTGTCGTTTTGGTCAAAAAATGAAAATTCTAAAAGTTCCTGTTTTTCTGCTTTAAACTCTAGGTACACATCCAAAATGTATAACTGAGTTGAAAGAAGTGGATTCTGGTGCATGGTTTTGAAACCGCAGTCAGAAAAAAAATCACATCCATATCAACATTTTTATAACCCCCGGGGCTGTCGTTTTGGTAAAAAAATGAAAATTCTAAAAGTTCAGTTTTTTCTGCTTTAAACTCTAGGTACACATCCAAAATGTATTACTGACTTGAAAGAAGTGGATTCTGGTGCATGGTTTTGAAACCGCAGTCAGAAAAAAAATCACATATATATCAACATTTTTATAACTCCCGGGGCTGTCGTTTTGGTCAAAAAATGAAAATTCTAAAAGTTCCTGTTTTTCTGCTTTAAACTCTAGGTACACATCCAAAATGTATTACTGACTTGAAAGAAGTGCATTCTGGTGCATGGTTTTGAAACCGCAGTCAGAAAAAAAATCACAACCATATCAACATGTTTATAACCCCCGGGGCTGTCGTTTTGGTCAAAAAATGAAAATTCTAAAAGTTCAGTTTTTCTGCTTTAAACTCTAGGTACACATCCAAAATGTATAACTGAGTTGAAAGAAGTGGATTCTGGTGCATGGTTTTGAAACCGCAGTCAGAAAAAAAATCACATCCATATCAACATTTTTATAACCCCCGGGGCTGTCGTTTTGGTCAAAAAATTAAAATTCTAAAAGTTCAGTTTTCTTCTGCTTTAAACTCTAGGTACACATCCAAAATGTATAACTGAGTTGAAAGAAGTGGATTCTGGTGCATGGTTTTGAAACCGCAGTCAGAAAAAAAATCACAACCATATCAACATTTTTATAACCCCCGGGGCTGTCGTTTTGGTCAAAAAATGAACATTCTAAAAGTTCCGGTTTTTCTGCTTTAAACTCTAGGTACACATCCAAAATGTATTACTGAGTTGAAAGAAGTGGATTCTGGTGCATGGTTTTGAAACCAAAGTCAGAAAAAAAATCACATCCATATCAACATTTTTATAACCCCCGGGTCTGTCGTTTTAGTCAAAAAATGAAAATTCTAAAAGTTCCGTTTTTTCTGCTTTAAACTCTAGGTACACATCCAAAATGTATTACTGAGTTGAAAGAAGTGGATTCTGGTGCATGGTTTTGAAACCGCAGTCAGAAAAAAAATCACATCCATATCAACATGTTTATAACCCCCGGGGCTGTCGTTTTGGTCAAAAAATGAAAATTCTAAAAGTTCAGTTTTTTCTGCTTTAAACTCTAGGTACACATCCAAAATGTATTACTGAGTTGAAAGAAGTGGATTCTGGTGCATGGTTTTGAAACCGCAGTCAGAAAAAAAATCACATCCATATCAACATGTTTATAATCCCCGGGGCTGTCGTTCTGGTCAAAAAATTAAAATTCTAAAAGTTCCTGTTTTTCTGCTTTAAACTCTAGGTACACATCCAAAATGTATTACTGAGTTGAAAGAAGTGGATTCTGGTGCATGGTTTTGAAACCGCAGTCAGAAAAAAAATCACATCCATATCAACATGTTTATAACCCCCGGGGCTGTCGTTCTGGTCAAAAAATTAAAATTCTAAAAGTTCCTGTTTTTCTGCTTTAAACTCTAGGTACACATCCAAAATGTATTACTGAGTTGAAAGAAGTGGATTCTGGTGCATGGTTTTGAAACCGCAGTCAGAAAAAAAATCACAACCATATCAACATTTTTATAACCCCCGGGGCTGTCGTTTTGGTCAAAAAATGAACATTCTAAAAGTTCCGGTTTTTCTGCTTTAAACTCTAGGTACACATCCAAAATGTATTACTGAGTTGAAAGAAGTGGATTCTGGTGCATGGTTTTGAAACCGCAGTCAGAAAAAAAATCACATCCATATCAACATGTTTATAACCCCCGGGGCTGTCGTTTTGGTCAAAAAATGAAAATTCTAAAAGTTCAGTTTTTTCTGCTTTAAACTCTAGGTACACATCCAAAATGTATTACTGAGTTGAAAGAAGTGGATTCTGGTGCATGGTTTTGAAACCGCAGTCAGAAAAAAAATCACATCCATATCAACATGTTTATAACCCCCGGGACTGTCGTTTTGGTCAAAAAATGAAAATTCTAAAAGTTCAGTTTTTTCTGCTTTAAACTCTAGGTACACATCCAAAATGTATTACTGAGTTGAAAGAAGTGGATTCTGGTGCATGGTTTTGAAACCGCAGTCAGAAAAAAAAATCACATATATATCAACATTTTTATAACTCCCGGGGCTGTCGTTTTGGTCAAAAAATGAAAATTCTAAAAGTTCCTGTTTTTCTGCTTTAAGCGCTAGGTACACATCCAAAATGTATTACTGACTTGAAAGAAGTGGATTCTGGTGCATGGTTTTGAAACCGCAGTCAGAAAAAAAATCACATCCATATCAACATGTTTATAACCCCCGGGACTGTCGTTTTGGTCAAAAAATGAAAATTCTAAAAGTTCAGTTTTTTCTGCTTTAAACTCTAGGTACACATCCAAAATGTATTACTGAGTTGAAAGAAGTGGATTCTGGTGCATGGTTTTGAAACCGCAGTCAGAAAAAAAAATCACATATATATCAACATTTTTATAACTCCCGGGGCTGTCGTTTTGGTCAAAAAATGAAAATTCTAAAAGTTCCTGTTTTTCTGCTTTAAGCGCTAGGTACACATCCAAAATGTATTACTGACTTGAAAGAAGTGGATTCTGGTGCATGGTTTTGAAACCGCAGTCAGAAAAAAAATCACATCCATATCAACATGTTTATAACCCCCGGGGCTGTCGTTTTGGTCAAAAAATGAAAATTCTAAAAGTTCAGTTTTTTCTGCTTTAAACTCTAGGTACACATCCAAAATGTATTACTGAGTTGAAAGAAGTGGATTCTGGTGCATGGTTTTGAAACCGCAGTCAGAAAAAAAATCACATCCATATCAACATGTTTATAACCCCCGGGACTGTCGTTTTGGTCAAAAAATGAAAATTCTAAAAGTTCAGTTTTTTCTGCTTTAAACTCTAGGTACACATCCAAAATGTATTACTGAGTTGAAAGAAGTGGATTCTGGTGCATGGTTTTGAAACCGCAGTCAGAAAAAAAAATCACATATATATCAACATTTTTATAACTCCCGGGGCTGTCGTTTTGGTCAAAAAATGAAAATTCTAAAAGTTCAGTTTTTTCTGCTTTAAACTCTAGGTACACATCCAAAATGTATTACTGAGTTGAAAGAAGTGGATTCTGGTGCATGGTTTTGAAACCGCAGTCAGAAAAAAAATCACATCCATATCAACATGTTTATAACCCCCGGGACTGTCGTTTTGGTCAAAAAATGAAAATTCTAAAAGTTCAGTTTTTTCTGCTTTAAACTCTAGGTACACATCCAAAATGTATTACTGAGTTGAAAGAAGTGGATTCTGGTGCATGGTTTTGAAACCGCAGTCAGAAAAAAAAATCACATATATATCAACATTTTTATAACTCCCGGGGCTGTCGTTTTGGTCAAAAAATGAAAATTCTAAAAGTTCCGTTTTTTCTGCTTTAAACTCTAGGTACACATCCAAAATGTATTACTGAGTTGAAAGAAGTGGATTCTGGTGCATGGTTTTGAAACCGCAGTCAGAAAAAAAATCACATCCATATCAACATGTTTATAACCCCCGGGGCTGTCGTTTTGGTCAAAAAATGAAAATTCTAAAAGTTCAGTTTTTTCTGCTTTAAACTCTAGGTACACATCCAAAATGTATTACTGAGTTGAAAGAAGTGGATTCTGGTGCATGGTTTTGAAACCGCAGTCAGAAAAAAAATCACATCCATATCAACATGTTTATAACCCCCGGGGCTGTCGTTTTGGTCAAAAAATGAAAATTCTAAAAGTTCAGTTTTTTCTGCTTTAAACTCTAGGTACACATCCAAAATGTATTACTGAGTTGAAAGAAGTGGATTCTGGTGCATGGTTTTGAAACCGCAGTCAGAAAAAAAAATCACATATATATCAACATTTTTATAACTCCCGGGGCTGTCGTTTTGGTCAAAAAATGAAAATTCTAAAAGTTCCTGTTTTTCTGCTTTAAGCGCTAGGTACACATCCAAAATGTATTACTGACTTGAAAGAAGTGGATTCTGGTGCATGGTTTTGAAACCGCAGTCAGAAAAAAAAATCACATATATATCAACATTTTTATAACTCCCGGGGCTGTCGTTTTGGTCAAAAAATGAAAATTCTAAAAGTTCCTGTTTTTCTGCTTTAAACTCTAGGTACACATCCAAAATGTATTACTGAGTTGAAAGAAGTGGATTCTGGTGCATGGTTTTGAAACTGCAGTCAGAAAAAAAATCACATCCATATCAACATTTTTATAACCCCCGGGGCTGTCGTTTTGGTCAAAAAATGAAAATTCTAAAAGTTCAGTTTTTTCTGCTTTAAACTCTAGGTACACATCCAAAATGTATTACTGACTTGAAAGAAGTGGATTCTGGTGCATGGTTTTGAAACCGCAGTCAGAAAAAAAAATCACATATATATCAACATTTTTATAACTCCCGGGGCTGTCGTTTTGGTCAAAAGATGAAAATTCTAAAAGTTCCTGTTTTTCTGCTTTAAACTCTAGGTACACATCCAAAATGTATTACTGACTTGAAAGAAGTGGATTCTGGTGCATGGTTTTGAAACCGCAGTCAGAAAAAAAATCACATCCATATCAACATGTTTATAACCCCCGGGGCTGTCGTTTTGGTCAAAAAATGAAAATTCTAAAAGTTCCTGTTTTTCTGCTTTAAACTCTAGGTACACATCCAAAATGTATTACTGAGTTGAAAGAAGTGGATTCTGGTGCATGGTTTTGAAACCGCAGTCAGAAAAAAAATCACATCCATATCAACATGTTTATAATCCCCGGGGCTGTCGTTCTGGTCAAAAAATGAAAATTCTAAAAGTTCCTGTTTTTCTGCTTTAAACTCTAGGTACACATCCAAAATGTATTACTGAGTTGAAAGAAGTGGATTCTGGTGCATGGTTTTGAAACCGCAGTCAGAAAAAAAATCACATCCATATCAACATGTTTATAACCCCCGGGGCTGTCGTTCTGGTCAAAAAATGAAAATTCTAAAAGTTCCTGTTTTTCTGCTTTAAACTCTAGGTACACATCCAAAATGTATTACTGAGTTGAAAGAAGTGGATTCTGGTGCATGGTTTTGAAACCAAAGTCAGAAAAAAAATCACATCCATATCAACATTTTTATAACCCCCGGGTCTGTCGTTTTAGTCAAAAAATGAAAATTCTAAAAGTTCCGTTTTTTCTGCTTTAAACTCTAGGTACACATCCAAAATGTATTACTGAGTTGAAAGAAGTGGATTCTGGTGCATGGTTTTGAAACCGCAGTCAGAAAAAAAATCACATCCATATCAACATGTTTATAACCCCCGGGGCTGTCGTTTTGGTCAAAAAATGAAAATTCTAAAAGTTCAGTTTTTTCTGCTTTAAACTCTAGGTACACATCCAAAATGTATTACTGAGTTGAAAGAAGTGGATTCTGGTGCATGGTTTTGAAACCGCAGTCAGAAAAAAAAATCACATATATATCAACATTTTTATAACTCCCGGGGCTGTCGTTTTGGTCAAAAAATGAAAATTCTAAAAGTTCCTGTTTTTCTGCTTTAAGCGCTAGGTACACATCCAAAATGTATTACTGACTTGAAAGAAGTGGATTCTGGTGCATGGTTTTGAAACCGCAGTCAGAAAAAAAAATCACATATATATCAACATTTTTATAACCCCCGGGGCTGTCGTTTTGGTCAAAAAATTAAAATTCTAAAAGTTCCTGTTTTTCTGCTTTAAACTCTAGGTACACATCCAAAATGTATTACTGAGTTGAAAGAAGTGGATTCTGGTGCATGGTTTTGAAACCGCAGTCAGAAAAAAAATCACAACCATATCATCATGTTTATAACCCCCGGGGCTGTCGTTTTGGTCAAAAAATGAAAATTCTAAAAGTTCCGTTTTTTCTGCTTTAAACTCTAGGTACACATCCAAAATGTATTACTGAGTTGAAAGAAGTGGATTCTGGTGCATGGTTTTGAAATCGCAGTCAGAAAAAAAATCACATCCATATCAACATTTTTATAACCCCCGGGGCTGTCGTTTTGGTCAAAAAATGAAAATTCTAAAAGTTCAGTTTTTTCTGCTTTAAACTCTAGGTACAAATCCAAAATGTATTACTGAGTTGAAAGAAGTGGATTCTGGTGCATGGTTTTGAAACCGCAGTCAGAAAAAAAATCACATCCATATCAACATGTTTATAACCCCCGGGGCTGTCGTTCTGGTCAAAAAATTAAAATTCTAAAAGTTCCTGTTTTTCTGCTTTAAACTCTAGGTACACATCCAAAATGTATTACTGAGTTGAAAGAAGTGGATTCTGGTGCATGGTTTTGAAACCGCAGTCAGAAAAAAAATCACAACCATATCAACATTTTTATAACCCCCGGGGCTGTCGTTTTGGTCAAAAAATGAACATTCTAAAAGTTTCGGTTTTTCTGCTTTAAACTCTAGGTACACATCCAAAATGTATAACTGAGTTGAAAGAAGTGGATTCTGGTGCATGGTTTTGAAACCGCAGTCAGAAAAAAAATCACAACCATATCAAAATGTTTATAACCCCCGGGGCTGTCGTTTTGGTCAAAAAATGAAAATTCTAAAAGTTCCTGTTTTTCTGCTTTAAACTCTAGGTACACATCCAAAATGTATAACTGAGTTGAAAGAAGTGGATTCTGGTGCATGGTTTTGAAACCGCAGTCAGAAAAAAAATCACATCCATATCAACATTTTTATAACCCCCGGGGCTGTCGTTTTGGTAAAAAAATGAAAATTCTAAAAGTTCAGTTTTTTCTGCTTTAAACTCTAGGTACACATCCAAAATGTATTACTGACTTGAAAGAAGTGGATTCTGGTGCATGGTTTTGAAACCGCAGTCAGAAAAAAAATCACATATATATCAACATTTTTATAACTCCCGGGGCTGTCGTTTTGGTCAAAAAATGAAAATTCTAAAAGTTCCTGTTTTTCTGCTTTAAACTCTAGGTACACATCCAAAATGTATTACTGACTTGAAAGAAGTGCATTCTGGTGCATGGTTTTGAAACCGCAGTCAGAAAAAAAATCACAACCATATCAACATGTTTATAACCCCCGGGGCTGTCGTTTTGGTCAAAAAATGAAAATTCTAAAAGTTCCTGTTTTTCTGCTTTAAACTCTAGGTACACATCCAAAATGTATAACTGAGTTGAAAGAAGTGGATTCTGGTGCATGGTTTTGAAACCGCAGTCAGAAAAAAAATCACATCCATATCAACATTTTTATAACCCCCGGGGCTGTCGTTTTGGTCAAAAAATGAAAATTCTAAAAGTTCAGTTTTTCTGCTTTAAACTCTAGGTACACATCCAAAATGTATAACTGAGTTGAAAGAAGTGGATTCTGGTGCATGGTTTTGAAACCGCAGTCAGAAAAAAAATCACATCCATATCAAAATTTTTATAACCCCCGGGGCTGTCGTTTTGGTCAAAAAATGAAAATTCTAAAAGTTCAGTTTTTTTCTGCTTTAAACTCTAGGTACACATCCAAAATGTATAACTGAGTTGAAAGAAGTGGATTCTGGTGCATGGTTTTGAAACCGCAGTCAGAAAAAAAAATCACAACCATACAGTATCAACATGTTTATAACCCCCGGGGCTGTCGTTTTGGTCAAAAAATGAAAATTCTATCTAAAAGTTCCTGTTTTTCTGCTTTAAACTCTAGGTACACATCCAAAATGTATTACTGAGTTGAAAGAAGTGGATTCTGGTGCATGGTTTTGAAACCGCAGTCAGAAAAAAAATCACAACCATATCAACATGTTTATAACCCCCGGGGCTGTCGTTTTGGTCAAAAAATTAAAATTCTAAAAGTTCCTGTTTTTCTGCTTTAAACTCTAGGTACACATCCAAAATGTATTACTGAGTTGAAAGAAGTGGATTCTGGTGCATGGTTTTGAAACCGCAGTCAGAAAAAAAATCACAACCATATCATCATGTTTATAACCCCCGGGGCTGTCGTTTTGGTCAAAAAATGAAAATTCTAAAAGTTCCGTTTTTTCTGCTTTAAACTCTAGGTACACATCCAAAATGTATTACTGAGTTGAAAGAAGTGGATTCTGGTGCATGGTTTTGAAACCGCAGTCAGAAAAAAAAATCACATCCATATCAACATTTTTATAACCCCCGGGGCTGTCGTTTTGGTCAAAAAATGAAAATTCTAAAAGTTCAGTTTTTTCTGCTTTAAACTCTAGGTACAAATCCAAAATGTATTACTGAGTTGAAAGAAGTGGATTCTGGTGCATGGTTTTGAAACCGCAGTCAGAAAAAAAATCACATCCATATCAACATGTTTATAATCCCCGGGGCTGTCGTTCTGGTCAAAAAATTAAAATTCTAAAAGTTCCTGTTTTTCTGCTTTAAACTCTAGGTACACATCCAAAATGTATTACTGAGTTGAAAGAAGTGGATTCTGGTGCATGGTTTTGAAACCGCAGTCAGAAAAAAAATCACATCCATATCAACATGTTTATAATCCCCGGGGCTGTCGTTCTGGTCAAAAAATTAAAATTCTAAAAGTTCCTGTTTTTCTGCTTTAAACTCTAGGTACACATCCAAAATGTATTACTGAGTTGAAAGAAGTGGATTCTGGTGCATGGTTTTGAAACCGCAGTCAGAAAAAAAATCACAACCATATCAACATTTTTATAACCCCCGGGGCTGTCGTTTTGGTCAAAAAATGAACATTCTAAAAGTTCCGGTTTTTCTGCTTTAAACTCTAGGTACACATCCAAAATGTATTACTGAGTTGAAAGAAGTGGATTCTGGTGCATGGTTTTGAAACCAAAGTCAGAAAAAAAATCACATCCATATCAACATTTTTATAACCCCCGGGTCTGTCGTTTTAGTCAAAAAATGAAAATTCTAAAAGTTCCGTTTTTTCTGCTTTAAACTCTAGGTACACATCCAAAATGTATTACTGAGTTGAAAGAAGTGGATTCTGGTGCATGGTTTTGAAACCGCAGTCAGAAAAAAAATCACATCCATATCAACATGTTTATAACCCCCGGGGCTGTCGTTTTGGTCAAAAAATGAAAATTCTAAAAGTTCAGTTTTTTCTGCTTTAAACTCTAGGTACACATCCAAAATGTATTACTGAGTTGAAAGAAGTGGATTCTGGTGCATGGTTTTGAAACCGCAGTCAGAAAAAAAATCACATCCATATCAACATGTTTATAATCCCCGGGGCTGTCGTTCTGGTCAAAAAATTAAAATTCTAAAAGTTCCTGTTTTTCTGCTTTAAACTCTAGGTACACATCCAAAATGTATTACTGAGTTGAAAGAAGTGGATTCTGGTGCATGGTTTTGAAACCAAAGTCAGAAAAAAAATCACATCCATATCAACATTTTTATAACCCCCGGGTCTGTCGTTTTAGTCAAAAAATGAAAATTCTAAAAGTTCCGTTTTTTCTGCTTTAAACTCTAGGTACACATCCAAAATGTATTACTGAGTTGAAAGAAGTGGATTCTGGTGCATGGTTTTGAAACCGCAGTCAGAAAAAAAATCACATCCATATCAACATGTTTATAACCCCCGGGGCTGTCGTTTTGGTCAAAAAATGAAAATTCTAAAAGTTCAGTTTTTTCTGCTTTAAACTCTAGGTACACATCCAAAATGTATTACTGAGTTGAAAGAAGTGGATTCTGGTGCATGGTTTTGAAACCGCAGTCAGAAAAAAAATCACATCCATATCAACATGTTTATAACCCCCGGGACTGTCGTTTTGGTCAAAAAATGAAAATTCTAAAAGTTCAGTTTTTTCTGCTTTAAACTCTAGGTACACATCCAAAATGTATTACTGAGTTGAAAGAAGTGGATTCTGGTGCATGGTTTTGAAACCGCAGTCAGAAAAAAAAATCACATATATATCAACATTTTTATAACTCCCGGGGCTGTCGTTTTGGTCAAAAAATGAAAATTCTAAAAGTTCCTGTTTTTCTGCTTTAAGCGCTAGGTACACATCCAAAATGTATTACTGACTTGAAAGAAGTGGATTCTGGTGCATGGTTTTGAAACCGCAGTCAGAAAAAAAAATCACATATATATCAACATTTTTATAACTCCCGGGGCTGTCGTTTTGGTCAAAAAATGAAAATTCTAAAAGTTCCGTTTTTTCTGCTTTAAACTCTAGGTACACATCCAAAATGTATTACTGAGTTGAAAGAAGTGGATTCTGGTGCATGGTTTTGAAACCGCAGTCAGAAAAAAAATCACATCCATATCAACATGTTTATAACCCCCGGGGCTGTCGTTTTGGTCAAAAAATGAAAATTCTAAAAGTTCAGTTTTTTCTGCTTTAAACTCTAGGTACACATCCAAAATGTATTACTGAGTTGAAAGAAGTGGATTCTGGTGCATGGTTTTGAAACCGCAGTCAGAAAAAAAAATCACATATATATCAACATTTTTATAACTCCCGGGGCTGTCGTTTTGGTCAAAAAATGAAAATTCTAAAAGTTCCTGTTTTTCTGCATTAAGCGCTAGGTACACATCCAAAATGTATTACTGACTTGAAAGAAGTGGATTCTGGTGCATGGTTTTGAAACCGCAGTCAGAAAAAAAAATCACATATATATCAACATTTTTATAACTCCCGGGGCTGTCGTTTTGGTCAAAAAATGAAAATTCTAAAAGTTCCTGTTTTTCTGCTTTAAACTCTAGGTACACATCCAAAATGTATTACTGAGTTGAAAGAAGTGGATTCTGGTGCATGGTTTTGAAACTGCAGTCAGAAAAAAAATCACATCCATATCAACATTTTTATAACCCCCGGGGCTGTCGTTTTGGTCAAAAAATGAAAATTCTAAAAGTTCAGTTTTTTCTGCTTTAAACTCTAGGTACACATCCAAAATGTATTACTGACTTGAAAGAAGTGGATTCTGGTGCATGGTTTTGAAACCGCAGTCAGAAAAAAAAATCACATATATATCAACATTTTTATAACTCCCGGGGCTGTCGTTTTGGTCAAAAGATGAAAATTCTAAAAGTTCCTGTTTTTCTGCTTTAAACTCTAGGTACACATCCAAAATGTATTACTGACTTGAAAGAAGTGGATTCTGGTGCATGGTTTTGAAACCGCAGTCAGAAAAAAAATCACATCCATATCAACATGTTTATAACCCCCGGGGCTGTCGTTTTGGTCAAAAAATGAAAATTCTAAAAGTTCCTGTTTTTCTGCTTTAAACTCTAGGTACACATCCAAAATGTATTACTGAGTTGAAAGAAGTGGATTCTGGTGCATGGTTTTGAAACCGCAGTCAGAAAAAAAATCACATCCATATCAACATGTTTATAATCCCCGGGGCTGTCGTTCTGGTCAAAAAATGAAAATTCTAAAAGTTCCTGTTTTTCTGCTTTAAACTCTAGGTACACATCCAAAATGTATTACTGAGTTGAAAGAAGTGGATTCTGGTGCATGGTTTTGAAACCGCAGTCAGAAAAAAAATCACAACCATATCAACATTTTTATAACCCCCGGGGCTGTCGTTTTGGTCAAAAAATGAACATTCTAAAAGTTTCGGTTTTTCTGCTTTAAACTCTAGGTACACATCCAAAATGTATAACTGAGTTGAAAGAAGTGGATTCTGGTGCATGGTTTTGAAACCGCAGTCAGAAAAAAAATCACAACCATATCAAAATGTTTATAACCCCCGGGGCTGTCGTTTTGGTCAAAAAATGAAAATTCTAAAAGTTCCTGTTTTTCTGCTTTAAACTCTAGGTACACATCCAAAATGTATAACTGAGTTGAAAGAAGTGGATTCTGGTGCATGGTTTTGAAACCGCAGTCAGAAAAAAAATCACATCCATATCAACATTTTTATAACCCCCGGGGCTGTCGTTTTGGTAAAAAAATGAAAATTCTAAAAGTTCAGTTTTTTCTGCTTTAAACTCTAGGTACACATCCAAAATGTATTACTGACTTGAAAGAAGTGGATTCTGGTGCATGGTTTTGAAACCGCAGTCAGAAAAAAAATCACATATATATCAACATTTTTATAACTCCCGGGGCTGTCGTTTTGGTCAAAAAATGAAAATTCTAAAAGTTCCTGTTTTTCTGCTTTAAACTCTAGGTACACATCCAAAATGTATTACTGACTTGAAAGAAGTGCATTCTGGTGCATGGTTTTGAAACCGCAGTCAGAAAAAAAATCACAACCATATCAACATGTTTATAACCCCCGGGGCTGTCGTTTTGGTCAAAAAATGAAAATTCTAAAAGTTCCTGTTTTTCTGCTTTAAACTCTAGGTACACATCCAAAATGTATAACTGAGTTGAAAGAAGTGGATTCTGGTGCATGGTTTTGAAACCGCAGTCAGAAAAAAAATCACATCCATATCAACATTTTTATAACCCCCGGGGCTGTCGTTTTGGTCAAAAAATGAAAATTCTAAAAGTTCAGTTTTTCTGCTTTAAACTCTAGGTACACATCCAAAATGTATAACTGAGTTGAAAGAAGTGGATTCTGGTGCATGGTTTTGAAACCGCAGTCAGAAAAAAAATCACATCCATATCAACATTTTTATAACCCCCGGGGCTGTCGTTTTGGTCAAAAAATGAAAATTCTAAAAGTTCAGTTTTTTTCTGCTTTAAACTCTAGGTACACATCCAAAATGTATAACTGAGTTGAAAGAAGTGGATTCTGGTGCATGGTTTTGAAACCGCAGTCAGAAAAAAAATCACAACCATACAGTATCAACATGTTTATAACCCCCGGGGCTGTCGTTTTGGTCAAAAAATGAAAATTCTATCTAAAAGTTCCTGTTTTTCTGCTTTAAACTCTAGGTACACATCCAAAATGTATTACTGAGTTGAAAGAAGTGGATTCTGGTGCATGGTTTTGAAACCGCAGTCAGAAAAAAAATCACAACCATATCAACATGTTTATAACCCCCGGGGCTGTCGTTTTGGTCAAAAAATTAAAATTCTAAAAGTTCCTGTTTTTCTGCTTTAAACTCTAGGTACACATCCAAAATGTATTACTGAGTTGAAAGAAGTGGATTCTGGTGCATGGTTTTGAAACCGCAGTCAGAAAAAAAATCACAACCATATCATCATGTTTATAACCCCCGGGGCTGTCGTTTTGGTCAAAAAATGAAAATTCTAAAAGTTCCGTTTTTTCTGCTTTAAACTCTAGGTACACATCCAAAATGTATTACTGAGTTGAAAGAAGTGGATTCTGGTGCATGGTTTTGAAACCGCAGTCAGAAAAAAAAATCACATCCATATCAACATTTTTATAACCCCCGGGGCTGTCGTTTTGGTCAAAAAATTAAAATTCTAAAAGTTCCTGTTTTTCTGCTTTAAACTCTAGGTACACATCCAAAATGTATTACTGAGTTGAAAGAAGTGGATTCTGGTGCATGGTTTTGAAACCGCAGTCAGAAAAAAAATCACATCCATATCAACATGTTTATAATCCCCGGGGCTGTCGTTCTGGTCAAAAAATTAAAATTCTAAAAGTTCCTGTTTTTCTGCTTTAAACTCTAGGTACACATCCAAAATGTATTACTGAGTTGAAAGAAGTGGATTCTGGTGCATGGTTTTGAAACCGCAGTCAGAAAAAAAATCACAACCATATCAACATTTTTATAACCCCCGGGGCTGTCGTTTTGGTCAAAAAATGAACATTCTAAAAGTTCCGGTTTTTCTGCTTTAAACTCTAGGTACACATCCAAAATGTATTACTGAGTTGAAAGAAGTGGATTCTGGTGCATGGTTTTGAAACCAAAGTCAGAAAAAAAATCACATCCATATCAACATTTTTATAACCCCCGGGTCTGTCGTTTTAGTCAAAAAATGAAAATTCTAAAAGTTCCGTTTTTTCTGCTTTAAACTCTAGGTACACATCCAAAATGTATTACTGAGTTGAAAGAAGTGGATTCTGGTGCATGGTTTTGAAACCGCAGTCAGAAAAAAAATCACATCCATATCAACATGTTTATAACCCCCGGGGCTGTCGTTTTGGTCAAAAAATGAAAATTCTAAAAGTTCAGTTTTTTCTGCTTTAAACTCTAGGTACACATCCAAAATGTATTACTGAGTTGAAAGAAGTGGATTCTGGTGCATGGTTTTGAAACCGCAGTCAGAAAAAAAATCACATCCATATCAACATGTTTATAATCCCCGGGGCTGTCGTTCTGGTCAAAAAATTAAAATTCTAAAAGTTCCTGTTTTTCTGCTTTAAACTCTAGGTACACATCCAAAATGTATTACTGAGTTGAAAGAAGTGGATTCTGGTGCATGGTTTTGAAACCAAAGTCAGAAAAAAAATCACATCCATATCAACATTTTTATAACCCCCGGGTCTGTCGTTTTAGTCAAAAAATGAAAATTCTAAAAGTTCCGTTTTTTCTGCTTTAAACTCTAGGTACACATCCAAAATGTATTACTGAGTTGAAAGAAGTGGATTCTGGTGCATGGTTTTGAAACCGCAGTCAGAAAAAAAATCACATCCATATCAACATGTTTATAACCCCCGGGGCTGTCGTTTTGGTCAAAAAATGAAAATTCTAAAAGTTCAGTTTTTTCTGCTTTAAACTCTAGGTACACATCCAAAATGTATTACTGAGTTGAAAGAAGTGGATTCTGGTGCATGGTTTTGAAACCGCAGTCAGAAAAAAAATCACATCCATATCAACATGTTTATAACCCCCGGGACTGTCGTTTTGGTCAAAAAATGAAAATTCTAAAAGTTCAGTTTTTTCTGCTTTAAACTCTAGGTACACATCCAAAATGTATTACTGAGTTGAAAGAAGTGGATTCTGGTGCATGGTTTTGAAACCGCAGTCAGAAAAAAAAATCACATATATATCAACATTTTTATAACTCCCGGGGCTGTCGTTTTGGTCAAAAAATGAAAATTCTAAAAGTTCCTGTTTTTCTGCTTTAAGCGCTAGGTACACATCCAAAATGTATTACTGACTTGAAAGAAGTGGATTCTGGTGCATGGTTTTGAAACCGCAGTCAGAAAAAAAAATCACATATATATCAACATTTTTATAACTCCCGGGGCTGTCGTTTTGGTCAAAAAATGAAAATTCTAAAAGTTCCGTTTTTTCTGCTTTAAACTCTAGGTACACATCCAAAATGTATTACTGAGTTGAAAGAAGTGGATTCTGGTGCATGGTTTTGAAACCGCAGTCAGAAAAAAAATCACATCCATATCAACATGTTTATAACCCCCGGGGCTGTCGTTTTGGTCAAAAAATGAAAATTCTAAAAGTTCAGTTTTTTCTGCTTTAAACTCTAGGTACACATCCAAAATGTATTACTGAGTTGAAAGAAGTGGATTCTGGTGCATGGTTTTGAAACCGCAGTCAGAAAAAAAAATCACATATATATCAACATTTTTATAACTCCCGGGGCTGTCGTTTTGGTCAAAAAATGAAAATTCTAAAAGTTCCTGTTTTTCTGCATTAAGCGCTAGGTACACATCCAAAATGTATTACTGACTTGAAAGAAGTGGATTCTGGTGCATGGTTTTGAAACCGCAGTCAGAAAAAAAAATCACATATATATCAACATTTTTATAACTCCCGGGGCTGTCGTTTTGGTCAAAAAATGAAAATTCTAAAAGTTCCTGTTTTTCTGCTTTAAACTCTAGGTACACATCCAAAATGTATTACTGAGTTGAAAGAAGTGGATTCTGGTGCATGGTTTTGAAACTGCAGTCAGAAAAAAAATCACATCCATATCAACATTTTTATAACCCCCGGGGCTGTCGTTTTGGTCAAAAAATGAAAATTCTAAAAGTTCAGTTTTTTCTGCTTTAAACTCTAGGTACACATCCAAAATGTATTACTGACTTGAAAGAAGTGGATTCTGGTGCATGGTTTTGAAACCGCAGTCAGAAAAAAAAAATCACATATATATCAACATTTTTATAACTCCCGGGGCTGTCGTTTTGGTCAAAAGATGAAAATTCTAAAAGTTCCTGTTTTTCTGCTTTAAACTCTAGGTACACATCCAAAATGTATTACTGACTTGAAAGAAGTGGATTCTGGTGCATGGTTTTGAAACCGCAGTCAGAAAAAAAATCACATCCATATCAACATGTTTATAACCCCCGGGGCTGTCGTTTTGGTCAAAAAATGAAAATTCTAAAAGTTCCTGTTTTTCTGCTTTAAACTCTAGGTACACATCCAAAATGTATTACTGAGTTGAAAGAAGTGGATTCTGGTGCATGGTTTTGAAACCGCAGTCAGAAAAAAAATCACATCCATATCAACATGTTTATAATCCCCGGGGCTGTCGTTCTGGTCAAAAAATGAAAATTCTAAAAGTTCCTGTTTTTCTGCTTTAAACTCTAGGTACACATCCAAAATGTATTACTGAGTTGAAAGAAGTGGATTCTGGTGCATGGTTTTGAAACCGCAGTCAGAAAAAAAATCACATCCATATCAACATGTTTATAACCCCCGGGGCTGTCGTTCTGGTCAAAAAATGAAAATTCTAAAAGTTCCTGTTTTTCTGCTTTAAACTCTAGGTACACATCCAAAATGTATTACTGAGTTGAAAGAAGTGGATTCTGGTGCATGGTTTTGAAACCAAAGTCAGAAAAAAAATCACATCCATATCAACATTTTTATAACCCCCGGGTCTGTCGTTTTAGTCAAAAAATGAAAATTCTAAAAGTTCCGTTTTTTCTGCTTTAAACTCTAGGTACACATCCAAAATGTATTACTGAGTTGAAAGAAGTGGATTCTGGTGCATGGTTTTGAAACCGCAGTCAGAAAAAAAATCACATCCATATCAACATGTTTATAACCCCCGGGGCTGTCGTTTTGGTCAAAAAATGAAAATTCTAAAAGTTCAGTTTTTTCTGCTTTAAACTCTAGGTACACATCCAAAATGTATTACTGAGTTGAAAGAAGTGGATTCTGGTGCATGGTTTTGAAACCGCAGTCAGAAAAAAAAATCACATATATATCAACATTTTTATAACTCCCGGGGCTGTCGTTTTGGTCAAAAAATGAAAATTCTAAAAGTTCCTGTTTTTCTGCTTTAAGCGCTAGGTACACATCCAAAATGTATTACTGACTTGAAAGAAGTGGATTCTGGTGCATGGTTTTGAAACCGCAGTCAGAAAAAAAAATCACATATATATCAACATTTTTATAACTCCCGGGGCTGTCGTTTTGGTCAAAAAATGAAAATTCTAAAAGTTCCTGTTTTTCTGCTTTAAACTCTAGGTACACATCCAAAATGTATTACTGAGTTGAAAGAAGTGGATTCTGGTGCATGGTTTTGAAACCGCAGTCAGAAAAAAAATCACAACCATATCATCATGTTTATAACCCCCGGGGCTGTCGTTTTGGTCAAAAAATGAAAATTCTAAAAGTTCCGTTTTTTCTGCTTTAAACTCTAGGTACACATCCAAAATGTAATACTGAGTTGAAAGAAGTGGATTCTGGTGCATGGTTTTGAAACCGCAGTCAGAAAAAAAATCACATCCATATCAACATTTTTATAACCCCCGGGGCTGTCGTTTTGGTCAAAAAATGAAAATTCTAAAAGTTCAGTTTTTTCTGCTTTAAACTCTAGGTACACATCCAAAATGTATTACTGAGTTGAAAGAAGTGGATTCTGGTGCATGGTTTTGAAACCGCAGTCAGAAAAAAAATCACATCCATATCAACATGTTTATAACCCCCGGGGCTGTCGTTCTGGTCAAAAAATTAAAATTCTAAAAGTTCCTGTTTTTCTGCTTTAAACTCTAGGTACACATCCAAAATGTATTACTGAGTTGAAAGAAGTGGATTCTGGTGCATGGTTTTGAAACCGCAGTCAGAAAAAAAATCACAACCATATCAACATTTTTATAACCCCCGGGGCTGTCGTTTTGGTCAAAAAATGAACATTCTAAAAGTTCCGGGGCTGTCGTTTTGGTCAAAAAATGAAAATTCTAAAAGTTCCTGTTTTTCTGCTTTAAACTCTAGGTACACATCCAAAATGTATTACTGAGTTGAAAGAAGTGGATTCTGGTGCATGGTTTTGAAACCGCAGTCAGAAAAAAAATCACAACCATATCAACATGTTTATAACCCCCGGGGCTGTCGTTTTGGTCAAAAAATTAAAATTCTAAAAGTTCCTGTTTTTCTGCTTTAAACTCTAGGTACACATCCAAAATGTATTACTGAGTTGAAAGAAGTGGATTCTGGTGCATGGTTTTGAAACCGCAGTCAGAAAAAAAATCACAACCATATCATCATGTTTATAACCCCCGGGGCTGTCGTTTTGGTCAAAAAATGAAAATTCTAAAAGTTCAGTTTTTTCTGCTTTAAACTCTAGGTACACATCCAAAATGTATTAATGAGTTGAAAGAAGTGGATTCTGGTGCATGGTTTTGAAACCGCAGTCAGAAAAAAAATCACATCCATATCAACATTTTTATAACCCCCGGGGCTGTCGTTTTGGTCAAAAAATGAAAATTCTAAAAGTTCAGTTTTTTCTGCTTTAAACTCTAGGTACAAATCCAAAATGTATTACTGAGTTGAAAGAAGTGGATTCTGGTGCATGGTTTTGAAACCGCAGTCAGAAAAAAAATCACATCCATATCAACATGTTTATAACCCCCGGGGCTGTCGTTTTGGTCAAAAAATGAAAATTCTAAAAGTTCAGTTTTTTCTGCTTTAAACTCTAGGTACACATCCAAAATGTATTACTGAGTTGAAAGAAGTGGATTCTGGTGCATGGTTTTGAAACCGCAGTCAGAAAAAAAAATCACATATATATCAACATTTTTATAACTCCCGGGGCTGTCGTTTTGGTCAAAAAATGAAAATTCTAAAAGTTCCTGTTTTTCTGCTTTAAGCGCTAGGTACACATCCAAAATGTATTACTGACTTGAAAGAAGTGGATTCTGGTGCATGGTTTTGAAACCGCAGTCAGAAAAAAAAATCACATATATATCAACATTTTTATAACTCCCGGGGCTGTCGTTTTGGTCAAAAAATGAAAATTCTAAAAGTTCCTGTTTTTCTGCTTTAAACTCTAGGTACACATCCAAAATGTATTACTGAGTTGAAAGAAGTGGATTCTGGTGCATGGTTTTGAAACCGCAGTCAGAAAAAAAATCACATCCATATCAACATTTTTATAACCCCCGGGGCTGTCGTTTTGGTCAAAAAATGAAAATTCTAAAAGTTCAGTTTTTTCTGCTTTAAACTCTAGGTACACATCCAAAATGTATTACTGACTTGAAAGAAGTGGATTCTGGTGCATGGTTTTGAAACCGCAGTCAGAAAAAAAAATCACATATATATCAACATTTTTATAACTCCCGGGGCTGTCGTTTTGGTCAAAAGATGAAAATTCTAAAAGTTCCTGTTTTTCTGCTTTAAACTCTAGGTACACATCCAAAATGTATTACTGACTTGAAAGAAGTGGATTCTGGTGCATGGTTTTGAAACCGCAGTCAGAAAAAAAATCACATCCATATCAACATGTTTATAACCCCCGGGGCTGTCGTTTTGGTCAAAAAATGAAAATTCTAAAAGTTCCTGTTTTTCTGCTTTAAACTCTAGGTACACATCCAAAATGTATTACTGAGTTGAAAGAAGTGGATTCTGGTGCATGGTTTTGAAACCGCAGTCAGAAAAAAAATCACATCCATATCAACATGTTTATAATCCCCGGGGCTGTCGTTCTGGTCAAAAAATGAAAATTCTAAAAGTTCCTGTTTTTCTGCTTTAAACTCTAGGTACACATCCAAAATGTATTACTGAGTTGAAAGAAGTGGATTCTGGTGCATGGTTTTGAAACCGCAGTCAGAAAAAAAATCACATCCATATCAACATGTTTATAACCCCCGGGGCTGTCGTTCTGGTCAAAAAATGAAAATTCTAAAAGTTCCTGTTTTTCTGCTTTAAACTCTAGGTACACATCCAAAATGTATTACTGAGTTGAAAGAAGTGGATTCTGGTGCATGGTTTTGAAACCGCAGTCAGAAAAAAAATCACAACCATATCAACATTTTTATAACCCCCGGGGCTGTCGTTTTGGTCAAAAAATGAACATTCTAAAAGTTCCGGTTTTTCTGCTTTAAACTCTAGGTACACATCCAAAATGTATTACTGAGTTGAAAGAAGTGGATTCTGGTGCATGGTTTTGAAACCGCAGTCAGAAAAAAAATCACATCCATATCAACATTTTTATAACCCCCGGGGCTGTCGTTTTGGTCAAAAAATTAAAATTCTAAAAGTTCAGTTTTTTGTGCTTTAAACTCTAGGTACACATCCAAAATGTATTACTGAGTTGAAAGAAGTGGATTCTGGTGCATGGTTTTGAAACCGCAGTCAGAAAAAAAATCACAACCATATCAACATTTTTATAACCCCCGGGGCTGTCGTTTTGGTCAAAAAATGAACATTCTAAAAGTTCCGGTTTTTCTGCTTTAAACTCTAGGTACACATCCAAAATGTATTACTGAGTTGAAAGAAGTGGATTCTGGTGCATGGTTTTGAAACCAGTCAGAAAAAAAATCACATCCATATCAACATTTTTATAACCCCCGGGTCTGTCGTTTTAGTCAAAAAATGAAAATTCTAAAAGTTCCGTTTTTTCTGCTTTAAACTCTAGGTACACATCCAAAATGTATTACTGAGTTGAAAGAAGTGGATTCTGGTGCATGGTTTTGAAACCGCAGTCAGAAAAAAAATCACATCCATATCAACATGTTTATAACCCCCGGGGCTGTCGTTTTGGTCAAAAAATGAAAATTCTAAAAGTTCAGTTTTTTCTGCTTTAAACTCTAGGTACACATCCAAAATGTATTACTGAGTTGAAAGAAGTGGATTCTGGTGCATGGTTTTGAAACCGCAGTCAGAAAAAAAAATCACATATATATCAACATTTTTATAACTCCCGGGGCTGTCGTTTTGGTCAAAAAATGAAAATTCTAAAAGTTCCTGTTTTTCTGCTTTAAGCGCTAGGTACACATCCAAAATGTATTACTGACTTGAAAGAAGTGGATTCTGGTGCATGGTTTTGAAACCGCAGTCAGAAAAAAAAATCACATATATATCAACATTTTTATAACTCCCGGGGCTGTCGTTTTGGTCAAAAAATGAAAATTCTAAAAGTTCCTGTTTTTCTGCTTTAAACTCTAGGTACACATCCAAAATGTATTACTGAGTTGAAAGAAGTGGATTCTGGTGCATGGTTTTGAAACTGCAGTCAGAAAAAAAATCACATCCATATCAACATTTTTATAACCCCCGGGGCTGTCGTTTTGGTCAAAAAATGAAAATTCTAAAAGTTCAGTTTTTTCTGCTTTAAACTCTAGGTACACATCCAAAATGTATTACTGACTTGAAAGAAGTGGATTCTGGTGCATGGTTTTGAAACCGCAGTCAGAAAAAAAAATCACATATATATCAACATTTTTATAACTCCCGGGGCTGTCGTTTTGGTCAAAAGATGAAAATTCTAAAAGTTCCTGTTTTTCTGCTTTAAACTCTAGGTACACATCCAAAATGTATTACTGACTTGAAAGAAGTGGATTCTGGTGCATGGTTTTGAAACCGCAGTCAGAAAAAAAATCACATCCATATCAACATGTTTATAACCCCCGGGGCTGTCGTTTTGGTCAAAAAATGAAAATTCTAAAAGTTCCTGTTTTTCTGCTTTAAACTCTAGGTACACATCCAAAATGTATTACTGAGTTGAAAGAAGTGGATTCTGGTGCATGGTTTTGAAACCGCAGTCAGAAAAAAAATCACATCCATATCAACATGTTTATAATCCCCGGGGCTGTCGTTCTGGTCAAAAAATGAAAATTCTAAAAGTTCCTGTTTTTCTGCTTTAAACTCTAGGTACACATCCAAAATGTATTACTGAGTTGAAATAAGTGGATTCTGGTGCATGGTTTTGAAACCGCAGTCAGAAAAAAAATCACATCCATATCAACATGTTTATAACCCCCGGGGCTGTCGTTCTGGTCAGAAAATGAAAATTCTAAAAGTTCCTGTTTTTCTGCTTTAAACTCTAAGTACACATCCAAAATGTATTACTGAGTTGAAAGAAGTGGATTCTGGTGCATGGTTTTGAAACCGCAGTCAGAAAAAAAATCACAACCATATCAACATTTTTATAACCCCCGGGGCTGTCGTTTTGGTCAAAAAATGAACATTCTAAAAGTTCCGGTTTTTCTGCTTTAAACTCTAGGTACACATCCAAAATGTATTACTGACTTGAAAGAAGTGGATTCTGGTGCTTGGTTTTGAAACCGCAGTCAGAAAAAAAATCACATCCATATCAACATGTTTATAACCCCCGGGGCTGTCGTTCTGGTCAAAAAATGAAAATTCTAAAAGTTCCTGTTTTTCTGCTTTAAACTCTAGGTACACATCCAAAATGTATTACTGACTTGAAAGAAGTGCATTCTGGTGCATGGTTTTGAAACCGCAGTCAGAAAAAAAATCACAACCATATCAACATGTTTATAACCCCCGGAGCTGTCGTTTTGGTCAAAAAATGAAAATTCTAAAAGTTCCTGTTTTTCTGCTTTAAACTCTAGGTACACATCCAAAATGTATTACTGACTTGAAAGAAGTGGATTCTGGTGCATGGTTTTGAAACCGCAGTCAGAAAAAAAAATCACATATATATCAACATGTTTATAACCCCCGGGGCTGTCGTTCTGGTCAAAAAATGAAAATTCTAAAAGTTCCTGTTTTTCTGCTTTAAACTCTAGGTACACATCCAAAATGTATTACTGACTTGAAAGAAGTGCATTCTGGTGCATGGTTTTGAAACCGCAGTCAGAAAAAAAATCACAACCATATCAAAATGTTTATAACCCCCGGGGCTGTCGTTTTGGTCAAAAAATGAAAATTCTAAAAGTTCCTGTTTTTCTGCTTTAAACTCTAGGTACACATCCAAAATGTATAACTGAGTTGAAAGAAGTGGATTCTGGTGCATGGTTTTGAAACCGCAGTCAGAAAAAAAATCACATCCATATCAACATTTTTATAACCCCCGGGGCTGTCGTTTTGGTAAAAAAATGAAAATTCTAAAAGTTCAGTTTTTTCTGCTTTAAACTCTAGGTACACATCCAAAATGTATTACTGACTTGAAAGAAGTGGATTCTGGTGCATGGTTTTGAAACCGCAGTCAGAAAAAAAATCACATATATATCAACATTTTTATAACTCCCGGGGCTGTCGTTTTGGTCAATAAATGAAAATTCTAAAAGTTCCTGTTTTTCTGCTTTAAACTCTAGGTACACATCCAAAATGTATTACTGACTTGAAAGAAGTGCATTCTGGTGCATGGTTTTGAAACCGCAGTCAGAAAAAAAATCACAACCATATCAACATGTTTATAACCCCCGGGGCTGTCGTTTTGGTCAAAAAATGAAAATTCTAAAAGTTCCTGTTTTTCTGCTTTAAACTCTAGGTACACATCCAAAATGTATAACTGAGTTGAAAGAAGTGGATTCTGGTGCATGGTTTTGAAACCGCAGTCAGAAAAAAAATCACATCCATATCAACATTTTTATAACCCCCGGGGCTGTCGTTTTGGTCAAAAAATGAAAATTCTAAAAGTTCAGTTTTTTCTGCTTTAAACTCTAGGTACACATCCAAAATGTATTACTGACTTGAAAGAAGTGGATTCTGGTGCATGGTTTTGAAACCGCAGTCAGAAAAAAAAATCACATATATATCAACATTTTTATAACTCCCGGGGCTGTCATTTTGGTCAAAAAATGAAAATTCTAAAAGTTCCTGTTTTTCTGCTTTAAACTCTAGGTACACATCCAAAATGTATTACTGAGTTGAAAGAAGTGGATTCTGGTGCATGGTTTTGAAACCGCAGTCAGAAAAAAAATCACAACCATATCAACATGTTTATAACCCCCGGGGCTGTCGTTTTGGTCAAAAAATTAAAATTCTAAAAGTTCCTGTTTTTCTGCTTTAAACTCTAGGTACACATCCAAAATGTATTACTGAGTTGAAAGAAGTGGATTCTGGTGCATGGTTTTGAAACCGCAGTCAGAAAAAAAATCACAACCATATCATCATGTTTATAACCCCCGGGGCTGTCGTTTTGGTCAAAAAATGAAAATTCTAAAAGTTCCGTTTTTTCTGCTTTAAACTCTAGGTACACATCCAAAATGTATTACTGAGTTAAAAGAAGTGGATTCTGGTGCATGGTTTTGAAACCGCAGTCAGAAAAAAAATCACATCCATATCAACATTTTTATAACCCCCGGGGCTGTCGTTTTGGTCAAAAAATGAAAATTCTAAAAGTTTAGTTTTTTCTGCTTTAAACTCTAGGTACAAATCCAAAATGTATTACTGAGTTGAAAGAAGTGGATTCTGGTGCATGGTTTTGAAACCGCAGTCAGAAAAAAAATCACATCCATATCAACATGTTTATAATCCCCGGGGCTGTCGTTCTGGTCAAAAAATTAAAATTCTAAAAGTTCCTGTTTTTCTGCTTTAAACTCTAGGTACACATCCAAAATGTATTACTGAGTTGAAAGAAGTGGATTCTAGTGCATGGTTTTGAAACCGCAGTCAGAAAAAAAATCACATCCATATCAACATGTTTATAACCCCCGGGGCTGTCGTTCTGGTCAAAAAATTAAAATTCTAAAAGTTCCTGTTTTTCTGCTTTAAACTCTAGGTACACATCCAAAATGTATTACTGACTTGAAAGAAGTGCATTCTGGTGCATGGTTTTGAAACCGCAGTCAGAAAAAAATCACATCCATATCAACATGTTTATAACCCCCGGGGCTGTCGTTTTGGTCAAAAAATGAAAATTCTAAAAGTTCCTATTTTTCTGCTTTAAACTCTAGGTACACATCCAAAATGTATTACTGAGTTGAAAGAAGTGGATTCTGGTGCATGGTTTTGAAACCGCAGTCAGAAAAAAAATCACATCCATATCAACATGTTTATAACCCCCGGGGCTGTCGTTCTGGTCAAAAAATGAAAATTCTAAAAGTTCCTGTTTTTCTGCTTTAAACTCTAGGTACACATCCAAAATGTATTACTGAGTTGAAAGAAGTGGATTCTGGTGCATGGTTTTGAAACCGCAGTCAGAAAAAAAATCACATCCATATCAACATGTTTATAACCCCCGGGGCTGTCGTTCTGGTCAAAAAATGAAAATTCTAAAAGTTCCTGTTTTTCTGCTTTAAACTCTAGGTACACATCCAAAATGTATTACTGAGTTGAAAGAAGTGGATTCTGGTGCATGGTTTTGAAACCGCAGTCAGAAAAAAAATCACAACCATATCAACATTTTTATAACCCCCGGGGCTGTCGTTTTGGTCAAAAAATGAACATTCTAAAAGTTCCGGTTTTTCTGCTTTAAACTCTAGGTACACATCCAAAATGTATTACTGAGTTGAAAGAAGTGGATTCTGGTGCATGGTTTTGAAACCAAAGTCAGAAAAAAATCACATCCATATCAACATTTTTATAACCCCCGGGTCTGTCGTTTTAGTCAAAAAATGAAAATTCTAAAAGTTCCGTTTTTTCTGCTTTAAACTCTAGGTACACATCTAAAATGTATTACTGAGTTGAAAGAAGTGGATTCTGGTGCATGGTTTTGAAACCGCAGTCAGAAAAAAAATCACATCCATATCAACATGTTTATAACCCCCGGGGCTGTCGTTTTGGTCAAAAAATGAAAATTCTAAAAGTTCAGTTTTTTCTGCTTTAAACTCTAGGTACACATCCAAAATGTATTACTGAGTTGAAAGAAGTGGATTCTGGTGCATGGTTTTGAAACCGCAGTCAGAAAAGAAAATCACATATATATCAACATTTTTATAACTCCCGGGGCTGTCGTTTTGGTCAAAAAATGAAAATTCTAAAAGTTCCTGTTTTTCTGCTTTAAGCTCTAGGTACACATCCAAAATGTATTACTGACTTGAAAGAAGTGGATTGTGGTGCATGGTTTTGAAACCGCAGTCAGAAAAAAAAATCACATATATATCAACATTTTTATAACTCCCGGGGCTGTCGTTTTGGTCAAAAAATGAAAATTCTAAAAGTTCCTGTTTTTCTGCTTTAAACTCTAGGTACACATCCAAAATTTATTACTGAGTTGAAAGAAGTGGATTCTGGTGCATGGTTTTGAAACCGCAGTCAGAAAAAAAATCACATCCATATCAACATGTTTATAACCCCCGGGGCTGTCGTTCTGGTCAAAAAATGAAAATTCTAAAAGTTCCTGTTTTTCTGCTTTAAACTCTAGGTACACATCCAAAATGTATTACTGAGTTGAAAGAAGTGGATTCTGGTGCATGGTTTTGAAACCGCAGTCAGAAAAAAAATCACAACCATATCAACATGTTTATAACCCCCGGGGCTGTCGTTTTGGTCAAAAAATTAAAATTCTAAAAGTTCCTGTTTTTCTGCTTTAAACTCTAGGTACACATCCAAAATGTATTACTGAGTTGAAAGAAGTGGATTCTGGTGCATGGTTTTGAAACCGCAGTCAGAAAAAAAATCACAACCATATCAACATGTTTATAACCCCCGGGGCTGTCGTTTTGGTCAAAAAATGAAAATTCTAAAAGTTCCGTTTTTTCTGCTTTAAACTCTAGGTACACATCCAAAATGTATTACTGAGTTGAAAGAAGTGGATTCTGGTGCATGGTTTTGAAACCGCAGTCAGAAAAAAAATCACATCCATATCAACATGTTTATAATCCCCGGGGCTGTCGTTCTGGTCAAAAAATGAAAATTCTAAAAGTTCCTGTTTTTCTGCTTTAAACTCTAGGTACACATCCAAAATGTATTACTGAGTTGAAAGAAGTGGATTCTGGTGCATGGTTTTGAAACCGCAGTCAGAAAAAAAATTACATCCATATCAACATGTTTATAACCCCCGGGGCTGTCGTTCTGGTCAAAAAATTTAAATTCTAAAAGTTCCTGTTTTTCTGCTTTAAACTCTAGGTACACATCCAAAATGTATTACTGACTTGAAAGAAGTGCATTCTGGTGCATGGTTTTGAAACCGCAGTCAGAAAAAAATTCACAACCATATCAACATGTTTATAACCCCCGGGGCTGTCGTTTTGGTCAAAAAATGAAAATTCTAAAAGTTCCTGTTTTTCTGCTTTAAACTCTAGGTACACATCCAAAATGTAATACTGAGTTGAAAGAAGTGGATTCTGGTGCATGGTTTTGAAACTGCAGTCAGAAAAAAAAACACATCCATATCAACATTTTTATAACCCCCGGGGCTGTCGTTTTGGTCAAAAAATGAAAATTCTAAAAGTTCAGTTTTTTCTGCTTTAAACTCTAGGTACACATCCAAAATGTATTACTGACTTGAAAGAAGTGGATTCTGGTGCATGGTTTTGAAACCGCAGTCAGAAAAAAAAATCACATATATATCAACATTTTTATAACTCCCGGGGCTGTCGTTTTGGTCAAAAAATGAAAATTCTAAAAGTTCCTGTTTTTCTGCTTTAAACTCTAGGTACACATCCAAAATGTATTACTGACTTGAAAGAAGTGGATTCTGGTGCAGGGTTTTGAAACCGCAGTCAGAAAAAAAATCACATCCATATCAACATTTTTATAACCCCCGGGGCTGTCGTTTTGGTAAAAAAATGAAAATTCTAAAAGTTCAGTTTTTTCTGCTTTAAACTCTAGGTACACATCCAAAATGTATTACTGACTTGAAAGAAGTGGATTCTGGTGCATGGTTTTGAAACCGCAGTCAGAAAAAAAAATCACATATATATCAACATTTTTATAACTCCCGGGGCTGTCGTTTTGGTCAAAAAATGAAAATTCTAAAAGTTCCTGTTTTTCTGCTTTAAACTCTAGGTACACATCCAAAATGTATTACTGAGTTGAAAGAAGTGGATTCTGGTGCATGGTTTTGAAACCGCAGTCAGAAAAAAAATCACATCCATATCAACATGTTTATAACCCCCGGGGCTGTCGTTTTGGTCAAAAAATGAAAATTCTAAAAGTTCCTGTTTTTCTGCTTTAAACTCTAGGTACACATCCAAAATGTATTACTGAGTTGAAAGAAGTGGATTCTGGTGCATGGTTTTGAAACCGCAGTCAGAAAATAAATCACATCCATATCAACATGTTTATAACCCCCGGGGCTGTCGTTCTGGTCAAAAAATGAAAATTCTAAAAGTTCCTGTTTTTCTGCTTTAAACTCTAGGTACACATCCAAAATGTATTACTGAGTTGAAAGAAGTGGATTCTGGTGCATGGTTTTGAAACCGCAGTCAGAAAAAAAATCACATCCATATCAACATGTTTATAACCCCCGGGGCTGTCGTTCTGGTCAAAAAATGAAAATTCTAAAAGTTCCTGTTTTTCTGCTTTAAACTCTAGGTACACATCCAAAATGTATTACTGAGTTGAAATAAGTGGATTCTGGTGCATGGTTTTGAAACCGCAGTCAGAAAAAAAATCACAACCATATCAACATTTTTATAACCCCCGGGGCTGTCGTTTTGGTCAAAAAATGAACATTCTAAAAGTTCCGGTTTTTCTGCTTTAAACTCTAGGTACACATCCAAAATGTATTACTGAGTTGAAAGAAGTGGATTCTGGTGCATGGCTTTGAAACCAAAGTCAGAAAAAAAATCACATCCATATCAACATTTTTATAACCCCCGGGGCTGTCGTTTTGGTCAAAAAATGAAAATTCTAAAAGTTCAGTTTTTTTCTGCTTTAAACTCTAGGTACACATCCAAAATGTATTACTGACTTGAAAGAAGTGGATTCTGGTGCATGGTTTTGAAACCGCAGTCAGAAAAAAAATCACATATATATCAACATTTT
The DNA here is from genome assembly GCF_055691185.1 of Crinia signifera. Classification (NCBI taxonomy): domain Eukaryota; kingdom Metazoa; phylum Chordata; class Amphibia; order Anura; family Myobatrachidae; genus Crinia; species Crinia signifera. The sequence goes on from NC_139227.1 coordinate 21,744,209, forward strand.
TATAACTCCCGGGGCTGTCGTTTTGGTCAAAAAATGAAAATTCTAAAAGTTCCGTTTTTTCTGCTTTAAACTCTAGGTACACATCCAAAATGTATTACTGAGTTGAAAGAAGTGGATTCTGGTGCATGGTTTTGAAACCGCAGTCAGAAAAAAAATCACATCCATATCAACATTTTTATAACCCCCGGGGCTGTCGTTTTGGTCAAAAAATGAAAATTCTAAAAGTTCAGTTTTTTCTGCTTTAAACTCTAGGTACAAATCCAAAATGTATTACTGAGTTGAAAGAAGTGGATTCTGGTGCATGGTTTTGAAACCGCAGTCAGAAAAAAAATCACATCCATATCAACATGTTTATAACCCCCGGGGCTGTCGTTTTGGTCAAAAAATGAAAATTCTAAAAGTTCAGTTTTTTCTGCTTTAAACTCTAGGTACACATCCAAAATGTATTACTGAGTTGAAAGAAGTGGATTCTGGTGCATGGTTTTGAAACCGCAGTCAGAAAAGAAAATCACATATATATCAACATTTTTATAACTCCCGGGGCTGTCGTTTTGGTCAAAAAATGAAAATTCTAAAAGTTCCTGTTTTTCTGCTTTAAGCTCTAGGTACACATCCAAAATGTATTACTGACTTGAAAGAAGTGGATTGTGGTGCATGGTTTTGAAACCGCAGTCAGAAAAAAAAATCACATATATATCAACATTTTTATAACTCCCGGGGCTGTCGTTTTGGTCAAAAAATGAAAATTCTAAAAGTTCCTGTTTTTCTGCTTTAAACTCTAGGTACACATCCAAAATTTATTACTGAGTTGAAAGAAGTGGATTCTGGTGCATGGTTTTGAAACTGCAGTCAGAAAAAAAATCACATCCATATCAACATTTTTATAACCCCCGGGGCTGTCGTTTTGGTCAAAAAATGAAAATTCTAAAAGTTCAGTTTTTTCTGCTTTAAACTCTAGGTACACATCCAAAATGTATTACTGACTTGAAAGAAGTGGATTCTGGTGCATGGTTTTGAAACCGCAGTCAGAAAAAAAATCACATCCATATCAACATGTTTATAACCCCCGGGGCTGTCGTTTTGGTCAAAAAATGAAAATTCTAAAAGTTCCTGTTTTTCTGCTTTAAACTCTAGGTACACATCCAAAATGTATTACTGAGTTGAAAGAAGTGGATTTTGGTGCATGGTTTTGAAACCGCAGTCAGAAAAAAAATCACATCCATATCAAAATGTTTATAATCCCCGGGGCTGTCGTTCTGGTCAAAAAATGAAAATTCTAAAAGTTCCTGTTTTTCTGCTTTAAACTCTAGGTACACATCCAAAATGTATTACTGAGTTGAAAGAAGTGGATTCTGGTGCATGGTTTTGAAACCGCAGTCAGAAAAAAAATCACATCCATATCAACATGTTTATAACCCCCGGGGCTGTCGTTCTGGTCAAAAAATGAAAATTCTAAAAGTTCCTGTTTTTCTGCTTTAAACTCTAGGTACACATCCAAAATGTATTACTGAGTTGAAAGAAGTGGATTCTGGTGCATGGTTTTGAAACCGCAGTCAGAAAAAAAAATCACATATATATCAACATTTTTATAACTCCCGGGGCTGTCGTTTTGGTCAAAAAATGAAAATTCTAAAAGTTCCTGTTTTTCTGCTTTAAACTCTAGGTACACATCCAAAATGTATTACTGAGTTGAAAGAAGTGGATTCTGGTGCATGGTTTTGAAACCGCAGTCAGAAAAAAAATCACAACCATATCAACATGTTTATAACCCCCGGGGCTGTCGTTTTGGTCAAAAAATTAAAATTCTAAAAGTTCCTGTTTTTCTGCTTTAAACTCTAGGTACACATCCAAAATGTATTACTGAGTTGAAAGAAGTGGATTCTGGTGCATGGTTTTGAAACCGCAGTCAGAAAAAAAATCACAACCATATCAACATGTTTATAACCCCCGGGGCTGTCGTTTTGGTCAAAAAATGAAAATTCTAAAAGTTCCGTTTTTTCTGCTTTAAACTCTAGGTACACATCCAAAATGTATTACTGAGTTGAAAGAAGTGGATTCTGGTGCATGGTTTTGAAACCGCAGTCAGAAAAAAAATCACATCCATATCAACATGTTTATAATCCCCGGGGCTGTCGTTCTGGTCAAAAAATGAAAATTCTAAAAGTTCCTGTTTTTCTGCTTTAAACTCTAGGTACACATCCAAAATGTATTACTGAGTTGAAAGAAGTGGATTCTGGTGCATGGTTTTGAAACCGCAGTCAGAAAAAAAATTACATCCATATCAACATGTTTATAACCCCCGGGGCTGTCGTTCTGGTCAAAAAATTTAAATTCTAAAAGTTCCTGTTTTTCTGCTTTAAACTCTAGGTACACATCCAAAATGTATTACTGACTTGAAAGAAGTGCATTCTGGTGCATGGTTTTGAAACCGCAGTCAGAAAAAAATTCACAACCATATCAACATGTTTATAACCCCCGGGGCTGTCGTTTTGGTCAAAAAATGAAAATTCTAAAAGTTCCTGTTTTTCTGCTTTAAACTCTAGGTACACATCCAAAATGTAATACTGAGTTGAAAGAAGTGGATTCTGGTGCATGGTTTTGAAACTGCAGTCAGAAAAAAAAACACATCCATATCAACATTTTTATAACCCCCGGGGCTGTCGTTTTGGTCAAAAAATGAAAATTCTAAAAGTTCAGTTTTTTCTGCTTTAAACTCTAGGTACACATCCAAAATGTATTACTGACTTGAAAGAAGTGGATTCTGGTGCATGGTTTTGAAACCGCAGTCAGAAAAAAAAATCACATATATATCAACATTTTTATAACTCCCGGGGCTGTCGTTTTGGTCAAAAAATGAAAATTCTAAAAGTTCCTGTTTTTCTGCTTTAAACTCTAGGTACACATCCAAAATGTATTACTGACTTGAAAGAAGTGGATTCTGGTGCAGGGTTTTGAAACCGCAGTCAGAAAAAAAATCACATCCATATCAACATTTTTATAACCCCCGGGGCTGTCGTTTTGGTAAAAAAATGAAAATTCTAAAAGTTCAGTTTTTTCTGCTTTAAACTCTAGGTACACATCCAAAATGTATTACTGACTTGAAAGAAGTGGATTCTGGTGCATGGTTTTGAAACCGCAGTCAGAAAAAAAAATCACATATATATCAACATTTTTATAACTCCCGGGGCTGTCGTTTTGGTCAAAAAATGAAAATTCTAAAAGTTCCTGTTTTTCTGCTTTAAACTCTAGGTACACATCCAAAATGTATTACTGAGTTGAAAGAAGTGGATTCTGGTGCATGGTTTTGAAACCGCAGTCAGAAAAAAAATCACATCCATATCAACATGTTTATAACCCCCGGGGCTGTCGTTTTGGTCAAAAAATGAAAATTCTAAAAGTTCCTGTTTTTCTGCTTTAAACTCTAGGTACACATCCAAAATGTATTACTGAGTTGAAAGAAGTGGATTCTGGTGCATGGTTTTGAAACCGCAGTCAGAAAATAAATCACATCCATATCAACATGTTTATAACCCCCGGGGCTGTCGTTCTGGTCAAAAAATGAAAATTCTAAAAGTTCCTGTTTTTCTGCTTTAAACTCTAGGTACACATCCAAAATGTATTACTGAGTTGAAAGAAGTGGATTCTGGTGCATGGTTTTGAAACCGCAGTCAGAAAAAAAATCACATCCATATCAACATGTTTATAACCCCCGGGGCTGTCGTTCTGGTCAAAAAATGAAAATTCTAAAAGTTCCTGTTTTTCTGCTTTAAACTCTAGGTACACATCCAAAATGTATTACTGAGTTGAAATAAGTGGATTCTGGTGCATGGTTTTGAAACCGCAGTCAGAAAAAAAATCACAACCATATCAACATTTTTATAACCCCCGGGGCTGTCGTTTTGGTCAAAAAATGAACATTCTAAAAGTTCCGGTTTTTCTGCTTTAAACTCTAGGTACACATCCAAAATGTATTACTGAGTTGAAAGAAGTGGATTCTGGTGCATGGCTTTGAAACCAAAGTCAGAAAAAAAATCACATCCATATCAACATTTTTATAACCCCCGGGGCTGTCGTTTTGGTCAAAAAATGAAAATTCTAAAAGTTCAGTTTTTTTCTGCTTTAAACTCTAGGTACACATCCAAAATGTATTACTGACTTGAAAGAAGTGGATTCTGGTGCATGGTTTTGAAACCGCAGTCAGAAAAAAAATCACATATATATCAACATTTTTATAACTCCCGGGGCTGTCGTTTTGGTCAAAAAATGAAAATTCTAAAAGTTCCGTTTTTTCTGCTTTAAACTCTAGGTACACATCCAAAATGTATTACTGAGTTGAAAGAAGTGGATTCTGGTGCATGGTTTTGAAACCGCAGTCAGAAAAAAAATCACATCCATATCAACATTTTTATAACCCCCGGGGCTGTCGTTTTGGTCAAAAAATGAAAATTCTAAAAGTTCAGTTTTTTCTGCTTTAAACTCTAGGTACAAATCCAAAATGTATTACTGAGTTGAAAGAAGTGGATTCTGGTGCATGGTTTTGAAACCGCAGTCAGAAAAAAAATCACATCCATATCAACATGTTTATAATCCCCGGGGCTGTCGTTCTGGTCAAAAAATGAAAATTCTAAAAGTTCCTGTTTTTCTGCTTTAAACTCTAGGTACACATCCAAAATGTATTACTGAGTTGAAAGAAGTGGATTCTGGTGCATGGTTTTGAAACCGCAGTCAGAAAAAAAATCACATCCATATCAACATGTTTATAACCCCCGGGGCTGTCGTTCTGGTCAAAAAATGAAAATTCTAAAAGTTCCTGTTTTTCTGCTTTAAACTCTAGGTACACATCCAAAATGTATAACTGACTTGAAAGAAGTGCATTCTGGTGCATGGTTTTGAAACCGCAGTCAGAAAAAAATCACATCCATATCAACATGTTTATAACCCCCGGGGCTGTCGTTTTGGTCAAAAAATGAAAATTCTAAAAGTTCCTGTTTTTCTGCTTTAAACTCTAGGTACACATCCAAAATGTATTACTGAGTTGAAAGAAGTGGATTCTGGTGCATGGTTTTGAAACCGCAGTCAGAAAAAAAATCACATCCATATCAACATGTTTATAACCCCCGGGGCTGTCGTTCTGGTCAAAAAATGAAAATTCTAAAAGTTCCTGTTTTTCTGCTTTAAACTCTAGGTACACATCCAAAATGTATTACTGAGTTGAAAGAAGTGGATTCTGGTGCATGGTTTTGAAACCGCAGTCAGAAAAAAAATCACATCCATATCAACATGTTTATAACCCCCGGGGCTGTCGTTCTGGTCAAAAAATGAAAATTCTAAAAGTTCCTGTTTTTCTGCTTTAAACTCTAGGTACACATCCAAAATGTATTACTGAGTTGAAAGAAGTGGATTCTGGTGCATGGCTTTGAAACCAAGGTCAGAAAAAAAATCACATCCATATCAACATTTTTATAACCCGCGGGGCTGTCGTTTTGGTCAAAAAATGAAAATTCTAAAAGTTCAGTTTTTTTCTGCTTTAAACTCTAGGTACACATCCAAAATGTATTACTGACTTGAAAGAAGTGGATTCTGGTGCATGGTTTTGAAACTGCAGTCAGAAAAAAAATCACATATATATCAACATTTTTATAACTCCCGGGGCTGTCGTTTTGGTCAAAAAATGAAAATTCTAAAAGTTCCTGTTTTTCTGCTTTAAACTCTAGGTACACATCCAAAATGTATTACTGAGTTGAAAGAAGTGGATTCTGGTGCATGGTTTTGAAACTGCAGTCAGAAAAAAAATCACATCCATATCAACATTTTTATAACCCCCGGGGCTGTCGTTTTGGTCAAAAAATGAAAATTCTAAAAGTTCAGTTTTTTCTGCTTTAAACTCTAGGTACACATCCAAAATGTATTACTGAGTTGAAAGAAGTGGATTCTGGTGCATGGTTTTGAAACCGCAGTCAGAAAAAAAAATCACATATATATCAACATTTTTATAACTCCCGGGGCTGTCGTTTTGGTCAAAAAATGAAAATTCTAAAAGTTCCTGTTTTTCTTCTTTAAACTCTAGGTACACATCCAAAATGTATTACTGAGTTGAAAGAAGTGGATTCTGGTGCATGGTTTTGAAACCGCAGTCAGAAAAAAAATCACAACCATATCAACATGTTTATAACCCCCGGGGCTGTCGTTTTGGTCAAAAAATTAAAATTCTAAAAGTTCCTGTTTTTCTGCTTTAAACTCTAGGTACACATCCAAAATGTATTACTGAGTTGAAAGAAGTGGATTCTGGTGCATGGTTTTGAAACCGCAGTCAGAAAAAAAATCATAACCATATCAACATGTTTATAACCCCCGGGGCTGTCGTTTTGGTCAAAAAATGAAAATTCTAAAAGTTCCGTTTTTTCTGCTTTAACCCCTTCCCGACATTTGACGTACATTTACGTCATGGTCGGGAAGCACTTCCCGACACATGGCGTAAATGTACGTCATGGATTTAAACTGTCACCGCGTCTATAGACGCGGTGACAGTTTCAACATGTCTGCTGTCCCTGACAGCAGACATGTCCGTGCATGCCCAGGGGGGGCTGCGATGCCGCCCCCCCGTCGGCGATCGCTGTGATTGGCTGTTCAGTGTGAACAGCCAATTACAGCGTTTTCCTGTGTCACCGGCGAATAACGTTCGCCGGTGACACGGGATCGGAGGTGATTGGTGCTGTAAAGTACAGCACCAATCACCGCGGGGTGTAAGGGTGACACTGGTGTCACCCCACCTCACCCCGCCCGCCCCCAAAGGCCGTGATTGGTCCGTCGGACCGACGGACCAATCACAGCCATGGAGGGGGGTTTAAACTAACGGTGACTGCACTGCAGACGCCATTCCGGTCTGGAATAGCGTGCAGTGCGGTCACCGTGCCCACCTGCCGCCATATACTGACCAGAACCTTGCTCCATACTTACCTGATCACTGCTTCATCACTGCTTGATCACTGCTTAATCTGTGCTTGTAGTGTGCTGGATGCTTCCTGGATCCTGTTGCTACTTGTGCCTTCCTGTGCTGTGAAATTGTGCTGCTGCAGTGTAATAGCTAGATAGAGAGATAGATAGAGAGAGATAGAGAGATAGAGAGAGATAGAGAGAGATAGAGAGAGAGATAGTGTCAGAGAGTGCTATATTTTGTGCTGCTGCAGTGTGATATAGTTATAGATAGAGAGAGAGAGATAGAGAGAGATAGAGAGAGAGAGATAGATAGAGAGGCCTAGTGACAGAGTGCTATATTTTGTGCTGCTGCAGTGTGATAGTTATAGAGAGATAGAGAGAGATAGAGAGAGAGAGATAGAGAGAGATAGTGACAGATTGTGCTATATATTTTTTATATAACTGACTGCTGCCCCCTCCTTTTGTGCTGATCAGTATAAATTAACTGATCAGCAACTTTTTGGGGGCGCAGGTTTTTTTTTATATATAGATATACCTGTCAGTGCTGCTGCTGTAGTGTCATAGAGTGATAGATAGTGATAGATAGTGATAGATAGTGAGAGATAGAGAGAGATAGTGACAGAGAGTGATAGAGAGTGTATATTTTGTGTCTGCTACCCCCCCTTTTTGGGGGTGCAGGTTTTTTAGTGTCCTAGAGTGATAGATAGTGATAGATAGTGAGAGATAGTGAGAGATAGTGAGAGATAGTGAGAGATAGTGACAGAGAGTGACAGAGAGTGATAGAGAGTGACAGAGAGTGCTAAATTTTGTGTCTGCTGCCCCCGCCTTTTGTGCTGATCACTATATCTGAGGTGATCAGCAACTTTTTTGGGGGTGCAGAGGTTTTTTTTTATATATACCTGTCAGTTGCACTGTCAGTTGCACCAAAGGTTGTGCACCTGCTGCACCTCACTGGTAATCAGTGTCGCATCACTGATCACCTTTTTTTTTTTTTGTGAGTGCTGTGGGGTCTTTTTTTTTATTTATTTTTTACACACACTGTGATTTTGTGGGTGTCCTGTGGCCACTGTGCGCTGATCAGTGACGTACATCACTGATCAGCTTTTTCGGCACAGGGTTGATCTATTTTATTTATTTTTTTTGATCAAATTCCTGTTGCCTTTGAGCGCTGTTCAGTGACAGACGTTACTGACCAACATCTGTGCTCAATTTTTGGCGCAGGACCTTTTTTTTTTTTTTTTTTAACCCCTTCAATTTTTTATTTTTAACCCCTTCATTTTTTTTTTTTTTTATTGGTATAAAGTATTTTTTTTTTTCTGCACTACATACACACTACATACCCCCCGGGTTGAAATAAAGTTTGTACCCCCCCCTACACTATACACGTGTTGAAACATTTCACTACCAGTAACACAAAAATAAAAATGGCATCCCAAATGTCCTCCCAAATGTCCTCCCAAATGTCATCCCAGTCATCCAGAAGAATGTATTCAGCGGAGGAGGCATATGCCCTGCTTGCTTCTGACTCTGACACAGCCAGTGATGCAAGCGGGGAATTTGAAGGATTCGCCTTAAGCTCCTCTTCCTCCTCTGATGATGAGGGACCCCCTCAAAGACGCCCCCGTAGAGCAGCTGAGACCCCCCCCCAACAATTGATCTCGTATGGACCCCACCACCAGACAATTTTGAGCCCCAGGTTCCTGAGTTTTTGGCCATGCCAGGAATCCAATTTGATTCCACAGGTCTCAGAGAAATTGACTTTTTCAAATTATTTTTCTCTGATGATTTTATAAATTTAATGGTGGACCAAACTAATTTATATGCCCAGCAGTTTATTGCTCAAAACCCCACGTCATCATTTGCTAGGTGGACCCCTGTAGATGCAGTAGAGATGATGACGTTTTGGGGTCTGGTGTTTCATATGGGCATAGTAAAAAAGCCAGAAATTAGGCAATATTGGAGTACAGATGTTCTGTACAGTACTCCATTTTACCGTATGGCCATGACCCGGACTCGATTTGAGACAATTCTTAAATTTATACATTACACCGATAATGCACAGTGCCCACCCAGAGATGATCCCACCTTTGACCGGCTATTCAAAGTCAGGCCGGTCATTGATCATTTCAGTGCCAAATTTGAAGAGGTGTACATCCCTGAAAAATTTATTTGTATCGACGAGTCCCTTATACATTTTAAAGGAAGGGTTAAATTCCGCCAGTACCTTCCCAGTAAGAGGGCAAGGTATGGCATAAAAATGTATAAACTGTGTGAAAGCACCTCAGGGTACACCCACAGGTTTAGGGTTTATGAAGGGAAGGATTCAAGAATTGAACCGCCAGAATGCCCCCCCTCCCTCGTAGGTGTTAGTGGGAAAATTGTCTGGGATTTAGTGCACCCCTTCCTGGATAAAGGTTATCACCTCTATGTGGATAACTTTTACACTAGCATCCCCCTGTTTAAGGCCCTTGGTTCAAGAGGTACAGCAGCTTGCGGTACTGTGCGCAAGAACCAAAGAGGCCTCCCAAAAACGCACATTGCCCAAGTAATGAGAAGGGGTGAAAGCAGGGGAATATGCAACGAAAATATGTTGTTGGTCAAATATAAGGACAAGAGGGATGTCCTTATACTGACAACAATTCACGGAGACAGTACCACCTCCGTCCCTGTACGAGGTACCAGTACCCACACCTCAAAACCTAATTGTATCCTGGATTACAATAGGTACATGGGCGGAGTGGATCTTTCAGATCAGGTACTGAAGCCGTACAGTGCCCTGCGGAAAACAAAAATCTGGTACAAGAAGGTGGCCGTGTATATCATCCAGATGGCACTGTATAACGCTTACGTGCTATTCCGTTCTACCGGCCAGAGGGGGACATTTATGCACTTTCAAGAGGAAGTCATAAAGGGCCTAATATTTGGGAACCAGCAGGCAGAGGGCCCCAGTACTTCTAGTACTGGCCCCCGTATTGTACCAGGGCAGCATTTACCTGATGAAATCCCCTCCACTGGAAAAAAGGGCAGGACACAAAAAAGGTGCAAAGTTTGCTATAAAAAGGGAATAAGAAAGCAAACTATTTTCCAGTGTGACACTTGCCCCGACAAACCCGGCCTATGTATAAAGGAGTGTTTTAAAATATACCACACATCTATGGAATATTAGGTTCATAATTTCACCGTGCTTCGGGGGTCTTGCTAATGCCACATAGCACCCACCATTCATTCCACCAGAATCTGAGCCGCAAAATCCAAAAATCACTCCTTCCCTTCTGAGTCCTGCCATGCACCCAACTGGTATTTTTTGGTCACATGTGAGGCATTGCCGTACTTGGGAGATATTGGGGCACAGATTTTGGGGTGCTTTTTCTCCTTCATTCCTTGTGAAAATGAAAAATTTTGAGCCAGAACTGCATTTTTGTGTAAAAAAATGTAATTTTTCATGTTCACTGCCCAGTTTTATCAAAATTGGTGAAACCCCTGGGGGTTTGAAATGTACACTATACCCCTAGATGAATTCCCTGAGGGGTGTAGTTTGCAAAATGGGGTCACTTGTGGGGGGGTTCCACTGTATTGGTGCTTTGGGGGTCTTGCTAATGCGACATAGCACCCACCATCATTCCACCAGAATTTGTGCTGCAAACTCCAAATATCACTCCTTCCCTTCTGAGTCCTGCCACTTTTTGGTCACACATGAGGCATTGCCGTACTCGGGAGAAATTGGGGCACAGATTTTGGGGTGCTTTGTCTCCTTCATTCCTTCTGAAAATGAAAAATTTTGAGCCAGAACTGCATTTTTGTGTAAAAAAATGTAATTTTTCATTTTCACTGCCCACTTGTATCAAAATTGGTGAAACCCCTGGGGGTTTGAAATGTACACTATACCCCTAGATGAATTCCCTGAGGGGTGTACTTCGCAAAATGGGGTGACTTGTGGGGGGGTTCCACTGTATTGGTGCAACATAGCACCCACCATTCATTCCACCAAAATCTGTGCTGCAAAATCCAAAAATCACTCCTTCCCTTCTGAGTCCTGCCATGCACCCAACTGGTATTTTTTGTTCACATGTGAGGCATTGCCGTACTCGGGAGAAATTGGGGCACAGATTTTGGGGTGCTTTTTCTCCTTCATACCTTCTGAAAATGAAAAATTTTGAGCCAGAACTGCATTTTTGTGTAAAAAAATGTAATTTTTCATGTTCACTGCCCACTTGTATCAAAATTGGTGAAACCCCTGGGGGTTTGAAATGTACACTATACCCCTAGATGAATTCCCTGAGGGGTGTAGTTTGCAAAATGGGGTCACTTGTGGGGGGGTTCCACTGTATTGGTGCTTTGGGGGTCTTGCTAATGCGACATAGCACCCACCAAAATTCCACAAGAATCTGAGCTGCAAAATCCAAAAATCACTCCTTCCCTTCTGAGTCCTGCCATGCACCCAACTGGTATTTTTTGGTCACATGTGAGGCATTGCCGTACTCGGGAGAAATTGGGGCACAGATTTTGGAGTGCTTTGTCTCCTTCATTCCTTCTGAAAAAGAAAAATTTTGAGCCAGAACTGCATTTTTGTGTAAAAAAATGTAATTTTTCATGTTCACTGCCCACTTGTATCAAAATTGGTGAAACCCCTGGGGGTTTGAAATGTACACTATACCCCTAGATGAATTCCCTGAGGGGTGTAGTTTGCAAAATGGGGTCACTTGTGGGGGGTTCCACTGTATTGGTGCTTGGGGGGTCTTGCTAATGCGACATAGCACCCACCAAAATTCCACCAGAATCTGAGCTGCAAAATCCAAAAATCACTCCTTCCCTTTTGAGTCCTGCCATGCACCCAACTGGTATTATTTGGTCACATGTGAGGCATTGCCGTACTCGGGAGAAATTGGGGCACAGATTTTGGGGTGCTTTTTCTCCTTCATACCTTCTGAAAATGAAAAATTTTGAGCCAGAACTGCATTTTTGTGTAAAAAAATGTAATTTTTCATTTTCACTGCCCACTTGTATCAAAATTGGTGAAACCCCTGGGGGTTTGAAATGTACACTATACCCCTAGATGAATTCCCTGAGGGGTGTAGTTTGCAAAATGGGGTCACTTGTGGGGGGGTTCCACTGTATTGGTGCTTGGGGGGTCTTGCTAATGCGACATAGCACCCACCAAAATTCCACCAGAATCTGAGCTGCAAAATCCAAAAATCACTCCTTCCCTTCTGAGTCCTGCCATGCACCCAACTGGTATTTTTTGGTCACATGTGAGGCATTGCCGTACTCGGGAGAAATTGGGGCACAGATTTTGGGGTGCTTTTTCTCCTTCATACCTTCTGAAAATGAAAAATTTTGAGCCAGAACTGCATTTTTGTGTAAAAAAATGTAATTTTTCATGTTCACTGCCCACTTGTATCAAAATTGGTGAAACCCCTGGGGGTTTGAAATGTACACTATACCCCTAGATGAATTCCCTGAGGGGTGTAGTTTGCAAAATGGGGTGACTTGTGGGGGGGTTCCACTGTATTGGTGCAACATAGCACCCACCATTCATTCCACCAAAATCTGTGCTGCAAAATCCAAAAATCACTCCTTCCCTTCTGAGTCCTGCCATGCACCCAACTGGTATTTTTTGTTCACATGTGAGGCATTGCCGTACTCGGGAGAAATTGGGGCACAGATTTTGGGGTGCTTTTCTCCTTCATACCTTCTGAAAATGAAAAATTTTGAGCCAGAACTGCATTTTTGTGTAAAAAAATGTAATTTTTCATGTTCACTGCCCACTTGTATCAAAATTGGTGAAACCCCTGGGGGTTTGAAATGTACACTATACCCCTAGATGAATTCCCTGAGGGGTGTAGTTTGCAAAATGGGGTCACTTGTGGGGGGGTTCCACTGTATTGGTGCTTTGGGGGTCTTGCTAATGCGACATAGCACCCACCAAAATTCCACCAGAATCTGAGCTGCAAAATCCAAAAATCACTCCTTCCCTTCTGAGTCCTGCCATGCACCCAACTGGTATTTTTTGGTCACATGTGAGGCATTGCCTTACTCGGGAGAAATTGGGGCACAGATTTTGGGGTGCTTTTTCTCCTTCATACCTTCTGAAAATGAAAAATTTTGAGCCAGAACTGCATTTTTGTGTAAAAAAATGTAATTTTTCATGTTCACTGCCCACTTGTATCAAAATTGGTGAAACCCCTGGGGGTTTGAAATGTACACTATACCCCTAGATGAATTCCCTGAGGGGTGTAGTTTGCAAAATGGGGTGACTTGTGGGGGGGTTCCACTGTATTGGTGCAACATAGCACCCACCATTCATTCCACCAAAATCTGTGCTGCAAAATCCAAAAATCACTCCTTCCCTTCTGAGTCCTGCCATGCACCCAACTGGTATTTTTTGTTCACATGTGAGGCATTGCCGTACTCGGGAGAAATTGGGGCACAGATTTTGGGGTGCTTTTTCTCCTTCATACCTTCTGAAAATGAAAAATTTTGAGCCAGAACTGCATTTTTGTGTAAAAAAATGTAATTTTTCATTTTCACTGCCCACTTGTATCAAAATTGGTGAAACCCCTGGGGGTTTGAAATGTACACTATACCCCTAGATGAATTCCCTGAGGGGTGTAGTTTGCAAAATGGGGTCACTTGTGGGGGGGTTCCACTGTATTGGTGCTTGGGGGGTCTTGCTAATGCGACATAGCACCCACCAAAATTCCACCAGAATCTGAGCTGCAAAATCCAAAAATCACTCCTTCCCTTCTGAGTCCTGCCATGCACCCAACTGGTATTTTTTGGTCACATGTGAGGCATTGCGGTACTCGGGAGAAATTGGGGCACAGATTTTGGGGTGCTTTGTCTCCTTCATTCCTTGTGAAAATGAAAAATTTTGAGCCAGAACTGCATTTTTGTGTAAAAAATGTAATTTTTCATTTTCACTGCCCAGTTGTACCACAATTGGTGAAACCCCTGGGGGTTTGAAATGTACACTATACCCCTAGATGAATTCCCTGAGGGGTGTAGTTTGCAAAATGGGGTAACTTGTGGGGGGGTTCCTAAATTTTAGCATCTTATGGTGCCTAGAAACCTACATGGTGCCTAAAAAATAATCTCATAAAAAGGAGGCTCCAAAATCAAGTAGGTGCTCCTTCTATTATGAAGCCTGTGGTTTGGTCAACGTGCACACTAGGGCCACATATAGGATATTTTTGAAAACAAAAGAATTGGGGGAATCAATTTTTAGTCACATTTCTCTAGTAAAATGTACTGTGTTCCTTAGAAAAATGTATTAAAATTGCAAATCTGCAAAAAAAATGAAATTTTGAAATTTCACCTACACTTTGTTTTAATTCCTGTGAAACACCTAAAGGGTTAACAAACTTCCAAAATGCTGTTTTGAATACTGTGAGGGGTGCAGTTTTTGAAATGGCATCATTTATGGGGGTGTCTCACATACAAGTCCCTCAAAGTCACATCAGAACTGAACTGGTCCCTAAAAAAATCAGTGTTTGAAATTTTCTTGAAAATTTGAGAATTTGCTATTCATATTGTAAGCCTCCTAGTGTCCCAAAAAATTAAAAGGAAGTTGAAATAATGATGGAAACATAAAGTAGACATATGGTCTATGTTAGTTATTAACTATTTTGAGTGGTATGATTATTTGTCTCACAAGCAGAAAATTTAACATTTTGCAAATCGCTAAATTTTCCATTTTTTCACGACATTTTGGTATTTTTCACAAAAAAACACAGACTGTATCGACCCAAATTTACCACTAATTTGAAGTACAATGTGTCACGAAAAAACAATCTCAAAATCACTGGGATAAGTAAAAGCAAAAAAAAAGTTATCCCCACTTAAGTGAGACATGTCAGATTTGAAAAAAATGGCTCTGTCAGGAACGCAAAAACTAGCTCTGTCAGGAAGGGGTTAAACTCTAGGTACACATCCAAAATGTATTACTGAGTTGAAAGAAGTGGATTCTGGTGCATGGTTTTGAAACCGCAGTCAGAAAAAAAATCACATCCATATCAACATTTTTATAACCCCCGGGGCTGTCGTTTTGGTCAAAAAATGAAAATTCTAAAAGTTCAGTTTTTTCTGCTTTAAACTCTAGGTACAAATCCAAAATGTATTACTGAGTTGAAAGAAGTGGATTCTGGTGCATGGTTTTGAAACCGCAGTCAGAAAAAAAATCACATCCATATCAACATGTTTATAATCCCCGGGGCTGGGGCTGTCGTTCTGGTCAAAAAATGAAAATTCTAAAAGTTCCTGTTTTTCTGCTTTAAACTCTAGGTACACATCCAAAATGTATTACTGAGTTGAAAGAAGTGGATTCTGGTGCATGGTTTTGAAACCGCAGTCAGAAAAAAAATCACATCCATATCAACATGTTTATAACCCCCGGGGCTGTCGTTCTGGTCAAAAAATGAAAATTCTAAAAGTTCCTGTTTTTCTGCTTTAAACTCTAGGTACACATCCAAAATGTATTACTGACTTGAAAGAAGTGCATTCTGGTGCATGGTTTTGAAACCGCAGTCAGAAAAAAATCACATCCATATCAACATGTTTATAACCCCCGGGGCTGTCGTTTTGGTCAAAAAATGAAAATTCTAAAAGTTCCTGTTTTTCTGCTTTAAACTCTAGGTACACATCCAAAATGTATTACTGAGTTGAAAGAAGTGGATTCTGGTGCATGGTTTTGAAACCGCAGTCAGAAAAAAAATCACATCCATATCAACATGTTTATAACCCCCGGGGCTGTCGTTCTGGTCAAAAAATGAAAATTCTAAAAGTTCCTGTTTTTCTGCTTTAAACTCTAGGTACACATCCAAAATGTATTACTGAGTTGAAAGAAGTGGATTCTGGTGCATGGTTTTGAAACCGCAGTCAGAAAAAAAATCACATCCATATCAACATGTTTATAACCCCCGGGGCTGTCGTTCTGGTCAAAAAATGAAAATTCTAAAAGTTCCTGTTTTTCTGCTTTAAACTCTAGGTACACATCCAAAATGTATTACTGAGTTGAAAGAAGTGGATTCTGGTGCATGGTTTTGAAACCGCAGTCAGAAAAAAAATCACAACCATATCAACATTTTTATAACCCCCGGGGCTGTCGAATTGGTCAAAAAATGAACATTCTAAAAGTTCCGGTTTTTCTGCTTTAAACTCTAGGTACACATCCAAAATGTATTACTGAGTTGAAAGAAGTGGATTCTGGTGCATGGTTTTGAAACCAAAGTCAGAAAAAAAATCACATCCATATCAACATTTTTATAACCCCGGGTCTGTCGTTTTAGTCAAAAAATGAAAATTCTAAAAGTTCCGTTTTTTTTTGCTTTAAACTCTAGGTACACATCCAAAATGTATTACTGAGTTGAAAGAAGTGGATTCTGGTGCATGGTTTTGAAACCGCAGTCAGAAAAAAAATCACATCCATATCAACATGTTTATAACCCCCGGGGCTGTCGTTTTGGTCAAAAAATGAAAATTCTAAAAGTTCAGTTTTTTCTGCTTTAAACTCTAGGTACACATCCAAAATGTATTACTGAGTTGAAAGAAGTGGATTCTGGTGCATGGTTTTGAAACCGCAGTCAGAAAAAAAAATCACATATATATCAACATTTTTATAACCCCCGGGGCTGTCGTTCTGGTCAAAAAATGAAAATTCTAAAAGTTCCTGTTTTTCTGCTTTAAACTCTAGGTACACATCCAAAATGTATTACTGACTTGAAAGAAGTGCATTCTGGTGCATGGTTTTGAAACCGCAGTCAGAAAAAAAATCACAACCATATCAACATGTTTATAACCCCCGGAGCTGTCGTTTTGGTCAAAAAATGAAAATTCTAAAAGTTCCTGTTTTTCTGCTTTAAGCTCTAGGTACACATCCAAAATGTATTACTGACTTGAAAGAAGTGGATTCTGGTGCATGGTTTTGAAACCACAGTCAGAAAAAAAATCACATATATATCAACATTTTTATAACTCCCGGGGCTGTCGTTTTGGTCAAAAAATGAAAATTCTAAAAGTTCCTGTTTTTCTGCTTTAAACTCTAGGTACACATCCAAAATGTATTACTGAGTTGAAAGAAGTGGATTCTGGTGCATGGTTTTGAAACTGCAGTCAGAAAAAAAATCACATCCATATCAACATTTTTATAACCCCCGGGGCTGTCGTTTTGGTCAAAAAATGAAAATTCTAAAAGTTCAGTTTTTTCTGCTTTAAACTCTAGGTACACATCCAAAATGTATTACTGACTTGAAAGAAGTGGATTCTGGTGCATGGTTTTGAAACCGCAGTCAGAAAAAAAATCACATCCATATCAACATGTTTATAACCCCCGGGGCTGTCGTTTTGGTCAAAAAATGAAAATTCTAAAAGTTCCTGTTTTTCTGCTTTAAACTCTAGGTACACATCCAAAATGTATTACTGAGTTGAAAGAAGTGGATTCTGGTGCATGGTTTTGAAACCGCAGTCAGAAAAAAAATCACATCCATATCAACATGTTTATAATCCCCGGGGCTGTCGTTCTGGTCAAAAAATGAAAATTCTAAAAGTTCCTGTTTTTCTGCTTTAAACTCTAGGTACACATCCAAAATGTATTACTGAGTTGAAAGAAGTGGATTCTGGTGCATGGTTTTGAAACCGCAGTCAGAAAAAAAATCACATCCATATCAACATGTTTATAACCCCCGGGGCTGTCGTTCTGGTCAAAAAATGAAAATTCTAAAAGTTCCTGTTTTTCTGCTTTAAACTCTAGGTACACATCCAAAATGTATTACTGACTTGAAAGAAGTGCATTCTGGTGCATGGTTTTGAAACCGCAGTCAGAAAAAAATCACATCCATATCAACATGTTTATAACCCCCGGGGCTGTCGTTCTGGTCAAAAAATGAAAATTCTAAAAGTTCCTGTTTTTCTGCTTTAAACTCTAGGTACACATCCAAAATTTATTACTGAGTTGAAAGAAGTGGATTCTGGTGCATGGTTTTGAAACCGCAGTCAGAAAAAAAATCACAACCATATCAACATTTTTATAACCCCCGGGGCTGTCGTTTTGGTCAAAAAATGAACATTCTAAAAGTTCCGGTTTTTCTGCTTTAAACTCTAGGTACACATCCAAAATGTATTACTGAGTTGAAAGAAGTGGATTCTGGTGCATGGTTTTGAAACCGCAGTCAGAAAAAAAATCACATCCATATCAACATGTTTATAACCCCCGGGGCTGTCGTTTTGGTCAAAAAATGAAAATTCTAAAAGTTCAGTTTTTTCTGCTTTAAACTCTAGGTACACATCCAAAATGTATTACTGAGTTGAAAGAAGTGGATTCTGGTGCATGGTTTTGAAACCGCAGTCAGAAAAAAAATCACATATATATCAACATTTTTATAACTCCCGGGGATGTCGTTTTGGTCAAAAAATGAAAATTCTAAAAGTTCCTGTTTTTCTGCTTTAAACTCTAGGTACACATCCAAAATGTATTACTGAGTTGAAAGAAGTGGATTCTGGTGCATAGTTTTGAAACTGCAGTCAGAAAAAAAATCACATCCATATCAACATTTTTATAACCCCCGGGGCTGTCGTTTTGGTCAAAAAATGAAAATTCTAAAAGTTCAGTTTTTTCTGCTTTAAACTCTAGGTACACATCCAAAATGTATTACTGACTTGAAAGAAGTGGATTCTGGTGCATGGTTTTGAAACCGCAGTCAGAAAAAAAAATCACATATATATCAACATTTTTATAACTCCCGGGGCTGTCGTTTTGGTCAAAACATGAAAATTCTAAAAGTTCCTGTTTTTCTGCTTTAAACTCTAGGTACACATCCAAAATGTATTACTAAGTTGAAAGAAGTGGATTCTGGTGCATGGTTTTGAAACCGCAGTCAGAAAAAAAATCACATCCATATCAACATTTTTATAACCCCCGGGGCTGTCGTTTTGGTCAAAAAATGAAAATTCTAAAAGTTCAGTTTTTTCTGCTTTAAACTCTAGGTACACATCCAAAATGTATTACTGAGTTGAAAGAAGTGGATTCTGGTGCATGGTTTTGAAACCGCAGTCAGAAAAGAAAATCACATATATATCAACATTTTTATAACTCCCGGGGCTGTCGTTTTGGTCAAAAAATGAAAATTCTAAAAGTTCCTGTTTTTCTGCTTTAAACTCTAGGTACACATCCAAAATGTATTACTGAGTTGAAAGAAGTGGATTCTGGTGCATGGTTTTGAAACCGCAGTCAGAAAAAAAATCACATCCATATCAACATGTTTATAACCCCCGGGGCTGTCGTTTTGGTCAAAAAATGAAAATTCTAAAAGTTCAGTTTTTTCTGCTTTAAACTCTAGGTACACATCCAAAATGTATTACTGAGTTGAAAGAAGTGGATTCTGGTGCATGGTTTTGAAACTGCAGTCAGAAAAGAAAATCACATATATATCAACATTTTTATAACTCCCGGGGCTGTCGTTTTGGTCAAAAAATGAAAATTCTAAAAGTTCCTGTTTTTCTGCTTTAAACTCTAGGTACACATCCAAAATGTATTACTGAGTTGAAAGAAGTGGATTCTGGTGCATGGTTTTGAAACCGCAGTCAGAAAAAAAATCACATCCATATCAACATGTTTATAACCCCCGGGGCTGTTGTTTTGGTCAAAAGATGAAAATTCTAAAAGTTCCTGTTTTTCTGCTTTAAACTCTAGGTACACATCCAAAATGTATTACTGAGTTGAAAGAAGTGGATTCTGGTGCATGGTTTTGAAACCGCAGTCAGAAAAAAAATCACATCCATATCAACATGTTTATAACCCCCGGGGCTGTCGTTCTGGTCAAAAAATGAAAATTCTAAAAGTTCCTGTTTTTCTGCTTTAAACTCTAGGTACACATCCAAAATGTATTACTGACTTGAAAGAAGTGCATTCTGGTGCATGGTTTTGAAACCGCAGTCAGAAAAAAAATCACAACCATATCAACATGTTTATAACCCCCGGAGCTGTCGTTTTGGTCAAAAAATGAAAATTCTAAAAGTTCCTGTTTTTCTGCTTTAAACTCTAGGTACACATCCAAAATGTATAACTGAGTTGAAAGAAGTGGATTCTGGTGCATGGTTTTGAAACCGCAGTCAGAAAAAAAATCACATCCATATCAACATTTTTATAACCCCCGGGGCTGTCGTTTTGGTCAAAAAATGAAAATTCTAAAAGTTCCGTTTTTTCTGCTTTAAACTCTAGGTACACATCCAAAATGTATTACTGAGTTGAAAGAAGTGGATTCTGGTGCATGGTTTTGAAACCGCAGTCAGAAAAAAAATCACATCCATATCAACATTTTTATAACCCCCGGGGCTGTCGTTTTGGTCAAAAAATGAAAATTCTAAAAGTTCAGTTTTTTCTGCTTTAAACTCTAGGTACACATCCAAAATGTATTACTGACTTGAAAGAAGTGGATTCTGGTGCATGGTTTTGAAACCGCAGTCAGAAAAAAAATCACATATATATCAACATTTTTATAACTCCCGGGGCTGTCGTTTTGGTCAAAAAATGAAAATTCTAAAAGTTCCTGTTTTTCTGCTTTAAACTCTAGGTACACATCCAAAATGTATTACTGAGTTTAAAGAAGTGGATTCTGGTGCATGGTTTTGAAACCGCAGTCAGAAAAAAAATCACAACCATATCAACATGTTTATAACCCCCGGGGCTGTCGTTTTGGTCAAAAAATGAAAATTCTAAAAGTTCCGTTTTTTCTGCTTTAAACTCTAGGTACACATCCAAAATGTATTACTGAGTTGAAAGAAGTGGATTCTGGTGCATGGTTTTGAAACCGCAGTCAGAAAAAAAATCACATCCATATCAACATTTTTATAACCCCCGGGGCTGTCGTTTTGGTCAAAAAATGAAAATTCTAAAAGTTCAGTTTTTTCTGCTTTAAACTCTAGGTACACATCCAAAATGTATTACTGACTTGAAAGAAGTGGATTCTGGTGCATGGTTTTGAAACCGCAGTCAGAAAAAAAATCACATATATATCAACATTTTTATAACTCCCGGGGCTGTCGTTTTGGTAAAAAAATGAAAATTCTAAAAGTTCCTGTTTTTCTGCTTTAAACTCTAGGTACACATCCAAAATGTATTACTGAGTTGAAAGAAGTGGATTCTGGTGCATGGTTTTGAAACCGCAGTCAGAAAAAAAATCACAACCATATCAACATGTTTATAACCCCCGGGGCTGTCGTTTTGGTCAAAAAATGAAAATTCTAAAAGTTCAGTTTTGTCTGCTTTAAACTCTAGGTACACATCCAAAATGTATTACTGAGTTGAAAGAAGTGGATTCTGGTGCATGGTTTTGAAACCGCAGTCAGAAAAAAAATCACAACCATATCAACATTTTTATAACCCCCGGGGCTGTCGTTTTGGTCAAAAAATGAACATTCTAAAAGTTCCGGTTTTTCTGCTTTAAACTCTAGGTACACATCCAAAATGTATTACTGAGTTGAAAGAAGTGGATTCTGGTGCATGGTTTTGAAACCGCAGTCAGAAAAAAAATCACATCCATATCAACATGTTTATAACCCCCGGGGCTGTCGTTCTGGTCAAAAAATGAAAATTCTAAAAGTTCCTGTTTTTCTGCTTTAAACTCTAGGTACACATCCAAAATGTATTACTGACTTGAAAGAAGTGCATTCTGGTGCATGGTTTTGAAACCGCAGTCAGAAAAAAATCACATCCATATCAACATGTTTATAACCCCCGGGGCTGTCGTTTTGGTCAAAAAATGAAAATTCTAAAAGTTCCGTTTTTTCTGCTTTAAACTCTAGGTACACATCCAAAATGTATTACTGACTTGAAAGAAGTGGATTCTGGTGCATGGTTTTGAAACCGCAGTCAGAAAAAAAAATCACATATATATCAACATTTTTATAACTCCCGGGGCTGTCGTTTTGGTCAAAACATGAAAATTCTAAAAGTTCCTGTTTTTCTGCTTTAAACTCTAGGTACACATCCAAAATGTATTACTAAGTTGAAAGAAGTGGATTCTGGTGCATGGTTTTGAAACCGCAGTCAGAAAAAAAATCACATCCATATCAACATTTTTATAACCCCCGGGGCTGTCGTTTTGGTCAAAAAATGAAAATTCTAAAAGTTCAGTTTTTTCTGCTTTAAACTCTAGGTACACATCCAAAATGTATTACTGAGTTGAAAGAAGTGGATTCTGGTGCATGGTTTTGAAACCGCAGTCAGAAAAAAAATCACATCCATATCAACATGTTTATAACCCCCGGGGCTGTTGTTTTGGTCAAAAGATGAAAATTCTAAAAGTTCCTGTTTTTCTGCTTTAAACTCTAGGTACACATCCAAAATGTATTACTGAGTTGAAAGAAGTGGATTCTGGTGCATGGTTTTGAAACCGCAGTCAGAAAAAAAATCACATCCATATCAACATGTTTATAACCCCCGGGGCTGTCGTTCTGGTCAAAAAATGAAAATTCTAAAAGTTCCTGTTTTTCTGCTTTAAACTCTAGGTACACATCCAAAATGTATTACTGACTTGAAAGAAGTGCATTCTGGTGCATGGTTTTGAAACCGCAGTCAGAAAAAAAATCACAACCATATCAACATGTTTATAACCCCCGGAGCTGTCGTTTTGGTCAAAAAATGAAAATTCTAAAAGTTCCTGTTTTTCTGCTTTAAACTCTAGGTACACATCCAAAATGTATAACTGAGTTGAAAGAAGTGGATTCTGGTGCATGGTTTTGAAACCGCAGTCAGAAAAAAAATCACATCCATATCAACATTTTTATAACCCCCGGGGCTGTCGTTTTGGTCAAAAAATGAAAATTCTAAAAGTTCAGTTTTTTCTGCTTTAAACTCTAGGTACACATCCAAAATGTATTACTGACTTGAAAGAAGTGGATTCTGGTGCATGGTTTTGAAACCGCAGTCAGAAAAAAAATCACATATATATCAACATGTTTATAACCCCCGGGGCTGTCGTTCTGGTCAAAAAATGAAAATTCTAAAAGTTCCTGTTTTTCTGCTTTAAACTCTAGGTACACATCCAAAATGTATTACTGACTTGAAAGAAGTGCATTCTGGTGCATGGTTTTGAAACCGCAGTCAGAAAAAAAATCACAACCATATCAACATGTTTATAACCCCCGGGGCTGTCGTTTTGGTCAAAAAATGAAAATTCTAAAAGTTCCTGTTTTTCTGCTTTAAACTCTAGGTACACATCCAAAATGTATAACTGAGTTGAAAGAAGTGGATTCTGGTGCATGGTTTTGAAACCGCAGTCAGAAAAAAAATCACATCCATATCAACATTTTTATAACCCCCGGGGCTGTCGTTTTGGTCAAAAAATGAAAATTCTAAAAGTTCCGTTTTTTCTGCTTTAAACTCTAGGTACACATCCAAAATGTATTACTGAGTTGAAAGAAGTGGATTCTGGTGCATGGTTTTGAAACCGCAGTCAGAAAAAAAATCACATCCATATCAACATTTTTATAACCCCCGGGGCTGTCGTTTTGGTCAAAAAATGAAAATTCTAAAAGTTCAGTTTTTTCTGCTTTAAACTCTAGGTACACATCCAAAATGTATTACTGACTTGAAAGAAGTGGATTCTGGTGCATGGTTTTGAAACCGCAGTCAGAAAAAAAATCACATATATATCAACATTTTTATAACTCCCGGGGCTGTCGTTTTGGTCAAAAAATGAAAATTCTAAAAGTTCCTGTTTTTCTGCTTTAAACTCTAGGTACACATCCAAAATGTATTACTGAGTTTAAAGAAGTGGATTCTGGTGCATGGTTTTGAAACCGCAGTCAGAAAAAAAATCACAACCATATCAACATGTTTATAACCCCCGGGGCTGTCGTTTTGGTCAAAAAATGAAAATTCTAAAAGTTCCGTTTTTTCTGCTTTAAACTCTAGGTACACATCCAAAATGTATTACTGAGTTGAAAGAAGTGGATTCTGGTGCATGGTTTTGAAACCGCAGTCAGAAAAAAAATCACATCCATATCAACATTTTTATAACCCCCGGGGCTGTCGTTTTGGTCAAAAAATGAAAATTCTAAAAGTTCAGTTTTTTCTGCTTTAAACTCTAGGTACACATCCAAAATGTATTACTGACTTGAAAGAAGTGGATTCTGGTGCATGGTTTTGAAACCGCAGTCAGAAAAAAAATCACATATATATCAACATTTTTATAACTCCCGGGGCTGTCGTTTTGGTAAAAAAATGAAAATTCTAAAAGTTCCTATTTTTCTGCTTTAAACTCTAGGTACACATCCAAAATGTATTACTGAGTTGAAAGAAGTGGATTCTGGTGCATGGTTTTGAAACCGCAGTCAGAAAAAAAATCACAACCATATCAACATGTTTATAACCCCCGGGGCTGTCGTTTTGGTCAAAAAATGAAAATTCTAAAAGTTCCGTTTTTTCTGCTTTAAACTCTAGGTACATATCCAAAATGTATTACTGAGTTGAAAGAAGTGGATTCTGGTGCATGGTTTTGAAACCGCAGTCAGAAAAAAAATCACATCCATATCAACATGTTTATAACCCCCGGGGCTGTCGTTTTGGTCAAAAAATGAAAATTCTAAAAGTTCAGTTTTGTCTGCTTTAAACTCTAGGTACACATCCAAAATGTATTACTGAGTTGAAAGAAGTGGATTCTGGTGCATGGTTTTGAAACCGCAGTCAGAAAAGAAAATCACATATATATCAACATTTTTATAACTCCCGGGGCTGTCGTTTTGGTCAAAAAATGAAAATTCTAAAAGTTCCTGTTTTTCTGCTTTAAACTCTAGGTACACATCCAAAATTTATTACTGAGTTGAAAGAAGTGGATTCTGGTGCATGGTTTTGAAACCGCAGTCAGAAAAAAAATCACAACCATATCAACATTTTTATAACCCCCGGGGCTGTCGTTTTGGTCAAAAAATGAACATTCTAAAAGTTCCGGTTTTTCTGCTTTAAACTCTAGGTACACATCCAAAATGTATTACTGAGTTGAAAGAAGTGGATTCTGGTGCATGGTTTTGAAACCAAAGTCAGAAAAAAAATCACATCCATATCAACATTTTTATAACCCCCGGGTCTGTCGTTTTAGTCAAAAAATGGAAATTCTAAAAGTTCTGTTTTTTCTGCTTTAAACTCTAGGTACACATCCAAAATGTATTACTGAGTTGAAAGAAGTGGATTCTGGTGCATGGTTTTGAAACCGCAGTCAGAAAAAAAATCACATCCATATCAACATGTTTATAACCCCCGGGGCTGTCGTTTTGGTCAAAAAATGAAAATTCTAAAAGTTCCTGTTTTTCTGCTTTAAACTCTAGGTACACATCCAAAATGTATTACTGAGTTGAAAGAAGTGGATTCTGGTGCATGGTTTTGAAACCGCAGTCAGAAAAAAAATCACATCCATATCAACATGTTTATAACCCCCGGGGCTGTCGTTCTGGTCAAAAAATGAAAATTCTAAAAGTTCCTGTTTTTCTGCTTTAAACTCTAGGTACACATCCAAAATTTATTACTGAGTTGAAAGAAGTGGATTCTGGTGCATGGTTTTGAAACCGCAGTCAGAAAAAAAATCACAACCATATCAACATTTTTATAACCCCCGGGGCTGTCGTTTTGGTCAAAAAATGAAAATTCTAAAAGTTCAGTTTTTTCTGCTTTAAACTCTAGGTACACATCCAAAATGTATTACTGAGTTGAAAGAAGTGGATTCTGGTGCATGGTTTTGAAACCGCAGTCAGAAAAAAAATCACATCCATATCAACATGTTTATAACCCCCGGGGCTGTCGTTTTGGTCAAAAAATGAAAATTCTAAAAGTTCAGTTTTTTCTGCTTTAAACTCTAGGTACACATCCAAAATGTATTACTGAGTTGAAAGAAGTGGATTCTGGTGCATGGTTTTGAAACCGCAGTCAGAAAAAAAAATCACATATATATCAACATTTTTATAACTCCCGGGGATGTCGTTTTGGTCAAAAAATGAAAATTCTAAAAGTTCCTGTTTTTCTGCTTTAAACTCTAGGTACACATCCAAAATGTATTACTGAGTTGAAAGAAGTGGATTCTGGTGCATAGTTTTGAAACTGCAGTCAGAAAAAAAATCACATCCATATCAACATTTTTATAACCCCCGGGGCTGTCGTTTTGGTCAAAAAATGAAAATTCTAAAAGTTCAGTTTTTTCTGCTTTAAACTCTAGGTACACATCCAAAATGTATTACTGACTTGAAAGAAGTGGATTCTGGTGCATGGTTTTGAAACCGCAGTCAGAAAAAAAAATCACATATATATCAACATTTTTATAACTCCCGGGGCTGTCGTTTTGGTCAAAACATGAAAATTCTAAAAATTCCTGTTTTTCTGCTTTAAACTCTAGGTACACATCCAAAATGTATTACTGAGTTGAAAGAAGTGGATTCTGGTGCATAGTTTTGAAACTGCAGTCAGAAAAAAAATCACATCCATATCAACATTTTTATAACCCCCGGGGCTGTCGTTTTGGTCAAAAAATGAAAATTCTAAAAGTTCCGTTTTTTCTGCTTTAAACTCTAGGTACACATCCAAAATGTATTACTGACTTGAAAGAAGTGGATTCTGGTGCATGGTTTTGAAACCGCAGTCAGAAAAAAAAATCACATATATATCAACATTTTTATAACTCCAGGGGCTGTCGTTTTGGTCAAAACATGAAAATTCTAAAAGTTCCTGTTTTTCTGCTTTAAACTCTAGGTACACATCCAAAATGTATTACTGAGTTGAAAGAAGTGGATTCTGGTGCATGGTTTTGAAACCGCAGTCAGAAAAAAAATCACATCCATATCAACATGTTTATAACCCCCGGGGCTGTCGTTTTGGTCAAAAAATTAAAATTCTAAAAGTTCCTGTTTTTCTGCTTTAAACTCTAGGTACACATCCAAAATGTATTACTGACTTGAAAGAAGTGGATTCTGGTGCATGGTTTTGAAACCGCAGTCAGAAAAAAAATCACATATATATCAACATTTTTATAACTCCCGGGGCTGTCGTTTTGGTCAAAAAATGAAAATTCTAAAAGTTCCTGTTTTTCTGCTTTAAACTCTAGGTACACATCCAAAATGTATTACTGAGTTTAAAGAAGTCGATTCTGGTGCATGGTTTTGAAACCGCAGTCAGAAAAAAAAAATCACATATATATCAACATTTTTATAACTCCCGGGGCTGTCGTTTTGGTCAAAACATGAAAATTCTAAAAGTTCCTGTTTTTCTGCTTTAAACTCTAGGTACACATCCAAAATGTATTACTGAGTTGAAAGAAGTGGATTCTGGTGCATGGTTTTGAAACCGCAGTCAGAAAAAAAATCACATCCATATCAACATTTTTATAACCCCCGGGGCTGTCATTTTGGTCAAAAAATGAAAATTCTAAAAGTTCAGTTTTTTCTGCTTTAAACTCTAGGTACACATCCAAAATGTATTACTGAGTTGAAAGAAGTGGATTCTGGTGCATGGTTTTGAAACCGCAGTCAGAAAAAAAATCACATCCATATCAACATGTTTATAACCCCCGGGGCTGTCGTTTTGGTCAAAAAATGAAAATTCTAAAAGTTCAGTTTTGTCTGCTTTAAACTCTAGGTACACATCCAAAATGTATTACTGAGTTGAAAGAAGTGGATTCTGGTGCATGGTTTTGAAACCGCAGTCAGAAAAGAAAATCACATATATATCAACATTTTTATAACTCCCGGGGCTGTCGTTTTGGTCAAAAAATGAAAATTCTAAAAGTTCCTGTTTTTCTGCTTTAAACTCTAGGTACACATCCAAAATTTATTACTGAGTTGAAAGAAGTGGATTCTGGTGCATGGTTTTGAAACCGCAGTCAGAAAAAAAATCACAACCATATCAACATTTTTATAACCCCCGGGGCTGTCGTTTTGGTCAAAAAATGAACATTCTAAAAGTTCCGGTTTTTCAGCTTTAAACTCTAGGTACACATCCAAAATGTATTACTGAGTTGAAAGAAGTGGATTCTGGTGCATGGTTTTGAAACCAAAGTCAGAAAAAAAATCACATCCATATCAACATTTTTATAACCCCCGGGTCTGTCGTTTTAGTCAAAAAATGAAAATTCTAAAAGTTCCGTTTTTTCTGCTTTAAACTCTAGGTACACATCCAAAATGTATTACTGAGTTGAAAGAAGTGGATTCTGGTGCATGGTTTTGAAACCGCAGTCAGAAAAAAAATCACATCCATATCAACATGTTTATAACCCCCGGGGCTGTCGTTTTGGTCAAAAAATGAAAATTCTAAAAGTTCAGTTTTGTCTGCTTTAAACTCTAGGTACACATCCAAAATGTATTACTGAGTTGAAAGAAGTGGATTCTGGTGCATGGTTTTGAAACCGCAGTCAGAAAAGAAAATCACATATATATCAACATTTTTATAACTCCCGGGGCTGTCGTTTTGGTCAAAAAATGAAAATTCTAAAAGTTCCTGTTTTTCTGCTTTAAACTCTAGGTACACATCCAAAATTTATTACTGAGTTGAAAGAAGTGGATTCTGGTGCATGGTTTTGAAACCGCAGTCAGAAAAAAAATCACAACCATATCAACATTTTTATAACCCCCGGGGCTGTCGTTTTGGTCAAAAAATGAACATTCTAAAAGTTCCGGTTTTTCTGCTTTAAACTCTAGGTACACATCCAAAATGTATTACTGAGTTGAAAGAAGTGGATTCTGGTGCATGGTTTTGAAACCAAAGTCAGAAAAAAAATCACATCCATATCAACATTTTTATAACCCCCGGGTCTGTCGTTTTAGTCAAAAAATGAAAATTCTAAAAGTTCCGTTTTTTCTGCTTTAAACTCTAGGTACACATCCAAAATGTATTACTGAGTTGAAAGAAGTGGATTCTGGTGCATGGTTTTGAAACCGCAGTCAGAAAAAAAATCACATCCATATCAACATGTTTATAACCCCCGGGGCTGTCGTTCTGGTCAAAAAATGAAAATTCTAAAAGTTCCTGTTTTTCTGCTTTAAACTCTAGGTACACATCCAAAATGTATTACTGACTTGAAAGAAGTGCATTCTGGTGCATGGTTTTGAAACCGCAGTCAGAAAAAAATCACATCCATATCAACATGTTTATAACCCCCGGGGCTGTCGTTTTGGTCAAAAAATGAAAATTCTAAAAGTTCCTGTTTTTCTGCTTTAAACTCTAGGTACACATCCAAAATGTATTACTGAGTTGAAAGAAGTGGATTCTGGTGCATGGTTTTGAAACCGCAGTCAGAAAAAAAATCACATCCATATCAACATGTTTATAACCCCCGGGGCTGTCGTTTTGGTCAAAAAATGAAAATTCTAAAAGTTCCTGTTTTTCTGCTTTAAACTCTAGGTACACATCCAAAATGTATTACTGAGTTGAAAGAAGTGGATTCTGGTGCATGGTTTTGAAACCGCAGTCAGAAAAAAAATCACATCCATATCAACATGTTTATAACCCCCGGGGCTGTCGTTCTGGTCAAAAAATGAAAATTCTAAAAGTTCCTGTTTTTCTGCTTTAAACTCTAGATACACATCCAAAATTTATTACTGAGTTGAAAGAAGTGGATTCTGGTGCATGGTTTTGAAACCGCAGTCAGAAAAAAAATCACAACCATATCAACATTTTTATAACCCCCGGGGCTGTCGTTTTGGTCAAAAAATGAAAATTCTAAAAGTTCAGTTTTTTCTGCTTGAAACTCTAGGTACACATCCAAAATGTATTACTGAGTTGAAAGAAGTGGATTCTGGTGCATGGTTTTGAAACCGCAGTCAGAAAAAAAATCACATCCATATCAACATGTTTATAACCCCCGGGGCTGTCGTTTTGGTCAAAAAATGAAAATTCTAAAAGTTCAGTTTTTTCTGCTTTAAACTCTAGGTACACATCCAAAATGTATTACTGAGTTGAAAGAAGTGGATTCTGGTGCATGGTTTTGAAACCGCAGTCAGAAAAAAAAATCACATATATATCAACATTTTTATAACTCCCGGGGATGTCGTTTTGGTCAAAAAATGAAAATTCTAAAAGTTCCTGTTTTTCTGCTTTAAACTCTAGGTACACATCCAAAATTTATTACTGAGTTGAAAGAAGTGGATTCTGGTGCATGGTTTTGAAACCGCAGTCAGAAAAAAAATCACAACCATATCAACATTTTTATAACCCCCGGGGCTGTCGTTTTGGTCAAAAAATGAAAATTCTAAAAGTTCAGTTTTTTCTGCTTGAAACTCTAGGTACACATCCAAAATGTATTACTGAGTTGAAAGAAGTGGATT
Organism: Crinia signifera; assembly: GCF_055691185.1. Lineage (NCBI taxonomy): Eukaryota > Metazoa > Chordata > Amphibia > Anura > Myobatrachidae > Crinia > Crinia signifera. The sequence goes on from NC_139227.1 coordinate 21,774,437, forward strand.
CTGGTGCATGGTTTTGAAACCGCAGTCAGAAAAAAAATCACATCCATATCAACATGTTTATAACCCCCGGGGCTGTCGTTTTGGTCAAAAAATGAAAATTCTAAAAGTTCAGTTTTTTCTGCTTTAAACTCTAGGTACACATCCAAAATGTATTACTGAGTTGAAAGAAGTGGATTCTGGTGCATGGTTTTGAAACCGCAGTCAGAAAAAAAAAATCACATATATATCAACATTTTTATAACTCCCGGGGATGTCGTTTTGGTCAAAAAATGAAAATTCTAAAAGTTCAGTTTTTTCTGCTTTAAACTCTAGGTACACATCCAAAATGTATTACTGACTTGAAAGAAGTGGATTCTGGTGCATGGTTTTGAAACCGCAGTCAGAAAAAAAAATCACATATATATCAACATTTGGTACTTATGTATTATCTGGACTCCCATGTTAAATGCACCCCATTTTTTCATACCCCTACTATCCAACTACGCCTGGAGTTGATTTTATATAGTGTGGCGAGCGCAGCGAGCCACCGTGCCCGAAGCGTGGCGAGCGCAGCGAGCCCCGCGAGGGGACGCGGTCTCATAAGAAAAACGGGAGTCCAGATATTACATAAGTACCCAACATTTTTATAACTCCCGGGGCTGTCGTTTTGGTCAAAACATGAAAATTCTAAAAGTTCCTGTTTTTCTGCTTTAAACTCTAGGTACACATCCAAAATGTATTACTGAGTTGAAAGAAGTGGATTCTGGTGCATGGTTTTGAAACCGCAGTCAGAAAAAAAATCACATCCATATCAACATGTTTATAACCCCCGGGGCTGTCGTTTTGGTCAAAAAATTAAAATTCTAAAAGTTCCTGTTTTTCTGCTTTAAACTCTAGGTACACATCCAAAATGTATTACTGAGTTGAAAGAAGTGGATTCTGGTGCATGGTTTTGAAACCGCAGTCAGAAAAAAAATCACAACCATATCAACATGTTTATAACCCCCGGGGCTGTCGTTTTGGTAAAAAAATGAAAATTCTAAAAGTTCCGTTTTTTCTGCTTTAAACTCTAGGTACACATCCAAAATGTATTACTGAGTTGAAAGAAGTGGATTCTGGTGCATGGTTTTGAAACCGCAGTCAGAAAAAAAATCACATCCATATCAACATTTTTATAACCCCCGGGGCTGTCGTTTTGGTCAAAAAATGAAAATTCTAAAAGTTCAGTTTTTTCTGCTTTAAACTCTAGGTACACATCCAAAATGTATTACTGACTTGAAAGAAGTGGATTCTGGTGCATGGTTTTGAAACCGCAGTCAGAAAAAAAAATCACATATATATCAACATTTTTATAACTCCCGGGGCTGTCGTTTTGGTCAAAAAATGAAAATTCTAAAAGTTCCTGTTTTTCTGCTTTAAACTCTAGGTACACATCCAAAATGTATTACTGAGTTGAAAGAAGTGGATTCTGGTGCATGGTTTTGAAACCGCAGTCAGAAAAAAAATCACATCCATATCAACATGTTTATAACCCCCGGGGCTGTCGTTTTGGTCAAAAAATGAAAATTCTAAAAGTTCAGTTTTTTCTGCTTTAAACTCTAGGTACACATCCAAAATGTATTACTGAGTTGAAAGAAGTGGATTCTGGTGCATGGTTTTGAAACCGCAGCCAGAAAAGAAAATCACATATATATCAACATTTTTATAACTCCCGGGGCTGTCGTTTTGGTCAAAAAATGAAAATTCTAAAAGTTCCTGTTTTTCTGCTTTAAACTCTAGGTACACATCCAAAATGTATTACTGAGTTGAAAGAAGTGGATTCTGGTGCATGGTTTTGAAACCGCAGTCAGAAAAAAAATCACATCTATATCAACATGTTTATAACCCCCGGGGCTGTTGTTTTGGTCAAAAGATGAAAATTCTAAAAGTTCCTGTTTTTCTGCTTTAAACTCTAGGTACACATCCAAAATGTATTACTGACTTGAAAGAAGTGCATTCCGGTGCATGGTTTTGAAACCGCAGTCAGAAAAAAAATCACAACCATATCAACATGTTTATAACCCCCGGAGCTGTCGTTTTGGTCAAAAAATGAAAATTCTAAAAGTTCCTGTTTTTCTGCTTTAAACTCTAGGTACACATCCAAAATGTATAACTGAGTTGAAAGAAGTGGATTCTGGTGCATGGTTTTGAAACCGCAGTCAGAAAAAAAATCACATCCATATCAACATTTTTATAACCCCCGGGGCTGTCGTTTTGGTCAAAAAATGAAAATTCTAAAAGTTCAGTTTTTTCTGCTTTAAACTCTAGGTACACATCCAAAATGTATTACTGACTTGAAAGAAGTGGATTCTGGTGCATGGTTTTGAAACCGCAGTCAGAAAAAAAAATCACATATATATCAACATTTTTATAACTCCCGGGGCTGTCGTTTTGGTCAAAAAATGAAAATTCTAAAAGTTCCTGTTTTTCTGCTTTAAACTCTAGGTACACATCCAAAATGTATTACTGAGTTGAAAGAAGTGGATTCTGGTGCATGGTTTTGAAACTGCAGTCAGAAAAAAAATCACATCCATATCAACATTTTTATAACCCCCGGGGCTGTCGTTTTGGTCAAAAAATGAAAATTCTAAAAGTTCAGTTTTTTCTGCTTTAAACTCTAGGTACACATCCAAAATGTATTACTGACTTGAAAGAAGTGGATTCTGGTGCATGGTTTTGAAACCGCAGTCAGAAAAAAAAATCACATATATATCAACATTTTTATAACTCCCGGGGCTGTCGTTTTGGTCAAAAAATGAAAATTCTAAAAGTTCCTGTTTTTCTGCTTTAAACTCTAGGTACACATCCAAAATGTATAACTGAGTTGAAAGAAGTGGATTCTGGTGCATGGTTTTGAAACCGCAGTCAGAAAAAAAATCACATCCATATCAACATTTTTATAACCCCCGGGGCTGTCGTTTTGGTCAAAAAATGAAAATTCTAAAAGTTCAGTTTTTTCTGCTTTAAACTCTAGGTACACATCCAAAATGTATTACTGACTTGAAAGAAGTGGATTCTGGTGCATGGTTTTGAAACCGCAGTCAGAAAAAAAATCACATATATATCAACATTTTTATAACTCCCGGGGCTGTCGTTTTGGTCAAAAAATGAAAATTCTAAAAGTTCCTGTTTTTCTGCTTTAAACTCTAGGTACACATCCAAAATGTATTACTGAGTTGAAAGAAGTGGATTCTGGTGCATGGTTTTGAAACCGCAGTCAGAAAAAAAATCACAACCATATCAACATGTTTATAACCCCCGGGGCTGTCGTTTTGGTCAAAAAATGAAAATTCTAAAAGTTCCGTTTTTTCTGCTTTAAACTCTAGGTACACATCCAAAATGTATTACTGAGTTGAAAGAAGTGGATTCTGGTGCATGGTTTTGAAACCGCAGTCAGAAAAAAAATCACATCCATATCAACATGTTTATAACCCCCGGGGCTGTCGTTTTGGTCAAAAAATGAAAATTCTAAAAGTTCAGTTTTTTCTGCTTTAAACTCTAGGTACACATCCAAAATGTATTACTGAGTTGAAAGAAGTGGATTCTGGTGCATGGTTTTGAAACCGCAGTCAGAAAAGAAAATCACATATATATCAACATTTTTATAACTCCCGGGGCTGTCGTTTTGGTCAAAAAATGAAAATTCTAAAAGTTCCTGTTTTTCTGCTTTAAACTCTAGGTACACATCCAAAATGTATTACTGAGTTGAAAAAAGTGGATTCTGGTGCATGGTTTTGAAACCGCAGTCAGAAAAAAAATCACAACCATATCAACATGTTTATAACCCCCGGGGCTGTTGTTTTGGTCAAAAGATGAAAATTCTAAAAGTTCCTGTTTTTCTGCTTTAAACTCTAGGTACACATCCAAAATGTATTACTGACTTGAAAGAAGTGCATTCTGGTGCATGGTTTTGAAACCGCAGTCAGAAAAAAAATCACAACCATATCAACATGTTTATAACCCCCGGAGCTGTCGTTTTGGTCAAAAAATGAAAATTCTAAAAGTTCCTGTTTTTCTGCTTTAAACTCTAGGTACACATCCAAAATGTATAACTGAGTTGAAAGAAGTGGATTCTGGTGCATGGTTTTGAAACCGCAGTCAGAAAAAAAATCACATCCATATCAACATTTTTATAACCCCCGGGGCTGTCGTTTTGGTCAAAAAATGAAAATTCTAAAAGTTCAGTTTTTTCTGCTTTAAACTCTAGGTACACATCCAAAATGTATTACTGACTTGAAAGAAGTGGATTCTGGTGCATGGTTTTGAAACCGCAGTCAGAAAAAAAAATCACATATATATCAACATTTTTATAACTCCCGGGGCTGTCGTTTTGGTCAAAAAATGAAAATTCTAAAAGTTCCTGTTTTTCTGCTTTAAACTCTAGGTACACATCCAAAATGTATACCTGAGTTGAAAGAAGTGGATTCTGGTGCATGGTTTTGAAACCGCAGTCAGAAAAAAAATCACATCCATATCAACATGTTTATAACCCCCGGGGCTGTCGTTCTGGTCAAAAAATGAAAATTCTAAAAGTTCCTGTTTTTCTGCTTTAAACTCTAGGTACACATCCAAAATGTATTACTGACTTGAAAGAAGTGCATTCTGGTGCATGGTTTTGAAACCGCAGTCAGAAAAAAATCACATCCATATCAACATGTTTATAACCCCCGGGGCTGTCGTTTTGGTCAAAAAATGAAAATTCTAAAAGTTCCGTTTTTTCTGCTTTAAACTCTAGGTACATATCCAAAATGTATTACTGAGTTGAAAGAAGTGGATTCTGGTGCATGGTTTTGAAACCGCAGTCAGAAAAAAAATCACATCCATATCAACATGTTTATAACCCCCGGGGCTGTCGTTTTGGTCAAAAAATGAAAATTCTAAAAGTTCAGTTTTGTCTGCTTTAAACTCTAGGTACACATCCAAAATGTATTACTGAGTTGAAAGAAGTGGATTCTGGTGCATGGTTTTGAAACCGCAGTCAGAAAAGAAAATCACATATATATCAACATTTTTATAACTCCCGGGGCTGTCGTTTTGGTCAAAAAATTAAAATTCTAAAAGTTCCTGTTTTTCTGCTTTAAACTCTAGGTACACATCCAAAATTTATTACTGAGTTGAAAGAAGTGGATTCTGGTGCATGGTTTTGAAACCGCAGTCAGAAAAAAAATCACAACCATATCAACATTTTTATAACCCCCGGGGCTGTCGTTTTGGTCAAAAAATGAACATTCTAAAAGTTCCGGTTTTTCTGCTTTAAACTCTAGGTACACATCCAAAATGTATTACTGAGTTGAAAGAAGTGGATTCTGGTGCATGGTTTTGAAACCAAAGTCAGAAAAAAAATCACATCCATATCAACATTTTTATAACCCCCGGGTCTGTCGTTTTAGTCAAAAAATGGAAATTCTAAAAGTTCTGTTTTTTCTGCTTTAAACTCTAGGTACACATCCAAAATGTATTACTGAGTTGAAAGAAGTGGATTCTGGTGCATGGTTTTGAAACCGCAGTCAGAAAAAAAATCACATCCATATCAACATGTTTATAACCCCCGGGGCTGTCGTTCTGGTCAAAAAATGAAAATTCTAAAAGTTCCTGTTTTCCTGCTTTAAACTCTAGGTACACATCCAAAATGTATTACTGAGTTGAAAGAAGTGGATTCTGGTGCATGGTTTTGAAACCGCAGTCAGAAAAAAAATCACATCCATATCAACATGTTTATAACCCCCGGGGCTGTCGTTTTGGTCAAAAAATGAAAATTCTAAAAGTTCAGTTTTTTCTGCTTTAAACTCTAGGTACACATCCAAAATGTATTACTGAGTTGAAAGAAGTGGATTCTGGTGCATGGTTTTGAAACCGCAGTCAGAAAAAAAAATCACATATATATCAACATTTTTATAACTCCCGGGGATGTCGTTTTGGTCAAAAAATGAAAATTCTAAAAGTTCCTGTTTTTCTGCTTTAAACTCTAGGTACACATCCAAAATGTATTACTGAGTTGAAAGAAGTGGATTCTGGTGCATAGTTTTGAAACTGCAGTCAGAAAAAAAATCACATCCATATCAACATTTTTATAACCCCCGGGGCTGTCGTTTTGGTCAAAAAATGAAAATTCTAAAAGTTCAGTTTTTTCTGCTTTAAACTCTAGGTACACATCCAAAATGTATTACTGACTTGAAAGAAGTGGATTCTGGTGCATGGTTTTGAAACCGCAGTCAGAAAAAAAAATCACATATATATCAACATTTTTATAACTCCCGGGGCTGTCGTTTTGGTCAAAACATGAAAATTCTAAAAGTTCCTGTTTTTCTGCTTTAAACTCTAGGTACACATCCAAAATGTATTACTGAGTTGAAAGAAGTGGATTCTGGTGCATAGTTTTGAAACTGCAGTCAGAAAAAAAATCACATCCATATCAACATTTTTATAACCCCCGGGGCTGTCGTTTTGGTCAAAAAATGAAAATTCTAAAAGTTCCGTTTTTTCTGCTTTAAACTCTAGGTACACATCCAAAATGTATTACTGACTTGAAAGAAGTGGATTCTGGTGCATGGTTTTGAAACCGCAGTCAGAAAAAAAAATCACATATATATCAACATTTTTATAACTCCAGGGGCTGTCGTTTTGGTCAAAACATGAAAATTCTAAAAGTTCCTGTTTTTCTGCTTTAAACTCTAGGTACACATCCAAAATGTATTACTGAGTTGAAAGAAGTGGATTCTGGTGCATGGTTTTGAAACCGCAGTCAGAAAAAAAATCACATCCATATCAACATGTTTATAACCCCCGGGGCTGTCGTTTTGGTCAAAAAATTAAAATTCTAAAAGTTCCTGTTTTTCTGCTTTAAACTCTAGGTACACATCCAAAATGTATTACTGACTTGAAAGAAGTGGATTCTGGTGCATGGTTTTGAAACCGCAGTCAGAAAAAAAATCACATATATATCAACATTTTTATAACTCCCGGGGCTGTCGTTTTGGTCAAAAAATGAAAATTCTAAAAGTTCCTGTTTTTCTGCTTTAAACTCTAGGTACACATCCAAAATGTATTACTGAGTTTAAAGAAGTCGATTCTGGTGCATGGTTTTGAAACCGCAGTCAGAAAAAAAAAATCACATATATATCAACATTTTTATAACTCCCGGGGCTGTCGTTTTGGTCAAAACATGAAAATTCTAAAAGTTCCTGTTTTTCTGCTTTAAACTCTAGGTACACATCCAAAATGTATTACTGAGTTGAAAGAAGTGGATTCTGGTGCATGGTTTTGAAACCGCAGTCAGAAAAAAAATCACATCCATATCAACATTTTTATAACCCCCGGGGCTGTCGTTTTGGTCAAAAAATGAAAATTCTAAAAGTTCAGTTTTTTCTGCTTTAAACTCTAGGTACACATCCAAAATGTATTACTGACTTGAAAGAAGTGGATTCTGGTGCATGGTTTTGAAACCGCAGTCAGAAAAAAAATCACATATATATCAACATTTTTATAACTCCCGGGGCTGTCGTTTTGGTCAAAAAATGAAAATTCTAAAAGTTCCTGTTTTTCTGCTTTAAACTCTAGGTACACATCCAAAATGTATTACTGAGTTGAAAGAAGTGGATTCTGGTGCATGGTTTTGAAACCGCAGTCAGAAAAAAAATCACAACCATATCAACATGTTTATAACCCCCGGGGCTGTCGTTTTGGTCAAAAAATGAAAATTCTAAAAGTTCCGTTTTTTCTGCTTTAAACTCTAGGTACACATCCAAAATGTATTACTGAGTTGAAAGAAGTGGATTCTGGTGCATGGTTTTGAAACCGCAGTCAGAAAAAAAATCACATCCATATCAACATGTTTATAACCCCCGGGGCTGTCGTTCTGGTCAAAAAATGAAAATTCTAAAAGTTCCTGTTTTTCTGCTTTAAACTCTAGGTACACATCCAAAATGTATTACTGAGTTGAAAGAAGTGGATTCTGGTGCATGGTTTTGAAACCGCAGTCAGAAAAGAAAATCACATATATATCAACATTTTTATAACTCCCGGGGCTGTCGTTTTGGTCAAAAAATGAAAATTCTAAAAGTTCCTGTTTTTCTGCTTTAAACTCTAGGTACACATCCAAAATTTATTACTGAGTTGAAAGAAGTGGATTCTGGTGCATGGTTTTGAAACCGCAGTCAGAAAAAAAATCACAACCATATCAACATTTTTATAACCCCCGGGGCTGTCGTTTTGGTCAAAAAATGAACATTCTAAAAGTTCCGGTTTTTCTGCTTTAAACTCTAGGTACACATCCAAAATGTATTACTGAGTTGAAAGAAGTGGATTCTGGTGCATGGTTTTGAAACCAAAGTCAGAAAAAAAATCACATCCATATCAACATTTTTATAACCCCCGGGTCTGTCGTTTTAGTCAAAAAATGAAAATTCTAAAAGTTCCGTTTTTTCTGCTTTAAACTCTAGGTACACATCCAAAATGTATTACTGAGTTGAAAGAAGTGGATTCTGGTGCATGGTTTTGAAACCGCAGTCAGAAAAAAAATCACATCCATATCAACATGTTTATAACCCCCGGGGCTGTCGTTCTGGTCAAAAAATGAAAATTCTAAAAGTTCCTGTTTTTCTGCTTTAAACTCTAGGTACACATCCAAAATGTATTACTGACTTGAAAGAAGTGCATTCTGGTGCATGGTTTTGAAACCGCAGTCAGAAAAAAATCACATCCATATCAACATGTTTATAACCCCCGGGGCTGTCGTTTTGGTCAAAAAATGAAAATTCTAAAAGTTCCTGTTTTTTCTGCTTTAAACTCTAGGTACACATCCAAAATGTATTACTGAGTTGAAAGAAGTGGATTCTGGTGCATGGTTTTGAAACCGCAGTCAGAAAAAAAATCACATCCATATCAACATGTTTATAACCCCCGGGGCTGTCGTTTTGGTCAAAAAATGAAAATTCTAAAAGTTCCTGTTTTTCTGCTTTAAACTCTAGGTACACATCCAAAATGTATTACTGAGTTGAAAGAAGTGGATTCTGGTGCATGGTTTTGAAACCGCAGTCAGAAAAAAAATCACATCCATATCAACATGTTTATAACCCCCGGGGCTGTCGTTCTGGTCAAAAAATGAAAATTCTAAAAGTTCCTGTTTTTCTGCTTTAAACTCTAGATACACATCCAAAATTTATTACTGAGTTGAAAGAAGTGGATTCTGGTGCATGGTTTTGAAACCGCAGTCAGAAAAAAAATCACAACCATATCAACATTTTTATAACCCCCGGGGCTGTCGTTTTGGTCAAAAAATGAAAATTCTAAAAGTTCAGTTTTTTCTGCTTGAAACTCTAGGTACACATCCAAAATGTATTACTGAGTTGAAAGAAGTGGATTCTGGTGCATGGTTTTGAAACCGCAGTCAGAAAAAAAATCACATCCATATCAACATGTTTATAACCCCCGGGGCTGTCGTTTTGGTCAAAAAATGAAAATTCTAAAAGTTCAGTTTTTTCTGCTTTAAACTCTAGGTACACATCCAAAATGTATTACTGAGTTGAAAGAAGTGGATTCTGGTGCATGGTTTTGAAACCGCAGTCAGAAAAAAAAATCACATATATATCAACATTTTTATAACTCCAGGGGCTGTCGTTTTGGTCAAAACATGAAAATTCTAAAAGTTCCTGTTTTTCTGCTTTAAACTCTAGGTACACATCCAAAATGTATTACTGAGTTGAAAGAAGTGGATTCTGGTGCATGGTTTTGAAACCGCAGTCAGAAAAAAAATCACATCCATATCAACATGTTTATAACCCCCGGGGCTGTCGTTTTGGTCAAAAAATTAAAATTCTAAAAGTTCCTGTTTTTCTGCTTTAAACTCTAGGTACACATCCAAAATGTATTACTGACTTGAAAGAAGTGGATTCTGGTGCATGGTTTTGAAACCGCAGTCAGAAAAAAAATCACATATATATCAACATTTTTATAACTCCCGGGGCTGTCGTTTTGGTCAAAAAATGAAAATTCTAAAAGTTCCTGTTTTTCTGCTTTAAACTCTAGGTACACATCCAAAATGTATTACTGAGTTTAAAGAAGTCGATTCTGGTGCATGGTTTTGAAACCGCAGTCAGAAAAAAAAAATCACATATATATCAACATTTTTATAACTCCCGGGGCTGTCGTTTTGGTCAAAACATGAAAATTCTAAAAGTTCCTGTTTTTCTGCTTTAAACTCTAGGTACACATCCAAAATGTATTACTGAGTTGAAAGAAGTGGATTCTGGTGCATGGTTTTGAAACCGCAGTCAGAAAAAAAATCACATCCATATCAACATTTTTATAACCCCCGGGGCTGTCGTTTTGGTCAAAAAATGAAAATTCTAAAAGTTCAGTTTTTTCTGCTTTAAACTCTAGGTACACATCCAAAATGTATTACTGACTTGAAAGAAGTGGATTCTGGTGCATGGTTTTGAAACCGCAGTCAGAAAAAAAATCACATATATATCAACATTTTTATAACTCCCGGGGCTGTCGTTTTGGTCAAAAAATGAAAATTCTAAAAGTTCCTGTTTTTCTGCTTTAAACTCTAGGTACACATCCAAAATGTATTACTGAGTTGAAAGAAGTGGATTCTGGTGCATGGTTTTGAAACCGCAGTCAGAAAAAAAATCACAACCATATCAACATGTTTATAACCCCCGGGGCTGTCGTTTTGGTCAAAAAATGAAAATTCTAAAAGTTCCGTTTTTTCTGCTTTAAACTCTAGGTACACATCCAAAATGTATTACTGAGTTGAAAGAAGTGGATTCTGGTGCATGGTTTTGAAACCGCAGTCAGAAAAAAAATCACATCCATATCAACATGTTTATAACCCCCGGGGCTGTCGTTCTGGTCAAAAAATGAAAATTCTAAAAGTTCCTGTTTTTCTGCTTTAAACTCTAGGTACACATCCAAAATGTATTACTGAGTTGAAAGAAGTGGATTCTGGTGCATGGTTTTGAAACCGCAGTCAGAAAAGAAAATCACATATATATCAACATTTTTATAACTCCCGGGGCTGTCGTTTTGGTCAAAAAATGAAAATTCTAAAAGTTCCTGTTTTTCTGCTTTAAACTCTAGGTACACATCCAAAATTTATTACTGAGTTGAAAGAAGTGGATTCTGGTGCATGGTTTTGAAACCGCAGTCAGAAAAAAAATCACAACCATATCAACATTTTTATAACCCCCGGGGCTGTCGTTTTGGTCAAAAAATGAACATTCTAAAAGTTCCGGTTTTTCTGCTTTAAACTCTAGGTACACATCCAAAATGTATTACTGAGTTGAAAGAAGTGGATTCTGGTGCATGGTTTTGAAACCAAAGTCAGAAAAAAAATCACATCCATATCAACATTTTTATAACCCCCGGGTCTGTCGTTTTAGTCAAAAAATGAAAATTCTAAAAGTTCCGTTTTTTCTGCTTTAAACTCTAGGTACACATCCAAAATGTATTACTGAGTTGAAAGAAGTGGATTCTGGTGCATGGTTTTGAAACCGCAGTCAGAAAAAAAATCACATCCATATCAACATGTTTATAACCCCCGGGGCTGTCGTTCTGGTCAAAAAATGAAAATTCTAAAAGTTCCTGTTTTTCTGCTTTAAACTCTAGGTACACATCCAAAATGTATTACTGACTTGAAAGAAGTGCATTCTGGTGCATGGTTTTGAAACCGCAGTCAGAAAAAAATCACATCCATATCAACATGTTTATAACCCCCGGGGCTGTCGTTTTGGTCAAAAAATGAAAATTCTAAAAGTTCCTGTTTTTCTGCTTTAAACTCTAGGTACACATCCAAAATGTATTACTGAGTTGAAAGAAGTGGATTCTGGTGCATGGTTTTGAAACCGCAGTCAGAAAAAAAATCACATCCATATCAACATGTTTATAACCCCCGGGGCTGTCGTTTTGGTCAAAAAATGAAAATTCTAAAAGTTCCTGTTTTTCTGCTTTAAACTCTAGGTACACATCCAAAATGTATTACTGAGTTGAAAGAAGTGGATTCTGGTGCATGGTTTTGAAACCGCAGTCAGAAAAAAAATCACATCCATATCAACATGTTTATAACCCCCGGGGCTGTCGTTTTGGTCAAAAAATGAAAATTCTAAAAGTTCCTGTTTTTCTGCTTTAAACTCTAGGTACACATCCAAAATGTATTACTGAGTTGAAAGAAGTGGATTCTGGTGCATGGTTTTGAAACCGCAGTCAGAAAAAAAATCACATCCATATCAACATGTTTATAACCCCCGGGGCTGTCGTTCTGGTCAAAAAATGAAAATTCTAAAAGTTCCTGTTTTTCTGCTTTAAACTCTAGATACACATCCAAAATTTATTACTGAGTTGAAAGAAGTGGATTCTGGTGCATGGTTTTGAAACCGCAGTCAGAAAAAAAATCACAACCATATCAACATTTTTATAACCCCCGGGGCTGTCGTTTTGGTCAAAAAATGAAAATTCTAAAAGTTCAGTTTTTTCTGCTTGAAACTCTAGGTACACATCCAAAATGTATTACTGAGTTGAAAGAAGTGGATTCTGGTGCATGGTTTTGAAACCGCAGTCAGAAAAAAAATCACATCCATATCAACATGTTTATAACCCCCGGGGCTGTCGTTTTGGTCAAAAAATGAAAATTCTAAAAGTTCAGTTTTTTCTGCTTTAAACTCTAGGTACACATCCAAAATGTATTACTGAGTTGAAAGAAGTGGATTCTGGTGCATGGTTTTGAAACCGCAGTCAGAAAAAAAAATCACATATATATCAACATTTTTATAACTCCCGGGGATGTCGTTTTGGTCAAAAAATGAAAATTCTAAAAGTTCCTGTTTTTCTGCTTTAAACTCTAGGTACACATCCAAAATTTATTACTGAGTTGAAAGAAGTGGATTCTGGTGCATGGTTTTGAAACCGCAGTCAGAAAAAAAATCACAACCATATCAACATTTTTATAACCCCCGGGGCTGTCGTTTTGGTCAAAAAATGAAAATTCTAAAAGTTCAGTTTTTTCTGCTTGAAACTCTAGGTACACATCCAAAATGTATTACTGAGTTAAAAGAAGTGGATTCTGGTGCATGGTTTTGAAACCGCAGTCAGAAAAAAAATCACATCCATATCAACATGTTTATAACCCCCGGGGCTGTCGTTTTGGTCAAAAAATGAAAATTCTAAAAGTTCAGTTTTTTCTGCTTTAAACTCTAGGTACACATCCAAAATGTATTACTGAGTTGAAAGAAGTGGATTCTGGTGCATGGTTTTGAAACCGCAGTCAGAAAAAAAAATCACATATATATCAACATTTTTATAACTCCCGGGGATGTCGTTTTGGTCAAAAAATGAAAATTCTAAAAGTTCAGTTTTTTCTGCTTTAAACTCTAGGTACACATCCAAAATGTATTACTGACTTGAAAGAAGTGGATTCTGGTGCATGGTTTTGAAACCGCAGTCAGAAAAAAAAATCACATATATATCAACATTTTTATAACCCCCGGGGCTGTCGTTTTGGTCAAAAAATGAAAATTCTAAAAGTTCAGTTTTTTCTGCTTTAAACTCTAGGTACACATCCAAAATGTATTACTGACTTGAAAGAAGTGGATTCTGGTGCATGGTTTTGAAACCGCAGTCAGAAAAAAAATCACATATATATCAACATTTTTATAACTCCCGGGGCTGTCGTTTTGGTCAAAAAATGAAAATTCTAAAAGTTCCTGTTTTTCTGCTTTAAACTCTAGGTACACATCCAAAATGTATTACTGAGTTGAAAGAAGTGGATTCTGGTGCATGGTTTTGAAACCGCAGTCAGAAAAAAAATCACAACCATATCAACATGTTTATAACCCCCGGGGCTGTCGTTTTGGTCAAAAAATGAAAATTCTAAAAGTTCCGTTTTTTCTGCTTTAAACTCTAGGTACACATCCAAAATGTATTACTGAGTTGAAAGAAGTGGATTCTGGTGCATGGTTTTGAAACCGCAGTCAGAAAAAAAATCACATCCATATCAACATGTTTATAACCCCCGGGGCTGTCGTTTTGGTCAAAAAATGAAAATTCTAAAAGTTCAGTTTTTTCTGCTTTAAACTCTAGGTACACATCCAAAATGTATTACTGAGTTGAAAGAAGTGGATTCTGGTGCATGGTTTTGAAACCGCAGTCAGAAAAGAAAATCACATATATATCAACATTTTTATAACTCCCGGGGCTGTCGTTTTGGTCAAAAAATGAAAATTCTAAAAGTTCCTGTTTTTCTGCTTTAAACTCTAGGTACACATCCAAAATGTATTACTGAGTTGAAAAAAGTGGATTCTGGTGCATGGTTTTGAAACCGCAGTCAGAAAAAAAATCACAACCATATCAACATGTTTATAACCCCCGGGGCTGTTGTTTTGGTCAAAAGATGAAAATTCTAAAAGTTCCTGTTTTTCTGCTTTAAACTCTAGGTACACATCCAAAATGTATTACTGACTTGAAAGAAGTGCATTCTGGTGCATGGTTTTGAAACCGCAGTCAGAAAAAAAATCACAACCATATCAACATGTTTATAACCCCCGGAGCTGTCGTTTTGGTCAAAAAATGAAAATTCTAAAAGTTCCTGTTTTTCTGCTTTAAACTCTAGGTACACATCCAAAATGTATAACTGAGTTGAAAGAAGTGGATTCTGGTGCATGGTTTTGAAACCGCAGTCAGAAAAAAAATCACATCCATATCAACATTTTTATAACCCCCGGGGCTGTCGTTTTGGTCAAAAAATGAAAATTCTAAAAGTTCAGTTTTTTCTGCTTTAAACTCTAGGTACACATCCAAAATGTATTACTGACTTGAAAGAAGTGGATTCTGGTGCATGGTTTTGAAACCGCAGTCAGAAAAAAAAATCACATATATATCAACATTTTTATAACTCCCGGGGCTGTCGTTTTGGTCAAAAAATGAAAATTCTAAAAGTTCCTGTTTTTCTGCTTTAAACTCTAGGTACACATCCAAAATGTATTACTGAGTTGAAAAAAGTGGATTCTGGTGCATGGTTTTGAAACCGCAGTCAGAAAAAAAATCACAACCATATCAACATGTTTATAACCCCCGGGGCTGTCGTTTTGGTCAAAAAATGAAAATTCTAAAAGTTCCGTTTTTTCTGCTTTAAACTCTAGGTACACATCCAAAATGTATTACTGAGTTGAAAGAAGTGGATTCTGGTGCATGGTTTTGAAACCGCAGTCAGAAAAAAAATCACATCCATATCAACATGTTTATAACCCCCGGGGCTGTCGTTTTGGTCAAAAAATGAAAATTCTAAAAGTTCAGTTTTTTCTGCTTTAAACTCTAGGTACACATCCAAAATGTATTACTGAGTTGAAAGAAGTGGATTCTGGTGCATGGTTTTGAAACCGCAGTCAGAAAAGAAAATCACATATATATCAACATTTTTATAACTCCCGGGGCTGTCGTTTTGGTCAAAAAATGAAAATTCTAAAAGTTCCTGTTTTTCTGCTTTAAACTCTAGGTACACATCCAAAATGTATTACTGAGTTGAAAAAAGTGGATTCTGGTGCATGGTTTTGAAACCGCAGTCAGAAAAAAAATCACAACCATATCAACATGTTTATAACCCCCGGGGCTGTTGTTTTGGTCAAAAGATGAAAATTCTAAAAGTTCCTGTTTTTCTGCTTTAAACTCTAGGTACACATCCAAAATGTATTACTGACTTGAAAGAAGTGCATTCTGGTGCATGGTTTTGAAACCGCAGTCAGAAAAAAAATCACAACCATATCAACATGTTTATAACCCCCGGAGCTGTCGTTTTGGTCAAAAAATGAAAATTCTAAAAGTTCCTGTTTTTCTGCTTTAAACTCTAGGTACACATCCAAAATGTATAACTGAGTTGAAAGAAGTGGATTCTGGTGCATGGTTTTGAAACCGCAGTCAGAAAAAAAATCACATCCATATCAACATTTTTATAACCCCCGGGGCTGTCGTTTTGGTCAAAAAATGAAAATTCTAAAAGTTCAGTTTTTTCTGCTTTAAACTCTAGGTACACATCCAAAATGTATTACTGACTTGAAAGAAGTGGATTCTGGTGCATGGTTTTGAAACCGCAGTCAGAAAAAAAAATCACATATATATCAACATTTTTATAACTCCCGGGGCTGTCGTTTTGGTCAAAAAATGAAAATTCTAAAAGTTCCTGTTTTTCTGCTTTAAACTCTAGGTACACATCCAAAATGTATAACTGAGTTGAAAGAAGTGGATTCTGGTGCATGGTTTTGAAACCGCAGTCAGAAAAAAAATCACATCCATATCAACATTTTTATAACCCCCGGGGCTGTCGTTTTGGTCAAAAAATGAAAATTCTAAAAGTTCAGTTTTTTCTGCTTTAAACTCTAGGTACACATCCAAAATGTATTACTGACTTGAAAGAAGTGGATTCTGGTGCATGGTTTTGAAACCGCAGTCAGAAAAAAAATCACATATATATCAACATTTTTATAACTCCCGGGGCTGTCGTTTTGGTCAAAAAATGAAAATTCTAAAAGTTCCTGTTTTTCTGCTTTAAACTCTAGGTACACATCCAAAATGTATTACTGAGTTGAAAGAAGTGGATTCTGGTGCATGGTTTTGAAACCGCAGTCAGAAAAAAAATCACAACCATATCAACATGTTTATAACCCCCGGGGCTGTCGTTTTGGTCAAAAAATGAAAATTCTAAAAGTTCCGTTTTTTCTGCTTTAAACTCTAGGTACACATCCAAAATGTATTACTGAGTTGAAAGAAGTGGATTCTGGTGCATGGTTTTGAAACCGCAGTCAGAAAAAAAATCACATCCATATCAACATGTTTATAACCCCCGGGGCTGTCGTTTTGGTCAAAAAATGAAAATTCTAAAAGTTCAGTTTTTTCTGCTTTAAACTCTAGGTACACATCCAAAATGTATTACTGAGTTGAAAGAAGTGGATTCTGGTGCATGGTTTTGAAACCGCAGTCAGAAAAGAAAATCACATATATATCAACATTTTTATAACTCCCGGGGCTGTCGTTTTGGTCAAAAAATGAAAATTCTAAAAGTTCCTGTTTTTCTGCTTTAAACTCTAGGTACACATCCAAAATGTATTACTGAGTTGAAAAAAGTGGATTCTGGTGCATGGTTTTGAAACCGCAGTCAGAAAAAAAATCACATCCATATCAACATGTTTATAACCCCCGGCGCTGTCGTTTTGGTCAAAAAATGAAAATTCTAAAAGTTCCTGTTTTTCTGCTTTAAACTCTAGGTACACATCCAAAATGTATTACTGAGTTGAAAGAAGTGGATTCTGGTGTATGGTTTTAAAACCGCAGTCAGAAAAAAAATCACATCCATATCAACATGTTTATAACCCCCGGGGCTGTCGTTCTGGTCAAAAAATGAAAATTCTAAAAGTTCCTGTTTTTCTGCTTTAAACTCTAGGTACACATCCAAAATGTATTACTGACTTGAAAGAAGTGCATTCTGGTGCATGGTTTTGAAACCGCAGTCAGAAAAAAAATCACAACCATATCAACATTTTTATAACCCCCGGAGCTGTCGTTTTGGTCAAAAAATGAAAATTCTAAAAGTTCCTGTTTTTCTGCTTTAAACTCTAGGTACACATCCAAAATGTATAACTGAGTTGAAAGAAGTGGATTCTGGTGCATGGTTTTGAAACCGCAGTCAGAAAAAAAATCACAACCATATCAACATTTTTATAACCCCCGGAGCTGTCGTTTTGGTCAAAAAATGAAAATTCTAAAAGTTCCTGTTTTTCTGCTTTAAACTCTAGGTACACATCCAAAATGTATAACTGAGTTGAAAGAAGTGGATTCTGGTGCATGGTTTTGAAACCGCAGTCAGAAAAAAAATCACATCCATATCAACATTTTTATAACCCCCGGGGCTGTCGTTTTGGTCAAAAAATGAAAATTCTAAAAGTTCAGTTTTTTCTGCTTTAAACTCTAGGTACACATCCAAAATGTATTACTGACTTGAAAGAAGTGGATTCTGGTGCATGGTTTTGAAACCGCAGTCAGAAAAAAAATCACATATATATCAACATTTTTATAACTCCCGGGGCTGTCGTTTTGGTCAAAAAATGAAAATTCTAAAAGTTCCTGTTTTTCTGCTTTAAACTCTAGGTACACATCCAAAATGTATTACTGAGTTGAAAGAAGTGGATTCTGGTGCATGGTTTTGAAACCGCAGTCAGAAAAAAAATCACAACCATATCAACATGTTTATAACCCCCGGGGCTGTCGTTTTGGTCAAAAAATGAAAATTCTAAAAGTTCCGTTTTTTCTGCTTTAAACTCTAGGTACACATCCAAAATGTATTACTGAGTTGAAAGAAGTGGATTCTGGTGCATGGTTTTGAAACCGCAGTCAGAAAAAAAATCACATCCATATCAACATGTTTATAACCCCCGGGGCTGTCGTTTTGGTCAAAAAATGAAAATTCTAAAAGTTCAGTTTTTTCTGCTTTAAACTCTAGGTACACATCCAAAATGTATTACTGAGTTGAAAGAAGTGGATTCTGGTGCATGGTTTTGAAACCGCAGTCAGAAAAGAAAATCACATATATATCAACAATTTTATAACTCCCGGGGCTGTCGTTTTGGTCAAAAAATGAAAATTCTAAAAGTTCCTGTTTTTCTGCTTTAAACTCTAGGTACACATCCAAAATGTATTACTGAGTTGAAAAAAGTGGATTCTGGTGCATGGTTTTGAAACCGCAGTCAGAAAAAAAATCACATCCATATCAACATGTTTATAACCCCCGGCGCTGTCGTTTTGGTCAAAAAATGAAAATTCTAAAAGTTCCTGTTTTTCTGCTTTAAACTCTAGGTACACATCCAAAATGTATTACTGAGTTGAAAGAAGTGGATTCTGGTGTATGGTTTTAAAACCGCAGTCAGAAAAAAAATCACATCCATATCAACATGTTTATAACCCCCGGGGCTGTCGTTCTGGTCAAAAAATGAAAATTCTAAAAGTTCCTGTTTTTCTGCTTTAAACTCTAGGTACACATCCAAAATGTATTACTGACTTGAAAGAAGTGCATTCTGGTGCATGGTTTTGAAACCGCAGTCAGAAAAAAAATCACAACCATATCAACATTTTTATAACCCCCGGAGCTGTCGTTTTGGTCAAAAAATGAAAATTCTAAAAGTTCCTGTTTTTCTGCTTTAAACTCTAGGTACACATCCAAAATGTATAACTGAGTTGAAAGAAGTGGATTCTGGTGCATGGTTTTGAAACCGCAGTCAGAAAAAAAATCACATCCATATCAACATTTTTATAACCCCCGGGGCTGTCGTTTTGGTCAAAAAATGAAAATTCTAAAAGTTCCTGTTTTTCTGCTTTACACTCTAGGTACACATCCAAAATGTATTACTGAGTTGAAAGAAGTGGATTCTGGTGCATGGTTTTGAAACCGCAGTCAGAAAAAAAATCACAACCATATCAAAATGTTTATAACCCCCGGGGCTGTCGTTTTGGTCAAAAAATGAAAATTCTAAAAGTTCCTGTTTTTCTGCTTTAAACTCTAGGTACACATCCAAAATGTATAACTGAGTTGAAAGAAGTGGATTCTGGTGCATGGTTTTGAAACCGCAGTCAGAAAAAAAATCACATCCATATCAACATTTTTATAACCCCCGGGGCTGTCGTTTTGGTCAAAAAATGAAAATTCTAAAAGTTCCTGTTTTTCTGCTTTAAACTCTAGGTACACATCCAAAATGTATTACTGAGTTGAAAGAAGTGGATTCTGGTGCATGGTTTTGAAACCGCAGTCAGAAAAAAAATCACATCCATATCAACATGTTTATAACCCCCGGGGCTGTCGTTCTGGTCAAAAAATGAAAATTCTAAAAGTTCCTGTTTTTCTGCTTTAAACTCTAGGTACACATCCAAAATTTATTACTGAGTTGAAAGAAGTGGATTCTGGTGCATGGTTTTGAAACCGCATTTAGAAAAAAAATCACAACCATATCAACATTTTTATAACCCCCGGGGCTGTCGTTTTGGTCAAAAAATGAACATTCTAAAAGTTCCTGTTTTTCTGCTTTAAACTCTAGGTACACATCCAAAATGTATTACTGACTTGAAAGAAGTGGATTCTGGTGCATGGTTTTGAAACCGCAGTCAGAAAAAAAAATCACATATATATCAACATTTTTATAACTCCCGGGGCTGTCGTTTTGGTCAAAACATGAAAATTCTAAAAGTTCCTGTTTTTCTGCTTTAAACTCTAGTTACACATCCAAAATGTATTACTGAGTTGAAAGAAGTGGATTCTGGTGCATGGTTTTGAAACCGCAGTCAGAAAAAAAATCACATCCATATCAACATGTTTATAACCCCCGGGGCTGTCGTTTTGGTCAAAAAATTAAAATTCTAAAAGTTCCTGTTTTTCTGCTTTAAACTCTAGGTACACATCCAAAATGTATTACTGAGTTGAAAGAAGTGGATTCTGGTGCATGGTTTTGAAACCGCAGTCAGAAAAAAAATCACAACCATATCAACATGTTTATAACCCCCGGGGCTGTCGTTTTGGTCAAAAAATGAAAATTCTAAAATTTCCGTTTTTTCTGCTTTAAACTCTAGGTACACATCCAAAATGTATTACTGAGTTGAAAGAAGTGGATTCTGGTGCATGGTTTTGAAACCGCAGTCAGAAAAAAAATCACATCCATATCAACATTTTTATAACCCCCGGGGCTGTCGTTTTGGTCAAAAAATGAAAATTCTAAAAGTTCAGTTTTTTCTGCTTTAAACTCTAGGTACACATCCAAAATGTATTACTGACTTGAAAGAAGTGGATTCTGGTGCATGGTTTTGAAACCGCAGTCAGAAAAAAAAATCACATATATATCAACATTTTTATAACTCCCGGGGCTGTCGTTTTGGTCAAAAAATGAAAATTCTAAAAGTTCCTGTTTTTCTGCTTTAAACTCTAGGTACACATCCAAAATGTATTACTGAGTTGAAAGAAGTGGATTCTGGTGCATGGTTTTGAAACCGCAGTCAGAAAAAAAATCACATCCATATCAACATGTTTATAACCCCCGGGGCTGTCGTTTTGGTCAAAAAATGAAAATTCTAAAAGTTCAGTTTTTTCTGCTTTAAACTCTAGGTACACATCCAAAATGTATTACTGACTTGAAAGAAGTGGATTCTGGTGCATGGTTTTGAAACCGCAGTCAGAAAAGAAAATCACATATATATCAACATTTTTATAACTCCCGGGGCTGTCGTTTTGGTCAAAAAATGAAAATTCTAAAAGTTCCTGTTTTTCTGCTTTAAACTCTAGGTACACATCCAAAATGTATTACTGAGTTGAAAGAAGTGGATTCTGGTGCATGGTTTTGAAACCGCAGTCAGAAAAAAAATCACATCCATATCAACATGTTTATAACCCCCGGGGCTGTTGTTTTGGTCAAAAGATGAAAATTCTAAAAGTTCCTGTTTTTCTGCTTTAAACTCTAGGTACACATCCAAAATGTATTACTGAGTTGAAAGAAGTGGATTCTGGTGCATGGTTTTGAAACCGCAGTCAGAAAAAAAATCACATCCATATCAACATGTTTATAACCCCCGGGGCTGTCGTTCTGGTCAAAAAATGAAAATTCTAAAAGTTCCTGTTTTTCTGCTTTAAACTCTAGGTACACATCCAAAATGTATTACTGACTTGAAAGAAGTGCATTCTGGTGCATGGTTTTGAAACCGCAGTCAGAAAAAAAATCACAACCATATCAACATGTTTATAACCCCCGGAGCTGTCGTTTTGGTCAAAAAATGAAAATTCTAAAAGTTCCTGTTTTTCTGCTTTAAACTCTAGGTACACATCCAAAATGTATAACTGAGTTGAAAGAAGTGGATTCTGGTGCATGGTTTTGAAACCGCAGTCAGAAAAAAAATCACATCCATATCAACATTTTTATAACCCCCGGGGCTGTCGTTTTGGTCAAAAAATGAAAATTCTAAAAGTTCAGTTTTTTCTGCTTTAAACTCTAGGTACACATCCAAAATGTATTACTGACTTGAAAGAAGTGGATTCTGGTGCATGGTTTTGAAACCGCAGTCAGAAAAAAAATCACATCCATATCAACATTTTTATAACCCCCGGGGCTGTCGTTTTGGTCAAAAAATGAAAATTCTAAAAGTTCAGTTTTTTCTGCTTTAAACTCTAGGTACACATCCAAAATGTATTACTGACTTGAAAGAAGTGGATTCTGGTGCATGGTTTTGAAACCGCAGTCAGAAAAAAAAATCACATATATATCAACATGTTTATAACCCCCGGGGCTGTCGTTCTGGTCAAAAAATGAAAATTCTAAAAGTTCCTGTTTTTCTGCTTTAAACTCTAGGTACACATCCAAAATGTATTACTGACTTGAAAGAAGTGCATTCTGGTGCATGGTTTTGAAACCGCAGTCAGAAAAAAAATCACAACCATATCAAAATGTTTATAACCCCCGGGGCTGTCGTTTTGGTCAAAAAATGAAAATTCTAAAAGTTCCTGTTTTTCTGCTTTAAACTCTAGGTACACATCCAAAATGTATAACTGAGTTGAAAGAAGTGGATTCTGGTGCATGGTTTTGAAACCGCAGTCAGAAAAAAAATCACATCCATATCAACATTTTTATAACCCCCGGGGCTGTCGTTTTGGTCAAAAAATGAAAATTCTAAAAGTTCCTGTTTTTCTGCTTTAAACTCTAGGTACACATCCAAAATGTATTACTGTGTTGAAAGAAGTGGATTCTGGTGCATGGTTTTGAAACCGCAGTCAGAAAAAAAATCACATCCATATCAACATGTTTATAACCCCCGGGGCTGTCGTTCTGGTCAAAAAATGAAAATTCTAAAAGTTCCTGTTTTTCTGCTTTAAACTCTAGGTACACATCCAAAATTTATTACTGAGTTGAAAGAAGTGGATTCTGGTGCATGGTTTTGAAACCGCAGTCAGAAAAAAAATCACAACCATATCAACATTTTTATAACCCCCGGGGCTGTCGTTTTGGTCAAAAAATGAACATTCTAAAAGTTCCTGTTTTTCTGCTTTAAACTCTAGGTACACATCCAAAATGTATTACTGACTTGAAAGAAGTGGATTCTGGTGCATGGTTTTGAAACCGCAGTCAGAAAAAAAAATCACATATATATCAACATTTTTATAACTCCCGGGGCTGTCGTTTTGGTCAAAACATGAAAATTCTAAAAGTTCCTGTTTTTCTGCTTTAAACTCTAGGTACACATCCAAAATGTATTACTGAGTTGAAAGAAGTGGATTCTGGTGCATGGTTTTGAAACCGCAGTCAGAAAAAAAATCACATCCATATCAACATGTTTATAACCCCCGGGGCTGTCGTTTTGGTCAAAAAATTAAAATTCTAAAAGTTCCTGTTTTTCTGCTTTAAACTCTAGGTACACATCCAAAATGTATTACTGAGTTGAAAGAAGTGGATTCTGGTGCATGGTTTTGAAACCGCAGTCAGAAAAAAAATCACATCCATATCAACATTTTTATAACCCCCGGGGCTGTCGTTTTGGTCAAAAAATGAAAATTCTAAAAGTTCAGTTTTTTCTGCTTTAAACTCTAGGTACACATCCAAAATGTATTACTGACTTGAAAGAAGTGGATTCTGGTGCATGGTTTTGAAACCGCAGTCAGAAAAGAAAATCACATATATATCAACATTTTTATAACTCCCGGGGCTGTCGTTTTGGTCAAAAAATGAAAATTCTAAAAGTTCCTGTTTTTCTGCTTTAAACTCTAGGTACACATCCAAAATGTATTACTGAGTTGAAAGAAGTGGATTCTGGTGCATGGTTTTGAAACCGCAGTCAGAAAAAAAATCACATCCATATCAACATGTTTATAACCCCCGGGGCTGTTGTTTTGGTCAAAAGATGAAAATTCTAAAAGTTCCTGTTTTTCTGCTTTAAACTCTAGGTACACATCCAAAATGTATTACTGAGTTGAAAGAAGTGGATTCTGGTGCATGGTTTTGAAACCGCAGTCAGAAAAAAAATCACATCCATATCAACATGTTTATAACCCCCGGGGCTGTCGTTCTGGTCAAAAAATGAAAATTCTAAAAGTTCCTGTTTTTCTGCTTTAAACTCTAGGTACACATCCAAAATGTATTACTGACTTGAAAGAAGTGCATTCTGGTGCATGGTTTTGAAACCGCAGTCAGAAAAAAAATCACAACCATATCAACATGTTTATAACCCCCGGAGCTGTCGTTTTGGTCAAAAAATGAAAATTCTAAAAGTTCCTGTTTTTCTGCTTTAAACTCTAGGTACACATCCAAAATGTATAACTGAGTTGAAAGAAGTGGATTCTGGTGCATGGTTTTGAAACCGCAGTCAGAAAAAAAATCACATCCATATCAACATTTTTATAACCCCCGGGGCTGTCGTTTTGGTCAAAAAATGAAAATTCTAAAAGTTCCTGTTTTTCTGCTTTAAACTCTAGGTACACATCCAAAATGTATTACTGAGTTGAAAGAAGTGGATTCTGGTGCATGGTTTTGAAACCGCAGTCAGAAAAAAAATCACATATATATCAACATGTTTATAACCCCCGGGGCTGTCGTTCTGGTCAAAAAATGAAAATTCTAAAAGTTCCTGTTTTTCTGCTTTAAACTCTAGGTACACATCCAAAATTTATTACTGAGTTGAAAGAAGTGGATTCTGGTGCATGGTTTTGAAACCGCAGTCAGAAAAAAAATCACAACCATATCAACATGTTTATAACCCCCGGGGCTGTCGTTTTGGTCAAAAAATGAAAATTCTAAAAGTTCCTGTTTTTCTGCTTTAAACTCTAGGTACACATCCAAAATGTATTACTGACTTGAAAGAAGTGGATTCTGGTGCATGGTTTTGAAACCGCAGTCAGAAAAAAAAATCACATATATATCAACATTTTTATAACTCCCGGGGCTGTCGTTTTGGTCAAAACATGAAAATTCTAAAAGTTCCTGTTTTTCTGCTTTAAACTCTAGGTACACATCCAAAATGTATTACTGAGTTGAAAGAAGTGGATTCTGGTGCATGGTTTTGAAACCGCAGTCAGAAAAAAAATCACATCCATATCAACATGTTTATAACCCCCGGGGCTGTCGTTTTGGTCAAAAAATTAAAATTCTAAAAGTTCCTGTTTTTCTGCTTTAAACTCTAGGTACACATCCAAAATGTATTACTGAGTTGAAAGAAGTGGATTCTGGTGCATGGTTTTGAAACCGCAGTCAGAAAAAAAATCACAACCATATCAACATGTTTATAACCCCCGGGGCTGTCGTTTTGGTCAAAAAATGAAAATTCTAAAATTTCCGTTTTTTCTGCTTTAAACTCTAGGTACACATCCAAAATGTATTACTGAGTTGAAAGAAGTGGATTCTGGTGCATGGTTTTGAAACCGCAGTCAGAAAAAAAATCACATCCATATCAACATTTTTATAACCCCCGGGGCTGTCGTTTTGGTCAAAAAATGAAAATTCTAAAAGTTCAGTTTTTTCTGCTTTAAACTCTAGGTACACATCCAAAATGTATTACTGACTTGAAAGAAGTGGATTCTGGTGCATGGTTTTGAAACCGCAGTCAGAAAAAAAAATCACATATATATCAACATTTTTATAACTCCCGGGGCTGTCGTTTTGGTCAAAAAATGAAAATTCTAAAAGTTCCTGTTTTTCTGCTTTAAACTCTAGGTACACATCCAAAATGTATTACTGAGTTGAAAGAAGTGGATTCTGGTGCATGGTTTTGAAACCGCAGTCAGAAAAAAAATCACATCCATATCAACATGTTTATAACCCCCGGGGCTGTCGTTTTGGTCAAAAAATGAAAATTCTAAAAGTTCAGTTTTTTCTGCTTTAAACTCTAGGTACACATCCAAAATGTATTACTGACTTGAAAGAAGTGGATTCTGGTGCATGGTTTTGAAACCGCAGTCAGAAAAGAAAATCACATATATATCAACATTTTTATAACTCCCGGGGCTGTCGTTTTGGTCAAAAAATGAAAATTCTAAAAGTTCCTGTTTTTCTGCTTTAAACTCTAGGTACACATCCAAAATGTATTACTGAGTTGAAAGAAGTGGATTCTGGTGCATGGTTTTGAAACCGCAGTCAGAAAAAAAATCACATCCATATCAACATGTTTATAACCCCCGGGGCTGTCGTTTTGGTCAAAAAATTAAAATTCTAAAAGTTCCTGTTTTTCTGCTTTAAACTCTAGGTACACATCCAAAATGTATTACTGAGTTGAAAGAAGTGGATTCTGGTGCATGGTTTTGAAACCGCAGTCAGAAAAAAAATCACAACCATATCAACATGTTTATAACCCCCGGGGCTGTCGTTTTGGTCAAAAAATGAAAATTCTAAAATTTCCGTTTTTTCTGCTTTAAACTCTAGGTACACATCCAAAATGTATTACTGAGTTGAAAGAAGTGGATTCTGGTGCATGGTTTTGAAACCGCAGTCAGAAAAAAAATCACATCCATATCAACATTTTTATAACCCCCGGGGCTGTCGTTTTGGTCAAAAAATGAAAATTCTAAAAGTTCAGTTTTTTCTGCTTTAAACTCTAGGTACACATCCAAAATGTATTACTGACTTGAAAGAAGTGGATTCTGGTGCATGGTTTTGAAACCGCAGTCAGAAAAAAAAATCACATATATATCAACATTTTTATAACTCCCGGGGCTGTCGTTTTGGTCAAAAAATGAAAATTCTAAAAGTTCCTGTTTTTCTGCTTTAAACTCTAGGTACACATCCAAAATGTATTACTGAGTTGAAAGAAGTGGATTCTGGTGCATGGTTTTGAAACCGCAGTCAGAAAAAAAATCACATCCATATCAACATGTTTATAACCCCCGGGGCTGTCGTTTTGGTCAAAAAATGAAAATTCTAAAAGTTCAGTTTTTTCTGCTTTAAACTCTAGGTACACATCCAAAATGTATTACTGACTTGAAAGAAGTGGATTCTGGTGCATGGTTTTGAAACCGCAGTCAGAAAAGAAAATCACATATATATCAACATTTTTATAACTCCCGGGGCTGTCGTTTTGGTCAAAAAATGAAAATTCTAAAAGTTCCTGTTTTTCTGCTTTAAACTCTAGGTACACATCCAAAATGTATTACTGAGTTGAAAGAAGTGGATTCTGGTGCATGGTTTTGAAACCGCAGTCAGAAAAAAAATCACATCCATATCAACATGTTTATAACCCCCGGGGCTGTTGTTTTGGTCAAAAGATGAAAATTCTAAAAGTTCCTGTTTTTCTGCTTTAAACTCTAGGTACACATCCAAAATGTATTACTGAGTTGAAAGAAGTGGATTCTGGTGCATGGTTTTGAAACCGCAGTCAGAAAAAAAATCACATCCATATCAACATGTTTATAACCCCCGGGGCTGTCGTTCTGGTCAAAAAATGAAAATTCTAAAAGTTCCTGTTTTTCTGCTTTAAACTCTAGGTACACATCCAAAATGTATTACTGACTTGAAAGAAGTGGATTCTGGTGCATGGTTTTGAAACCGCAGTCAGAAAAAAAATCACATATATATCAACATTTTTATAACTCCCGGGGCTGTCGTTTTGGTCAAAAAATGAAAATTCTAAAAGTTCCTGTTTTTCTGCTTTAAACTCTAGGTACACATCCAAAATGTATTACTGAGTTGAAAGAAGTGGATTCTGGTGCATGGTTTTGAAACCGCAGTCAGAAAAAAAATCACAACCATATCAACATGTTTATAACCCCCGGGGCTGTCGTTTTGGTCAAAAAATGAAAATTCTAAAAGTTCCGTTTTTTCTGCTTTAAACTCTAGGTACACATCCAAAATGTATTACTGAGTTGAAAGAAGTGGATTCTGGTGCATGGTTTTGAAACCGCAGTCAGAAAAAAAATCACATCCATATCAACATTTTTATAACCCCCGGGGCTGTCGTTTTGGTCAAAAAATGAAAATTCTAAAAGTTCAGTTTTTTCTGCTTTAAACTCTAGGTACACATCCAAAATGTATTACTGACTTGAAAGAAGTGGATTCTGGTGCATGGTTTTGAAACCGCAGTCAGAAAAAAAATCACATATATATCAACATTTTTATAACTCCCGGGGCTGTCGTTTTGGTCAAAAAATGAAAATTCTAAAAGTTCCTGTTTTTCTGCTTTAAACTCTAGGTACACATCCAAAATGTATTACTGAGTTGAAAGAAGTGGATTCTGGTGCATGGTTTTGAAACCGCAGTCAGAAAAAAAATCACAACCATATCAACATGTTTATAACCCCCGGGGCTGTCGTTCTGGTCAAAAAATGAAAATTCTAAAAGTTCCTGTTTTTCTGCTTTAAACTCTAGGTACACATCCAAAATGTATTACTGACTTGAAAGAAGTGGATTCTGGTGCATGGTTTTGAAACCGCAGTCAGAAAAAAAATCACATATATATCAACATTTTTATAACTCCCGGGGCTGTCGTTTTGGTCAAAAAATGAAAATTCTAAAAGTTCCTGTTTTTCTGCTTTAAACTCTAGGTACACATCCAAAATGTATTACTGAGTTGAAAGAAGTGGATTCTGGTGCATGGTTTTGAAACCGCAGTCAGAAAAAAAATCACAACCATATCAACATGTTTATAACCCCCGGGGCTGTCGTTTTGGTCAAAAAATGAAAATTCTAAAAGTTCCGTTTTTTCTGCTTTAAACTCTAGGTACACATCCAAAATGTATTACTGAGTTGAAAGAAGTGGATTCTGGTGCATGGTTTTGAAACCGCAGTCAGAAAAAAAATCACATCCATATCAACATTTTTATAACCCCCGGGGCTGTCGTTTTGGTCAAAAAATGAAAATTCTAAAAGTTCAGTTTTTTCTGCTTTAAACTCTAGGTACACATCCAAAATGTATTACTGACTTGAAAGAAGTGGATTCTGGTGCATGGTTTTGAAACCGCAGTCAGAAAAAAAATCACATATATATCAACATTTTTATAACTCCCGGGGCTGTCGTTTTGGTCAAAAAATGAAAATTCTAAAAGTTCCTGTTTTTCTGCTTTAAACTCTAGGTACACATCCAAAATGTATTACTGAGTTGAAAGAAGTGGATTCTGGTGCATGGTTTTGAAACCGCAGTCAGAAAAAAAATCACAACCATATCAACATGTTTATAACCCCCGGGGCTGTCGTTTTGGTCAAAAAATGAAAATTCTAAAAGTTCCGTTTTTTCTGCTTTAAACTCTAGGTACACATCCAAAATGTATTACTGAGTTGAAAGAAGTGGATTCTGGTGCATGGTTTTGAAACCGCAGTCAGAAAAAAAATCACATCCATATCAACATGTTTATAACCCCCGGGGCTGTCGTTTTGGTCAAAAAATGAAAATTCTAAAAGTTCAGTTTTTTCTGCTTTAAACTCTAGGTACACATCCAAAATGTATTACTGAGTTGAAAGAAGTGGATTCTGGTGCATGGTTTTGAAACCGCAGTCAGAAAAGAAAATCACATATATATCAACATTTTTATAACTCCCGGGGCTGTCGTTTTGGTCAAAAAATGAAAATTCTAAAAGTTCCTGTTTTTCTGCTTTAAACTCTAGGTACACATCCAAAATGTATTACTGAGTTGAAAGAAGTGGATTCTGGTGCATGGTTTTGAAACCGCAGTCAGAAAAAAAAATCACATATATATCAACATTTTTATAACTCCCGGGGCTGTCGTTTTGGTCAAAACATGAAAATTCTAAAAGTTCCTGTTTTTCTGCTTTAAACTCTAGGTACACATCCAAAATGTATTACTGAGTTGAAAGAAGTGGATTCTGGTGCATGGTTTTGAAACCGCAGTCAAAAAAAAAATCACATCCATATCAACATGTTTATAACCCCCGGGGCTGTCGTTCTGGTCAAAAAATGAAAATTCTAAAAGTTCCTGTTTTTCTGCTTTAAACTCTAGGTACACATCCAAAATGTATTACTGAGTTGAAAGAAGTGGATTCTGGTGCATGGTTTTGAAACCGCAGTCAGAAAAAAAATCACAACCATATCAACATTTTTATAACCCCCGGGGCTGTCGTTTTGGTCAAAAAATGAAAATTCTAAAAGTTCAGTTTTTTCTGCTTTAAACTCTAAGTACACATCCAAAATGTATTACTGAGTTGAAAGAAGTGGATTCTGGTGCATGGTTTTGAAACCGCAGTCAGAAAAAAAATCACATCCATATCAACATGTTTATAACCCCCGGGGCTGTCGTTCTGGTCAAAAAATGAAAATTCTAAAAGTTCCTGTTTTTCTGCTTTAAACTCTAGGTACACATCCAAAATGTATTACTGACTTGAAAGAAGTGCATTCTGGTGCATGGTTTTGAAACCGCAGTCGGAAAAAAATCACATCCATATCAACATGTTTATAACCCCCGGGGCTGTCGTTTTGGTCAAAAAATGAAAATTCTAAAAGTTCCTGTTTTTCTGCTTTAAACTCTAGGTACACATCCAAAATGTATTACTGAGTTGAAAGAAGTGGATTCTGGTGCATGGTTTTGAAACCGCAGTCAGAAAAAAAATCACATCCATATCAACATGTTTATAACCCCCGGGGCTGTCGTTCTGGTCAAAAAATGAAAATTCTAAAAGTTCCTGTTTTTCTGCTTTAAACTCTAGGTACACATCCAAAATGTATTACTGACTTGAAAGAAGTGCATTCTGGTGCATGGTTTTGAAACCGCAGTCGGAAAAAAATCACATCCATATCAACATGTTTATAACCCCCGGGGCTGTCGTTTTGGTCAAAAAATGAAAATTCTAAAAGTTCCTGTTTTTCTGCTTTAAACTCTAGGTACACATCCAAAATGTATTACTGAGTTGAAAGAAGTGGATTCTGGTGCATGGTTTTGAAACCGCAGTCAGAAAAAAAATCACATCCATATCAACATGTTTATAACCCCCGGGGCTGTCGTTCTGGTCAAAAAATGAAAATTCTAAAAGTTCCTGTTTTTCTGCTTTAAACTCTAGGTACACATCCAAAATGTATTACTGAGTTGAAAGAAGTGGATTCTGGTGCATGGTTTTGAAACCGCAGTCAGAAAAAAAATCACATCCATATCAACATGTTTATAACCCCCGGGGCTGTCGTTTTGGTCAAAAAATGAAAATTCTAAAAGTTCAGTTTTTTCTGCTTTAAACTCTAGGTACACATCCAAAATGTATTACTGAGTTGAAAGAAGTGGATTCTGGTGCATGGTTTTGAAACCGCAGTCAGAAAAAAAAATCACATATATATCAACATTTTTATAACTCCCGGGGATGTCGTTTTGGTCAAAAAATGAAAATTCTAAAAGTTCCTGTTTTTCTGCTTTAAACTCTAGGTACACATCCAAAATGTATTACTGAGTTGAAAGAAGTGGATTCTGGTGCATAGTTTTGAAACTGCAGTCAGAAAAAAAATCACATCCATATCAACATTTTTATAACCCCCGGGGCTGTCGTTTTGGTCAAAAAATGAAAATTCTAAAAGTTCAGTTTTTTCTGCTTTAAACTCTAGGTACACATCCAAAATGTATTACTGACTTGAAAGAAGTGGATTCTGGTGCATGGTTTTGAAACCGCAGTCAGAAAAAAAAATCACATATATATCAACATTTTTATAACTCCCGGGGCTGTCGTTTTGGTCAAAACATGAAAATTCTAAAAGTTCCTGTTTTTCTGCTTTAAACTCTAGGTACACATCCAAAATGTATTACTGAGTTGAAAGAAGTGGATTCTGGTGCATGGTTTTGAAACCGCAGTCAGAAAAAAAATCACATCCATATCAACATGTTTATAACCCCCGGGGCTGTCGTTTTGGTCAAAAAATTTAAATTCTAAAAGTTCCTGTTTTTCTGCTTTAAACTCTAGGTACACATCCAAAATGTATTACTGAGTTGAAAGAAGTGGATTCTGGTGCATGGTTTTGAAACCGCAGTCAGAAAAAAAATCACAACCATATCAACATGTTTATAACCCCCGGGGCTGTCGTTTTGGTCAAAAAATGAAAATTCTAAAAGTTCCGTTTTTTCTGCTTTAAACTCTAGGTACACATCCAAAATGTATTACTGAGTTGAAAGAAGTGGATTCTGGTGCATGGTTTTGAAACCGCAGTCAGAAAAAAAATCACATCCATATCAACATTTTTATAACCCCCGGGGCTGTCGTTTTGGTCAAAAAATGAAAATTCTAAAAGTTCAGTTTTTTCTGCTTTAAACTCTAGGTACACATCCAAAATGTATTACTGACTTGAAAGAAGTGGATTCTGGTGCATGGTTTTGAAACCGCAGTCAGAAAAAAAAAATCACATATATATCAACATTTTTATAACTCCCGGGGCTGTCGTTTTGGTCAAAACATGAAAATTCTAAAAGTTCCTGTTTTTCTGCTTTAAACTCTAGGTACACATCCAAAATGTATTACTGAGTTGAAAGAAGTGGATTCTGGTGCATGGTTTTGAAACCGCAGTCAGAAAAAAAATCACATCCATATCAACATGTTTATAACCCCCGGGGCTGTCGTTTTGGTCAAAAAATTTAAATTCTAAAAGTTCCTGTTTTTCTGCTTTAAACTCTAGGTACACATCCAAAATGTATTACTGAGTTGAAAGAAGTGGATTCTGGTGCATGGTTTTGAAACCGCAGTCAGAAAAAAAATCACAACCATATCAACATGTTTATAACCCCCGGGGCTGTCGTTTTGGTCAAAAAATGAAAATTCTAAAAGTTCCGTTTTTTCTGCTTTAAACTCTAAGTACACATCCAAAATGTATTACTGAGTTGAAAGAAGTGGATTCTGGTGCATGGTTTTGAAACCGCAGTCAGAAAAAAAATCACATCCATATCAACATTTTTATAACCCCCGGGGCTGTCGTTTTGGTCAAAAAATGAAAATTCTAAAAGTTCAGTTTTTTCTGCTTTAAACTCTAGGTACACATCCAAAATGTATTACTGACTTGAAAGAAGTGGATTCTGGTGCATGGTTTTGAAACCGCAGTCAGAAAAAAAAATCACATATATATCAACATTTTTATAACTCCCGGGGCTGTCGTTTTGGTCAAAAAATGAAAATTCTAAAAGTTCCTGTTTTTCTGCTTTAAACTCTAGGTACACATCCAAAATGTATTACTGAGTTGAAAGAAGTGGATTCTGGTGCATGGTTTTG
The DNA here is from genome assembly GCF_055691185.1 of Crinia signifera. Taxonomy (NCBI): domain Eukaryota; kingdom Metazoa; phylum Chordata; class Amphibia; order Anura; family Myobatrachidae; genus Crinia; species Crinia signifera. The sequence goes on from NC_139227.1 coordinate 21,807,619, forward strand.
AAACCGCAGTCAGAAAAAAAATCACATCCATATCAACATGTTTATAACCCCCGGGGCTGTCGTTTTGGTCAAAAAATGAAAATTCTAAAAGTTCAGTTTTTTCTGCTTTAAACTCTAGGTACACATCCAAAATGTATTACTGAGTTGAAAGAAGTGGATTCTGGTGCATGGTTTTGAAACCGCAGTCAGAAAAGAAAATCACATATATATCAACATTTTTATAACTCCCGGGGCTGTCGTTTTGGTCAAAAAATGAAAATTCTAAAAGTTCCTGTTTTTCTGCTTTAAACTCTAGGTACACATCCAAAATGTATTACTGAGTTGAAAGAAGTGGATTCTGGTGCATGGTTTTGAAACCGCAGTCAGAAAAAAAATCACATCCATATCAACATGTTTATAACCCCCGGGGCTGTTGTTTTGGTCAAAAGATGAAAATTCTAAAAGTTCCTGTTTTTCTGCTTTAAACTCTAGGTACACATCCAAAATGTATTACTGAGTTGAAAGAAGTGGATTCTGGTGCATGGTTTTGAAACCGCAGTCAGAAAAAAAAATCACATCCATATCAACATGTTTATAACCCCCGGGGCTGTCGTTCTGGTCAAAAAATGAAAATTCTAAAAGTTCCTGTTTTTCTGCTTTAAACTCTAGGTACACATCCAAAATGTATTACTGACTTGAAAGAAGTGCATTCTGGTGCATGGTTTTGAAACCGCAGTCAGAAAAAAAATCACAACCATATCAACATGTTTATAACACCCGGAGCTGTCGTTTTGGTCAAAAAATGAAAATTCTAAAAGTTGCTGTTTTTCTGCTTTAAACTCTAGGTACACATCCAAAATGTATAACTGAGTTGAAAGAAGTGGATTCTGGTGCATGGTTTTGAAACCGCAGTCAGAAAAAAAATCACATCCATATCAACATTTTTATAACCCCCGGGGCTGTCGTTTTGGTCAAAAAATGAAAATTCTAAAAGTTCAGTTTTTTCTGCTTTAAACTCTAGGTACACATCCAAAATGTATTACTGACTTGAAAGAAGTGGATTCTGGTGCATGGTTTTGAAACCGCAGTCAGAAAAAAAATCACATATATATCAACATTTTTATAACTCCCGGGGCTGTCGTTTTGGTCAAAAAATGAAAATTCTAAAAGTTCCTGTTTTTCTGCTTTAAACTCTAGGTACACATCCAAAATGTATTACTGAGTTGAAAGAAGTGGATTCTGGTGCATGGTTTTGAAACTGCAGTCAGAAAAAAAATCACATCCATATCAACATTTTTATAACCCCCGGGGCTTTCGTTTTGGTCAAAAAATGAAAATTCTAAAAGTTCAGTTTTTTCTGCTTTAAACTCTAGGTACACATCCAAAATGTATTACTGACTTGAAAGAAGTGGATTCTGGTGCATGGTTTTGAAACCGCAGTCAGAAAAAAAAATCACATATATATCAACATGTTTATAACCCCCGGGGCTGTCGTTCTGGTCAAAAAATGAAAATTCTAAAAGTTCCTGTTTTTCTGCTTTAAACTCTAGGTACACATCCAAAATGTATTACTGACTTGAAAGAAGTGCATTCTGGTGCATGGTTTTGAAACCGCAGTCAGAAAAAAAATCACAACCATATCAACATGTTTATAACCCCCGGGGCTGTCGTTTTGGTCAAAAAATGAAAATTCTAAAAGTTCCTGTTTCTCTGCTTTAAACTCTAGGTACACATCCAAAATGTATAACTGAGTTGAAAGAAGTGGATTCTGGTGCATGGTTTTGAAACCGCAGTCAGAAAAAAAATCACATCCATATCAACATTTTTATAACCCCCGGGGCTGTCGTTTTGGTCAAAAAATGAAAATTCTAAAAGTTCAGTTTTTTCTGCTTTAAACTCTAGGTACACATCCAAAATGTATTACTGACTTGAAAGAAGTGGATTCTGGTGCATGGTTTTGAAACCGCAGTCAGAAAAAAAATCACATATATATCAACATTTTTATAACTCCCGGGGCTGTCGTTTTGGTCAAAAAAATGAAAATTCTAAAAGTTCCTGTTTTTCTGCTTTAAACTCTAGGTACACATCCAAAATGTATTACTGAGTTGAAAGAAGTGGATTCTGGTGCATGGTTTTGAAACCGCAGTCAGAAAAAAAATCACAACCATATCAACATGTTTATAACCCCCGGGGCTGTCGTTTTGGTCAAAAAATGAAAATTCTAAAAGTTCAGTTTTTTCTGCTTTAAACTCTAGGTACACATCCAAAATGTATTACTGAGTTGAAAGAAGTGGATTCTGGTGCATGGTTTTGAAACCGCAGTCAGAAAAGAAAATCACATCCATATCAACATGTTTATAACCCCCGGGGCTGTTGTTTTGGTCAAAAGATGAAAATTCTAAAAGTTCCTGTTTTTCTGCTTTAAACTCTAGGTACACATCCAAAATGTATTACTGAGTTGAAAGAAGTGGATTCTGGTGCATGGTTTTGAAACCGCAGTCAGAAAAAAAATCACATCCATATCAACATGTTTATAACCCCCGGGGCTGTCGTTCTGGTCAAAAAATGAAAATTCTAAAAGTTCCTGTTTTTCTGCTTTAAACTCTAGGTACACATCCAAAATGTATTACTGACTTGAAAGAAGTGCATTCTGGTGCATGGTTTTGAAACCGCAGTCAGAAAAAAAATCACAACCATATCAACATGTTTATAACCCCCGGAGCTGTCGTTTTGGTCAAAAAATGAAAATTCTAAAAGTTCCTGTTTTTCTGCTTTAAACTCTAGGTACACATCCAAAATGTATAACTGAGTTGAAAGAAGTGGATTCTGGTGCATGGTTTTGAAACCGCAGTCAGAAAAAAAATCACATCCATATCAACATTTTTATAACCCCCGGGGCTGTCGTTTTGGTCAAAAAATGAAAATTCTAAAAGTTCCTGTTTTTCTGCTTTAAACTCTAGGTACACATCCAAAATGTATTACTGAGTTGAAAGAAGTGGATTCTGGTGCATGGTTTTGAAACCGCAGTCAGAAAAAAAATCACATATATATCAACATGTTTATAACCCCCGGGGCTGTCGTTCTGGTCAAAAAATGAAAATTCTAAAAGTTCCTGTTTTTCTGCTTTAAACTCTAGGTACACATCCAAAATTTATTACTGAGTTGAAAGAAGTGGATTCTGGTGCATGGTTTTGAAACCGCAGTCAGAAAAAAAATCACAACCATATCAACATGTTTATAACCCCCGGGGCTGTCGTTTTGGTCAAAAAATGAAAATTCTAAAAGTTCCTGTTTTTCTGCTTTAAACTCTAGGTACACATCCAAAATGTATTACTGACTTGAAAGAAGTGGATTCTGGTGCATGGTTTTGAAACCGCAGTCAGAAAAAAAAATCACATATATATCAACATTTTTATAACTCCCGGGGCTGTCGTTTTGGTCAAAACATGAAAATTCTAAAAGTTCCTGTTTTTCTGCTTTAAACTCTAGGTACACATCCAAAATGTATTACTGAGTTGAAAGAAGTGGATTCTGGTGCATGGTTTTGAAACCGCAGTCAGAAAAAAAATCACATCCATATCAACATGTTTATAACCCCCGGGGCTGTCGTTTTGGTCAAAAAATTAAAATTCTAAAAGTTCCTGTTTTTCTGCTTTAAACTCTAGGTACACATCCAAAATGTATTACTGAGTTGAAAGAAGTGGATTCTGGTGCATGGTTTTGAAACCGCAGTCAGAAAAAAAATCACAACCATATCAACATGTTTATAACCCCCGGGGCTGTCGTTTTGGTCAAAAAATGAAAATTCTAAAATTTCCGTTTTTTCTGCTTTAAACTCTAGGTACACATCCAAAATGTATTACTGAGTTGAAAGAAGTGGATTCTGGTGCATGGTTTTGAAACCGCAGTCAGAAAAAAAATCACATCCATATCAACATTTTTATAACCCCCGGGGCTGTCGTTTTGGTCAAAAAATGAAAATTCTAAAAGTTCAGTTTTTTCTGCTTTAAACTCTAGGTACACATCCAAAATGTATTACTGACTTGAAAGAAGTGGATTCTGGTGCATGGTTTTGAAACCGCAGTCAGAAAAGAAAATCACATATATATCAACATTTTTATAACTCCCGGGGCTGTCGTTTTGGTCAAAAAATGAAAATTCTAAAAGTTCCTGTTTTTCTGCTTTAAACTCTAGGTACACATCCAAAATGTATTACTGAGTTGAAAGAAGTGGATTCTGGTGCATGGTTTTGAAACTGCAGTCAGAAAAAAAATCACATCCATATCAACATTTTTATAACCCCCGGGGCTGTCGTTTTGGTCAAAAAATGAAAATTCTAAAAGTTCAGTTTTTTCTGCTTTAAACTCTAGGTACACATCCAAAATGTATTACTGACTTGAAAGAAGTGGATTCTGGTGCATGGTTTTGAAACCGCAGTCAGAAAAAAAAATCACATATATATCAACATGTTTATAACCCCCGGGGCTGTCGTTCTGGTCAAAAAATGAAAATTCTAAAAGTTCCTGTTTTTCTGCTTTAAACTCTAGGTACACATCCAAAATGTATTACTGACTTGAAAGAAGTGCATTCTGGTGCATGGTTTTGAAACCGCAGTCAGAAAAAAAATCACAACCATATCAACATGTTTATAACCCCCGGGGCTGTCGTTTTGGTCAAAAAATGAAAATTCTAAAAGTTCCTGTTTTTCTGCTTTAAACTCTAGGTACACATCCAAAATGTATAACTGAGTTGAAAGAAGTGGATTCTGGTGCATGGTTTTGAAACCGCAGTCAGAAAAAAAATCACATCCATATCAACATTTTTATAACCCCCGGGGCTGTCGTTTTGGTCAAAAAATGAAAATTCTAAAAGTTCAGTTTTTTCTGCTTTAAACTCTAGGTACACATCCAAAATGTATTACTGACTTGAAAGAAGTGGATTCTGGTGCATGGTTTTGAAACCGCAGTCAGAAAAAAAATCACATATATATCAACATTTTTATAACTCCCGGGGCTGTCGTTTTGGTCAAAAAAATGAAAATTCTAAAAGTTCCTGTTTTTCTGCTTTAAACTCTAGGTACACATCCAAAATGTATTACTGAGTTGAAAGAAGTGGATTCTGGTGCATGGTTTTGAAACCGCAGTCAGAAAAAAAATCACAACCATATCAACATGTTTATAACCCCCGGGGCTGTCGTTTTGGTCAAAAAATGAAAATTCTAAAAGTTCAGTTTTTTCTGCTTTAAACTCTAGGTACACATCCAAAATGTATTACTGAGTTGAAAGAAGTGGATTCTGGTGCATGGTTTTGAAACCGCAGTCAGAAAAGAAAATCACATCCATATCAACATGTTTATAACCCCCGGGGCTGTTGTTTTGGTCAAAAGATGAAAATTCTAAAAGTTCCTGTTTTTCTGCTTTAAACTCTAGGTACACATCCAAAATGTATTACTGAGTTGAAAGAAGTGGATTCTGGTGCATGGTTTTGAAACCGCAGTCAGAAAAAAAATCACATCCATATCAACATGTTTATAACCCCCGGGGCTGTCGTTCTGGTCAAAAAATGAAAATTCTAAAAGTTCCTGTTTTTCTGCTTTAAACTCTAGGTACACATCCAAAATGTATTACTGACTTGAAAGAAGTGCATTCTGGTGCATGGTTTTGAAACCGCAGTCAGAAAAAAAATCACAACCATATCAACATGTTTATAACCCCCGGAGCTGTCGTTTTGGTCAAAAAATGAAAATTCTAAAAGTTCCTGTTTTTCTGCTTTAAACTCTAGGTACACATCCAAAATGTATAACTGAGTTGAAAGAAGTGGATTCTGGTGCATGGTTTTGAAACCGCAGTCAGAAAAAAAATCACATCCATATCAACATTTTTATAACCCCCGGGGCTGTCGTTTTGGTCAAAAAATGAAAATTCTAAAAGTTCCTGTTTTTCTGCTTTAAACTCTAGGTACACATCCAAAATGTATTACTGAGTTGAAAGAAGTGGATTCTGGTGCATGGTTTTGAAACCGCAGTCAGAAAAAAAATCACATATATATCAACATGTTTATAACCCCCGGGGCTGTCGTTCTGGTCAAAAAATGAAAATTCTAAAAGTTCCTGTTTTTCTGCTTTAAACTCTAGGTACACATCCAAAATTTATTACTGAGTTGAAAGAAGTGGATTCTGGTGCATGGTTTTGAAACCGCAGTCAGAAAAAAAATCACAACCATATCAACATGTTTATAACCCCCGGGGCTGTCGTTTTGGTCAAAAAATGAAAATTCTAAAAGTTCCTGTTTTTCTGCTTTAAACTCTAGGTACACATCCAAAATGTATTACTGACTTGAAAGAAGTGGATTCTGGTGCATGGTTTTGAAACCGCAGTCAGAAAAAAAAATCACATATATATCAACATTTTTATAACTCCCGGGGCTGTCGTTTTGGTCAAAACATGAAAATTCTAAAAGTTCCTGTTTTTCTGCTTTAAACTCTAGGTACACATCCAAAATGTATTACTGAGTTGAAAGAAGTGGATTCTGGTGCATGGTTTTGAAACCGCAGTCAGAAAAAAAATCACATCCATATCAACATGTTTATAACCCCCGGGGCTGTCGTTTTGGTCAAAAAATTAAAATTCTAAAAGTTCCTGTTTTTCTGCTTTAAACTCTAGGTACACATCCAAAATGTATTACTGAGTTGAAAGAAGTGGATTCTGGTGCATGGTTTTGAAACCGCAGTCAGAAAAAAAATCACAACCATATCAACATGTTTATAACCCCCGGGGCTGTCGTTTTGGTCAAAAAATGAAAATTCTAAAATTTCCGTTTTTTCTGCTTTAAACTCTAGGTACACATCCAAAATGTATTACTGAGTTGAAAGAAGTGGATTCTGGTGCATGGTTTTGAAACCGCAGTCAGAAAAAAAATCACATCCATATCAACATTTTTATAACCCCCGGGGCTGTCGTTTTGGTCAAAAAATGAAAATTCTAAAAGTTCAGTTTTTTCTGCTTTAAACTCTAGGTACACATCCAAAATGTATTACTGACTTGAAAGAAGTGGATTCTGGTGCATGGTTTTGAAACCGCAGTCAGAAAAGAAAATCACATATATATCAACATTTTTATAACTCCCGGGGCTGTCGTTTTGGTCAAAAAATGAAAATTCTAAAAGTTCCTGTTTTTCTGCTTTAAACTCTAGGTACACATCCAAAATGTATTACTGAGTTGAAAGAAGTGGATTCTGGTGCATGGTTTTGAAACCGCAGTCAGAAAAAAAATCACATCCATATCAACATGTTTATAACCCCCGGGGCTGTCGTTTTGGTCAAAAAATTAAAATTCTAAAAGTTCCTGTTTTTCTGCTTTAAACTCTAGGTACACATCCAAAATGTATTACTGAGTTGAAAGAAGTGGATTCTGGTGCATGGTTTTGAAACCGCAGTCAGAAAAAAAATCACAACCATATCAACATGTTTATAACCCCCGGGGCTGTCGTTTTGGTCAAAAAATGAAAATTCTAAAATTTCCGTTTTTTCTGCTTTAAACTCTAGGTACACATCCAAAATGTATTACTGAGTTGAAAGAAGTGGATTCTGGTGAATGGTTTTGAAACCGCAGTCAGAAAAAAAATCACATCCATATCAACATTTTTATAACCCCCGGGGCTGTCGTTTTGGTCAAAAAATGAAAATTCTAAAAGTTCAGTTTTTTCTGCTTTAAACTCTAGGTACACATCCAAAATGTATTACTGACTTGAAAGAAGTGGATTCTGGTGCATGGTTTTGAAACCGCAGTCAGAAAAAAAATCACATATATATCAACATTTTTATAACTCCCGGGGCTGTCGTTTTGGTCAAAAAATGAAAATTCTAAAAGTTCCTGTTTTTCTGCTTTAAACTCTAGGTACACATCCAAAATGTATTACTGAGTTGAAAGAAGTGGATTCTGGTGCATGGTTTTGAAACCGCAGTCAGAAAAAAAATCACATCCATATCAACATGTTTATAACCCCCGGGGCTGTCGTTTTGGTCAAAAAATGAAAATTCTAAAAGTTCAGTTTTTTCTGCTTTAAACTCTAGGTACACATCCAAAATGTATTACTGACTTGAAAGAAGTGGATTCTGGTGCATGGTTTTGAAACCGCAGTCAGAAAAGAAAATCACATATATATCAACATTTTTATAACTCCCGGGGCTGTCGTTTTGGTCAAAAAATGAAAATTCTAAAAGTTCCTGTTTTTCTGCTTTAAACTCTAGGTACACATCCAAAATGTATTACTGAGTTGAAAGAAGTGGATTCTGGTGCATGGTTTTGAAACCGCAGTCAGAAAAAAAATCACATCCATATCAACATGTTTATAACCCCCGGGGCTGTCGTTTTGGTCAAAAAATTAAAATTCTAAAAGTTCCTGTTTTTCTGCTTTAAACTCTAGGTACACATCCAAAATGTATTACTGAGTTGAAAGAAGTGGATTCTGGTGCATGGTTTTGAAACCGCAGTCAGAAAAAAAATCACAACCATATCAACATGTTTATAACCCCCGGGGCTGTCGTTTTGGTCAAAAAATGAAAATTCTAAAATTTCCGTTTTTTCTGCTTTAAACTCTAGGTACACATCCAAAATGTATTACTGAGTTGAAAGAAGTGGATTCTGGTGAATGGTTTTGAAACCGCAGTCAGAAAAAAAATCACATCCATATCAACATTTTTATAACCCCCGGGGCTGTCGTTTTGGTCAAAAAATGAAAATTCTAAAAGTTCAGTTTTTTCTGCTTTAAACTCTAGGTACACATCCAAAATGTATTACTGACTTGAAAGAAGTGGATTCTGGTGCATGGTTTTGAAACCGCAGTCAGAAAAGAAAATCACATATATATCAACATTTTTATAACTCCCGGGGCTGTCGTTTTGGTCAAAAAATGAAAATTCTAAAAGTTCCTGTTTTTCTGCTTTAAACTCTAGGTACACATCCAAAATGTATTACTGAGTTGAAAGAAGTGGATTCTGGTGCATGGTTTTGAAACCGCAGTCAGAAAAAAAATCACATCCATATCAACATGTTTATAACCCCCGGGGCTGTCGTTTTGGTCAAAAAATTAAAATTCTAAAAGTTCCTGTTTTTCTGCTTTAAACTCTAGGTACACATCCAAAATGTATTACTGAGTTGAAAGAAGTGGATTCTGGTGCATGGTTTTGAAACCGCAGTCAGAAAAAAAATCACAACCATATCAACATGTTTATAACCCCCGGGGCTGTCGTTTTGGTCAAAAAATGAAAATTCTAAAATTTCCGTTTTTTCTGCTTTAAACTCTAGGTACACATCCAAAATGTATTACTGAGTTGAAAGAAGTGGATTCTGGTGAATGGTTTTGAAACCGCAGTCAGAAAAAAAATCACATCCATATCAACATTTTTATAACCCCCGGGGCTGTCGTTTTGGTCAAAAAATGAAAATTCTAAAAGTTCAGTTTTTTCTGCTTTAAACTCTAGATACACATCCAAAATGTATTACTGACTTGAAAGAAGTGGATTCTGGTGCATGGTTTTGAAACCGCAGTCAGAAAAAAAATCACATATATATCAACATTTTTATAACTCCCGGGGCTGTCGTTTTGGTCAAAAAATGAAAATTCTAAAAGTTCCTGTTTTTCTGCTTTAAACTCTAGGTACACATCCAAAATGTATTACTGAGTTGAAAGAAGTGGATTCTGGTGCATGGTTTTGAAACCGCAGTCAGAAAAAAAATCACATCCATATCAACATGTTTATAACCCCCGGGGCTGTCGTTTTGGTCAAAAAATGAAAATTCTAAAAGTTCAGTTTTTTCTGCTTTAAACTCTAGGTACACATCCAAAATGTATTACTGACTTGAAAGAAGTGGATTCTGGTGCATGGTTTTGAAACCGCAGTCAGAAAAGAAAATCACATATATATCAACATTTTTATAACTCCCGGGGCTGTCGTTTTGGTCAAAAAATGAAAATTCTAAAAGTTCCTGTTTTTCTGCTTTAAACTCTAGGTACACATCCAAAATGTATTACTGAGTTGAAAGAAGTGGATTCTGGTGCATGGTTTTGAAACCGCAGTCAGAAAAAAAATCACATCCATATCAACATGTTTATAACCCCCGGGGCTGTTGTTTTGGTCAAAAGATGAAAATTCTAAAAGTTCCTGTTTTTCTGCTTTAAACTCTAGGTACACATCCAAAATGTATTACTGAGTTGAAAGAAGTGGATTCTGGTGCATGGTTTTGAAACCGCAGTCAGAAAAAAAATCACATCCATATCAACATGTTTATAACCCCCGGGGCTGTCGTTTTGGTCAAAAAATGAAAATTCTAAAAGTTCCTGTTTTTCTGCTTTAAACTCTAGGTACACATCCAAAATGTATAACTGAGTTGAAAGAAGTGGATTCTGGTGCATGGTTTTGAAACCGCAGTCAGAAAAAAAATCACATCCATATCAACATTTTTATATCCCCGGGGCTGTCGTTTTGGTCAAAAAATGAAAATTCTAAAAGTTCAGTTTTTTCTGCTTTAAACTCTAGGTACACATCCAAAATGTATTACTGACTTGAAAGAAGTGGATTCTGGTGCATGGTTTTGAAACCGCAGTCAGAAAAAAAATCACATATATATCAACATTTTTATAACTCCCGGGGCTGTCGTTTTGGTCAAAAAATGAAAATTCTAAAAGTTCCTGTTTTTCTGCTTTAAACTCTAGGTACACATCCAAAATGTATTACTGAGTTGAAAGAAGTGGATTCTGGTGCATGGTTTTGAAACCGCAGTCAGAAAAAAAATTACAACCATATCAACATGTTTATAACCCCCGGGGCTGTCGTTTTGGTCAAAAAATGAAAATTCTAAAAGTTCCGTTTTTTCTGCTTTAAACTCTAGGTACACATCCAAAATGTATTACTGAGTTGAAAGAAGTGGATTCTGGTGCATGGTTTTGAAACCGCAGTCAGAAAAAAAATCACATCCATATCAACATTTTTATAACCCCCGGGGCTGTCGTTTTGGTCAAAAAATGAAAATTCTAAAAGTTCAGTTTTTTCTGCTTTAAACTCTAGGTACACATCCAAAATGTATTACTGACTTGAAAGAAGTGGATTCTGGTGCATGGTTTTGAAACCGCAGTCAGAAAAAAAATCACATATATATCAACATTTTTATAACTCCCGGGGCTGTCGTTTTGGTCAAAAAATGAAAATTCTAAAAGTTCCTGTTTTTCTGCTTTAAACTCTAGGTACACATCCAAAATGTATTACTGAGTTGAAAGAAGTGGATTCTGGTGCATGGTTTTGAAACCGCAGTCAGAAAAAAAATCACAACCATATCAACATGTTTATAACCCCCGGGGCTGTCGTTTTGGTCAAAAAATGAAAATTCTAAAAGTTCCGTTTTTTCTGCTTTAAACTCTAGGTACACATCCAAAATGTATTACTGAGTTGAAAGAAGTGGATTCTGGTGCATGGTTTTGAAACCGCAGTCAGAAAAAAAATCACATCCATATCAACATGTTTATAAACCCCGGGGCTGTCGTTTTGGTCAAAAAATTAAAATTCTAAAAGTTCCTGTTTTTCTGCTTTAAACTCTAGGTACACATCCAAAATGTATTACTGAGTTGAAAGAAGTGGATTCTGGTGCATGGTTTTGAAACCGCAGTCAGAAAAAAAATCACAACCATATCAACATGTTTATAACCCCCGGGGCTGTCGTTTTGGTCAAAAAATGAAAATTCTAAAATTTCCGTTTTTTCTGCTTTAAACTCTAGGTACACATCCAAAATGTATTACTGAGTTGAAAGAAGTGGATTCTGGTGCATGGTTTTGAAACCGCAGTCAGAAAAAAAATCACATCCATATCAACATTTTTATAACCCCCGGGGCTGTCGTTTTGGTCAAAAAATGAAAATTCTAAAAGTTCAGTTTTTTCTGCTTTAAACTCTAGGTACACATCCAAAATGTATTACTGACTTGAAAGAAGTGGATTCTGGTGCATGGTTTTGAAACCGCAGTCAGAAAAGAAAATCACATATATATCAACATTTTTATAACTCCCGGGGCTGTCGTTTTGGTCAAAAAATGAAAATTCTAAAAGTTCCTGTTTTTCTGCTTTAAACTCTAGGTACACATCCAAAATGTATTACTGAGTTGAAAGAAGTGGATTCTGGTGCATGGTTTTGAAACCGCAGTCAGAAAAAAAATCACATCCATATCAACATGTTTATAACCCCCGGGGCTGTCGTTTTGGTCAAAAAATTAAAATTCTAAAAGTTCCTGTTTTTCTGCTTTAAACTCTAGGTACACATCCAAAATGTATTACTGAGTTGAAAGAAGTGGATTCTGGTGCATGGTTTTGAAACCGCAGTCAGAAAAAAAATCACAACCATATCAACATGTTTATAACCCCCGGGGCTGTCGTTTTGGTCAAAAAATGAAAATTCTAAAATTTCCGTTTTTTCTGCTTTAAACTCTAGGTACACATCCAAAATGTATTACTGAGTTGAAAGAAGTGGATTCTGGTGAATGGTTTTGAAACCGCAGTCAGAAAAAAAATCACATCCATATCAACATTTTTATAACCCCCGGGGCTGTCGTTTTGGTCAAAAAATGAAAATTCTAAAAGTTCAGTTTTTTCTGCTTTAAACTCTAGGTACACATCCAAAATGTATTACTGACTTGAAAGAAGTGGATTCTGGTGCATGGTTTTGAAACCGCAGTCAGAAAAAAAATCACATATATATCAACATTTTTATAACTCCCGGGGCTGTCGTTTTGGTCAAAAAATGAAAATTCTAAAAGTTCCTGTTTTTCTGCTTTAAACTCTAGGTACACATCCAAAATGTATTACTGAGTTGAAAGAAGTGGATTCTGGTGCATGGTTTTGAAACCGCAGTCAGAAAAAAAATCACATCCATATCAACATGTTTATAACCCCCGGGGCTGTCGTTTTGGTCAAAAAATGAAAATTCTAAAAGTTCAGTTTTTTCTGCTTTAAACTCTAGGTACACATCCAAAATGTATTACTGACTTGAAAGAAGTGGATTCTGGTGCATGGTTTTGAAACCGCAGTCAGAAAAGAAAATCACATATATATCAACATTTTTATAACTCCCGGGGCTGTCGTTTTGGTCAAAAAATGAAAATTCTAAAAGTTCCTGTTTTTCTGCTTTAAACTCTAGGTACACATCCAAAATGTATTACTGAGTTGAAAGAAGTGGATTCTGGTGCATGGTTTTGAAACCGCAGTCAGAAAAAAAATCACATCCATATCAACATGTTTATAACCCCCGGGGCTGTTGTTTTGGTCAAAAGATGAAAATTCTAAAAGTTCCTGTTTTTCTGCTTTAAACTCTAGGTACACATCCAAAATGTATTACTGAGTTGAAAGAAGTGGATTCTGGTGCATGGTTTTGAAACCGCAGTCAGAAAAAAAATCACATCCATATCAACATGTTTATAACCCCCGGGGCTGTCGTTCTGGTCAAAAAATGAAAATTCTAAAAGTTCCTGTTTTTCTGCTTTAAACTCTAGGTACACATCCAAAATGTATTACTGACTTGAAAGAAGTGCATTCTGGTGCATGGTTTTGAAACCGCAGTCAGAAAAAAAATCACAACCATATCAACATGTTTATAACCCCCGGAGCTGTCGTTTTGGTCAAAAAATGAAAATTCTAAAAGTTCAGTTTTTTCTGCTTTAAACTCTAGGTACACATCCAAAATGTATTACTGACTTGAAAGAAGTGGATTCTGGTGCATGGTTTTGAAACCGCAGTCAGAAAAAAAATCACATATATATCAACATTTTTATAACTCCCGGGGCTGTCGTTTTGGTCAAAAAATGAAAATTCTAAAAGTTCCTGTTTTTCTGCTTTAAACTCTAGGTACACATCCAAAATGTATTACTGACTTGAAAGAAGTGGATTCTGGTGCATGGTTTTGAAACCGCAGTCAGAAAAGAAAATCACATATATATCAACATTTTTATAACTCCCGGGGCTGTCGTTTTGGTCAAAAAATGAAAATTCTAAAAGTTCCTGTTTTTCTGCTTTAAACTCTAGGTACACATCCAAAATGTATTACTGAGTTGAAAGAAGTGGATTCTGGTGCATGGTTTTGAAACCGCAGTCAGAAAAAAAATCACATCCATATCAACATGTTTATAACCCCCGGGGCTGTCGTTTTGGTCAAAAAATTAAAATTCTAAAAGTTCCTGTTTTTCTGCTTTAAACTCTAGGTACACATCCAAAATGTATTACTGAGTTGAAAGAAGTGGATTCTGGTGCATGGTTTTGAAACCGCAGTCAGAAAAAAAATCACAACCATATCAACATGTTTATAACCCCCGGGGCTGTCGTTTTGGTCAAAAAATGAAAATTCTAAAATTTCCGTTTTTTCTGCTTTAAACTCTAGGTACACATCCAAAATGTATTACTGAGTTGAAAGAAGTGGATTCTGGTGAATGGTTTTGAAACCGCAGTCAGAAAAAAAATCACATCCATATCAACATTTTTATAACCCCCGGGGCTGTCGTTTTGGTCAAAAAATGAAAATTCTAAAAGTTCAGTTTTTTCTGCTTTAAACTCTAGGTACACATCCAAAATGTATTACTGACTTGAAAGAAGTGGATTCTGGTGCATGGTTTTGAAACCGCAGTCAGAAAAAAAATCACATATATATCAACATTTTTATAACTCCCGGGGCTGTCGTTTTGGTCAAAAAATGAAAATTCTAAAAGTTCCTGTTTTTCTGCTTTAAACTCTAGGTACACATCCAAAATGTATTACTGAGTTGAAAGAAGTGGATTCTGGTGCATGGTTTTGAAACCGCAGTCAGAAAAAAAATCACATCCATATCAACATGTTTATAACCCCCGGGGCTGTCGTTTTGGTCAAAAAATGAAAATTCTAAAAGTTCAGTTTTTTCTGCTTTAAACTCTAGGTACACATCCAAAATGTATTACTGACTTGAAAGAAGTGGATTCTGGTGCATGGTTTTGAAACCGCAGTCAGAAAAGAAAATCACATATATATCAACATTTTTATAACTCCCGGGGCTGTCGTTTTGGTCAAAAAATGAAAATTCTAAAAGTTCCTGTTTTTCTGCTTTAAACTCTAGGTACACATCCAAAATGTATTACTGAGTTGAAAGAAGTGGATTCTGGTGCATGGTTTTGAAACCGCAGTCAGAAAAAAAATCACATCCATATCAACATGTTTATAACCCCCGGGGCTGTTGTTTTGGTCAAAAGATGAAAATTCTAAAAGTTCCTGTTTTTCTGCTTTAAACTCTAGGTACACATCCAAAATGTATTACTGAGTTGAAAGAAGTGGATTCTGGTGCATGGTTTTGAAACCGCAGTCAGAAAAAAAATCACATCCATATCAACATGTTTATAACCCCCGGGGCTGTCGTTCTGGTCAAAAAATGAAAATTCTAAAAGTTCCTGTTTTTCTGCTTTAAACTCTAGGTACACATCCAAAATGTATTACTGACTTGAAAGAAGTGCATTCTGGTGCATGGTTTTGAAACCGCAGTCAGAAAAAAAATCACAACCATATCAACATGTTTATAACCCCCGGAGCTGTCGTTTTGGTCAAAAAATGAAAATTCTAAAAGTTCCTGTTTTTCTGCTTTAAACTCTAGGTACACATCCAAAATGTATAACTGAGTTGAAAGAAGTGGATTCTGGTGCATGGTTTTGAAACCGCAGTCAGAAAAAAAATCACATCCATATCAACATTTTTATAACCCCCGGGGCTGTCGTTTTGGTCAAAAAATGAAAATTCTAAAAGTTCAGTTTTTTCTGCTTTAAACTCTAGGTACACATCCAAAATGTATTACTGACTTGAAAGAAGTGGATTCTGGTGCATGGTTTTGAAACCGCAGTCAGAAAAAAAAATCACATATATATCAACATGTTTATAACCCCCGGGGCTGTCGTTCTGGTCAAAAAATGAAAATTCTAAAAGTTCCTGTTGTTCTGCTTTAAACTCTAGGTACACATCCAAAATGTATTACTGACTTGAAAGAAGTGCATTCTGGTGCATGGTTTTGAAACCGCAGTCAGAAAAAAAATCACAACCATATCAACATGTTTATAACCCCCGGGGCTGTCGTTTTGGTCAAAAAATGAAAATTCTAAAAGTTCCTGTTTTTCTGCTTTAAACTCTAGGTACACATCCAAAATGTATAACTGAGTTGAAAGAAGTGGATTCTGGTGCATGGTTTTGAAACCGCAGTCAGAAAAAAAATCACATCCATATCAACATTTTTATAACCCCCGGGGCTGTCGTTTTGGTCAAAAAATGAAAATTCTAAAAGTTCAGTTTTTTCTGCTTTAAACTCTAGGTACACATCCAAAATGTATTACTGACTTGAAAGAAGTGGATTCTGGTGCATGGTTTTGAAACCGCAGTCAGAAAAAAAATCACATATATATCAACATTTTTATAACTCCCGGGGCTGTCGTTTTGGTCAAAAAATGAAAATTCTAAAAGTTCCTGTTTTTCTGCTTTAAACTCTAGGTACACATCCAAAATGTATTACTGAGTTGAAAGAAGTGGATTCTGGTGCATGGTTTTGAAACCGCAGTCAGAAAAAAAATTACAACCATATCAACATGTTTATAACCCCCGGGGCTGTCGTTTTGGTCAAAAAATGAAAATTCTAAAAGTTCCGTTTTTTCTGCTTTAAACTCTAGGTACACATCCAAAATGTATTACTGAGTTGAAAGAAGTGGATTCTGGTGCATGGTTTTGAAACCGCAGTCAGAAAAAAAAATCACATATATATCAACATTTTTATAACTCCCGGGGCTGTCGTTTTGGTCAAAAAATGAAAATTCTAAAAGTTCCTGTTTTTCTGCTTTAAACTCTAGGTACACATCCAAAATGTATTACTGAGTTGAAAGAAGTGGATTCTGGTGCATGGTTTTGAAACCGCAGTCAGAAAAAAAAATCACATATATATCAACATTTTTATAACTCCCGGGGCTGTCGTTTTGGTCAAAACATGAAAATTCTAAAAGTTCCTGTTTTTCTGCTTTAAACTCTAGGTACACATCCAAAATGTATTACTGAGTTGAAAGAAGTGGATTCTGGTGCATGGTTTTGAAACCGCAGTCAGAAAAAAAATCACATCCATATCAACATGTTTATAACCCCCGGGGCTGTCGTTTTGGTCAAAAAATGAAAATTCTAAAAGTTCCTGTTTTTCTGCTTTAAACTCTAGGTACACATCCAAAATGTATTACTGAGTTGAAAGAAGTGGATTCTGGTGCATGGTTTTGAAACCGCAGTCAGAAAAAAAAATCACATCCATATCAACATGTTTATAACCCCCGGGGCTGTCGTTCTGGTCAAAAAATGAAAATTCTAAAAGTTCCTGTTTTTCTGCTTTAAACTCTAGGTACACATCCAAACTTTATTACTGAGTTGAAAGAAGTGGATTCTGGTGCATGGTTTTGAAACCGCAGTCAGAAAAAAAATCACAACCATATCAACATTTTTATAACCCCCGGGGCTGTCGTTTTGGTCAAAAAATGAAAATTCTAAAAGTTCAGTTTTTTCTGCTTTAAACTCTAAGTACACATCCAAAATGTATTACTGAGTTGAAAGAAGTGGATTCTGGTGCATGGTTTTGAAACCGCAGTCAGAAAAAAAATCACATCCATATCAACATGTTTATAACCCCCGGGGCTGTCGTTCTGGTCAAAAAATGAAAATTCTAAAAGTTCCTGTTTTTCTGCTTTAAACTCTAGGTACACATCCAAAATGTATTACTGACTTGAAAGAAGTCCATTCTGGTGCATGGTTTTGAAACCGCAGTCGGAAAAAAATCACATCCATATCAACATGTTTATAACCCCCGGGGCTGTCGTTTTGGTCAAAAAATGAAAATTCTAAAAGTTCCTGTTTTTCTGCTTTAAACTCTAGGTACACATCCAAAATGTATTACTGAGTTGAAAGAAGTGGATTCTGGTGCATGGTTTTGAAACCGCAGTCAGAAAAAAAATCACATCCATATCAACATGTTTATAACCCCCGGGGCTGTCGTTCTGGTCAAAAAATGAAAATTCTAAAAGTTCCTGTTTTTCTGCTTTAAACTCTAGGTACACATCCAAAATGTATTACTGAGTTGAAAGAAGTGGATTCTGGTGCATGGTTTTGAAACCGCAGTCAGAAAAAAAATCACATCCATATCAACATGTTTATAACCCCCGGGGCTGTCGTTTTGGTCAAAAAATGAAAATTCTAAAAGTTCAGTTTTTTCTGCTTTAAACTCTAGGTACACATCCAAAATGTATTACTGAGTTGAAAGAAGTGGATTCTGGTGCATGGTTTTGAAACCGCAGTCAGAAAAAAAAATCACATATATATCAACATTTTTATAACTCCCGGGGATGTCGTTTTGGTCAAAAAATGAAAATTCTAAAAGTTCCTGTTTTTCTGCTTTAAACTCTAGGTACACATCCAAAATGTATTACTGAGTTGAAAGAAGTGGATTCTGGTGCATAGTTTTGAAACTGCAGTCAGAAAAAAAATCACATCCATATCAACATTTTTATAACCCCCGGGGCTGTCGTTTTGGTCAAAAAATGAAAATTCTAAAAGTTCAGTTTTTTCTGCTTTAAACTCTAGGTACACATCCAAAATGTATTACTGACTTGAAAGAAGTGGATTCTGGTGCATGGTTTTGAAACCGCAGTCAGAAAAAAAAATCACATATATATCAACATTTTTATAACTCCCGGGGCTGTCGTTTTGGTCAAAACATGAAAATTCTAAAAGTTCCTGTTTTTCTGCTTTAAACTCTAGGTACACATCCAAAATGCATTACTGAGTTGAAAGAAGTGGATTCTGGTGCATGGTTTTGAAACCGCAGTCAGAAAAAAAATCACATCCATATCAACATGTTTATAACCCCCGGGGCTGTCGTTTTGGTCAAAAAATTTAAATTCTAAAAGTTCCTGTTTTTCTGCTTTAAACTCTAGGTACACATCCAAAATGTATTACTGAGTTGAAAGAAGTGGATTCTGGTGCATGGTTTTGAAACCGCAGTCAGAAAAAAAATCACAACCATATCAACATGTTTATAACCCCCGGGGCTGTCGTTTTGGTCAAAAAATGAAAATTCTAAAAGTTCCGTTTTTTCTGCTTTAAACTCTAGGTACACATCCAAAATGTATTACTGAGTTGAAAGAAGTGGATTCTGGTGCATGGTTTTGAAACCGCAGTCAGAAAAAAAATCACATCCATATCAACATTTTTATAACCCCCGGGGCTGTCGTTTTGGTCAAAAAATGAAAATTCTAAAAGTTCAGTTTTTTCTGCTTTAAACTCTAGGTACACATCCAAAATGTATTACTGACTTGAAAGAAGTGGATTCTGGTGCATGGTTTTGAAACCGCAGTCAGAAAAAAAAATCACATATATATCAACATTTTTATAACTCCCGGGGCTGTCGTTTTGGTCAAAACATGAAAATTCTAAAAGTTCCTGTTTTTCTGCTTTAAACTCTAGGTACACATCCAAAATGTATTACTGAGTTGAAAGAAGTGGATTCTGGTGCATGGTTTTGAAACCGCAGTCAGAAAAAAAATCACAACCATATCAACATGTTTATAACCCCCGGGGCTGTCGTTTTGGTCAAAAAATGAAAATTCTAAAAGTTCCGTTTTTTCTGCTTTAAACTCTAAGTACACATCCAAAATGTATTACTGAGTTGAAAGAAGTGGATTCTGGTGCATGGTTTTGAAACCGCAGTCAGAAAAAAAATCACATCCATATCAACATTTTTATAACCCCCGGGGCTGTCGTTTTGGTCAAAAAATGAAAATTCTAAAAGTTCAGTTTTTTCTGCTTTAAACTCTAGGTACACATCCAAAATGTATTACTGACTTGAAAGAAGTGGATTCTGGTGCATGGTTTTGAAACCGCAGTCAGAAAAAAAAATCACATATATATCAACATTTTTATAACTCCCGGGGCTGTCGTTTTGGTCAAAAAATGAAAATTCTAAAAGTTCCTGTTTTTCTGCTTTAAACTCTAGGTACACATCCAAAATGTATTACTGAGTTGAAAGAAGTGGATTCTGGTGCATGGTTTTGAAACCGCAGTCAGAAAAAAAATCACATCCATATCAACATGTTTATAACCCCCGGGGCTGTCGTTTTGGTCAAAAAATGAAAATTCTAAAAGTTCAGTTTTTTCTGCTTTAAACTCTAGGTACACATCCAAAATGTATTACTGAGTTGAAAGAAGTGGATTCTGGTGCATGGTTTTGAAACCGCAGTCAGAAAAGAAAATCACATATATATCAACATTTTTATAACTCCCGGGGCTGTCGTTTTGGTCAAAAAATGAAAATTCTAAAAGTTCCTGTTTTTCTGCTTTAAACTCTAGGTACACATCCAAAATGTATTACTGAGTTGAAAGAAGTGGATTCTGGTGCATGGTTTTGAAACCGCAGTCAGAAAAAAAATCACATCCATATCAACATGTTTATAACCCCCGGGGCTGTTGTTTTGGTCAAAAGATGAAAATTCTAAAAGTTCCTGTTTTTCTGCTTTAAACTCTAGGTACACATCCAAAATGTATTACTGAGTTGAAAGAAGTGGATTCTGGTGCATGGTTTTGAAACCGCAGTCAGAAAAAAAATCACATCCATATCAACATGTTTATAACCCCCGGGGCTGTCGTTCTGGTCAAAAAATGAAAATTCTAAAAGTTCCTGTTTTTCTGCTTTAAACTCTAGGTACACATCCAAAATGTATTACTGACTTGAAAGAAGTGCATTCTGGTGCATGGTTTTGAAACCGCAGTCAGAAAAAAAATCACAACCATATCAACATGTTTATAACACCCGGAGCTGTCGTTTTGGTCAAAAAATGAAAATTCTAAAAGTTCCTGTTTTTCTGCTTTAAACTCTAGGTACACATCCAAAATGTATAACTGAGTTGAAAGAAGTGGATTCTGGTGCATGGTTTTGAAACCGCAGTCAGAAAAAAAATCACATCCATATCAACATTTTTATAACCCCCGGGGCTGTCGTTTTGGTCAAAAAATGAAAATTCTAAAAGTTCAGTTTTTTCTGCTTTAAACTCTAGGTACACATCCAAAATGTATTACTGACTTGAAAGAAGTGGATTCTGGTGCATGGTTTTGAAACCGCAGTCAGAAAAAAAAATCACATATATATCAACATTTTTATAACTCCCGGGGCTGTCGTTTTGGTCAAAAAATGAAAATTCTAAAAGTTCCTGTTTTTCTGCTTTAAACTCTAGGTACACATCCAAAATGTATTACTGAGTTGAAAGAAGTGGATTCTGGTGCATGGTTTTGAAACTGCAGTCAGAAAAAAAATCACATCCATATCAACATTTTTATAACCCCCGGGGCTGTCGTTTTGGTCAAAAAATGAAAATTCTAAAAGTTCAGTTTTTTCTGCTTTAAACTCTAGGTACACATCCAAAATGTATTACTGACTTGAAAGAAGTGGATTCTGGTGCATGGTTTTGAAACCGCAGTCAGAAAAAAAATCACATCCATATCAACATTTTTATAACCCCCGGGGCTGTCGTTTTGGTCAAAAAATGAAAATTCTAAAAGTTCAGTTTTTTCTGCTTTAAACTCTAGGTACACATCCAAAATGTATTACTGACTTGAAAGAAGTGGATTCTGGTGCATGGTTTTGAAACCGCAGTCAGAAAAAAAAATCACATATATATCAACATTTTTATAACTCCCGGGGCTGTCGTTTTGGTCAAAACATGAAAATTCTAAAAGTTCCTGTTTTTCTGCTTTAAACTCTAGGTACACATCCAAAATGTATTACTGAGTTGAAAGAAGTGGATTCTGGTGCATGGTATTGAAACCGCAGTCAGAAAAAAAATCACAACCATATCAACATGTTTATAACCCCCGGGGCTGTCGTTTTGGTCAAAAAATGAAAATTCTAAAAGTTCCGTTTTTTCTGCTTTAAACTCTAAGTACACATCCAAAATGTATTACTGAGTTGAAAGAAGTGGATTCTGGTGCATGGTTTTGAAACCGCAGTCAGAAAAAAAATCACATCCATATCAACATTTTTATAACCCCCGGGGCTGTCGTTTTGGTCAAAAAATGAAAATTCTAAAAGTTCAGTTTTTTCTGTTTAAAACTCTAGGTACACATCCAAAATGTATTACTGACTTGAAAGAAGTGGATTCTGGTGCATGGTTTTGAAACCGCAGTCAGAAAAAAAAATCACATATATATCAACATTTTTATAACTCCCGGGGCTGTCGTTTTGGTCAAAAAATGAAAATTCTAAAAGTTCCTGTTTTTCTGCTTTAAACTCTAGGTACACATCCAAAATGTATTACTGAGTTGAAAGAAGTGGATTCTGGTGCATGGTTTTGAAACCGCAGTCAGAAAAAAAATCACATCCATATCAACATGTTTATAACCCCCGGGGCTGTCGTTTTGGTCAAAAAATGAAAATTCTAAAAGTTCAGTTTTTTCTGCTTTAAACTCTAGGTACACATCCAAAATGTATTACTGAGTTGAAAGAAGTGGATTCTGGTGCATGGTTTTGAAACCGCAGTCAGAAAAGAAAATCACATATATATCAACATTTTTATAACTCCCGGGGCTGTCGTTTTGGTCAAAAAATGAAAATTCTAAAAGTTCCTGTTTTTCTGCTTTAAACTCTAGGTACACATCCAAAATGTATTACTGAGTTGAAAGAAGTGGATTCTGGTGCATGGTTTTGAAACCGCAGTCAGAAAAAAAATCACATCCATATCAACATGTTTATAACCCCCGGGGCTGTTGTTTTGGTCAAAAGATGAAAATTCTAAAAGTTCCTGTTTTTCTGCTTTAAACTCTAGGTACACATCCAAAATGTATTACTGAGTTGAAAGAAGTGGATTCTGGTGCATGGTTTTGAAACCGCAGTCAGAAAAAAAATCACATCCATATCAACATGTTTATAACCCCCGGGGCTGTCGTTCTGGTCAAAAAATGAAAATTCTAAAAGTTCCTGTTTTTCTGCTTTAAACTCTAGGTACACATCCAAAATGTATTACTGACTTGAAAGAAGTGCATTCTGGTGCATGGTTTTGAAACCGCAGTCAGAAAAAAAATCACAACCATATCAACATGTTTATAACACCCGGAGCTGTCGTTTTGGTCAAAAAATGAAAATTCTAAAAGTTCCTGTTTTTCTGCTTTAAACTCTAGGTACACATCCAAAATGTATAACTGAGTTGAAAGAAGTGGATTCTGGTGCATGGTTTTGAAACCGCAGTCAGAAAAAAATCACATCCATATCAACATTTTTATAACCCCCGGGGCTGTCGTTTTGGTCAAAAAATGAAAATTCTAAAAGTTCAGTTTTTTCTGCTTTAAACTCTAGGTACACATCCAAAATGTATTACTGACTTGAAAGAAGTGGATTCTGGTGCATGGTTTTGAAACCGCAGTCAGAAAAAAAAATCACATATATATCAACATTTTTATAACTCCCGGGGCTGTCGTTTTGGTCAAAAAATGAAAATTCTAAAAGTTCCTGTTTTTCTGCTTTAAACTCTAGGTACACATCCAAAATGTATTACTGAGTTGAAAGAAGTGGATTCTGGTGCATGGTTTTGAAACTGCAGTCAGAAAAAAAATCACATCCATATCAACATTTTTATAACCCCCGGGGCTGTCGTTTTGGTCAAAAAATGAAAATTCTAAAAGTTCAGTTTTTTCTGCTTTAAACTCTAGGTACACATCCAAAATGTATTACTGACTTGAAAGAAGTGGATTCTGGTGCATGGTTTTGAAACCGCAGTCAGAAAAAAAAATCACATATATATCAACATGTTTATAACCCCCGGGGCTGTCGTTCTGGTCAAAAAATGAAAATTCTAAAAGTTCCTGTTTTTCTGCTTTAAACTCTAGGTACACATCCAAAATGTATTACTGACTTGAAAGAAGTGCATTCTGGTGCATGGTTTTGAAACCGCAGTCAGAAAAAAAATCACAACCATATCAACATGTTTATAACCCCCGGGGCTGTCGTTTTGGTCAAAAAATGAAAATTCTAAAAGTTCCTGTTTTTCTGCTTTAAACTCTAGGTACACATCCAAAATGTATAACTGAGTTGAAAGAAGTGGATTCTGGTGCATGGTTTTGAAACCGCAGTCAGAAAAAAAATCACATCCATATCAACATTTTTATAACCCCCGGGGCTGTCGTTTTGGTCAAAAAATGAAAATTCTAAAAGTTCAGTTTTTTCTGCTTTAAACTCTAGGTACACATCCAAAATGTATTACTGACTTGAAAGAAGTGGATTCTGGTGCATGGTTTTGAAACCGCAGTCAGAAAAAAAATCACATATATATCAACATTTTTATAACTCCCGGGGCTGTCGTTTTGGTCAAAAAAATGAAAATTCTAAAAGTTCCTGTTTTTCTGCTTTAAACTCTAGGTACACATCCAAAATGTATTACTGAGTTGAAAGAAGTGGATTCTGGTGCATGGTTTTGAAACCGCAGTCAGAAAAAAAATCACAACCATATCAACATGTTTATAACCCCCGGCGCTGTCGTTTTGGTCAAAAAATGAAAATTCTAAAAGTTCCTGTTTTTCTGCTTTAAACTCTAGGTACACATCCAAAATGTATTACTGAGTTGAAAGAAGTGGATTCTGGTGCATGGTTTTGAAACCGCAGTCAGAAAAAAAATCACATCCATATCAACATGTTTATAACCCCCGGGGCTGTCGTTCTGGTCAAAAAATGAAAATTCTAAAAGTTCCTGTTTTTCTGCTTTAAACTCTAGGTACACATCCAAAATGTATTACTGACTTGAAAGAAGTGCATTCTGGTGCATGGTTTTGAAACCGCAGTCAGAAAAAAAATCACAACCATATCAACATGTTTATAACCCCCGGAGCTGTCGTTTTGGTCAAAAAATGAAAATTCTAAAAGTTCCTGTTTTTCTGCTTTAAACTCTAGGTACACATCCAAAATGTATAACTGAGTTGAAAGAAGTGGATTCTGGTGCATGGTTTTGAAACCGCAGTCAGAAAAAAAATCACATCCATATCAACATTTTTATAACCCCCGGGGCTGTCGTTTTGGTCAAAAAATGAAAATTCTAAAAGTTCAGTTTTTTCTGCTTTAAACTCTAGGTACACATCCAAAATGTATTACTGAATTGAAAGAAGTGGATTCTGGTGCATGGTTTTGAAACCGCAGTCAGAAAAAAAATCACAACCATATCAACATGTTTATAACCCCCGGGGCTGTCGTTTTGGTCAAAAAATGAAAATTCTAAAAGTTCAGTTTTTTCTGCTTTAAACTCTAGGTACACATCCAAAATGTATTACTGACTTGAAAGAAGTGGATTCTGGTGCATGGTTTTGAAACCGCAGTCAGAAAAGAAAATCACATATATATCAACATTTTTATAACTCCCGGGGCTGTCGTTTTGGTCAAAAAATGAAAATTCTAAAAGTTCCTGTTTTTCTGCTTTAAACTCTAGGTACACATCCAAAATGTATTACTGAGTTGAAAGAAGTGGATTCTGGTGCATGGTTTTGAAACCGCAGTCAGAAAAGAAAATCACATATATATCAACATTTTTATAACTCCCGGGGCTGTCGTTTTGGTCAAAAAATGAAAATTCTAAAAGTTCCTGTTTTTCTGCTTTAAACTCTAGGTACACATCCAAAATGTATTACTGAGTTGAAAGAAGTGGATTCTGGTGCATGGTTTTGAAACTGCAGTCAGAAAAAAAATCACATCCATATCAACATTTTTATAACCCCCGGGGCTGTCGTTTTGGTCAAAAAATGAAAATTCTAAAAGTTCAGTTTTTTCTGCTTTAAACTCTAGGTACACATCCAAAATGTATTACTGACTTGAAAGAAGTGGATTCTGGTGCATGGTTTTGAAACCGCAGTCAGAAAAAAAAATCACATATATATCAACATTTTTATAACTACCGGGGCTGTCGTTTTGGTCAAAAGATGAAAATTCTAAAAGTTCCTGTTTTTCTGCTTTAAACTCTAGGTACACATCCAAAATGTATTACTGACTTGAAAGAAGTGGATTCTGGTGCATGGTTTTGAAACCGCAGTCAGAAAAAAAATCACATCCATATCAACATGTTTATAACCCCCGGGGCTGTCGTTCTGGTCAAAAAATGAAAATTCTAAAAGTTCCTGTTTTTCTGCTTTAAACTCTAGGTACACATCCAAAATGTATTACTGACTTGAAAGAAGTGCATTCTGGTGCATGGTTTTGAAACCGCAGTCAGAAAAAAAATCACAACCATATCAACATGTTTATAACCCCCGGGGCTGTCGTTCTGGTCAAAAAATGAAAATTCTAAAAGTTCCTGTTTTTCTGCTTTAAACTCTAGGTACACATCCAAAATGTATTACTGACTTGAAAGAAGTGCATTCTGGTGCATGGTTTTGAAACCGCAGTCAGAAAAAAAATCACAACCATATCAACATGTTTATAACCCCCGGGGCTGTCGTTTTGGTCAAAAAATGAAAATTCTAAAAGTTCAGTTTTTTCTGCTTTAAACTCTAGGTACACATCCAAAATGTATTACTGACTTGAAAGAAGTGGATTCTGGTGCATGGTTTTGAAACCGCAGTCAGAAAAGAAAATCACATATATATCAACATTTTTATAACTCCCGGGGCTGTCGTTTTGGTCAAAAAATGAAAATTCTAAAAGTTCCTGTTTTTCTGCTTTAAACTCTAGGTACACATCCAAAATGTATTACTGAGTTGAAAGAAGTGGATTCTGGTGCATGGTTTTGAAACCGCAGTCAGAAAAGAAAATCACATATATATCAACATTTTTATAACTCCCGGGGCTGTCGTTTTGGTCAAAAAATGAAAATTCTAAAAGTTCCTGTTTTTCTGCTTTAAACTCTAGGTACACATCCAAAATGTATTACTGAGTTGAAAGAAGTGGATTCTGGTGCATGGTTTTGAAACTGCAGTCAGAAAAAAAATCACATCCATATCAACATTTTTATAACCCCCGGGGCTGTCGTTTTGGTCAAAAAATGAAAATTCTAAAAGTTCAGTTTTTTCTGCTTTAAACTCTAGGTACACATCCAAAATGTATTACTGACTTGAAAGAAGTGGATTCTGGTGCATGGTTTTGAAACCGCAGTCAGAAAAAAAAATCACATATATATCAACATTTTTATAACTACCGGGGCTGTCGTTTTGGTCAAAAGATGAAAATTCTAAAAGTTCCTGTTTTTCTGCTTTAAACTCTAGGTACACATCCAAAATGTATTACTGACTTGAAAGAAGTGGATTCTGGTGCATGGTTTTGAAACCGCAGTCAGAAAAAAAATCACATCCATATCAACATGTTTATAACCCCCGGGGCTGTCGTTCTGGTCAAAAAATGAAAATTCTAAAAGTTCCTGTTTTTCTGCTTTAAACTCTAGGTACACATCCAAAATGTATTACTGACTTGAAAGAAGTGCATTCTGGTGCATGGTTTTGAAACCGCAGTCAGAAAAAAAATCACAACCATATCAACATGTTTATAACCCCCGGGGCTGTCGTTCTGGTCAAAAAATGAAAATTCTAAAAGTTCCTGTTTTTCTGCTTTAAACTCTAGGTACACATCCAAAATGTATTACTGACTTGAAAGAAGTGCATTCTGGTGCATGGTTTTGAAACCGCAGTCAGAAAAAAAATCACAACCATATCAACATGTTTATAACCCCCGGGGCTGTCGTTTTGGTCAAAAAATGAAAATTCTAAAAGTTCAGTTTTTTCTGCTTTAAACTCTAGGTACACATCCAAAATGTATTACTGAGTTGAAAGAAGTGGATTCTGGTGCATGGTTTTGAAACCGCAGTCAGAAAAAAAATCACATCCATATCAACATGTTTATAACCCCCGGGGCTGTCGTTTTGGTCAAAAAATGAAAATTCTAAAAGTTCCTGTTTTTCTGCTTTAAACTCTAGGTACACATCCAAAATGTATTACTGAGTTGAAAGAAGTGGATTCTGGTGCATGGTTTTGAAACCGCAGTCAGAAAAAAAAATCACATCCATATCAACATGTTTATAACCCCCGGGGCTGTCGTTCTGGTAAAAAAATGAAAATTCTAAAAGTTCCTGTTTTTCTGCTTTAAACTCTAGGTACACATCCAAAATGTATTACTGACTTGAAAGAAGTGCATTCTGGTGCATGGTTTTGAAACCGCAGTCAGAAAAAAAATCACAACCATATCAACATGTTTATAACCCCCGGGGCTGTCGTTTTGGTCAAAAAATGAAAATTCTAAAAGTTCAGTTTTTTCTGCTTTAAACTCTAGGTACACATCCAAAATGTATTACTGACTTGAAAGAAGTGGATTCTGGTGCATAGTTTTGAAACCACAGTCAGAAAAAAAATCACATATATATCAACATTTTTATAACTCCCGGGGCTGTCGTTTTGGTCAAAAAATAAAAATTCTAAAAGTCCCTGTTTTTCTGCTTTAAACTCTAGGTACACATCCAAAATGTATTACTGAGTTGAAAGAAGTGGATTCTGGTGCAAGGTTTTGAAACCGCAGTCAGAAAAAAAATCACAACCATATCAACATGTTTATAACCCCCGGGGCTGTCGTTTTGGTCAAAAAATGAAAATTCTAAAAGTTCCTGTTTTTCTGCTTTAAACTCTAGGTACACATCCAAAATGTATTACTGACTTGAAAGAAGTGCATTCTGGTGCATGGTTTTGAAACCGCAGTCAGAAAAAAAATCACAACCATATCAACATGTTTATAACCCCCGGGGCTGTCGTTTTGGTCAAAAAATGAAAATTCTAAAAGTTCAGTTTTTTCTGCTTTAAACTCTAGGTACACATCCAAAATGTATTACTGACTTGAAAGAAGTGGATTCTGGTGCATGGTTTTGAAACCGCAGTCAGAAAAAAAAATCACATATATATCAACATTTTTATAACTCCCGGGGCTGTCGTTTTGGTCAAAAAATGAAAATTCTAAAAGTTCCTATTTTTCTGCTTTAAACTCTAGGTACACATCCAAAATGTATTACTGACTTGAAAGAAGTGGATTCTGGTGCATAGTTTTGAAACCACAGTCAGAAAAAAAATCACATATATATCAACATTTTTATAACTCCCGGGGCTGTCGTTTTGGTCAAAAAATGAAAATTCTAAAAGTTCCTGTTTTTCTGCTTTAAACTCTAGGTACACATCCAAAATGTATTACTGACTTGAAAGAAGTGCATGGTTTTGAAACCGCAGTCAGAAAAAAAATCACAACCATATCAACATGTTTATAACCCCCGGGGCTGTCGTTTTGGTCAAAAAATGAAAATTCTAAAAGTTCAGTTTTTTCTGCTTTAAACTCTAGGTACACATCCAAAATGTATTACTGACTTGAAAGAAGTGGATTCTGGTGCATGGTTTTGAAACCGCAGTCAGAAAAAAAATCACATATATATCAACATTTTTATAACTCCCGGGGCTGTCGTTTTGGTCAAAAAATGAAAATTCTAAAAGTTCCTATTTTTCTGCTTTAAACTCTAGGTACACATCCAAAATGTATTACTGAGTTGAAAGAAGTGGATTCTGGTGCATGGTTTTGAAACCGCAGTCAGAAAAAAAATCACATCCATATCAACATGTTTATAACCCCCGGGGCTGTCGTTTTGGTCAAAAAATGAAAATTCTAAAAGTTCCTGTTTTTCTGCTTTACACTCTAGGTACACATCCAAAATGTATTACTGAGTTGAAAGAAGTGGATTCTGGTGCATGGTTTTGAAACCGCAGTCAGAAAAAAAATCACATCCATATCAACATGTTTATAACCCCCGGGGCTGTCGTTCTGGTCAAAAAATGAAAATTCTAAAAGTTCCTGTTTTTCTGCTTTAAACTCTAGGTACACATCCAAAATGTATTACTGACTTGAAAGAAGTGCATTCTGGTGCATGGTTTTGAAACCGCAGTCAGAAAAAAAATCACAACCATATCAACATGTTTATAACCCCCGGGGCTGTCGTTTTGGTCAAAAAATGAAAATTCTAAAAGTTCAGTTTTTTCTGCTTTAAACTCTAGGTACACATCCAAAATGTATCACTGACTTGAAAGAAGTGGATTCTGGTGCATGGTTTTGAAACCGCAGTCAGAAAAAAAAATCACATATATATCAACATTTTTATAACTCCCGGGGCTGTCGTTTTGGTCAAAAAATGAAAATTCTAAAAGTTCCTATTTTTCTGCTTTAAACTCTAGGTACACATCCAAAATGTATTACTGAGTTGAAAGAAGTGGATTCTGGTGCATGGTTTTGAAACCGCAGTCAGAAAAAAAATCACAACCATATCAACATGTTTATAACCCCCGGGGCTGTCGTTTTGGTCAAAAAATTAAAATTCTAAAAGTTCAGTTTTTTCTGCTTTAAACTCTAGGTACACATCCAAAATGTATTACTGACTTGAAAGAAGTGGATTCTGGTGCATGGTTTTGAAACCGCAGTCAGAAAAAAAAATCACATATATATCAACATTTTTATAACTCCCGGGGCTGTCGTTTTGGTCAAAAAATGAAAATTCTAAAAGTTCCTATTTTTCTGCTTTAAACTCTAGGTACACATCCAAAATGTATTACTGAGTTGAAAGAAGTGGATTCTGGTGCATGGTTTTGAAACCGCAGTCAGAAAAAAAATCACATCCATATCAACATGTTTATAACCCCCGGGGCTGTCGTTCTGGTCAAAAAATGAAAATTCTAAAAGTTCCTGTTTTTCTGCTTTAAA
Source organism: Crinia signifera (assembly GCF_055691185.1). Lineage (NCBI taxonomy): Eukaryota > Metazoa > Chordata > Amphibia > Anura > Myobatrachidae > Crinia > Crinia signifera. Next base: position 21,838,387 of record NC_139227.1, read on the forward strand.
CTCTAGGTACACATCCAAAATGTATTACTGACTTGAAAGAAGTGCATTCTGGTGCATGGTTTTGAAACCGCAGTCAGAAAAAAAATCACAACCATATCAACATGTTTATAACCCCCGGGGCTGTCGTTTTGGTCAAAAAATGAAAATTCTAAAAGTTCAGTTTTTTCTGCTTTAAACTCTAGGTACACATCCAAAATGTATTACTGACTTGAAAGAAGTGCATTCTGGTGCATGGTTTTGAAACCGCAGTCAGAAAAAAAATCACAACCATATCAACATGTTTATAACCCCCGGGGCTGTCGTTTTGGTCAAAAAATGAAAATTCTAAAAGTTCCTGTTTTTCTGCTTTAAACTCTAGGTACACATCCAAAATGTATTACTGACTTGAAAGAAGTGCATTCTGGTGCATGGTTTTGAAACCGCAGTCAGAAAAAAAATCACAACCATATCAACATGTTTATAATCCCCGGGGCTGTCGTTCTGGTCAAAAAATGAAAATTCTAAAAGTTCCTGTTTTTCTGCTTTAAACTCTAGGTACACATCCAAAATGTATTACTGAGTTGAAAGAAGTGGATTCTGGTGCAAGGTTTTGAAACCGCAGTCAGAAAAAAAATCACAACCATATCAACATGTTTATAACCCCCGGGGCTGTCGTTTTGGTCAAAAAATGAAAATTCTAAAAGTTCCTGTTTTTCTGCTTTAAACTCTAGGTACACATCCAAAATGTATTACTGAGTTGAAAGAAGTGGATTCTGGTGCATGGTTTTGAAACCGCAGTCAGAAAAAAAATCACATCCATATCAACATGTTTATAACCCCCGGGGCTGTCGTTCTGGTCAAAAAATGAAAATTCTAAAAGTTCCTGTTTTTCTGCTTTAAACTCTAGGTACACATCCAAAATGTATTACTGACTTGAAAGAAGTGCATTCTGGTGCATGGTTTTGAAACCGCAGTCAGAAATAAAATCACAACCATATCAACATGTTTATAACCCCCGGGGCTGTCGTTTTGGTCAAAAAATGAAAATTCTAAAAGTTCCTGTTTTTCTGCTTTAAACTCTAGGTACACATCCAAAATGTATTACTGACTTGAAAGAAGTGCATTCTGGTGCATGGTTTTGAAAACGCAGTCAGAAAAAAAATCACAACCATATCAACATGTTTATAACCCCCGGGGCTGTCGTTTTGGTCAAAAAATTAAAATTCTAAAAGTTCAGTTTTTTCTGCTTTAAACTCTAGGTACACATCCAAAATGTATTACTGACTTGAAAGAAGTGGATTCTGGTGCATGGTTTTGAAACCGCAGTCAGAAAAAAAAATCACATATATATCAACATTTTTATAACTCCCGGGGCTGTCGTTTTGGTCAAAAAATGAAAATTCTAAAAGTTCCTATTTTTCTGCTTTAAACTCTAGGTACACATCCAAAATGTATTACTGAGTTGAAAGAAGTGGATTCTGGTGCATGGTTTTGAAACCGCAGTCAGAAAAAAAATCACAACCATATCAACATGTTTATAACCCCCGGGGCTGTCGTTTTGGTCAAAAAATGAAAATTCTAAAAGTTCCTGTTTTTCTGCTTTAAACTCTAGGTACACATCCAAAATGTATTACTGACTTGAAAGAAGTGCATTCTGGTGCATGGTTTTGAAACTGCAGTCAGAAAAAAAATCACAACCATATCAACATGTTTATAACCCCCGGGGCTGTCGTTTTGGTCAAAAAATGAAAATTCTAAAAGTTCAGTTTTTTCTGCTTTAAACTCTAGGTACACATCCAAAATGTATTACTGACTTGAAAGAAGTGGATTCTGGTGCATGGTTTTGAAACCGCAGTCAGAAAAAAAATCACATATATATCAACATTTTTATAACTCCCGGGGCTGTCGTTTTGGTCAAAAAATGAAAATTCTAAAAGTTCCTATTTTTCTGCTTTAAACTCTAGGTACACATCCAAAATGTATTACTGAGTTGAAAGAAGTGGATTCTGGTGCATGGTTTTGAAACCGCAGTCAGAAAAAAAATCACATCCATATCAACATGTTTATAACCCCCGGGGCTGTCGTTTTGGTCAAAAAATGAAAATTCTAAAAGTTCCTGTTTTTCTGCTTTACACTCTAGGTACACATCCAAAATGTATTACTGAGTTGAAAGAAGTGGATTCTGGTGCATGGTTTTGAAACCGCAGTCAGAAAAAAAATCACATCCATATCAACATGTTTATAACCCCCGGGGCTGTCGTTCTGGTCAAAAAATGAAAATTCTAAAAGTTCCTGTTTTTCTGCTTTAAACTCTAGGTACACATCCAAAATGTATTACTGACTTGAAAGAAGTGCATTCTGGTGCATGGTTTTGAAACCGCAGTCAGAAAAAAAATCACAACCATATCAACATGTTTATAACCCCCGGGGCTGTCGTTTTGGTCAAAAAATGAAAATTCTAAAAGTTCAGTTTTTTCTGCTTTAAACTCTAGGTACACATCCAAAATGTATCACTGACTTGAAAGAAGTGGATTCTGGTGCATGGTTTTGAAACCGCAGTCAGAAAAAAAAATCACATATATATCAACATTTTTATAACTCCCGGGGCTGTCGTTTTGGTCAAAAAATGAAAATTCTAAAAGTTCCTATTTTTCTGCTTTAAACTCTAGGTACACATCCAAAATGTATTACTGAGTTGAAAGAAGTGGATTCTGGTGCATGGTTTTGAAACCGCAGTCAGAAAAAAAATCACATCCATATCAACATGTTTATAACCCCCGGGGCTGTCGTTTTGGTCAAAAAATGAAAATTCTAAAAGTTCCTGTTTTTCTGCTTTAAACTCTAGGTACACATCCAAAATGTATTACTGAGTTGAAAGAAGTGGATTCTGGTGCATGGTTTTGAAACCGCAGTCAGAAAAAAAAATCACATCCATATCAACATGTTTATAACCCCCGGGGCTGTCGTTCTGGTAAAAAAATGAAAATTCTAAAAGTTCCTGTTTTTCTGCTTTAAACTCTAGGTACACATCCAAAATGTATTACTGACTTGAAAGAAGTGCATTCTGGTGCATGGTTTTGAAACCGCAGTCAGAAAAAAAATCACAACCATATCAACATGTTTATAACCCCCGGGGCTGTCGTTTTGGTCAAAAAATGAAAATTCTAAAAGTTCAGTTTTTTCTGCTTTAAACTCTAGGTACACATCCAAAATGTATTACTGACTTGAAAGAAGTGGATTCTGGTGCATAGTTTTGAAACCACAGTCAGAAAAAAAATCACATATATATCAACATTTTTATAACTCCCGGGGCTGTCGTTTTGGTCAAAAAATAAAAATTCTAAAAGTCCCTGTTTTTCTGCTTTAAACTCTAGGTACACATCCAAAATGTATTACTGAGTTGAAAGAAGTGGATTCTGGTGCAAGGTTTTGAAACCGCAGTCAGAAAAAAAATCACAACCATATCAACATGTTTATAACCCCCGGGGCTGTCGTTTTGGTCAAAAAATGAAAATTCTAAAAGTTCCTGTTTTTCTGCTTTAAACTCTAGGTACACATCCAAAATGTATTACTGACTTGAAAGAAGTGCATTCTGGTGCATGGTTTTGAAACCGCAGTCAGAAAAAAAATCACAACCATATCAACATGTTTATAACCCCCGGGGCTGTCGTTTTGGTCAAAAAATGAAAATTCTAAAAGTTCAGTTTTTTCTGCTTTAAACTCTAGGTACACATCCAAAATGTATTACTGACTTGAAAGAAGTGGATTCTGGTGCATGGTTTTGAAACCGCAGTCAGAAAAAAAAATCACATATATATCAACATTTTTATAACTCCCGGGGCTGTCGTTTTGGTCAAAAAATGAAAATTCTAAAAGTTCCTATTTTTCTGCTTTAAACTCTAGGTACACATCCAAAATGTATTACTGACTTGAAAGAAGTGGATTCTGGTGCATAGTTTTGAAACCACAGTCAGAAAAAAAATCACATATATATCAACATTTTTATAACTCCCGGGGCTGTCGTTTTGGTCAAAAAATGAAAATTCTAAAAGTTCCTGTTTTTCTGCTTTAAACTCTAGGTACACATCCAAAATGTATTACTGACTTGAAAGAAGTGCATGGTTTTGAAACCGCAGTCAGAAAAAAAATCACAACCATATCAACATGTTTATAACCCCCGGGGCTGTCGTTTTGGTCAAAAAATGAAAATTCTAAAAGTTCCTATTTTTCTGCTTTAAACTCTAGGTACACATCCAAAATGTATTACTGAGTTGAAAGAAGTGGATTCTGGTGCATGGTTTTGAAACCGCAGTCAGAAAAAAAATCACATCCATATCAACATGTTTATAACCCCCGGGGCTGTCGTTTTGGTCAAAAAATGAAAATTCTAAAAGTTCCTGTTTTTCTGCTTTAAACTCTAGGTACACATCCAAAATGTATTACTGAGTTGAAAGAAGTGGATTCTGGTGCATGGTTTTGAAACCGCAGTCAGAAAAAAAATCACATCCATATCAACATGTTTATAACCCCCGGGGCTGTCGTTCTGGTCAAAAAATGAAAATTCTAAAAGTTCCTGTTTTTCTGCTTTAAACTCTAGGTACACATCCAAAATGTATTACTGACTTGAAAGAAGTGCATTCTGGTGCATGGTTTTGAAACCGCAGTCAGAAAAAAAATCACAACCATATCAACATGTTTATAACCCCCGGGGCTGTCGTTCTGGTCAAAAAATGAAAATTCTAAAAGTTCCTGTTTTTCTGCTTTAAACTCTAGGTACACATCCAAAATGTATTACTGACTTGAAAGAAGTGCATTCTGGTGCATGGTTTTGAAACCGCAGTCAGAAAAAAAATCACAACCATATCAACATGTTTATAACCCCCGGGGCTGTCGTTTTGGTCAAAAAATGAAAATTCTAAAAGTTCAGTTTTTTCTGCTTTAAACTCTAGGTACACATCCAAAATGTATTACTGACTTGAAAGAAGTGGATTCTGGTGCATGGTTTTGAAACCGCAGTCAGAAAAAAAATCACATATATATCAACATTTTTATAACTCCCGGGGCTGTCGTTTTGGTCAAAAAATGAAAATTCTAAAAGTTCCTGTTTTTCTGCTTTAAACTCTAGGTACACATCCAAAATGTATTACTGACTTGAAAGAAGTGCATTCTGGTGCATGGTTTTGAAACCGCAGTCAGAAAAAAAATCACAACCATATCAACATGTTTATAACCCCCGGGGCTGTCGTTTTGGTCAAAAAATGAAAATTCTAAAAGTTCCTGTTTTTCTGCTTTAAACTCTAGGTACACATCCAAAATGTATTACTGACTTGAAAGAAGTGCATTCTGGTGCATGGTTTTGAAACCGCAGTCAGAAAAAAAATCACAACCATATCAACATGTTTATAACCCCCGGGGCTGTCGTTTTGGTCAAAAAATTAAAATTCTAAAAGTTCAGTTTTTTCTGCTTTAAACTCTAGGTACACATCCAAAATGTATTACTGACTTGAAAGAAGTGGATTCTGGTGCATGGTTTTGAAACCGCAGTCAGAAAAAAAAATCACATATATATCAACATTTTTATAACTCCCGGGGCTGTCGTTTTGGTCAAAAAATGAAAATTCTAAAAGTTCCTATTTTTCTGCTTTAAACTCTAGGTACACATCCAAAATGTATTACTGAGTTAAAAGAAGTGGATTCTGGTGCATGGTTTTGAAACCGCAGTCAGAAAAAAAATCACATCCATATCAACATGTTTATAACCCCCGGGGCTGTCGTTTTGGTCAAAAAATGAAAATTCTAAAAGTTCCTGTTTTTCTGCTTTAAACTCTAGGTACACATCCAAAATGTATTACTGAGTTGAAAGAAGTGGATTCTGGTGCATGGTTTTGAAACCGCAGTCAGAAAAAAAATCACATCCATATCAACATGTTTATAACCCCCGGGGCTGTCGTTCTGGTCAAAAAATGAAAATTCTAAAAGTTCCTGTTTTTCTGCTTTAAACTCTAGGTACACATCCAAAATGTATTACTGACTTGAAAGAAGTGCATTCTGGTGCATGGTTTTGAAACCGCAGTCAGAAAAAAAATCACAACCATATCAACATGTTTATAACCCCCGGGGCTGTCGTTCTGGTCAAAAAATGAAAATTCTAAAAGTTCCTGTTTTTCTGCTTTAAACTCTAGGTACACATCCAAAATGTATTACTGACTTGAAAGAAGTGCATTCTGGTGCATGGTTTTGAAACCGCAGTCAGAAAAAAAATCACAACCATATCAACATGTTTATAACCCCCGGGGCTGTCGTTTTGGTCAAAAAATGAAAATTCTAAAAGTTCAGTTTTTTCTGCTTTAAACTCTAGGTACACATCCAAAATGTATTACTGACTTGAAAGAAGTGGATTCTGGTGCATGGTTTTGAAACCGCAGTCAGAAAAAAAATCACATATATATCAACATTTTTATAACTCCCGGGGCTGTCGTTTTGGTCAAAAAATGAAAATTCTAAAAGTTCCTATTTTTCTGCTTTAAACTCTAGGTACACATCCAAAATGTATTACTGAGTTGAAAGAAGTGGATTCTGGTGCATGGTTTTGAAACCGCAGTCAGAAAAAAAATCACAACCATATCAACATGTTTATAACCCCCGGGGCTGTCGTTTTGGTCAAAAAATGAAAATTCTAAAAGTTCCTGTTTTTCTGCTTTAAACTCTAGGTACACATCCAAAATGTATTACTGACTTGAAAGAAGTGCATTCTGGTGCATGGTTTTGAAACTGCAGTCAGAAAAAAAATCACAACCATATCAACATGTTTATAACCCCCGGGGCTGTCGTTTTGGTCAAAAAATGAAAATTCTAAAAGTTCAGTTTTTTCTGCTTTAAACTCTAGGTACACATCCAAAATGTATTACTGACTTGAAAGAAGTGGATTCTGGTGCATGGTTTTGAAACCGCAGTCAGAAAAAAAATCACATATATATCAACATTTTTATAACTCCCGGGGCTGTCGTTTTGGTCAAAAAATGAAAATTCTAAAAGTTCCTATTTTTCTGCTTTAAACTCTAGGTACACATCCAAAATGTATTACTGAGTTGAAAGAAGTGGATTCTGGTGCATGGTTTTGAAACCGCAGTCAGAAAAAAAATCACATCCATATCAACATGTTTATAACCCCCGGGGCTGTCGTTTTGGTCAAAAAATGAAAATTCTAAAAGTTCCTGTTTTTCTGCTTTACACTCTAGGTACACATCCAAAATGTATTACTGAGTTGAAAGAAGTGGATTCTGGTGCATGGTTTTGAAACCGCAGTCAGAAAAAAAATCACATCCATATCAACATGTTTATAACCCCCGGGGCTGTCGTTCTGGTCAAAAAATGAAAATTCTAAAAGTTCCTGTTTTTCTGCTTTAAACTCTAGGTACACATCCAAAATGTATTACTGACTTGAAAGAAGTGCATTCTGGTGCATGGTTTTGAAACCGCAGTCAGAAAAAAAATCACAACCATATCAACATGTTTATAACCCCCGGGGCTGTCGTTTTGGTCAAAAAATGAAAATTCTAAAAGTTCATTTTTTTCTGCTTTAAACTCTAGGTACACATCCAAAATGTATCACTGACTTGAAAGAAGTGGATTCTGGTGCATGGTTTTGAAACCGCAGTCAGAAAAAAAAATCACATATATATCAACATTTTTATAACTCCCGGGGCTGTCGTTTTGGTCAAAAAATGAAAATTCTAAAAGTTCCTATTTTTCTGCTTTAAACTCTAGGTACACATCCAAAATGTATTACTGAGTTGAAAGAAGTGGATTCTGGTGCATGGTTTTGAAACCGCAGTCAGAAAAAAAATCACATCCATATCAACATGTTTATAACCCCCGGGGCTGTCGTTTTGGTCAAAAAATGAAAATTCTAAAAGTTCCTGTTTTTCTGCTTTAAACTCTAGGTACACATCCAAAATGTATTACTGAGTTGAAAGAAGTGGATTCTGGTGCATGGTTTTGAAACCGCAGTCAGAAAAAAAAATCACATCCATATCAACATGTTTATAACCCCCGGGGCTGTCGTTCTGGTAAAAAAATGAAAATTCTAAAAGTTCCTGTTTTTCTGCTTTAAACTCTAGGTACACATCCAAAATGTATTACTGACTTGAAAGAAGTGCATTCTGGTGCATGGTTTTGAAACCGCAGTCAGAAAAAAAATCACAACCATATCAACATGTTTATAACCCCCGGGGCTGTCGTTTTGGTCAAAAAATGAAAATTCTAAAAGTTCAGTTTTTTCTGCTTTAAACTCTAGGTACACATCCAAAATGTATTACTGACTTGAAAGAAGTGGATTCTGGTGCATAGTTTTGAAACCACAGTCAGAAAAAAAATCACATATATATCAACATTTTTATAACTCCCGGGGCTGTCGTTTTGGTCAAAAAATAAAAATTCTAAAAGTCCCTGTTTTTCTGCTTTAAACTCTAGGTACACATCCAAAATGTATTACTGAGTTGAAAGAAGTGGATTCTGGTGCAAGGTTTTGAAACCGCAGTCAGAAAAAAAATCACAACCATATCAACATGTTTATAACCCCCGGGGCTGTCGTTTTGGTCAAAAAATGAAAATTCTAAAAGTTCCTGTTTTTCTGCTTTAAACTCTAGGTACACATCCAAAATGTATTACTGACTTGAAAGAAGTGCATTCTGGTGCATGGTTTTGAAACCGCAGTCAGAAAAAAAATCACAACCATATCAACATGTTTATAACCCCCGGGGCTGTCGTTTTGGTCAAAAAATGAAAATTCTAAAAGTTCAGTTTTTTCTGCTTTAAACTCTAGGTACACATCCAAAATGTATTACTGACTTGAAAGAAGTGGATTCTGGTGCATGGTTTTGAAACCGCAGTCAGAAAAAAAAATCACATATATATCAACATTTTTATAACTCCCGGGGCTGTCGTTTTGGTCAAAAAATGAAAATTCTAAAAGTTCCTATTTTTCTGCTTTAAACTCTAGGTACACATCCAAAATGTATTACTGACTTGAAAGAAGTGGATTCTGGTGCATAGTTTTGAAACCACAGTCAGAAAAAAAATCACATATATATCAACATTTTTATAACTCCCGGGGCTGTCGTTTTGGTCAAAAAATGAAAATTCTAAAAGTTCCTGTTTTTCTGCTTTAAACTCTAGGTACACATCCAAAATGTATTACTGACTTGAAAGAAGTGCATGGTTTTGAAACCGCAGTCAGAAAAAAAATCACAACCATATCAACATGTTTATAACCCCCGGGGCTGTCGTTTTGGTCAAAAAATGAAAATTCTAAAAGTTCCTATTTTTCTGCTTTAAACTCTAGGTACACATCCAAAATGTATTACTGAGTTGAAAGAAGTGGATTCTGGTGCATGGTTTTGAAACCGCAGTCAGAAAAAAAATCACATCCATATCAACATGTTTATAACCCCCGGGGCTGTCGTTTTGGTCAAAAAATGAAAATTCTAAAAGTTCCTGTTTTTCTGCTTTAAACTCTAGGTACACATCCAAAATGTATTACTGAGTTGAAAGAAGTGGATTCTGGTGCATGGTTTTGAAACCGCAGTCAGAAAAAAAATCACATCCATATCAACATGTTTATAACCCCCGGGGCTGTCGTTCTGGTCAAAAAATGAAAATTCTAAAAGTTCCTGTTTTTCTGCTTTAAACTCTAGGTACACATCCAAAATGTATTACTGACTTGAAAGAAGTGCATTCTGGTGCATGGTTTTGAAACCGCAGTCAGAAAAAAAATCACAACCATATCAACATGTTTATAACCCCCGGGGCTGTCGTTCTGGTCAAAAAATGAAAATTCTAAAAGTTCCTGTTTTTCTGCTTTAAACTCTAGGTACACATCCAAAATGTATTACTGACTTGAAAGAAGTGCATTCTGGTGCATGGTTTTGAAACCGCAGTCAGAAAAAAAATCACAACCATATCAACATGTTTATAACCCCCGGGGCTGTCGTTTTGGTCAAAAAATGAAAATTCTAAAAGTTCAGTTTTTTCTGCTTTAAACTCTAGGTACACATCCAAAATGTATTACTGACTTGAAAGAAGTGGATTCTGGTGCATGGTTTTGAAACCGCAGTCAGAAAAAAAATCACATATATATCAACATTTTTATAACTCCCGGGGCTGTCGTTTTGGTCAAAAAATGAAAATTCTAAAAGTTCCTGTTTTTCTGCTTTAAACTCTAGGTACACATCCAAAATGTATTACTGACTTGAAAGAAGTGCATTCTGGTGCATGGTTTTGAAACCGCAGTCAGAAAAAAAATCACAACCATATCAACATGTTTATAACCCCCGGGGCTGTCGTTTTGGTCAAAAAATGAAAATTCTAAAAGTTCCTGTTTTTCTGCTTTAAACTCTAGGTACACATCCAAAATGTATTACTGACTTGAAAGAAGTGCATTCTGGTGCATGGTTTTGAAACCGCAGTCAGAAAAAAAATCACAACCATATCAACATGTTTATAACCCCCGGGGCTGTCGTTTTGGTCAAAAAATTAAAATTCTAAAAGTTCAGTTTTTTCTGCTTTAAACTCTAGGTACACATCCAAAATGTATTACTGACTTGAAAGAAGTGGATTCTGGTGCATGGTTTTGAAACCGCAGTCAGAAAAAAAATCACATATATATCAACATTTTTATAACTCCCGGGGCTGTCGTTTTGGTCAAAAAATGAAAATTCTAAAAGTTCCTATTTTTCTGCTTTAAACTCTAGGTACACATCCAAAATGTATTACTGAGTTAAAAGAAGTGGATTCTGGTGCATGGTTTTGAAACCGCAGTCAGAAAAAAAATTACATCCATATCAACATGTTTATAACCCCCGGGGCTGTCGTTCTGGTCAAAAAATGAAAATTCTAAAAGTTCAGTTTTTTCTGCTTTAAACTCTAGGTACACATCCAAAATGTATTACTGACTTGAAAGAAGTGGATTCTGGTGCATGGTTTTGAAACCGCAGTCAGAAAAAAAATCACAACCATATCAACATGTTTATAACCCCCGGGGCTGTCGTTCTGGTCAAAAAATGAAAATTCTAAAAGTTCCTGTTTTTCTGCTTTAAACTCTAGGTACACATCCAAAATGTATTACTGACTTGAAAGAAGTGCATTCTGGTGCATGGTTTTGAAACCGCAGTCAGAAAAAAAATCACAACCATATCAACATGTTTATAACCCCCGGGGCTGTCGTTTTGGTCAAAAAATGAAAATTCTAAAAGTTCCTGTTTTTCTGCTTTAAACTCTAGGTACACATCCAAAATGTATTACTGAGTTGAAAGAAGTGGATTCTGGTGCATGGTTTTGAAACCGCAGTCAGAAAAAAAATCACATCCATATCAACATGTTTATAACCCACGGGGCTGTCGTTCTGGTCAAAAAATGAAAATTCTAAAAGTTCCTGTTTTTCTGCTTTAAACTCTAGGTCCACATCCAAAATGTATTACTGACTTGAAAGAAGTGCATTCTGGTGCATGGTTTTGAAACCGCAGTCAGAAAAAAAATCACAACCATATCAACATGTTTATAACCCCCGGGGCTGTCGTTTTGGTCAAAAAATGAAAATTCTAAAAGTTCAGTTTTTTCTGCTTTAAACTCTAGGTACACATCCAAAATGTATTACTGACTTGAAAGAAGTGCATTCTGGTGCATGGTTTTGAAACCGCAGTCAGAAAAAAAATCACAACCATATCAACATGTTTATAACCCCCGGGGCTGTCGTTTTGGTCAAAAAATGAAAATTCTAAAAGTTCCTGTTTTTCTGCTTTAAACTCTAGGTACACATCCAAAATGTATTACTGACTTGAAAGAAGTGCATTCTGGTGCATGGTTTTGAAACCGCAGTCAGAAAAAAAATCACAACCATATCAACATGTTTATAACCCCCGGGGCTGTCGTTCTGGTCAAAAAATGAAAATTCTAAAAGTTCCTGTTTTTCTGCTTTAAACTCTAGGTACACATCCAAAATGTATTACTGACTTGAAAGAAGTGCATTCTGGTGCATGGTTTTGAAACCGCAGTCAGAAAAAAAATCACAACCATATCAACATGTTTATAACCCCCGGGGCTGTCGTTTTGGTCAAAAAATGAAATTTCTAAAAGTTCCTGTTTTTCTGCTTTAAACTCTAGGTACACATCCAAAATGTATTACTGAGTTGAAAGAAGTGGATTCTGGTGCATGGTTTTGAAACCGCAGTCAGAAAAAAAACCACATCCATATCAACATGTTTATAACCCACGGGGCTGTCGTTCTGGTCAAAAAATGAAAATTCTAAAAGTTCCTGTTTTTCTGCTTTAAACTCTAGGTCCACATCCAAAATGTATTACTGACTTGAAAGAAGTGCATTCTGGTGCATGGTTTTGAAACCGCCGTCAGAAAAAAAATCACATCCATATCAACATGTTTATAACCCCCGGGGCTGTCGTTTTGGTCAAAAAATGAAAATTCTAAAAGTTCCTGTTTTTCTGCTTTAAACTCTAGGTACACATCCAAAATGTATTACTGAGTTGAAAGAAGTGGATTCTGGTGCATGGTTTTGAAACCGCAGTCAGAAAAAAAATCACATCCATATCAACATGTTTATAACCCCCGGGGCTGTCGTTCTGGTCAAAAAATGAAAATTCTAAAAGTTCCTGTTTTTCTGCTTTAAACTCTAGGTACACATCCAAAATGTATTACTGACTTGAAAGAAGTGCATTCTGGTGCATGGTTTTGAAACCGCAGTCAGAAAAAAAATCACAACCATATCAACATGTTTATAACCCCCGGGGCTGTCGTTTTGGTCAAAAAATGAAAATTCTAAAAGTTCCTGTTTTTCTGCTTTAAACTCTAGGTACACATCCAAAATGTATTACTGAGTTGAAAGAAGTGGATTCTGGTGCAAGGTTTTGAAACCGCAGTCAGAAAAAAAATCACATCCATATCAACATGTTTATAACCCCCGGGGCTGTCGTTTTGGTCAAAAATGAAAATTCTAAAAGTTCCTGTTTTTCTGCTTTAAACTCTAGGTACACATCCAAAATGTATTACTGAGTTGAAAGAAGTGGATTCTGGTGCATGGTTTTGAAACCGCAGTCAGAAAAAAAATCACATCCATATCAACATGTTTATAACCCCCGGGGCTGTCGTTCTGGTCAAAAAATGAAAATTCTAAAAGTTCAGTTTTTTCTGCTTTAAACTCTAGGTACACATCCAAAATGTATTACTGACTTGAAAGAAGTGGATTCTGGTGCATGGTTTTGAAACCGCAGTCAGAAAAAAAATCACAACCATATCAACATGTTTATAACCCCCGGGGCTGTCGTTCTGGTCAAAAAATGAAAATTCTAAAAGTTCCTGTTTTTCTGCTTTAAACTCTAGGTACACATCCAAAATGTATTACTGACTTGAAAGAAGTGCATTCTGGTGCATGGTTTTGAAACCGCAGTCAGAAAAAAAATCACAACCATATCAACATGTTTATAATCCCCGGGGCTGTCGTTTTGGTCAAAAAATGAAAATTCTAAAAGTTCCTGTTTTTCTGCTTTAAACTCTAGGTACACATCCAAAATGTATTACTGAGTTGAAAGAAGTGGATTCTGGTGCATGGTTTTGAAACCGCAGTCAGAAAAAAAATCACATCCATATCAACATGTTTATAACCCACGGGGCTGTCGTTCTGGTCAAAAAATGAAAATTCTAAAAGTTCCTGTTTTTCTGCTTTAAACTCTAGGTCCACATCCAAAATGTATTACTGACTTGAAAGAAGTGCATTCTGGTGCATGGTTTTGAAACCGCAGTCAGAAAAAAAATCACAACCATATCAACATGTTTATAACCCCCGGGGCTGTCGTTTTGGTCAAAAAATGAAAATTCTAAAAGTTCAGTTTTTTCTGCTTTAAACTCTAGGTACACATCCAAAATGTATTACTGACTTGAAAGAAGTGCATTCTGGTGCATGGTTTTGAAACCGCAGTCAGAAAAAAAATCACAACCATATCAACATGTTTATAACCCCCGGGGCTGTCGTTTTGGTCAAAAAATGAAAATTCTAAAAGTTCCTGTTTTTCTGCTTTAAACTCTAGGTACACATCCAAAATGTATTACTGACTTGAAAGAAGTGCATTCTGGTGCATGGTTTTGAAACCGCAGTCAGAAAAAAAATCACAACCATATCAACATGTTTATAACCCCCGGGGCTGTCGTTCTGGTCAAAAAATGAAAATTCTAAAAGTTCCTGTTTTTCTGCTTTAAACTCTAGGTACACATCCAAAATGTATTACTGACTTGAAAGAAGTGCATTCTGGTGCATGGTTTTGAAACCGCAGTCAGAAAAAAAATCACAACCATATCAACATGTTTATAACCCCCGGGGCTGTCGTTTTGGTCAAAAAATGAAATTTCTAAAAGTTCCTGTTTTTCTGCTTTAAACTCTAGGTACACATCCAAAATGTATTACTGAGTTGAAAGAAGTGGATTCTGGTGCATGGTTTTGAAACCGCAGTCAGAAAAAAAACCACATCCATATCAACATGTTTATAACCCACGGGGCTGTCGTTCTGGTCAAAAAATGAAAATTCTAAAAGTTCCTGTTTTTCTGCTTTAAACTCTAGGTCCACATCCAAAATGTATTACTGACTTGAAAGAAGTGCATTCTGGTGCATGGTTTTGAAACCGCCGTCAGAAAAAAAATCACATCCATATCAACATGTTTATAACCCCCGGGGCTGTCGTTTTGGTCAAAAAATGAAAATTCTAAAAGTTCCTGTTTTTCTGCTTTAAACTCTAGGTACACATCCAAAATGTATTACTGAGTTGAAAGAAGTGGATTCTGGTGCATGGTTTTGAAACCGCAGTCAGAAAAAAAATCACATCCATATCAACATGTTTATAACCCCCGGGGCTGTCGTTCTGGTCAAAAAATGAAAATTCTAAAAGTTCCTGTTTTTCTGCTTTAAACTCTAGGTACACATCCAAAATGTATTACTGACTTGAAAGAAGTGCATTCTGGTGCATGGTTTTGAAACCGCAGTCAGAAAAAAAATCACAACCATATCAACATGTTTATAACCCCCGGGGCTGTCGTTTTGGTCAAAAAATGAAAATTCTAAAAGTTCCTGTTTTTCTGCTTTAAACTCTAGGTACACATCCAAAATGTATTACTGAGTTGAAAGAAGTGGATTCTGGTGCAAGGTTTTGAAACCGCAGTCAGAAAAAAAATCACATCCATATCAACATGTTTATAACCCCCGGGGCTGTCGTTTTGGTCAAAAATGAAAATTCTAAAAGTTCCTGTTTTTCTGCTTTAAACTCTAGGTACACATCCAAAATGTATTACTGAGTTGAAAGAAGTGGATTCTGGTGCATGGTTTTGAAACCGCAGTCAGAAAAAAAATCACAACCATATCAACATGTTTATAACCCCCGGGGCTGTCGTTTTGGTCAAAAAATGAAAATTCTAAAAGTTCCTGTTTTTCTGCTTTAAACTCTAGGTACACATCCAAAATGTATTACTGACTTGAAAGAAGTGCATTCTGGTGCATGGTTTTGAAACCGCAGTCAGAAAAAAAATCACAACCATATCAACATGTTTATAACCCCCGGGGCTGTCGTTTTGGTCAAAAAATGAAAATTCTAAAAGTTCAGTTTTTTCTGCTTTAAACTCTAGGTACACATCCAAAATGTATTACTGACTTGAAAGAAGTGGATTCTGGTGCATGGTTTTGAAACCGCAGTCAGAAAAAAAAATCACATATATATCAACATTTTTATAACTCCCGGGGCTGTCGTTTTGGTCAAAAAATGAAAATTCTAAAAGTTCCTATTTTTCTGCTTTAAACTCTAGGTACACATCCAAAATGTATTACTGAGTTGAAAGAAGTGGATTCTGGTGCATGGTTTTGAAACCGCCGTCAGAAAAAAAATCACATCCATATCAACATGTTTATAACCCCCGGGGCTGTCGTTTTGGTCAAAAAATGAAAATTCTAAAAGTTCCTGTTTTTCTGCTTTAAACTCTAGGTACACATCCAAAATGTATTACTGAGTTGAAAGAAGTGGATTCTGGTGCATGGTTTTGAAACCGCAGTCAGAAAAAAAATCACATCCATATCAACATGTTTATAACCCCCGGGGCTGTCGTTCTGGTCAAAAAATGAAAATTCTAAAAGTTCCTGTTTTTCTGCTTTAAACTCTAGGTACACATCCAAAATGTATTACTGAGTTGAAAGAAGTGGATTCTGGTGCATGGTTTTGAAACCGCAGTCAGAAAAAAAATCACATCCATATCAACATGTTTATAACCCCCGGGGCTGTCGTTCTGGTCAAAAAATGAAAATTCTAAAAGTTCCTGTTTTTCTGCTTTAAACTCTAGGTACACATCCAAAATGTATTACTGACTTGAAAGAAGTGCATTCTGGTGCATGGTTTTGAAACCGCAGTCAGAAAAAAAATCACAACCATATCAACATGTTTATAACCCCGGGGCTGTCGTTTTGGTCAAAAAATTAAAATTCTAAAAGTTCAGTTTTTTCTGCTTTAAACTCTAGGTACACATCCAAAATGTATTACTGACTTGAAAGAAGTGGATTCTGGTGCATGGTTTTGAAACCGCAGTCAGAAAAAAAAATCACATATATATCAACATTTTTATAACTCCCGGGGCTGTCGTTTTGGTCAAAAAATGAAAATTCTAAAAGTTCCTGTTTTTCTGCTTTAAACTCTAGGTACACATCCAAAATGTATTACTGAGTTGAAAGAAGTGGATTCTGGTGCAAGGTTTTGAAACCGCAGTCAGAAAAAAAATCACATCCATATCAACATGTTTATAACCCCCGGGGCTGTCGTTCTGGTCAAAAAATGAAAATTCTAAAAGTTCCTGTTTTTCTGCTTTAAACTCTAGGTACACATCCAAAATGTATTACTGACTTGAAAGTAGTGCATTCTGGTGCATGGTTTTGAAACCGCAGTCAGAAAAAAAATCACAACCATATCAACATGTTTATAACCCCCGTCGTTTTGGTCAAAAAATGAAAATTTAAACTCTAGGTACACATCCAAAATTTATTACTGAGTTGAAAGAAGTGGATTCTGGTGCAAGGTTTTGAAACCGCAGTCAGAAAAAAAATCACATCCATATCAACATGTTTATAACCCCCGGGGCTGTCGTTCTGGTCAAAAAATGAAAATTCTAAAAGTTCCTGTTTTTCTGCTTTAAACTCTAGGTACACATCCAAAATGTATTACTGAGTTGAAAGAAGTGGATTCTGGTGCATGGTTTTGAAACCGCAGTCAGAAAAAAAAATCACATCCATATCAACATGTTTATAACCCCCGGGGCTGTCGTTCTGGTCAAAAAATGAAAATTCTAAAAGTTCCTGTTTTTCTGCTTTAAACTCTAGGTACACATCCAAAATGTATTACTGACTTGAAAGAAGTGCATTCTGGTGCATGGTTTTGAAACCGCAGTCAGAAAAAAAATCACAACCATATCAACATGTTTATAACCCCCGGGGCTGTCGTTTTGGTCAAAAAATGAAAATTCTAAAAGTTCAGTTTTTTCTGCTTTAAACTCTAGGTACACATCCAAAATGTATTACTGACTTGAAAGAATTGGATTCTGGTGCATAGTTTTGAAACCACAGTCAGAAAAAAAATCACATATATATCAACATTTTTATAACTCCCGGGGCTGTCGTTTTGGTCAAAAAATGAAAATTCTAAAAGTTCCTGTTTTTCTGCTTTAAACTCTAGGTACACATCCAAAATGTATTACTGAGTTGAAAGAAGTGGATTCTGGTGCAAGGTTTTGAAACCGCAGTCAGAAAAAAAATCACAACCATATCAACATGTTTATAACCCCCGGGGCTGTCGTTTTGGTCAAAAAATGAAAATTCTAAAAGTTCCTGTTTTTCTGCTTTAAACTCTAGGTACACATCCAAAATGTATTACTGACTTGAAAGAAGTGCATTCTGGTGCATGGTTTTGAAACCGCAGTCAGAAAAAAAATCACAACCATATCAACATGTTTATAACCCCCGGGGCTGTCGTTCTGGTCAAAAAATGAAAATTCTAAAAGTTCCTGTTTTTCTGCTTTAAACTCTAGGTACACATCCAAAATGTATTACTGACTTGAAAGAAGTGCATTCTGGTGCATGGTTTTGAAACCGCAGTCAGAAAAAAAATCACAACCATATCAACATGTTTATAACCCCCGGGGCTGTCGTTTTGGTCAAAAAATGAAATTTCTAAAAGTTCCTGTTTTTCTGCTTTAAACTCTAGGTACACATCCAAAATGTATTACTGAGTTGAAAGAAGTGGATTCTGGTGCATGGTTTTGAAACCGCAGTCAGAAAAAAAACCACATCCATATCAACATGTTTATAACCCACGGGGCTGTCGTTCTGGTCAAAAAATGAAAATTCTAAAAGTTCCTGTTTTTCTGCTTTAAACTCTAGGTCCACATCCAAAATGTATTACTGACTTGAAAGAAGTGCATTCTGGTGCATGGTTTTGAAACCGCCGTCAGAAAAAAAATCACATCCATATCAACATGTTTATAACCCCCGGGGCTGTCGTTTTGGTCAAAAAATGAAAATTCTAAAAGTTCCTGTTTTTCTGCTTTAAACTCTAGGTACACATCCAAAATGTATTACTGAGTTGAAAGAAGTGGATTCTGGTGCATGGTTTTGAAACCGCAGTCAGAAAAAAAATCACATCCATATCAACATGTTTATAACCCCCGGGGCTGTCGTTCTGGTCAAAAAATGAAAATTCTAAAAGTTCCTGTTTTTCTGCTTTAAACTCTAGGTACACATCCAAAATGTATTACTGACTTGAAAGAAGTGCATTCTGGTGCATGGTTTTGAAACCGCAGTCAGAAAAAAAATCACAACCATATCAACATGTTTATAACCCCCGGGGCTGTCGTTTTGGTCAAAAAATGAAAATTCTAAAAGTTCCTGTTTTTCTGCTTTAAACTCTAGGTACACATCCAAAATGTATTACTGAGTTGAAAGAAGTGGATTCTGGTGCAAGGTTTTGAAACCGCAGTCAGAAAAAAAATCACATCCATATCAACATGTTTATAACCCCCGGGGCTGTCGTTTTGGTCAAAAATGAAAATTCTAAAAGTTCCTGTTTTTCTGCTTTAAACTCTAGGTACACATCCAAAATGTATTACTGAGTTGAAAGAAGTGGATTCTGGTGCATGGTTTTGAAACCGCAGTCAGAAAAAAAATCACAACCATATCAACATGTTTATAACCCCCGGGGCTGTCGTTTTGGTCAAAAAATGAAAATTCTAAAAGTTCCTGTTTTTCTGCTTTAAACTCTAGGTACACATCCAAAATGTATTACTGACTTGAAAGAAGTGCATTCTGGTGCATGGTTTTGAAACCGCAGTCAGAAAAAAAATCACAACCATATCAACATGTTTATAACCCCCGGGGCTGTCGTTTTGGTCAAAAAATGAAAATTCTAAAAGTTCAGTTTTTTCTGCTTTAAACTCTAGGTACACATCCAAAATGTATTACTGACTTGAAAGAAGTGGATTCTGGTGCATGGTTTTGAAACCGCAGTCAGAAAAAAAAATCACATATATATCAACATTTTTATAACTCCCGGGGCTGTCGTTTTGGTCAAAAAATGAAAATTCTAAAAGTTCCTATTTTTCTGCTTTAAACTCTAGGTACACATCCAAAATGTATTACTGAGTTGAAAGAAGTGGATTCTGGTGCATGGTTTTGAAACCGCCGTCAGAAAAAAAATCACATCCATATCAACATGTTTATAACCCCCGGGGCTGTCGTTTTGGTCAAAAAATGAAAATTCTAAAAGTTCCTGTTTTTCTGCTTTAAACTCTAGGTACACATCCAAAATGTATTACTGAGTTGAAAGAAGTGGATTCTGGTGCATGGTTTTGAAACCGCAGTCAGAAAAAAAATCACATCCATATCAACATGTTTATAACCCCCGGGGCTGTCGTTCTGGTCAAAAAATGAAAATTCTAAAAGTTCCTGTTTTTCTGCTTTAAACTCTAGGTACACATCCAAAATGTATTACTGAGTTGAAAGAAGTGGATTCTGGTGCATGGTTTTGAAACCGCAGTCAGAAAAAAAATCACATCCATATCAACATGTTTATAACCCCCGGGGCTGTCGTTCTGGTCAAAAAATGAAAATTCTAAAAGTTCCTGTTTTTCTGCTTTAAACTCTAGGTACACATCCAAAATGTATTACTGACTTGAAAGAAGTGCATTCTGGTGCATGGTTTTGAAACCGCAGTCAGAAAAAAAATCACAACCATATCAACATGTTTATAACCCCGGGGCTGTCGTTTTGGTCAAAAAATGAAAATTCTAAAAGTTCAGTTTTTTCTGCTTTAAACTCTAGGTACACATCCAAAATGTATTACTGACTTGAAAGAAGTGGATTCTGGTGCATGGTTTTGAAACCGCAGTCAGAAAAAAAATCACATCCATATCAACATGTTTATAACCCCCGGGGCTGTCGTTCTGGTCAAAAAATGAAAATTCTAAAAGTTCCTGTTTTTCTGCTTTAAACTCTAGGTACACATCCAAAATGTATTACTGACTTGAAAGAAGTGCATTCTGGTGCATGGTTTTGAAACCGCAGTCAGAAAAAAAATCACAACCATATCAACATGTTTATAACCCCCGGGGCTGTCGTTTTGGTCAAAAAATGAAAATTCTAAAAGTTCCTGTTTTTCTGCTTTAAACTCTAGGTACACATCCAAAATGTATTACTGAGTTGAAAGAAGTGGATTCTGGTGCAAGGTTTTGAAACCGCAGTCAGAAAAAAAATCACATCCATATCAACATGTTTATAACCCCCGGGGCTGTCGTTTTGGTCAAAAATGAAAATTCTAAAAGTTCCTGTTTTTCTGCTTTAAACTCTAGGTACACATCCAAAATGTATTACTGAGTTGAAAGAAGTGGATTCTGGTGCATGGTTTTGAAACCGCAGTCAGAAAAAAAATCACAACCATATCAACATGTTTATAACCCCCGGGGCTGTCGTTTTGGTCAAAAAATGAAAATTCTAAAAGTTCCTGTTTTTCTGCTTTAAACTCTAGGTACACATCCAAAATGTATTACTGACTTGAAAGAAGTGCATTCTGGTGCATGGTTTTGAAACCGCAGTCAGAAAAAAAATCACAACCATATCAACATGTTTATAACCCCCGGGGCTGTCGTTTTGGTCAAAAAATGAAAATTCTAAAAGTTCAGTTTTTTCTGCTTTAAACTCTAGGTACACATCCAAAATGTATTACTGACTTGAAAGAAGTGGATTCTGGTGCATGGTTTTGAAACCGCAGTCAGAAAAAAAAATCACATATATATCAACATTTTTATAACTCCCGGGGCTGTCGTTTTGGTCAAAAAATGAAAATTCTAAAAGTTCCTATTTTTCTGCTTTAAACTCTAGGTACACATCCAAAATGTATTACTGAGTTGAAAGAAGTGGATTCTGGTGCATGGTTTTGAAACCGCCGTCAGAAAAAAAATCACATCCATATCAACATGTTTATAACCCCCGGGGCTGTCGTTTTGGTCAAAAAATGAAAATTCTAAAAGTTCCTGTTTTTCTGCTTTAAACTCTAGGTACACATCCAAAATGTATTACTGAGTTGAAAGAAGTGGATTCTGGTGCATGGTTTTGAAACCGCAGTCAGAAAAAAAATCACATCCATATCAACATGTTTATAACCCCCGGGGCTGTCGTTCTGGTCAAAAAATGAAAATTCTAAAAGTTCCTGTTTTTCTGCTTTAAACTCTAGGTACACATCCAAAATGTATTACTGAGTTGAAAGAAGTGGATTCTGGTGCATGGTTTTGAAACCGCAGTCAGAAAAAAAATCACATCCATATCAACATGTTTATAACCCCCGGGGCTGTCGTTCTGGTCAAAAAATGAAAATTCTAAAAGTTCCTGTTTTTCTGCTTTAAACTCTAGGTACACATCCAAAATGTATTACTGACTTGAAAGAAGTGCATTCTGGTGCATGGTTTTGAAACCGCAGTCAGAAAAAAAATCACAACCATATCAACATGTTTATAACCCCGGGGCTGTCGTTTTGGTCAAAAAATGAAAATTCTAAAAGTTCAGTTTTTTCTGCTTTAAACTCTAGGTACACATCCAAAATGTATTACTGACTTGAAAGAAGTGGATTCTGGTGCATGGTTTTGAAACCGCAGTCAGAAAAAAAAATCACATATATATCAACATTTTTATAACTCCCGGGGCTGTCGTTTTGGTCAAAAAATGAAAATTCTAAAAGTTCCTGTTTTTCTGCTTTAAACTCTAGGTACACATCCAAAATGTATTACTGAGTTGAAAGAAGTGGATTCTGGTGCAAGGTTTTGAAACCGCAGTCAGAAAAAAAATCACATCCATATCAACATGTTTATAACCCCGGGGCTGTCGTTCTGGTCAAAAAATGAAAATTCTAAAAGTTCCTGTTTTTCTGCTTTAAACTCTAGGTACACATCCAAAATGTATTACTGACTTGAAAGTAGTGCATTCTGGTGCATGGTTTTGAAACCGCAGTCAGAAAAAAAATCACAACCATATCAACATGTTTATAACCCCCGTCGTTTTGGTCAAAAAATGAAAATTTAAACTCTAGGTACACATCCAAAATTTATTACTGAGTTGAAAGAAGTGGATTCTGGTGCAAGGTTTTGAAACCGCAGTCAGAAAAAAAATCACATCCATATCAACATGTTTATAACCCCCGGGGCTGTCGTTCTGGTCAAAAAATGAAAATTCTAAAAGTTCCTGTTTTTCTGCTTTAAACTCTAGGTACACATCCAAAATGTATTACTGAGTTGAAAGAAGTGGATTCTGGTGCATGGTTTTGAAACCGCAGTCAGAAAAAAAAATCACATCCATATCAACATGTTTATAACCCCCGGGGCTGTCGTTCTGGTCAAAAAATGAAAATTCTAAAAGTTCCTGTTTTTCTGCTTTAAACTCTAGGTACACATCCAAAATGTATTACTGACTTGAAAGAAGTGCATTCTGGTGCATGGTTTTGAAACCGCAGTCAGAAAAAAAATCACAACCATATCAACATGTTTATAACCCCCGGGGCTGTCGTTTTGGTCAAAAAATGAAAATTCTAAAAGTTCAGTTTTTTCTGCTTTAAACTCTAGGTACACATCCAAAATGTATTACTGACTTGAAAGAATTGGATTCTGGTGCATAGTTTTGAAACCACAGTCAGAAAAAAAATCACATATATATCAACATTTTTATAACTCCCGGGGCTGTCGTTTTGGTCAAAAAATGAAAATTCTAAAAGTTCCTGTTTTTCTGCTTTAAACTCTAGGTACACATCCAAAATGTATTACTGAGTTGAAAGAAGTGGATTCTGGTGCAAGGTTTTGAAACCGCAGTCAGAAAAAAAATCACAACCATATCAACATGTTTATAACCCCCGGGGCTGTCGTTTTGGTCAAAAAATGAAAATTCTAAAAGTTCCTGTTTTTCTGCTTTAAACTCTAGGTACACATCCAAAATGTATTACTGACTTGAAAGAAGTGCATTCTGGTGCATGGTTTTGAAACCGCAGTCAGAAAAAAAATCACAACCATATCAACATGTTTATAACCCCCGGGGCTGTCGTTTTGGTCAAAAAATGAAAATTCTAAAAGTTCCTATTTTTCTGCTTTAAACTCTAGGTACACATCCAAAATGTATTACTGACTTGAAAGAAGTGGATTCTGGTGCATAGTTTTGAAACCACAGTCAGAAAAAAAATCACATATATATCAACATTTTTATAACTCCCGGGGCTGTCGTTTTGGTCAAAAAATGAAAATTCTAAAGGTTCCTGTTTTTCTGCTTTAAACTCTAGGTACACATCCAAAATGTATTACTGAGTTGAAAGAAGTGGATTCTGGTGCAAGGTTTTGAAACCGCAGTCAGAAAAAAAATCACAACCATATCAACATGTTTATAACCCCCGGGGCTGTCGTTTTGGTCAAAAAATGAAAATTCTAAAAGTTCCTGTTTTTCTGCTTTAAACTCTAGGTACACATCCAAAATGTATTACTGACTTGAAAGAAGTGCATGGTTTTGAAACCGCAGTCAGAAAAAAAATCACAACCATATCAACATGTTTATAACCCCCGGGGCTGTCGTTTTGGTCAAAAAATGAAAATTCTAAAAGTTCCTATTTTTCTGCTTTAAACTCTAGGTACACATCCAAAATGTATTACTGAGTTGAAAGAAGTGGATTCTGGTGCATGGTTTTGAAACCGCAGTCAGAAAAAAAATCACATCCATATCAACATGTTTATAACCCCCGGGGCTGTCGTTTTGGTCAAAAAATTAAAATTCTAAAAGTTCCTGTTTTTCTGCTTTAAACTCTAGGTACACATCCAAAATGTATTACTGAGTTGAAAGAAGTGGATTCTGGTGCATGGTTTTGAAACCGCAGTCAGAAAAAAAATCACATCCATATCAACATGTTTATAACCCCCGGGGCTGTCGTTCTGGTCAAAAAATGAAAATTCTAAAAGTTCCTGTTTTTCTGCTTTAAACTCTAGGTACACATCCAAAATGTATTACTGACTTGAAAGAAGTGCATTCTGGTGCATGGTTTTGAAACCGCAGTCAGAAAAAAAATCACAACCATATCAACATGTTTATAACCCCCGGGGCTGTCGTTTTGGTCAAAAAATGAAAATTCTAAAAGTTCAGTTTTTTCTGCTTTAAACTCTAGGTACACATCCAAAATGTATTACTGACTTGAAAGAAGTGGATTCTGGTGCATGGTTTTGAAACCGCAGTCAGAAAAAAAATCACATATATATCAACATTTTAGAACTCCCGGGGCTGTCGTTTTGGTCAAAAAATGAAAATTCTAAAAGTTCCTGTTTTTCTGCTTTAAACTCTAGGTACACATCCAAAATGTATTACTGAGTTGAAAGAAGTGGATTCTGGTGCATGGTTTTGAAACCGCAGTCAGAAAAAAAATCACATCCATATCAACATGTTTATAACCCCCGGGGCTGTCATTCTGGTCAAAAAATGAAAATTCTAAAAGTTCCTGTTTTTCTGCTTTAAACTCTAGGTACACATCCAAAATGTATTACTGACTTGAAAGAAGTGCATTCTGGTGCATGGTTTTGAAACCGCAGTCAGAAAAAAAATCACAACCATATCAACATGTTTATAACCCCCGGGGCTGTCGTTTTGGTCAAAAAATGAAAATTCTAAAAGTTCAGTTTTTTCTGCTTTAAACTCTAGGTACACATCCAAAATGTATTACTGACTTGAAAGAAGTGGATTCTGGTGCATGGTTTTGAAACCGCAGTCAGAAAAAAAATCACATATATATCAACATTTTTATAACTCCCGGGGCTGTCGTTTTGGTCAAAAAATGAAAATTCTAAAAGTTCCTGTTTTTCTGCTTTAAACTCTAGGTACACATCCAAAATGTATTACTGACTTGAAAGAAGTGCATTCTGGTGCATGGTTTTGAAACCGCAGTCAGAAAAAAAATCACAACCATATCAACATGTTTATAACCCCCGGGGCTGTCGTTTTGGTCAAAAAATGAAAATTCTAAAAGTTCCTGTTTTTCTGCTTTAAACTCTAGGTACACATCCAAAATGTATTACTGACTTGAAAGAAGTGCATTCTGGTGCATGGTTTTGAAACCGCAGTCAGAAAAAAAATCACAACCATATCAACATGTTTATAACCCCCGGGGCTGTCGTTTTGGTCAAAAAATTAAAATTCTAAAAGTTCAGTTTTTTCTGCTTTAAACTCTAGGTACACATCCAAAATGTATTACTGACTTGAAAGAAGTGGATTCTGGTGCATGGTTTTGAAACCGCAGTCAGAAAAAAAAATCACATATATATCAACATTTTTATAACTCCCGGGGCTGTCGTTCTGGTCAAAAAATGAAAATTCTAAAAGTTCCTGTTTTTCTGCTTTAAACTCTAGGTACACATCCAAAATGTATTACTGACTTGAAAGAAGTGGATTCTGGTGCATGGTTTTGAAACCGCAGTCAGAAAAAAAATCACAACCATATCAACATGTTTATAACCCCCGGGGCTGTCGTTCTGGTCAAAAAATGAAAATTCTAAAAGTTCCTGTTTTTCTGCTTTAAACTCTAGGTACACATCCAAAATGTATTACTGACTTGAAAGAAGTGCATTCTGGTGCATGGTTTTGAAACCGCAGTCAGAAAAAAAATCACAACCATATCAACATGTTTATAACCCCCGGGGCTGTCGTTTTGGTCAAAAAATGAAAATTCTAAAAGTTCCTGTTTTTCTGCTTTAAACTCTAGGTACACATCCAAAATGTATTACTGAGTTGAAAGAAGTGGATTCTGGTGCATGGTTTTGAAACCGCAGTCAGAAAAAAAATCACAACCATATCAACATGTTTATAACCCCGGGGCTGTCGTTTTGGTCAAAAAATGAAAATTCTAAAAGTTCAGTTTTTTTCTGCTTTAAACTCTAGGTACACATCCAAAATGTATTACTGACTTGAAAGAAGTGGATTCTGGTGCATGGTTTTGAAACCGCAGTCAGAAAAAAAAATCACATATATATCAACATTTTTATAACTCCCGGGGCTGTCGTTTTGGTCAAAAAATGAAAATTCTAAAAGTTCCTGTTTTTCTGCTTTAAACTCTAGGTACACATCCAAAATGTATTACTGAGTTGAAAGAAGTGGATTCTGGTGCAAGGTTTTGAAACCGCAGTCAGAAAAAAAATCACATCCATATCAACATGTTTATAACCCCCGGGGCTGTCGTTCTGGTCAAAAAATGAAAATTCTAAAAGTTCCTGTTTTTCTGCTTTAAACTCTAGGTACACATCCAAAATGTATTACTGACTTGAAAGTAGTGCATTCTGGTGCATGGTTTTGAAACCGCAGTCAGAAAAAAAATCACAACCATATCAACATGTTTATAACCCCCGTCGTTTTGGTCAAAAAATGAAAATTTAAACTCTAGGTACACATCCAAAATTTATTACTGAGTTGAAAGAAGTGGATTCTGGTGCAAGGTTTTGAAACCGCAGTCAGAAAAAAAATCACATCCATATCAACATGTTTATAACCCCCGGGGCTGTCGTTCTGGTCAAAAAATGAAAATTCTAAAAGTTCCTGTTTTTCTGCTTTAAACTCTAGGTACACATCCAAAATGTATTACTGAGTTGAAAGAAGTGGATTCTGGTGCATGGTTTTGAAACCGCAGTCAGAAAAAAAAATCACATCCATATCAACATGTTTATAACCCCCGGGGCTGTCGTTCTGGTCAAAAAATTAAAATTCTAAAAGTTCCTGTTTTTCTGCTTTAAACTCTAGGTACACATCCAAAATGTATTACTGACTTGAAAGAAGTGCATTCTGGTGCATGGTTTTGAAACCGCAGTCAGAAAAAAAATCACAACCATATCAACATGTTTATAACCCCCGGGGCTGTCGTTTTGGTCAAAAAATGAAAATTCTAAAAGTTCAGTTTTTTCTGCTTTAAACTCTAGGTACACATCCAAAATGTATTACTGACTTGAAAGAAGTGGATTCTGGTGCATAGTTTTGAAACCACAGTCAGAAAAAAAATCACATATATATCAACATTTTTATAACTCCCGGGGCTGTCGTTTTGGTCAAAAAATGAAAATTCTAAAAGTTCCTGTTTTTCTGCTTTAAACTCTAGGTACACATCCAAAATGTATTACTGAGTTGAAAGAAGTGGATTCTGGTGCATGGTTTTGAAACCGCAGTCAGAAAAAAAATCACATATATATCAACATTTTAGAACTCCCGGGGCTGTCGTTTTGGTCAAAAAATGAAAATTCTAAAAGTTCCTGTTTTTCTGCTTTAAACTCTAGGTACACATCCAAAATGTATTACTGAGTTGAAAGAAGTGGATTCTGGTGCATGGTTTTGAAACCGCAGTCAGAAAAAAAATCACATCCATATCAACATGTTTATAACCCCCGGGGCTGTCGTTCTGGTCAAAAAATGAAAATTCTAAAAGTTCCTGTTTTTCTGCTTTAAACTCTAGGTACACATCCAAAATGTATTACTGACTTGAAAGAAGTGCATTCTGGTGCATGGTTTTGAAACCGCAGTCAGAAAAAAAATCACATCCATATCAACATGTTTATAACCCCCGGGGCTGTCGTTTTGGTCAAAAAATAAAAATTCTAAAAGTTCCTGTTTTTCTGCTTTAAACTCTAGGTACACATCCAAAATGTATTACTGAGTTGAAAGAAGTGCATTCTGGTGCATGGTTTTGAAACCGCAGTCAGAAAAAAAATCACAACCATATCAACATGTTTATAACCCCCGGGGCTGTCGTTTTGGTCAAAAAATGAAAATTCTAAAAGTTCAGTTTTTTCTGCTTTAAACTCTAGGTACACATCCAAAATGTATTACTGACTTGAAAGAAGTGGATTCTGGTGCATGGTTTTGAAACCGCAGTCAGAAAAAAAATCACATATATATCAACATTTTTATAACTCCCGGGGCTGTCGTTTTGGTCAAAAAATGAAAATTCTAAAAGTTCCTGTTTTTCTGCTTTAAACTCTAGGTACACATCCAAAATGTATTACTGACTTGAAAGAAGTGCATTCTGGTGCATGGTTTTGAAACCGCAGTCAGAAAAAAAATCACAACCATATCAACATGTTTATAACCCCCGGGGCTGTCGTTTTGGTCAAAAAATGAAAATTCTAAAAGTTCCTGTTTTTCTGCTTTAAACTCTAGGTACACATCCAAAATGTATTACTGAGTTGAAAGAAGTGGATTCTGGTGCATGGTTTTGAAACCGCAGTCAGAAAAAAAATCACATCCATATCAACATGTTTATAACCCCCGGGGCTGTCGTTCTGGTCAAAAAATGAAAATTCTAAAAGTTCCTGTTTTTCTGCTTTAAACTCTAGGTACACATCCAAAATGTATTACTGACTTGAAAGAAGTGCATTCTGGTGCATGGTTTTGAAACCGCAGTCAGAAAAAAAATCACAACCATATCAACATGTTTATAACCCCCGGGGCTGTCGTTTTGGTCAAAAAATGAAAATTCTAAAAGTTCCTGTTTTTCTGCTTTAAACTCTAGGTACACATCCAAAATGTATTACTGAGTTGAAAGAAGTGGATTCTGGTGCAAGGTTTTGAAACCGCAGTCAGAAAAAAAATCACATCCATATCAACATGTTTATAACCCCCGGGGCTGTCGTTTTGGTCAAAAATGAAAATTCTAAAAGTTCCTGTTTTTCTGCTTTAAACTCTAGGTACACATCCAAAATGTATTACTGAGTTGAAAGAAGTGGATTCTGGTGCATGGTTTTGAAACCGCAGTCAGAAAAAAAATCACAACCATATCAACATGTTTATAACCCCCGGGGCTGTCGTTTTGGTCAAAAAATGAAAATTCTAAAAGTTCCTGTTTTTCTGCTTTAAACTCTAGGTACACATCCAAAATGTATTACTGACTTGAAAGAAGTGCATTCTGGTGCATGGTTTTGAAACCGCAGTCAGAAAAAAAATCACAACCATATCAACATGTTTATAACCCCCGGGGCTGTCGTTTTGGTCAAAAAATGAAAATTCTAAAAGTTCAGTTTTTTCTGCTTTAAACTCTAGGTACACATCCAAAATGTATTACTGACTTGAAAGAAGTGGATTCTGGTGCATGGTTTTGAAACCGCAGTCAGAAAAAAAAATCACATATATATCAACATTTTTATAACTCCCGGGGCTGTCGTTTTGGTCAAAAAATGAAAATTCTAAAAGTTCCTATTTTTCTGCTTTAAACTCTAGGTACACATCCAAAATGTATTACTGAGTTGAAAGAAGTGGATTCTGGTGCATGGTTTTGAAACCGCCGTCAGAAAAAAAATCACATCCATATCAACATGTTTATAACCCCCGGGGCTGTCGTTTTGGTCAAAAAATGAAAATTCTAAAAGTTCCTGTTTTTCTGCTTTAAACTCTAGGTACACATCCAAAATGTATTACTGAGTTGAAAGAAGTGGATTCTGGTGCATGGTTTTGAAACCGCAGTCAGAAAAAAAATCACATCCATATCAACATGTTTATAACCCCCGGGGCTGTCGTTCTGGTCAAAAAATGAAAATTCTAAAAGTTCCTGTTTTTCTGCTTTAAACTCTAGGTACACATCCAAAATGTATTACTGAGTTGAAAGAAGTGGATTCTGGTGCATGGTTTTGAAACCGCAGTCAGAAAAAAAATCACATCCATATCAACATGTTTATAACCCCCGGGGCTGTCGTTCTGGTCAAAAAATGAAAATTCTAAAAGTTCCTGTTTTTCTGCTTTAAACTCTAGGTACACATCCAAAATGTATTACTGACTTGAAAGAAGTGCATTCTGGTGCATGGTTTTGAAACCGCAGTCAGAAAAAAAATCACAACCATATCAACATGTTTATAACCCCGGGGCTGTCGTTTTGGTCAAAAAATTAAAATTCTAAAAGTTCAGTTTTTTCTGCTTTAAACTCTAGGTACACATCCAAAATGTATTACTGACTTGAAAGAAGTGGATTCTGGTGCATGGTTTTGAAACCGCAGTCAGAAAAAAAAATCACATATATATCAACATTTTTATAACTCCCGGGGCTGTCGTTTTGGTCAAAAAATGAAAATTCTAAAAGTTCCTGTTTTTCTGCTTTAAACTCTAGGTACACATCCAAAATGTATTACTGAGTTGAAAGAAGTGGATTCTGGTGCAAGGTTTTGAAACCGCAGTCAGAAAAAAAATCACATCCATATCAACATGTTTATAACCCCCGGGGCTGTCGTTCTGGTCAAAAAATGAAAATTCTAAAAGTTCCTGTTTTTCTGCTTTAAACTCTAGGTACACATCCAAAATGTATTACTGACTTGAAAGTAGTGCATTCTGGTGCATGGTTTTGAAACCGCAGTCAGAAAAAAAATCACAACCATATCAACATGTTTATAACCCCCGTCGTTTTGGTCAAAAAATGAAAATTTAAACTCTAGGTACACATCCAAAATTTATTACTGAGTTGAAAGAAGTGGATTCTGGTGCAAGGTTTTGAAACCGCAGTCAGAAAAAAAATCACATCCATATCAACATGTTTATAACCCCCGGGGCTGTCGTTCTGGTCAAAAAATGAAAATTCTAAAAGTTCCTGTTTTTCTGCTTTAAACTCTAGGTACACATCCAAAATGTATTACTGAGTTGAAAGAAGTGGATTCTGGTGCATGGTTTTGAAACCGCAGTCAGAAAAAAAAATCACATCCATATCAACATGTTTATAACCCCCGGGGCTGTCGTTCTGGTCAAAAAATGAAAATTCTAAAAGTTCCTGTTTTTCTGCTTTAAACTCTAGGTACACATCCAAAATGTATTACTGACTTGAAAGAAGTGCATTCTGGTGCATGGTTTTGAAACCGCAGTCAGAAAAAAAATCACAACCATATCAACATGTTTATAACCCCCGGGGCTGTCGTTTTGGTCAAAAAATGAAAATTCTAAAAGTTCAGTTTTTTCTGCTTTAAACTCTAGGTACACATCCAAAATGTATTACTGACTTGAAAGAATTGGATTCTGGTGCATAGTTTTGAAACCACAGTCAGAAAAAAAATCACATATATATCAACATTTTTATAACTCCCGGGGCTGTCGTTTTGGTCAAAAAATGAAAATTCTAAAAGTTCCTGTTTTTCTGCTTTAAACTCTAGGTACACATCCAAAATGTATTACTGAGTTGAAAGAAGTGGATTCTGGTGCAAGGTTTTGAAACCGCAGTCAGAAAAAAAATCACAACCATATCAACATGTTTATAACCCCCGGGGCTGTCGTTTTGGTCAAAAAATGAAAATTCTAAAAGTTCCTGTTTTTCTGCTTTAAACTCTAGGTACACATCCAAAATGTATTACTGACTTGAAAGAAGTGCATTCTGGTGCATGGTTTTGAAACCGCAGTCAGAAAAAAAATCACAACCATATCAACATGTTTATAACCCCCGGGGCTGTCGTTCTGGTCAAAAAATGAAAATTCTAAAAGTTCCTGTTTTTCTGCTTTAAACTCTAGGTACACATCCAAAATGTATTACTGACTTGAAAGAAGTGCATTCTGGTGCATGGTTTTGAAACCGCAGTCAGAAAAAAAATCACAACCATATCAACATGTTTATAACCCCCGGGGCTGTCGTTTTGGTCAAAAAATGAAATTTCTAAAAGTTCCTGTTTTTCTGCTTTAAACTCTAGGTACACATCCAAAATGTATTACTGAGTTGAAAGAAGTGGATTCTGGTGCATGGTTTTGAAACCGCAGTCAGAAAAAAAACCACATCCATATCAACATGTTTATAACCCACGGGGCTGTCGTTCTGGTCAAAAAATGAAAATTCTAAAAGTTCCTGTTTTTCTGCTTTAAACTCTAGGTCCACATCCAAAATGTATTACTGACTTGAAAGAAGTGCATTCTGGTGCATGGTTTTGAAACCGCCGTCAGAAAAAAAATCACATCCATATCAACATGTTTATAACCCCCGGGGCTGTCGTTTTGGTCAAAAAATGAAAATTCTAAAAGTTCCTGTTTTTCTGCTTTAAACTCTAGGTACACATCCAAAATGTATTACTGAGTTGAAAGAAGTGGATTCTGGTGCATGGTTTTGAAACCGCAGTCAGAAAAAAAATCACATCCATATCAACATGTTTATAACCCCCGGGGCTGTCGTTCTGGTCAAAAAATGAAAATTCTAAAAGTTCCTGTTTTTCTGCTTTAAACTCTAGGTACACATCCAAAATGTATTACTGACTTGAAAGAAGTGCATTCTGGTGCATGGTTTTGAAACCGCAGTCAGAAAAAAAATCACAACCATATCAACATGTTTATAACCCCCGGGGCTGTCGTTTTGGTCAAAAAATGAAAATTCTAAAAGTTCCTGTTTTTCTGCTTTAAACTCTAGGTACACATCCAAAATGTATTACTGAGTTGAAAGAAGTGGATTCTGGTGCAAGGTTTTGAAACCGCAGTCAGAAAAAAAATCACATCCATATCAACATGTTTATAACCCCCGGGGCTGTCGTTTTGGTCAAAAATGAAAATTCTAAAAGTTCCTGTTTTTCTGCTTTAAACTCTAGGTACACATCCAAAATGTATTACTGAGTTGAAAGAAGTGGATTCTGGTGCATGGTTTTGAAACCGCAGTCAGAAAAAAAATCACAACCATATCAACATGTTTATAACCCCCGGGGCTGTCGTTTTGGTCAAAAAATGAAAATTCTAAAAGTTCCTGTTTTTCTGCTTTAAACTCTAGGTACACATCCAAAATGTATTACTGACTTGAAAGAAGTGCATTCTGGTGCATGGTTTTGAAACCGCAGTCAGAAAAAAAATCACAACCATATCAACATGTTTATAACCCCCGGGGCTGTCGTTTTGGTCAAAAAATGAAAATTCTAAAAGTTCAGTTTTTTCTGCTTTAAACTCTAGGTACACATCCAAAATGTATTACTGACTTGAAAGAAGTGGATTCTGGTGCATGGTTTTGAAACCGCAGTCAGAAAAAAAAATCACATATATATCAACATTTTTATAACTCCCGGGGCTGTCGTTTTGGTCAAAAAATGAAAATTCTAAAAGTTCCTATTTTTCTGCTTTAAACTCTAGGTACACATCCAAAATGTATTACTGAGTTGAAAGAAGTGGATTCTGGTGCATGGTTTTGAAACCGCCGTCAGAAAAAAAATCACATCCATATCAACATGTTTATAACCCCCGGGGCTGTCGTTTTGGTCAAAAAATGAAAATTCTAAAAGTTCCTGTTTTTCTGCTTTAAACTCTAGGTACACATCCAAAATGTATTACTGAGTTGAAAGAAGTGGATTCTGGTGCATGGTTTTGAAACCGCAGTCAGAAAAAAAATCACATCCATATCAACATGTTTATAACCCCCGGGGCTGTCGTTCTGGTCAAAAAATGAAAATTCTAAAAGTTCCTGTTTTTCTGCTTTAAACTCTAGGTACACATCCAAAATGTATTACTGAGTTGAAAGAAGTGGATTCTGGTGCATGGTTTTGAAACCGCAGTCAGAAAAAAAATCACATCCATATCAACATGTTTATAACCCCCGGGGCTGTCGTTCTGGTCAAAAAATGAAAATTCTAAAAGTTCCTGTTTTTCTGCTTTAAACTCTAGGTACACATCCAAAATGTATTACTGACTTGAAAGAAGTGCATTCTGGTGCATGGTTTTGAAACCGCAGTCAGAAAAAAAATCACAACCATATCAACATGTTTATAACCCCGGGGCTGTCGTTTTGGTCAAAAAATGAAAATTCTAAAAGTTCAGTTTTTTCTGCTTTAAACTCTAGGTACACATCCAAAATGTATTACTGACTTGAAAGAAGTGGATTCTGGTGCATGGTTTTGAAACCGCAGTCAGAAAAAAAATCACATCCATATCAACATGTTTATAACCCCCGGGGCTGTCGTTCTGGTCAAAAAATGAAAATTCTAAAAGTTCCTGTTTTTCTGCTTTAAACTCTAGGTACACATCCAAAATGTATTACTGACTTGAAAGAAGTGCATTCTGGTGCATGGTTTTGAAACCGCAGTCAGAAAAAAAATCACAACCATATCAACATGTTTATAACCCCCGGGGCTGTCGTTTTGGTCAAAAAATGAAAATTCTAAAAGTTCCTGTTTTTCTGCTTTAAACTCTAGGTACACATCCAAAATGTATTACTGAGTTGAAAGAAGTGGATTCTGGTGCAAGGTTTTGAAACCGCAGTCAGAAAAAAAATCACATCCATATCAACATGTTTATAACCCCCGGGGCTGTCGTTTTGGTCAAAAATGAAAATTCTAAAAGTTCCTGTTTTTCTGCTTTAAACTCTAGGTACACATCCAAAATGTATTACTGAGTTGAAAGAAGTGGATTCTGGTGCATGGTTTTGAAACCGCAGTCAGAAAAAAAATCACAACCATATCAACATGTTTATAACCCCCGGGGCTGTCGTTTTGGTCAAAAAATGAAAATTCTAAAAGTTCCTGTTTTTCTGCTTTAAACTCTAGGTACACATCCAAAATGTATTACTGACTTGAAAGAAGTGCATTCTGGTGCATGGTTTTGAAACCGCAGTCAGAAAAAAAATCACAACCATATCAACATGTTTATAACCCCCGGGGCTGTCGTTTTGGTCAAAAAATGAAAATTCTAAAAGTTCAGTTTTTTCTGCTTTAAACTCTAGGTACACATCCAAAATGTATTACTGACTTGAAAGAAGTGGATTCTGGTGCATGGTTTTGAAACCGCAGTCAGAAAAAAAAATCACATATATATCAACATTTTTATAACTCCCGGGGCTGTCGTTTTGGTCAAAAAATGAAAATTCTAAAAGTTCCTATTTTTCTGCTTTAAACTCTAGGTACACATCCAAAATGTATTACTGAGTTGAAAGAAGTGGATTCTGGTGCATGGTTTTGAAACCGCCGTCAGAAAAAAAATCACATCCATATCAACATGTTTATAACCCCCGGGGCTGTCGTTTTGGTCAAAAAATGAAAATTCTAAAAGTTCCTGTTTTTCTGCTTTAAACTCTAGGTACACATCCAAAATGTATTACTGAGTTGAAAGAAGTGGATTCTGGTGCATGGTTTTGAAACCGCAGTCAGAAAAAAAATCACATCCATATCAACATGTTTATAACCCCCGGGGCTGTCGTTCTGGTCAAAAAATGAAAATTCTAAAAGTTCCTGTTTTTCTGCTTTAAACTCTAGGTACACATCCAAAATGTATTACTGAGTTGAAAGAAGTGGATTCTGGTGCATGGTTTTGAAACCGCAGTCAGAAAAAAAATCACATCCATATCAACATGTTTATAACCCCCGGGGCTGTCGTTCTGGTCAAAAAATGAAAATTCTAAAAGTTCCTGTTTTTCTGCTTTAAACTCTAGGTACACATCCAAAATGTATTACTGACTTGAAAGAAGTGCATTCTGGTGCATGGTTTTGAAACCGCAGTCAGAAAAAAAATCACAACCATATCAACATGTTTATAACCCCGGGGCTGTCGTTTTGGTCAAAAAATGAAAATTCTAAAAGTTCAGTTTTTTCTGCTTTAAACTCTAGGTACACATCCAAAATGTATTACTGACTTGAAAGAAGTGGATTCTGGTGCATGGTTTTGAAACCGCAGT
This sequence comes from Crinia signifera, assembly GCF_055691185.1. Classification (NCBI taxonomy): domain Eukaryota; kingdom Metazoa; phylum Chordata; class Amphibia; order Anura; family Myobatrachidae; genus Crinia; species Crinia signifera. The sequence continues at coordinate 21,874,574 of NC_139227.1, forward strand.
CAGAAAAAAAAATCACATATATATCAACATTTTTATAACTCCCGGGGCTGTCGTTTTGGTCAAAAAATGAAAATTCTAAAAGTTCCTGTTTTTCTGCTTTAAACTCTAGGTACACATCCAAAATGTATTACTGAGTTGAAAGAAGTGGATTCTGGTGCAAGGTTTTGAAACCGCAGTCAGAAAAAAAATCACATCCATATCAACATGTTTATAACCCCGGGGCTGTCGTTCTGGTCAAAAAATGAAAATTCTAAAAGTTCCTGTTTTTCTGCTTTAAACTCTAGGTACACATCCAAAATGTATTACTGACTTGAAAGTAGTGCATTCTGGTGCATGGTTTTGAAACCGCAGTCAGAAAAAAAATCACAACCATATCAACATGTTTATAACCCCCGTCGTTTTGGTCAAAAAATGAAAATTTAAACTCTAGGTACACATCCAAAATTTATTACTGAGTTGAAAGAAGTGGATTCTGGTGCAAGGTTTTGAAACCGCAGTCAGAAAAAAAATCACATCCATATCAACATGTTTATAACCCCCGGGGCTGTCGTTCTGGTCAAAAAATGAAAATTCTAAAAGTTCCTGTTTTTCTGCTTTAAACTCTAGGTACACATCCAAAATGTATTACTGAGTTGAAAGAAGTGGATTCTGGTGCATGGTTTTGAAACCGCAGTCAGAAAAAAAAATCACATCCATATCAACATGTTTATAACCCCCGGGGCTGTCGTTCTGGTCAAAAAATGAAAATTCTAAAAGTTCCTGTTTTTCTGCTTTAAACTCTAGGTACACATCCAAAATGTATTACTGACTTGAAAGAAGTGCATTCTGGTGCATGGTTTTGAAACCGCAGTCAGAAAAAAAATCACAACCATATCAACATGTTTATAACCCCCGGGGCTGTCGTTTTGGTCAAAAAATGAAAATTCTAAAAGTTCAGTTTTTTCTGCTTTAAACTCTAGGTACACATCCAAAATGTATTACTGACTTGAAAGAATTGGATTCTGGTGCATAGTTTTGAAACCACAGTCAGAAAAAAAATCACATATATATCAACATTTTTATAACTCCCGGGGCTGTCGTTTTGGTCAAAAAATGAAAATTCTAAAAGTTCCTGTTTTTCTGCTTTAAACTCTAGGTACACATCCAAAATGTATTACTGAGTTGAAAGAAGTGGATTCTGGTGCAAGGTTTTGAAACCGCAGTCAGAAAAAAAATCACAACCATATCAACATGTTTATAACCCCCGGGGCTGTCGTTTTGGTCAAAAAATGAAAATTCTAAAAGTTCCTGTTTTTCTGCTTTAAACTCTAGGTACACATCCAAAATGTATTACTGACTTGAAAGAAGTGCATTCTGGTGCATGGTTTTGAAACCGCAGTCAGAAAAAAAATCACAACCATATCAACATGTTTATAACCCCCGGGGCTGTCGTTTTGGTCAAAAAATGAAAATTCTAAAAGTTCCTATTTTTCTGCTTTAAACTCTAGGTACACATCCAAAATGTATTACTGACTTGAAAGAAGTGGATTCTGGTGCATAGTTTTGAAACCACAGTCAGAAAAAAAATCACATATATATCAACATTTTTATAACTCCCGGGGCTGTCGTTTTGGTCAAAAAATGAAAATTCTAAAGGTTCCTGTTTTTCTGCTTTAAACTCTAGGTACACATCCAAAATGTATTACTGAGTTGAAAGAAGTGGATTCTGGTGCAAGGTTTTGAAACCGCAGTCAGAAAAAAAATCACAACCATATCAACATGTTTATAACCCCCGGGGCTGTCGTTTTGGTCAAAAAATGAAAATTCTAAAAGTTCCTGTTTTTCTGCTTTAAACTCTAGGTACACATCCAAAATGTATTACTGACTTGAAAGAAGTGCATGGTTTTGAAACCGCAGTCAGAAAAAAAATCACAACCATATCAACATGTTTATAACCCCCGGGGCTGTCGTTTTGGTCAAAAAATGAAAATTCTAAAAGTTCCTATTTTTCTGCTTTAAACTCTAGGTACACATCCAAAATGTATTACTGAGTTGAAAGAAGTGGATTCTGGTGCATGGTTTTGAAACCGCAGTCAGAAAAAAAATCACATCCATATCAACATGTTTATAACCCCCGGGGCTGTCGTTTTGGTCAAAAAATTAAAATTCTAAAAGTTCCTGTTTTTCTGCTTTAAACTCTAGGTACACATCCAAAATGTATTACTGAGTTGAAAGAAGTGGATTCTGGTGCATGGTTTTGAAACCGCAGTCAGAAAAAAAATCACATCCATATCAACATGTTTATAACCCCCGGGGCTGTCGTTCTGGTCAAAAAATGAAAATTCTAAAAGTTCCTGTTTTTCTGCTTTAAACTCTAGGTACACATCCAAAATGTATTACTGACTTGAAAGAAGTGCATTCTGGTGCATGGTTTTGAAACCGCAGTCAGAAAAAAAATCACAACCATATCAACATGTTTATAACCCCCGGGGCTGTCGTTTTGGTCAAAAAATGAAAATTCTAAAAGTTCAGTTTTTTCTGCTTTAAACTCTAGGTACACATCCAAAATGTATTACTGACTTGAAAGAAGTGGATTCTGGTGCATGGTTTTGAAACCGCAGTCAGAAAAAAAATCACATATATATCAACATTTTAGAACTCCCGGGGCTGTCGTTTTGGTCAAAAAATGAAAATTCTAAAAGTTCCTGTTTTTCTGCTTTAAACTCTAGGTACACATCCAAAATGTATTACTGAGTTGAAAGAAGTGGATTCTGGTGCATGGTTTTGAAACCGCAGTCAGAAAAAAAATCACATCCATATCAACATGTTTATAACCCCCGGGGCTGTCATTCTGGTCAAAAAATGAAAATTCTAAAAGTTCCTGTTTTTCTGCTTTAAACTCTAGGTACACATCCAAAATGTATTACTGACTTGAAAGAAGTGCATTCTGGTGCATGGTTTTGAAACCGCAGTCAGAAAAAAAATCACAACCATATCAACATGTTTATAACCCCCGGGGCTGTCGTTTTGGTCAAAAAATGAAAATTCTAAAAGTTCAGTTTTTTCTGCTTTAAACTCTAGGTACACATCCAAAATGTATTACTGACTTGAAAGAAGTGGATTCTGGTGCATGGTTTTGAAACCGCAGTCAGAAAAAAAATCACATATATATCAACATTTTTATAACTCCCGGGGCTGTCGTTTTGGTCAAAAAATGAAAATTCTAAAAGTTCCTGTTTTTCTGCTTTAAACTCTAGGTACACATCCAAAATGTATTACTGACTTGAAAGAAGTGCATTCTGGTGCATGGTTTTGAAACCGCAGTCAGAAAAAAAATCACAACCATATCAACATGTTTATAACCCCCGGGGCTGTCGTTTTGGTCAAAAAATGAAAATTCTAAAAGTTCCTGTTTTTCTGCTTTAAACTCTAGGTACACATCCAAAATGTATTACTGACTTGAAAGAAGTGCATTCTGGTGCATGGTTTTGAAACCGCAGTCAGAAAAAAAATCACAACCATATCAACATGTTTATAACCCCCGGGGCTGTCGTTTTGGTCAAAAAATTAAAATTCTAAAAGTTCAGTTTTTTCTGCTTTAAACTCTAGGTACACATCCAAAATGTATTACTGACTTGAAAGAAGTGGATTCTGGTGCATGGTTTTGAAACCGCAGTCAGAAAAAAAAATCACATATATATCAACATTTTTATAACTCCCGGGGCTGTCGTTCTGGTCAAAAAATGAAAATTCTAAAAGTTCCTGTTTTTCTGCTTTAAACTCTAGGTACACATCCAAAATGTATTACTGACTTGAAAGAAGTGGATTCTGGTGCATGGTTTTGAAACCGCAGTCAGAAAAAAAATCACAACCATATCAACATGTTTATAACCCCCGGGGCTGTCGTTCTGGTCAAAAAATGAAAATTCTAAAAGTTCCTGTTTTTCTGCTTTAAACTCTAGGTACACATCCAAAATGTATTACTGACTTGAAAGAAGTGCATTCTGGTGCATGGTTTTGAAACCGCAGTCAGAAAAAAAATCACAACCATATCAACATGTTTATAACCCCCGGGGCTGTCGTTTTGGTCAAAAAATGAAAATTCTAAAAGTTCCTGTTTTTCTGCTTTAAACTCTAGGTACACATCCAAAATGTATTACTGAGTTGAAAGAAGTGGATTCTGGTGCATGGTTTTGAAACCGCAGTCAGAAAAAAAATCACAACCATATCAACATGTTTATAACCCCGGGGCTGTCGTTTTGGTCAAAAAATGAAAATTCTAAAAGTTCAGTTTTTTTCTGCTTTAAACTCTAGGTACACATCCAAAATGTATTACTGACTTGAAAGAAGTGGATTCTGGTGCATGGTTTTGAAACCGCAGTCAGAAAAAAAAATCACATATATATCAACATTTTTATAACTCCCGGGGCTGTCGTTTTGGTCAAAAAATGAAAATTCTAAAAGTTCCTGTTTTTCTGCTTTAAACTCTAGGTACACATCCAAAATGTATTACTGAGTTGAAAGAAGTGGATTCTGGTGCAAGGTTTTGAAACCGCAGTCAGAAAAAAAATCACATCCATATCAACATGTTTATAACCCCCGGGGCTGTCGTTCTGGTCAAAAAATGAAAATTCTAAAAGTTCCTGTTTTTCTGCTTTAAACTCTAGGTACACATCCAAAATGTATTACTGACTTGAAAGTAGTGCATTCTGGTGCATGGTTTTGAAACCGCAGTCAGAAAAAAAATCACAACCATATCAACATGTTTATAACCCCCGTCGTTTTGGTCAAAAAATGAAAATTTAAACTCTAGGTACACATCCAAAATTTATTACTGAGTTGAAAGAAGTGGATTCTGGTGCAAGGTTTTGAAACCGCAGTCAGAAAAAAAATCACATCCATATCAACATGTTTATAACCCCCGGGGCTGTCGTTCTGGTCAAAAAATGAAAATTCTAAAAGTTCCTGTTTTTCTGCTTTAAACTCTAGGTACACATCCAAAATGTATTACTGAGTTGAAAGAAGTGGATTCTGGTGCATGGTTTTGAAACCGCAGTCAGAAAAAAAAATCACATCCATATCAACATGTTTATAACCCCCGGGGCTGTCGTTCTGGTCAAAAAATTAAAATTCTAAAAGTTCCTGTTTTTCTGCTTTAAACTCTAGGTACACATCCAAAATGTATTACTGACTTGAAAGAAGTGCATTCTGGTGCATGGTTTTGAAACCGCAGTCAGAAAAAAAATCACAACCATATCAACATGTTTATAACCCCCGGGGCTGTCGTTTTGGTCAAAAAATGAAAATTCTAAAAGTTCAGTTTTTTCTGCTTTAAACTCTAGGTACACATCCAAAATGTATTACTGACTTGAAAGAAGTGGATTCTGGTGCATAGTTTTGAAACCACAGTCAGAAAAAAAATCACATATATATCAACATTTTTATAACTCCCGGGGCTGTCGTTTTGGTCAAAAAATGAAAATTCTAAAAGTTCCTGTTTTTCTGCTTTAAACTCTAGGTACACATCCAAAATGTATTACTGAGTTGAAAGAAGTGGATTCTGGTGCATGGTTTTGAAACCGCAGTCAGAAAAAAAATCACATATATATCAACATTTTAGAACTCCCGGGGCTGTCGTTTTGGTCAAAAAATGAAAATTCTAAAAGTTCCTGTTTTTCTGCTTTAAACTCTAGGTACACATCCAAAATGTATTACTGAGTTGAAAGAAGTGGATTCTGGTGCATGGTTTTGAAACCGCAGTCAGAAAAAAAATCACATCCATATCAACATGTTTATAACCCCCGGGGCTGTCGTTCTGGTCAAAAAATGAAAATTCTAAAAGTTCCTGTTTTTCTGCTTTAAACTCTAGGTACACATCCAAAATGTATTACTGACTTGAAAGAAGTGCATTCTGGTGCATGGTTTTGAAACCGCAGTCAGAAAAAAAATCACATCCATATCAACATGTTTATAACCCCCGGGGCTGTCGTTTTGGTCAAAAAATAAAAATTCTAAAAGTTCCTGTTTTTCTGCTTTAAACTCTAGGTACACATCCAAAATGTATTACTGAGTTGAAAGAAGTGCATTCTGGTGCATGGTTTTGAAACCGCAGTCAGAAAAAAAATCACAACCATATCAACATGTTTATAACCCCCGGGGCTGTCGTTTTGGTCAAAAAATGAAAATTCTAAAAGTTCAGTTTTTTCTGCTTTAAACTCTAGGTACACATCCAAAATGTATTACTGACTTGAAAGAAGTGGATTCTGGTGCATGGTTTTGAAACCGCAGTCAGAAAAAAAATCACATATATATCAACATTTTTATAACTCCCGGGGCTGTCGTTTTGGTCAAAAAATGAAAATTCTAAAAGTTCCTGTTTTTCTGCTTTAAACTCTAGGTACACATCCAAAATGTATTACTGACTTGAAAGAAGTGCATTCTGGTGCATGGTTTTGAAACCGCAGTCAGAAAAAAAATCACAACCATATCAACATGTTTATAACCCCCGGGGCTGTCGTTTTGGTCAAAAAATGAAAATTCTAAAAGTTCCTGTTTTTCTGCTTTAAACTCTAGGTACACATCCAAAATGTATTACTGACTTGAAAGAAGTGCATTCTGGTGCATGGTTTTGAAACCGCAGTCAGAAAAAAAATCACAACCATATCAACATGTTTATAACCCCCGGGGCTGTCGTTTTGGTCAAAAAATTAAAATTCTAAAAGTTCAGTTTTTTCTGCTTTAAACTCTAGGTACACATCCAAAATGTATTACTGACTTGAAAGAAGTGGATTCTGGTGCATGGTTTTGAAACCGCAGTCAGAAAAAAAAATCACATATATATCAACATTTTTATAACTCCCGGGGCTGTCGTTTTGGTCAAAAAATGAAAATTCTAAAAGTTCCTATTTTTCTGCTTTAAACTCTAGGTACACATCCAAAATGTATTACTGAGTTGAAAGAAGTGGATTCTGGTGCATGGTTTTGAAACCGCAGTCAGAAAAAAAATCACATCCATATCAACATGTTTATAACCCCCGGGGCTGTCGTTCTGGTCAAAAAATGAAAATTCTAAAAGTTCCTGTTTTTCTGCTTTAAACTCTAGGTACACATCCAAAATGTATTACTGACTTGAAAGAAGTGGATTCTGGTGCATGGTTTTGAAACCGCAGTCAGAAAAAAAATCACAACCATATCAACATGTTTATAACCCCCGGGGCTGTCGTTCTGGTCAAAAAATGAAAATTCTAAAAGTTCCTGTTTTTCTGCTTTAAACTCTAGGTACACATCCAAAATGTATTACTGACTTGAAAGAAGTGCATTCTGGTGCATGGTTTTGAAACTGCAGTCAGAAAAAAAATCACAACCATATCAACATGTTTATAACCCCCGGGGCTGTCGTTTTGGTCAAAAAATGAAAATTCTAAAAGTTCCTGTTTTTCTGCTTTAAACTCTAGGTACACATCCAAAATGTATTACTGAGTTGAAAGAAGTGGATTCTGGTGCATGGTTTTGAAACCGCAGTCAGAAAAAAAATCACAACCATATCAACATGTTTATAACCCCGGGGCTGTCGTTTTGGTCAAAAAATGAAAATTCTAAAAGTTCAGTTTTTTCTGCTTTAAACTCTAGGTACACATCCAAAATGTATTACTGACTTGAAAGAAGTGGATTCTGGTGCATGGTTTTGAAACCGCAGTCAGAAAAAAAAATCACATATATATCAACATTTTTATAACTCCCGGGGCTGTCGTTTTGGTCAAAAAATGAAAATTCTAAAAGTTCCTGTTTTTCTGCTTTAAACTCTAGGTACACATCCAAAATGTATTACTGAGTTGAAAGAAGTGGATTCTGGTGCAAGGTTTTGAAACCGCAGTCAGAAAAAAAATCACATCCATATCAACATGTTTATAACCCCCGGGGCTGTCGTTCTGGTCAAAAAATGAAAATTCTAAAAGTTCCTGTTTTTCTGCTTTAAACTCTAGGTACACATCCAAAATGTATTACTGACTTGAAAGTAGTGCATTCTGGTGCATGGTTTTGAAACCGCAGTCAGAAAAAAAATCACAACCATATCAACATGTTTATAACCCCCGTCGTTTTGGTCAAAAAATGAAAATTTAAACTCTAGGTACACATCCAAAATTTATTACTGAGTTGAAAGAAGTGGATTCTGGTGCAAGGTTTTGAAACCGCAGTCAGAAAAAAAATCACATCCATATCAACATGTTTATAACCCCCGGGGCTGTCGTTCTGGTCAAAAAATGAAAATTCTAAAAGTTCCTGTTTTTCTGCTTTAAACTCTAGGTACACATCCAAAATGTATTACTGAGTTGAAAGAAGTGGATTCTGGTGCATGGTTTTGAAACCGCAGTCAGAAAAAAAAATCACATCCATATCAACATGTTTATAACCCCCGGGGCTGTCGTTCTGGTCAAAAAATGAAAATTCTAAAAGTTCCTGTTTTTCTGCTTTAAACTCTAGGTACACATCCAAAATGTATTACTGACTTGAAAGAAGTGCATTCTGGTGCATGGTTTTGAAACCGCAGTCAGAAAAAAAATCACAACCATATCATCATGTTTATAACCCCCGGGGCTGTCGTTTTGGTCAAAAAATGAAAATTCTAAAAGTTCAGTTTTTTCTGCTTTAAACTCTAGGTACACATCCAAAATGTATTACTGACTTGAAAGAAGTGGATTCTGGTGCATAGTTTTGAAACCACAGTCAGAAAAAAAATCACATATATATCAACATTTTTATAACTCCCGGGGCTGTCGTTTTGGTCAAAAAATGAAAATTCTAAAAGTTCCTGTTTTTCTGCTTTAAACTCTAGGTACACATCCAAAATGTATTACTGAGTTGAAAGAAGTGGATTCTGGTGCAAGGTTTTGAAACCGCAGTCAGAAAAAAAATCACAACCATATCAACATGTTTATAACCCCCGGGGCTGTCGTTTTGGTCAAAAAATGAAAATTCTAAAAGTTCCTGTTTTTCTGCTTTAAACTCTAGGTACACATCCAAAATGTATTACTGACTTGAAAGAAGTGCATTCTGGTGCATGGTTTTGAAACCGCAGTCAGAAAAAAAATCACAACCATATCAACATGTTTATAACCCCCGGGGCTGTCGTTTTGGTCAAAAAATGAAAATTCTAAAAGTTCCTATTTTTCTGCTTTAAACTCTAGGTACACATCCAAAATGTATTACTGACTTGAAAGAAGTGGATTCTGGTGCATAGTTTTGAAACCACAGTCAGAAAAAAAATCACATATATATCAACATTTTTATAACTCCCGGGGCTGTCGTTTTGGTCAAAAAATGAAAATTCTAAAGGTTCCTGTTTTTCTGCTTTAAACTCTAGGTACACATCCAAAATGTATTACTGAGTTGAAAGAAGTGGATTCTGGTGCAAGGTTTTGAAACCGCAGTCAGAAAAAAAATCACAACCATATCAACATGTTTATAACCCCCGGGGCTGTCGTTTTGGTCAAAAAATGAAAATTCTAAAAGTTCCTGTTTTTCTGCTTTAAACTCTAGGTACACATCCAAAATGTATTACTGACTTGAAAGAAGTGCATGGTTTTGAAACCGCAGTCAGAAAAAAAATCACAACCATATCAACATGTTTATAACCCCCGGGGCTGTCGTTTTGGTCAAAAAATGAAAATTCTAAAAGTTCCTATTTTTCTGCTTTAAACTCTAGGTACACATCCAAAATGTATTACTGAGTTGAAAGAAGTGGATTCTGGTGCATGGTTTTGAAACCGCAGTCAGAAAAAAAATCACATCCATATCAACATGTTTATAACCCCCGGGGCTGTCGTTTTGGTCAAAAAATTAAAATTCTAAAAGTTCCTGTTTTTCTGCTTTAAACTCTAGGTACACATCCAAAATGTATTACTGAGTTGAAAGAAGTGGATTCTGGTGCATGGTTTTGAAACCGCAGTCAGAAAAAAAATCACATCCATATCAACATGTTTATAACCCCCGGGGCTGTCGTTTTGGTCAAAAAATGAAAATTCTAAAAGTTCAGTTTTTTCTGCTTTAAACTCTAGGTACACATCCAAAATGTATTACTGACTTGAAAGAAGTGGATTCTGGTGCATGGTTTTGAAACCGCAGTCAGAAAAAAAATCACATATATATCAACATTTTAGAACTCCCGGGGCTGTCGTTTTGGTCAAAAAATGAAAATTCTAAAAGTTCCTGTTTTTCTGCTTTAAACTCTAGGTACACATCCAAAATGTATTACTGAGTTGAAAGAAGTGGATTCTGGTGCATGGTTTTGAAACCGCAGTCAGAAAAAAAATCACATCCATATCAACATGTTTATAACCCCCGGGGCTGTCGTTCTGGTCAAAAAATGAAAATTCTAAAAGTTCCTGTTTTTCTGCTTTAAACTCTAGGTACACATCCAAAATGTATTACTGACTTGAAAGAAGTGCATTCTGGTGCATGGTTTTGAAACCGCAGTCAGAAAAAAAATCACAACCATATCAACATGTTTATAACCCCCGGGGCTGTCGTTTTGGTCAAAAAATGAAAATTCTAAAAGTTCAGTTTTTTCTGCTTTAAACTCTAGGTACACATCCAAAATGTATTACTGACTTGAAAGAAGTGGATTCTGGTGCATGGTTTTGAAACCGCAGTCAGAAAAAAAATCACATATATATCAACATTTTTATAACTCCCGGGGCTGTCGTTTTGGTCAAAAAATGAAAATTCTAAAAGTTCCTGTTTTTCTGCTTTAAACTCTAGGTACACATCCAAAATGTATTACTGACTTGAAAGAAGTGCATTCTGGTGCATGGTTTTGAAACCGCAGTCAGAAAAAAAATCACAACCATATCAACATGTTTATAACCCCCGGGGCTGTCGTTTTGGTCAAAAAATGAAAATTCTAAAAGTTCCTGTTTTTCTGCTTTAAACTCTAGGTACACATCCAAAATGTATTACTGACTTGAAAGAAGTGCATTCTGGTGCATGGTTTTGAAACCGCAGTCAGAAAAAAAATCACAACCATATCAACATGTTTATAACCCCCGGGGCTGTCGTTTTGGTCAAAAAATTAAAATTCTAAAAGTTCAGTTTTTTCTGCTTTAAACTCTAGGTACACATCCAAAATGTATTACTGACTTGAAAGAAGTGGATTCTGGTGCATGGTTTTGAAACCGCAGTCAGAAAAAAAAATCACATATATATCAACATTTTTATAACTCCCGGGGCTGTCGTTTTGGTCAAAAAATGAAAATTCTAAAAGTTCCTATTTTTCTGCTTTAAACTCTAGGTACACATCCAAAATGTATTACTGAGTTGAAAGAAGTGGATTCTGCTGCATGGTTTTGAAACCGCAGTCAGAAAAAAAATCACATCCATATCAACATGTTTATAACCCCCGGGGCTGTCGTTCTGGTCAAAAAATGAAAATTCTAAAAGTTCCTGTTTTTCTGCTTTAAACTCTAGGTACACATCCAAAATGTATTACTGACTTGAAAGAAGTGGATTCTGGTGCATGGTTTTGAAACCGCAGTCAGAAAAAAAATCACAACCATATCAACATGTTTATAACCCCCGGGGCTGTCGTTCTGGTCAAAAAATGAAAATTCTAAAAGTTCCTGTTTTTCTGCTTTAAACTCTAGGTACACATCCAAAATGTATTACTGACTTGAAAGAAGTGCATTCTGGTGCATGGTTTTGAAACCGCAGTCAGAAAAAAAATCACAACCATATCAACATGTTTATAACCCCCGGGGCTGTCGTTTTGGTCAAAAAATGAAAATTCTAAAAGTTCCTGTTTTTCTGCTTTAAACTCTAGGTACACATCCAAAATGTATTACTGAGTTGAAAGAAGTGGATTCTGGTGCATGGTTTTGAAACCGCAGTCAGAAAAAAAATCACATCCATATCAACATGTTTATAACCCACGGGGCTGTCGTTCTGGTCAAAAAATGAAAATTCTAAAAGTTCCTGTTTTTCTGCTTTAAACTCTAGGTCCACATCCAAAATGTATTACTGACTTGAAAGAAGTGCATTCTGGTGCATGGTTTTGAAACCGCAGTCAGAAAAAAAATCACAACCATATCAACATGTTTATAACCCCCGGGGCTGTCGTTTTGGTCAAAAAATGAAAATTCTAAAAGTTCAGTTTTTTCTGCTTTAAACTCTAGGTACACATCCAAAATGTATTACTGAGTTGAAAGAAGTGGATTCTGGTGCATGGTTTTGAAACCGCAGTCAGAAAAAAAATCACATCCATATCAACATGTTTATAACCCCCGGGGCTGTCGTTCTGGTCAAAAAATGAAAATTCTAAAAGTTCCTGTTTTTCTGCTTTAAACTCTAGGTACACATCCAAAATGTATTACTGACTTGAAAGAAGTGCATTCTGGTGCATGGTTTTGAAACCGCAGTCAGAAAAAAAATCACAACCATATCAACATGTTTATAACCCCCGGGGCTGTCGTTCTGGTCAAAAAATGAAAATTCTAAAAGTTCCTGTTTTTCTGCTTTAAACTCTAGGTACACATCCAAAATGTATTACTGACTTGAAAGAAGTGCATTCTGGTGCATGGTTTTGAAACCGCAGTCAGAAAAAAAATCACAACCATATCAACATGTTTATAACCCCCGGGGCTGTCGTTTTGGTCAAAAAATGAAAATTCTAAAAGTTCCTGTTTTTCTGCTTTAAACTCTAGGTACACATCCAAAATGTATTACTGAGTTGAAAGAAGTGGATTCTGGTGCATGGTTTTGAAACCGCAGTCAGAAAAAAAACCACATCCATATCAACATGTTTATAACCCACGGGGCTGTCGTTCTGGTCAAAAAATGAAAATTCTAAAAGTTCCTGTTTTTCTGCTTTAAACTCTAGGTCCACATCCAAAATGTATTACTGACTTGAAAGAAGTGCATTCTGGTGCATGGTTTTGAAACCGCAGTCAGAAAAAAAATCACAACCATATCAACATGTTTATAACCCCCGGGGCTGTCGTTTTGGTCAAAAAATGAAAATTCTAAAAGTTCAGTTTTTTCTGCTTTAAACTCTAGGTACACATCCAAAATGTATTACTGACTTGAAAGAAGTGGATTCTGGTGCATGGTTTTGAAACCGCAGTCAGAAAAAAAAATCACATATATATCAACATTTTTATAACTCCCGGGGCTGTCGTTTTGGTCAAAAAATGAAAATTCTAAAAGTTCCTATTTTTCTGCTTTAAACTCTAGGTACACATCCAAAATGTATTACTGAGTTGAAAGAAGTGGATTCTGGTGCATGGTTTTGAAACCGCAGTCAGAAAAAGAATCACATCCATATCAACATGTTTATAACCCCCGGGGCTGTCGTTTTGGTCAAAAAATGAAAATTCTAAAAGTTCCTGTTTTTCTGCTTTAAACTCTAGGTACACATCCAAAATGTATTACTGAGTTGAAAGAAGTGGATTCTGGTGCATGGTTTTGAAACCGCAGTCAGAAAAAAAATCACATCCATATCAACATGTTTATAACCCCCGGGCCTGTCGTTTTGGTCAAAAAATGAAAATTCTAAAAGTTCCTGTTTTTCTGCTTTAAACTCTAGGTACACATCCAAAATGTATTACTGAGTTGAAAGAAGTGGATTCTGGTGCATGGTTTTGAAACCGCAGTCAGAAAAAAAAATCACATCCATATCAACATGTTTATAACCCCCGGGGCTGTCGTTCTGGTCAAAAAATGAAAATTCTAAAAGTTCCTGTTTTTCTGCTTTAAACTCTAGGTACACATCCAAAATGTATTACTGACTTGAAAGAAGTGCATTCTGGTGCATGGTTTTGAAACCGCAGTCAGAAAAAAAATCACAACCATATCAACATGTTTATAACCCCCGGGGCTGTCGTTTTGGTCAAAAAATGAAAATTCTAAAAATTCAGTTTTTTCTGCTTTAAACTCTAGGTACACATCCAAAATGTATTACTGACTTGAAAGAAGTGGATTCTGGTGCATAGTTTTGAAACCACAGTCAGAAAAAAAATCACATATATATCAACATTTTTATAACTCCCGGGGCTGTCGTTTTGGTCAAAAAATGAAAATTCTAAAAGTTCCTGTTTTTCTGCTTTAAACTCTAGGTACACATCCAAAATGTATTACTGAGTTGAAAGAAGTGGATTCTGGTGCAAGGTTTTGAAACCGCAGTCAGAAAAAAAATCACAACCATATCAACATGTTTATAACCCCCGGGGCTGTCGTTTTGGTCAAAAAATGAAAATTCTAAAAGTTCCTGTTTTTCTGCTTTAAACTCTAGGTACACATCCAAAATGTATTACTGACTTGAAAGAAGTGCATTCTGGTGCATGGTTTTGAAACCGCAGTCAGAAAAAAAATCACAACCATATCAACATGTTTATAACCCCCGGGGCTGTCGTTTTGGTCAAAAAATGAAAATTCTAAAAGTTCAGTTTTTTCTGCTTTAAACTCTAGGTACACATCCAAAATGTATTACTGACTTGAAAGAAGTGGATTCTGGTGCATGGTTTTGAAACCGCAGTCAGAAAAAAAAATCACATATATATCAACATTTTTATAACTCCCGGGGCTGTCGTTTTGGTCAAAAAATGAAAATTCTAAAGGTTCCTGTTTTTCTGCTTTAAACTCTAGGTACACATCCAAAATGTATTACTGAGTTGAAAGAAGTGGATTCTGGTGCAAGGTTTTGAAACCGCAGTCAGAAAAAAAATCACAACCATATCAACATGTTTATAACCCCCGGGGCTGTCGTTTTGGTCAAAAAATGAAAATTCTAAAAGTTCCTGTTTTTCTGCTTTAAACTCTAGGTACACATCCAAAATGTATTACTGACTTGAAAGAAGTGCATGGTTTTGAAACCGCAGTCAGAAAAAAAATCACAACCATATCAACATGTTTATAACCCCCGGGGCTGTCGTTTTGGTCAAAAAATGAAAATTCTAAAAGTTCCTATTTTTCTGCTTTAAACTCTAGGTACACATCCAAAATGTATTACTGAGTTGAAAGAAGTGGATTCTGGTGCATGGTTTTGAAACCGCAGTCAGAAAAAAAATCACATCCATATCAACATGTTTATAACCCCCGGGGCTGTCGTTTTGGTCAAAAAATGAAAATTCTAAAAGTTCCTGTTTTTCTGCTTTAAACTCTAGGTACACATCCAAAATGTATTACTGAGTTGAAAGAAGTGGATTCTGGTGCATGGTTTTGAAACCGCAGTCAAAAAAAAAAATCACATCCATATCAACATGTTTATAACCCCCGGGGCTGTCGTTCTGGTCAAAAAATGAAAATTCTAAAAGTTCCTGTTTTTCTGCTTTAAACTCTAGGTACACATCCAAAATGTATTACTGACTTGAAAGAAGTGCATTCTGGTGCATGGTTTTGAAACCGCAGTCAGAAAAAAAATCACAACCATATCAACATGTTTATAACCCCCGGGGCTGTCGTTTTGGTCAAAAAATGAAAATTCTAAAAGTTCAGTTTTTTCTGCTTTAAACTCTAGGTACACATCCAAAATGTATTACTGACTTGAAAGAAGTGGATTCTGGTGCATGGTTTTGAAACCGCAGTCAGAAAAAAAAATCACATATATATCAACATTTTTATAACTCCCGGGGCTGTCGTTTTGGTCAAAAAATGAAAATTCTAAAAGTTCCTGTTTTTCTGCTTTAAACTCTAGGTACACATCCAAAATGTATTACTGAGTTGAAAGAAGTGGATTCTGGTGCATGGTTTTGAAACCGCAGTCAGAAAAAAAATCACATCCATATCAACATGTTTATAACCCCCGGGGCTGTCGTTCTGGTCAAAAAATGAAAATTCTAAAAGTTCCTGTTTTTCTGCTTTAAACTCTAGGTACACATCCAAAATGTATTACTGACTTGAAAGAAGTGCATTCTGGTGCATGGTTTTGAAACCGCAGTCAGAAAAAAAATCACAACCATATCAACATGTTTATAACCCCCGGGGCTGTCGTTTTGGTCAAAAAATGAAAATTCTAAAAGTTCAGTTTTTTCTGCTTTAAACTCTAGGTACACATCCAAAATGTATTACTGACTTGAAAGAAGTGGATTCTGGTGCATGGTTTTGAAACCGCAGTCAGAAAAAAAATCACATATATATCAACATTTTTATAACTCCCGGGGCTGTCGTTTTGGTCAAAAAATGAAAATTCTAAAAGTTCCTGTTTTTCTGCTTTAAACTCTAGGTCCACATCCAAAATGTATTACTGACTTGAAAGAAGTGCATTCTGGTGCATGGTTTTGAAACCGCAGTCAGAAAAAAAATCACAACCATATCAACATGTTTATAACCCCCGGGGCTGTCGTTTTGGTCAAAAAATGAAAATTCTAAAAGTTCAGTTTTTTCTGCTTTAAACTCTAGGTACACATCCAAAATGTATTACTGAGTTGAAAGAAGTGGATTCTGGTGCATGGTTTTGAAACCGCAGTCAGAAAAAAAATCACATCCATATCAACATGTTTATAACCCCCGGGGCTGTCGTTCTGGTCAAAAAATGAAAATTCTAAAAGTTCCTGTTTTTCTGCTTTAAACTCTAGGTACACATCCAAAATGTATTACTGACTTGAAAGAAGTGCATTCTGGTGCATGGTTTTGAAACCGCAGTCAGAAAAAAAATCACAACCATATCAACATGTTTATAACCCCCGGGGCTGTCGTTTTGGTCAAAAAATGAAAATTCTAAAAGTTCCTGTTTTTCTGCTTTAAACTCTAGGTACACATCCAAAATGTATTACTGAGTTGAAAGAAGTGGATTCTGGTGCATGGTTTTGAAACCGCAGTCAGAAAAAAAATCACATCCATATCAACATGTTTATAACCCACGGGGCTGTCGTTCTGGTCAAAAAATGAAAATTCTAAAAGTTCCTGTTTTTCTGCTTTAAACTCTAGGTCCACATCCAAAATGTATTACTGACTTGAAAGAAGTGCATTCTGGTGCATGGTTTTGAAACCGCAGTCAGAAAAAAAATCACAACCATATCAACATGTTTATAACCCCCGGGGCTGTCGTTTTGGTCAAAAAATGAAAATTCTAAAAGTTCAGTTTTTTCTGCTTTAAACTCTAGGTACACATCCAAAATGTATTACTGAGTTGAAAGAAGTGGATTCTGGTGCATGGTTTTGAAACCGCAGTCAGAAAAAAAATCACATCCATATCAACATGTTTATAACCCCCGGGGCTGTCGTTCTGGTCAAAAAATGAAAATTCTAAAAGTTCCTGTTTTTCTGCTTTAAACTCTAGGTACACATCCAAAATGTATTACTGACTTGAAAGAAGTGCATTCTGGTGCATGGTTTTGAAACCGCAGTCAGAAAAAAAATCACAACCATATCAACATGTTTATAACCCCCGGGGCTGTCGTTCTGGTCAAAAAATGAAAATTCTAAAAGTTCCTGTTTTTCTGCTTTAAACTCTAGGTACACATCCAAAATGTATTACTGACTTGAAAGAAGTGCATTCTGGTGCATGGTTTTGAAACCGCAGTCAGAAAAAAAATCACAACCATATCAACATGTTTATAACCCCCGGGGCTGTCGTTCTGGTCAAAAAATGAAAATTCTAAAAGTTCCTGTTTTTCTGCTTTAAACTCTAGGTACACATCCAAAATGTATTACTGAGTTGAAAGAAGTGGATTCTGGTGCATGGTTTTGAAACCGCAGTCAGAAAAAAAACCACATCCATATCAACATGTTTATAACCCACGGGGCTGTCGTTCTGGTCAAAAAATGAAAATTCTAAAAGTTCCTGTTTTTCTGCTTTAAACTCTAGGTCCACATCCAAAATGTATTACTGACTTGAAAGAAGTGCATTCTGGTGCATGGTTTTGAAACCGCAGTCAGAAAAAAAATCACAACCATATCAACATGTTTATAACCCCCGGGGCTGTCGTTTTGGTCAAAAAATGAAAATTCTAAAAGTTCAGTTTTTTCTGCTTTAAACTCTAGGTACACATCCAAAATGTATTACTGACTTGAAAGAAGTGGATTCTGGTGCATGGTTTTGAAACCGCAGTCAGAAAAAAAAATCACATATATATCAACATTTTTATAACTCCCGGGGCTGTCGTTTTGGTCAAAAAATGAAAATTCTAAAAGTTCCTATTTTTCTGCTTTAAACTCTAGGTACACATCCAAAATGTATTACTGAGTTGAAAGAAGTGGATTCTGGTGCATGGTTTTGAAACCGCAGTCAGAAAAAGAATCACATCCATATCAACATGTTTATAACCCCCGGGGCTGTCGTTTTGGTCAAAAAATGAAAATTCTAAAAGTTCCTGTTTTTCTGCTTTAAACTCTAGGTACACATCCAAAATGTATTACTGAGTTGAAAGAAGTGGATTCTGGTGCATGGTTTTGAAACCGCAGTCAGAAAAAAAATCACATCCATATCAACATGTTTATAACCCCCGGGCCTGTCGTTTTGGTCAAAAAATGAAAATTCTAAAAGTTCCTGTTTTTCTGCTTTAAACTCTAGGTACACATCCAAAATGTATTACTGAGTTGAAAGAAGTGGATTCTGGTGCATGGTTTTGAAACCGCAGTCAGAAAAAAAAATCACATCCATATCAACATGTTTATAACCCCCGGGGCTGTCGTTCTGGTCAAAAAATGAAAATTCTAAAAGTTCCTGTTTTTCTGCTTTAAACTCTAGGTACACATCCAAAATGTATTACTGACTTGAAAGAAGTGCATTCTGGTGCATGGTTTTGAAACCGCAGTCAGAAAAAAAATCACAACCATATCAACATGTTTATAACCCCCGGGGCTGTCGTTTTGGTCAAAAAATGAAAATTCTAAAAGTTCAGTTTTTTCTGCTTTAAACTCTAGGTACACATCCAAAATGTATTACTGACTTGAAAGAAGTGGATTCTGGTGCATAGTTTTGAAACCAAAGTCAGAAAAAAAATCACATATATATCAACATTTTTATAACTCCCGGGGCTGTCGTTTTGGTCAAAAAATGAAAATTCTAAAAGTTCCTGTTTTTCTGCTTTAAACTCTAGGTACACATCCAAAATGTATTACTGAGTTGAAAGAAGTGGATTCTGGTGCAAGGTTTTGAAACCGCAGTCAGAAAAAAAATCACAACCATATCAACATGTTTATAACCCCCGGGGCTGTCGTTTTGGTCAAAAAATGAAAATTCTAAAAGTTCCTGTTTTTCTGCTTTAAACTCTAGGTACACATCCAAAATGTATTACTGACTTGAAAGAAGTGCATTCTGGTGCATGGTTTTGAAACCGCAGTCAGAAAAAAAATCACAACCATATCAACATGTTTATAACCCCTGGGGCTGTCGTTTTGGTCAAAAAATGAAAATTCTAAAAGTTCAGTTTTTTCTGCTTTAAACTCTAGGTACACATCCAAAATGTATTACTGACTTGAAAGAAGTGGATTCTGGTGCATGGTTTTGAAACCGCAGTCAGAAAAAAAAATCACATATATATCAACATTTTTATAACTCCCGGGGCTGTCGTTTTGGTCAAAAAATGAAAATTCTAAAGGTTCCTGTTTTTCTGCTTTAAACTCTAGGTACACATCCAAAATGTATTACTGAGTTGAAAGAAGTGGATTCTGGTGCAAGGTTTTGAAACCGCAGTCAGAAAAAAAATCACAACCATATCAACATGTTTATAACCCCCGGGGCTGTCGTTTTGGTCAAAAAATGAAAATTCTAAAAGTTCCTGTTTTTCTGCTTTAAACTCTAGGTACACATCCAAAATGTATTACTGACTTGAAAGAAGTGCATGGTTTTGAAACCGCAGTCAGAAAAAAAATCACAACCATATCAACATGTTTATAACCCCCGGGGCTGTCGTTTTGGTCAAAAAATGAAAATTCTAAAAGTTCCTATTTTTCTGCTTTAAACTCTAGGTACACATCCAAAATGTATTACTGAGTTGAAAGAAGTGGATTCTGGTGCATGGTTTTGAAACCGCAGTCAGAAAAAAAATCACATCCATATCAACATGTTTATAACCCCCGGGGCTGTCGTTTTGGTCAAAAAATGAAAATTCTAAAAGTTCCTGTTTTTCTGCTTTAAACTCTAGGTACACATCCAAAATGTATTACTGACTTGAAAGAAGTGCATTCTGGTGCATGGTTTTGAAACCGCAGTCAGAAAAAAAATCACAACCATATCAACATGTTTATAACCCCCGGGGCTGTCGTTTTGGTCAAAAAATGAAAATTCTAAAAGTTCAGTTTTTTCTGCTTTAAACTCTAGGTACACATCCAAAATGTATTACTGACTTGAAAGAAGTGGATTCTGGTGCATGGTTTTGAAACCGCAGTCAGAAAAAAAAATCACATATATATCAACATTTTTATAACTCCCGGGGCTGTCGTTTTGGTCAAAAAATGAAAATTCTAAAAGTTCCTGTTTTTCTGCTTTAAACTCTAGGTACACATCCAAAATGTATTACTGAGTTGAAAGAAGTGGATTCTGGTGCATGGTTTTGAAACCGCAGTCAGAAAAAAAATCACATCCATATCAACATGTTTATAACCCCCGGGGCTGTCGTTCTGGTCAAAAAATGAAAATTCTAAAAGTTCCTGTTTTTCTGCTTTAAACTCTAGGTACACATCCAAAATGTATTACTGACTTGAAAGAAGTGCATTCTGGTGCATGGTTTTGAAACCGCAGTCAGAAAAAAAATCACAACCATATCAACATGTTTATAACCCCCGGGGCTGTCGTTTTGGTCAAAAAATGAAAATTCTAAAAGTTCAGTTTTTTCTGCTTTAAACTCTAGGTACACATCCAAAATGTATTACTGAGTTGAAAGAAGTGGATTCTGGTGCATGGTTTTGAAACCGCAGTCAGAAAAAAAATCACATCCATATCAACATGTTTATAACCCCCGGGGCTGTCGTTCTGGTCAAAAAATGAAAATTCTAAAAGTTCCTGTTTTTCTGCTTTAAACTCTAGGTACACATCCAAAATGTATTACTGACTTGAAAGAAGTGCA
Source organism: Crinia signifera (assembly GCF_055691185.1). Classification (NCBI taxonomy): domain Eukaryota; kingdom Metazoa; phylum Chordata; class Amphibia; order Anura; family Myobatrachidae; genus Crinia; species Crinia signifera. The sequence goes on from NC_139227.1 coordinate 21,895,549, forward strand.
TTCTGGTGCATGGTTTTGAAACCGCAGTCAGAAAAAAAACCACATCCATATCAACATGTTTATAACCCACGGGGCTGTCGTTCTGGTCAAAAAATGAAAATTCTAAAAGTTCCTGTTTTTCTGCTTTAAACTCTAGGTCCACATCCAAAATGTATTACTGACTTGAAAGAAGTGCATTCTGGTGCATGGTTTTGAAACCGCAGTCAGAAAAAAAATCACATCCATATCAACATGTTTATAACCCCCGGGCCTGTCGTTTTGGTCAAAAAATGAAAATTCTAAAAGTTCCTGTTTTTCTGCTTTAAACTCTAGGTACACATCCAAAATGTATTACTGAGTTGAAAGAAGTGGATTCTGGTGCATGGTTTTGAAACCGCAGTCAGAAAAAAAAATCACATCCATATCAACATGTTTATAACCCCCGGGGCTGTCGTTCTGGTCAAAAAATGAAAATTCTAAAAGTTCCTGTTTTTCTGCTTTAAACTCTAGGTACACATCCAAAATGTATTACTGACTTGAAAGAAGTGCATTCTGGTGCATGGTTTTGAAACCGCAGTCAGAAAAAAAATCACAACCATATCAACATGTTTATAACCCCTGGGGCTGTCGTTTTGGTCAAAAAATGAAAATTCTAAAAGTTCAGTTTTTTCTGCTTTAAACTCTAGGTACACATCCAAAATGTATTACTGACTTGAAAGAAGTGGATTCTGGTGCATGGTTTTGAAACCGCAGTCAGAAAAAAAAATCACATATATATCAACATTTTTATAACTCCCGGGGCTGTCGTTTTGGTCAAAAAATGAAAATTCTAAAGGTTCCTGTTTTTCTGCTTTAAACTCTAGGTACACATCCAAAATGTATTACTGAGTTGAAAGAAGTGGATTCTGGTGCAAGGTTTTGAAACCGCAGTCAGAAAAAAAATCACAACCATATCAACATGTTTATAACCCCCGGGGCTGTCGTTTTGGTCAAAAAATGAAAATTCTAAAAGTTCCTGTTTTTCTGCTTTAAACTCTAGGTACACATCCAAAATGTATTACTGACTTGAAAGAAGTGCATTCTGGTGCATGGTTTTGAAACCGCAGTCAGAAAAAAAATCACAACCATATCAACATGTTTATAACCCCCGGGGCTGTCGTTTTGGTCAAAAAATGAAAATTCTAAAAGTTCAGTTTTTTCTGCTTTAAACTCTAGGTACACATCCAAAATGTATTACTGACTTGAAAGAAGTGGATTCTGGTGCATGGTTTTGAAACCGCAGTCAGAAAAAAAAATCACATATATATCAACATTTTTATAACTCCCGGGGCTGTCGTTTTGGTCAAAAAATGAAAATTCTAAAAGTTCCTGTTTTTCTGCTTTAAACTCTAGGTACACATCCAAAATGTATTACTGAGTTGAAAGAAGTGGATTCTGGTGCATGGTTTTGAAACCGCAGTCAGAAAAAAAATCACATCCATATCAACATGTTTATAACCCCCGGGGCTGTCGTTCTGGTCAAAAAATGAAAATTCTAAAAGTTCCTGTTTTTCTGCTTTAAACTCTAGGTACACATCCAAAATGTATTACTGACTTGAAAGAAGTGCATTCTGGTGCATGGTTTTGAAACCGCAGTCAGAAAAAAAATCACAACCATATCAACATGTTTATAACCCCCGGGGCTGTCGTTTTGGTCAAAAAATGAAAATTCTAAAAGTTCAGTTTTTTCTGCTTTAAACTCTAGGTACACATCCAAAATGTATTACTGAGTTGAAAGAAGTGGATTCTGGTGCATGGTTTTGAAACCGCAGTCAGAAAAAAAATCACATCCATATCAACATGTTTATAACCCCCGGGGCTGTCGTTCTGGTCAAAAAATGAAAATTCTAAAAGTTCCTGTTTTTCTGCTTTAAACTCTAGGTACACATCCAAAATGTATTACTGACTTGAAAGAAGTGCATTCTGGTGCATGGTTTTGAAACCGCAGTCAGAAAAAAAATCACAACCATATCAACATGTTTATAACCCCCGGGGCTGTCGTTTTGGTCAAAAAATGAAAATTCTAAAAGTTCAGTTTTTTCTGCTTTAAACTCTAGGTACACATCCAAAATGTATTACTGACTTGAAAGAAGTGGATTCTGGTGCATGGTTTTGAAACCGCAGTCAGAAAAAAAAATCACATATATATCAACATTTTTATAACTCCCGGGGCTGTCGTTTTGGTCAAAAAATGAAAATTCTAAAAGTTCCTGTTTTTCTGCTTTAAACTCTAGGTACACATCCAAAATGTATTACTGACTTGAAAGAAGTGCATTCTGGTGCATGGTTTTGAAACCGCAGTCAGAAAAAAAATCACATCCATATCAACATGTTTATAACCCCCGGGGCTGTCGTTCTGGTCAAAAAATGAAAATTCTAAAAGTTCCTGTTTTTCTGCTTTAAACTCTAGGTACACATCCAAAATGTATTACTGACTTGAAAGAAGTGCATTCTGGTGCATGGTTTTGAAACCGCAGTCAGAAAAAAAATCACAACCATATCAACATGTTTATAACCCCCGGGGCTGTCGTTTTGGTCAAAAAATGAAAATTCTAAAAGTTCAGTTTTTTCTGCTTTAAACTCTAGGTACACATCCAAAATGTATTACTGAGTTGAAAGAAGTGGATTCTGGTGCATGGTTTTGAAACCGCAGTCAGAAAAAAAATCACATCCATATCAACATGTTTATAACCCCCGGGGCTGTCGTTCTGGTCAAAAAATGAAAATTCTAAAAGTTCCTGTTTTTCTGCTTTAAACTCTAGGTACACATCCAAAATGTATTACTGACTTGAAAGAAGTGCATTCTGGTGCATGGTTTTGAAACCGCAGTCAGAAAAAAAACCACATCCATATCAACATGTTTATAACCCACGGGGCTGTCGTTCTGGTCAAAAAATGAAAATTCTAAAAGTTCCTGTTTTTCTGCTTTAAACTCTAGGTCCACATCCAAAATGTATTACTGACTTGAAAGAAGTGCATTCTGGTGCATGGTTTTGAAACCGCAGTCAGAAAAAAAATCACAACCATATCAACATGTTTATAACCCCCGGGGCTGTCGTTTTGGTCAAAAAATGAAAATTCTAAAAGTTCAGTTTTTTCTGCTTTAAACTCTAGGTACACATCCAAAATGTATTACTGACTTGAAAGAAGTGGATTCTGGTGCATGGTTTTGAAACCGCAGTCAGAAAAAAAAATCACATATATATCAACATTTTTATAACTCCCGGGGCTGTCGTTTTGGTCAAAAAATGAAAATTCTAAAAGTTCCTATTTTTCTGCTTTAAACTCTAGGTACACATCCAAAATGTATTACTGAGTTGAAAGAAGTGGATTCTGGTGCATGGTTTTGAAACCGCAGTCAGAAAAAGAATCACATCCATATCAACATGTTTATAACCCCCGGGGCTGTCGTTTTGGTCAAAAAATGAAAATTCTAAAAGTTCCTGTTTTTCTGCTTTAAACTCTAGGTACACATCCAAAATGTATTACTGAGTTGAAAGAAGTGGATTCTGGTGCATGGTTTTGAAACCGCAGTCAGAAAAAAAATCACATCCATATCAACATGTTTATAACCCCCGGGCCTGTCGTTTTGGTCAAAAAATGAAAATTCTAAAAGTTCCTGTTTTTCTGTTTTAAACTCTAGGTACACATCCAAAATGTATTACTGAGTTGAAAGAAGTGGATTCTGGTGCATGGTTTTGAAACCGCAGTCAGAAAAAAAAATCACATCCATATCAACATGTTTATAACCCCCGGGGCTGTCGTTCTGGTCAAAAAATGAAAATTCTAAAAGTTCCTGTTTTTCTGCTTTAAACTCTAGGTACACATCCAAAATGTATTACTGACTTGAAAGAAGTGCATTCTGGTGCATGGTTTTGAAACCGCAGTCAGAAAAAAAATCACAACCATATCAACATGTTTATAACCCCCGGGGCTGTCGTTTTGGTCAAAAAATGAAAATTCTAAAAGTTCAGTTTTTTCTGCTTTAAACTCTAGGTACACATCCAAAATGTATTACTGACTTGAAAGAAGTGGATTCTGGTGCATAGTTTTGAAACCACAGTCAGAAAAAAAATCACATATATATCAACATTTTTATAACTCCCGGGGCTGTCGTTTTGGTCAAAAAATGAAAATTCTAAAAGTTCCTGTTTTTCTGCTTTAAACTCTAGGTACACATCCAAAATGTATTACTGAGTTGAAAGAAGTGGATTCTGGTGCAAGGTTTTGAAACCGCAGTCAGAAAAAAAATCACAACCATATCAACATGTTTATAACCCCCGGGGCTGTCGTTTTGGTCAAAAAATGAAAATTCTAAAAGTTCCTGTTTTTCTGCTTTAAACTCTAGGTACACATCCAAAATGTATTACTGACTTGAAAGAAGTGCATTCTGGTGCATGGTTTTGAAACCGCAGTCAGAAAAAAAATCACAACCATATCAACATGTTTATAACCCCCGGGGCTGTCGTTTTGGTCAAAAAATGAAAATTCTAAAAGTTCAGTTTTTTCTGCTTTAAACTCTAGGTACACATCCAAAATGTATTACTGACTTGAAAGAAGTGGATTCTGGTGCATGGTTTTGAAACCGCAGTCAGAAAAAAAAATCACATATATATCAACATTTTTATAACTCCCGGGGCTGTCGTTTTGGTCAAAAAATGAAAATTCTAAAAGTTCCTATTTTTCTGCTTTAAACTCTAGGTACACATCCAAAATGTATTACTGACTTGAAAGAAGTGGATTCTGGTGCATAGTTTTGAAACCACAGTCAGAAAAAAAATCACATATATATCAACATTTTTATAACTCCCGGGGCTGTCGTTTTGGTCAAAAAATGAAAATTCTAAAGGTTCCTGTTTTTCTGCTTTAAACTCTAGGTACACATCCAAAATGTATTACTGAGTTGAAAGAAGTGGATTCTGGTGCAAGGTTTTGAAACCGCAGTCAGAAAAAAAAATCACAACCATATCAACATGTTTATAACCCCCGGGGCTGTCGTTTTGGTCAAAAAATGAAAATTCTAAAAGTTCCTGTTTTTCTGCTTTAAACTCTAGGTACACATCCAAAATGTATTACTGACTTGAAAGAAGTGCATGGTTTTGAAACCGCAGTCAGAAAAAAAATCACAACCATATCAACATGTTTATAACCCCCGGGGCTGTCGTTTTGGTCAAAAAATGAAAATTCTAAAAGTTCCTATTTTTCTGCTTTAAACTCTAGGTACACATCCAAAATGTATTACTGAGTTGAAAGAAGTGGATTCTGGTGCATGGTTTTGAAACCGCAGTCAGAAAAAAAATCACATCCATATCAACATGTTTATAACCCCCGGGGCTGTCGTTTTGGTCAAAAAATGAAAATTCTAAAAGTTCCTGTTTTTCTGCTTTAAACTCTAGGTACACATCCAAAATGTATTACTGAGTTGAAAGAAGTGGATTCTGGTGCATGGTTTTGAAACCGCAGTCAGAAAAAAAATCACATCCATATCAACATGTTTATAACCCCCGGGGCTGTCGTTCTGGTCAAAAAATGAAAATTCTAAAAGTTCCTGTTTTTCTGCTTTAAACTCTAGGTACACATCCAAAATGTATTACTGACTTGAAAGAAGTGCATTCTGGTGCATGGTTTTGAAACCGCAGTCAGAAAAAAAATCACAACCATATCAACATGTTTATAACCCCCGGGGCTGTCGTTTTGGTCAAAAAATGAAAATTCTAAAAGTTCAGTTTTTTCTGCTTTAAACTCTAGGTACACATCCAAAATGTATTACTGACTTGAAAGAAGTGGATTCTGGTGCATGGTTTTGAAACCGCAGTCAGAAAAAAAAATCACATATATATCAACATTTTTATAACTCCCGGGGCTGTCGTTTTGGTCAAAAAATGAAAATTCTAAAAGTTCCTGTTTTTCTGCTTTAAACTCTAGGTACACATCCAAAATGTATTACTGAGTTGAAAGAAGTGGATTCTGGTGCATGGTTTTGAAACCGCAGTCAGAAAAAAAATCACATCCATATCAACATGTTTATAACCCCCGGGGCTGTCGTTCTGGTCAAAAAATGAAAATTCTAAAAGTTCCTGTTTTTCTGCTTTAAACTCTAGGTACACATCCAAAATGTATTACTGACTTGAAAGAAGTGCATTCTGGTGCATGGTTTTGAAACCGCAGTCAGAAAAAAAATCACAACCATATCAACATGTTTATAACCCCCGGGGCTGTCGTTTTGGTCAAAAAATGAAAATTCTAAAAGTTCAGTTTTTTCTGCTTTAAACTCTAGGTACACATCCAAAATGTATTACTGACTTGAAAGAAGTGGATTCTGGTGCATGGTTTTGAAACCGCAGTCAGAAAAAAAATCACATATATATCAACATTTTTATAACTCCCGGGGCTGTCGTTTTGGTCAAAAAATGAAAATTCTAAAAGTTCCTGTTTTTCTGCTTTAAACTCTAGGTACACATCCAAAATGTATTACTGACTTGAAAGAAGTGCATTCTGGTGCATGGTTTTGAAACCGCAGTCAGAAAAAAAATCACAACCATATCAACATGTTTATAACCCCCGGGGCTGTCGTTTTGGTCAAAAAATGAAAATTCTAAAAGTTCCTGTTTTTCTGCTTTAAACTCTAGGTACACATCCAAAATGTATTACTGACTTGAAAGAAGTGCATTCTGGTGCATGGTTTTGAAACCGCAGTCAGAAAAAAAATCACAACCATATCAACATGTTTATAACCCCCGGGGCTGTAGTTTTGGTCAAAAAATTAAAATTCTAAAAGTTCAGTTTTTTCTGCTTTAAACTCTAGGTACACATCCAAAATGTATTACTGACTTGAAAGAAGTGGATTCTGGTGCATGGTTTTGAAACCGCAGTCAGAAAAAAAAATCACATATATATCAACATTTTTATAACTCCCGGGGCTGTCGTTTTGGTCAAAAAATGAAAATTCTAAAAGTTCCTATTTTTCTGCTTTAAACTCTAGGTACACATCCAAAATGTATTACTGAGTTGAAAGAAGTGGATTCTGGTGCATGGTTTTGAAACCGCAGTCAGAAAAAAAATCACATCCATATCAACATGTTTATAACCCCCGGGGCTGTCGTTCTGGTCAAAAAATGAAAATTCTAAAAGTTCCTGTTTTTCTGCTTTAAACTCTAGGTACACATCCAAAATGTATTACTGACTTGAAAGAAGTGGATTCTGGTGCATGGTTTTGAAACCGCAGTCAGAAAAAAAATCACAACCATATCAACATGTTTATAACCCCCGGGGATGTCGTTCTGGTCAAAAAATGAAAATTCTAAAAGTTCCTGTTTTTCTGCTTTAAACTCTAGGTACACATCCAAAATGTATTACTGACTTGAAAGAAGTGCATTCTGGTGCATGGTTTTGAAACCGCAGTCAGAAAAAAAATCACAACCATATCAACATGTTTATAACCCCCGGGGCTGTCGTTTTGGTCAAAAAATGAAAATTCTAAAAGTTCCTGTTTTTCTGCTTTAAACTCTAGGTACACATCCAAAATGTATTACTGAGTTGAAAGAAGTGGATTCTGGTGCATGGTTTTGAAACCGCAGTCAGAAAAAAAATCACATCCATATCAACATGTTTATAACCCACGGGGCTGTCGTTCTGGTCAAAAAATGAAAATTCTAAAAGTTCCTGTTTTTCTGCTTTAAACTCTAGGTCCACATCCAAAATGTATTACTGACTTGAAAGAAGTGCATTCTGGTGCATGGTTTTGAAACCGCAGTCAGAAAAAAAATCACAACCATATCAACATGTTTATAACCCCCGGGGCTGTCGTTTTGGTCAAAAAATGAAAATTCTAAAAGTTCAGTTTTTTCTGCTTTAAACTCTAGGTACACATCCAAAATGTATTACTGAGTTGAAAGAAGTGGATTCTGGTGAATGGTTTTGAAACCGCAGTCAGAAAAAAAATCACATCCATATCAACATGTTTATAACCCCCGGGGCTGTCGTTCTGGTCAAAAAATGAAAATTCTAAAAGTTCCTGTTTTTCTGCTTTAAACTCTAGGTACACATCCAAAATGTATTACTGACTTGAAAGAAGTGCATTCTGGTGCATGGTTTTGAAACCGCAGTCAGAAAAAAAATCACAACCATATCAACATGTTTATAACCCCCGGGGCTGTCGTTCTGGTCAAAAAATGAAAATTCTAAAAGTTCCTGTTTTTCTGCTTTAAACTCTAGGTACACATCCAAAATGTATTACTGACTTGAAAGAAGTGCATTCTGGTGCATGGTTTTGAAACCGCAGTCAGAAAAAAAATCACAACCATATCAACATGTTTATAACCCCCGGGGCTGTCGTTTTGGTCAAAAAATGAAAATTCTAAAAGTTCCTGTTTTTCTGCTTTAAACTCTAGGTACACATCCAAAATGTATTACTGAGTTGAAAGAAGTGGATTCTGGTGCATGGTTTTGAAACCGCAGTCAGAAAAAAAACCACATCCATATCAACATGTTTATAACCCACGGGGCTGTCGTTCTGGTCAAAAAATGAAAATTCTAAAAGTTCCTGTTTTTCTGCTTTAAACTCTAGGTCCACATCCAAAATGTATTACTGACTTGAAAGAAGTGCATTCTGGTGCATGGTTTTGAAACCGCAGTCAGAAAAAAAATCACAACCATATCAACATGTTTATAACCCCCGGGGCTGTCGTTTTGGTCAAAAAATGAAAATTCTAAAAGTTCAGTTTTTTCTGCTTTAAACTCTAGGTACACATCCAAAATGTATTACTGACTTGAAAGAAGTGCATTCTGGTGCATGGTTTCGAAACCGCAGTCAGAAAAAAAATCACAACCATATCAACATGTTTATAACCCCCGGGGCTGTCGTTTTGGTCAAAAAATGAAAATTCTAAAAGTTCCTGTTTTTCTGCTTTAAACTCTAGGTACACATCCAAAATGTATTACTGACTTGAAAGAAGTGCATTCTGGTGCATGGTTTTGAAACCGCAGTCAGAAAAAAAATCACAACCATATCAACATGTTTATAACCCCCGGGGCTGTCGTTTTGGTCAAAAAATTAAAATTCTAAAAGTTCAGTTTTTTCTGCTTTAAACTCTAGGTACACATCCAAAATGTATTACTGACTTGAAAGAAGTGGATTCTGGTGCATGGTTTTGAAACCGCAGTCAGAAAAAAAAATCACATATATATCAACATTTTTATAACTCCCGGGGCTGTCGTTTTGGTCAAAAAATGAAAATTCTAAAAGTTCCTATTTTTCTGCTTTAAACTCTAGGTACACATCCAAAATGTATTACTGAGTTGAAAGAAGTGGATTCTGGTGCATGGTTTTGAAACCGCAGTCAGAAAAAAAATCACATCCATATCAACATGTTTATAACCCCCGGGGCTGTCGTTCTGGTCAAAAAATGAAAATTCTAAAAGTTCCTGTTTTTCTGCTTTAAACTCTAGGTACACATCCAAAATGTATTACTGACTTGAAAGAAGTGGATTCTGGTGCATGGTTTTGAAACCGCAGTCAGAAAAAAAATCACAACCATATCAACATGTTTATAACCCCCGGGGATGTCGTTCTGGTCAAAAAATGAAAATTCTAAAAGTTCCTGTTTTTCTGCTTTAAACTCTAGGTACACATCCAAAATGTATTACTGACTTGAAAGAAGTGCATTCTGGTGCATGGTTTTGAAACCGCAGTCAGAAAAAAAATCACAACCATATCAACATGTTTATAACCCCCGGGGCTGTCGTTTTGGTCAAAAAATGAAAATTCTAAAAGTTCCTGTTTTTCTGCTTTAAACTCTAGGTACACATCCAAAATGTATTACTGAGTTGAAAGAAGTGGATTCTGGTGCATGGTTTTGAAACCGCAGTCAGAAAAAAAATCACATCCATATCAACATGTTTATAACCCACGGGGCTGTCGTTCTGGTCAAAAAATGAAAATTCTAAAAGTTCCTGTTTTTCTGCTTTAAACTCTAGGTCCACATCCAAAATGTATTACTGACTTGAAAGAAGTGCATTCTGGTGCATGGTTTTGAAACCGCAGTCAGAAAAAAAATCACAACCATATCAACATGTTTATAACCCCCGGGGCTGTCGTTTTGGTCAAAAAATGAAAATTCTAAAAGTTCAGTTTTTTCTGCTTTAAACTCTAGGTACACATCCAAAATGTATTACTGAGTTGAAAGAAGTGGATTCTGGTGCATGGTTTTGAAACCGCAGTCAGAAAAAAAATCACATCCATATCAACATGTTTATAACCCCCGGGGCTGTCGTTCTGGTCAAAAAATGAAAATTCTAAAAGTTCCTGTTTTTCTGCTTTAAACTCTAGGTACACATCCAAAATGTATTACTGACTTGAAAGAAGTGCATTCTGGTGCATGGTTTTGAAACCGCAGTCAGAAAAAAAATCACAACCATATCAACATGTTTATAACCCCCGGGGCTGTCGTTCTGGTCAAAAAATGAAAATTCTAAAAGTTCCTGTTTTTCTGCTTTAAACTCTAGGTACACATCCAAAATGTATTACTGACTTGAAAGAAGTGCATTCTGGTGCATGGTTTTGAAACCGCAGTCAGAAAAAAAATCACAACCATATCAACATGTTTATAACCCCCGGGGCTGTCGTTTTGGTCAAAAAATGAAAATTCTAAAAGTTCCTGTTTTTCTGCTTTAAACTCTAGGTACACATCCAAAATGTATTACTGAGTTGAAAGAAGTGGATTCTGGTGCATGGTTTTGAAACCGCAGTCAGAAAAAAAACCACATCCATATCAACATGTTTATAACCCACGGGGCTGTCGTTCTGGTCAAAAAATGAAAATTCTAAAAGTTCCTGTTTTTCTGCTTTAAACTCTAGGTCCACATCCAAAATGTATTACTGACTTGAAAGAAGTGCATTCTGGTGCATGGTTTTGAAACCGCAGTCAGAAAAAAAATCACAACCATATCAACATGTTTATAACCCCCGGGGCTGTCGTTTTGGTCAAAAAATGAAAATTCTAAAAGTTCAGTTTTTTCTGCTTTAAACTCTAGGTACACATCCAAAATGTATTACTGAGTTGAAAGAAGTGGATTCTGGTGCATGGTTTTGAAACCGCAGTCAGAAAAAAAATCACATCCATATCAACATGTTTATAACCCCCGGGGCTGTCGTTCTGGTCAAAAAATGAAAATTCTAAAAGTTCCTGTTTTTCTGCTTTAAACTCTAGGTACACATCCAAAATGTATTACTGACTTGAAAGAAGTGCATTCTGGTGCATGGTTTTGAAACCGCAGTCAGAAAAAAAATCACAACCATATCAACATGTTTATAACCCCCGGGGCTGTCGTTCTGGTCAAAAAATGAAAATTCTAAAAGTTCCTGTTTTTCTGCTTTAAACTCTAGGTACACATCCAAAATGTATTACTGACTTGAAAGAAGTGCATTCTGGTGCATGGTTTTGAAACCGCAGTCAGAAAAAAAATCACAACCATATCAACATGTTTATAACCCCCGGGGCTGTCGTTTTGGTAAAAAAATGAAAATTCTAAAAGTTCCTGTTTTTCTGCTTTAAACTCTAGGTACACATCCAAAATGTATTACTGAGTTGAAAGAAGTGGATTCTGGTGCATGGTTTTGAAACCGCAGTCAGAAAAAAAACCACATCCATATCAACATGTTTATAACCCACGGGGCTGTCGTTCTGGTCAAAAAATGAAAATTCTAAAAGTTCCTGTTTTTCTGCTTTAAACTCTAGGTCCACATCCAAAATGTATTACTGACTTGAAAGAAGTGCATTCTGGTGCATGGTTTTGAAACCGCAGTCAGAAAAAAAATCACAACCATATCAACATGTTTATAACCCCCGGGGCTGTCGTTTTGGTCAAAAAATGAAAATTCTAAAAGTTCAGTTTTTTCTGCTTTAAACTCTAGGTACACATCCAAAATGTATTACTGACTTGAAAGAAGTGCATTCTGGTGCATGGTTTTGAAACCGCAGTCAGAAAAAAAATCACAACCATATCAACATGTTTATAACCCCCGGGGCTGTCGTTTTGGTCAAAAAATGAAAATTCTAAAAGTTCCTGTTTTTCTGCTTTAAACTCTAGGTACACATCCAAAATGTATTACTGACTTGAAAGAAGTGCATTCTGGTGCATGGTTTTGAAACCGCAGTCAGAAAAAAAATCACAACCATATCAACATGTTTATAACCCCCGGGGCTGTCGTTTTGGTCAAAAAATTAAAATTCTAAAAGTTCAGTTTTTTCTGCTTTAAACTCTAGGTACACATCCAAAATGTATTACTGACTTGAAAGAAGTGGATTCTGGTGCATGGTTTTGAAACCGCAGTCAGAAAAAAAATCACAACCATATCAACATGTTTATAACCCCCGGGGCTGTCGTTCTGGTCAAAAAATGAAAATTCTAAAAGTTCCTGTTTTTCTGCTTTAAACTCTAGGTACACATCCAAAATGTATTACTGACTTGAAAGAAGTGCATTCTGGTGCATGGTTTTGAAACCGCAGTCAGAAAAAAAATCACAACCATATCAACATGTTTATAACCCCCGGGGCTGTCGTTTTGGTCAAAAAATGAAAATTCTAAAAGTTCCTGTTTTTCTGCTTTAAACTCTAGGTACACATCCAAAATGTATTACTGAGTTGAAAGAAGTGGATTCTGGTGCATGGTTTTGAAACCGCAGTCAGAAAAAAAACCACATCCATATCAACATGTTTATAACCCACGGGGCTGTCGTTCTGGTCAAAAAATGAAAATTCTAAAAGTTCCTGTTTTTCTGCTTTAAACTCTAGGTCCACATCCAAAATGTATTACTGACTTGAAAGAAGTGCATTCTGGTGCATGGTTTTGAAACCGCAGTCAGAAAAAAAATCACAACCATATCAACATGTTTATAACCCCCGGGGCTGTCGTTTTGGTCAAAAAATGAAAATTCTAAAAGTTCAGTTTTTTCTGCTTTAAACTCTAGGTACACATCCAAAATGTATTACTGAGTTGAAAGAAGTGGATTCTGGTGCATGGTTTTGAAACCGCAGTCAGAAAAAAAATCACATCCATATCAACATGTTTATAACCCCCGGGGCTGTCGTTCTGGTCAAAAAATGAAAATTCTAAAAGTTCCTGTTTTTCTGCTTTAAACTCTAGGTACACATCCAAAATGTATTACTGACTTGAAAGAAGTGCATTCTGGTGCATGGTTTTGAAACCGCAGTCAGAAAAAAAATCACAACCATATCAACATGTTTATAACCCCCGGGGCTGTCGTTCTGGTCAAAAAATGAAAATTCTAAAAGTTCCTGTTTTTCTGCTTTAAACTCTAGGTACACATCCAAAATGTATTACTGACTTGAAAGAAGTGCATTCTGGTGCATGGTTTTGAAACCGCAGTCAGAAAAAAAATCACAACCATATCAACATGTTTATAACCCCCGGGGCTGTCGTTTTGGTAAAAAAATGAAAATTCTAAAAGTTCCTGTTTTTCTGCTTTAAACTCTAGGTACACATCCAAAATGTATTACTGACTTGAAAGAAGTGCATTCTGGTGCATGGTTTTGAAACCGCAGTCAGAAAAAAAATCACAACCATATCAACATGTTTATAACCCCCGGGGCTGTCGTTTTGGTCAAAAAATGAAAATTCTAAAAGTTCCTGTTTTTCTGCTTTAAACTCTAGGTACACATCCAAAATGTATTACTGACTTGAAAGAAGTGCATTCTGGTGCATGGTTTTGAAACCGCAGTCAGAAAAAAAATCACAACCATATCAACATGTTTATAACCCCCGGGGCTGTCGTTTTGGTCAAAAAATTAAAATTCTAAAAGTTCAGTTTTTTCTGCTTTAAACTCTAGGTACACATCCAAAATGTATTACTGACTTGAAAGAAGTGGATTCTGGTGCATGGTTTTGAAACCGCAGTCAGAAAAAAAAATCACATATATATCAACATTTTTATAACTCCCGGGGCTGTCGTTTTGGTCAAAAAATGAAAATTCTAAAAGTTCCTATTTTTCTGCTTTAAACTCTAGGTACACATCCAAAATGTATTACTGAGTTGAAAGAAGTGGATTCTGGTGCATGGTTTTGAAACCGCAGTCAGAAAAAAAATCACATCCATATCAACATGTTTATAACCCCCGGGGCTGTCGTTCTGGTCAAAAAATGAAAATTCTAAAAGTTCCTGTTTTTCTGCTTTAAACTCTAGGTACACATCCAAAATGTATTACTGACTTGAAAGAAGTGGATTCTGGTGCATGGTTTTGAAACCGCAGTCAGAAAAAAAATCACATCCATATCAACATGTTTATAACCCCCGGGGCTGTCGTTCTGGTCAAAAAATGAAAATTCTAAAAGTTCCTGTTTTTCTGCTTTAAACTCTAGGTACACATCCAAAATGTATTACTGACTTGAAAGAAGTGCATTCTGGTGCATGGTTTTGAAACCGCAGTCAGAAAAAAAATCACAACCATATCAACATGTTTATAACCCCCGGGGCTGTCGTTCTGGTCAAAAAATGAAAATTCTAAAAGTTCCTGTTTTTCTGCTTTAAACTCTAGGTACACATCCAAAATGTATTACTGACTTGAAAGAAGTGCATTCTGGTGCATGGTTTTGAAACCGCAGTCAGAAAAAAAATCACAACCATATCAACATGTTTATAACCCCCGGGGCTGTCGTTTTGGTCAAAAAATGAAAATTCTAAAAGTTCCTGTTTTTCTGCTTTAAACTCTAGGTACACATCCAAAATGTATTACTGAGTTGAAAGAAGTGGATTCTGGTGCATGGTTTTGAAACCGCAGTCAGAAAAAAAACCACATCCATATCAACATGTTTATAACCCACGGGGCTGTCGTTCTGGTCAAAAAATGAAAATTCTAAAAGTTCCTGTTTTTCTGCTTTAAACTCTAGGTCCACATCCAAAATGTATTACTGACTTGAAAGAAGTGCATTCTGGTGCATGGTTTTGAAACCGCAGTCAGAAAAAAAATCACAACCATATCAACATGTTTATAACCCCCGGGGCTGTCGTTTTGGTCAAAAAATGAAAATTCTAAAAGTTCAGTTTTTTCTGCTTTAAACTCTAGGTACACATCCAAAATGTATTACTGAGTTGAAAGAAGTGGATTCTGGTGCATGGTTTTGAAACCGCAGTCAGAAAAAAAATCACATCCATATCAACATGTTTATAACCCCCGGGGCTGTCGTTCTGGTCAAAAAATGAAAATTCTAAAAGTTCCTGTTTTTCTGCTTTAAACTCTAGGTACACATCCAAAATGTATTACTGACTTGAAAGAAGTGCATTCTGGTGCATGGTTTTGAAACCGCAGTCAGAAAAAAAATCACAACCATATCAACATGTTTATAACCCCCGGGGCTGTCGTTCTGGTCAAAAAATGAAAATTCTAAAAGTTCCTGTTTTTCTGCTTTAAACTCTAGGTACACATCCAAAATGTATTACTGACTTGAAAGAAGTGCATTCTGGTGCATGGTTTTGAAACCGCAGTCAGAAAAAAAATCACAACCATATCAACATGTTTATAACCCCCGGGGCTGTCGTTTTGGTCAAAAAATGAAAATTCTAAAAGTTCCTGTTTTTCTGCTTTAAACTCTAGGTACACATCCAAAATGTATTACTGAGTTGAAAGAAGTGGATTCTGGTGCATGGTTTTGAAACCGCAGTCAGAAAAAAAACCACATCCATATCAACATGTTTATAACCCACGGGGCTGTCGTTCTGGTCAAAAAATGAAAATTCTAAAAGTTCCTGTTTTTCTGCTTTAAACTCTAGGTCCACATCCAAAATGTATTACTGACTTGAAAGAAGTGCATTCTGGTGCATGGTTTTGAAACCGCAGTCAGAAAAAAAATCACAACCATATCAACATGTTTATAACCCCCGGGGCTGTCGTTTTGGTCAAAAAATGAAAATTCTAAAAGTTCAGTTTTTTCTGCTTTAAACTCTAGGTACACATCCAAAATGTATTACTGACTTGAAAGAAGTGCATTCTGGTGCATGGTTTTGAAACCGCAGTCAGAAAAAAAATCACAACCATATCAACATGTTTATAACCCCCGGGGCTGTCGTTTTGGTCAAAAAATGAAAATTCTAAAAGTTCCTGTTTTTCTGCTTTAAACTCTAGGTACACATCCAAAATGTATTACTGACTTGAAAGAAGTGCATTCTGGTGCATGGTTTTGAAACCGCAGTCAGAAAAAAAATCACAACCATATCAACATGTTTATAACCCCCGGGGCTGTCGTTTTGGTCAAAAAATTAAAATTCTAAAAGTTCAGTTTTTTCTGCTTTAAACTCTAGGTACACATCCAAAATGTATTACTGACTTGAAAGAAGTGGATTCTGGTGCATGGTTTTGAAACCGCAGTCAGAAAAAAAAATCACATATATATCAACATTTTTATAACTCCCGGGGCTGTCGTTTTGGTCAAAAAATGAAAATTCTAAAAGTTCCTATTTTTCTGCTTTAAACTCTAGGTACACATCCAAAATGTATTACTGAGTTGAAAGAAGTGGATTCTGGTGCATGGTTTTGAAACCGCAGTCAGAAAAAAAATCACATCCATATCAACATGTTTATAACCCCCGGGGCTGTCGTTCTGGTCAAAAAATGAAAATTCTAAAAGTTCCTGTTTTTCTGCTTTAAACTCTAGGTACACATCCAAAATGTATTACTGACTTGAAAGAAGTGGATTCTGGTGCATGGTTTTGAAACCGCAGTCAGAAAAAAAATCACAACCATATCAACATGTTTATAACCCCCGGGGATGTCGTTCTGGTCAAAAAATGAAAATTCTAAAAGTTCCTGTTTTTCTGCTTTAAACTCTAGGTACACATCCAAAATGTATTACTGACTTGAAAGAAGTGCATTCTGGTGCATGGTTTTGAAACCGCAGTCAGAAAAAAAATCACAACCATATCAACATGTTTATAACCCCCGGGGCTGTCGTTTTGGTCAAAAAATGAAAATTCTAAAAGTTCCTGTTTTTCTGCTTTAAACTCTAGGTACACATCCAAAATGTATTACTGAGTTGAAAGAAGTGGATTCTGGTGCATGGTTTTGAAACCGCAGTCAGAAAAAAAATCACATCCATATCAACATGTTTATAACCCACGGGGCTGTCGTTCTGGTCAAAAAATGAAAATTCTAAAAGTTCCTGTTTTTCTGCTTTAAACTCTAGGTCCACATCCAAAATGTATTACTGACTTGAAAGAAGTGCATTCTGGTGCATGGTTTTGAAACCGCAGTCAGAAAAAAAATCACAACCATATCAACATGTTTATAACCCCCGGGGCTGTCGTTTTGGTCAAAAAATGAAAATTCTAAAAGTTCAGTTTTTTCTGCTTTAAACTCTAGGTACACATCCAAAATGTATTACTGAGTTGAAAGAAGTGGATTCTGGTGCATGGTTTTGAAACCGCAGTCAGAAAAAAAATCACATCCATATCAACATGTTTATAACCCCCGGGGCTGTCGTTCTG
Organism: Crinia signifera; assembly: GCF_055691185.1. Taxonomy (NCBI): domain Eukaryota; kingdom Metazoa; phylum Chordata; class Amphibia; order Anura; family Myobatrachidae; genus Crinia; species Crinia signifera. Next base: position 21,913,061 of record NC_139227.1, read on the forward strand.
GTCAAAAAATGAAAATTCTAAAAGTTCCTGTTTTTCTGCTTTAAACTCTAGGTACACATCCAAAATGTATTACTGACTTGAAAGAAGTGCATTCTGGTGCATGGTTTTGAAACCGCAGTCAGAAAAAAAATCACAACCATATCAACATGTTTATAACCCCCGGGGCTGTCGTTCTGGTCAAAAAATGAAAATTCTAAAAGTTCCTGTTTTTCTGCTTTAAACTCTAGGTCCACATCCAAAATGTATTACTGACTTGAAAGAAGTGCATTCTGGTGCATGGTTTTGAAACCGCAGTCAGAAAAAAAATCACAACCATATCAACATGTTTATAACCCCCGGGGCTGTCGTTTTGGTCAAAAAATGAAAATTCTAAAAGTTCAGTTTTTTCTGCTTTAAACTCTAGGTACACATCCAAAATGTATTACTGAGTTGAAAGAAGTGGATTCTGGTGCATGGTTTTGAAACCGCAGTCAGAAAAAAAATCACATCCATATCAACATGTTTATAACCCCCGGGGCTGTCGTTCTGGTCAAAAAATGAAAATTCTAAAAGTTCCTGTTTTTCTGCTTTAAACTCTAGGTACACATCCAAAATGTATTACTGACTTGAAAGAAGTGCATTCTGGTGCATGGTTTTGAAACCGCAGTCAGAAAAAAAATCACAACCATATCAACATGTTTATAACCCCCGGGGCTGTCGTTTTGGTCAAAAAATGAAAGTTCTAAAAGTTCCTGTTTTTCTGCTTTAAACTCTAGGTACACATCCAAAATGTATTACTGAGTTGAAAGAAGTGGATTCTGGTGCAAGGTTTTGAAACCGCAGTCAGAAAAAAAATCACATCCATATCAACATGTTTATAACCCCCGGGGCTGTCGTTTTGGTCAAAAAATGAAAATTCTAAAAGTTCCTGTTTTTCTGCTTTAAACTCTAGGTACACATCCAAAATGTATTACTGACTTGAAAGAAGTGGATTCTGGTGCATGGTTTTGAAACCGCCGTCAGAAAAAAAATCACATCCATATCAACATGTTTATAACCCCCGGGGCTGTCGTTTTGGTCAAAAAATGAAAATTCTAAAAGTTCCTGTTTTTCTGCTTTAAACTCTAGGTACACATCCAAAATGTATTACTGAGTTGAAAGAAGTGGATTCTGGTGCATGGTTTTGAAACCGCAGTCAGAAAAAAAATCACATCCATATCAACATGTTTATAACCCCCGGGGCTGTCGTTCTGGTCAAAAAATGAAAATTCTAAAAGTTCCTGTTTTTCTGCTTTAAACTCTAGGTACACATCCAAAATGTATTACTGAGTTGAAAGAAGTGGATTCGGGTGCATGGTTTTGAAACCGCAGTCAGAAAAAAAATCACATCCATATCAACATGTTTATAACCCCCGGGGCTGTCGTTCTGGTCAAAAAATGAAAATTCTAAAAGTTCCTGTTTTTCTGCTTTAAACTCTAGGTACACATCCAAAATGTATTACTGAGTTGAAAGAAGTGGATTCTGGTGCATGGTTTTGAAACCGCCGTCAGAAAAAAAATCACATCCATATCAACATGTTTATAACCCCCGGGGCTGTCGTTCTGGTCAAAAAATGAAAATTCTAAAAGTTCCTGTTTTTCTGCTTTAAACTCTAGGTACACATCCAAAATGTATTACTGAGTTGAAAGAAGTGGATTCTGGTGCATGGTTTTGAAACCGCAGTCAGAAAAAAAATCACATCCATATCAACATGTTTATAACCCCCGGGGCTGTCGTTCTGGTCAAAAAATGAAAATTCTAAAAGTTCCTGTTTTTCTGCTTTAAACTCTAGGTACACATCCAAAATGTATTACTGACTTGAAAGAAGTGCATTCTGGTGCATGGTTTTGAAACCGCAGTCAGAAAAAAAATCACAACCATATCAACATGTTTATAACCCCGGGGCTGTCGTTTTGGTCAAAAAATGAAAATTCTAAAAGTTCAGTTTTTTCTGCTTTAAACTCTAGGTACACATCCAAAATGTATTACTGACTTGAAAGAAGTGGATTCTGGTGCATGGTTTTGAAACCGCAGTCAGAAAAAAAAATCACATATATATCAACATTTTTATAACTCCCGGGGCTGTCGTTTTGGTCAAAAAATGAAAATTCTAAAAGTTCCTGTTTTTCTGCTTTAAACTCTAGGTACACATCCAAAATGTATTACTGAGTTGAAAGAAGTGGATTCTGGTGCAAGGTTTTGAAACCGCAGTCAGAAAAAAAATCACATCCATATCAACATGTTTATAACCCCCGGGGCTGTCGTTCTGGTCAAAAAATGAAAATTCTAAAAGTTCCTGTTTTTCTGCTTTAAACTCTAGGTACACATCCAAAATGTATTACTGACTTGAAAGTAGTGCATTTTGGTGCATGGTTTTGAAACCGCAGTCAGAAAAAAAATCACAACCATATCAACATGTTTATAACCCCCGTCGTTTTGGTCAAAAAATGAAAATTTAAACTCTAGGTACACATCCAAAATTTATTACTGAGTTGAAAGAAGTGGATTCTGGTGCAAGGTTTTGAAACCGCAGTCAGAAAAAAAATCACATCCATATCAACATGTTTATAACCCCCGGGGCTGTCGTTCTGGTCAAAAAATGAAAATTCTAAAAGTTCCTGTTTTTCTGCTTTAAACTCTAGGTACACATCCAAAATGTATTACTGACTTGAAAGTAGTGCATTCTGGTGCATGGTTTTGAAACCGCAGTCAGAAAAAAAATCACAACCATATCAACATGTTTATAACCCCCGTCGTTTTGGTCAAAAAATGAAAATTTAAACTCTAGGTACACATCCAAAATGTATTACTGAGTTGAAAGAAGTGGATTCTGGTGCAAGGTTTTGAAACCGCAGTCAGAAAAAAAATCACATCCATATCAACATTTTTATAACTCCCGGGGCTGTCGTTTTGGTCAAAAAATGAAAATTCTAAAAGTTCCTATTTTTCTGCTTTAAACTCTAGGTACACATCCAAAATGTATTACTGAGTTGAAAGAAGTGGATTCTGGTGCATGGTTTTGAAACCTCAGTCAGAAAAAAAATCACATCCATATCAACATGTTTATAACCCCCGGGGCTGTCGTTTTGGTCAAAAAATGAAAATTCTAAAAGTTCCTATTTTTCTGCTTTAAACTCTAGGTACACATCCAAAATGTATTACTGAGTTGAAAGAAGTGGATTCTGGTGCAAGGTTTTGAAACCGCAGTCAGAAAAAAAATCACATCCATATCAACATGTTTATAACCCCCGGGGCTGTCGTTTTGGTCAAAAAATGAAAATTCTAAAAGTTCCTGTTTTTCTGCTTTAAACTCTAGGTACACATCCAAAATGTATTACTGAGTTGAAAGAAGTGGATTCTGGTGCATGGTTTTGAAACCGCCGTCAGAAAAAAAATCACATCCATATCAACATGTTTATAACCCCCGGGGCTGTCGTTTTGGTCAAAAAATGAAAATTCTAAAAGTTCCTGTTTTTCTGCTTTAAACTCTAGGTACACATCCAAAATGTATTACTGAGTTAAAAGAAGTGGATTCGGGTGCATGGTTTTGAAACCGCAGTCAGAAAAAAAATCACATCCATATCAACATGTTTATAACCCCCGGGGCTGTCGTTCTGGTCAAAAAATGAAAATTCTAAAAGTTCCTGTTTTTCTGCTTTAAACTCTAGGTACACATCCAAAATGTATTACTGAGTTGAAAGAAGTGGATTCTGGTGCATGGTTTTGAAACCGCCGTCAGAAAAAAAATCACATCCATATCAACATGTTTATAACCCCCGGGGCTGTCGTTTTGGTCAAAAAATGAAAATTCTAAAAGTTCCTGTTTTTCTGCTTTAAACTCTAGGTACACATCCAAAATGTATTACTGAGTTAAAAGAAGTGGATTCGGGTGCATGGTTTTGAAACCGCAGTCAGAAAAAAAATCACATCCATATCAACATGTTTATAACCCCCGGGGCTGTCGTTTTGGTCAAAAAATGAAAATTCTAAAAGTTCCTGTTTTTCTGCTTTAAACTCTAGGTACACATCCAAAATGTATTACTGAGTTGAAAGAAGTGGATTCTGGTGCATGGTTTTGAAACCGCAGTCAGAAAAAAAATCACATCCATATCAACATGTTTATAACCCCCGGGGCTGTCGTTCTGGTCAAAAAATGAAAATTCTAAAAGTTCCTGTTTTTCTGCTTTAAACTCTAGGTACACATCCAAAATGTATTACTGACTTGAAAGAAGTGCATTCTGGTGCATGGTTTTGAAACCGCAGTCAGAAAAAAAATCACAACCATATCAACATGTTTATAACCCCGGGGCTGTCGTTTTGGTCAAAAAATGAAAATTCTAAAAGTTCAGTTTTTTCTGCTTTAAACTCTAGGTACACATCCAAAATGTATTACTGACTTGAAAGAAGTGGATTCTGGTGCATGGTTTTGAAACCGCAGTCAGAAAAAAAAATCACATATATATCAACATTTTTATAACTCCCGGGGCTGTCGTTTTGGTCAAAAAATGAAAATTCTAAAAGTTCCTGTTTTTTTGCTTTAAACTCTAGGTACACATCCAAAATGTATTACTGAGTTGAAAGAAGTGGATTCTGGTGCAAGGTTTTGAAACCGCAGTCAGAAAAAAAATCACATCCATATCAACATGTTTATAACCCCCGGGGCTGTCGTTCTGGTCAAAAAATGAAAATTCTAAAAGTTCCTGTTTTTCTGCTTTAAACTCTAGGTACACATCCAAAATGTATTACTGACTTGAAAGTAGTGCATTTTGGTGCATGGTTTTGAAACCGCAGTCAGAAAAAAAATCACAACCATATCAACATGTTTATAACCCCCGTCGTTTTGGTCAAAAAATGAAAATTTAAACTCTAGGTACACATCCAAAATTTATTACTGAGTTGAAAGAAGTGGATTCTGGTGCAAGGTTTTGAAACCGCAGTCAGAAAAAAAATCACATCCATATCAACATGTTTATAACCCCCGGGGCTGTCGTTCTGGTCAAAAAATGAAAATTCTAAAAGTTCCTGTTTTTCTGCTTTAAACTCTAGGTACACATCCAAAATGTATTACTGACTTGAAAGTAGTGCATTCTGGTGCATGGTTTTGAAACCGCAGTCAGAAAAAAAATCACAACCATATCAACATGTTTATAACCCCCGTCGTTTTGGTCAAAAAATGAAAATTTAAACTCTAGGTACACATCCAAAATGTATTACTGAGTTGAAAGAAGTGGATTCTGGTGCAAGGTTTTGAAACCGCAGTCAGAAAAAAAATCACATCCATATCAACATTTTTATAACTCCCGGGGCTGTCGTTTTGGTCAAAAAATGAAAATTCTAAAAGTTCCTATTTTTCTGCTTTAAACTCTAGGTACACATCCAAAATGTATTACTGAGTTGAAAGAAGTGGATTCTGGTGCATGGTTTTGAAACCTCAGTCAGAAAAAAAATCACATCCATATCAACATGTTTATAACCCCCGGGGCTGTCGTTTTGGTCAAAAAATGAAAATTCTAAAAGTTCCTATTTTTCTGCTTTAAACTCTAGGTACACATCCAAAATGTATTACTGAGTTGAAAGAAGTGGATTCTGGTGCATGGTTTTGAAACCGCAGTCAGAAAAAAAATCACAACCATATCAACATGTTTATAACCCCCGGGGCTGTCGTTTTGGTCAAAAAATGAAAATTCTAAAAGTTCAGTTTTTTCTGCTTTAAACTCTAGGTACACATCCAAAATGTATTACTGAGTTGAAAGAAGTGGATTCTGGTGCAAGGTTTTGAAACCGCAGTCAGAAAAAAAATCACATCCATATCAACATGTTTATAACCCCCGGGGCTGTCGTTTTGGTCAAAAAATGAAAATTCTAAAAGTTCCTGTTTTTCTGCTTTAAACTCTAGGTACACATCCAAAATGTATTACTGACTTGAAAGATGTGCATTCTGGTGCATGGTTTTGAAATCGCAGTCAGAAAAAAAATCACAACCATATCAACATGTTTATAACCCCCGGGGCTGTCGTTTTGGTCAAAAAATGAAAATTCTAAAAGTTCAGTTTTTTCTGCTTTAAACTCTAGGTACACATCCAAAATGTATTACTGACTTGAAAGAAGTGGATTCTGGTGCATGGTTTTGAAACCGCAGTCAGAAAAAAAATCACATCCATATCAACATGTTTATAACCCCCGGGGCTGTCGTTTTGGTCAAAAAATGAAAATTCTAAAAGTTCAGTTTTTTCTGCTTTAAACTCTAGGTACACATCCAAAATGTATTACTGACTTGAAAGAAGTGGATTCTGGTGCATGGTTTTGAAACCGCAGTCAGAAAAAAAATCACATCCATATCAACATGTTTATAACCCCCGGGGCTGTCGTTTTGGTCAAAAAATGAAAATTCTAAAAGTTCCTGTTTTTCTGCTTTAAACTCTAGGTACACATCCAAAATGTATTACTGAGTTGAAAGAAGTGGATTCTGGTGCATGGTTTTGAAACCGCAGTCAGAAAAAAAATCACATCCATATCAACATGTTTATAACCCCCGGGGCTGTCGTTCTGGTCAAAAAATGAAAATTCTAAAAGTTCCTGTTTTTCTGCTTTAAACTCTAGGTACACATCCAAAATGTATTACTGAGTTGAAAGAAGTGGATTCTGGTGCAAGGTTTTGAAACCGCAGTCAGAAAAAAAATCACAACCATATCAACATGTTTATAACCCCCGGGGCTGTCGTTTTGGTCAAAAAATGAAAATTCTAAAAGTTCAGTTTTTTCTGCTTTAAACTCTAGGTACACATCCAAAATGTATTACTGAGTTGAAAGAAGTGGATTCTGGTGCATGGTTTTGAAACCGCAGTCAGAAAAAAAATCACATCCATATCAACATGTTTATAACCCCCGGGGCTGTCGTTCTGGTCAAAAAATGAAAATTCTAAAAGTTCCTGTTTTTCTGCTTTAAACTCTAGGTACACATCCAAAATGTATTACTGACTTGAAAGAAGTGCATTCTGGTGCATGGTTTTGAAACCGCAGTCAGAAAAAAAATCACAACCATATCAACATGTTTATAACCCCCGGGGCTGTCGTTTTGGTCAAAAAATGAAAGTTCTAAAAGTTCCTGTTTTTCTGCTTTAAACTCTAGGTACACATCCAAAATGTATTACTGAGTTGAAAGAAGTGGATTCTGGTGCAAGGTTTTGAAACCGCAGTCAGAAAAAAAATCACATCCATATCAACATGTTTATAACCCCCGGGGCTGTCGTTTTGGTCAAAAAATGAAAATTCTAAAAGTTCCTGTTTTTCTGCTTTAAACTCTAGGTACACATCCAAAATGTATTACTGACTTGAAAGAAGTGGATTCTGGTGCATGGTTTTGAAACCGCCGTCAGAAAAAAAATCACATCCATATCAACATGTTTATAACCCCCGGGGCTGTCGTTTTGGTCAAAAAATGAAAATTCTAAAAGTTCCTGTTTTTCTGCTTTAAACTCTAGGTACACATCCAAAATGTATTACTGAGTTGAAAGAAGTGGATTCTGGTGCATGGTTTTGAAACCGCAGTCAGAAAAAAAATCACATCCATATCAACATGTTTATAACCCCCGGGGCTGTCGTTCTGGTCAAAAAATGAAAATTCTAAAAGTTCCTGTTTTTCTGCTTTAAACTCTAGGTACACATCCAAAATGTATTACTGAGTTGAAAGAAGTGGATTCTGGTGCAAGGTTTTGAAACCGCAGTCAGAAAAAAAATCACATCCATATCAACATTTTTATAACTCCCGGGGCTGTCGTTTTGGTCAAAAAATGAAAATTCTAAAAGTTCCTATTTTTCTGCTTTAAACTCTAGGTACACATCCAAAATGTATTACTGAGTTGAAAGAAGTGGATTCTGGTGCATGGTTTTGAAACCTCAGTCAGAAAAAAAATCACATCCATATCAACATGTTTATAACCCCCGGGGCTGTCGTTTTGGTCAAAAAATGAAAATTCTAAAAGTTCCTATTTTTCTGCTTTAAACTCTAGGTACACATCCAAAATGTATTACTGAGTTGAAAGAAGTGGATTCTGGTGCATGGTTTTGAAACCGCAGTCAGAAAAAAAATCACAACCATATCAACATGTTTATAACCCCCGGGGCTGTCGTTTTGGTCAAAAAATGAAAATTCTAAAAGTTCAGTTTTTTCTGCTTTAAACTCTAGGTACACATCCAAAATGTATTACTGAGTTGAAAGAAGTGGATTCTGGTGCAAGGTTTTGAAACCGCAGTCAGAAAAAAAATCACATCCATATCAACATGTTTATAACCCCCGGGGCTGTCGTTTTGGTCAAAAAATGAAAATTCTAAAAGTTCCTGTTTTTCTGCTTTAAACTCTAGGTACACATCCAAAATGTATTACTGAGTTGAAAGAAGTGGATTCTGGTGCATGGTTTTGAAACCGCCGTCAGAAAAAAAATCACATCCATATCAACATGTTTATAACCCCCGGGGCTGTCGTTTTGGTCAAAAAATGAAAATTCTAAAAGTTCCTGTTTTTCTGCTTTAAACTCTAGGTACACATCCAAAATGTATTACTGAGTTAAAAGAAGTGGATTCGGGTGCATGGTTTTGAAACCGCAGTCAGAAAAAAAATCACATCCATATCAACATGTTTATAACCCCCGGGGCTGTCGTTCTGGTCAAAAAATGAAAATTCTAAAAGTTCCTGTTTTTCTGCTTTAAACTCTAGGTACACATCCAAAATGTATTACTGAGTTGAAAGAAGTGGATTCTGGTGCATGGTTTTGAAACCGCCGTCAGAAAAAAAATCACATCCATATCAACATGTTTATAACCCCCGGGGCTGTCGTTTTGGTCAAAAAATGAAAATTCTAAAAGTTCCTGTTTTTCTGCTTTAAACTCTAGGTACACATCCAAAATGTATTACTGAGTTAAAAGAAGTGGATTCGGGTGCATGGTTTTGAAACCGCAGTCAGAAAAAAAATCACATCCATATCAACATGTTTATAACCCCCGGGGCTGTCGTTCTGGTCAAAAAATGAAAATTCTAAAAGTTCCTGTTTTTCTGCTTTAAACTCTAGGTACACATCCAAAATGTATTACTGAGTTGAAAGAAGTGGATTCTGGTGCATGGTTTTGAAACCGCAGTCAGAAAAAAAATCACATCCATATCAACATGTTTATAACCCCCGGGGCTGTCGTTCTGGTCAAAAAATGAAAATTCTAAAAGTTCCTGTTTTTCTGCTTTAAACTCTAGGTACACATCCAAAATGTATTACTGACTTGAAAGAAGTGCATTCTGGTGCATGGTTTTGAAACCGCAGTCAGAAAAAAAATCACAACCATATCAACATGTTTATAACCCCGGGGCTGTCGTTTTGGTCAAAAAATGAAAATTCTAAAAGTTCAGTTTTTTCTGCTTTAAACTCTAGGTACACATCCAAAATGTATTACTGACTTGAAAGAAGTGGATTCTGGTGCATGGTTTTGAAACCGCAGTCAGAAAAAAAAATCACATATATATCAACATTTTTATAACTCCCGGGGCTGTCGTTTTGGTCAAAAAATGAAAATTCTAAAAGTTCCTGTTTTTTTGCTTTAAACTCTAGGTACACATCCAAAATGTATTACTGAGTTGAAAGAAGTGGATTCTGGTGCAAGGTTTTGAAACCGCAGTCAGAAAAAAAATCACATCCATATCAACATGTTTATAACCCCCGGGGCTGTCGTTCTGGTCAAAAAATGAAAATTCTAAAAGTTCCTGTTTTTCTGCTTTAAACTCTAGGTACACATCCAAAATGTATTACTGACTTGAAAGTAGTGCATTTTGGTGCATGGTTTTGAAACCGCAGTCAGAAAAAAAATCACAACCATATCAACATGTTTATAACCCCCGTCGTTTTGGTCAAAAAATGAAAATTTAAACTCTAGGTACACATCCAAAATTTATTACTGAGTTGAAAGAAGTGGATTCTGGTGCAAGGTTTTGAAACCGCAGTCAGAAAAAAAATCACATCCATATCAACATGTTTATAACCCCCGGGGCTGTCGTTCTGGTCAAAAAATGAAAATTCTAAAAGTTCCTGTTTTTCTGCTTTAAACTCTAGGTACACATCCAAAATGTATTACTGACTTGAAAGTAGTGCATTCTGGTGCATGGTTTTGAAACCGCAGTCAGAAAAAAAATCACAACCATATCAACATGTTTATAACCCCCGTCGTTTTGGTCAAAAAATGAAAATTCTAAAAGTTCAGTTTTTTCTGCTTTAAACTCTAGGTACACATCCAAAATGTATTACTGACTTGAAAGAAGTGGATTCTGGTGCATGGTTTTGAAACCGCAGTCAGAAAAAAAAATCACATATATATCAACATTTTTATAACTCCCGGGGCTGTCGTTTTGGTCAAAAAATGAAAATTCTAAAAGTTCCTATTTTTCTGCTTTAAACTCTAGGTACACATCCAAAATGTATTACTGAGTTGAAAGAAGTGGATTCTGGTGCATGGTTTTGAAACCTCAGTCAGAAAAAAAATCACATCCATATCAACATGTTTATAACCCCCGGGGCTGTCGTTTTGGTCAAAAAATGAAAATTCTAAAAGTTCCTATTTTTCTGCTTTAAACTCTAGGTACACATCCAAAATGTATTACTGAGTTGAAAGAAGTGGATTCTGGTGCATGGTTTTGAAACCGCAGTCAGAAAAAAAATCACAACCATATCAACATGTTTATAACCCCCGGGGCTGTCGTTTTGGTCAAAAAATGAAAATTCTAAAAGTTCAGTTTTTTCTGCTTTAAACTCTAGGTACACATCCAAAATGTATTACTGAGTTGAAAGAAGTGGATTCTGGTGCAAGGTTTTGAAACCGCAGTCAGAAAAAAAATCACATCCATATCAACATGTTTATAACCCCCGGGGCTGTCGTTTTGGTCAAAAAATGAAAATTCTAAAAGTTCCTGTTTTTCTGCTTTAAACTCTAGGTACACATCCAAAATGTATTACTGACTTGAAAGATGTGCATTCTGGTGCATGGTTTTGAAATCGCAGTCAGAAAAAAAATCACAACCATATCAACATGTTTATAACCCCCGGGGCTGTCGTTTTGGTCAAAAAATGAAAATTCTAAAAGTTCAGTTTTTTCTGCTTTAAACTCTAGGTACACATCCAAAATGTATTACTGACTTGAAAGAAGTGGATTCTGGTGCATGGTTTTGAAACCGCAGTCAGAAAAAAAATCACATCCATATCAACATGTTTATAACCCCCGGGGCTGTCGTTTTGGTCAAAAAATGAAAATTCTAAAAGTTCAGTTTTTTCTGCTTTAAACTCTAGGTACACATCCAAAATGTATTACTGACTTGAAAGAAGTGGATTCTGGTGCATGGTTTTGAAACCGCAGTCAGAAAAAAAATCACATCCATATCAACATGTTTATAACCCCCGGGGCTGTCGTTTTGGTCAAAAAATGAAAATTCTAAAAGTTCCTGTTTTTCTGCTTTAAACTCTAGGTACACATCCAAAATGTATTACTGAGTTGAAAGAAGTGGATTCTGGTGCATGGTTTTGAAACCGCAGTCAGAAAAAAAATCACATCCATATCAACATGTTTATAACCCCCGGGGCTGTCGTTCTGGTCAAAAAATGAAAATTCTAAAAGTTCCTGTTTTTCTGCTTTAAACTCTAGGTACACATCCAAAATGTATTACTGACTTGAAAGAAGTGCATTCTGGTGCATGGTTTTGAAACCGCAGTCAGAAAAAAAATCACAACCATATACACATGTTTATAACCCCCGGGGCTGTCGTTTTGGTCAAAAAATGAAAATTCTAAAAGTTCCTGTTTTTCTGCTTTAAACTCTAGGTACACATCCAAAATGTATTACTGACTTGAAAGAAGTGCATTCTGGTGCATGGTTTTGAAACCGCAGTCAGAAAAAAAATCACAACCATATCAACATGTTTATGTCGTTTTGGTCAAAAAATGAAATGAAATGAAAAAAAATCACAACCATATCAACATGTTTATGTCGTTTTGGTCAAAAAATGAAAATTCTAAAAGTTCAGTTTTTTCTGCTTTAAACTCTAGGTACACATCCAAAATGTATTACTGACTTGAAAGAAGTGGATTCTGGTGCATGGTTTTGAAACCGCAGTCAGAAAAAAAAATCACATATATATCAACATTTTTATAACTCCCGGGGCTGTCGTTTTGGTCAAAAAATGAAAATTCTAAAAGTTCCTATTTTTCTGCTTTAAACTCTAGGTACACATCCAAAATGTATTACTGAGTTGAAAGAAGTGGATTCTGGTGCATGGTTTTGAAACCGCAGTCAGAAAAAAAATCACATCCATTTCAACATGTTTATAACCCCCGGGGCTGTCGTTTTGGTCAAAAAATGAAAATTCTAAAAGTTCCTGTTTTTCTGCTTTAAACTCTAGGTACACATCCAAAATGTATTACTGAGTTGAAAGAAGTGGATTCTGGTGCATGGTTTTGAAACCGCAGTCAGAAAAAAAATCACATCCATATCAACATGTTTATAACCCCCGGGGCTGTCGTTCTGGTCAAAAAATGAAAATTCTAAAAGTTCCTGTTTTTCTGCTTTAAACTCTAGGTACACATCCAAAATGTATTACTGACTTGAAAGAAGTGCATTCTGGTGCATGGTTTTGAAACCGCAGTCAGAAAAAAAATCACAACCATATCAACATGTTTATAACCCCCGGGGCTGTCGTTTTGGTCAAAAAATGAAAATTCTAAAAGTTCAGTTTTTTCTGCTTTAAACTCTAGGTACACATCCAAAATGTATTACTGACTTGAAAGAAGTGGATTCTGGTGCATGGTTTTGAAACCGCAGTCAGAAAAAAAAATCACATATATATCAACATTTTTATAACTCCCGGGGCTGTCGTTTTGGTCAAAAAATGAAAATTCTAAAAGTTCCTATTTTTCTGCTTTAAACTCTAGGTACACATCCAAAATGTATTACTGAGTTGAAAGAAGTGGATTCTGGTGCATGGTTTTGAAACCGCAGTCAGAAAAAAAATCACATCCATATCAACATGTTTATAACCCCCGGGGCTGTCGTTTTGGTCAAAAAATGAAAATTCTAAAAGTTCCTGTTTTTCTGCTTTAAACTCTAGGTACACATCCAAAATGTATTACTGAGTTGAAAGAAGTGGATTCTGGTGCATGGTTTTAAAACCGCAGTCAGAAAAAAAATCACATCCATATCAACATGTTTATAACCCCCGGGGCTGTCGTTCTGGTCAAAAAATGAAAATTCTAAAAGTTCCTGTTTTTCTGCTTTAAACTCTAGGTACACATCCAAAATGTATTACTGACTTGAAAGAAGTGCATTCTGGTGCATGGTTTTGAAACCGCAGTCAGAAAAAAAATCACAACCATATCAACATGTTTATAACCCCCGGGGCTGTCGTTTTGGTCAAAAAATGAAAATTCTAAAAGTTCCTGTTTTTCTGCTTTAAACTCTAGATACACATCCAAAATGTATTACTGACTTGAAAGAAGTGCATTCTGGTGCATGGTTTTGAAACCGCAGTCAGAAAAAAAAATCACATATATATCAACATTTTTATAACTCCCGGGGCTGTCGTTTTGGTCAAAAAATGAAAATTCTAAAAGTTCCTGTTTTTCTGCTTTAAACTCTAGGTACACATCCAAAATGTATTACTGAGTTGAAAGAAGTGGATTCTGGTGCATGGTTTTGAAACCGCAGTCAGAAAAAAAATCACATCCATATCAACATGTTTATAACCCCCGGGGCTGTCGTTCTGGTCAAAAAATGAAAATTCTAAAAGTTCCTGTTTTTCTGCTTTAAACTCTAGGTACACATCCAAAATGTATTACTGAGTTGAAAGAAGTGGATTCTGGTGCATGGTTTTGAAACCGCAGTCAGAAAAAAAATCACATCCATATCAACATGTTTATAACCCCCGGGGCTGTCGTTTTGGTCAAAAAATGAAAATTCTAAAAGTTCCTGTTTTTCTGCTTTAAACTCTAGGTACACATCCAAAATGTATTACTGACTTGAAAGATGTGCATTCTGGTGCATGGTTTTGAAACCGCAGTCAGAAAAAAAATCACAACCATATCAACATGTTTATAACCCCCGGGGCTGTCGTTTTGGTCAAAAAATGAAAATTCTAAAAGTTCAGTTTTTTCTGCTTTAAACTCTAGGTACACATCCAAAATGTATTACTGACTTGAAAGAAGTGGATTCTGGTGCATGGTTTTGAAACCGCAGTCAGAAAAAAAAATCACATATATATCAACATTTTTATAACTCCCGGGGCTGTCGTTTTGGTCAAAAAATGAAAATTCTAAAAGTTCCTATTTTTCTGCTTTAAACTCTAGGTACACATCCAAAATGTATTACTGAGTTGAAAGAAGTGGATTCTGGTGCATGGTTTTGAAACCGCAGTCAGAAAAAAAATCACATCCATATCAACATGTTTATAACCCCCGGGGCTGTCGTTTTGGTCAAAAAATGAAAATTCTAAAAGTTCCTGTTTTTCTGCTTTAAACTCTAGGTACACATCCAAAATGTATTACTGAGTTGAAAGAAGTGGATTCTGGTGCATGGTTTTGAAACCGCAGTCAGAAAAAAAATCACATCCATATCAACATGTTTATAACCCCCGGGGCTGTCGTTCTGGTCAAAAAATGAAAATTCTAAAAGTTCCTGTTTTTCTGCTTTAAACTCTAGGTACACATCCAAAATGTATTACTGACTTGAAAGAAGTGCATTCTGGTGCATGGTTTTGAAACCGCAGTCAGAAAAAAAATCACAACCATATACACATGTTTATAACCCCCGGGGCTGTCGTTTTGGTCAAAAAATGAAAATTCTAAAAGTTCCTGTTTTTCTGCTTTAAACTCTAGGTACACATCCAAAATGTATTACTGACTTGAAAGAAGTGCATTCTGGTGCATGGTTTTGAAACCGCAGTCAGAAAAAAAATCACAACCATATCAACATGTTTATAACCCTCGGGGCTGTCGTTTTGGTCAAAAAATGAAAATTCTAAAAGTTCAGTTTTTTCTGCTTTAAACTCTAGGTACACATCCAAAATGTATTACTGACTTGAAAGAAGTGGATTCTGGTGCATGGTTTTGAAACCGCAGTCAGAAAAAGAAATCACATATATATCAACATTTTTATAACTCCCGGGGCTGTCGTTTTGGTCAAAAAATGAAAATTCTAAAAGTTCCTATTTTTCTGCTTTAAACTCTAGGTACACATCCAAAATGTATTACTGACTTGAAAGAAGTGCATTCTGGTGCACGGTTTTGAAACCGCAGTCAGAAAAAAAATCACAACCATATCAACATGTTTATAACCCCCGGGGCTGTCGTTTTGGTCAAAAAATGAAAATTCTAAAAGTTCAGTTTTTTCTGCTTTAAACTCTAGGTACACATCCAAAATGTATTACTGACTTGAAAGAAGTGGATTCTGGTGCATGGTTTTGAAACCGCAGTCAGAAAAAAAAATCACATATAAATCAACATTTTTATAACTCCCGGGGCTGTCGTTTTGGTCAAAAAATGAAAATTCTAAAAGTTCCTATTTTTCTGCTTTAAACTCTAGGTACACATCCAAAATGTATTACTGAGTTGAAAGAAGTGGATTCTGGTGCATGGTTTTGAAACCGCAGTCAGAAAAAAAATCACATCCATATCAACATGTTTATAACCCCCGGGGCTGTCGTTTTGGTCAAAAAATGAAAATTCTAAAAGTTCCTGTTTTTCTGCTTTAAACTTTAGGTACACATCCAAAATGTATTACTGAGTTGAAAGAAGTGGATTCTGGTGCATGGTTTTGAAACCGCAGTCAGAAAAAAAATCACATCCATATCAACATGTTTATAACCCCCGGGGCTGTCGTTCTGGTCAAAAAATGAAAATTCTAAAAGTTCCTGTTTTTCTGCTTTAAACTCTAGGTACACATCCAAAATGTATTACTGACTTGAAAGAAGTGCATTCTGGTGCATGGTTTTGAAACCGCAGTCAGAAAAAAAATCACAACCATATCAACATGTTTATAACCCCCGGGGCTGTCGTTTTGGTCAAAAAATGAAAATTCTAAAAGTTCAGTTTTTTCTGCTTTAAACTCTAGGTACACATCCAAAATGTATTACTGACTTGAAAGAAGTGGATTCTGGTGCATGGTTTTGAAACCGCAGTCAGAAAAAAAAATCACATATATATCAACATTTTTATAACTCCCGAGCCTGTCGTTCTGGTCAAAAAATGAAAATTCTAAAAGTTCCTGTTTTTCTGCTTTAAACTCTAGGTACACATCCAAAATGTATTACTGACTTGAAAGAAGTGCATTCTGGTGCATGGTTTTGAAACCGCAGTCAGAAAAAAAATCACAACCATATCAACATGTTTATAACCCCCGGGGCTGTCGTTTTGGTCAAAAAATGAAAATTCTAAAAGTTCAGTTTTTTCTGCTTTAAACTCTAGGTACACATCCAAAATGTATTACTGACTTGAAAGAAGTGGATTCTGGTGCATGGTTTTGAAACCGCAGTCAGAAAAAAAAATCACATATATATCAACATTTTTATAACTCCCGGGGCTGTCGTTTTGGTCAAAAAATGAAAATTCTAAAAGTTCCTATTTTTCTGCTTTAAACTCTAGGTACACATCCAAAATGTATTACTGAGTTGAAAGAAGTGGATTCTGGTGCATGGTTTTGAAACCGCAGTCAGAAAAAAAATCACATCCATATCAACATGTTTATAACCCCCGGGGCTGTCGTTTTGGTCAAAAAATGAAAATTCTAAAAGTTCCTGTTTTTCTGCTTTAAACTCTAGGTACACATCCAAAATGTATTACTGACTTGAAAGAAGTGCATTCTGGTGCATGGTTTTGAAACTGCAGTCAGAAAAAAAATCACAACCATATCAACATGTTTATAACCCCCGGGGCTGTTGTTTTGGTCAAAAAATGAAAATTCTAAAAGTTCAGTTTTTTCTGCTTAAAACTCTAGGTACACATCCAAAATGTATTACTGACTTGAAAGAAGTGGATTCTGGTGCATGGTTTTGAAACCGCAGTCAGAAAAAAAAATCACATATATATCAACATTTTTATAACTCCCGGGGCTGTCGTTTTGGTCAAAAAATGAAAATTCTAAAAGTTCCTGTTTTTCTGCTTTAAATTCTAGGTACACATCCAAAATGTATTACTGACTTGAAAGAAGTGCATTCTGGTGCATGGTTTTGAAACCGCAGTCAGAAAAAAAATCACAACCATATCAACATGTTTATAACCCCCGGGGCTGTCGTTTTGGTCAAAAAATGAAAATTCTAAAAGTTCAGTTTTTTCTGCTTTAAACTCTAGGTACACATCCAAAATGTATTACTGACTTGAAAGTAGTGGATTCTGGTGCATGGTTTTGAAACCGCAGTCAGAAAAAAAATCACATATATATCAACATTTTTATAACTCCCGAGCCTGTCGTTTTGGTCAAAAAATGAAAACTCTAAAAGTTCCTGTTTTTCTGCTTTAAACTCTAGGTACACATCCAAAATGTATTACTGAGTTGAAAGAAGTGGATTCTGGTGCATGGTTTTGAAACCGCAGTCAGAAAAAAAATCACATCCATATCAACATGTTTATAACCGGGGCTGTCGTTCTGGTCAAAAAATGAAAATTCTAAAAGTTCCTGTTTTTCTGCTTTAAACTCTAGGTACACATCCAAAATGTATTACTGACTTGAAAGAAGTGCATTCTGGTGCATGGTTTTGAAACCGCAGTCAGAAAAAAAATCACAACCATATCAACATGTTTATAACCCCCGGGGCTGTCGTTTTGGTCAAAAAATGAAAATTCTAAAAGTTCAGTTTTTTCTGCTTTAAACTCTAGGTACACATCCAAAATGTATTACTGACTTGAAAGAAGTGGATTCTGGTGCATGGTTTTGAAACCGCAGTCAGAAAAAAAAATCACATATATATCAACATTTTTATAACTCCCGGGGCTGTCGTTTTGGTCAAAAAATGAAAATTCTAAAAGTTCCTATTTTTCTGCTTTAAACTCTAGGTACACATCCAAAATGTATTACTGAGTTGAAAGAAGTGGATTCTGGTGCATGGTTTTGAAACCGCAGTCAGAAAAAAAATCACATCCATATCAACATGTTTATAACCCCCGGGGCTGTCGTTTTGGTCAAAAAATGAAAATTCTAAAAGTTCCTGTTTTTCTGCTTTAAACTCTAGGTACACATCCAAAATGTATTACTGACTTGAAAGAAGTGCATTCTGGTGCATGGTTTTGAAACCGCAGTCAGAAAAAAAATCACAACCATATCAACATGTTTATAACCCCCGGGGCTGTTGTTTTGGTCAAAAAATGAAAATTCTAAAAGTTCAGTTTTTTCTGCTTAAAACTCTAGGTACACATCCAAAATGTATTACTGACTTGAAAGAAGTGGATTCTGGTGCATGGTTTTGAAACCGCAGTCAGAAAAAAAAATCACATATATATCAACATTTTTATAACTCCCGGGGCTGTCGTTTTGGTCAAAAAATGAAAATTCTAAAAGTTCCTGTTTTTCTGCTTTAACCTCTAGGTACACATCCAAAATGTATTACTGAGTTGAAAGAAGTGGCTTCTGGTGCATGGTTTTGAAACCGCAGTCAGAAAAAAAATCACATCCATATCAACATGTTTATAACCCCCGGGGCTGTCGTTCTGGTCAAAAAATGAAAATTCTAAAAGTTCCTGTTTTTCTGCTTTAAACTCTAGGTACACATCCAAAATGTATTACTGGCTTGAAAGAAGTGCATTCTGGTGCATGGTTTTGAAACCGCAGTCAGAAAAAAAATCACAACCATATCAACATGTTTATAACCCCCGGGGCTGTCGTTTTGGTCAAAAAATGAAAATTCTAAAAGTTCAGTTTTTTCTGCTTTAAACTCTAGGTACACATCCAAAATGTATTACTGACTTGAAAGAAGTGCATTCTGGTGCATGGTTTTGAAACCGCAGTCAGAAAAAAAAATCACATATATATCAACATTTTTATAACACCCGGGGCTGTCGTTTTGGTCAAAAAATGAAAATTCTAAAAGTTCCTATTTTTCTGCTTTAAACTCTAGGTACACATCCAAAATGTATTACTGAGTTGAAAGAAGTGGATTCTGGTGCATGGTTTTGAAACCGCAGTCAGAAAAAAAATCACATCCATATCAACATGTTTATAACCCCCGGGGCTGTCGTTTTGGTCAAAAAATGAAAATTCTAAAAGTTCCTGTTTTTCTGCTTTACACTCTAGGTACACATCCAAAATGTATTACTGAGTTGAAAGAAGTGGATTCTGGTGCATGGTTTTGAAACCGCAGTCAGAAAAAAAAATCACATATATATTAACATTTTTATAACTCCCGGGGCTGTCGTTTTGGTCAAAAAATGAAAATTCTAAAAGTTCCTGTTTTTCTGCTTTAAACTCTAGGTACACATCCAAAATGTATTACTGAGTTGAAAGAAGTGGATTCTGGTGCATGGTTTTGAAACCGCAGTCAGAAAAAAAATCACATCCATATCAACATGTTTATAATCCCCGGGGCTGTCGTTCTGGTCAAAAAATGAAAATTCTAAAAGTTCCTGTTTTTCTGCTTTAAACTCTAGGTACACATCCAAAATGTATTACTGACTTGAAAGAAGTGCATTCTGGGGCATGGTTTTGAAACCGCAGTCAGAAAAAAAATCACAACCATATCAACATGTTTATAACCCCCGGGGCTGTCGTTTTGGTCAAAAAATGAAAATTCTAAAAGTTCAGTTTTTTCTGCTTTAAACTCTAGGTACACATCCAAAATGTATTACTGACTTGAAAGAAGTGGATTCTGGTGCATGGTTTTGAAACCGCAGTCAGAAAAAAAAATCACATATATATCAACATTTTTATAACTCCCGGGGCTGTCGTTTTGGTCAAAAAATGAAAATTCTAAAAGTTCCTATTTTTCTGCTTTAAACTCTAGGTACACATCCAAAATGTATTACTGAGTTGAAAGAAGTGGATTCTGGTGCATGGTTTTGAAACCGCAGTCAGAAAAAAAAACACATCCATATCAACATGTTTATAACCCCCGGGGCTGTCTTTTTGGTCAAAAAATGAAAATTCTAAAAGTTCCTGTTTTTCTGCTTTAAACTCTAGGTACACATCCAAAATGTATTACTGAGTTGAAAGAAGTGGATTCTGGTGCATGGTTTTGAAACCGCAGTCAGAAAAAAAATCACATCCATATCAACATGTTTATAACCCCCGGGGCTGTCGTTCTGGTCAAAAAATGAAAATTCTAAAAGTTCCTGTTTTTCTGCTTTAAACTCTAGGTACACATCCAAAATGTATTACTGACTTGAAAGAAGTGCATTCTGGTGCATGGTTTTGAAACCGCAGTCAGAAAAAAAATCACAACCATATCAACATGTTTATAACCCCCGGGGCTGTCGTTCTGGTCAAAAAATGAAAATTCTAAAAGTTCCTGTTTTTCTGCTTTAAACTCTAGGTACACATCCAAAATGTATTACTGACTTGAAAGAAGTGCATTCTGGTGCATGGTTTTGAAACCGCAGTCAGAAAAAAAATCACAACCATATCAACATGTTTATAACCCCCGGGGCTGTCGTTTTGGTCAAAAAATGAAAATTCTAAAAGTTCCTGTTTTTCTGCTTTAAACTCTAGGTACACATCCAAAATGTATTACTGACTTGAAAGAAGTGCATTCTGGTGCATGGTTTTGAAACCGCAGTCAGAAAAAAAATCACAACCATATCAACATGTTTATAACCCCCGGGGCTGTCGTTCTGGTCAAAAAATGAAAATTCTAAAAGTTCAGTTTTTTCTGCTTTAAACTCTAGGTACACATCCAAAATGTATTACTGCCTTGAAAGAAGTGGATTCTGGTGCATGGTTTTGAAACCGCAGTCAGAAAAAAAATCACATATATATCAACATTTTTATAACTCCCGGGGCTGTCGTTTTGGTCAAAAAATGAAAATTCTAAAAGTTCCTATTTTTCTGCTTTAAACTCTAGATACACATCCAAAATATATTACTGAGTTGAAAGAAGTGGATTCTGGTGCATGGTTTTGAAACCGCAGTCAGAAAAAAAATCACATCCATATCAACATGTTTATAACCCCCGGGGCTGTCGTTTTGGTCAAAAAATGAAAATTCTAAAAGTTCCTGTTTTTCTGCTTTACACTCTAGGTACACATCCAAAATGTATTACTGAGTTGAAAGAAGTGGATTCTGGTGCATGGTTTTGAAACCGCAGTCAGAAAAAAAATCACATCCATATCAACATGTTTATAACCCCCGGGCCTGTCGTTCTGGTCAAAAAATGAAAATTCTAAAAGTTCCTGTTTTTCTGCTTTAAACTCTAGGTACACATCCAAAATGTATTACTGACTTGAAAGAAGTGCATTCTGGTGCATGGTTTTGAAACCGCAGTCAGAAAAAAAAGCACATCCATATCAACATGTTTATAACCCCCGGGGCTGTCGTTCTGGTCAAAAAATGAAAATTCTAAAAGTTCCTGTTTTTCTGCTTTAAACTCTAGGTACACATCCAAAATGTATTACTGACTTGAAAGAAGTGCATTCTGGTGCATGGTTTTGAAACCGCAGTCAGAAAAAAAATCACAACCATATCAACATGTTTATAACCCCCGGGGCTGTCGTTTTGGTCAAAAAATGAAAATTCTAAAAGTTCAGTTTTTTTCTGCTTTAAACTCTAGGTACACATCCAAAATGTATTACTGACTTGAAAGAAGTGGATTCTGGTGCATGGTTTTGAAACCGCAGTCAGAAAAAAAAATCACATATATATCAACATTTTTATAACTTCCGGGGCTGTCGTTTTGGTCAAAAAATGAAAATTCTAAAAGTTCCTATTTTTCTGCTTTAAACTCTAGGTACACATCCAAAATGTATTACTGAGTTGAAAGAAGTGGATTCTGGTGCATGGTTTTGAAACCGCAGTCAGAAAAAAAATCACATCCATATCAACATGTTTATAACCCCCGGGGCTGTCGTTTTGGTCAAAAAAATTAAAATTCTAAAAGTTCCTGTTTTTCTGCTTTAAACTCTAGGTACACATCCAAAATGTATTACTGAGTTGAAAGAAGTGGATTCTGGTGCATGGTTTTGAAACCGCAGTCAGAAAAAAAATCACATCCATATCAACATGTTTATAACCCCCGGGGCTGTCGTTCTGGTCAAAAAATGAAAATTCTAAAAGTTCCTGTTTTTCTGCTTTAAACTCTAGGTACACATCCAAAATGTATTACTGACTTGAAAGAAGTGCATTCTGGTGCATGGTTTTGAAACCGCAGTCAGAAAAAAAATCACAACCATATCAACATGTTTATAACCCCCGGGGCTGTCGTTTTGGTCAAAAAATGAAAATTCTAAAAGTTCAGTTTTTTCTGCTTTAAACTCTAGGTACACATCCAAAATGTATTACTGACTTGAAAGAAGTGCATTCTGGTGCATGGTTTTGAAACCACAGTCAGAAAAAAAATCACAACCATATCAACATGTTTATAACCCCCGGGGCTGTCGTTTTGGTCAAAAAATGAAAATTCTAAAAGTTCAGTTTTTTCTGCTTTAAACTCTAGGTACACATACAAAATGTATTACTGACTTGAAAGAAGTGGATTCTGGTGCATGGTTTTGAAACCGCAGTCAGAAAAAAAAATCACATATATATCAACATGTTTATAACCCCCGGGGCTGTCGTTCTGGTCAAAAAATGAAAATTCTAAAAGTTCCTGTTTTTCTGCTTTAAACTCTAGGTACACATCCAAAATGTATTACTGACTTGAAAGAAGTGCATTCTGGGGCATGGTTTTGAAACCGCAGTCAGAAAAAAAATCACAACCATATCAACATGTTTATAACCCCCGGGGCTGTCGTTTTGGTCAAAAAATGACAATTCTAAAAGTTCAGTTTTTTCTGCTTTAAACTCTAGGTACACATCCAAAATGTATTACTGACTTGAAAGAAGTGGATTCTGGTGCATGGTTTTGAAACCGCAGTCAGAAAAAAAAATCACATATATATCAACATTTTTATAACTCCCGGGGCTGTCGTTTTGGTCAAAAAATGAAAATTCTAAAAGTTCCTATTTTTCTGCTTTAAACTCTAGGTACACATCCAAAATGTATTACTGAGTTGAAAGAAGTGGATTCTGGTGCATGGTTTTGAAACCGCAGTCAGAAAAAAAATCACATCCATATCAACATGTTTATAACCCCCGGGGCTGTCGTTTTGGTCAAAAAATGAAAATTCTAAAAGTTCCTGTTTTTCTGCTTTAAACTCTAGGTACACATCCAAAATGTATTACTGAGTTGAAAGAAGTGGATTCTGGTGCATGGTTTTGAAACCGCAGTCAGAAAAAAAATCACATCCATATCAACATGTTTATAACCCCCGGGGCTGTCGTTCTGGTCAAAAAATGAAAATTCTAAAAGTTCCTATTTTTCTGCTTTAAACTCTAGGTACACATCCAAAATGTATTACTGAGTTGAAAGAAGTGGATTCTGGTGCATGGTTTTGAAACCGCAGTCAGAAAAAAAATCACATCCATATCAACATGTTTATAACCCCCGGGGCTGTCGTTTTGGTCAAAAAAATTAAAATTCTAAAAGTTCCTGTTTTTCTGCTTTAAACTCTAGGTACACATCCAAAATGTATTACTGAGTTGAAAGAAGTGGATTCTGGTGCATGGTTTTGAAACCGCAGTCAGAAAAAAAATCACATCCATATCAACATGTTTATAACCCCCGGGGCTGTCGTTCTGGTCAAAAAATGAAAATTCTAAAAGTTCCTGTTTTTCTGCTTTAAACTCTAGGTACACATCCAAAATGTATTACTGACTTGAAAGAAGTGCATTCTGGTGCATGGTTTTGAAACCGCAGTCAGAAAAAAAATCACAACCATATCAACATGTTTATAACCCCCGGGGCTGTCGTTTTGGTCAAAAAATGAAAATTCTAAAAGTTCAGTTTTTTCTGCTTTAAACTCTAGGTACACATCCAAAATGTATTACTGACTTGAAAGAAGTGGATTCTGGTGCATGGTTTTGAAACCGCAGTCAGAAAAAAAAATCACATATATATCAACATTTTTATAACTCCCGGGGCTGTCGTTTTGGTCAAAAAATGAAAATTCTAAAAGTTCCTGTTTTTCTGCTTTAAACTCTAGGTACACATCCAAAATGTATTACTGAGTTGAAAGAAGTGGATTCTGGTGCATGGTTTTGAAACCGCAGTCAGAAAAAAAATCACATCCATATCAACATGTTTATAACCCCCGGGGCTGTCGTTCTGGTCAAAAAATGAAAATTCTAAAAGTTCCTGTTTTTCTGCTTTAAACTCTAGGTACACATCCAAAATGTATTACTGACTTGAAAGAAGTGCATTCTGGGGCATGGTTTTGAAACCGCAGTCAGAAAAAAAATCACAACCATATCAACATGTTTATAACCCCCGGGGCTGTCGTTTTGGTCAAAAAATGAAAATTCTAAAAGTTCAGTTTTTTCTGCTTTAAACTCTAGGTACACATCCAAAATGTATTACTGACTTGAAAGAAGTGGATTCTGGTGCATGGTTTTGAAACCGCAGTCAGAAAAAAAAATCACATATATATCAACATTTTTATAACTCCCGGGGCTGTCGTTTTGGTCAAAAAATGAAAATTCTAAAAGTTCCTATTTTTCTGCTTTAAACTCTAGGTACACATCCAAAATGTATTACTGAGTTGAAAGAAGTGGATTCTGGTGCATGGTTTTGAAACCGCAGTCAGAAAAAAAATCACATCCATATCAACATGTTTATAACCCCCGGGGCTGTCGTTTTGGTCAAAAAATGAAAATTCTAAAAGTTCAGTTTTTTCTGCTTTAAACTCTAGGTACACATCCAAAATGTATTACTGACTTGAAAGAAGTGGATTCTGGTGCATGGTTTTGAAACCGCAGTCAGAAAAAAAAATCACATATATATCAACATTTTTATAACTCCCGAGCCTGTCGTTTTGGTCAAAAAATAAAAACTCTAAAAGTTCCTGTTTTTCTGCTTTAAACTCTAGGTACACATCCAAAATGTATTACTGAGTTGAAAGAAGTGGATTCTGGTGCATGGTTTTGAAACCGCAGTCAGAAAAAAAATCACATCCATATCAACATGTTTATAACCGGGGCTGTCGTTCTGGTCAAAAAATGAAAATTCTAAAAGTTCCTGTTTTTCTGCTTTAAACTCTAGGTACACATCCAAAATGTATTACTGACTTGAAAGAAGTGCATTCTGGTGCATGGTTTTGAAACCGCAGTCAGAAAAAAAATCACAACCATATCAACATGTTTATAACCCCCGGGGCTGTCGTTTTGGTCAAAAAATGAAAATTCTAAAAGTTCAGTTTTTTCTGCTTTAAACTCTAGGTACACATCCAAAATGTATTACTGACTTGAAAGAAGTGGATTCTGGTGCATGGTTTTGAAACCGCAGTCAGAAAAAAAAATCACATATATATCAACATTTTTATAACTCCCGGGGCTGTCGTTTTGGTCAAAAAATGAAAATTCTAAAAGTTCCTATTTTTCTGCTTTAAACTCTAGGTACACATCCAAAATGTATTACTGAGTTGAAAGAAGTGGATTCTGGTGCATGGTTTTGAAACCGCAGTCAGAAAAAAAATCACATCCATATCAACATGTTTATAACCCCCGGGGCTGTCGTTTTGGTCAAAAAATGAAAATTCTAAAAGTTCCTGTTTTTCTGCTTTAAACTCTAGGTACACATCCAAAATGTATTACTGACTTGAAAGAAGTGCATTCTGGTGCATGGTTTTGAAACCGCAGTCAGAAAAAAAATCACAACCATATCAACATGTTTATAACCCCCGGGGCTGTCGTTTTGGTCAAAAAATGAAAATTCTAAAAGTTCAGTTTTTTCTGCTTTAAACTCTAGGTACACATCCAAAATGTATTACTGACTTGAAAGAAGTGGATTCTGGTGCATGGTTTTGAAACCGCAGTCAGAAAAAAAAATCACATATATATCAACATTTTTATAACTCCCGGGGCTGTCGTTTTGGTCAAAAAATGAAAATTCTAAAAGTTCCTGTTTTTCTGCTTTAAACTCTAGGTACACATCCAAAATGTATTACTGAGTTGAAAGAAGTGGATTCTGGTGCATGGTTTTGAAACCGCAGTCAGAAAAAAAATCACATCCATATCAACATGTTTATAACCCCCGGGGCTGTCGTTCTGGTCAAAAAATGAAAATTCTAAAAGTTCCTGTTTTTCTGCTTTAAACTCTAGGTACACATCCAAAATGTATTACTGACTTGAAAGAAGTGCATTCTGGTGCATGGTTTTGAAACCGCAGTCAGAAAAAAAAATCACAACCATATCAACATGTTTATAACCCCCGGGGCTGTCGTTTTGGTCAAAAAATGAAAATTCTAAAAGTTCAGTTTTTTCTGCTTTAAACTCTAGGTACACATCCAAAATGTATTACTGACTTGAAAGAAGTGCATTCTGGTGCATGGTTTTGAAACCGCAGTCAGAAAAAAAAATCACATATATATCAACATTTTTATAACACCCGGGGCTGTCGTTTTGGTCAAAAAATGAAAATTCTAAAAGTTCCTATTTTTCTGCTTTAAACTCTAGGTACACATCCAAAATGTATTACTGAGTTGAAAGAAGTGGATTCTGGTGCATGGTTTTGAAACCGCAGTCAGAAAAAAAATCACATCCATATCAACATGTTTATAACCCCCGGGGCTGTCGTTTTGGTCAAAAAATGAAAATTCTAAAAGTTCCTGTTTTTCTGCTTTACACTCTAGGTACACATCCAAAATGTATTACTGAGTTGAAAGAAGTGGATTCTGGTGCATGGTTTTGAAACCGCAGTCAGAAAAAAAATCACATCCATATCAACATGTTTATAACCCCCGGGGCTGTCGTTCTGGTCAAAAAATGAAAATTCTAAAAGTTCCTGTTTTTCTGCTTTAAACTCTAGGTACACATCCAAAATGTATTACTGAGTTGAAAGAAGTGGATTCTGGTGCATGGTTTTGAAACCGCAGTCAGAAAAAAAATCACATCCATATCAACATGTTTATAACCCCCGGGGCTGTCGTTCTGGTCAAAAAATGAAAATTCTAAAAGTTCCTGTTTTTCTGCTTTAAACTCTAGGTACACATCCAAAATGTATTACTGACTTGAAAGAAGTGCATTCTGGTGCATGGTTTTGAAACCGCAGTCAGAAAAAAAATCACAACCATATCAACATGTTTATAACCCCCGGGGCTGTCGTTTTGGTCAAAAAATGAAAATTCTAAAAGTTCAGTTTTTTCTGCTTTAAACTCTAGGTACACATCCAAAATGTATTACTGACTTGAAAGAAGTGGATTCTGGTGCATGGTTTTGAAACCGCAGTCAGAAAAAAAAATCACATATATATCAACATTTTTATAACTCCCGGGGCTGTCGTTTTGGTCAAAAAATGAAAATTCTAAAAGTTCCTGTTTTTCTGCTTTAAACTCTAGGTACACATCCAAAGTGTATTACTGAGTTGAAAGAAGTGGATTCTGGTGCATGGTTTTGAAACCGCAGTCAGAAAAAAAATCACATCCATATCAACATGTTTATAACCCCCGGGGCTGTCGTTCTGGTCAAAAAATGAAAATTCTAAAAGTTCCTGTTTTTCTGCTTTAAACTCTAGGTACACATCCAAAATGTATTACTGACTTGAAAGAAGTGCATTCTGGTGCATGGTTTTGAAACCGCAGTCAGAAAAAAAATCACAACCATATCAACATGTTTATAACCCCCAGGGCTGTCGTTTTGGTCAAAAAATGAAAATTCTAAAAGTTCAGTTTTTTCTGCTTTAAACTCTAGGTGCACATCCAAAATGTATTACTGAGTTGAAAGAAGTGGATTCTGGTGCATGGTTTTGAAACCACAGTCAGAAAAAAAATCACATCCATATCAACATGTTTATAACCCCCGGGGCTGTCGTTCTGGTCAAAAAATGAAAATTCTAAAAGTTCCTGTTTTTCTGCTTTAAACTCTAGGTACACATCCAAAATGTATTACTGACTTGAAAGAAGTGCATTCTGGTGCATGGTTTTGAAACCGCAGTCAGAAAAAAAATCACAACCATATCAACATGTTTATAACCCCCGGGGCTGTCGTTTTGGTCAAAAAATGAAAATTCTAAAAGTTCAGTTTTTTCTGCTTTAAACTCTAGGTACACATCCAAAATGTATTACTGACTTGAAAGAAGTGGATTCTGGTGCATGGTTTTGAAACCGCAGTCAGAAAAAAAAAATCACATATATATCAACATTTTTATAACTCCCGGGGCTGTCGTTTTGGTCAAAAAATTAAAATTCTAAAAGTTCCTATTTTTCTGCTTTAAACTCTAGGTACACATCCAAAATGTATTACTGAGTTGAAAGAAGTGGATTCTGGTGCATGGTTTTGAAACCGCAGTCAGAAAAAAAATCACATCCATATCAACATGTTTATAACCCCCGGGGCTGTCGTTTTGGTCAAAAAATGAAAATTCTAAAAGTTCCTGTTTTTCTGCTTTAAACTCTAGGTACACATCCAAAATGTATTACTGAGTTGAAAGAAGTGGATTCTGGTGCATGGTTTTGAAACCGCAGTCAGAAAAAAAAATCACATCCATATCAACATGTTTATAACCCCCGAGGCTGTCGTTCTGGTCAAAAAATGAAAATTCTAAAAGTTCCTGTTTTTCTGCTTTAAACTCTAGGTACACATCCAAAATGTATTACTGACTTGAAAGAAGTGGATTCTGGTGCATGGTTTTGAAACCGCAGTCAGAAAAAAAAAATCACATATATATCAACATTTTTATAACTCCCGGGGCTGTCGTTTTGGTCAAAAAATGAAAATTCTAAAAGTTCCTATTTTTCTGCTTTAAACTCTAGGTACACATCCAAAATGTATTACTGAGTTGAAAGAAGTGGATTCTGGTGCATGGTTTTGAAACCGCAGTCAGAAAAAAAATCACATCCATATCAACATGTTTATAACCCCCGGGGCTGTCGTTTTGGTCAAAAAATGAAAATTCTAAAAGTTCCTGTTTTTCTGCTTTAAACTCTAGGTACACATCCAAAATGTATTACTGAGTTGAAAGAAGTGGATTCTGGTGCATGGTTTTGAAACCGCAGTCAGAAAAAAAAATCACATCCATATCAACATGTTTATAACCCCCGGGGCTGTCGTTCTGGTCAAAAAATGAAAATTCTAAAAGTTCCTGTTTTTCTGCTTTAAACTCTAGGTACACATCCAAAATGTATTACTGACTTGAAAGAAGTGCATTCTGGTGCATGGTTTTGAAACCGCAGTCAGAAAAAAAAATCACAACCATATCAACATGTTTATAACCCCCGGGGCTGTCGTTTTGGTCAAAAAATGAAAATTCTAAAAGTTCAGTTTTTTCTGCTTTAAACTCTAGGTACACATCCAAAATGTATTACTGACTTGAAAGAAGTGGATTCTGGTGCATGGTTTTGAAACCGCAGTCAGAAAAAAAAATCACATATATATCAACATTTTTATAACTCCCGGGGCTGTCGTTTTGGTTAAAAAAATGAAAATTCTAAAAGTTCCTATTTTTCTGCTTTAAACTCTAGGTACACATCCAAAATGTATTACTGAGTTGAAAGAAGTGGATTCTGGTGCATGGTTTTGAAACCGCAGTCAGAAAAAAAATCACATCCATATCAACATGTTTATAACCCCCGGGGCTGTCGTTTTGGTCAAAAAATGAAAATTCTAAAAGTTCCTGTTTTTCTGCTTTAAACTCTAGGTACACATCCAAAATGTATTACTGACTTGAAAGAAGTGCATTCTGGTGCATGGTTTTGAAACCGCAGTCAGAAAAAAAATCACAACCATATCAACATGTTTATAACCCCCGGGGCTGTCGTTTTGGTCAAAAAATGAAAATTCTAAAAGTTCAGTTTTTTCTGCTTTAAACTCTAGGTACACATCCAAAATGTATTACTGACTTGAAAAAAGTGGATTCTGGTGCATGGTTTTGAAACCGCAGTCAGAAAAAAAAATCACATATATATTAACATTTTTATAACTCCCGGGGCTGTCGTTTTGGTCAAAAAATGAAAATTCTAAAAGTTCCTGTTTTTCTGCTTTAAACTCTAGGTACACATCCAAAATGTATTACTGAGTTGAAAGAAGTGGATTCTGGTGCATGGTTTTGAAACCGCAGTCAGAAAAAAAATCACATCCATATCAACATGTTTATAACCCCCGTGGCTGTCGTTCTGGTCAAAAAATGAAAATTCTAAAAGTTCCTGTTTTTCTGCTTTAAACTCTAGGTACACATCCAAAATGTATTACTGACTTGAAAGAAGTGCATTCTGGGGCATGGTTTTGAAACCGCAGTCAGAAAAAAAATCACAACCATATCAACATGTTTATAACCACCGGGGCTGTCGTTTTGGTCAAAAAATGAAAATTCTAAAAGTTCAGTTTTTTCTGCTTTAAACTCTAGGTACACATCCAAAATGTATTACTGACTTGAAAGAAGTGGATTCTGGTGCATGGTTTTGAAACCGCAGTCAGAAAAAAAAATCACATATATATCAACATTTTTATAACTCCCGGGGCTGTCGTTTTGGTCAAAAAATGAAAATTCTAAAAGTTCCTGTTTTTCTGCTTTAAACTCTAGGTACACATCCAAAATGTATTACTGACTTGAAAGAAGTGCATTCTGGTGCATGGTTTTGAAACCGCAGTCAGAAAAAAAATCACAACCATATCAACATGTTTATAACCCCCG
This sequence comes from Crinia signifera, assembly GCF_055691185.1. Taxonomy (NCBI): domain Eukaryota; kingdom Metazoa; phylum Chordata; class Amphibia; order Anura; family Myobatrachidae; genus Crinia; species Crinia signifera. The sequence continues at coordinate 21,943,950 of NC_139227.1, forward strand.
GGGCTGTCGTTTTGGTCAAAAAATGAAAATTCTAAAAGTTCAGTTTTTTCTGCTTTAAACTCTAGGTACACATCCAAAATGTATTACTGACTTGAAAGAAGTGGATTCTGGTGCATGGTTTTGAAACCGCAGTCAGAAAAAAAAATCACATATATATTAACATTTTTATAACTCCCGGGGCTGTCGTTTTGGTCAAAAAATGAAAATTCTAAAAGTTCCTGTTTTTCTGCTTTAAACTCTAGGTACACATCCAAAATGTATTACTGAGTTGAAAGAAGTGGATTCTGGTGCATGGTTTTGAAACCGCAGTCAGAAAAAAAATCACATCCATATCAACATGTTTATAACCCCCGGGGCTGTCGTTCTGGTCAAAAAATGAAAATTCTAAAAGTTCCTGTTTTTCTGCTTTAAACTCTAGGTACACATCCAAAATGTATTACTGACTTGAAAGAAGTGCATTCTGGGGCATGGTTTTGAAACCGCAGTCAGAAAAAAAATCACAACCATATCAACATGTTTATAACCACCGGGGCTGTCGTTTTGGTCAAAAAATGAAAATTCTAAAAGTTCAGTTTTTTCTGCTTTAAACTCTAGGTACACATCCAAAATGTATTACTGACTTGAAAGAAGTGGATTCTGGTGCATGGTTTTGAAACCGCAGTCAGAAAAAAAAATCACATATATATCAACATTTTTATAACTCCCGGGGCTGTCGTTTTGGTCAAAAAATGAAAATTCTAAAAGTTCCTATTTTTCTGCTTTAAACTCTAGGTACACATCCAAAATGTATTACTGAGTTGAAAGAAGTGGATTCTGGTGCATGGTTTTGAAACCGCAGTCAGAAAAAAAAACACATCCATATCAACATGTTTATAACCCCCGGGGCTGTCGTTTTGGTCAAAAAATGAAAATTCTAAAAGTTCCTGTTTTTCTGCTTTAAACTCTAGGTACACATCCAAAATGTATTACTGAGTTGAAAGAAGTGGATTCTGGTGCATGGTTTTGAAACCGCAGTCAGAAAAAAAATCACATCCATATCAACATGTTTATAACCCCCGGGGCTGTCGTTCTGGTCAAAAAATGAAAATTCTAAAAGTTCCTGTTTTTCTGCTTTAAACTCTAGGTACACATCCAAAATGTATTACTGACTTGAAAGAAGTGCATTCTGGTGCATGGTTTTGAAACCGCAGTCAGAAAAAAAATCACAACCATATCAACATGTTTATAACCCCCGGGGCTGTCGTTCTGGTCAAAAAATGAAAATTCTAAAAGTTCCTGTTTTTCTGCTTTAAACTCTAGGTACACATCCAAAATGTATTACTGACTTGAAAGAAGTGCATTCTGGTGCATGGTTTTGAAACCGCAGTCAGAAAAAAAATCACAACCATATCAACATGTTTATAACCCCCGGGGCTGTCGTTTTGGTCAAAAAATGAAAATTCTAAAAGTTCCTGTTTTTCTGCTTTAAACTCTAGGTACACATCCAAAATGTATTACTGACTTGAAAGAAGTGCATTCTGGTGCATGGTTTTGAAACCGCAGTCAGAAAAAAAATCACAACCATATCAACATGTTTATAACCCCCGGGGCTGTCGTTCTGGTCAAAAAATGAAAATTCTAAAAGTTCAGTTTTTTCTGCTTTAAACTCTAGGTACACATCCAAAATGTATTACTGCCTTGAAAGAAGTGGATTCTGGTGCATGGTTTTGAAACCGCAGTCAGAAAAAAAATCACATATATATCAACATTTTTATAACTCCCGGGGCTGTCGTTTTGGTCAAAAAATGAAAATTCTAAAAGTTCCTATTTTTCTGCTTTAAACTCTAGATACACATCCAAAATGTATTACTGAGTTGAAAGAAGTGGATTCTGGTGCATGGTTTTGAAACCGCAGTCAGAAAAAAAATCACATCCATATCAACATGTTTATAACCCCCGGGGCTGTCGTTTTGGTCAAAAAATGAAAATTCTAAAAGTTCCTGTTTTTCTGCTTTACACTCTAGGTACACATCCAAAATGTATTACTGAGTTGAAAGAAGTGGATTCTGGTGCATGGTTTTGAAACCGCAGTCAGAAAAAAAATCACATCCATATCAACATGTTTATAACCCCCGGGGCTGTCGTTCTGGTCAAAAAATGAAAATTCTAAAAGTTCCTGTTTTTCTGCTTTAAACTCTAGGTACACATCCAAAATGTATTACTGACTTGAAAGAAGTGCATTCTGGTGCATGGTTTTGAAACCGCAGTCAGAAAAAAAATCACATCCATATCAACATGTTTATAACCCCCGGGGCTGTCGTTCTGGTCAAAAAATGAAAATTCTAAAAGTTCCTGTTTTTCTGCTTTAAACTCTAGGTACACATCCAAAATGTATTACTGACTTGAAAGAAGTGCATTCTGGTGCATGGTTTTGAAACCGCAGTCAGAAAAAAAATCACAACCATATCAACATGTTTATAACCCCCGGGGCTGTCGTTTTGGTCAAAAAATGAAAATTCTAAAAGTTCAGTTTTTTTCTGCTTTAAACTCTAGGTACACATCCAAAATGTATTACTGACTTGAAAGAAGTGGATTCTGGTGCATGGTTTTGAAACCGCAGTCAGAAAAAAAAATCACATATATATCAACATTTTTATAACTCCCGGGGCTGTCGTTTTGGTCAAAAAATGAAAATTCTAAAAGTTCCTATTTTTCTGCTTTAAACTCTAGGTACACATCCAAAATGTATTACTGAGTTGAAAGAAGTGGATTCTGGTGCATGGTTTTGAAACCGCAGTCAGAAAAAAAATCACATCCATATCAACATGTTTATAACCCCCGGGGCTGTCGTTCTGGTCAAAAAATGAAAATTCTAAAAGTTCCTGTTTTTCTGCTTTAAACTCTAGGTACACATCCAAAATGTATTACTGAGTTGAAAGAAGTGGATTCTGGTGCATGGTTTTGAAACCGCAGTCAGAAAAAAAATCACAACCATATCAACATGTTTATAACCCCCGGGGCTGTCGTTTTGGTCAAAAAATGAAAATTCTAAAAGTTCAGTTTTTTCTGCTTTAAACTCTAGGTACACATCCAAAATGTATTACTGACTTGAAAGAAGTGCATTCTGGTGCATGGTTTTGAAACCGCAGTCAGAAAAAAAATCACAACCATATCAACATGTTTATAACCCCCGGGGCTGTCGTTTTGGTCAAAAAATGAAAATTCTAAAAGTTCAGTTTTTTCTGCTTTAAACTCTAGGTACACATCCAAAATGTATTACTGACTTGAAAGAAGTGGATTCTGGTGCATGGTTTTGAAACCGCAGTCAGAAAAAAAAATCACATATATATCAACATTTTTATAACTCCCGGGGCTGTCGTTTTGGTCAAAAAATGAAAATTCTAAAAGTTCCTATTTTTCTGCTTTAAACTCTAGGTACACATCCAAAATGTATTACTGAGTTGAAAGAAGTGGATTCTGGTGCATGGTTTTGAAACCGCAGTCAGAAAAAAAATCACATCCATATCAACATGTTTATAACCCCCGGGGCTGTCGTTTTGGTCAAAAAATGAAAATTCTAAAAGTTCCTGTTTTTCTGCTTTAAACTCTAGGTACACATCCAAAATGTATTACTGAGTTGAAAGAAGTGGATTCTGGTGCATGGTTTTGAAACCGCAGTCAGAAAAAAAATCACATCCATATCAACATGTTTATAACCCCCGGGGCTGTCGTTCTGGTCAAAAAATGAAAATTCTAAAAGTTCCTATTTTTCTGCTTTAAACTCTAGGTACACATCCAAAATGTATTACTGAGTTGAAAGAAGTGGATTCTGGTGCATGGTTTTGAAACCGCAGTCAGAAAAAAAATCACATCCATATCAACATGTTTATAACCCCCGGGGCTGTCGTTTTGGTCAAAAAATGAAAATTCTAAAAGTTCCTGTTTTTCTGCTTTAAACTCTAGGTACACATCCAAAATGTATTACTGACTTGAAAGAAGTGCATTCTGGGGCATGGTTTTGAAACCGCAGTCAGAAAAAAAATCACAACCATATCAACATGTTTATAACCCCCGGGGCTGTCGTTTTGGTCAAAAAATGAAAATTCTAAAAGTTCAGTTTTTTCTGCTTTAAACTCTAGGTACACATCCAAAATGTATTACTGACTTGAAAGAAGTGGATTCTGGTGCATGGTTTTGAAACCGCAGTCAGAAAAAAAAATCACATATATATCAACATTTTTATAACTCCCGGGGCTGTCGTTTTGGTCAAAAAATGAAAATTCTAAAAGTTCCTATTTTTCTGCTTTAAACTCTAGGTACACATCCAAAATGTATTACTGAGTTGAAAGAAGTGGATTCTGGTGCATGGTTTTGAAACCGCAGTCAGAAAAAAAATCACATCCATATCAACATGTTTATAACCCCCGGGGCTGTCGTTTTGGTCAAAAAATGAAAATTCTAAAAGTTCCTGTTTTTCTGCTTTAAACTCTAGGTACACATCCAAAATGTATTACTGAGTTGAAAGAAGTGGATTCTGGTGCATGGTTTTGAAACCGCAGTCAGAAAAAAAATCACATCCATATCAACATGTTTATAACCCCCGGGGCTGTCGTTCTGGTCAAAAAATGAAAATTCTAAAAGTTCCTATTTTTCTGCTTTAAACTCTAGGTACACATCCAAAATGTATTACTGAGTTGAAAGAAGTGGATTCTGGTGCATGGTTTTGAAACCGCAGTCAGAAAAAAAATCACATCCATATCAACATGTTTATAACCCCCGGGGCTGTCGTTTTGGTCAAAAAATGAAAATTCTAAAAGTTCCTGTTTTTCTGCTTTAAACTCTAGGTACACATCCAAAATGTATTACTGAGTTGAAAGAAGTGGATTCTGGTGCATGGTTTTGAAACCGCAGTCAGAAAAAAAATCACATCCATATCAACATGTTTATAACCCCCGGGGCTGTCGTTCTGGTCAAAAAATGAAAATTCTAAAAGTTCCTATTTTTCTGCTTTAAACTCTAGGTACACATCCAAAATGTATTACTGAGTTGAAAGAAGTGGATTCTGGTGCATGGTTTTAAAACCGCAGTCAGAAAAAAAATCACAACCATATCAACATGTTTATAACCCCCGGGGCTGTCGTTTTGGTCAAAAAATGAAAATTCTAAAAGTTCAGTTTTTTCTGCTTTAAACTCTAGGTACACATCCAAAATGTATTACTGACTTGAAAGAAGTGGATTCTGGTGCATGGTTTTGAAACCGCAGTCAGAAAAAAAAATCACATATATATCAACATTTTTATAACTCCCGGGGCTGTCGTTTTGGTCAAAAAATGAAAATTCTAAAAGTTCCTGTTTTTCTGCTTTAAACTCTAGGTACACATCCAAAATGTATTACTGAGTTGAAAGAAGTGGATTCTGGTGCATGGTTTTGAAACCGCAGTCAGAAAAAAAATCACATCCATATCAACATGTTTATAACCCCCGGGGCTGTCGTTCTGGTCAAAAAATGAAAATTCTAAAAGTTCCTGTTTTTCTGCTTTAAACTCTAGGTACACATCCAAAATGTATTACTGACTTGAAAGAAGTGCATTCTGGTGCATGGTTTTGAAACCGCAGTCAGAAAAAAAATCACAACCATATCAACATGTTTATAACCCCCGGGGCTGTCGTTTTGGTCAAAAAATGAAAATTCTAAAAGTTCAGTTTTTTCTGCTTTAAACTCTAGGTACACATCCAAAATGTATTACTGACTTGAAAGAAGTGGATTCTGGTGCATGGTTTTGAAACCGCAGTCAGAAAAAAAAATCACATATATATCAACATTTTTATAACTCCCGGGGCTGTCGTTTTGGTCAAAAAATGAAAATTCTAAAAGTTCCTATTTTTCTGCTTTAAACTCTAGGTACACATCCAAAATGTATTACTGAGTTGAAAGAAGTGGATTCTGGTGCATGGTTTTGAAACCGCAGTCAGAAAAAAAATCACATCCATATCAACATGTTTATAACCCCCGGGGCTGTCGTTTTGGTCAAAAAATGAAAATTCTAAAAGTTCCTGTTTTTCTGCTTTAAACTCTAGGTACACATCCAAAATGTATTACTGAGTTGAAAGAAGTGGATTCTGGTGCATGGTTTTGAAACCGCAGTCAGAAAAAAAATCACATCCATATCAACATGTTTATAACCCCCGGGGCTGTCGTTCTGGTCAAAAAATGAAAATTCTAAAAGTTCCTGTTTTTCTGCTTTAAACTCTAGGTACACATCCAAAATGTATTACTGACTTGAAAGAAGTGCATTCTGGTGCATGGTTTTGAAACCGCAGTCAGAAAAAAAATCACAACCATATCAACATGTTTATAACCCCCGGGGCTGTCGTTTTGGTCAAAAAATGAAAATTCTAAAAGTTCATTTTTTTCTGCTTTAAACTCTAGGTACACATCCAAAATGTATTACTGACTTGAAAGAAGTGGATTCTGGTGCATGGTTTTGAAACCGCAGTCAGAAAAAAAAATCACATATATATCAACATTTTTATAACTCCCGGGGCTGTCGTTTTGGTCAAAAAATGAAAATTCTAAAAGTTCCTGTTTTTCTGCTTTAAACTCTAGTTACACATCCAAAATGTATTACTGAGTTGAAAGAAGTGGATTCTGGTGCATGGTTTTGAAACCGCAGTCAGAAAAAAAATCACATCCATATCAACATGTTTATAACCCCCGGGGCTGTCGTTCTGGTCAAAAAATGAAAATTCTAAAAGTTCCTGTTTTTCTGCTTTAAACTCTAGGTACACATCCAAAATGTATTACTGAGTTGAAAGAAGTGGATTCTGGTGCATGGTTTTGAAACCGCAGTCAGAAAAAAAATCACATCCATATCAACATGTTTATAACCCCCGGGGCTGTCGTTTTGGTCAAAAAATGAAAATTCTAAAAGTTCAGTTTTTTCTGCTTTAAACTCTAGGTACACATCCAAAATGTATTACTGAGTTGAAAGAAGTGGATTCTGGTGCATGGTTTTGAAACCGCAGTCAGAAAAAAAATCACATCCATATCAACATGTTTATAACCCCCGGGGCTGTCGTTCTGGTCAAAAAATGAAAATTCTAAAAGTTCCTGTTTTTCTGCTTTAAACTCTAGGTACACATCCAAAATGTATTACTGACTTGAAAGAAGTGCATTCTGGTGCATGGTTTTGAAACCGCAGTCAGAAAAAAAATCACAACCATATCAACATGTTTATAACCCCCGGGGCTGTCGTTTTGGTCAAAAAATGAAAATTCTAAAAGTTCCTGTTTTTCTGCTTTAAACTCTAGGTACACATCCAAAATGTATTACTGACTTGAAAGAAGTGCATTCTGGTGCATGGTTTTGAAACCGCAGTCAGAAAAAAAATCACAACCATATCAACATGTTTATAACCCCCGGGGCTGTCGTTTTGGTCAAAAAATGAAAATTCTAAAAGTTCCTGTTTTTCTGCTTTAAACTCTAGGTACACATCCAAAATGTATTACTGACTTGAAAGAAGTGCATTCTGGTGCATGGTTTTGAAACCGCAGTCAGAAAAAAAATCACAACCATATCGACATGTTTATAACCCCCGGGGCTGTCGTTCTGGTCAAAAAATGAAAATTCTAAAAGTTCAGTTTTTTCTGCTTTAAACTCTAGGTACACATCCAAAATGTATTACTGCCTTGAAAGAAGTGGATTCTGGTGCATGGTTTTGAAACCGCAGTCAGAAAAAAAATCACATATATATCAACATTTTTATAACTCCCGGGGCTGTCGTTTTGGTCAAAAAATGAAAATTCTAAAAGTTCCTATTTTTCTGCTTTAAACTCTAGATACACATCCAAAATGTATTACTGAGTTGAAAGAAGTGGATTCTGGTGCATGGTTTTGAAACCGCAGTCAGAAAAAAAATCACATCCATATCAACATGTTTATAACCCCCGGGGCTGTCGTTTTGGTCAAAAAATGAAAATTCTAAAAGTTCCTGTTTTTCTGCTTTACACTCTAGGTACACATCCAAAATGTATTACTGAGTTGAAAGAAGTGGATTCTGGTGCATGGTTTTGAAACCGCAGTCAGAAAAAAAATCACATCCATATCAACATGTTTATAACCCCCGGGGCTGTCGTTCTGGTCAAAAAATGAAAATTCTAAAAGTTCCTGTTTTTCTGCTTTAAACTCTAGGTACACATCCAAAATGTATTACTGACTTGAAAGAAGTGGATTCTGGTGCATGGTTTTGAAACCGCAGTCAGAAAAAAAAATCACATATATATTAACATTTTTATAACTCCCGGGGCTGTCGTTTTGGTCAAAAAATGAAAATTCTAAAAGTTCCTGTTTTTCTGCTTTAAACTCTAGGTACACATCCAAAATGTATTACTGAGTTGAAAGAAGTGGATTCTGGTGCATGGTTTTGAAACCGCAGTCAGAAAAAAAATCACATCCATATCAACATGTTTATAATCCCCGGGGCTGTCGTTCTGGTCAAAAAATGAAAATTCTAAAAGTTCCTGTTTTTCTGCTTTAAACTCTAGGTACACATCCAAAATGTATTACTGACTTGAAAGAAGTGCATTCTGGGGCATGGTTTTGAAACCGCAGTCAGAAAAAAAATCACAACCATATCAACATGTTTATAACCCCCGGGGCTGTCGTTTTGGTCAAAAAATGAAAATTCTAAAAGTTCAGTTTTTTCTGCTTTAAACTCTAGGTACACATCCAAAATGTATTACTGACTTGAAAGAAGTGGATTCTGGTGCATGGTTTTGAAACCGCAGTCAGAAAAAAAAATCACATATATATCAACATTTTTATAACTCCCGGGGCTGTCGTTTTGGTCAAAAAATGAAAATTCTAAAAGTTCCTATTTTTCTGCTTTAAACTCTAGGTACACATCCAAAATGTATTACTGAGTTGAAAGAAGTGGATTCTGGTGCATGGTTTTGAAACCGCAGTCAGAAAAAAAAACACATCCATATCAACATGTTTATAACCCCCGGGGCTGTCTTTTTGGTCAAAAAATGAAAATTCTAAAAGTTCCTGTTTTTCTGCTTTAAACTCTAGGTACACATCCAAAATGTATTACTGAGTTGAAAGAAGTGGATTCTGGTGCATGGTTTTGAAACCGCAGTCAGAAAAAAAATCACATCCATATCAACATGTTTATAACCCCCGGGGCTGTCGTTCTGGTCAAAAAATGAAAATTCTAAAAGTTCCTGTTTTTCTGCTTTAAACTCTAGGTACACATCCAAAATGTATTACTGACTTGAAAGAAGTGCATTCTGGTGCATGGTTTTGAAACCGCAGTCAGAAAAAAAATCACAACCATATCAACATGTTTATAACCCCCGGGGCTGTCGTTCTGGTCAAAAAATGAAAATTCTAAAAGTTCCTGTTTTTCTGCTTTAAACTCTAGGTACACATCCAAAATGTATTACTGACTTGAAAGAAGTGCATTCTGGTGCATGGTTTTGAAACCGCAGTCAGAAAAAAAATCACAACCATATCAACATGTTTATAACCCCCGGGGCTGTCGTTTTGGTCAAAAAATGAAAATTCTAAAAGTTCCTGTTTTTCTGCTTTAAACTCTAGGTACACATCCAAAATGTATTACTGACTTGAAAGAAGTGCATTCTGGTGCATGGTTTTGAAACCGCAGTCAGAAAAAAAATCACAACCATATCAACATGTTTATAACCCCCGGGGCTGTCGTTCTGGTCAAAAAATGAAAATTCTAAAAGTTCAGTTTTTTCTGCTTTAAACTCTAGGTACACATCCAAAATGTATTACTGCCTTGAAAGAAGTGGATTCTGGTGCATGGTTTTGAAACCGCAGTCAGAAAAAAAATCACATATATATCAACATTTTTATAACTCCCGGGGCTGTCGTTTTGGTCAAAAAATGAAAATTCTAAAAGTTCCTATTTTTCTGCTTTAAACTCTAGATACACATCCAAAATATATTACTGAGTTGAAAGAAGTGGATTCTGGTGCATGGTTTTGAAACCGCAGTCAGAAAAAAAATCACATCCATATCAACATGTTTATAACCCCCGGGGCTGTCGTTTTGGTCAAAAAATGAAAATTCTAAAAGTTCCTGTTTTTCTGCTTTACACTCTAGGTACACATCCAAAATGTATTACTGAGTTGAAAGAAGTGGATTCTGGTGCATGGTTTTGAAACCGCAGTCAGAAAAAAAATCACATCCATATCAACATGTTTATAACCCCCGGGCCTGTCGTTCTGGTCAAAAAATGAAAATTCTAAAAGTTCCTGTTTTTCTGCTTTAAACTCTAGGTACACATCCAAAATGTATTACTGACTTGAAAGAAGTGCATTCTGGTGCATGGTTTTGAAACCGCAGTCAGAAAAAAAAGCACATCCATATCAACATGTTTATAACCCCCGGGGCTGTCGTTCTGGTCAAAAAATGAAAATTCTAAAAGTTCCTGTTTTTCTGCTTTAAACTCTAGGTACACATCCAAAATGTATTACTGACTTGAAAGAAGTGCATTCTGGTGCATGGTTTTGAAACCGCAGTCAGAAAAAAAATCACAACCATATCAACATGTTTATAACCCCCGGGGCTGTCGTTTTGGTCAAAAAATGAAAATTCTAAAAGTTCAGTTTTTTTCTGCTTTAAACTCTAGGTACACATCCAAAATGTATTACTGACTTGAAAGAAGTGGATTCTGGTGCATGGTTTTGAAACCGCAGTCAGAAAAAAAAATCACATATATATCAACATTTTTATAACTTCCGGGGCTGTCGTTTTGGTCAAAAAATGAAAATTCTAAAAGTTCCTATTTTTCTGCTTTAAACTCTAGGTACACATCCAAAATGTATTACTGAGTTGAAAGAAGTGGATTCTGGTGCATGGTTTTGAAACCGCAGTCAGAAAAAAAATCACATCCATATCAACATGTTTATAACCCCCGGGGCTGTCGTTTTGGTCAAAAAAATTAAAATTCTAAAAGTTCCTGTTTTTCTGCTTTAAACTCTAGGTACACATCCAAAATGTATTACTGAGTTGAAAGAAGTGGATTCTGGTGCATGGTTTTGAAACCGCAGTCAGAAAAAAAATCACATCCATATCAACATGTTTATAACCCCCGGGGCTGTCGTTCTGGTCAAAAAATGAAAATTCTAAAAGTTCCTGTTTTTCTGCTTTAAACTCTAGGTACACATCCAAAATGTATTACTGACTTGAAAGAAGTGCATTCTGGTGCATGGTTTTGAAACCGCAGTCAGAAAAAAAATCACAACCATATCAACATGTTTATAACCCCCGGGGCTGTCGTTTTGGTCAAAAAATGAAAATTCTAAAAGTTCAGTTTTTTCTGCTTTAAACTCTAGGTACACATCCAAAATGTATTACTGACTTGAAAGAAGTGCATTCTGGTGCATGGTTTTGAAACCACAGTCAGAAAAAAAATCACAACCATATCAACATGTTTATAACCCCCGGGGCTGTCGTTTTGGTCAAAAAATGAAAATTCTAAAAGTTCAGTTTTTTCTGCTTTAAACTCTAGGTACACATACAAAATGTATTACTGACTTGAAAGAAGTGGATTCTGGTGCATGGTTTTGAAACCGCAGTCAGAAAAAAAAATCACATATATATCAACATGTTTATAACCCCCGGGGCTGTCGTTCTGGTCAAAAAATGAAAATTCTAAAAGTTCCTGTTTTTCTGCTTTAAACTCTAGGTACACATCCAAAATGTATTACTGACTTGAAAGAAGTGCATTCTGGGGCATGGTTTTGAAACCGCAGTCAGAAAAAAAATCACAACCATATCAACATGTTTATAACCCCCGGGGCTGTCGTTTTGGTCAAAAAATGACAATTCTAAAAGTTCAGTTTTTTCTGCTTTAAACTCTAGGTACACATCCAAAATGTATTACTGACTTGAAAGAAGTGGATTCTGGTGCATGGTTTTGAAACCGCAGTCAGAAAAAAAAATCACATATATATCAACATTTTTATAACTCCCGGGGCTGTCGTTTTGGTCAAAAAATGAAAATTCTAAAAGTTCCTATTTTTCTGCTTTAAACTCTAGGTACACATCCAAAATGTATTACTGAGTTGAAAGAAGTGGATTCTGGTGCATGGTTTTGAAACCGCAGTCAGAAAAAAAATCACATCCATATCAACATGTTTATAACCCCCGGGGCTGTCGTTTTGGTCAAAAAATGAAAATTCTAAAAGTTCCTGTTTTTCTGCTTTAAACTCTAGGTACACATCCAAAATGTATTACTGAGTTGAAAGAAGTGGATTCTGGTGCATGGTTTTGAAACCGCAGTCAGAAAAAAAATCACATCCATATCAACATGTTTATAACCCCCGGGGCTGTCGTTCTGGTCAAAAAATGAAAATTCTAAAAGTTCCTATTTTTCTGCTTTAAACTCTAGGTACACATCCAAAATGTATTACTGAGTTGAAAGAAGTGGATTCTGGTGCATGGTTTTGAAACCGCAGTCAGAAAAAAAATCACATCCATATCAACATGTTTATAACCCCCGGGGCTGTCGTTTTGGTCAAAAAAATTAAAATTCTAAAAGTTCCTGTTTTTCTGCTTTAAACTCTAGGTACACATCCAAAATGTATTACTGAGTTGAAAGAAGTGGATTCTGGTGCATGGTTTTGAAACCGCAGTCAGAAAAAAAATCACATCCATATCAACATGTTTATAACCCCCGGGGCTGTCGTTCTGGTCAAAAAATGAAAATTCTAAAAGTTCCTGTTTTTCTGCTTTAAACTCTAGGTACACATCCAAAATGTATTACTGACTTGAAAGAAGTGCATTCTGGTGCATGGTTTTGAAACCGCAGTCAGAAAAAAAATCACAACCATATCAACATGTTTATAACCCCCGGGGCTGTCGTTTTGGTCAAAAAATGAAAATTCTAAAAGTTCAGTTTTTTCTGCTTTAAACTCTAGGTACACATCCAAAATGTATTACTGACTTGAAAGAAGTGGATTCTGGTGCATGGTTTTGAAACCGCAGTCAGAAAAAAAAATCACATATATATCAACATTTTTATAACTCCCGGGGCTGTCGTTTTGGTCAAAAAATGAAAATTCTAAAAGTTCCTGTTTTTCTGCTTTAAACTCTAGGTACACATCCAAAATGTATTACTGAGTTGAAAGAAGTGGATTCTGGTGCATGGTTTTGAAACCGCAGTCAGAAAAAAAATCACATCCATATCAACATGTTTATAACCCCCGGGGCTGTCGTTCTGGTCAAAAAATGAAAATTCTAAAAGTTCCTGTTTTTCTGCTTTAAACTCTAGGTACACATCCAAAATGTATTACTGACTTGAAAGAAGTGCATTCTGGGGCATGGTTTTGAAACCGCAGTCAGAAAAAAAATCACAACCATATCAACATGTTTATAACCCCCGGGGCTGTCGTTTTGGTCAAAAAATGAAAATTCTAAAAGTTCAGTTTTTTCTGCTTTAAACTCTAGGTACACATCCAAAATGTATTACTGACTTGAAAGAAGTGGATTCTGGTGCATGGTTTTGAAACCGCAGTCAGAAAAAAAAATCACATATATATCAACATTTTTATAACTCCCGGGGCTGTCGTTTTGGTCAAAAAATGAAAATTCTAAAAGTTCCTATTTTTCTGCTTTAAACTCTAGGTACACATCCAAAATGTATTACTGAGTTGAAAGAAGTGGATTCTGGTGCATGGTTTTGAAACCGCAGTCAGAAAAAAAATCACATCCATATCAACATGTTTATAACCCCCGGGGCTGTCGTTTTGGTCAAAAAATGAAAATTCTAAAAGTTCAGTTTTTTCTGCTTTAAACTCTAGGTACACATCCAAAATGTATTACTGACTTGAAAGAAGTGGATTCTGGTGCATGGTTTTGAAACCGCAGTCAGAAAAAAAAATCACATATATATCAACATTTTTATAACTCCCGAGCCTGTCGTTTTGGTCAAAAAATAAAAACTCTAAAAGTTCCTGTTTTTCTGCTTTAAACTCTAGGTACACATCCAAAATGTATTACTGAGTTGAAAGAAGTGGATTCTGGTGCATGGTTTTGAAACCGCAGTCAGAAAAAAAATCACATCCATATCAACATGTTTATAACCGGGGCTGTCGTTCTGGTCAAAAAATGAAAATTCTAAAAGTTCCTGTTTTTCTGCTTTAAACTCTAGGTACACATCCAAAATGTATTACTGACTTGAAAGAAGTGCATTCTGGTGCATGGTTTTGAAACCGCAGTCAGAAAAAAAATCACAACCATATCAACATGTTTATAACCCCCGGGGCTGTCGTTTTGGTCAAAAAATGAAAATTCTAAAAGTTCAGTTTTTTCTGCTTTAAACTCTAGGTACACATCCAAAATGTATTACTGACTTGAAAGAAGTGGATTCTGGTGCATGGTTTTGAAACCGCAGTCAGAAAAAAAAATCACATATATATCAACATTTTTATAACTCCCGGGGCTGTCGTTTTGGTCAAAAAATGAAAATTCTAAAAGTTCCTATTTTTCTGCTTTAAACTCTAGGTACACATCCAAAATGTATTACTGAGTTGAAAGAAGTGGATTCTGGTGCATGGTTTTGAAACCGCAGTCAGAAAAAAAATCACATCCATATCAACATGTTTATAACCCCCGGGGCTGTCGTTTTGGTCAAAAAATGAAAATTCTAAAAGTTCCTGTTTTTCTGCTTTAAACTCTAGGTACACATCCAAAATGTATTACTGACTTGAAAGAAGTGCATTCTGGTGCATGGTTTTGAAACCGCAGTCAGAAAAAAAATCACAACCATATCAACATGTTTATAACCCCCGGGGCTGTCGTTTTGGTCAAAAAATGAAAATTCTAAAAGTTCAGTTTTTTCTGCTTTAAACTCTAGGTACACATCCAAAATGTATTACTGACTTGAAAGAAGTGGATTCTGGTGCATGGTTTTGAAACCGCAGTCAGAAAAAAAAATCACATATATATCAACATTTTTATAACTCCCGGGGCTGTCGTTTTGGTCAAAAAATGAAAATTCTAAAAGTTCCTGTTTTTCTGCTTTAAACTCTAGGTACACATCCAAAATGTATTACTGAGTTGAAAGAAGTGGATTCTGGTGCATGGTTTTGAAACCGCAGTCAGAAAAAAAATCACATCCATATCAACATGTTTATAACCCCCGGGGCTGTCGTTCTGGTCAAAAAATGAAAATTCTAAAAGTTCCTGTTTTTCTGCTTTAAACTCTAGGTACACATCCAAAATGTATTACTGACTTGAAAGAAGTGCATTCTGGTGCATGGTTTTGAAACCGCAGTCAGAAAAAAAAATCACAACCATATCAACATGTTTATAACCCCCGGGGCTGTCGTTTTGGTCAAAAAATGAAAATTCTAAAAGTTCAGTTTTTTCTGCTTTAAACTCTAGGTACACATCCAAAATGTATTACTGACTTGAAAGAAGTGCATTCTGGTGCATGGTTTTGAAACCGCAGTCAGAAAAAAAAATCACATATATATCAACATTTTTATAACACCCGGGGCTGTCGTTTTGGTCAAAAAATGAAAATTCTAAAAGTTCCTATTTTTCTGCTTTAAACTCTAGGTACACATCCAAAATGTATTACTGAGTTGAAAGAAGTGGATTCTGGTGCATGGTTTTGAAACCGCAGTCAGAAAAAAAATCACATCCATATCAACATGTTTATAACCCCCGGGGCTGTCGTTTTGGTCAAAAAATGAAAATTCTAAAAGTTCCTGTTTTTCTGCTTTACACTCTAGGTACACATCCAAAATGTATTACTGAGTTGAAAGAAGTGGATTCTGGTGCATGGTTTTGAAACCGCAGTCAGAAAAAAAATCACATCCATATCAACATGTTTATAACCCCCGGGGCTGTCGTTCTGGTCAAAAAATGAAAATTCTAAAAGTTCCTGTTTTTCTGCTTTAAACTCTAGGTACACATCCAAAATGTATTACTGAGTTGAAAGAAGTGGATTCTGGTGCATGGTTTTGAAACCGCAGTCAGAAAAAAAATCACATCCATATCAACATGTTTATAACCCCCGGGGCTGTCGTTCTGGTCAAAAAATGAAAATTCTAAAAGTTCCTGTTTTTCTGCTTTAAACTCTAGGTACACATCCAAAATGTATTACTGACTTGAAAGAAGTGCATTCTGGTGCATGGTTTTGAAACCGCAGTCAGAAAAAAAATCACAACCATATCAACATGTTTATAACCCCCGGGGCTGTCGTTTTGGTCAAAAAATGAAAATTCTAAAAGTTCAGTTTTTTCTGCTTTAAACTCTAGGTACACATCCAAAATGTATTACTGACTTGAAAGAAGTGGATTCTGGTGCATGGTTTTGAAACCGCAGTCAGAAAAAAAAATCACATATATATCAACATTTTTATAACTCCCGGGGCTGTCGTTTTGGTCAAAAAATGAAAATTCTAAAAGTTCCTGTTTTTCTGCTTTAAACTCTAGGTACACATCCAAAGTGTATTACTGAGTTGAAAGAAGTGGATTCTGGTGCATGGTTTTGAAACCGCAGTCAGAAAAAAAATCACATCCATATCAACATGTTTATAACCCCCGGGGCTGTCGTTCTGGTCAAAAAATGAAAATTCTAAAAGTTCCTGTTTTTCTGCTTTAAACTCTAGGTACACATCCAAAATGTATTACTGACTTGAAAGAAGTGCATTCTGGTGCATGGTTTTGAAACCGCAGTCAGAAAAAAAATCACAACCATATCAACATGTTTATAACCCCCAGGGCTGTCGTTTTGGTCAAAAAATGAAAATTCTAAAAGTTCAGTTTTTTCTGCTTTAAACTCTAGGTGCACATCCAAAATGTATTACTGAGTTGAAAGAAGTGGATTCTGGTGCATGGTTTTGAAACCACAGTCAGAAAAAAAATCACATCCATATCAACATGTTTATAACCCCCGGGGCTGTCGTTCTGGTCAAAAAATGAAAATTCTAAAAGTTCCTGTTTTTCTGCTTTAAACTCTAGGTACACATCCAAAATGTATTACTGACTTGAAAGAAGTGCATTCTGGTGCATGGTTTTGAAACCGCAGTCAGAAAAAAAATCACAACCATATCAACATGTTTATAACCCCCGGGGCTGTCGTTTTGGTCAAAAAATGAAAATTCTAAAAGTTCAGTTTTTTCTGCTTTAAACTCTAGGTACACATCCAAAATGTATTACTGACTTGAAAGAAGTGGATTCTGGTGCATGGTTTTGAAACCGCAGTCAGAAAAAAAAAATCACATATATATCAACATTTTTATAACTCCCGGGGCTGTCGTTTTGGTCAAAAAATTAAAATTCTAAAAGTTCCTATTTTTCTGCTTTAAACTCTAGGTACACATCCAAAATGTATTACTGAGTTGAAAGAAGTGGATTCTGGTGCATGGTTTTGAAACCGCAGTCAGAAAAAAAATCACATCCATATCAACATGTTTATAACCCCCGGGGCTGTCGTTTTGGTCAAAAAATGAAAATTCTAAAAGTTCCTGTTTTTCTGCTTTAAACTCTAGGTACACATCCAAAATGTATTACTGAGTTGAAAGAAGTGGATTCTGGTGCATGGTTTTGAAACCGCAGTCAGAAAAAAAAATCACATCCATATCAACATGTTTATAACCCCCGAGGCTGTCGTTCTGGTCAAAAAATGAAAATTCTAAAAGTTCCTGTTTTTCTGCTTTAAACTCTAGGTACACATCCAAAATGTATTACTGACTTGAAAGAAGTGGATTCTGGTGCATGGTTTTGAAACCGCAGTCAGAAAAAAAAAATCACATATATATCAACATTTTTATAACTCCCGGGGCTGTCGTTTTGGTCAAAAAATGAAAATTCTAAAAGTTCCTATTTTTCTGCTTTAAACTCTAGGTACACATCCAAAATGTATTACTGAGTTGAAAGAAGTGGATTCTGGTGCATGGTTTTGAAACCGCAGTCAGAAAAAAAATCACATCCATATCAACATGTTTATAACCCCCGGGGCTGTCGTTTTGGTCAAAAAATGAAAATTCTAAAAGTTCCTGTTTTTCTGCTTTAAACTCTAGGTACACATCCAAAATGTATTACTGAGTTGAAAGAAGTGGATTCTGGTGCATGGTTTTGAAACCGCAGTCAGAAAAAAAAATCACATCCATATCAACATGTTTATAACCCCCGGGGCTGTCGTTCTGGTCAAAAAATGAAAATTCTAAAAGTTCCTGTTTTTCTGCTTTAAACTCTAGGTACACATCCAAAATGTATTACTGACTTGAAAGAAGTGCATTCTGGTGCATGGTTTTGAAACCGCAGTCAGAAAAAAAAATCACAACCATATCAACATGTTTATAACCCCCGGGGCTGTCGTTTTGGTCAAAAAATGAAAATTCTAAAAGTTCAGTTTTTTCTGCTTTAAACTCTAGGTACACATCCAAAATGTATTACTGACTTGAAAGAAGTGGATTCTGGTGCATGGTTTTGAAACCGCAGTCAGAAAAAAAAATCACATATATATCAACATTTTTATAACTCCCGGGGCTGTCGTTTTGGTTAAAAAAATGAAAATTCTAAAAGTTCCTATTTTTCTGCTTTAAACTCTAGGTACACATCCAAAATGTATTACTGAGTTGAAAGAAGTGGATTCTGGTGCATGGTTTTGAAACCGCAGTCAGAAAAAAAATCACATCCATATCAACATGTTTATAACCCCCGGGGCTGTCGTTTTGGTCAAAAAATGAAAATTCTAAAAGTTCCTGTTTTTCTGCTTTAAACTCTAGGTACACATCCAAAATGTATTACTGACTTGAAAGAAGTGCATTCTGGTGCATGGTTTTGAAACCGCAGTCAGAAAAAAAATCACAACCATATCAACATGTTTATAACCCCCGGGGCTGTCGTTTTGGTCAAAAAATGAAAATTCTAAAAGTTCAGTTTTTTCTGCTTTAAACTCTAGGTACACATCCAAAATGTATTACTGACTTGAAAAAAGTGGATTCTGGTGCATGGTTTTGAAACCGCAGTCAGAAAAAAAAATCACATATATATTAACATTTTTATAACTCCCGGGGCTGTCGTTTTGGTCAAAAAATGAAAATTCTAAAAGTTCCTGTTTTTCTGCTTTAAACTCTAGGTACACATCCAAAATGTATTACTGAGTTGAAAGAAGTGGATTCTGGTGCATGGTTTTGAAACCGCAGTCAGAAAAAAAATCACATCCATATCAACATGTTTATAACCCCCGTGGCTGTCGTTCTGGTCAAAAAATGAAAATTCTAAAAGTTCCTGTTTTTCTGCTTTAAACTCTAGGTACACATCCAAAATGTATTACTGACTTGAAAGAAGTGCATTCTGGGGCATGGTTTTGAAACCGCAGTCAGAAAAAAAATCACAACCATATCAACATGTTTATAACCACCGGGGCTGTCGTTTTGGTCAAAAAATGAAAATTCTAAAAGTTCAGTTTTTTCTGCTTTAAACTCTAGGTACACATCCAAAATGTATTAC
Source organism: Crinia signifera (assembly GCF_055691185.1). Classification (NCBI taxonomy): domain Eukaryota; kingdom Metazoa; phylum Chordata; class Amphibia; order Anura; family Myobatrachidae; genus Crinia; species Crinia signifera. The sequence goes on from NC_139227.1 coordinate 21,963,429, forward strand.
TGACTTGAAAGAAGTGGATTCTGGTGCATGGTTTTGAAACCGCAGTCAGAAAAAAAAATCACATATATATCAACATTTTTATAACTCCCGGGGCTGTCGTTTTGGTCAAAAAATGAAAATTCTAAAAGTTCCTGTTTTTCTGCTTTAAACTCTAGGTACACATCCAAAATGTATTACTGACTTGAAAGAAGTGCATTCTGGTGCATGGTTTTGAAACCGCAGTCAGAAAAAAAATCACAACCATATCAACATGTTTATAACCCCCGGGGCTGTCGTTTTGGTCAAAAAATGAAAATTCTAAAAGTTCAGTTTTTTCTGCTTTAAACTCTAGGTACACATCCAAAATGTATTACTGACTTGAAAGAAGTGGATTCTGGTGCATGGTTTTGAAACCGCAGTCAGAAAAAAAAATCACATATATATTAACATTTTTATAACTCCCGGGGCTGTCGTTTTGGTCAAAAAATGAAAATTCTAAAAGTTCCTGTTTTTCTGCTTTAAACTCTAGGTACACATCCAAAATGTATTACTGAGTTGAAAGAAGTGGATTCTGGTGCATGGTTTTGAAACCGCAGTCAGAAAAAAAATCACATCCATATCAACATGTTTATAACCCCCGGGGCTGTCGTTCTGGTCAAAAAATGAAAATTCTAAAAGTTCCTGTTTTTCTGCTTTAAACTCTAGGTACACATCCAAAATGTATTACTGACTTGAAAGAAGTGCATTCTGGGGCATGGTTTTGAAACCGCAGTCAGAAAAAAAATCACAACCATATCAACATGTTTATAACCACCGGGGCTGTCGTTTTGGTCAAAAAATGAAAATTCTAAAAGTTCAGTTTTTTCTGCTTTAAACTCTAGGTACACATCCAAAATGTATTACTGACTTGAAAGAAGTGGATTCTGGTGCATGGTTTTGAAACCGCAGTCAGAAAAAAAAATCACATATATATCAACATTTTTATAACTCCCGGGGCTGTCGTTTTGGTCAAAAAATGAAAATTCTAAAAGTTCCTATTTTTCTGCTTTAAACTCTAGGTACACATCCAAAATGTATTACTGAGTTGAAAGAAGTGGATTCTGGTGCATGGTTTTGAAACCGCAGTCAGAAAAAAAAACACATCCATATCAACATGTTTATAACCCCCGGGGCTGTCGTTTTGGTCAAAAAATGAAAATTCTAAAAGTTCCTGTTTTTCTGCTTTAAACTCTAGGTACACATCCAAAATGTATTACTGAGTTGAAAGAAGTGGATTCTGGTGCATGGTTTTGAAACCGCAGTCAGAAAAAAAATCACATCCATATCAACATGTTTATAACCCCCGGGGCTGTCGTTCTGGTCAAAAAATGAAAATTCTAAAAGTTCCTGTTTTTCTGCTTTAAACTCTAGGTACACATCCAAAATGTATTACTGACTTGAAAGAAGTGCATTCTGGTGCATGGTTTTGAAACCGCAGTCAGAAAAAAAATCACAACCATATCAACATGTTTATAACCCCCGGGGCTGTCGTTCTGGTCAAAAAATGAAAATTCTAAAAGTTCCTGTTTTTCTGCTTTAAACTCTAGGTACACATCCAAAATGTATTACTGACTTGAAAGAAGTGCATTCTGGTGCATGGTTTTGAAACCGCAGTCAGAAAAAAAATCACAACCATATCAACATGTTTATAACCCCCGGGGCTGTCGTTTTGGTCAAAAAATGAAAATTCTAAAAGTTCCTGTTTTTCTGCTTTAAACTCTAGGTACACATCCAAAATGTATTACTGACTTGAAAGAAGTGCATTCTGGTGCATGGTTTTGAAACCGCAGTCAGAAAAAAAATCACAACCATATCAACATGTTTATAACCCCCGGGGCTGTCGTTCTGGTCAAAAAATGAAAATTCTAAAAGTTCAGTTTTTTCTGCTTTAAACTCTAGGTACACATCCAAAATGTATTACTGCCTTGAAAGAAGTGGATTCTGGTGCATGGTTTTGAAACCGCAGTCAGAAAAAAAATCACATATATATCAACATTTTTATAACTCCCGGGGCTGTCGTTTTGGTCAAAAAATGAAAATTCTAAAAGTTCCTATTTTTCTGCTTTAAACTCTAGATACACATCCAAAATGTATTACTGAGTTGAAAGAAGTGGATTCTGGTGCATGGTTTTGAAACCGCAGTCAGAAAAAAAATCACATCCATATCAACATGTTTATAACCCCCGGGGCTGTCGTTTTGGTCAAAAAATGAAAATTCTAAAAGTTCCTGTTTTTCTGCTTTACACTCTAGGTACACATCCAAAATGTATTACTGAGTTGAAAGAAGTGGATTCTGGTGCATGGTTTTGAAACCGCAGTCAGAAAAAAAATCACATCCATATCAACATGTTTATAACCCCCGGGGCTGTCGTTCTGGTCAAAAAATGAAAATTCTAAAAGTTCCTGTTTTTCTGCTTTAAACTCTAGGTACACATCCAAAATGTATTACTGACTTGAAAGAAGTGCATTCTGGTGCATGGTTTTGAAACCGCAGTCAGAAAAAAAATCACATCCATATCAACATGTTTATAACCCCCGGGGCTGTCGTTCTGGTCAAAAAATGAAAATTCTAAAAGTTCCTGTTTTTCTGCTTTAAACTCTAGGTACACATCCAAAATGTATTACTGACTTGAAAGAAGTGCATTCTGGTGCATGGTTTTGAAACCGCAGTCAGAAAAAAAATCACAACCATATCAACATGTTTATAACCCCCGGGGCTGTCGTTTTGGTCAAAAAATGAAAATTCTAAAAGTTCAGTTTTTTTCTGCTTTAAACTCTAGGTACACATCCAAAATGTATTACTGACTTGAAAGAAGTGGATTCTGGTGCATGGTTTTGAAACCGCAGTCAGAAAAAAAAATCACATATATATCAACATTTTTATAACTCCCGGGGCTGTCGTTTTGGTCAAAAAATGAAAATTCTAAAAGTTCCTATTTTTCTGCTTTAAACTCTAGGTACACATCCAAAATGTATTACTGAGTTGAAAGAAGTGGATTCTGGTGCATGGTTTTGAAACCGCAGTCAGAAAAAAAATCACATCCATATCAACATGTTTATAACCCCCGGGGCTGTCGTTCTGGTCAAAAAATGAAAATTCTAAAAGTTCCTGTTTTTCTGCTTTAAACTCTAGGTACACATCCAAAATGTATTACTGAGTTGAAAGAAGTGGATTCTGGTGCATGGTTTTGAAACCGCAGTCAGAAAAAAAATCACAACCATATCAACATGTTTATAACCCCCGGGGCTGTCGTTTTGGTCAAAAAATGAAAATTCTAAAAGTTCAGTTTTTTCTGCTTTAAACTCTAGGTACACATCCAAAATGTATTACTGACTTGAAAGAAGTGCATTCTGGTGCATGGTTTTGAAACCGCAGTCAGAAAAAAAATCACAACCATATCAACATGTTTATAACCCCCGGGGCTGTCGTTTTGGTCAAAAAATGAAAATTCTAAAAGTTCAGTTTTTTCTGCTTTAAACTCTAGGTACACATCCAAAATGTATTACTGACTTGAAAGAAGTGGATTCTGGTGCATGGTTTTGAAACCGCAGTCAGAAAAAAAAATCACATATATATCAACATTTTTATAACTCCCGGGGCTGTCGTTTTGGTCAAAAAATGAAAATTCTAAAAGTTCCTATTTTTCTGCTTTAAACTCTAGGTACACATCCAAAATGTATTACTGAGTTGAAAGAAGTGGATTCTGGTGCATGGTTTTGAAACCGCAGTCAGAAAAAAAATCACATCCATATCAACATGTTTATAACCCCCGGGGCTGTCGTTTTGGTCAAAAAATGAAAATTCTAAAAGTTCCTGTTTTTCTGCTTTAAACTCTAGGTACACATCCAAAATGTATTACTGAGTTGAAAGAAGTGGATTCTGGTGCATGGTTTTGAAACCGCAGTCAGAAAAAAAATCACATCCATATCAACATGTTTATAACCCCCGGGGCTGTCGTTCTGGTCAAAAAATGAAAATTCTAAAAGTTCCTATTTTTCTGCTTTAAACTCTAGGTACACATCCAAAATGTATTACTGAGTTGAAAGAAGTGGATTCTGGTGCATGGTTTTGAAACCGCAGTCAGAAAAAAAATCACATCCATATCAACATGTTTATAACCCCCGGGGCTGTCGTTTTGGTCAAAAAATGAAAATTCTAAAAGTTCCTGTTTTTCTGCTTTAAACTCTAGGTACACATCCAAAATGTATTACTGACTTGAAAGAAGTGCATTCTGGGGCATGGTTTTGAAACCGCAGTCAGAAAAAAAATCACAACCATATCAACATGTTTATAACCCCCGGGGCTGTCGTTTTGGTCAAAAAATGAAAATTCTAAAAGTTCAGTTTTTTCTGCTTTAAACTCTAGGTACACATCCAAAATGTATTACTGACTTGAAAGAAGTGGATTCTGGTGCATGGTTTTGAAACCGCAGTCAGAAAAAAAAATCACATATATATCAACATTTTTATAACTCCCGGGGCTGTCGTTTTGGTCAAAAAATGAAAATTCTAAAAGTTCCTATTTTTCTGCTTTAAACTCTAGGTACACATCCAAAATGTATTACTGAGTTGAAAGAAGTGGATTCTGGTGCATGGTTTTGAAACCGCAGTCAGAAAAAAAATCACATCCATATCAACATGTTTATAACCCCCGGGGCTGTCGTTTTGGTCAAAAAATGAAAATTCTAAAAGTTCCTGTTTTTCTGCTTTAAACTCTAGGTACACATCCAAAATGTATTACTGAGTTGAAAGAAGTGGATTCTGGTGCATGGTTTTGAAACCGCAGTCAGAAAAAAAATCACATCCATATCAACATGTTTATAACCCCCGGGGCTGTCGTTCTGGTCAAAAAATGAAAATTCTAAAAGTTCCTATTTTTCTGCTTTAAACTCTAGGTACACATCCAAAATGTATTACTGAGTTGAAAGAAGTGGATTCTGGTGCATGGTTTTGAAACCGCAGTCAGAAAAAAAATCACATCCATATCAACATGTTTATAACCCCCGGGGCTGTCGTTTTGGTCAAAAAATGAAAATTCTAAAAGTTCCTGTTTTTCTGCTTTAAACTCTAGGTACACATCCAAAATGTATTACTGAGTTGAAAGAAGTGGATTCTGGTGCATGGTTTTGAAACCGCAGTCAGAAAAAAAATCACATCCATATCAACATGTTTATAACCCCCGGGGCTGTCGTTCTGGTCAAAAAATGAAAATTCTAAAAGTTCCTATTTTTCTGCTTTAAACTCTAGGTACACATCCAAAATGTATTACTGAGTTGAAAGAAGTGGATTCTGGTGCATGGTTTTAAAACCGCAGTCAGAAAAAAAATCACAACCATATCAACATGTTTATAACCCCCGGGGCTGTCGTTTTGGTCAAAAAATGAAAATTCTAAAAGTTCAGTTTTTTCTGCTTTAAACTCTAGGTACACATCCAAAATGTATTACTGACTTGAAAGAAGTGGATTCTGGTGCATGGTTTTGAAACCGCAGTCAGAAAAAAAAATCACATATATATCAACATTTTTATAACTCCCGGGGCTGTCGTTTTGGTCAAAAAATGAAAATTCTAAAAGTTCCTGTTTTTCTGCTTTAAACTCTAGGTACACATCCAAAATGTATTACTGAGTTGAAAGAAGTGGATTCTGGTGCATGGTTTTGAAACCGCAGTCAGAAAAAAAATCACATCCATATCAACATGTTTATAACCCCCGGGGCTGTCGTTCTGGTCAAAAAATGAAAATTCTAAAAGTTCCTGTTTTTCTGCTTTAAACTCTAGGTACACATCCAAAATGTATTACTGACTTGAAAGAAGTGCATTCTGGTGCATGGTTTTGAAACCGCAGTCAGAAAAAAAATCACAACCATATCAACATGTTTATAACCCCCGGGGCTGTCGTTTTGGTCAAAAAATGAAAATTCTAAAAGTTCAGTTTTTTCTGCTTTAAACTCTAGGTACACATCCAAAATGTATTACTGACTTGAAAGAAGTGGATTCTGGTGCATGGTTTTGAAACCGCAGTCAGAAAAAAAAATCACATATATATCAACATTTTTATAACTCCCGGGGCTGTCGTTTTGGTCAAAAAATGAAAATTCTAAAAGTTCCTATTTTTCTGCTTTAAACTCTAGGTACACATCCAAAATGTATTACTGAGTTGAAAGAAGTGGATTCTGGTGCATGGTTTTGAAACCGCAGTCAGAAAAAAAATCACATCCATATCAACATGTTTATAACCCCCGGGGCTGTCGTTTTGGTCAAAAAATGAAAATTCTAAAAGTTCCTGTTTTTCTGCTTTAAACTCTAGGTACACATCCAAAATGTATTACTGAGTTGAAAGAAGTGGATTCTGGTGCATGGTTTTGAAACCGCAGTCAGAAAAAAAATCACATCCATATCAACATGTTTATAACCCCCGGGGCTGTCGTTCTGGTCAAAAAATGAAAATTCTAAAAGTTCCTGTTTTTCTGCTTTAAACTCTAGGTACACATCCAAAATGTATTACTGACTTGAAAGAAGTGCATTCTGGTGCATGGTTTTGAAACCGCAGTCAGAAAAAAAATCACAACCATATCAACATGTTTATAACCCCCGGGGCTGTCGTTTTGGTCAAAAAATGAAAATTCTAAAAGTTCATTTTTTTCTGCTTTAAACTCTAGGTACACATCCAAAATGTATTACTGACTTGAAAGAAGTGGATTCTGGTGCATGGTTTTGAAACCGCAGTCAGAAAAAAAAATCACATATATATCAACATTTTTATAACTCCCGGGGCTGTCGTTTTGGTCAAAAAATGAAAATTCTAAAAGTTCCTGTTTTTCTGCTTTAAACTCTAGTTACACATCCAAAATGTATTACTGAGTTGAAAGAAGTGGATTCTGGTGCATGGTTTTGAAACCGCAGTCAGAAAAAAAATCACATCCATATCAACATGTTTATAACCCCCGGGGCTGTCGTTCTGGTCAAAAAATGAAAATTCTAAAAGTTCCTGTTTTTCTGCTTTAAACTCTAGGTACACATCCAAAATGTATTACTGAGTTGAAAGAAGTGGATTCTGGTGCATGGTTTTGAAACCGCAGTCAGAAAAAAAATCACATCCATATCAACATGTTTATAACCCCCGGGGCTGTCGTTTTGGTCAAAAAATGAAAATTCTAAAAGTTCAGTTTTTTCTGCTTTAAACTCTAGGTACACATCCAAAATGTATTACTGAGTTGAAAGAAGTGGATTCTGGTGCATGGTTTTGAAACCGCAGTCAGAAAAAAAATCACATCCATATCAACATGTTTATAACCCCCGGGGCTGTCGTTCTGGTCAAAAAATGAAAATTCTAAAAGTTCCTGTTTTTCTGCTTTAAACTCTAGGTACACATCCAAAATGTATTACTGACTTGAAAGAAGTGCATTCTGGTGCATGGTTTTGAAACCGCAGTCAGAAAAAAAATCACAACCATATCAACATGTTTATAACCCCCGGGGCTGTCGTTTTGGTCAAAAAATGAAAATTCTAAAAGTTCCTGTTTTTCTGCTTTAAACTCTAGGTACACATCCAAAATGTATTACTGACTTGAAAGAAGTGCATTCTGGTGCATGGTTTTGAAACCGCAGTCAGAAAAAAAATCACAACCATATCAACATGTTTATAACCCCCGGGGCTGTCGTTTTGGTCAAAAAATGAAAATTCTAAAAGTTCCTGTTTTTCTGCTTTAAACTCTAGGTACACATCCAAAATGTATTACTGACTTGAAAGAAGTGCATTCTGGTGCATGGTTTTGAAACCGCAGTCAGAAAAAAAATCACAACCATATCGACATGTTTATAACCCCCGGGGCTGTCGTTCTGGTCAAAAAATGAAAATTCTAAAAGTTCAGTTTTTTCTGCTTTAAACTCTAGGTACACATCCAAAATGTATTACTGCCTTGAAAGAAGTGGATTCTGGTGCATGGTTTTGAAACCGCAGTCAGAAAAAAAATCACATATATATCAACATTTTTATAACTCCCGGGGCTGTCGTTTTGGTCAAAAAATGAAAATTCTAAAAGTTCCTATTTTTCTGCTTTAAACTCTAGATACACATCCAAAATGTATTACTGAGTTGAAAGAAGTGGATTCTGGTGCATGGTTTTGAAACCGCAGTCAGAAAAAAAATCACATCCATATCAACATGTTTATAACCCCCGGGGCTGTCGTTTTGGTCAAAAAATGAAAATTCTAAAAGTTCCTGTTTTTCTGCTTTACACTCTAGGTACACATCCAAAATGTATTACTGAGTTGAAAGAAGTGGATTCTGGTGCATGGTTTTGAAACCGCAGTCAGAAAAAAAATCACATCCATATCAACATGTTTATAACCCCCGGGGCTGTCGTTCTGGTCAAAAAATGAAAATTCTAAAAGTTCCTGTTTTTCTGCTTTAAACTCTAGGTACACATCCAAAATGTATTACTGACTTGAAAGAAGTGCATTCTGGTGCATGGTTTTGAAACCGCAGTCAGAAAAAAAATCACATCCATATCAACATGTTTATAACCCCCGGGGCTGTCGTTCTGGTCAAAAAATGAAAATTCTAAAAGTTCCTGTTTTTCTGCTTTAAACTCTAGGTACACATCCAAAATGTATTACTGACTTGAAAGAAGTGCATTCTGGTGCATGGTTTTGAAACCGCAGTCAGAAAAAAAATCACAACCATATCAACATGTTTATAACCCCCGGGGCTGTCGTTTTGGTCAAAAAATGAAAATTCTAAAAGTTCAGTTTTTTTCTGCTTTAAACTCTAGGTACACATCCAAAATGTATTACTGACTTGAAAGAAGTGGATTCTGGTGCATGGTTTTGAAACCGCAGTCAGAAAAAAAAATCACATATATATCAACATTTTTATAACTCCCGGGGCTGTCGTTTTGGTCAAAAAATGAAAATTCTAAAAGTTCCTATTTTTCTGCTTTAAACTCTAGGTACACATCCAAAATGTATTACTGAGTTGAAAGAAGTGGATTCTGGTGCATGGTTTTGAAACCGCAGTCAGAAAAAAAATCACATCCATATCAACATGTTTATAACCCCCGGGGCTGTCGTTCTGGTCAAAAAATGAAAATTCTAAAAGTTCCTGTTTTTCTGCTTTAAACTCTAGGTACACATCCAAAATGTATTACTGACTTGAAAGAAGTGCATTCTGGTGCATGGTTTTGAAACCGCAGTCAGAAAAAAAATCACAACCATATCAACATGTTTATAACCCCCGGGGCTGTCGTTTTGGTCAAAAAATGAAAATTCTAAAAGTTCAGTTTTTTCTGCTTTAAACTCTAGGTACACATCCAAAATGTATTACTGACTTGAAAGAAGTGCATTCTGGTGCATGGTTTTGAAACCGCAGTCAGAAAAAAAATCACAACCATATCAACATGTTTATAACCCCCGGGGCTGTCGTTTTGGTCAAAAAATGAAAATTCTAAAAGTTCAGTTTTTTCTGCTTTAAACTCTAGGTACACATCCAAAATGTATTACTGACTTGAAAGAAGTGGATTCTGGTGCATGGTTTTGAAACCGCAGTCAGAAAAAAAAATCACATATATATCAACATTTTTATAACTCCCGGGGCTGTCGTTTTGGTCAAAAAATGAAAATTCTAAAAGTTCCTGTTTTTCTGCTTTAAACTCTAGGTACACATCCAAAATGTATTACTGAGTTGAAAGAAGTGGATTCTGGTGCATGGTTTTGAAACCGCAGTCAGAAAAAAAATCACATCCATATCAACATGTTTATAACCCCCGGGGCTGTCGTTCTGGTCAAAAAATGAAAATTCTAAAAGTTCCTGTTTTTCTGCTTTAAACTCTAGGTACACATCCAAAATGTATTACTGACTTGAAAGAAGTGCATTCTGGGGCATGGTTTTGAAACCGCAGTCAGAAAAAAAATCACAACCATATCAACATGTTTATAACCCCCGGGGCTGTCGTTTTGGTCAAAAAATGAAAATTCTAAAAGTTCAGTTTTTTCTGCTTTAAACTCTAGGTACACATCCAAAATGTATTACTGACTTGAAAGAAGTGGATTCTGGTGCATGGTTTTGAAACCGCAGTCAGAAAAAAAAATCACATATATATCAACATTTTTATAACTCCCGGGGCTGTCGTTTTGGTCAAAAAATGAAAATTCTAAAAGTTCCTATTTTTCTGCTTTAAACTCTAGGTACACATCCAAAATGTATTACTGAGTTGAAAGAAGTGGATTCTGGTGCATGGTTTTGAAACCGCAGTCAGAAAAAAAATCACATCCATATCAACATGTTTATAACCCCCGGGGCTGTCGTTTTGGTCAAAAAATGAAAATTCTAAAAGTTCCTGTTTTTCTGCTTTAAACTCTAGGTACACATCCAAAATGTATTACTGACTTGAAAGAAGTGGATTCTGGTGCATGGTTTTGAAACCGCAGTCAGAAAAAAAATCACATCCATATCAACATGTTTATAACCCCCGGGGCTGTCGTTCTGGTCAAAAAATGAAAATTCTAAAAGTTCCTATTTTTCTGCTTTAAACTCTAGGTACACATCCAAAATGTATTACTGAGTTGAAAGAAGTGGATTCTGGTGCATGGTTTTGAAACCGCAGTCAGAAAAAAAATCACATCCATATCAACATGTTTATAACCCCCGGGGCTGTCGTTTTGGTCAAAAAAATTAAAATTCTAAAAGTTCCTGTTTTTCTGCTTTAAACTCTAGGTACACATCCAAAATGTATTACTGAGTTGAAAGAAGTGGATTCTGGTGCATGGTTTTGAAACCGCAGTCAGAAAAAAAATCACATCCATATCAACATGTTTATAACCCCCGGGGCTGTCGTTCTGGTCAAAAAATGAAAATTCTAAAAGTTCCTGTTTTTCTGCTTTAAACTCTAGGTACACATCCAAAATGTATTACTGACTTGAAAGAAGTGCATTCTGGTGCATGGTTTTGAAACCGCAGTCAGAAAAAAAATCACAACCATATCAACATGTTTATAACCCCCGGGGCTGTCGTTTTGGTCAAAAAATGAAAATTCTAAAAGTTCAGTTTTTTCTGCTTTAAACTCTAGGTACACATCCAAAATGTATTACTGACTTGAAAGAAGTGGATTCTGGTGCATGGTTTTGAAACCGCAGTCAGAAAAAAAAATCACATATATATCAACATTTTTATAACTCCCGGGGCTGTCGTTTTGGTCAAAAAATGAAAATTCTAAAAGTTCCTGTTTTTCTGCTTTAAACTCTAGGTACACATCCAAAATGTATTACTGAGTTGAAAGAAGTGGATTCTGGTGCATGGTTTTGAAACCGCAGTCAGAAAAAAAATCACATCCATATCAACATGTTTATAACCCCCGGGGCTGTCGTTCTGGTCAAAAAATGAAAATTCTAAAAGTTCCTGTTTTTCTGCTTTAAACTCTAGGTACACATCCAAAATGTATTACTGACTTGAAAGAAGTGCATTCTGGTGCATGGTTTTGAAACCGCAGTCAGAAAAAAAATCACAACCATATCAACATGTTTATAACCCCCGGGGCTGTCGTTTTGGTCAAAAAATGAAAATTCTAAAAGTTCAGTTTTTTCTGCTTTAAACTCTAGGTACACATCCAAAATGTATTACTGACTTGAAAGAAGTGGATTCTGGTGCATGGTTTTGAAACCGCAGTCAGAAAAAAAAATCACATATATATCAACATTTTTATAACTCCCGGGGCTGTCGTTTTGGTCAAAAAATGAAAATTCTAAAAGTTCCTATTTTTCTGCTTTAAACTCTAGGTACACATCCAAAATGTATTACTGAGTTGAAAGAAGTGGATTCTGGTGCATGGTTTTGAAACCGCAGTCAGAAAAAAAATCACATCCATATCAACATGTTTATAACCCCCGGGGCTGTCGTTTTGGTCAAAAAATGAAAATTCTAAAAGTTCCTGTTTTTCTGCTTTAAACTCTAGGTACACATCCAAAATGTATTACTGAGTTGAAAGAAGTGGATTCTGGTGCATGGTTTTGAAACCGCAGTCAGAAAAAAAATCACATCCATATCAACATGTTTATAACCCCCGGGGCTGTCGTTCTGGTCAAAAAATGAAAATTCTAAAAGTTCCTGTTTTTCTGCTTTAAACTCTAGGTACACATCCAAAATGTATTACTGACTTGAAAGAAGTGCATTCTGGTGCATGGTTTTGAAACCGCAGTCAGAAAAAAAATCACAACCATATCAACATGTTTATAACCCCCGGGGCTGTCGTTTTGGTCAAAAAATGAAAATTCTAAAAGTTCATTTTTTTCTGCTTTAAACTCTAGGTACACATCCAAAATGTATTACTGACTTGAAAGAAGTGGATTCTGGTGCATGGTTTTGAAACCGCAGTCAGAAAAAAAAATCACATATATATCAACATTTTTATAACTCCCGGGGCTGTCGTTTTGGTCAAAAAATGAAAATTCTAAAAGTTCCTGTTTTTCTGCTTTAAACTCTAGGTACACATCCAAAATGTATTACTGAGTTGAAAGAAGTGGATTCTGGTGCATGGTTTTGAAACCGCAGTCAGAAAAAAAATCACATCCATATCAACATGTTTATAACCCCCGGGGCTGTCGTTTTGGTCAAAAAATGAAAATTCTAAAAGTTCAGTTTTTTCTGCTTTAAACTCTAGGTACACATCCAAAATGTATTACTGAGTTGAAAGAAGTGGATTCTGGTGCATGGTTTTGAAACCGCAGTCAGAAAAAAAATCACATCCATATCAACATGTTTATAACCCCCGGGGCTGTCGTTCTGGTCAAAAAATGAAAATTCTAAAAGTTCCTGTTTTTCTGCTTTAAACTCTAGGTACACATCCAAAATGTATTACTGACTTGAAAGAAGTGCATTCTGGTGCATGGTTTTGAAACCGCAGTCAGAAAAAAAATCACAACCATATCAACATGTTTATAACCCCCGGGGCTGTCGTTTTGGTCAAAAAATGAAAATTCTAAAAGTTCCTGTTTTTCTGCTTTAAACTCTAGGTACACATCCAAAATGTATTACTGACTTGAAAGAAGTGCATTCTGGTGCATGGTTTTGAAACCGCAGTCAGAAAAAAAATCACAACCATATCAACATGTTTATAACCCCCGGGGCTGTCGTTCTGGTCAAAAAATGAAAATTCTAAAAGTTCAGTTTTTTCTGCTTTAAACTCTAGGTACACATCCAAAATGTATTAGTGCCTTGAAAGAAGTGGATTCTGGTGCATGGTTTTGAAACCGCAGTCAGAAAAAAAATCACATATATATCAACATTTTTATAACTCCCGGGGCTGTCGTTTTGGTCAAAAAATGAAAATTCTAAAAGTTCCTATTTTTCTGCTTTAAACTCTAGATACACATCCAAAATGTATTACTGAGTTGAAAGATGTGGATTCTGGTGCATGGTTTTGAAACCGCAGTCAGAAAAAAAATCACATCCATATCAACATGTTTATAACCCCCGGGGCTGTCGTTTTGGTCAAAAAATGAAAATTCTAAAAGTTCCTGTTTTTCTGCTTTACACTCTAGGTACACATCCAAAATGTATTACTGAGTTGAAAGAAGTGGATTCTGGTGCATGGTTTTGAAACCGCAGTCAGAAAAAAAATCACATCCATATCAACATGTTTATAACCCCCGGGGCTGTCGTTCTGGTCAAAAAATGAAAATTCTAAAAGTTCCTGTTTTTCTGCTTTAAACTCTAGGTACACATCCAAAATGTATTACTGACTTGAAAGAAGTGCATTCTGGTGCATGGTTTTGAAACCGCAGTCAGAAAAAAAATCACATCCATATCAACATGTTTATAACCCCCGGGGCTGTCGTTCTGGTCAAAAAATGAAAATTCTAAAAGTTCCTGTTTTTCTGCTTTAAACTCTAGGTACACATCCAAAATGTATTACTGACTTGAAAGAAATGCATTCTGGTGCATGGTTTTGAAACCGCAGTCAGAAAAAAAATCACAACCATATCAACATGTTTATAACCCCCGGGGCTGTCGTTCTGGTCAAAAAATGAAAATTCTAAAAGTTCCTGTTTTTCTGCTTTAAACTCTAGGTACACATCCAAAATGTATTACTGACTTGAAAGAAGTGCATTCTGGTGCATGGTTTTGAAACCGCAGTCAGAAAAAAAATCACAACCATATCAACATGTTTATAACCCCCGGGGCTGTCGTTTTGGTCAAAAAATGAAAATTCTAAAAGTTCCTGTTTTTCTGCTTTAAACTCTAGGTACACATCCAAAATGTATTACTGACTTGAAAGAAGTGCATTCTGGTGCATGGTTTTGAAACCGCAGTCAGAAAAAAAATCACAACCATATCAACATGTTTATAACCCCCGGGGCTGTCGTTCTGGTCAAAAAATGAAAATTCTAAAAGTTCAGTTTTTTCTGCTTTAAACTCTAGGTACACATCCAAAATGTATTACTGCCTTGAAAGAAGTGGATTCTGGTGCATGGTTTTGAAACCGCAGTCAGAAAAAAAATCACATATATATCAACATTTTTATAACTCCCGGGGCTGTCGTTTTGGTCAAAAAATGAAAATTCTAAAAGTTCCTATTTTTCTGCTTTAAACTCTAGATACACATCCAAAATGTATTACTGAGTTGAAAGAAGTGGATTCTGGTGCATGGTTTTGAAACCGCAGTCAGAAAAAAAATCACATCCATATCAACATGTTTATAACCCCCGGGGCTGTCGTTTTGGTCAAAAAATGAAAATTCTAAAAGTTCCTGTTTTTCTGCTTTACACTCTAGGTACACATCCAAAATGTATTACTGAGTTGAAAGAAGTGGATTCTGGTGCATGGTTTTGAAACCGCAGTCAGAAAAAAAAATCACATATATATCAACATTTTTATAACTCCCGGGGCTGTCGTTTTGGTCAAAAAATGAAAATTCTAAAAGTTCCTGTTTTTCTGCTTTAAACTCTAGGTACACATCCAAAATGTATTACTGAGTTGAAAGAAGTGGATTCTGGTGCATGGTTTTGAAACCGCAGTCAGAAAAAAAATCACATCCATATCAACATGTTTATAACCCCCGGGGCTGTCGTTCTGGTCAAAAAATGAAAATTCTAAAAGTTCCTGTTTTTCTGCTTTAAACTCTAGGTACACATCCAAAATGTATTACTGACTTGAAAGAAGTGCATTCTGGTGCATGGTTTTGAAACCGCAGTCAGAAAAAAAATCACAACCATATCAACATGTTTATAACCCCCGGGGCTGTCGTTTTGGTCAAAAAATGAAAATTCTAAAAGTTCAGTTTTTTCTGCTTTAAACTCTAGGTACACATCCAAAATGTATTACTGACTTGAAAGAAGTGGATTCTGGTGCATGGTTTTGAAACCGCAGTCAGAAAAAAAAATCACATATATATCAACATTTTTATAACTCCCGGGGCTGTCGTTTTGGTCAAAAAATGAAAATTCTAAAAGTTCCTATTTTTCTGCTTTAAACTCTAGGTACACATCCAAAATGTATTACTGAGTTGAAAGAAGTGGATTCTGGTGCATGGTTTTGAAACCGCAGTCAGAAAAAAAATCACATCCATATCAACATGTTTATAACCCCCGGGGCTGTCGTTTTGGTCAAAAAATGAAAATTCTAAAAGTTCCTGTTTTTCTGCTTTAAACTCTAGGTACACATCCAAAATGTATTACTGAGTTGAAAGAAGTGGATTCTGGTGCATGGTTTTGAAACCGCAGTCAGAAAAAAAATCACATCCATATCAACATGTTTATAACCCCCGGGGCTGTCGTTCTGGTCAAAAAATGAAAATTCTAAAAGTTCCTGTTTTTCTGCTTTAAACTCTAGGTACACATCCAAAATGTATTACTGACTTGAAAGAAGTGCATTCTGGTGCATGGTTTTGAAACCGCAGTCAGAAAAAAAATCACAACCATATCAACATGTTTATAACCCCCGGGGCTGTCGTTTTGGTCAAAAAATGAAAATTCTAAAAGTTCAGTTTTTTTCTGCTTTAAACTCTAGGTACACATCCAAAATGTATTACTGACTTGAAAGAAGTGGATTCTGGTGCATGGTTTTGAAACCGCAGTCAGAAAAAAAAATCACATATATATCAACATTTTTATAACTCCCGGGGCTGTCGTTTTGGTCAAAAAATGAAAATTCTAAAAGTTCCTATTTTTCTGCTTTAAACTCTAGGTACACATCCAAAATGTATTACTGAGTTGAAAGAAGTGGATTCTGGTGCATGGTTTTGAAACCGCAGTCAGAAAAAAAATCACATCCATATCAACATGTTTATAACCCCCGGGGCTGTCGTTCTGGTCAAAAAATGAAAATTCTAAAAGTTCCTGTTTTTCTGCTTTAAACTCTAGGTACACATCCAAAATGTATTACTGACTTGAAAGAAGTGCATTCTGGTGCATGGTTTTGAAACCGCAGTCAGAAAAAAAATCACAACCATATCAACATGTTTATAACCCCCGGGGCTGTCGTTTTGGTCAAAAAATGAAAATTCTAAAAGTTCAGTTTTTTCTGCTTTAAACTCTAGGTACACATCCAAAATGTATTACTGACTTGAAAGAAGTGCATTCTGGTGCATGGTTTTGAAACCGCAGTCAGAAAAAAAATCACAACCATATCAACATGTTTATAACCCCCGGGGCTGTCGTTTTGGTCAAAAAATGAAAATTCTAAAAGTTCAGTTTTTTCTGCTTTAAACTCTAGGTACACATCCAAAATGTATTACTGACTTGAAAGAAGTGGATTCTGGTGCATGGTTTTGAAACCGCAGTCAGAAAAAAAATCACATCCATATCAACATGTTTATAACCCCCGGGGCTGTCGTTCTGGTCAAAAAATGAAAATTCTAAAAGTTCCTGTTTTTCTGCTTTAAACTCTAGGTACACATCCAAAATGTATTACTGACTTGAAAGAAGTGCATTCTGGTGCATGGTTTTGAAACCGCAGTCAGAAAAAAAATCACAACCATATCAACATGTTTATAACCCCCGGGGCTGTCGTTTTGGTCAAAAAATGAAAATTCTAAAAGTTCAGTTTTTTCTGCTTTAAACTCTAGGTACACATCCAAAATGTATTACTGACTTGAAAGAAGTGCATTCTGGTGCATGGTTTTGAAACCGCAGTCAGAAAAAAAATCACAACCATATCAACATGTTTATAACCCCCGGGGCTGTCGTTTTGGTCAAAAAATGAAAATTCTAAAAGTTCAGTTTTTTCTGCTTTAAACTCTAGGTACACATCCAAAATGTATTACTGACTTGAAAGAAGTGGATTCTGGTGCATGGTTTTGAAACCGCAGTCAGAAAAAAAAATCACATATATATCAACATTTTTATAACTCCCGGGGCTGTCGTTTTGGTCAAAAAATGAAAATTCTAAAAGTTCCTGTTTTTCTGCTTTAAACTCTAGGTACACATCCAAAATGTATTACTGAGTTGAAAGAAGTGGATTCTGGTGCATGGTTTTGAAACCGCAGTCAGAAAAAAAATCACATCCATATCAACATGTTTATAACCCCCGGGGCTGTCGTTCTGGTCAAAAAATGAAAATTCTAAAAGTTCCTGTTTTTCTGCTTTAAACTCTAGGTACACATCCAAAATGTATTACTGACTTGAAAGAAGTGCATTCTGGGGCATGGTTTTGAAACCGCAGTCAGAAAAAAAATCACAACCATATCAACATGTTTATAACCCCCGGGGCTGTCGTTTTGGTCAAAAAATGAAAATTCTAAAAGTTCAGTTTTTTCTGCTTTAAACTCTAGGTACACATCCAAAATGTATTACTGACTTGAAAGAAGTGGATTCTGGTGCATGGTTTTGAAACCGCAGTCAGAAAAAAAAATCACATATATATCAACATTTTTATAACTCCCGGGGCTGTCGTTTTGGTCAAAAAATGAAAATTCTAAAAGTTCCTATTTTTCTGCTTTAAACTCTAGGTACACATCCAAAATGTATTACTGAGTTGAAAGAAGTGGATTCTGGTGCATGGTTTTGAAACCGCAGTCAGAAAAAAAATCACATCCATATCAACATGTTTATAACCCCCGGGGCTGTCGTTTTGGTCAAAAAATGAAAATTCTAAAAGTTCCTGTTTTTCTGCTTTAAACTCTAGGTACACATCCAAAATGTATTACTGACTTGAAAGAAGTGGATTCTGGTGCATGGTTTTGAAACCGCAGTCAGAAAAAAAATCACATCCATATCAACATGTTTATAACCCCCGGGGCTGTCGTTCTGGTCAAAAAATGAAAATTCTAAAAGTTCCTATTTTTCTGCTTTAAACTCTAGGTACACATCCAAAATGTATTACTGAGTTGAAAGAAGTGGATTCTGGTGCATGGTTTTGAAACCGCAGTCAGAAAAAAAATCACATCCATATCAACATGTTTATAACCCCCGGGGCTGTCGTTTTGGTCAAAAAAATTAAAATTCTAAAAGTTCCTGTTTTTCTGCTTTAAACTCTAGGTACACATCCAAAATGTATTACTGAGTTGAAAGAAGTGGATTCTGGTGCATGGTTTTGAAACCGCAGTCAGAAAAAAAATCACATCCATATCAACATGTTTATAACCCCCGGGGCTGTCGTTCTGGTCAAAAAATGAAAATTCTAAAAGTTCCTGTTTTTCTGCTTTAAACTCTAGGTACACATCCAAAATGTATTACTGACTTGAAAGAAGTGCATTCTGGTGCATGGTTTTGAAACCGCAGTCAGAAAAAAAATCACAACCATATCAACATGTTTATAACCCCCGGGGCTGTCGTTTTGGTCAAAAAATGAAAATTCTAAAAGTTCAGTTTTTTCTGCTTTAAACTCTAGGTACACATCCAAAATGTATTACTGACTTGAAAGAAGTGGATTCTGGTGCATGGTTTTGAAACCGCAGTCAGAAAAAAAAATCACATATATATCAACATTTTTATAACTCCCGGGGCTGTCGTTTTGGTCAAAAAATGAAAATTCTAAAAGTTCCTGTTTTTCTGCTTTAAACTCTAGGTACACATCCAAAATGTATTACTGAGTTGAAAGAAGTGGATTCTGGTGCATGGTTTTGAAACCGCAGTCAGAAAAAAAATCACATCCATATCAACATGTTTATAACCCCCGGGGCTGTCGTTCTGGTCAAAAAATGAAAATTCTAAAAGTTCCTGTTTTTCTGCTTTAAACTCTAGGTACACATCCAAAATGTATTACTGACTTGAAAGAAGTGCATTCTGGTGCATGGTTTTGAAACCGCAGTCAGAAAAAAAATCACAACCATATCAACATGTTTATAACCCCCGGGGCTGTCGTTTTGGTCAAAAAATGAAAATTCTAAAAGTTCAGTTTTTTCTGCTTTAAACTCTAGGTACACATCCAAAATGTATTACTGACTTGAAAGAAGTGGATTCTGGTGCATGGTTTTGAAACCGCAGTCAGAAAAAAAAATCACATATATATCAACATTTTTATAACTCCCGGGGCTGTCGTTTTGGTCAAAAAATGAAAATTCTAAAAGTTCCTATTTTTCTGCTTTAAACTCTAGGTACACATCCAAAATGTATTACTGAGTTGAAAGAAGTGGATTCTGGTGCATGGTTTTGAAACCGCAGTCAGAAAAAAAATCACATCCATATCAACATGTTTATAACCCCCGGGGCTGTCGTTTTGGTCAAAAAATGAAAATTCTAAAAGTTCCTGTTTTTCTGCTTTAAACTCTAGGTACACATCCAAAATGTATTACTGAGTTGAAAGAAGTGGATTCTGGTGCATGGTTTTGAAACCGCAGTCAGAAAAAAAATCACATCCATATCAACATGTTTATAACCCCCGGGGCTGTCGTTCTGGTCAAAAAATGAAAATTCTAAAAGTTCCTGTTTTTCTGCTTTAAACTCTAGGTACACATCCAAAATGTATTACTGACTTGAAAGAAGTGCATTCTGGTGCATGGTTTTGAAACCGCAGTCAGAAAAAAAATCACAACCATATCAACATGTTTATAACCCCCGGGGCTGTCGTTTTGGTCAAAAAATGAAAATTCTAAAAGTTCATTTTTTTCTGCTTTAAACTCTAGGTACACATCCAAAATGTATTACTGACTTGAAAGAAGTGGATTCTGGTGCATGGTTTTGAAACCGCAGTCAGAAAAAAAAATCACATATATATCAACATTTTTATAACTCCCGGGGCTGTCGTTTTGGTCAAAAAATGAAAATTCTAAAAGTTCCTGTTTTTCTGCTTTAAACTCTAGTTACACATCCAAAATGTATTACTGAGTTGAAAGAAGTGGATTCTGGTGCATGGTTTTGAAACCGCAGTCAGAAAAAAAAAATCACATCCATATCAACATGTTTATAACCCCCGGGGCTGTCGTTCTGGTCAAAAAATGAAAATTCTAAAAGTTCCTGTTTTTCTGCTTTAAACTCTAGGTACACATCCAAAATGTATTACTGAGTTGAAAGAAGTGGATTCTGGTGCATGGTTTTGAAACCGCAGTCAGAAAAAAAATCACAACCATATCAACATGTTTATAACCCCCGGGGCTGTCGTTTTGGTCAAAAAATGAAAATTCTAAAAGTTCAGTTTTTTCTGCTTTAAACTCTAGGTACACATCCAAAATGTATTACTGAGTTGAAAGAAGTGGATTCTGGTGCATGGTTTTGAAACCGCAGTCAGAAAAAAAATCACATCCATATCAACATGTTTATAACCCCCGGGGCTGTCGTTCTGGTCAAAAAATGAAAATTCTAAAAGTTCCTGTTTTTCTGCTTTAAACTCTAGGTACACATCCAAAATGTATTACTGACTTGAAAGAAGTGCATTCTGGTGCATGGTTTTGAAACCGCAGTCAGAAAAAAAATCACAACCATATCAACATGTTTATAACCCCCGGGGCTGTCGTTTTGGTCAAAAAATGAAAATTCTAAAAGTTCCTGTTTTTCTGCTTTAAACTCTAGGTACACATCCAAAATGTATTACTGACTTGAAAGAAGTGCATTCTGGTGCATGGTTTTGAAACCGCAGTCAGAAAAAAAATCACAACCATATCAACATGTTTATAACCCCCGGGGCTGTCGTTCTGGTCAAAAAATGAAAATTCTAAAAGTTCAGTTTTTTCTGCTTTAAACTCTAGGTACACATCCAAAATGTATTAGTGCCTTGAAAGAAGTGGATTCTGGTGCATGGTTTTGAAACCGCAGTCAGAAAAAAAATCACATATATATCAACATTTTTATAACTCCCGGGGCTGTCGTTTTGGTCAAAAAATGAAAATTCTAAAAGTTCCTATTTTTCTGCTTTAAACTCTAGATACACATCCAAAATGTATTACTGAGTTGAAAGAAGTGGATTCTGGTGCATGGTTTTGAAACCGCAGTCAGAAAAAAAATCACATCCATATCAACATGTTTATAACCCCCGGGGCTGTCGTTTTGGTCAAAAAATGAAAATTCTAAAAGTTCCTGTTTTTCTGCTTTACACTCTAGGTACACATCCAAAATGTATTACTGAGTTGAAAGAAGTGGATTCTGGTGCATGGTTTTGAAACCGCAGTCAGAAAAAAAATCACATCCATATCAACATGTTTATAACCCCCGGGGCTGTCGTTCTGGTCAAAAAATGAAAATTCTAAAAGTTCCTGTTTTTCTGCTTTAAACTCTAGGTACACATCCAAAATGTATTACTGACTTGAAAGAAGTGCATTCTGGTGCATGGTTTTGAAACCGCAGTCAGAAAAAAAATCACATCCATATCAACATGTTTATAACCCCCGGGGCTGTCGTTCTGGTCAAAAAATGAAAATTCTAAAAGTTCCTGTTTTTCTGCTATAAACTCTAGGTACACATCCAAAATGTATTACTGACTTGAAAGAAATGCATTCTGGTGCATGGTTTTGAAACCGCAGTCAGAAAAAAAATCACAACCATATCAACATGTTTATAACCCCCGGGGCTGTCGTTCTGGTCAAAAAATGAAAATTCTAAAAGTTCCTGTTTTTCTGCTTTAAACTCTAGGTACACATCCAAAATGTATTACTGACTTGAAAGAAGTGCATTCTGGTGCATGGTTTTGAAACCGCAGTCAGAAAAAAAATCACAACCATATCAACATGTTTATAACCCCCGGGGCTGTCGTTTTGGTCAAAAAATGAAAATTCTAGAAGTTCCTGTTTTTCTGCTTTAAACTCTAGGTACACATCCAAAATGTATTACTGACTTGAAAGAAGTGCATTCTGGTGCATGGTTTTGAAACCGCAGTCAGAAAAAAAATCACAACCATATCAACATGTTTATAACCCCCGGGGCTGTCGTTCTGGTCAAAAAATGAAAATTCTAAAAGTTCAGTTTTTTCTGCTTTAAACTCTAGGTACACATCCAAAATGTATTACTGCCTTGAAAGAAGTGGATTCTGGTGCATGGTTTTGAAACCGCAGTCAGAAAAAAAATCACATATATATCAACATTTTTATAACTCCCGGGGCTGTCGTTTTGGTCAAAAAATGAAAATTCTAAAAGTTCCTATTTTTCTGCTTTAAACTCTAGATACACATCCAAAATGTATTACTGAGTTGAAAGAAGTGGATTCTGGTGCATGGTTTTGAAACCGCAGTCAGAAAAAAAATCACATCCATATCAACATGTTTATAACCCCCGGGGCTGTCGTTTTGGTCAAAAAATGAAAATTCTAAAAGTTCCTGTTTTTCTGCTTTACACTCTAGGTACACATCCAAAATGTATTACTGAGTTGAAAGAAGTGGATTCTGGTGCATGGTTTTGAAACCGCAGTCAGAAAAAAAAATCACATATATATCAACATTTTTATAACTCCCGGGGCTGTCGTTTTGGTCAAAAAATGAAAATTCTAAAAGTTCCTGTTTTTCTGCTTTAAACTCTAGGTACACATCCAAAATGTATTACTGAGTTGAAAGAAGTGGATTCTGGTGCATGGTTTTGAAACCGCAGTCAGAAAAAAAATCACATCCATATCAACATGTTTATAACCCCCGGGGCTGTCGTTCTGGTCAAAAAATGAAAATTCTAAAAGTTCCTGTTTTTCTGCTTTAAACTCTAGGTACACATCCAAAATGTATTACTGACTTGAAAGAAGTGCATTCTGGTGCATGGTTTTGAAACCGCAGTCAGAAAAAAAATCACAACCATATCAACATGTTTATAACCCCCGGGGCTGTCGTTTTGGTCAAAAAATGAAAATTCTAAAAGTTCAGTTTTTTCTGCTTTAAACTCTAGGTACACATCCAAAATGTATTACTGACTTGAAAGAAGTGGATTCTGGTGCATGGTTTTGAAACCGCAGTCAGAAAAAAAATCACAACCATATCAACATGTTTATAACCCCCGGGGCTGTCGTTCTGGTCAAAAAATGAAAATTCTAAAAGTTCAGTTTTTTCTGCTTTAAACTCTAGGTACACATCCAAAATGTATTACTGCCTTGAAAGAAGTGGATTCTGGTGCATGGTTTTGAAACCGCAGTCAGAAAAAAAATCACATATATATCAACATTTTTATAACTCCCGGGGCTGTCGTTTTGGTCAAAAAATGAAAATTCTAAAAGTTCCTATTTTTCTGCTTTAAACTCTAGATACACATCCAAAATGTATTACTGAGTTGAAAGAAGTGGATTCTGGTGCATGGTTTTGAAACCGCAGTCAGAAAAAAAATCACAACCATATCAACATGTTTATAACCCCCGGGGCTGTCGTTCTGGTCAAAAAATGAAAATTCTAAAAGTTCAGTTTTTTCTGCTTTAAACTCTAGGTACACATCCAAAATGTATTACTGCCTTGAAAGAAGTGGATTCTGGTGCATGGTTTTGAAACCGCAGTCAGAAAAAAAATCACATATATATCAACATTTTTATAACTCCCGGGGCTGTCGTTTTGGTCAAAAAATGAAAATTCTAAAAGTTCCTATTTTTCTGCTTTAAACTCTAGATACACATCCAAAATGTATTACTGAGTTGAAAGAAGTGGATTCTGGTGCATGGTTTTGAAACCGCAGTCAGAAAAAAAATCACATCCATATCAACATGTTTATAACCCCCGGGGCTGTCGTTTTGGTCAAAAAATGAAAATTCTAAAAGTTCCTGTTTTTCTGCTTTACACTCTAGGTACACATCCAAAATGTATTACTGAGTTGAAAGAAGTGGATTCTGGTGCATGGTTTTGAAACCGCAGTCAGAAAAAAAAATCACATATATATCAACATTTTTATAACTCCCGGGGCTGTCGTTTTGGTCAAAAAATGAAAATTCTAAAAGTTCCTGTTTTTCTGCTTTAAACTCTAGGTACACATCCAAAATGTATTACTGAGTTGAAAGAAGTGGATTCTGGTGCATGGTTTTGAAACCGCAGTCAGAAAAAAAATCACATCCATATCAACATGTTTATAACCCCCGGGGCTGTCGTTCTGGTCAAAAAATGAAAATTCTAAAAGTTCCTGTTTTTCTGCTTTAAACTCTAGGTACACATCCAAAATGTATTACTGACTTGAAAGAAGTGCATTCTGGTGCATGGTTTTGAAACCGCAGTCAGAAAAAAAATCACAACCATATCAACATGTTTATAACCCCCGGGGCTGTCGTTTTGGTCAAAAAATGAAAATTCTAAAAGTTCAGTTTTTTCTGCTTTAAACTCTAGGTACACATCCAAAATGTATTACTGACTTGAAAGAAGTGGATTCTGGTGCATGGTTTTGAAACCGCAGTCAGAAAAAAAAATCACATATATATCAACATTTTTATAACTCCCGGGGCTGTCGTTTTGGTCAAAAAATGAAAATTCTAAAAGTTCCTATTTTTCTGCTTTAAACTCTAGGTACACATCCAAAATGTATTACTGAGTTGAAAGAAGTGGATTCTGGTGCATGGTTTTGAAACCGCAGTCAGAAAAAAAATCACATCCATATCAACATGTTTATAACCCCCGGGGCTGTCGTTTTGGTCAAAAAATGAAAATTCTAAAAGTTCCTGTTTTTCTGCTTTAAACTCTAGGTACACATCCAAAATGTATTACTGAGTTGAAAGAAGTGGATTCTGGTGCATGGTTTTGAAACCGCAGTCAGAAAAAAAATCACATCCATATCAACATGTTTATAACCCCCGGGGCTGTCGTTCTGGTCAAAAAATGAAAATTCTAAAAGTTCCTGTTTTTCTGCTTTAAACTCTAGGTACACATCCAAAATGTATTACTGACTTGAAAGAAGTGCATTCTGGTGCATGGTTTTGAAACCGCAGTCAGAAAAAAAATCACAACCATATCAACATGTTTATAACCCCCGGGGCTGTCGTTTTGGTCAAAAAATGAAAATTCTAAAAGTTCATTTTTTTCTGCTTTAAACTCTAGGTACACATCCAAAATGTATTACTGACTTGAAAGAAGTGGATTCTGGTGCATGGTTTTGAAACCGCAGTCAGAAAAAAAAATCACATATATATCAACATTTTTATAACTCCCGGGGCTGTCGTTTTGGTCAAAAAATGAAAATTCTAAAAGTTCCTATTTTTCTGCTTTAAACTCTAGGTACACATCCAAAATGTATTACTGAGTTGAAAGAAGTGGATTCTGGTGCATGGTTTTGAAACCGCAGTCAGAAAAAAAATCACATCCATATCAACATGTTTATAACCCCCGGGGCTGTCGTTTTGGTCAAAAAAATTAAAATTCTAAAAGTTCCTGTTTTTCTGCTTTAAACTCTAGGTACACATCCAAAATGTATTACTGAGTTGAAAGAAGTGGATTCTGGTGCATGGTTTTGAAACCGCAGTCAGAAAAAAAATCACATCCATATCAACATGTTTATAACCCCCGGGGCTGTCGTTCTGGTCAAAAAATGAAAATTCTAAAAGTTCCTGTTTTTCTGCTTTAAACTCTAGGTACACATCCAAAATGTATTACTGACTTGAAAGAAGTGCATTCTGGTGCATGGTTTTGAAACCGCAGTCAGAAAAAAAATCACAACCATATCAACATGTTTATAACCCCCGGGGCTGTCGTTTTGGTCAAAAAATGAAAATTCTAAAAGTTCAGTTTTTTCTGCTTTAAACTCTAGGTACACATCCAAAATGTATTACTGACTTGAAAGAAGTGCATTCTGGTGCATGGTTTTGAAACCGCAGTCAGAAAAAAAATCACAACCATATCAACATGTTTATAACCCCCGGGGCTGTCGTTTTGGTCAAAAAATGAAAATTCTAAAAGTTCAGTTTTTTCTGCTTTAAACTCTAGGTACACATCCAAAATGTATTACTGACTTGAAAGAAGTGGATTCTGGTGCATGGTTTTGAAACCGCAGTCAGAAAAAAAAATCACATATATATCAACATTTTTATAACTCCCGGGGCTGTCGTTTTGGTCAAAAAATGAAAATTCTAAAAGTTCCTGTTTTTCTGCTTTAAACTCTAGGTACACATCCAAAATGTATTACTGAGTTGAAAGAAGTGGATTCTGGTGCATGGTTTTGAAACCGCAGTCAGAAAAAAAATCACATCCATATCAACATGTTTATAACCCCCGGGGCTGTCGTTCTGGTCAAAAAATGAAAATTCTAAAAGTTCCTGTTTTTCTGCTTTAAACTCTAGGTACACATCCAAAATGTATTACTGACTTGAAAGAAGTGCATTCTGGTGCATGGTTTTGAAACCGCAGTCAGAAAAAAAATCACAACCATATCAACATGTTTATAACCCCCGGGGCTGTCGTTTTGGTCAAAAAATGAAAATTCTAAAAGTTCAGTTTTTTCTGCTTTAAACTCTAGGTACACATCCAAAATGTATTACTGACTTGAAAGAAGTGGATTCTGGTGCATGGTTTTGAAACCGCAGTCAGAAAAAAAAATCACATATATATCAACATTTTTATAACTCCCGGGGCTGTCGTTTTGGTCAAAAAATGAAAATTCTAAAAGTTCCTGTTTTTCTGCTTTAAACTCTAGGTACACATCCAAAATGTATTACTGAGTTGAAAGAAGTGGATTCTGGTGCATGGTTTTGAAACCGCAGTCAGAAAAAAAATCACATCCATATCAACATGTTTATAACCCCCGGGGCTGTCGTTCTGGTCAAAAAATGAAAATTCTAAAAGTTCCTGTTTTTCTGCTTTAAACTCTAGGTACACATCCAAAATGTATTACTGACTTGAAAGAAGTGCATTCTGGTGCATGGTTTTGAAACCGCAGTCAGAAAAAAAATCACAACCATATCAACATGTTTATAACCCCCGGGGCTGTCGTTTTGGTCAAAAAATGAAAATTCTAAAAGTTCAGTTTTTTCTGCTTTAAACTCTAGGTACACATCCAAAATGTATTACTGACTTGAAAGAAGTGGATTCTGGTGCATGGTTTTGAAACCGCAGTCAGAAAAAAAAATCACATATATATCAACATTTTTATAACTCCCGGGGCTGTCGTTTTGGTCAAAAAATGAAAATTCTAAAAGTTCCTATTTTTCTGCTTTAAACTCTAGGTACACATCCAAAATGTATTACTGAGTTGAAAGAAGTGGATTCTGGTGCATGGTTTTGAAACCGCAGTCAGAAAAAAAATCACATCCATATCAACATGTTTATAACCCCCGGGGCTGTCGTTTTGGTCAAAAAATGAAAATTCTAAAAGTTCCTGTTTTTCTGCTTTAAACTCTAGGTACACATCCAAAATGTATTACTGAGTTGAAAGAAGTGGATTCTGGTGCATGGTTTTGAAACCGCAGTCAGAAAAAAAATCACATCCATATCAACATGTTTATAACCCCCGGGGCTGTCGTTCTGGTCAAAAAATGAAAATTCTAAAAGTTCCTGTTTTTCTGCTTTAAACTCTAGGTACACATCCAAAATGTATTACTGACATGAAAGAAGTGCATTCTGGTGCATGGTTTTGAAACCGCAGTCAGAAAAAAAATCACAACCATATCAACATGTTTATAACCCCCGGGGCTGTCGTTTTGGTCAAAAAATGAAAATTCTAAAAGTTCATTTTTTTCTGCTTTAAACTCTAGGTACACATCCAAAATGTATTACTGACTTGAAAGAAGTGGATTCTGGTGCATGGTTTTGAAACCGCAGTCAGAAAAAAAAATCACATATATATCAACATTTTTATAACTCCCGGGGCTGTCGTTTTGGTCAAAAAATGAAAATTCTAAAAGTTCCTGTTTTTCTGCTTTAAACTCTAGTTACACATCCAAAATGTATTACTGAGTTGAAAGAAGTGGATTCTGGTGCATGGTTTTGAAACCGCAGTCAGAAAAAAAATCACATCCATATCAACATGTTTATAACCCCCGGGGCTGTCGTTCTGGTCAAAAAATGAAAATTCTAAAAGTTCCTGTTTTTCTGCTTTAAACTCTAGGTACACATCCAAAATGTATTACTGAGTTGAAAGAAGTGGATTCTGGTGCATGGTTTTGAAACCGCAGTCAGAAAAAAAATCACATCGATATCAACATGTTTATAACCGCCGGGGCTGTCGTTTTGGTCAAAAAATGAAAATTCTAAAAGTTCAGTTTTTTCTGCTTTAAACTCTAGGTACACATCCAAAATGTATTACTGAGTTGAAAGAAGTGGATTCTGGTGCATGGTTTTGAAACCGCAGTCAGAAAAAAAATCACATCCATATCAACATGTTTATAACCCCCGGGGCTGTCGTTCTGGTCAAAAAATGAAAATTCTAAAAGTTCCTGTTTTTCTGCTTTAAACTCTAGGTACACATCCAAAATGTATTACTGACTTGAAAGAAGTGCATTCTGGTGCATGGTTTTGAAACCGCAGTCAGAAAAAAAATCACAACCATATCAACATGTTTATAACCCCCGGGGCTGTCGTTTTGGTCAAAAAATGAAAATTCTAAAAGTTCCTGTTTTTCTGCTTTAAACTCTAGGTACACATCCAAAATGTATTACTGACTTGAAAGAAGTGCATTCTGGTGCATGGTTTTGAAACCGCAGTCAGAAAAAAAATCACAACCATGTCAACATGTTTATAACCCCCGGGGCTGTCGTTCTGGTCAAAAAATGAAAATTCTAAAAGTTCAGTTTTTTCTGCTTTAAACTCTAGGTACACATCCAAAATGTATTACTGCCTTGAAAGAAGTGGATTCTGGTGCATGGTTTTGAAACCGCAGTCAGAAAAAAAATCACATATATATCAACATTTTTATAACTCCCGGGGCTGTCGTTTTGGTCAAAAAATGAAAATTCTAAAAGTTCCTATTTTTCTGCTTTAAACTCTAGATACACATCCAAAATGTATTACTGAGTTGAAAGAAGTGGATTCTGGTGCATGGTTTTGAAACCGCAGTCAGAAAAAAAATCACATCCATATCAACATGTTTATAACCCCCGGGGCTGTCGTTTTGGTAAAAAAATGAAAATTCTAAAAGTTCCTGTTTTTCTGCTTTACACTCTAGGTACACATCCAAAATGTATTACTGAGTTGAAAGAAGTGGATTCTGGTGCATGGTTTTGAAACCGCAGTCAGAAAAAAAATCACATCCATATCAACATGTTTATAACCCCCGGGGCTGTCGTTCTGGTCAAAAAATGAAAATTCTAAAAGTTCCTGTTTTTCTGCTTTAAACTCTAGGTACACATCCAAAATGTATTACTGACTTGAAAGAAGTGCATTCTGGTGCATGGTTTTGAAACCGCAGTCAGAAAAAAAATCACATCCATATCAACATGTTTATAACCCCCGGGGCTGTCGTTCTGGTCAAAAAATGAAAATTCTAAAAGTTCCTGTTTTTCTGCTTTAAACTCTAGGTACACATCCAAAATGTATTACTGACTTGAAAGAAATGCATTCTGGTGCATGGTTTTGAAACCGCAGTCAGAAAAAAAATCACAACCATATCAACATGTTTATCACCCCCGGGGCTGTCGTTTTGGTCAAAAAATGAAAATTCTAAAAGTTCAGTTTTTTTCTGCTTTAAACTCTAGGTACACATCCAAAATGTATTACTGACTTGAAAGAAGTGGATTCTGGTGCATGGTTTTGAAACCGCAGTCAGAAAAAAAAATCACATATATATCAACATTTTTATAACTCCCGGGGCTGTCGTTTTGGTCAAAAAATGAAAATTCTAAAAGTTCCTATTTTTCTGCTTTAAACTCTAGGTACACATCCAAAATGTATTACTGAGTTGAAAGAAGTGGATTCTGGTGCATGGTTTTGAAACCGCAGTCAGAAAAAAAATCACATCCATATCAACATGTTTATAACCCCCGAGGCTGTCGTTTTGGTCAAAAAAATTAAAATTCTAAAAGTTCCTGTTTTTCTGCTTTAAACTCTAGGTACACATCCAAAATGTATTACTGAGTTGAAAGAAGTGGATTCTGGTGCATGGTTTTGAAACCGCAGTCAGAAAAAAAATCACATCCATATCAACATGTTTATAACCCCCGGGGCTGTCGTTCTGGTCAAAAAATGAAAATTCTAAAAGTTCCTGTTTTTCTGCTTTAAACTCTAGGTACACATCCAAAATGTATTACTGACTTGAAAGAAGTGCATTCTGGTGCATGGTTTTGAAACCGCAGTCAGAAAAAAAATCACAACCATATCAACATGTTTATAACCCCCGGGGCTGTCGTTTTGGTCAAAAAATGAAAATTCTAAAAGTTCAGTTTTTTCTGCTTTAAACTCTAGGTACACATCCAAAATGTATTACTGACTTGAAAGAAGTGGATTCTGGTGCATGGTTTTGAAACCGCAGTCAGAAAAAAAAATCACATATATATCAACATTTTTATAACTCCCGGGGCTGTCGTTTTGGTCAAAAAATGAAAATTCTAAAAGTTCCTATTTTTCTGTTTAAACTCTAGGTACACATCCAAAATGTATTACTGAGTTGAAAGAAGTGGATTCTGGTGCATGGTTTTGAAACCGCAGTCAGAAAAAAAATCACATCCATATCAACATGTTTATAACCCCCGGGGCTGTCGTTTTGGTCAAAAAATGAAAATTCTAAAAGTTCCTGTTTTTCTGCTTTAAACTCTAGGTACACATCCAAAATGTATTACTGAGTTGAAAGAAGTGGATTCTGGTGCATGGTTTTGAAACCGCAGTCAGAAAAAAAATCACATCCATATCAACATGTTTATAACCCCCGGGGCTGTCGTTCTGGTCAAAAAATGAAAATTCTAAAAGTTCCTGTTTTTCTGCTTTAAACTCTAGGTACACATCCAAAATGTATTACTGACTTGAAAGAAGTGCATTCTGGTGCATGGTTTTGAAACCGCAGTCAGAAAAAAAATCACAACCATATCAACATGTTTATAACCCCCGGGGCTGTCGTTTTGGTCAAAAAATGAAAATTCTAAAAGTTCATTTTTTTCTGCTTTAAACTCTAGGTACACATCCAAAATGTATTACTGACTTGAAAGAAGTGGATTCTGGTGCATGGTTTTGAAACCGCAGTCAGAAAAAAAAATCACATATATATCAACATTTTTATAACTCCCGGGGCTGTCGTTTTGGTCAAAAAATGAAAATTCTAAAAGTTCCTATTTTTCTGCTTTAAACTCTAGATACACATCCAAAATGTATTACTGAGTTGAAAGAAGTGGATTCTGGTGCATGGTTTTGAAACCGCAGTCAGAAAAAAAATCACATCCATATCAACATGTTTATAACCCCCGGGGCTGTCGTTTTGGTCAAAAAATGAAAATTCTAAAAGTTCCTGTTTTTCTGCTTTACACTCTAGGTACACATCCAAAATGTATTACTGAGTTGAAAGAAGTGGATTCTGGTGCATGGTTTTGAAACCGCAGTCAGAAAAAAAATCACATCCATATCAACATGTTTATAACCCCCGGGGCTGTCGTTCTGGTCAAAAAATGAAAATTCTAAAAGTTCCTGTTTTTCTGCTTTAAACTCTAGGTACACATCCAAAATGTATTACTGACTTGAAAGAAGTGCATTCTGGTGCATGGTTTTGAAACCGCAGTCAGAAAAAAAATCACATCCATATCAACATGTTTATAACCCCCGGGGCTGTCGTTCTGGTCAAAAAATGAAAATTCTAAAAGTTCCTGTTTTTCTGCTTTAAACTCTAGGTACACATCCAAAATGTATTACTGACTTGAAAGAAATGCATTCTGGTGCATGGTTTTGAAACCGCAGTCAGAAAAAAAATCACAACCATATCAACATGTTTATCACCCCCGGGGCTGTCGTTTTGGTCAAAAAATGAAAATTCTAAAAGTTCAGTTTTTTTCTGCTTTAAACTCTAGGTACACATCCAAAATGTATTACTGACTTGAAAGAAGTGGATTCTGGTGCATGGTTTTGAAACCGCAGTCAGAAAAAAAAATCACATATATATCAACATTTTTATAACTCCCGGGGCTGTCGTTTTGGTCAAAAAATGAAAATTCTAAAAGTTCCTATTTTTCTGCTTTAAACTCTAGGTACACATCCAAAATGTATTACTGAGTTGAAAGAAGTGGATTCTGGTGCATGGTTTTGAAACCGCAGTCAGAAAAAAAATCACATCCATATCAACATGTTTATAACCCCCGAGGCTGTCGTTTTGGTCAAAAAAATTAAAATTCTAAAAGTTCCTGTTTTTCTGCTTTAAACTCTAGGTACACATCCAAAATGTATTACTGAGTTGAAAGAAGTGGATTCTGGTGCATGGTTTTGAAACCGCAGTCAGAAAAAAAATCACATCCATATCAACATGTTTATAACCCCCGGGGCTGTCGTTCTGGTCAAAAAATGAAAATTCTAAAAGTTCCTGTTTTTCTGCTTTAAACTCTAGGTACACATCCAAAATGTATTACTGACTTGAAAGAAGTGCATTCTGGTGCATGGTTTTGAAACCGCAGTCAGAAAAAAAATCACAACCATATCAACATGTTTATAACCCCCGGGGCTGTCGTTTTGGTCAAAAAATGAAAATTCTAAAAGTTCAGTTTTTTCTGCTTTAAACTCTAGGTACACATCCAAAATGTATTACTGACTTGAAAGAAGTGGATTCTGGTGCATGGTTTTGAAACCGCAGTCAGAAAAAAAAATCACATATATATCAACATTTTTATAACTCCCGGGGCTGTCGTTTTGGTCAAAAAATGAAAATTCTAAAAGTTCCTATTTTTCTGCTTTAAACTCTAGGTACACATCCAAAATGTATTACTGAGTTGAAAGAAGTGGATTCTGGTGCATGGTTTTGAAACCGCAGTCAGAAAAAAAATCACATCCATATCAACATGTTTATAACCCCCGGGGCTGTCGTTTTGGTCAAAAAATGAAAATTCTAAAAGTTCCTGTTTTTCTGCTTTAAACTCTAGGTACACATCCAAAATGTATTACTGAGTTGAAAGAAGTGGATTCTGGTGCATGGTTTTGAAACCGCAGTCAGAAAAAAAATCACATCCATATCAACATGTTTATAACCCCCGGGGCTGTCGTTCTGGTCAAAAAATGAAAATTCTAAAAGTTCCTGTTTTTCTGCTTTAAACTCTAGGTACACATCCAAAATGTATTACTGACTTGAAAGAAGTGCATTCTGGTGCATGGTTTTGAAACCGCAGTCAGAAAAAAAATCACAACCATATCAACATGTTTATAACCCCCGGGGCTGTCGTTTTGGTCAAAAAATGAAAATTCTAAAAGTTCAGTTTTTTTCTGCTTTAAACTCTAGGTACACATCCAAAATGTATTACTGACTTGAAAGAAGTGGATTCTGGTGCATGGTTTTGAAACCGCAGTCAGAAAAAAAAATCACATATATATCAACATTTTTATAACTCCCGGGGCTGTCGTTTTGGTCAAAAAATGAAAATTCTAAAAGTTCCTATTTTTCTGCTTTAAACTCTAGGTACACATCCAAAATGTATTACTGAGTTGAAAGAAGTGGATTCTGGTGCATGGTTTTGAAACCGCAGTCAGAAAAAAAATCACATCCATATCAACATGTTTATAACCCCCGAGGCTGTCGTTTTGGTCAAAAAAATTAAAATTCTAAAAGTTCCTGTTTTTCTGCTTTAAACTCTAGGTACACATCCAAAATGTATTACTGAGTTGAAAGAAGTGGATTCTGGTGCATGGTTTTGAAACCGCAGTCAGAAAAAAAATCACATCCATATCAACATGTTTATAACCCCCGGGGCTGTCGTTCTGGTCAAAAAATGAAAATTCTAAAAGTTCCTGTTTTTCTGCTTTAAACTCTAGGTACACATCCAAAATGTATTACTGACTTGAAAGAAGTGCATTCTGGTGCATGGTTTTGAAACCGCAGTCAGAAAAAAAATCACAACCATATCAACATGTTTATAACCCCCGGGGCTGTCGTTTTGGTCAAAAAATGAAAATTCTAAAAGTTCAGTTTTTTCTGCTTTAAACTCTAGGTACACATCCAAAATGTATTACTGACTTGAAAGAAGTGGATTCTGGTGCATGGTTTTGAAACCGCAGTCAGAAAAAAAAATCACATATATATCAACATTTTTATAACTCCCGGGGCTGTCGTTTTGGTCAAAAAATGAAAATTCTAAAAGTTCCTGTTTTTCTGCTTTAAACTCTAGTTACACATCCAAAATGTATTACTGAGTTGAAAGAAGTGGATTCTGGTGCATGGTTTTGAAACCGCAGTCAGAAAAAAAATCACATCCATATCAACATGTTTATAACCCCCGGGGCTGTCGTTCTGGTCAAAAAATGAAAATTCTAAAAGTTCCTGTTTTTCTGCTTTAAACTCTAGGTTCACATCCAAAATGTATTACTGAGTTGAAAGAAGTGGATTCTGGTGCATGGTTTTGAAACCGCAGTCAGAAAAAAAATCACATCCATATCAACATGTTTATAACCCCCGGGGCTGTCGTTTTGGTCAAAAAATGAAAATTCTAAAAGTTCAGTTTTTTCTGCTTTAAACTCTAGGTACACATCCAAAATGTATTACTGAGTTGAAAGAAGTGGATTCTGGTGCATGGTTTTGAAACCGCAGTCAGAAAAAAAATCACATCCATATCAACATGTTTATAACCCCCGGGGCTGTCGTTCTGGTCAAAAAATGAAAATTCTAAAAGTTCCTGTTTTTCTGCTTTAAACTCTAGGTACACATCCAAAATGTATTACTGACTTGAAAGAAGTGCATTCTGGTGCATGGTTTTGAAACCGCAGTCAGAAAAAAAATCACAACCATATCAACATGTTTATAACCCCCGGGGCTGTCGTTTTGGTCAAAAAATGAAAATTCTAAAAGTTCCTGTTTTTCTGCTTTAAACTCTAGGTACACATCCAAAATGTATTACTGACTTGAAAGAAGTGCATTCTGGTGCATGGTTTTGAAACCGCAGTCAGAAAAAAAATCACAACCATATCAACATGTTTATAACCCCCGGGGCTGTCGTTCTGGTCAAAAAATGAAAATTCTAAAAGTTCAGTTTTTTCTGCTTTAAACTCTAGGTACACATCCAAAATGTATTACTGCCTTGAAAGAAGTGGATTCTGGTGCATGGTTTTGAAACCGCAGTCAGAAAAAAAATCACATATATATCAACATTTTTATAACTCCCGGGGCTGTCGTTTTGGTCAAAAAATGAAAATTCTAAAAGTTCCTATTTTTCTGCTTTAAACTCTAGATACACATCCAAAATGTATTACTGAGTTGAAAGAAGTGGATTCTGGTGCATGGTTTTGAAACCGCAGTCAGAAAAAAAATCACATCCATATCAACATGTTTATAACCCCCGGGGCTGTCGTTTTGGTCAAAAAATGAAAATTCTAAAAGTTCCTGTTTTTCTGCTTTACACTCTAGGTACACATCCAAAATGTATTACTGACTTGAAAGAAGTGGATTCTGGTGCATGGTTTTGAAACCGCAGTCAGAAAAAAAAATCACATATATATCAACATTTTTATAACTCCCGGGGCTGTCGTTTTGGTCAAAAAATGAAAATTCTAAAAGTTCCTATTTTTCTGCTTTAAACTCTAGATACACATCCAAAATGTATTACTGAGTTGAAAGAAGTGGATTCTGGTGCATGGTTTTGAAACCGCAGTCAGAAAAAAAATCACATCCATATCAACATGTTTATAACCCCCGGGGCTGTCGTTTTGGTCAAAAAATGAAAATTCTAAAAGTTCCTGTTTTTCTGCTTTACACTCTAGGTACACATCCAAAATGTATTACTGAGTTGAAAGAAGTGGATTCTGGTGCATGGTTTTGAAACCGCAGTCAGAAAAAAAATCACATCCATATCAACATGTTTATAACCCCCGGGGCTGTCGTTCTGGTCAAAAAATGAAAATTCTAAAAGTTCCTGTTTTTCTGCTTTAAACTCTAGGTACACATCCAAAATGTATTACTGACTTGAAAGAAGTGCATTCTGGTGCATGGTTTTGAAACCGCAGTCAGAAAAAAAATCACATCCATATCAACATGTTTATAACCCCCGGGGCTGTCGTTCTGGTCAAAAAATGAAAATTCTAAAAGTTCCTGTTTTTCTGCTTTAAACTCTAGGTACACATCCAAAATGTATTACTGACTTGAAAGAAATGCATTCTGGTGCATGGTTTTGAAACCGCAGTCAGAAAAAAAATCACAACCATATCAACATGTTTATCACCCCCGGGGCTGTCGTTTTGGTCAAAAAATGAAAATTCTAAAAGTTCAGTTTTTTTCTGCTTTAAACTCTAGGTACACATCCAAAATGTATTACTGACTTGAAAGAAGTGGATTCTGGTGCATGGTTTTGAAACCGCAGTCAGAAAAAAAAATCACATATATATCAACATTTTTATAACTCCCGGGGCTGTCGTTTTGGTCAAAAAATGAAAATTCTAAAAGTTCCTATTTTTCTGCTTTAAACTCTAGGTACACATCCAAAATGTATTACTGAGTTGAAAGAAGTGGATTCTGGTGCATGGTTTTGAAACCGCAGTCAGAAAAAAAATCACATCCATATCAACATGTTTATAACCCCCGAGGCTGTCGTTTTGGTCAAAAAAATTAAAATTCTAAAAGTTCCTGTTTTTCTGCTTTAAACTCTAGGTACACATCCAAAATGTATTACTGAGTTGAAAGAAGTGGATTCTGGTGCATGGTTTTGAAACCGCAGTCAGAAAAAAAATCACATCCATATCAACATGTTTATAACCCCCGGGGCTGTCGTTCTGGTCAAAAAATGAAAATTCTAAAAGTTCCTGTTTTTCTGCTTTAAACTCTAGGTACACATCCAAAATGTATTACTGACTTGAAAGAAGTGCATTCTGGTGCATGGTTTTGAAACCGCAGTCAGAAAAAAAATCACAACCATATCAACATGTTTATAACCCCCGGGGCTGTCGTTTTGGTCAAAAAATGAAAATTCTAAAAGTTCAGTTTTTTCTGCTTTAAACTCTAGGTACACATCCAAAATGTATTACTGACTTGAAAGAAGTGGATTCTGGTGCATGGTTTTGAAACCGCAGTCAGAAAAAAAAATCACATATATATCAACATTTTTATAACTCCCGGGGCTGTCGTTTTGGTCAAAAAATGAAAATTCTAAAAGTTCCTATTTTTCTGCTTTAAACTCTAGGTACACATCCAAAATGTATTACTGAGTTGAAAGAAGTGGATTCTGGTGCATGGTTTTGAAACCGCAGTCAGAAAAAAAATCACATCCATATCAACATGTTTATAACCCCCGGGGCTGTCGTTTTGGTCAAAAAATGAAAATTCTAAAAGTTCCTGTTTTTCTGCTTTAAACTCTAGGTACACATCCAAAATGTATTACTGAGTTGAAAGAAGTGGATTCTGGTGCATGGTTTTGAAACCGCAGTCAGAAAAAAAATCACATCCATATCAACATGTTTATAACCCCCGGGGCTGTCGTTCTGGTCAAAAAATGAAAATTCTAAAAGTTCCTGTTTTTCTGCTTTAAACTCTAGGTACACATCCAAAATGTATTACTGACTTGAAAGAAGTGCATTCTGGTGCATGGTTTTGAAACCGCAGTCAGAAAAAAAATCACAACCATATCAACATGTTTATAACCCCCGGGGCTGTCGTTTTGGTCAAAAAATGAAAATTCTAAAAGTTCATTTTTTTCTGCTTTAAACTCTAGGTACACATCCAAAATGTATTACTGACTTGAAAGAAGTGGATTCTGGTGCATGGTTTTGAAACCGCAGTCAGAAAAAAAAATCACATATATATCAACATTTTTATAACTCCCGGGGCTGTCGTTTTGGTCAAAAAATGAAAATTCTAAAAGTTCCTGTTTTTCTGCTTTAAACTCTAGTTACACATCCAAAATGTATTACTGAGTTGAAAGAAGTGGATTCTGGTGCATGGTTTTGAAACCGCAGTCAGAAAAAAAATCACATCCATATCAACATGTTTATAACCCCCGGGGCTGTCGTTCTGGTCAAAAAATGAAAATTCTAAAAGTTCCTGTTTTTCTGCTTTAAACTCTAGGTACACATCCAAAATGTATTACTGAGTTGAAAGAAGTGGATTCTGGTGCATGGTTTTGAAACCGCAGTCAGAAAAAAAATCACATCCATATCAACATGTTTATAACCCCCGGGGCTGTCGTTTTGGTCAAAAAATGAAAATTCTAAAAGTTCAGTTTTTTCTGCTTTAAACTCTAGGTACACATCCAAAATGTATTACTGAGTTGAAAGAAGTGGATTCTGGTGCATGGTTTTGAAACCGCAGTCAGAAAAAAAATCACATCCATATCAACATGTTTATAACCCCCGGGGCTGTCGTTCTGGTCAAAAAATGAAAATTCTAAAAGTTCCTGTTTTTCTGCTTTAAACTCTAGGTACACATCCAAAATGTATTACTGACTTGAAAGAAGTGCATTCTGGTGCATGGTTTTGAAACCGCAGTCAGAAAAAAAATCACAACCATATCAACATGTTTATAACCCCCGGGGCTGTCGTTTTGGTCAAAAAATGAAAATTCTAAAAGTTCCTGTTTTTCTGCTTTAAACTCTAGGTACACATCCAAAATGTATTACTGACTTGAAAGAAGTGCATTCTGGTGCATGGTTTTGAAACCGCAGTCAGAAAAAAAATCACAACCATATCAACATGTTTATAACCCCCGGGGCTGTCGTTCTGGTCAAAAAATGAAAATTCTAAAAGTTCAGTTTTTTCTGCTTTAAACTCTAGGTACACATCCAAAATGTATTACTGCCTTGAAAGAAGTGGATTCTGGTGCATGGTTTTGAAACCGCAGTCAGAAAAAAAATCACATATATATCAACATTTTTATAACTCCCGGGGCTGTCGTTTTGGTCAAAAAATGAAAATTCTAAAAGTTCCTATTTTTCTGCTTTAAACTCTAGATACACATCCAAAATGTATTACTGAGTTGAAAGAAGTGGATTCTGGTGCATGGTTTTGAAACCGCAGTCAGAAAAAAAATCACATCCATATCAACATGTTTATAACCCCCGGGGCTGTCGTTTTGGTCAAAAAATGAAAATTCTAAAAGTTCCTGTTTTTCTGCTTTACACTCTAGGTACACATCCAAAATGTATTACTGAGTTGAAAGAAGTGGATTCTGGTGCATGGTTTTGAAACCGCAGTCAGAAAAAAAATCACATCCATATCAACATGTTTATAACCCCCGGGGCTGTCGTTCTGGTCAAAAAATGAAAATTCTAAAAGTTCCTGTTTTTCTGCTTTAAACTCTAGGTACACATCCAAAATGTATTACTGACTTGAAAGAAGTGCATTCTGGTGCATGGTTTTGAAACCGCAGTCAGAAAAAAAATCACATCCATATCAACATGTTTATAACCCCCGGGGCTGTCGTTCTGGTCAAAAAATGAAAATTCTAAAAGTTCCTGTTTTTCTGCTTTAAACTCTAGGTACACATCCAAAATGTATTACTGACTTGAAAGAAATGCATTCTGGTGCATGGTTTTGAAACCGCAGTCAGAAAAAAAATCACAACCATATCAACATGTTTATCACCCCCGGGGCTGTCGTTTTGGTCAAAAAATGAAAATTCTAAAAGTTCAGTTTTTTTCTGCTTTAAACTCTAGGTACACATCCAAAATGTATTACTGACTTGAAAGAAGTGGATTCTGGTGCATGGTTTTGAAACCGCAGTCAGAAAAAAAAATCACATATATATCAACATTTTTATAACTCCCGGGGCTGTCGTTTTGGTCAAAAAATGAAAATTCTAAAAGTTCCTATTTTTCTGCTTTAAACTCTAGGTACACATCCAAAATGTATTACTGAGTTGAAAGAAGTGGATTCTGGTGCATGGTTTTGAAACCGCAGTCAGAAAAAAAATCACATCCATATCAACATGTTTATAACCCCCGAGGCTGTCGTTTTGGTCAAAAAAATTAAAATTCTAAAAGTTCCTGTTTTTCTGCTTTAAACTCTAGGTACACATCCAAAATGTATTACTGAGTTGAAAGAAGTGGATTCTGGTGCATGGTTTTGAAACCGCAGTCAGAAAAAAAATCACATCCATATCAACATGTTTATAACCCCCGGGGCTGTCGTTCTGGTCAAAAAATGAAAATTCTAAAAGTTCCTGTTTTTCTGCTTTAAACTCTAGGTACACATCCAAAATGTATTACTGACTTGAAAGAAGTGCATTCTGGTGCATGGTTTTGAAACCGCAGTCAGAAAAAAAATCACAACCATATCAACATGTTTATAACCCCCGGGGCTGTCGTTTTGGTCAAAAAATGAAAATTCTAAAAGTTCAGTTTTTTCTGCTTTAAACTCTAGGTACACATCCAAAATGTATTACTGACTTGAAAGAAGTGGATTCTGGTGCATGGTTTTGAAACCGCAGTCAGAAAAAAAATCACATATATATCAACATTTTTATAACTCCCGGGGCTGTCGTTTTGGTCAAAAAATGAAAATTCTAAAAGTTCCTATTTTTCTGCTTTAAACTCTAGGTACACATCCAAAATGTATTACTGAGTTGAAAGAAGTGGATTCTGGTGCATGGTTTTGAAACCGCAGTCAGAAAAAAAATCACATCCATATCAACATGTTTATAACCCCCGGGGCTGTCGTTTTGGTCAAAAAATGAAAATTCTAAAAGTTCCTGTTTTTCTGCTTTACACTCTAGGTACACATCCAAAATGTATTACTGAGTTGAAAGAAGTGGATTCTGGTGCATGGTTTTGAAACCGCAGTCAGAAAAAAAATCACATCCATATCAACATGTTTATAACCCCCGGGGCTGTCGTTCTGGTCAAAAAATGAAAATTCTAAAAGTTCCTGTTTTTCTGCTTTAAACTCTAGGTACACATCCAAAATGTATTACTGACTTGAAAGAAGTGCATTCTGGTGCATGGTTTTGAAACCGCAGTCAGAAAAAAAATCACAACCATATCAACATGTTTATAACCCCCGGGGCTGTCGTTTTGGTCAAAAAATGAAAATTCTAAAAGTTCAGTTTTTTCTGCTTTAAACTCTAGGTACACATCCAAAATGTATTACTGACTTGAAAGAAGTGGATTCTGGTGCATGGTTTTGAAACCGCAGTCAGAAAAAAA
Organism: Crinia signifera; assembly: GCF_055691185.1. Lineage (NCBI taxonomy): Eukaryota > Metazoa > Chordata > Amphibia > Anura > Myobatrachidae > Crinia > Crinia signifera. The sequence goes on from NC_139227.1 coordinate 22,004,905, forward strand.
AATCACATATATATCAACATTTTTATAACTCCCGGGGCTGTCGTTTTGGTCAAAAAATGAAAATTCTAAAAGTTCCTATTTTTCTGCTTTAAACTCTAGGTACACATCCAAAATGTATTACTGAGTTGAAAGAAGTGGATTCTGGTGCATGGTTTTGAAACCGCAGTCAGAAAAAAAATCACATCCATATCAACATGTTTATAACCCCCGGGGCTGTCAGTTTGGTCAAAAAATGAAAATTCTAAAAGTTCCTATTTTTCAGCTTTAAACTCTAGGTACACATCCAAAATGTATTACTGAGTTGAAAGAAGTGGATTCTGGTGCATGGTTTTGAAACCGCAGTCAGAAAAAAAATCACATCCATATCAACATGTTTATAACCCCCGGGGCTGTCGTTTTGGTCAAAAAAATTAAAATTCTAAAAGTTCCTGTTTTTCTGCTTTAAACTCTAGGTACACATCCAAAATGTATTACTGAGTTGAAAGAAGTGGATTCTGGTGCATGGTTTTTAAACCGCAGTCAGAAAAAAAATCACATCCATATCAACATGTTTATAACCCCCGGGGCTGTCGTTCTGGTCAAAAAATGAAAATTCTAAAAGTTCCTGTTTTTCTGCTTTAAACTCTAGGTACACATCCAAAATGTATTACTGACTTGAAAGAAGTGCATTCTGGTGCATGGTTTTGAAACCGCAGTCAGAAAAAAAATCACAACCATATCAACATGTTTATAACCCCCGGGGCTGTCGTTTTGGTCAAAAAATGAAAATTCTAAAAGTTCAGTTTTTTCTGCTTTAAACTCTAGGTACACATCCAAAATGTATTACTGACTTGAAAGAAGTGGATTCTGGTGCATGGTTTTGAAACCGCAGGCAGAAAAAAAATCACATATATATCAACATTTTTATAACTCCCGAGGCTGTCGTTTTGGTCAAAAAATGAAAATTCTAAAAGTTCCTATTTTTCTGCTTTAAACTCTAGGTACACATCCAAAATGTATTACTGAGTTAAAAGAAGTGGATTCTGGTGCATGGTTTTGAAACCGCAGTCAGAAAAAAAATCACATCCATATCAACATGTTTATAACCCCCGGGGCTGTCGTTCTGGTCAAAAAATGAAAATTCTAAAAGTTCCTGTTTTTCTGCTTTAAACTCTAGGTACACATCCAAAATGTATTACTGACTTGAAAGAAGTGCATTCTGGTGCATGGTTTTGAAACCGCAGTCAGAAAAAAAATCACAACCATATCAACATGTTTATAACCCCCGGGGCTGTCGTTTTGGTCAAAAAATGAAAATTCTAAAAGTTCAGTTTTTTCTGCTTTAAACTCTAGGTACACATCCAAAATGTATTACTGACTTGAAAGAAGTGGATTCTGGTGCATGGTTTTGAAACCGCAGTCAGAAAAAAAAAATCACATATATATCAACATTTTTATAACTCCCGGGGCTGTCGTTTTGGTCAAAAAATGAAAATTCTAAAAGTTCCTATTTTTCTGCTTTAAACTCTAGGTACACATCCAAAATGTATTACTGAGTTGAAAGAAGTGGATTCTGGTGCATGGTTTTGAAACCGCAGTCAGAAAAAAAATCACATCCATATCAACATGTTTATAACCCCCGGGGCTGTCAGTTTGGTCAAAAAATGAAAATTCTAAAAGTTCCTATTTTTCTGCTTTAAACTCTAGGTACACATCCAAAATGTATTACTGAGTTGAAAGAAGTGGATTCTGGTGCATGGTTTTGAAACCGCAGTCAGAAAAAAAAATCACATCCATATCAACATGTTTATAACCCCCGGGGCTGTCGTTTTGGTCAAAAAAATTAAAATTCTAAAAGTTCCTGTTTTTCTGCTTTAAACTCTAGGTACACATCCAAAATGTATTACTGAGTTGAAAGAAGTGGATTCTGGTGCATGGTTTTTAAACCGCAGTCAGAAAAAAAATCACATCCATATCAACATGTTTATAACCCCCGGGGCTGTCGTTTTGGTCAAAAAATGAAAATTCTAAAAGTTCAGTTTTTTCTGCTTTAAACTCTAGGTACACATCCAAAATGTATTACTGACTTGAAAGAAGTGGATTCTGGTGCATGGTTTTGAAACCGCAGGCAGAAAAAAAATCACATATATATCAACATTTTTATAACTCCCGGGGCTGTCGTTTTGGTCAAAAAATGAAAATTCTAAAAGTTCCTATTTTTCTGCTTTAAACTCTAGGTACACATCCAAAATGTATTACTGAGTTGAAAGAAGTGGATTCTGGTGCATGGTTTTGAAACCGCAGTCAGAAAAAAAATCACATCCATATCAACATGTTTATAACCCCCGGGGCTGTCAGTTTGGTCAAAAAATGAAAATTCTAAAAGTTCCTATTTTTCTGCTTTAAACTCTAGGTACACATCCAAAATGTATTACTGAGTTGAAAGAAGTGGATTCTGGTGCATGGTTTTGAAACCGCAGTCAGAAAAAAAATCACATCCATATCAACATGTTTATAACCCCCGGGGCTGTCGTTTTGGTCAAAAAATGAAAATTCTAAAAGTTCCTGTTTTTCTGCTTTACACTCTAGGTACACATCCAAAATGTATTACTGAGTTGAAAGAAGTGGATTCTGGTGCATGGTTTTTAAACCGCAGTCAGAAAAAAAATCACATCCATATCAACATGTTTATAACCCCCGGGGCTGTCGTTCTGGTCAAAAAATGAAAATTCTAAAAGTTCCTGTTTTTCTGCTTTAAACTCTAGGTACACATCCAAAATGTATTACTGACTTGAAAGAAGTGCATTCTGGTGCATGGTTTTGAAACCGCAGTCAGAAAAAAAATCACAACCATATCAACATGTTTATAACCCCCGGGGCTGTCGTTTTGGTCAAAAAATGAAAATTCTAAAAGTTCAGTTTTTTCTGCTTTAAACTCTAGGTACACATCCAAAATGTATTACTGACTTGAAAGAAGTGGATTCTGGTGCATGGTTTTGAAACCGCAGTCAGAAAAAAAAAATCACATATATATCAACATTTTTATAACTCCCGGGGCTGTCGTTTTGGTCAAAAAATGAAAATTCTAAAAGTTCCTGTTTTTCTGCTTTAAACTCTAGGTACACATCCAAAATGTATTACTGAGTTGAAAGAAGTGGATTCTGGTGCATGGTTTTGAAACCGCAGTCAGAAAAAAAAATCACATCCATATCAACATGTTTATAACCCCCGGGGCTGTCGTTCTGGTCAAAAAATGAAAATTCTAAAAGTTCCTGTTTTTCTGCTTTAAACTCTAGGTACACATCCAAAATGTATTACTGACTTGAAAGAAGTGGATTCTGGTGCATAGTTTTGAAACCGCAGTCAGAAAAAAAATCACATATATATCAACATTTTTATAACTCCCGGGGCTGTCGTTTTGGTCAAAAAATGAAAATTCTAAAAGTTCCTGTTTTTCTGCTTTAAACTCTAGGTACACATCCAAAATGTATTACTGAGTTGAAAGAAGTGGATTCTGGTGCAAGGTTTTGAAACCGCAGTCAGAAAAAAAATCACAACCATATCAACATGTTTATAACCCCCGGGGCTGTCGTTTTGGTCAAAAAATGAAAATTCTAAAAGTTCCTGTTTTTCTGCTTTAAACTCTAGGTACACATCCAAAATGTATTACTGACTTGAAAGAAGTGCATTCTGGTGCATGGTTTTGAAACCGCAGTCAGAAAAAAAATCACAACCATATCAACATGTTTATAACCCCCGGGGCTGTCGTTTTGGTCAAAAAATGAAAATTCTAAAAGTTCAGTTTTTTCTGCTTTAAACTCTAGGTACACATCCAAAATGTATTACTGACTTGAAAGAAGTGGATTCTGGTGCATGGTTTTGAAACCGCAGTCAGAAAAAAAAATCACATATATATCAACATTTTTATAACTCCCGGGGCTGTCGTTTTGGTCAAAAAATGAAAATTCTAAAAGTTCCTATTTTTCTGCTTTAAACTCTAGGTACACATCCAAAATGTATTACTGAGTTGAAAGAAGTGGATTCTGGTGCATGGTTTTGAAACCGCAGTCAGAAAAAAAATCACATCCATATCAACATGTTTATAACCCCCAGGGCTGTCGTTTTGGTCAAAAAATGAAAATTCTAAAAGTTCCTGTTTTTCTGCTTTACACTCTAGGTACACATCCAGAATGTATTATTGAGTTGAAAGAAGTGGATTCTGGTGCATGGTTTTGAAACCGCAGTCAGAAAAAAAATCACATCCATATCAACATGTTTATAACCCCCGGGGCTGTCGTTCTGGTCAAAAAATGAAAATTCTAAAAGTTCCTGTTTTTCTGCTTTAAACTCTAGGTACACATCCAAAATGTATTACTGACTTGAAAGAAGTGCATTCTGGTGCATGGTTTTGAAACCGCAGTCAGAAAAAAAATCACAACCATATCAACATGTTTATAACCCCCGGGGCTGTCGTTTTGGTCAAAAAATGAAAATTCTAAAAGTTCAGTTTTTTCTGCTTTAAACTCTAGGTACACATCCAAAATGTATTACTGACTTGAAAGAAGTGGATTCTGGTGCATGGTTTTGAAACCGCAGTCAGAAAAAAAAAATCACATATATATCAACATTTTTATAACTCCCGGGGCTGTCGTTTTGGTCAAAAAATGAAAATTCTAAAAGTTCCTGTTTTTCTGCTTTAAACTCTAGGTACACATCCAAAATGTATTACTGAGTTGAAAGAAGTGGATTCTGGTGCATGGTTTTGAAACCGCAGTCAGAAAAAAAAATCACATCCATATCAACATGTTTATAACCCCCGGGGCTGTCGTTCTGGTCAAAAAATGAAAATTCTAAAAGTTCCTGTTTTTCTGCTTTAAACTCTAGGTACACATCCAAAATGTATTACTGACTTGAAAGAAGTGGATTCTGGTGCATAGTTTTGAAACCGCAGTCAGAAAAAAAATCACATATATATCAACATTTTTATAACTCCCGGGGCTGTCGTTTTGGTCAAAAAATGAAAATTCTAAAAGTTCCTGTTTTTCTGCTTTAAACTCTAGGTACACATCCAAAATGTATTACTGAGTTGAAAGAAGTGGATTCTGGTGCAAGGTTTTGAAACCGCAGTCAGAAAAAAAATCACAACCATATCAACATGTTTATAACCCCCGGGGCTGTCGTTTTGGTCAAAAAATGAAAATTCTAAAAGTTCCTGTTTTTCTGCTTTAAACTCTAGGTACACATCCAAAATGTATTACTGACTTGAAAGAAGTGCATTCTGGTGCATGGTTTTGAAACCGCAGTCAGAAAAAAAATCACAACCATATCAACATGTTTATAACCCCCGGGGCTGTCGTTTTGGTCAAAAAATGAAAATTCTAAAAGTTCAGTTTTTTCTGCTTTAAACTCTAGGTACACATCCAAAATGTATTACTGACTTGAAAGAAGTGGATTCTGGTGCATGGTTTTGAAACCGCAGTCAGAAAAAAAAATCACATATATATCAACATTTTTATAACTCCCGGGGCTGTCGTTTTGGTCAAAAAATGAAAATTCTAAAAGTTCCTATTTTTCTGCTTTAAACTCTAGGTACACATCCAAAATGTATTACTGAGTTGAAAGAAGTGGATTCTGGTGCATGGTTTTGAAACCGCAGTCAGAAAAAAAATCACATCCATATCAACATGTTTATAACCCCCAGGGCTGTCGTTTTGGTCAAAAAATGAAAATTCTAAAAGTTCCTGTTTTTCTGCTTTACACTCTAGGTACACATCCAAAATGTATTACTGAGTTGAAAGAAGTGGATTCTGGTGCATGGTTTTGAAACCGCAGTCAGAAAAAAAATCACATCCATATCAACATGTTTATAACCCCCGGGGCTGTCGTTTTGGTCAAAAAATGAAAATTCTAAAAGTTCCTGTTTTTCTGCTTTAAACTCTAGGTACACATCCAAAATGTATTACTGAGTTGAAAGAAGTGGATTCTGGTGCATGGTTTTGAAACCGCAGTCAGAAAAAAAAATCACATCCATATCAACATGTTTATAACCCCCGGGGCTGTCGTTCTGGTCAAAAAATGAAAATTCTAAAAGTTCCTGTTTTTCTGCTTTAAACTCTAGGTACACATCCAAAATGTATTACTGACTTGAAAGAAGTGCATTCTGGTGCATGGTTTTGAAACCGCAGTCAGAAAAAAAATCACAACCATATCAACATGTTTATAACCCCCGGGGCTGTCGTTTTGGTCAAAAAATGAAAATTCTAAAAGTTCAGTTTTTTCTGCTTTAAACTCTAGGTACACATCCAAAATGTATTACTGACTTGAAAGAAGTGGATTCTGGTGCATAGTTTTGAAACCGCAGTCAGAAAAAAAATCACATATATATCAACATTTTTATAACTCCCGGGGCTGTCGTTTTGGTCAAAAAATGAAAATTCTAAAAGTTCCTGTTTTTCTGCTTTAAACTCTAGGTACACATCCAAAATGTATTACTGAGTTGAAAGAAGTGGATTCTGGTGCAAGGTTTTGAAACCGCAGTCAGAAAAAAAACCACAACCATATCAACATGTTTATAACCCCCGGGGCTGTCGTTTTGGTCAAAAAATGAAAATTCTAAAAGTTCCTGTTTTTCTGCTTTAAACTCTAGGTACACATCCAAAATGTATTACTGAGTTGAAAGAAGTGGATTCTGGTGCATGGTTTTGAAACCGCAGTCAGAAAAAAAAATCACATCCATATCAACATGTTTATAACCCCCGGGGCTGTCGTTCTGGTCAAAAAATGAAAATTCTAAAAGTTCCTGTTTTTCTGCTTTAAACTCTAGGTACACATCCAAAATGTATTACTGACTTGAAAGAAGTGCATTCTGGTGCATGGTTTTGAAACCGCAGTCAGAAAAAAAATCACAACCATATCAACATGTTTATAACCCCCGGGGCTGTCGTTTTGGTCAAAAAATGAAAATTCTAAAAGTTCAGTTTTTTCTGCTTTAAACTCTAGGTACACATCCAAAATGTATTACTGACTTGAAAGAAGTGGATTCTGGTGCATAGTTTTGAAACCGCAGTCAGAAAAAAAATCACATATATATCAACATTTTTATAACTCCCGGGGCTGTCGTTTTGGTCAAAAAATGAAAATTCTAAAAGTTCCTGTTTTTCTGCTTTAAACTCTAGGTACACATCCAAAATATATTACTGAGTTGAAAGAAGTGGATTCTGGTGCAAGGTTTTGAAACCGCAGTCAGAAAAAAAACCACAACCATATCAACATGTTTATAACCCCCGGGGCTGTCGTTTTGGTCAAAAAATGAAAATTCTAAAAGTTCCTGTTTTTCTGCTTTAAACTCTAGGTATACAAACAAAATGTATTACTGACTTGAAAGAAGTGCATTCTGGTGCATGGTTTTGAAACCGCAGTCAGAAAAAAAATCACAACCATATCAACATGTTTATAACCCCCGGGGCTGTCGTTTTGGTCAAAAAATGAAAATTCTAAAAGTTCAGTTTTTTCTGCTTTAAATTCTAGGTACACATCCAAAATGTATTACTGAGTTGAAAGAAGTGGATTCTGGTGCATGGTTTTGAAACCGCAGTCAAAAAAAAAATCACATCCATATCAACATGTTTATAACCCCCGGGGCTGTCGTTTTGGTCAAAAAATGAAAATTCTAAAAGTTCCTGTTTTTCTGCTTTACACTCTAGGTACACATCCAAAATGTATTACTGAGTTGAAAGAAGTGGATTCTGGTGCATGGTTTTGAAACCGCAGTCAGAAAAAAAATCACATCCATATCAACATGTTTATAACCCCCGGGGCTGTCGTTCTGGTCAAAAAATGAAAATTCTAAAAGTTCCTGTTTTTCTGCTTTAAACTCTAGGTACACATCCAAAATGTATTACTGACTTGAAAGAAGTGCATTCTGGTGCATGGTTTTGAAACCGCAGTCAGAAAAAAAATCACATCCATATCAACATGTTTATAACCCCCGGGGCTGTCGTTTTGGTCAAAAAATGAAAATTCTAAAAGTTCAGTTTTTTCTGCTTTAAACTCTAGGTACACATCCAAAATGTATTACTGACTTGAAAGAAGTGGATTCTGGTGCATGGTTTTGAAACCGCAGTCAGAAAAAAAAATCACATATATATCAACATTTTTATAACTCCCGGGGCTGTCGTTTTGGTCAAAAAATGAAAATTCTAAAAGTTCCTGTTTTTCTGCTTTAAACTCTAGGTACACATCCAAAATGTATTACTGAGTTGAAAGAAGTGGATTCTGGTGCATGGTTTTGAAACCGCAGTCAGAAAAAAAATCACATCCATATCAACATGTTTATAACCCCCGGGGCTGTCGTTCTGGTCAAAAAATGAAAATTCTAAAAGTTCCTGTTTTTCTGCTTTAAACTCTAGGTACACATCCAAAATGTATTACTGACTTGAAAGAAGTGCATTCTGGGGCATGGTTTTGAAACCGCAGTCAGAAAAAAAAATCACAACCATATCAACATGTTTATAACCCCCGGGGCTGTCGTTTTGGTCAAAAAATGAAAATTCTAAAAGTTCAGTTTTTTCTGCTTTAAACTCTAGGTACACATCCAAAATGTATTACTGAGTTGAAAGAAGTGGATTCTGGTGCATGGTTTTGAAACCGCAGTCAGAAAAAAAATCACATCCATATCAACATGTTTATAACCCCCGGGGCTGTCGTTCTGGTCAAAAAATGAAAATTCTAAAAGTTCCTGTTTTTCTGCTTTAAACTCTAGGTACACATCCAAAATGTATTACTGACTTGAAAGAAGTGCATTCTGGGGCATGGTTTTGAAACCGCAGTCAGAAAAAAAAATCACAACCATATCAACATGTTTATAACCCCCGGGGCTGTCGTTTTGGTCAAAAAATGAAAATTCTAAAAGTTCAGTTTTTTCTGCTTTAAACTCTAGGTACACATCCAAAATGTATTACTGACTTGAAAGAAGTGGATTCTGGTGCATGGTTTTGAAACCGCAGTCAGAAAAAAAAATCACATATATATCAACATTTTTATAACTCCCGGGGCTGTCGTTTTGGTCAAAAAATGAAAATTCTAAAAGTTCCTATTTTTCTGCTTTAAACTCTAGGTACACATCCAAAATGTATTACTGAGTTGAAAGAAGTGGATTCTGGTGCATGGTTTTGAAACCGCAGTCAGAAAAAAAATCACATCCATATCAACATGTTTATAACCCCCGGGGCTGTCGTTTTGGTCAAAAAATGAAAATTCTAAAAGTTCCTGTTTTTCTGCTTTAAACTCTAGGTACACATCCAAAATGTATTACTGAGTTGAAAGAAGTGGATTCTGGTGCATGGTTTTGAAACCGCAGTCAGAAAAAAAATCACATCCATATCAACATGTTTATAACCCCCGGGGCTGTCGTTCTGGTCAAAAAATGAAAATTCTAAAAGTTCCTATTTTTCTGCTTTAAACTCTAGGTACACATCCAAAATGTATTACTGAGTTGAAAGAAGTGGATTCTGGTGCATGGTTTTGAAACCGCAGTCAGAAAAAAAATCACATCCATATCAACATGTTTATAACCCCCGGGGCTGTCGTTTTTTTCAAAAAAATTAAAATTCTAAAAGTTCCTGTTTTTCTGCTTTAAACTCTAGGTACACATCCAAAATGTATTACTGAGTTGAAAGAAGTGGATTCTGGTGCATGGTTTTGAAACCGCAGTCAGAAAAAAAATCACATCCATATCAACATGTTTATAACCCCCGGGGCTGTCGTTCTGGTCAAAAAATGAAAATTCTAAAAGTTCCTGTTTTTCTGCTTTAAACTCTAGGTACACATCCAAAATGTATTACTGACTTGAAAGAAGTGCATTCTGGTGCATGGTTTTGAAACCGCAGTCAGAAAAAAAATCACAACCATATCAACATGTTTATAACCCCCGGGGCTGTCGTTTTGGTCAAAAAATGAAAATTCTAAAAGTTCAGTTTTTTCTGCTTTAAACTCTAGGTACACATCCAAAATGTATTACTGACTTGAAAGAAGTGCATTCTGGTGCATGGTTTTGAAACCGCAGTCAGAAAAAAAATCACAACCATATCAACATGTTTATAACCCCCGGGGCTGTCGTTTTGGTCAAAAAATGAAAATTCTAAAAGTTCAGTTTTTTCTGCTTTAAACTCTAGGTACACATCCAAAATGTATTACTGACTTGAAAGAAGTGGATTCTGGTGCATGGTTTTGAAACCGCAGTCAGAAAAAAAAATCACATATATATCAACATTTTTATAACTCCCGGGGCTGTCGTTTTGGTCAAAAAATGAAAATTCTAAAAGTTCCTGTTTTTCTGCTTTAAACTCTAGGTACACATCCAAAATGTATTACTGAGTTGAAAGAAGTGGATTCTGGTGCATGGTTTTGAAACCGCAGTCAGAAAAAAAATCACAACCATATCAACATGTTTATAACCCCCGGGGCTGTCGTTTTGGTCAAAAAATGAAAATTCTAAAAGTTCAGTTTTTTCTGCTTTAAACTCTAGGTACACATCCAAAATGTATTACTGACTTGAAAGAAGTGGATTCTGGTGCATGGTTTTGAAACCGCAGTCAGAAAAAAAAATCACATATATATCAACATTTTTATAACTCCCGGGGCTGTCGTTTTGGTCAAAAAATGAAAATTCTAAAAGTTCCTATTTTTCTGCTTTAAACTCTAGGTACACATCCAAAATGTATTACTGAGTTGAAAGAAGTGGATTCTGGTGCATGGTTTTGAAACCGCAGTCAGAAAAAAAATCACATCCATATCAACATGTTTATAACCCCCGGGGCTGTCGTTTTGGTCAAAAAATGAAAATTCTAAAAGTTCCTGTTTTTCTGCTTTAAACTCTAGGTACACATCCAAAATGTATTACTGAGTTGAAAGAAGTGGATTCTGGTGCATGGTTTTGAAACCGCAGTCAGAAAAAAAATCACATCCATATCAACATGTTTATAACCCCCGGGGCTGTCGTTCTGGTCAAAAAATGAAAATTCTAAAAGTTCCTGTTTTTCTGCTTTAAACTCTAGGTACACATCCAAAATGTATTACTGACTTGAAAGAAGTGCATTCTGGTGCATGGTTTTGAAACCGCAGTCAGAAAAAAAATCACAACCATATCAACATGTTTATAACCCCCGGGGCTGTCGTTCTGGTCAAAAAATGAAAATTCTAAAAGTTCCTGTTTTTCTGCTTTAAACTCTAGGTACACATCCAAAATGTATTACTGACTTGAAAGAAGTGCATTCTGGTGCATGGTTTTGAAACCGCAGTCAGAAAAAAAATCACAACCATATCAACATGTTTATAACCCCCGGGGCTGTCGTTTTGGTCAAAAAATGAAAATTCTAAAAGTTCAGTTTTTTCTGCTTTAAACTCTAGGTACACATCCAAAATGTATTACTGACTTGAAAGAAGTGGATTCTGGTGCATAGTTTTGAAACCGCAGTCAGAAAAAAAATCACATATATATCAACATTTTTATAACTCCCGGGGCTGTCGTTTTGGTCAAAAAATGAAAATTCTAAAAGTTCCTGTTTTTCTGCTTTAAACTCTAGGTACACATCCAAAATATATTACTGAGTTGAAAGAAGTGGATTCTGGTGCAAGGTTTTGAAACCGCAGTCAGAAAAAAAACCACAACCATATCAACATGTTTATAACCCCCGGGGCTGTCGTTTTGGTCAAAAAATGAAAATTCTAAAAGTTCCTGTTTTTCTGCTTTAAACTCTAGGTATACAAACAAAATGTATTACTGACTTGAAAGAAGTGCATTCTGGTGCATGGTTTTGAAACCGCAGTCAGAAAAAAAATCACAACCATATCAACATGTTTATAACCCCCGGGGCTGTCGTTTTGGTCAAAAAATGAAAATTCTAAAAGTTCAGTTTTTTCTGCTTTAAATTCTAGGTACACATCCAAAATGTATTACTGACTTGAAAGAAGTGGATTCTGGTGCATGGTTTTGAAACCGCAGTCAGAAAAAAAATCACATATATATCAACATTTTTATAACTCCCGGGGCTGTCGTTTTGGTCAAAAAATGAAAATTCTAAAAGTTCCTATTTTTCTGCTTTAAACTCTAGATACACATCCAAAATGTATTACTGAGTTGAAAGAAGTGGATTCTGGTGCATGGTTTTGAAACCGCAGTCAAAAAAAAAATCACATCCATATCAACATGTTTATAACCCCCGGGGCTGTCGTTTTGGTCAAAAAATGAAAATTCTAAAAGTTCCTGTTTTTCTGCTTTACACTCTAGGTACACATCCAAAATGTATTACTGAGTTGAAAGAAGTGGATTCTGGTGCATGGTTTTGAAACCGCAGTCAGAAAAAAAATCACATCCATATCAACATGTTTATAACCCCCGGGGCTGTCGTTCTGGTCAAAAAATGAAAATTCTAAAAGTTCCTGTTTTTCTGCTTTAAACTCTAGGTACACATCCAAAATGTATTACTGACTTGAAAGAAGTGCATTCTGGTGCATGGTTTTGAAACCGCAGTCAGAAAAAAAATCACATCCATATCAACATGTTTATAACCCCCGGGGCTGTCGTTCTGGTCAAAAAATGAAAATTCTAAAAGTTCCTGTTTTTCTGCTTTAAACTCTAGGTACACATCCAAAATGTATTACTGACTTGAAAGAAGTGCATTCTGGTGCATGGTTTTGAAACCGCAGTCAGAAAAAAAATCACATCCATATCAACATGTTTATAACCCCCGGGGCTGTCGCTCTGGTCAAAAAATGAAAATTCTAAAAGTTCCTGTTTTTCAGCTTTAAACTCTAGGTACACATCCAAAATGTATTACTGACTTGAAAGAAGTGCATTCTGGTGCATGGTTTTGAAACCGCAGTCAGAAAAAAAATCACAACCATATCAACATGTTTATAACCCCCGGGGCTGTCGTTTTGGTCAAAAAATGAAAATTCTAAAAGTTCAGTTTTTTCTGCTTTAAACTCTAGGTACACATCCAAAATGTATTACTGACTTGAAAGAAGTGGATTCTGGTGCATGGTTTTGAAACCGCAGTCAGAAAAAAAAATCACATATATATCAACATTTTTATAACTCCCGGGGCTGTCGTTTTGGTCAAAAAATGAAAATTCTAAAAGTTCCTGTTTTTCTGCTTTAAACTCTAGGTACACATCCAAAATGTATTACTGAGTTGAAAGAAGTGGATTCTGGTGCATGGTTTTGAAACCGCAGTCAGAAAAAAAATCACATCCATATCAACATGTTTATAACCCCCGGGGCTGTCGTTCTGGTCAAAAAATGAAAATTCTAAAAGTTCCTGTTTTTCTGCTTTAAACTCTAGGTACACATCCAAAATGTATTACTGACTTGAAAGAAGTGCATTCTGGGGCATGGTTTTGAAACCGCAGTCAGAAAAAAAATCACAACCATATCAACATGTTTATAACCCCCGGGGCTGTCGTTTTGGTCAAAAAATGAAAATTCTAAAAGTTCAGTTTTTTCTGCTTTAAACTCTAGGTACACATCCAAAATGTATTACTGACTTGAAAGAAGTGGATTCTGGTGCATGGTTTTGAAACCGCAGTCAGAAAAAAAAATCACATATATATCAACATTTTTATAACTCCCGGGGCTGTCGTTTTGGTCAAAAAATGAAAATTCTAAAAGTTCCTATTTTTCTGCTTTAAACTCTAGGTACACATCCAAAATGTATTACTGAGTTGAAAGAAGTGGATTCTGGTGCATGGTTTTGAAACCGCAGTCAGAAAAAAAATCACATCCATATCAACATGTTTATAACCCCCGGGGCTGTCGTTTTGGTCAAAAAATGAAAATTCTAAAAGTTCCTGTTTTTCTGCTTTAAACTCTAGGTACACATCCAAAATGTATTACTGAGTTGAAAGAAGTGGATTCTGGTGCATGGTTTTGAAACCGCAGTCAGAAAAAAAATCACATCCATATCAACATGTTTATAACCCCCGGGGCTGTCAGTTTGGTCAAAAAATGAAAATTCTAAAAGTTCCTATTTTTCTGCTTTAAACTCTAGGTACACATCCAAAATGTATTACTGAGTTGAAAGAAGTGGATTCTGGTGCATGGTTTTGAAACCGCAGTCAGAAAAAAAATCACATCCATATCAACATGTTTATAACCCCCGGGGCTGTCGTTTTGGTCAAAAAAATTAAAATTCTAAAAGTTCCTGTTTTTCTGCTTTAAACTCTAGGTACACATCCAAAATGTATTACTGAGTTGAAAGAAGTGGATTCTGGTGCATGGTTTTGAAACCGCAGTCAGAAAAAAAATCACATCCATATCAACATGTTTATAACCCCCGGGGCTGTCGTTCTGGTCAAAAAATGAAAATTCTAAAAGTTCCTGTTTTTCTGCTTTAAACTCTAGGTACACATCCAAAATGTATTACTGACTTGAAAGAAGTGCATTCTGGTGCATGGTTTTGAAACCGCAGTCAGAAAAAAAATCACAACCATATCAACATGTTTATAACCCCCGGGGCTGTCGTTTTGGTCAAAAAATGAAAATTCTAAAAGTTCAGTTTTTTCTGCTTTAAACTCTAGGTACACATCCAAAATGTATTACTGACTTGAAAGAAGTGGATTCTGGTGCATGGTTTTGAAACCGCAGGCAGAAAAAAAATCACATATATATCAACATTTTTATAACTCCCGAGGCTGTCGTTTTGGTCAAAAAATGAAAATTCTAAAAGTTCCTATTTTTCTGCTTTAAACTCTAGGTACACATCCAAAATGTATTACTGAGTTAAAAGAAGTGGATTCTGGTGCATGGTTTTGAAACCGCAGTCAGAAAAAAAATCACATCCATATCAACATGTGTATAACCCCCGGGGCTGTCGTTCTGGTCAAAAAATGAAAATTCTAAAAGTTCCTGTTTTTCTGCTTTAAACTCTAGGTACACATCCAAAATGTATTACTGACTTGAAAGAAGTGCATTCTGGTGCATGGTTTTGAAACCGCAGTCAGAAAAAAAATCACAACCATATCAACATGTTTATAACCCCCGGGGCTGTCGTTTTGGTCAAAAAATGAAAATTCTAAAAGTTCAGTTTTTTCTGCTTTAAACTCTAGGTACACATCCAAAATGTATTACTGACTTGAAAGAAGTGGATTCTGGTGCATGGTTTTGAAACCGCAGTCAGAAAAAAAAAATCACATATATATCAACATTTTTATAACTCCCGGGGCTGTCGTTTTGGTCAAAAAATGAAAATTCTAAAAGTTCCTATTTTTCTGCTTTAAACTCTAGGTACACATCCAAAATGTATTACTGAGTTGAAAGAAGTGGATTCTGGTGCATGGTTTTGAAACCGCAGTCAGAAAAAAAATCACATCCATATCAACATGTTTATAACCCCCGGGGCTGTCGTTCTGGTCAAAAAATGAAAATTCTAAAAGTTCCTGTTTTTCTGCTTTAAACTCTAGGTACACATCCAAAATGTATTACTGACTTGAAAGAAGTGCATTCTGGGGCATGGTTTTGAAACCGCAGTCAGAAAAAAAATCACAACCATATCAACATGTTTATAACCCCCGGGGCTGTCGTTTTGGTCAAAAAATGAAAATTCTAAAAGTTCAGTTTTTTCTGCTTTAAACTCTAGGTACACATCCAAAATGTATTACTGACTTGAAAGAAGTGGATTCTGGTGCATGGTTTTGAAACCGCAGTCAGAAAAAAAAATCACATATATATCAACATTTTTATAACTCCCGGGGCTGTCGTTTTGGTCAAAAAATGAAAATTCTAAAAGTTCCTATTTTTCTGCTTTAAACTCTAGGTACACATCCAAAATGTATTACTGAGTTGAAAGAAGTGGATTCTGGTGCATGGTTTTGAAACCGCAGTCAGAAAAAAAATCACATCCATATCAACATGTTTATAACCCCCGGGGCTGTCGTTTTGGTCAAAAAATGAAAATTCTAAAAGTTCCTGTTTTTCTGCTTTAAACTCTAGGTACACATCCAAAATGTATTACTGAGTTGAAAGAAGTGGATTCTGGTGCATGGTTTTGAAACCGCAGTCAGAAAAAAAATCACATCCATATCAACATGTTTATAACCCCCGGGGCTGTCAGTTTGGTCAAAAAATGAAAATTCTAAAAGTTCCTATTTTTCTGCTTTAAACTCTAGGTACACATCCAAAATGTATTACTGAGTTGAAAGAAGTGGATTCTGGTGCATGGTTTTGAAACCGCAGTCAGAAAAAAAATCACATCCATATCAACATGTTTATAACCCCCGGGGCTGTCGTTTTGGTCAAAAAAATTAAAATTCTAAAAGTTCCTGTTTTTCTGCTTTAAACTCTAGGTACACATCCAAAATGTATTACTGAGTTGAAAGAAGTGGATTCTGGTGCATGGTTTTGAAACCGCAGTCAGAAAAAAAATCACATCCATATCAACATGTTTATAACCCCCGGGGCTGTCGTTCTGGTCAAAAAATGAAAATTCTAAAAGTTCCTGTTTTTCTGCTTTAAACTCTAGGTACACATCCAAAATGTATTACTGACTTGAAAGAAGTGCATTCTGGTGCATGGTTTTGAAACCGCAGTCAGAAAAAAAATCACAACCATATCAACATGTTTATAACCCCCGGGGCTGTCGTTTTGGTCAAAAAATGAAAATTCTAAAAGTTCAGTTTTTTCTGCTTTAAACTCTAGGTACACATCCAAAATGTATTACTGACTTGAAAGAAGTGGATTCTGGTGCATGGTTTTGAAACCGCAGGCAGAAAAAAAATCACATATATATCAACATTTTTATAACTCCCGAGGCTGTCGTTTTGGTCAAAAAATGAAAATTCTAAAAGTTCCTATTTTTCTGCTTTAAACTCTAGGTACACATCCAAAATGTATTACTGAGTTAAAAGAAGTGGATTCTGGTGCATGGTTTTGAAACCGCAGTCAGAAAAAAAATCACATCCATATCAACATGTGTATAACCCCCGGGGCTGTCGTTCTGGTCAAAAAATGAAAATTCTAAAAGTTCCTGTTTTTCTGCTTTAAACTCTAGGTACACATCCAAAATGTATTACTGACTTGAAAGAAGTGCATTCTGGTGCATGGTTTTGAAACCGCAGTCAGAAAAAAAATCACAACCATATCAACATGTTTATAACCCCCGGGGCTGTCGTTTTGGTCAAAAAATGAAAATTCTAAAAGTTCAGTTTTTTCTGCTTTAAACTCTAGGTACACATCCAAAATGTATTACTGACTTGAAAGAAGTGGATTCTGGTGCATGGTTTTGAAACCGCAGTCAGAAAAAAAAAATCACATATATATCAACATTTTTATAACTCCCGGGGCTGTCGTTTTGGTCAAAAAATGAAAATTCTAAAAGTTCCTATTTTTCTGCTTTAAACTCTAGGTACACATCCAAAATGTATTACTGAGTTGAAAGAAGTGGATTCTGGTGCATGGTTTTGAAACCGCAGTCAGAAAAAAAATCACATCCATATCAACATGTTTATAACCCCCGGGGCTGTCAGTTTGGTCAAAAAATGAAAATTCTAAAAGTTCCTATTTTTCTGCTTTAAACTCTAGGTACACATCCAAAATGTATTACTGAGTTGAAAGAAGTGGATTCTGGTGCATGGTTTTGAAACCGCAGTCAGAAAAAAAATCACATCCATATCAACATGTTTATAACCCCCGGGGCTGTCGTTTTGGTCAAAAAAATTAAAATTCTAAAAGTTCCTGTTTTTCTGCTTTAAACTCTAGGTACACATCCAAAATGTATTACTGACTTGAAAGAAGTGCATTCTGGTGCATGGTTTTGAAACCGCAGTCAGAAAAAAAATCACAACCATATCAACATGTTTATAACCCCGGGGCTGTCGTTTTGGTCAAAAAATGAAAATTCTAAAAGTTCAGTTTTTTCTGCTTTAAACTCTAGGTACACATCCAAAATGTATTACTGACTTGAAAGAAGTGGATTCTGGTGCATGGTTTTGAAACCGCAGGCAGAAAAAAAATCACATATATATCAACATTTTTATAACTCCCGAGGCTGTCGTTTTGGTCAAAAAATGAAAATTCTAAAAGTTCCTATTTTTCTGCTTTAAACTCTAGGTACACATCCAAAATGTATTACTGAGTTAAAAGAAGTGGATTCTGGTGCATGGTTTTGAAACCGCAGTCAGAAAAAAAATCACATCCATATCAACATGTTTATAACCCCCGGGGCTGTCGTTCTGGTCAAAAAATGAAAATTCTAAAAGTTCCTGTTTTTCTGCTTTAAACTCTAGGTACACATCCAAAATGTATTACTGACTTGAAAGAAGTGCATTCTGGTGCATGGTTTTGAAACCGCAGTCAGAAAAAAAATCACAACCATATCAACATGTTTATAACCCCCGGGGCTGTCGTTTTGGTCAAAAAATGAAAATTCTAAAAGTTCAGTTTTTTCTGCTTTAAACTCTAGGTACACATCCAAAATGTATTACTGACTTGAAAGAAGTGGATTCTGGTGCATGGTTTTGAAACCGCAGTCAGAAAAAAAAAATCACATATATATCAACATTTTTATAACTCCCGGGGCTGTCGTTTTGGTCAAAAAATGAAAATTCTAAAAGTTCCTATTTTTCTGCTTTAAACTCTAGGTACACATCCAAAATGTATTACTGAGTTGAAAGAAGTGGATTCTGGTGCATGGTTTTGAAACCGCAGTCAGAAAAAAAATCACATCCATATCAACATGTTTATAACCCCCGGGGCTGTCAGTTTGGTCAAAAAATGAAAATTCTAAAAGTTCCTATTTTTCTGCTTTAAACTCTAGGTACACATCCAAAATGTATTACTGAGTTGAAAGAAGTGGATTCTGGTGCATGGTTTTGAAACCGCAGTCAGAAAAAAAATCACATCCATATCAACATGTTTATAACCCCCGGGGCTGTCGTTTTGGTCAAAAAAATTAAAATTCTAAAAGTTCCTGTTTTTCTGCTTTAAACTCTAGGTACACATCCAAAATGTATTACTGAGTTGAAAGAAGTGGATTCTGGTGCATGGTTTTTAAACCGCAGTCAGAAAAAAAATCACATCCATATCAACATGTTTATAACCCCCGGGGCTGTCGTTCTGGTCAAAAAATGAAAATTCTAAAAGTTCCTGTTTTTCTGCTTTAAACTCTAGGTACACATCCAAAATGTATTACTGACTTGAAAGAAGTGCATTCTGGTGCATGGTTTTGAAACCGCAGTCAGAAAAAAAATCACAACCATATCAACATGTTTATAACCCCCGGGGCTGTCGTTTTGGTCAAAAAATGAAAATTCTAAAAGTTCAGTTTTTTCTGCTTTAAACTCTAGGTACACATCCAAAATGTATTACTGACTTGAAAGAAGTGGATTCTGGTGCATGGTTTTGAAACCGCAGGCAGAAAAAAAATCACATATATATCAACATTTTTATAACTCCCGGGGCTGTCGTTTTGGTCAAAAAATGAAAATTCTAAAAGTTCCTATTGTTCTGCTTTAAACTCTAGGTACACATCCAAAATGTATTACTGAGTTAAAAGAAGTGGATTCTGGTGCATGGTTTTGAAACCGCAGTCAGAAAAAAAATCACATCCATATCAACATGTTTATAACCCCCGGGGCTGTCGTTTTGGTCAAAAAATGAAAATTCTAAAAGTTCCTGTTTTTCTGCTTTACACTCTAGGTACACATCCAAAATGTATTACTGAGTTGAAAGAAGTGGATTCTGGTGCATGGTTTTGAAACCGCAGTCAGAAAAAAAATCACATCCATATCAACATGTTTATAACCCCCCGGGCTGTCGTTCTGGTCAAAAAATGAAAATTCTAAAAGTTCCTGTTTTTCTGCTTTAAACTCTAGGTACACATCCAAAATGTATTACTGACTTGAAAGAAGTGCATTCTGGTGCATGGTTTTGAAACCGCAGTCAGAAAAAAAATCACAACCATATCAACATGTTTATAACCCCCGGGGCTGTCGTTTTGGTCAAAAAATGAAAATTCTAAAAGTTCAGTTTTTTCTGCTTTAAACTCTAGGTACACATCCAAAATGTATTACTGACTTGAAAGAAGTGGATTCTGGTGCATGGTTTTGAAACCGCAGTCAGAAAAAAAAAATCACATATATATCAACATTTTTATAACTCCCGGGGCTGTCGTTTTGGTCAAAAAATGAAAATTCTAAAAGTTCCTGTTTTTCTGCTTTAAACTCTAGGTACACATCCAAAATGTATTACTGAGTTGAAAGAAGTGGATTCTGGTGCATGGTTTTGAAACCGCAGTCAGAAAAAAAAATCACATCCATATCAACATGTTTATAACCCCCGGGGCTGTCGTTCTGGTCAAAAAATGAAAATTCTAAAAGTTCCTGTTTTTCTGCTTTAAACTCTAGGTACACATCCAAAATGTATTACTGACTTGAAAGAAGTGGATTCTGGTGCATAGTTTTGAAACCGCAGTCAGAAAAAAAATCACATATATATCAACATTTTTATAACTCCCGGGGCTGTCGTTTTGGTCAAAAAATGAAAATTCTAAAAGTTCCTGTTTTTCTGCTTTAAACTCTAGGTACACATCCAAAATGTATTACTGAGTTGAAAGAAGTGGATTCTGGTGCAAGGTTTTGAAACCGCAGTCAGAAAAAAAATCACAACCATATCAACATGTTTATAACCCCCGGGGCTGTCGTTTTGGTCAAAAAATGAAAATTCTAAAAGTTCCTGTTTTTCTGCTTTAAACTCTAGGTACACATCCAAAATGTATTACTGACTTGAAAGAAGTGCATTCTGGTGCATGGTTTTGAAACCGCAGTCAGAAAAAAAATCACAACCATATCAACATGTTTATAACCCCCGGGGCTGTCGTTTTGGTCAAAAAATGAAAATTCTAAAAGTTCAGTTTTTTCTGCTTTAAACTCTAGGTACACATCCAAAATGTATTACTGACTTGAAAGAAGTGGATTCTGGTGCATGGTTTTGAAACCGCAGTCAGAAAAAAAAATCACATATATATCAACATTTTTATAACTCCCGGGGCTGTCGTTTTGGTCAAAAAATGAAAATTCTAAAAGTTCCTATTTTTCTGCTTTAAACTCTAGGTACACATCCAAAATGTATTACTGAGTTGAAAGAAGTGGATTCTGGTGCATGGTTTTGAAACCGCAGTCAGAAAAAAAATCACATCCATATCAACATGTTTATAACCCCCAGGGCTGTCGTTTTGGTCAAAAAATGAAAATTCTAAAAGTTCCTGTTTTTCTGCTTTACACTCTAGGTACACATCCAAAATGTATTACTGAGTTGAAAGAAGTGGATTCTGGTGCATGGTTTTGAAACCGCAGTCAGAAAAAAAATCACATCCATATCAACATGTTTATAACCCCCGGGGCTGTCGTTTTGGTCAAAAAATGAAAATTCTAAAAGTTCCTGTTTTTCTGCTTTAAACTCTAGGTACACATCCAAAATGTATTACTGAGTTGAAAGAAGTGGATTCTGGTGCATGGTTTTGAAACCGCAGTCAGAAAAAAAAATCACATCCATATCAACATGTTTATAACCCCCGGGGCTGTCGTTCTGGTCAAAAAATGAAAATTCTAAAAGTTCCTGTTTTTCTGCTTTAAACTCTAGGTACACATCCAAAATGTATTACTGACTTGAAAGAAGTGCATTCTGGTGCATGGTTTTGAAACCGCAGTCAGAAAAAAAATCACAACCATATCAACATGTTTATAACCCCCGGGGCTGTCGTTTTGGTCAAAAAATGAAAATTCTAAAAGTTCAGTTTTTTCTGCTTTAAACTCTAGGTACACATCCAAAATGTATTACTGACTTGAAAGAAGTGGATTCTGGTGCATAGTTTTGAAACCGCAGTCAGAAAAAAAATCACATATATATCAACATTTTTATAACTCCCGGGGCTGTCGTTTTGGTCAAAAAATGAAAATTCTAAAAGTTCCTGTTTTTCTGCTTTAAACTCTAGGTACACATCCAAAATGTATTACTGAGTTGAAAGAAGTGGATTCTGGTGCAAGGTTTTGAAACCGCAGTCAGAAAAAAAACCACAACCATATCAACATGTTTATAACCCCCGGGGCTGTCGTTTTGGTCAAAAAATGAAAATTCTAAAAGTTCCTGTTTTTCTGCTTTAAACTCTAGGTACACATCCAAAATGTATTACTGAGTTGAAAGAAGTGGATTCTGGTGCATGGTTTTGAAACCGCAGTCAGAAAAAAAAATCACATCCATATCAACATGTTTATAACCCCCGGGGCTGTCGTTCTGGTCAAAAAATGAAAATTCTAAAAGTTCCTGTTTTTCTGCTTTAAACTCTAGGTACACATCCAAAATGTATTACTGACTTGAAAGAAGTGCATTCTGGTGCATGGTTTTGAAACCGCAGTCAGAAAAAAAATCACAACCATATCAACATGTTTATAACCCCCGGGGCTGTCGTTTTGGTCAAAAAATGAAAATTCTAAAAGTTCAGTTTTTTCTGCTTTAAACTCTAGGTACACATCCAAAATGTATTACTGACTTGAAAGAAGTGGATTCTGGTGCATAGTTTTGAAACCGCAGTCAGAAAAAAAATCACATATATATCAACATTTTTATAACTCCCGGGGCTGTCGTTTTGGTCAAAAAATGAAAATTCTAAAAGTTCCTGTTTTTCTGCTTTAAACTCTAGGTACACATCCAAAATATATTACTGAGTTGAAAGAAGTGGATTCTGGTGCAAGGTTTTGAAACCGCAGTCAGAAAAAAAACCACAACCATATCAACATGTTTATAACCCCCGGGGCTGTCGTTTTGGTCAAAAAATGAAAATTCTAAAAGTTCCTGTTTTTCTGCTTTAAACTCTAGGTATACAAACAAAATGTATTACTGACTTGAAAGAAGTGCATTCTGGTGCATGGTTTTGAAACCGCAGTCAGAAAAAAAATCACAACCATATCAACATGTTTATAACCCCCGGGGCTGTCGTTTTGGTCAAAAAATGAAAATTCTAAAAGTTCAGTTTTTTCTGCTTTAAATTCTAGGTACACATCCAAAATGTATTACTGACTTGAAAGAAGTGGATTCTGGTGCATGGTTTTGAAACCGCAGTCAGAAAAAAAATCACATATATATCAACATTTTTATAACTCCCGGGGCTGTCGTTTTGGTCAAAAAATGAAAATTCTAAAAGTTCCTATTTTTCTGCTTTAAACTCTAGATACACATCCAAAATGTATTACTGAGTTGAAAGAAGTGGATTCTGGTGCATGGTTTTGAAACCGCAGTCAAAAAAAAAATCACATCCATATCAACATGTTTATAACCCCCGGGGCTGTCGTTTTGGTCAAAAAATGAAAATTCTAAAAGTTCCTGTTTTTCTGCTTTACACTCTAGGTACACATCCAAAATGTATTACTGAGTTGAAAGAAGTGGATTCTGGTGCATGGTTTTGAAACCGCAGTCAGAAAAAAAATCACATCCATATCAACATGTTTATAACCCCCGGGGCTGTCGTTCTGGTCAAAAAATGAAAATTCTAAAAGTTCCTGTTTTTCTGCTTTAAACTCTAGGTACACATCCAAAATGTATTACTGACTTGAAAGAAGTGCATTCTGGTGCATGGTTTTGAAACCGCAGTCAGAAAAAAAATCACATCCATATCAACATGTTTATAACCCCCGGGGCTGTCGCTCTGGTCAAAAAATGAAAATTCTAAAAGTTCCTGTTTTTCAGCTTTAAACTCTAGGTACACATCCAAAATGTATTACTGACTTGAAAGAAGTGCATTCTGGTGCATGGTTTTGAAACCGCAGTCAGAAAAAAAATCACAACCATATCAACATGTTTATAACCCCCGGGGCTGTCGTTTTGGTCAAAAAATGAAAATTCTAAAAGTTCAGTTTTTTCTGCTTTAAACTCTAGGTACACATCCAAAATGTATTACTGACTTGAAAGAAGTGGATTCTGGTGCATGGTTTTGAAACCGCAGTCAGAAAAAAAAATCACATATATATCAACATTTTTATAACTCCCGGGGCTGTCGTTTTGGTCAAAAAATGAAAATTCTAAAAGTTCCTGTTTTTCTGCTTTAAACTCTAGGTACACATCCAAAATGTATTACTGAGTTGAAAGAAGTGGATTCTGGTGCATGGTTTTGAAACCGCAGTCAGAAAAAAAATCACATCCATATCAACATGTTTATAACCCCCGGGGCTGTCGTTCTGGTCAAAAAATGAAAATTCTAAAAGTTCCTGTTTTTCTGCTTTAAACTCTAGGTACACATCCAAAATGTATTACTGACTTGAAAGAAGTGCATTCTGGGGCATGGTTTTGAAACCGCAGTCAGAAAAAAAATCACAACCATATCAACATGTTTATAACCCCCGGGGCTGTCGTTTTGGTCAAAAAATGAAAATTCTAAAAGTTCAGTTTTTTCTGCTTTAAACTCTAGGTACACATCCAAAATGTATTACTGACTTGAAAGAAGTGGATTCTGGTGCATGGTTTTGAAACCGCAGTCAGAAAAAAAAATCACATATATATCAACATTTTTATAACTCCCGGGGCTGTCGTTTTGGTCAAAAAATGAAAATTCTAAAAGTTCCTATTTTTCTGCTTTAAACTCTAGGTACACATCCAAAATGTATTACTGAGTTGAAAGAAGTGGATTCTGGTGCATGGTTTTGAAACCGCAGTCAGAAAAAAAATCACATCCATATCAACATGTTTATAACCCCCGGGGCTGTCGTTTTGGTCAAAAAATGAAAATTCTAAAAGTTCCTGTTTTTCTGCTTTAAACTCTAGGTACACATCCAAAATGTATTACTGAGTTGAAAGAAGTGGATTCTGGTGCATGGTTTTGAAACCGCAGTCAGAAAAAAAATCACATCCATATCAACATGTTTATAACCCCCGGGGCTGTCGTTCTGGTCAAAAAATGAAAATTCTAAAAGTTCCTATTTTTCTGCTTTAAACTCTAGGTACACATCCAAAATGTATTACTGAGTTGAAAGAAGTGGATTCTGGTGCATGGTTTTGAAACCGCAGTCAGAAAAAAAATCACAACCATATCAACATGTTTATAACCCCCGGGGCTGTCGTTTTGGTCAAAAAATGAAAATTCTAAAAGTTCAGTTTTTTCTGCTTTAAACTCTAGATACACATCCAAAATGTATTACTGAGTTGAAAGAAGTGGATTCTGGTGCATGGTTTTGAAACCGCAGTCAAAAAAAAAATCACATCCATATCAACATGTTTATAACCCCCGGGGCTGTCGTTTTGGTCAAAAAATGAAAATTCTAAAAGTTCCTGTTTTTCTGCTTTACACTCTAGGTACACATCCAAAATGTATTACTGAGTTGAAAGAAGTGGATTCTGGTGCATGGTTTTGAAACCGCAGTCAGAAAAAAAATCACATCCATATCAACATGTTTATAACCCCCGGGGCTGTCGTTCTGGTCAAAAAATGAAAATTCTAAAAGTTCCTGTTTTTCTGCTTTAAACTCTAGGTACACATCCAAAATGTATTACTGACTTGAAAGAAGTGCATTCTGGTGCATGGTTTTGAAACCGCAGTCAGAAAAAAAATCACATCCATATCAACATGTTTATAACCCCCGGGGCTGTCGCTCTGGTCAAAAAATGAAAATTCTAAAAGTTCCTGTTTTTCAGCTTTAAACTCTAGGTACACATCCAAAATGTATTACTGACTTGAAAGAAGTGCATTCTGGTGCATGGTTTTGAAACCGCAGTCAGAAAAAAAATCACAACCATATCAACATGTTTATAACCCCCGGGGCTGTCGTTTTGGTCAAAAAATGAAAATTCTAAAAGTTCAGTTTTTTCTGCTTTAAACTCTAGGTACACATCCAAAATGTATTACTGACTTGAAAGAAGTGGATTCTGGTGCATGGTTTTGAAACCGCAGTCAGAAAAAAAAATCACATATATATCAACATTTTTATAACTCCCGGGGCTGTCGTTTTGGTCAAAAAATGAAAATTCTAAAAGTTCCTATTTTTCTGCTTTAAACTCTAGGTACACATCCAAAATGTATTACTGAGTTGAAAGAAGTGGATTCTGGTGCATGGTTTTGAAACCGCAGTCAGAAAAAAAATCACATCCATATCAACATGTTTATAACCCCCGGGGCTGTCGTTTTGGTCAAAAAATGAAAATTCTAAAAGTTCCTGTTTTTCTGCTTTAAACTCTAGGTACACATCCAAAATGTATTACTGAGTTGAAAGAAGTGGATTCTGGTGCATGGTTTTGAAACCGCAGTCAGAAAAAAAATCACATCCATATCAACATGTTTATAACCCCCGGGGCTGTCGTTCTGGTCAAAAAATGAAAATTCTAAAAGTTCCTATTTTTCTGCTTTAAACTCTAGGTACACATCCAAAATGTATTACTGAGTTGAAAGAAGTGGATTCTGGTGCATGGTTTTGAAACCGCAGTCAGAAAAAAAATCACAACCATATCAACATGTTTATAACCCCCGGGGCTGTCGTTTTGGTCAAAAAATGAAAATTCTAAAAGTTCAGTTTTTTCTGCTTTAAACTCTAGGTACACATCCAAAATGTATTACTGACTTGAAAGAAGTGCATTCTGGTGCATGGTTTTGAAACCGCAGTCAGAAAAAAAATCACAACCATATCAACATGTTTATAACCCCCGGGGCTGTCGTTTTGGTCAAAAAATGAAAATTCTAAAAGTTCAGTTTTTTCTGCTTTAAACTCTAGGTACACATCCAAAATGTATTACTGACTTGAAAGAAGTGGATTCTGGTGCATGGTTTTGAAACCGCAGTCAGAAAAAAAAATCACATATATATCAACATTTTTATAACTCCCGGGGCTGTCGTTTTGGTCAAAAAATGAAAATTCTAAAAGTTCCTGTTTTTCTGCTTTAAACTCTAGGTACACATCCAAAATGTATTACTGAGTTGAAAGAAGTGGATTCTGGTGCATGGTTTTGAAACCGCAGTCAGAAAAAAAATCACATCCATATCAACATGTTTATAACCCCCGGGGCTGTCGTTCTGGTCAAAAAATGAAAATTCTAAAAGTTCCTGTTTTTCTGCTTTAAACTCTAGGTACACATCCAAAATGTATTACTGACTTGAAAGAAGTGCATTCTGGGGCATGGTTTTGAAACCGCAGTCAGAAAAAAAATCACAACCATATCAACATGTTTATAACCCCCGGGGCTGTCGTTTTGGTCAAAAAATGAAAATTCTAAAAGTTCAGTTTTTTCTGCTTTAAACTCTAGGTACACATCCAAAATGTATTACTGACTTGAAAGAAGTGGATTCTGGTGCATGGTTTTGAAACCGCAGTCAGAAAAAAAAATCACATATATATCAACATTTTTATAACTCCCGGGGCTGTCGTTTTGGTCAAAAAATGAAAATTCTAAAAGTTCCTATTTTTCTGCTTTAAACTCTAGGTACACATCCAAAATGTATTACTGAGTTGAAAGAAGTGGATTCTGGGGCATGGTTTTGAAACCGCAGTCAGAAAAAAAATCACATCCATATCAACATGTTTATAACCCCCGGGGCTGTCGTTTTGGTCAAAAAATGAAAATTCTAAAAGTTCCTGTTTTTCTGCTTTAAACTCTAGGTACACATCCAAAATGTATTACTGAGTTGAAAGAAGTGGATTCTGGTGCATGGTTTTGAAACCGCAGTCAGAAAAAAAATCACATCCATATCAACATGTTTATAACCCCCGGGGCTGTCGTTCTGGTCAAAAAATGAAAATTCTAAAAGTTCCTGTTTTTCTGCTTTAAACTCTAGGTACACATCCAAAATGTATTACTGACTTGAAAGAAGTGCATTCTGGTGCATGGTTTTGAAACCGCAGTCAGAAAAAAAATCACAACCATATCAACATGTTTATAACCCCCGGGGCTGTCGTTCTGGTCAAAAAATGAAAATTCTAAAAGTTCCTGTTTTTCTGCTTTAAACTCTAGGTACACATCCAAAATGTATTACTGACTTGAAAGAAGTGCATTCTGGTGCATGGTTTTGAAACCGCAGTCAGAAAAAAAATCACAACCATATCAACATGTTTATAACCCCCGGGGCTGTCGTTTTGGTCAAAAAATGAAAATTCTAAAAGTTCAGTTTTTTCTGCTTTAAACTCTAGGTACACATCCAAAATGTATTACTGACTTGAAAGAAGTGGATTCTGGTGCATAGTTTTGAAACCGCAGTCAGAAAAAAAATCACATATATATCAACATTTTTATAACTCCCGGGGCTGTCGTTTTGGTCAAAAAATGAAAATTCTAAAAGTTCCTGTTTTTCTGCTTTAAACTCTAGGTACACATCCAAAATATATTACTGAGTTGAAAGAAGTGGATTCTGGTGCAAGGTTTTGAAACCGCAGTCAGAAAAAAAACCACAACCATATCAACATGTTTATAACCCCCGGGGCTGTCGTTTTGGTCAAAAAATGAAAATTCTAAAAGTTCCTGTTTTTCTGCTTTAAACTCTAGGTATACAAACAAAATGTATTACTGACTTGAAAGAAGTGCATTCTGGTGCATGGTTTTGAAACCGCAGTCAGAAAAAAAATCACAACCATATCAACATGTTTATAACCCCCGGGGCTGTCGTTTTGGTCAAAAAATGAAAATTCTAAAAGTTCAGTTTTTTCTGCTTTAAATTCTAGGTACACATCCAAAATGTATTACTGACTTGAAAGAAGTGGATTCTGGTGCATGGTTTTGAAACCGCAGTCAGAAAAAAAATCACATATATATCAACATTTTTATAACTCCCGGGGCTGTCGTTTTGGTCAAAAAATGAAAATTCTAAAAGTTCCTATTTTTCTGCTTTAAACTCTAGATACACATCCAAAATGTATTACTGAGTTGAAAGAAGTGGATTCTGGTGCATGGTTTTGAAACCGCAGTCAAAAAAAAAATCACATCCATATCAACATGTTTATAACCCCCGGGGCTGTCGTTTTGGTCAAAAAATGAAAATTCTAAAAGTTCCTGTTTTTCTGCTTTACACTCTAGGTACACATCCAAAATGTATTACTGAGTTGAAAGAAGTGGATTCTGGTGCATGGTTTTGAAACCGCAGTCAGAAAAAAAATCACATCCATATCAACATGTTTATAACCCCCGGGGCTGTCGTTCTGGTCAAAAAATGAAAATTCTAAAAGTTCCTATTTTTCTGCTTTAAACTCTAGGTACACATCCAAAATGTATTACTGAGTTGAAAGAAGTGGATTCTGGTGCATGGTTTTGAAACCGCAGTCAGAAAAAAAATCACATCCATATCAACATGTTTATAACCCCCGGGGCTGTCGTTTTTTTCAAAAAAATTAAAATTCTAAAAGTTCCTGTTTTTCTGCTTTAAACTCTAGGTACACATCCAAAATGTATTACTGAGTTGAAAGAAGTGGATTCTGGTGCATGGTTTTGAAACCGCAGTCAGAAAAAAAATCACATCCATATCAACATGTTTATAACCCCCGGGGCTGTCGTTCTGGTCAAAAAATGAAAATTCTAAAAGTTCCTGTTTTTCTGCTTTAAACTCTAGGTACACATCCAAAATGTATTACTGAGTTGAAAGAAGTGGATTCTGGTGCATGGTTTTGAAACCGCAGTCAAAAAAAAAATCACATCCATATCAACATGTTTATAACCCCCGGGGCTGTCGTTTTGGTCAAAAAATGAAAATTCTAAAAGTTCCTGTTTTTCTGCTTTACACTCTAGGTACACATCCAAAATGTATTACTGAGTTGAAAGAAGTGGATTCTGGTGCATGGTTTTGAAACCGCAGTCAGAAAAAAAATCACATCCATATCAACATGTTTATAACCCCCGGGGCTGTCGTTCTGGTCAAAAAATGAAAATTCTAAAAGTTCCTGTTTTTCTGCTTTAAACTCTAGGTACACATCCAAAATGTATTACTGACTTGAAAGAAGTGCATTCTGGTGCATGGTTTTGAAACCGCAGTCAGAAAAAAAATCACATCCATATCAACATGTTTATAACCCCCGGGGCTGTCGCTCTGGTCAAAAAATGAAAATTCTAAAAGTTCCTGTTTTTCAGCTTTAAACTCTAGGTACACATCCAAAATGTATTACTGACTTGAAAGAAGTGCATTCTGGTGCATGGTTTTGAAACCGCAGTCAGAAAAAAAATCACATCCATATCAACATGTTTATAACCCCCGGGGCTGTCGTTCTGGTCAAAAAATGAAAATTCTAAAAGTTCCTGTTTTTCTGCTTTAAACTCTAGGTACACATCCAAAATGTATTACTGACTTGAAAGAAGTGCATTCTGGTGCATGGTTTTGAAACCGCAGTCAGAAAAAAAATCACATCCATATCAACATGTTTATAACCCCCGGGGCTGTCGCTCTGGTCAAAAAATGAAAATTCTAAAAGTTCCTGTTTTTCAGCTTTAAACTCTAGGTACACATCCAAAATGTATTACTGACTTGAAAGAAGTGCATTCTGGTGCATGGTTTTGAAACCGCAGTCAGAAAAAAAATCACAACCATATCAACATGTTTATAACCCCCGGGGCTGTCGTTTTGGTCAAAAAATGAAAATTCTAAAAGTTCAGTTTTTTCTGCTTTAAACTCTAGGTACACATCCAAAATGTATTACTGACTTGAAAGAAGTGGATTCTGGTGCATGGTTTTGAAACCGCAGTCAGAAAAAAAAATCACATATATATCAACATTTTTATAACTCCCGGGGCTGTCGTTTTGGTCAAAAAATGAAAATTCTAAAAGTTCCTGTTTTTCTGCTTTAAACTCTAGGTACACATCCAAAATGTATTACTGAGTTGAAAGAAGTGGATTCTGGTGCATGGTTTTGAAACCGCAGTCAGAAAAAAAATCACATCCATATCAACATGTTTATAACCCCCGGGGCTGTCGTTCTGGTCAAAAAATGAAAATTCTAAAAGTTCCTGTTTTTCTGCTTTAAACTCTAGGTACACATCCAAAATGTATTACTGACTTGAAAGAAGTGCATTCTGGGGCATGGTTTTGAAACCGCAGTCAGAAAAAAAATCACAACCATATCAACATGTTTATAACCCCCGGGGCTGTCGTTTTGGTCAAAAAATGAAAATTCTAAAAGTTCAGTTTTTTCTGCTTTAAACTCTAGGTACACATCCAAAATGTATTACTGACTTGAAAGAAGTGGATTCTGGTGCATGGTTTTGAAACCGCAGTCAGAAAAAAAAATCACATATATATCAACATTTTTATAACTCCCGGGGCTGTCGTTTTGGTCAAAAAATGAAAATTCTAAAAGTTCCTATTTTTCTGCTTTAAACTCTAGGTACACATCCAAAATGTATTACTGAGTTGAAAGAAGTGGATTCTGGTGCATGGTTTTGAAACCGCAGTCAGAAAAAAAATCACATCCATATCAACATGTTTATAACCCCCGGGGCTGTCGTTTTGGTCAAAAAATGAAAATTCTAAAAGTTCCTGTTTTTCTGCTTTAAACTCTAGGTACACATCCAAAATGTATTACTGACTTGAAAGAAGTGCATTCTGGTGCATGGTTTTGAAACCGCAGTCAGAAAAAAAATCACAACCATATCAACATGTTTATAACCCCCGGGGCTGTCGTTTTGGTCAAAAAATGAAAATTCTAAAAGTTCAGTTTTTTCTGCTTTAAACTCTAGGTACACATCCAAAATGTATTACTGACTTGAAAGAAGTGCATTCTGGTGCATGGTTTTGAAACCGCAGTCAGAAAAAAAATCACAACCATATCAACATGTTTATAACCCCCGGGGCTGTCGTTTTGGTCAAAAAATGAAAATTCTAAAAGTTCAGTTTTTTCTGCTTTAAACTCTAGGTACACATCCAAAATGTATTACTGACTTGAAAGAAGTGGATTCTGGTGCATGGTTTTGAAACCGCAGTCAGAAAAAAAAATCACATATATATAAACATTTTTATAACTCCCGGGGCTGTCGTTTTGGTCAAAAAATGAAAATTCTAAAAGTTCCTGTTTTTCTGCTTTAAACTCTAGGTACACATCCAAAATGTATTATTGAGTTGAAAGAAGTGGATTCTGGTGCATGGTTTTGAAACCGCAGTCAGAAAAAAAATCACATCCATATCAACATGTTTATAACCCCCGGGGCTGTCGTTCTGGTCAAAAAATGAAAATTCTAAAAGTTCCTGTTTTTCTGCTTTAAACTCTAGGTACACATCCAAAATGTATTACTGACTTGAAAGAAGTGCATTCTGGGGCATGGTTTTGAAACCGCAGTCAGAAAAAAAATCACAACCATATCAACATGTTTATAACCCCCGGGGCTGTCGTTTTGGTCAAAAAATGAAAATTCTAAAAGTTCAGTTTTTTCTGCTTTAAACTCTAGGTACACATCCAAAATGTATTACTGACTTGAAAGAAGTGGATTCTGGTGCATGGTTTTGAAACCGCAGTCAGAAAAAAAAATCACATATATATCAACATTTTTATAACTCCCGGGGCTGTCGTTTTGGTCAAAAAATGAAAATTCTAAAAGTTCCTATTTTTCTGCTTTAAACTCTAGGTACACATCCAAAATGTATTACTGAGTTGAAAGAAGTGGATTCTGGTGCATGGTTTTGAAACCGCAGTCAGAAAAAAAATCACATCCATATCAACATGTTTATAACCCCCGGGGCTGTCGTTTTGGTCAAAAAATGAAAATTCTAAAAGTTCCTGTTTTTCTGCTTTAAACTCTAGGTACACATCCAAAATGTATTACTGAGTTGAAAGAAGTGGATTCTGGTGCATGGTTTTGAAACCGCAGTCAGAAAAAAAATCACATCCATATCAACATGTTTATAACCCCCGGGGCTGTCGTTCTGGTCAAAAAATGAAAATTCTAAAAGTTCCTGTTTTTCTGCTTTAAACTCTAGGTACACATCCAAAATGTATTACTGACTTGAAAGAAGTGCATTCTGGTGCATGGTTTTGAAACCGCAGTCAGAAAAAAAATCACAACCATATCAACATGTTTATAACCCCCGGGGCTGTCGTTTTGGTCAAAAAATGAAAATTCTAAAAGTTCATTTTTTTCTGCTTTAAACTCTAGGTACACATCCAAAATGTATTACTGACTTGAAAGAAGTGGATTCTGGTGCATGGTTTTGAAACCGCAGTCAGAAAAAAAAATCACATATATATCAACATTTTTATAACTCCCGGGGCTGTCGTTTTGGTCAAAAAATGAAAATTCTAAAAGTTCCTGTTTTTCTGCTTTAAACTCTAGGTACACATCCAAAATGTATTACTGAGTTGAAAGAAGTGGATTCTGGTGCATGGTTTTGAAACCGCAGTCAGAAAAAAAATCACATCCATATCAACATGTTTATAACCCCCGGGGCTGTCGTTCTGGTCAAAAAATGAAAATTCTAAAAGTTCCTGTTTTTCTGCTTTAAACTCTAGGTACACATCAAAAATGTATTACTGAGTTGAAAGAAGTGGATTCTGGTGCATGGTTTTGAAACCGCAGTCAGAAAAAAAATCACATCCATATCAACATGTTTATAATCCCCGGGGCTGTCGTTTTGGTCAAAAAATTAAAATTCTAAAAGTTCAGTTTTTTCTGCTTTAAACTCTAGGTACACATCCAAAATGTATTACTGACTTGAAAGAAGTGCATTCTGGTGCATGGTTTTGAAACCGCAGTCAGAAAAAAAATCACATCCATATCAACATGTTTATAACCCCCGGGGCTGTCGTTCTGGTCAAAAAATGAAAATTCTAAAAGTTCAGTTTTTTCTGCTTTAAACTCTAGGTACACATCCAAAATGTATTACTGCCTTGAAAGAAGTGGATTCTGGTGCATGGTTTTGAAACCGCAGTCAGAAAAAAAATCACATATATATCAACATTTTTATAACTCCCGGGGCTGTCGTTTTGGTCAAAAAATGAAAATTCTAAAAGTTCCTATTTTTCTGCTTTAAACTCTAGATACACATCCAAAATGTATTACTGAGTTGAAAGAAGTGGATTCTGGTGCATGGTTTTGAAACCGCAGTCAGAAAAAAAATCACATCCATATCAACATGTTTATAACCCCCGGGGCTGTCGTTTTGGTCAAAAAATGAAAATTCTAAAAGTTCCTGTTTTTCTGCTTTACACTCTAGGTACACATCCAAAATGTATTACTGAGTTGAAAGAAGTGGATTCTGGTGCATGGTTTTGAAACCGCAGTCAGAAAAAAAATCACATTCATATCAACATGTTTATAACCCCCGGGGCTGTCGTTCTGGTCAAAAAATGAAAATTCTAAAAGTTCCTGTTTTTCTGCTTTAAACTCTAGGTACACATCCAAAATGTATTACTGACTTGAAAGAAGTGCATTCTGGTGCATGGTTTTGAAACCGCAGTCAGAAAAAAAATCACATCCATATCAACATGTTTATAACCCCCGGGGCTGTCGTTCTGGTCAAAAAATGAAAATTCTAAAAGTTCCTGTTTTTCTGCTTTAAACTCTAGGTACACATCCAAAATGTATTACTGACTTGAAAGAAGTGCATTCTGGTGCATGGTTTTGAAACCGCAGTCAGAAAAAAAATCACAACCATATCAACATGTTTATAACCCCCGGGGCTGTCGTTTTGGTCAAAAAATGAAAATTCTAAAAGTTCAGTTTTTTTCTGCTTTAAACTCTAGGTACACATCCAAAATGTATTACTGACTTGAAAGAAGTGGATTCTGGTGCATGGTTTTGAAACCGCAGTCAGAAAAAAAAATCACATATATATCAACATTTTTATAACTCCCGGGGCTGTCGTTTTGGTCAAAAAATGAAAATTCTAAAAGTTCCTATTTTTCTGCTTTAAACTTTAGGTACACATCCAAAATGTATTACTGAGTTGAAAGAAGTGGATTCTGGTGCATGGTTTTGAAACCGCAGTCAGAAAAAAAATCACATCCATATCAACATGTTTATAACCCCCGGGGCTGTCGTTTTGGTCAAAAAAATTAAAATTCTAAAAGTTCCTGTTTTTCTGCTTTAAACTCTAGGTACACATCCAAAATGTATTACTGACTTGAAAGAAGTGCATTCTGGTGCATGGTTTTGAAACCGCAGTCAGAAAAAAAATCACAACCATATCAACATGTTTATAACCCCCGGGGCTGTCGTTTTGTTCAAAAAATGAAAATTCTAAAAGTTCAGTTTTTTCTGCTTTAAACTCTAGGTACACATCCAAAATGTATTACTGACTTGAAAGAAGTGGATTCTGGTGCATGGTTTTGAAACCGCAGTCAGAAAAAAAAATCACATATATATCAACATTTTTATAACTCCCGGGGCTGTCGTTTTGGTCAAAAAATGAAAATTCTAAAAGTTCCTATTTTTCTGCTTTAAACTCTAGGTACACATCCAAAATGTATTACTGAGTTGAAAGAAGTGGATTCTGGTGCATGGTTTTGAAACCGCAGTCAGAAAAAAAATCACATCCATATCAACATGTTTATAACCCCCGGGGCTGTCGTTTTGGTCAAAAAAATTAAAATTCTAAAAGTTCCTGTTTTTCTGCTTTAAACTCTAGGTACACATCCAAAATGTATTACTGACTTGAAAGAAGTGCATTCTGGTGCATGGTTTTGAAACCGCAGTCAGAAAAAAAATCACAACCATATCAACATGTTTATAACCCCCGGGGCTGTCGTTTTGGTCAAAAAATGAAAATTCTAAAAGTTCAGTTTTTTCTGCTTTAAACTCTAGGTACACATCCAAAATGTATTACTGACTTGAAAGAAGTGGATTCTGGTGCATGGTTTTGAAACCGCAGTCAGAAAAAAAATCACATATATATCAACATTTTTATAACTCCCGGGGCTGTCGTTTTGGTCAAAAAATGAAAATTCTAAAAGTTCCTATTTTTCTGCTTTAAACTCTAGGTACACATCCAAAATGTATTACTGAGTTGAAAGAAGTGGATTCTGGTGCATGGTTTTGAAACCGCAGTCAGAAAAAAAATCACATCCATATCAACATGTTTATAACCCCCGGGGCTGTCGTTCTGGTCAAAAAATGAAAATTCTAAAAGTTCCTGTTTTTCTGCTTTAAACTCTAGGTACACATCCAAAATGTATTACTGACTTGAAAGAAGTGCATTCTGGTGCATGGTTTTGAAACCGCAGTCAGAAAAAAAATCACAACCATATCAACATGTTTATAACCCCCGGGGCTGTCGTTTTGGTCAAAAAATGAAAATTCTAAAAGTTCAGTTTTTTCTGCTTTAAACTCTAGGTACACATCCAAAATGTATTACTGACTTGAAAGAAGTGGATTCTGGTGCATGGTTTTGAAACCGCAGTCAGAAAAAAAAAATCACATATATATCAACATTTTTATAACTCCCTGGGCTGTCGTTTTGGTCAAAAAATGAAAATTCTAAAAGTTCCTATTTTTCTGCTTTAAACTCTAGGTACACATCCAAAATGTATTACTGAGTTGAAAGAAGTGGATTCTGGTGCATGGTTTTTAAACCGCAGTCAGAAAAAAAATCACATCCATTTCAACATGTTTATAACCCCCGGGGCTGTCGTTCTGGTCTAAAAATGAAAATTCTAAAAGTTCCTGTTTTTCTGCTTTAAACTCTAGGTACACATCCAAAATGTATTACTGACTTGAAAGAAGTGCATTCTGGTGCATGGTTTTGAAACCGCAGTCAGAAAAAAAATCACAACCATATCAACATGTTTATAACCCCCGGGGCTGTCGTTTTGGTCAAAAAATGAAAATTCTAAAAGTTCAGTTTTTTCTGCTTTAAACTCTAGGTACACATCCAAAATGTATTACTGACTTGAAAGAAGTGGATTCTGGTGCATGGTTTTGAAACCGCAGTCAGAAAAAAAAAATCACATATATATCAACATTTTTATAACTCCCGGGGCTGTCGTTTTGGTCAAAAAATGAAAATTCTAAAAGTTCCTGTTTTTCTGCTTTAAACTCTAGGTACACATCCAAAATGTATTACTGAGTTGAAAGAAGTGGATTCTGGTGCATGGTTTTGAAACCGCAGTCAGAAAAAAAAATCACATCCATATCAACATGTTTATAACCCCCGGTGCTGTCGTTCTGGTCAAAAAATGAAAATTCTAAAAGTTCCTGTTTTTCTGCTTTAAACTCTAGGTACACATCCAAAATGTATTACTGACTTGAAAGAAGTGGATTCTGGTGCATAGTTTTGAAACCGCAGTCAGAAAAAAAATCACATATATATCAACATTTTTATAACTCCCGGGGCTGTCGTTTTGGTCAAAAAATGAAAATTCTAAAAGTTCCTGTTTTTCTGCTTTAAACTCTAGGTACACATCCAAAATGTATTACTGAGTTGAAAGAAGTGGATTCTGGTGCAAGGTTTTGAAACCGCAGTCAGAAAAAAAATCACAACCATATCAACATGTTTATAACCCCCGGGGCTGTCGTTTTGGTCAAAAAATGAAAATTCTAAAAGTTCCTGTTTTTCTGCTTTAAACTCTAGGTACACATCCAAAATGTATTACTGACTTGAAAGAAGTGCATTCTGGTGCATGGTTTTGAAACCGCAGTCAGAAAAAAAATCACAACCATATCAACATGTTTATAACCCCCGGGGCTGTCGTTTTGGTCAAAAAATGAAAATTCTAAAAGTTCAGTTTTTTCTGCTTTAAACTCTAGGTACACATCCAAAATGTATTACTGACTTGAAAGAAGTGGATTCTGGTGCATGGTTTTGAAACCGCAGTCAGAAAAAAAAATCACATATATATCAACATTTTTATAACTCCCGGGGCTGTCGTTTTGGTCAAAAAATGAAAATTCTAAAAGTTCCTGTTTTTCTGCTTTAAACTCTAGGTACACATCCAAAATGTATTACTGAGTTGAAAGAAGTGGATTCTGGTGCATGGTTTTGAAACCGCAGTCAGAAAAAAAATCACATCCATATCAACATGTTTATAACCCC
Organism: Crinia signifera; assembly: GCF_055691185.1. Taxonomy (NCBI): domain Eukaryota; kingdom Metazoa; phylum Chordata; class Amphibia; order Anura; family Myobatrachidae; genus Crinia; species Crinia signifera. The sequence goes on from NC_139227.1 coordinate 22,042,839, forward strand.
CGGGGCTGTCGTTCTGGTCAAAAAATGAAAATTCTAAAAGTTCCTGTTTTTCTGCTTTAAACTCTAGGTACACATCCAAAATGTATTACTGACTTGAAAGAAGTGCATTCTGGGGCATGGTTTTGAAACCGCAGTCAGAAAAAAAATCACAACCATATCAACATGTTTATAACCCCCGGGGCTGTCGTTTTGGTCAAAAAATGAAAATTCTAAAAGTTCAGTTTTTTCTGCTTTAAACTCTAGGTACACATCCAAAATGTATTACTGACTTGAAAGAAGTGCATTCTGGTGCATGGTTTTGAAACCGCAGTCAGAAAAAAAAATCACATATATATCAACATTTTTATAACTCCCGGGGCTGTCGTTTTGGTCAAAAAATGAAAATTCTAAAAGTTCCTATTTTTCTGCTTTAAACTCTAGGTACACATCCAAAATGTATTACTGAGTTGAAAGAAGTGGATTCTGGTGCATGGTTTTGAAACCGCAGTCAGAAAAAAAATCACATCCATATCAACATGTTTATAACCCCCGGGGCTGTCGTTTTGGTCAAAAAATGAAAATTCTAAAAGTTCCTGTTTTTCTGCTTTAAACTCTAGGTACACATCCAAAATGTATTACTGAGTTGAAAGAAGTGGATTCTGGTGCATGGTTTTGAAACCGCAGTCAGAAAAAAAATCACATCCATATCAACATGTTTATAACCCCCGGGGCTGTCGTTCTGGTCAAAAAATGAAAATTCTAAAAGTTCCTGTTTTTCTGCTTTAAACTCTAGGTACACATCCAAAATGTATTACTGACTTGAAAGAAGTGCATTCTGGTGCATGGTTTTGAAACCGCAGTCAGAAAAAAAATCACAACCATATCAACATGTTTATAACCCCCGGGGCTGTCGTTTTGGTCAAAAAATGAAAATTCTAAAAGTTCATTTTTTTCTGCTTTAAACTCTAGGTACACATCCAAAATGTATTACTGACTTGAAAGAAGTGGATTCTGGTGCATGGTTTTGAAACCGCAGTCAGAAAAAAAAATCACATATATATCAACATTTTTATAACTCCCGGGGCTGTCGTTTTGGTCAAAAAATGAAAATTCTAAAAGTTCCTGTTTTTCTGCTTTAAACTCTAGGTACACATCCAAAATGTATTACTGAGTTGAAAGAAGTGGATTCTGGTGCATGGTTTTGAAACCGCAGTCAGAAAAAAAATCACATCCATATCAACATGTTTATAACCCCCGGGGCTGTCGTTCTGGTCAAAAAATGAAAATTCTAAAAGTTCCTGTTTTTCTGCTTTAAACTCTAGGTACACATCCAAAATGTATTACTGAGTTGAAAGAAGTGGATTCTGGTGCATGGTTTTGAAACCGCAGTCAGAAAAAAAATCACATCCATATCAACATGTTTATAACCCCCGGGGCTGTCGTTTTGGTCAAAAAATGAAAATTCTAAAAGTTCAGTTTTTTCTGCTTTAAACTCTAGGTACACATCCAAAATGTATTACTGAGTTGAAAGAAGTGGATTCTGGTGCATGGTTTTGAAACCGCAGTCAGAAAAAAAATCACATCCATATCAACATGTTTATAACCCCCGGGGCTGTCGTTCTGGTCAAAAAATGAAAATTCTAAAAGTTCCTGTTTTTCTGCTTTAAACTCTAGGTACACATCCAAAATGTATTACTGACTTGAAAGAAGTGCATTCTGGTGCATGGTTTTGAAACCGCAGTCAGAAAAAAAATCACAACCATATCAACATGTTTATAACCCCCGGGGCTGTCGTTTTGGTCAAAAAATGAAAATTCTAAAAGTTCCTGTTTTTCTGCTTTAAACTCTAGGTACACATCCAAAATGTATTACTGACTTGAAAGAAGTGCATTCTGGTGCATGGTTTTGAAACCGCAGTCAGAAAAAAAATCACAACCATATCAACATGTTTATAACCCCCGGGGCTGTCGTTCTGGTCAAAAAATGAAAATTCTAAAAGTTCAGTTTTTTCTGCTTTAAACTCTAGGTACACATCCAAAATGTATTACTGCCTTGAAAGAAGTGGATTCTGGTGCATGGTTTTGAAACCGCAGTCAGAAAAAAAATCACATATATATCAACATTTTTATAACTCCCGGGGCTGTCGTTTTGGTCAAAAAATGAAAATTCTAAAAGTTCCTATTTTTCTGCTTTAAACTCTAGATACACATCCAAAATGTATTACTGAGTTGAAAGAAGTGGATTCTGGTGCATGGTTTTGAAACCGCAGTCAGAAAAAAAATCACATCCATATCAACATGTTTATAACCCCCGGGGCTGTCGTTCTGGTCAAAAAATGAAAATTCTAAAAGTTCCTGTTTTTCTGCTTTAAACTCTAGGTACACATCCAAAATGTATTACTGACTTGAAAGAAGTGCATTCTGGTGCATGGTTTTGAAACCGCAGTCAGAAAAAAAATCACAACCATATCAACATGTTTATAACCCCCGGGGCTGTCGTTTTGGTCAAAAAATGAAAAATCTAAAAGTTCATTTTTTTCTGCTTTAAACTCTAGGTACACATCCAAAATGTATTACTGACTTGAAAGAAGTGGATTCTGGTGCATGGTTTTGAAACCGCAGTCAGAAAAAAAAATCACATATATATCAACATTTTTATAACTCCCGGGGCTGTCGTTTTGGTCAAAAAATGAAAATTCTAAAAGTTCCTGTTTTTCTGCTTTAAACTCTAGGTACACATCCAAAATGTATTACTGAGTTGAAAGAAGTGGATTCTGGTGCATGGTTTTGAAACCGCAGTCAGAAAAAAAATCACATCCATATCAACATGTTTATAACCCCCGGGGCTGTCGTTCTGGTCAAAAAATGAAAATTCTAAAAGTTCCTGTTTTTCTGCTTTAAACTCTAGGTACACATCCAAAATGTATTACTGAGTTGAAAGAAGTGGATTCTGGTGCATGGTTTTGAAACCGCAGTCAGAAAAAAAATCACATCCATATCAACATGTTTATAACCCCCGGGGCTGTCGTTTTGGTCAAAAAATGAAAATTCTAAAAGTTCAGTTTTTTCTGCTTTAAACTCTAGGTACACATCCAAAATGTATTACTGAGTTGAAAGAAGTGGATTCTGGTGCATGGTTTTGAAACCGCAGTCAGAAAAAAAATCACATCCATATCAACATGTTTATAACCCCCGGGGCTGTCGTTCTGGTCAAAAAATGAAAATTCTAAAAGTTCCTGTTTTTCTGCTTTAAACTCTAGGTACACATCCAAAATGTATTACTGACTTGAAAGAAGTGCATTCTGGTGCATGGTTTTGAAACCGCAGTCAGAAAAAAAATCACAACCATATCAACATGTTTATAACCCCCGGGGCTGTCGTTTTGGTCAAAAAATGAAAATTCTAAAAGTTCCTGTTTTTCTGCTTTAAACTCTAGGTACACATCCAAAATGTATTACTGACTTCAAGGAAGTGCATTCTGGTGCATGGTTTTGAAACCGCAGTCAGAAAAAAAATCACAACCATATCAACATGTTTATAACCCCCGGGGCTGTCGTTCTGGTCAAAAAATGAAAATTCTAAAAGTTCAGTTTTTTCTGCTTTAAACTCTAGGTACACATCCAAAATGTATTACTGCCTTGAAAGAAGTGGATTCTGGTGCATGGTTTTGAAACCGCAGTCAGAAAAAAAATCACATATATATCAACATTTTTATAACTCCCGGGGCTGTCGTTTTGGTCAAAAAATGAAAATTCTAAAAGTTCCTATTTTTCTGCTTTAAACTCTAGATACACATCCAAAATGTATTACTGAGTTGAAAGAAGTGGATTCTGGTGCATGGTTTTGAAACCGCAGTCAGAAAAAAAATCACATCCATATCAACATGTTTATAACCCCCGGGGCTGTCGTTTTGGTCAAAAAATGAAAATTCTAAAAGTTCCTGTTTTTCTGCTTTACACTCTAGGTACACATCCAAAATGTATTACTGAGTTGAAAGAAGTGGATTCTGGTGCATGGTTTTGAAACCGCAGTCAGAAAAAAAATCACATCCATATCAACATGTTTATAACCCCCGGGGCTGTCGTTCTGGTCAAAAAATGAAAATTCTAAAAGTTCCTGTTTTTCTGCTTTAAACTCTAGGTACACATCCAAAATGTATTACTGACTTGAAAGAAGTGCATTCTGGTGCATGGTTTTGAAACCGCAGTCAGAAAAAAAATCACATCCATATCAACATGTTTATAACCCCCGGGGCTGTCGTTCTGGTCAAAAAATGAAAATTCTAAAAGTTCCTGTTTTTCTGCTTTAAACTCTAGGTACACATCCAAAATGTATTACTGACTTGAAAGAAGTGCATTCTGGTACATGGTTTTGAAACCGCAGTCAGAAAAAAAATCACAACCATATCAACATGTTTATAACCCCCGGGGCTGTCGTTTTGGTCAAAAAATGAAAATTCTAAAAGTTCAGTTTTTTTCTGCTTTAAACTCTAGGTACACATCCAAAATGTATTACTGACTTGAAAGAAGTGGATTCTGGTGCATGGTTTTGAAACCGCAGTCAGAAAAAAAAATCACATATATATCAACATTTTTATAACTCCCGGGGCTGTCGTTTTGGTCAAAAAATGAAAATTCTAAAAGTTCCTATTTTTCTGCTTTAAACTCTAGGTACACATCCAAAATGTATTACTGAGTTGAAAGAAGTGGATTCTGGTGCATGGTTTTGAAACCGCAGTCAGAAAAAAAATCACATCCATATCAACATGTTTATAACCCCCGGGGCTGTCGTTCTGGTCAAAAAATGAAAATTCTAAAAGTTCCTGTTTTTCTGCTTTAAACTCTAGGTACACATCCAAAATGTATTACTGACTTGAAAGAAGTGCATTCTGGGGCATGGTTTTGAAACCGCAGTCAGAAAAAAAATCACAACCATATCAACATGTTTATAACCCCCGGGGCTGTCGTTTTGGTCAAAAAATGAAAATTCTAAAAGTTCAGTTTTTTCTGCTTTAAACTCTAGGTACACATCCAAAATGTATTACTGACTTGAAAGAAGTGGATTCTGGTGCATGGTTTTGAAACCGCAGTCAGAAAAAAAAATCACATATATATCAACATTTTTATAACTCCCGGGGCTGTCGTTTTGGTCAAAAAATGAAAATTCTAAAAGTTCCTATTTTTCTGCTTTAAACTCTAGGTACACATCCAAAATGTATTACTGAGTTGAAAGAAGTGGATTCTGGTGCATGGTTTTGAAACCGCAGTCAGAAAAAAAATCACATCCATATCAACATGTTTATAACCCCCGGGGCTGTCGTTTTGGTCAAAAAATGAAAATTCTAAAAGTTCCTGTTTTTCTGCTTTAAACTCTAGGTACACATCCAAAATGTATTACTGAGTTGAAAGAAGTGGATTCTGGTGCATGGTTTTGAAACCGCAGTCAGAAAAAAAATCACATCCATATCAACATGTTTATAACCCCCGGGGCTGTCGTTCTGGTCAAAAAATGAAAATTCTAAAAGTTCCTGTTTTTCTGCTTTAAACTCTAGGTACACATCCAAAATGTATTACTGACTTGAAAGAAGTGCATTCTGGTGCATGGTTTTGAAACCGCAGTCAGAAAAAAATCACAACCATATCAACATGTTTATAACCCCCGGGGCTGTCGTTTTGGTCAAAAAATGAAAATTCTAAAAGTTCATTTTTTTCTGCTTTAAACTCTAGGTACACATCCAAAATGTATTACTGACTTGAAAGAAGTGGATTCTGGTGCATGGTTTTGAAACCGCAGTCAGAAAAAAAAATCACATATATATCAACATTTTTATAACTCCCGGGTCTGTCGTTTTGGTCAAAAAATGAAAATTCTAAAAGTTCCTGTTTTTCTGCTTTAAACTCTAGGTACACATCCAAAATGTATTACTGAGTTGAAAGAAGTGGATTCTGGTGCATGGTTTTGAAACCGCAGTCAGAAAAAAAATCACATCCATATCAACATGTTTATAACCCCCGGGGCTGTCGTTCTGGTCAAAAAATGAAAATTCTAAAAGTTCCTGTTTTTCTGCTTTAAACTCTAGGTACACATCCAAAATGTATTACTGAGTTGAAAGAAGTGGATTCTGGTGCATGGTTTTGAAACCGCAGTCAGAAAAAAAATCACATCCATATCAACATGTTTATAACCCCCGGGGCTGTCGTTTTGGTCAAAAAATGAAAATTCTAAAAGTTCAGTTTTTTCTGCTTTAAACTCTAGGTACACATCCAAAATGTATTACTGAGTTGAAAGAAGTGGATTCTGGTGCATGGTTTTGAAACCGCAGTCAGAAAAAAAATCACATCCATATCAACATGTTTATAACCCCCGGGGCTGTCGTTCTGGTCAAAAAATGAAAATTCTAAAAGTTCCTGTTTTTCTGCTTTAAACTCTAGGTACACATCCAAAATGTATTACTGACTTGAAAGAAGTGCATTCTGGTGCATGGTTTTGAAACCGCAGTCAGAAAAAAAATCACAACCATATCAACATGTTTATAACCCCCGGGGCTGTCGTTTTGGTCAAAAAATGAAAATTCTAAAAGTTCATTTTTTTCTGCTTTAAACTCTAGGTACACATCCAAAATGTATTACTGCCTTGAAAGAAGTGGATTCTGGTGCATGGTTTTGAAACCGCAGTCAGAAAAAAAATCACATATATATCAACATTTTTATAACTCCCGGGGCTGTCGTTTTGGTCAAAAAATGAAAATTCTAAAAGTTCCTATTTTTCTGCTTTAAACTCTAGATACACATCCAAAATGTATTACTGAGTTGAAAGAAGTGGATTCTGGTGCATGGTTTTGAAACCGCAGTCAGAAAAAAAATCACATCCATATCAACATGTTTATAACCCCCGGGGCTGTCGTTTTGGTCAAAAAATGAAAATTCTAAAAGTTCCTGTTTTTCTGCTTTACACTCTAGGTACACATCCAAAATGTATTACTGAGTTGAAAGAAGTGGATTCTGGTGCATGGTTTTGAAACCGCAGTCAGAAAAAAAATCACATCCATATCAACATGTTTATAACCCCCGGGGCTGTCGTTCTGGTCAAAAAATGAAAATTCTAAAAGTTCCTGTTTTTCTGCTTTAAACTCTAGGTACACATCCAAAATGTATTACTGACTTGAAAGAAGTGCATTCTGGTGCATGGTTTTGAAACCGCAGTCAGAAAAAAAATCACATCCATATCAACATGTTTATAACCCCCGGGGCTGTTGTTCTGGTCAAAAAATGAAAATTCTAAAAGTTCCTGTTTTTCTGCTTTAAACTCTAGGTACACATCCAAAATGTATTACTGACTTGAAAGAAGTGCATTCTGGTGCATGGTTTTGAAACCGCAGTCAGAAAAAAAATCACAACCATATCAACATGTTTATAACCCCCGGGGCTGTCGTTTTGGTCAAAAAATGAAAATTCTAAAAGTTCCTGTTTTTCTGCTTTAAACTCTAGGTACACATCCAAAATGTATTACTGACTTGAAAGAAGTGCATTCTGGTGCATGGTTTTGAAACCGCAGTCAGAAAAAAAATCACAACCATATCAACATGTTTATAACCCCCGGGGCTGTCGTTTTGGTCAAAAAATGAAAATTCTAAAAGTTCAGTTTTTTTCTGCTTTAAACTCTAGGTACACATCCAAAATGTATTACTGACTTGAAAGAAGTGGATTCTGGTGCATGGTTTTGAAACCGCAGTCAGAAAAAAAAATCACATATATATCAACATTTTTATAACTCCCGGGGCTGTCGTTTTGGTCAAAAAATGAAAATTCTAAAAGTTCCTATTTTTCTGCTTTAAACTCTAGGTACACATCCAAAATGTATTACTGAGTTGAAAGAAGTGGATTCTGGTGCATGGTTTTGAAACCGCAGTCAGAAAAAAAATCACATCCATATCAACATGTTTATAACCCCCGGGGCTGTCGTTTTGGTCAAAAAAATTAAAATTCTAAAAGTTCCTGTTTTTCTGCTTTAAACTCTAGGTACACATCCAAAATGTATTACTGAGTTGAAAGAAGTGGATTCTGGTGCATGGTTTTGAAACCGCAGTCAGAAAAAAAATCACATCCATATCAACATGTTTATAACCCCCGGGGCTGTCGTTCTGGTCAAAAAATGAAAATTCTAAAAGTTCCTGTTTTTCTGCTTTAAACTCTAGGTACACATCCAAAATGTATTACTGACTTGAAAGAAGTGCATTCTGGTGCATGGTTTTGAAACCGCAGTCAGAAAAAAAATCACAACCATATCAACATGTTTATAACCCCCGGGGCTGTCGTTTTGGTCAAAAAATGAAAATTCTAAAAGTTCAGTTTTTTCTGCTTTAAACTCTAGGTACACATCCAAAATGTATTACTGACTTGAAAGAAGTGGATTCTGGTGCATGGTTTTGAAACCGCAGTCAGAAAAAAAATCACATATATATCAACATTTTTATAACTCCCGGGGCTGTCGTTTTGGTCAAAAAATGAAAATTCTAAAAGTTCCTATTTTTCTGCTTTAAACTCTAGGTACACATCCAAAATGTATTACTGAGTTGAAAGAAGTGGATTCTGGTGCATGGTTTTGAAACCGCAGTCAGAAAAAAAATCACATCCATATCAACATGTTTATAACCCCCGGGGCTGTCGTTTTGGTCAAAAAATGAAAATTCTAAAAGTTCCTGTTTTTCTGCTTTACACTCTAGGTACACATCCAAAATGTATTACTGAGTTGAAAGAAGTGGATTCTGGTGCATGGTTTTGAAACCGCAGTCAGAAAAAAAATCACATCCATATCAACATGTTTATAACCCCCGGGGCTGTCGTTCTGGTCAAAAAATGAAAATTCTAAAAGTTCCTGTTTTTCTGCTTTAAACTCTAGGTACACATCCAAAATGTATTACTGACTTGAAAGAAGTGCATTCTGGTGCATGGTTTTGAAACCGCAGTCAGAAAAAAAATCACAACCATATCAACATGTTTATAACCCCCGGGGCTGTCGTTTTGGTCAAAAAATGAAAATTCTAAAAGTTCAGTATTTTCTGCTTTAAACTCTAGGTACACATCCAAAATGTATTACTGACTTGAAAGAAGTGGATTCTGGTGCATGGTTTTGAAACCGCAGTCAGAAAAAAAAAATCACATATATATCAACATTTTTATAACTCCCGGGGCTGTCGTTTTGGTCAAAAAATGAAAATTCTAAAAGTTCCTATTTTTCTGCTTTAAACTCTAGGTACACATCCAAAATGTATTACTGAGTTGAAAGAAGTGGATTCTGGTGCATGGTTTTGAAACCGCAGTCAGAAAAAAAATCACATCCATATCAACATGTTTATAACCCCCGGGGCTGTCAGTTTGGTCAAAAAATAAAAATTCTAAAAGTTCCTATTTTTCTGCTTTAAACTCTAGGTACACATCCAAAATGTATTACTGAGTTGAAAGAAGTGGATTCTGGTGCATGGTTTTGAAACCGCAGTCAGAAAAAAAATCACATCCATATCAACATGTTTATAACCCCCGGGGCTGTCGTTTTGGTCAAAAAAATTAAAATTCTAAAAGTTCCTGTTTTTCTGCTTTAAACTCTAGGTACACATCCAAAATGTATTACTGAGTTGAAAGAAGTGGATTCTGGTGCATGGTTTTTAAACCGCAGTCAGAAAAAAAATCACATCCATATCAACATGTTTATAACCCCCGGGGCTGTCGTTCTGGTCAAAAAATGAAAATTCTAAAAGTTCCTGTTTTTCTGCTTTAAACTCTAGGTACACATCCAAAATGTATTACTGACTTGAAAGAAGTGCATTCTGGTGCATGGTTTTGAAACCGCAGTCAGAAAAAAAATCACAACCATATCAACATGTTTATAACCCCCGGGGCTGTCGTTTTGGTCAAAAAATGAAAATTCTAAAAGTTCAGTTTTTTCTGCTTTAAACTCTAGGTACACATCCAAAATGTATTACTGACTTGAAAGAAGTGGATTCTGGTGCATGGTTTTGAAACCGCAGTCAGAAAAAAAATCACATATATATCAACATTTTTATAACTCCCGGGGCTGTCGTTTTGGTCAAAAAATGAAAATTCTAAAAGTTCCTATTTTTCTGCTTTAAACTCTAGGTACACATCCAAAATGTATTACTGAGTTAAAAGAAGTGGATTCTGGTGCATGGTTTTGAAACCGCAGTCAGAAAAAAAATCACATCCATATCAACATGTTTATAACCCCCGGGGCTGTCGTTTTGGTCAAAAAATGAAAATTCTAAAAGTTCCTGTTTTTCTGCTTTACACTCTAGGTACACATCCAAAATGTATTACTGAGTTGAAAGAAGTGGATTCTGGTGCATGGTTTTGAAACCGCAGTCAGAAAAAAAATCACATCCATATCAACATGTTTATAACCCCCGGGGCTGTCGTTCTGGTCAAAAAATGAAAATTCTAAAAGTTCCTGTTTTTCTGCTTTAAACTCTAGGTACACATCCAAAATGTATTACTGACTTGAAAGAAGTGCATTCTGGTGCATGGTTTTGAAACCGCAGTCAGAAAAAAAATCACAACCATATCAACATGTTTATAACCCCCGGGGCTGTCGTTTTGGTCAAAAAATGAAAATTCTAAAAGTTCCTGTTTTTCTGCTTTAAACTCTAGGTACACATCCAAAATGTATTACTGACTTGAAAGAAGTGCATTCTGGTGCATGGTTTTGAAACCGCAGTCAGAAAAAAAATCACATCCATATCAACATGTTTATAACCCCCGGGGCTGTCGTTCTGGTCAAAAAATGAAAATTCTAAAAGTTCCTGTTTTTCTGCTTTAAACTCTAGGTACACATCCAAAATGTATTACTGACTTGAAAGAAGTGCATTCTGGTGCATGGTTTTGAAACCGCAGTCAGAAAAAAAATCACAACCATATCAACATGTTTATAACCCCCGGGGCTGTCGTTTTGGTCAAAAAATGAAAATTCTAAAAGTTCCTGTTTTTCTGCTTTAAACTCTAGGTACACATCCAAAATGTATTACTGACTTGAAAGAAGTGCATTCTGGTGCATGGTTTTGAAACCGCAGTCAGAAAAAAAATCACAACCATATCAACATGTTTATAACCCCCGGGGCTGTTGTTTTGGTCAAAAAATGAAAATTCTAAAAGTTCAGTTTTTTCTGCTTTAAACTCTAGGTACACATCCAAAATGTATTACTGACTTGAAAGAAGTGGATTCTGGTGCATGGTTTTGAAACCGCAGTCAGAAAAAAAAATCACATATATATCAACATTTTTATAACTCCCGGGGCTGTCGTTTTGGTCAAAAAATGAAAATTCTAAAAGTTCCTATTTTTCTGCTTTAAACTCTAGGTACACATCCAAAATGTATTACTGAGTTGAAAGAAGTGGATTCTGGTGCATGGTTTTGAAACCGCAGTCAGAAAAAAAATCACATCCATATCAACATGTTTATAACCCCCGGGGCTGTCGTTTTGGTCAAAAAATGAAAATTCTAAAAGTTCCTGTTTTTCTGCTTTACACTCTAGGTACACATCCAAAATGTATTACTGAGTTGAAAGAAGTGGATTCTAGTGCATGGTTTTGAAACCGCAGTCAGAAAAAAAATCACATCCATATCAACATGTTTATAACCCCCGGGGCTGTCGTTTTGGTCAAAAAATGAAAATTCTAAAAGTTCAGTTTTTTCTGCTTTAAACTCTAGGTACACATCCAAAATGTATTACTGACTTGAAAGAAGTGGATTCTGGTGCATGGTTTTGAAACCGCAGTCAGAAAAAAAAAAATCACATATATATCAACATTTTTATAACTCCCGGGGCTGTCGTTTTGGTCAAAAAATGAAAATTCTAAAAGTTCCTATTTTTCTGCTTTAAACTCTAGGTACACATCCAAAATGTATTACTGAGTTGAAAGAAGTGGATTCTGGTGCATGGTTTTGAAACCGCAGTCAGAAAAAAAATCACATCCATATCAACATGTTTATAACCCCCGGGGCTGTCGTTTTGGTCAAAAAATGAAAATTCTAAAAGTTCCTGTTTTTCTGCTTTAAACTCTAGGTACACATCCAAAATGTATTACTGAGTTGAAAGAAGTGGATTCTGGTGCATGGTTTTGAAACCGCAGTCAGAAAAAAAATCACATCCATATCAACATGTTTATAACCCCCGGGGCTGTCGTTCTGGTCAAAAAATGAAAATTCTAAAAGTTCCTGTTTTTCTGCTTTAAACTCTAGGTACACATCCAAAATGTATTACTGACTTGAAAGAAGTGCATTCTGGTGCATGGTTTTGAAACCGCAGTCAGAAAAAAAATCACAACCATATCAACATGTTTATAACCCCCGGGGCTGTCGTTTTGGTCAAAAAATGAAAATTCTAAAAGTTCAGTTTTTTCTGCTTTAAACTCTAGGTACACATCCAAAATGTATTACTGACTTGAAAGAAGTGGATTCTGGTGCATAGTTTTGAAACCGCAGTCAGAAAAAAAATCACATATATATCAACATTTTTATAACTCCCGGGGCTGTCGTTTTGGTCAAAAAATGAAAATTCTAAAAGTTCCTGTTTTTCTGCTTTAAACTCTAGGTACACATCCAAAATGTATTACTGAGTTGAAAGAAGTGGATTCTGGTGCAAGGTTTTGAAACCGCAGTCAGAAAAAAAAACACAACCATATCAACATGTTTATAACCCCCGGGGCTGTCGTTTTGGTCAAAAAATGAAAATTCTAAAAGTTCCTGTTTTTCTGCTTTAAACTCTAGGTATACAAACAAAATGTATTACTGACTTGAAAGAAGTGCATTCTGGTGCATGGTTTTGAAACCGCAGTCAGAAAAAAAATCACATATATATCAACATTTTTATAACTCCCGGGGCTGTCGTTTTGGTCAAAAAATGAAAATTCTAAAAGTTCCTATTTTTCTGCTTTAAACTCTAGATACACATCCAAAATGTATTACTGAGTTGAAAGAAGTGGATTCTGGTGCATGGTTTTGAAACCACAGTCAGAAAAAAAATCACATCCATATCAACATGTTTATAACCCCCGGGGCTGTCGTTTTGGTCAAAAAATGAAAATTCTAAAAGTTCCTGTTTTTCTGCTTTACACTCTAGGTACACATCCAAAATGTATTACTGAGTTGAAAGAAGTGGATTCTGGTGCATGGTTTTGAAACCGCAGTCAGAAAAAAAATCACATCCATATCAACATGTTTATAACCCCCGGGGCTGTCGTTCTGGTCAAAAAATGAAAATTCTAAAAGTTCCTGTTTTTCTGCTTTAAACTCTAGGTACACATCCAAAATGTATTACTGACTTGAAAGAAGTGCATTCTGGTGCATGGTTTTGAAACCGCAGTCAGAAAAAAAATCACATCCATATCAACATGTTTATAACCCCCGGGGCTGTCGCTCTGGTCAAAAAATGAAAATTCTAAAAGTTCCTGTTTTTCAGCTTTAAACTCTAGGTACACATCCAAAATGTATTACTGACTTGAAAGAAGTGCATTCTGGTGCATGGTTTTGAAACCACAGTCAGAAAAAAAATCACAACCATATCAACATGTTTATAACCCCCGGGGCTGTCGTTTTGGTCAAAAAATGAAAATTCTAAAAGTTCAGTTTTTTCTGCTTTAAACTCTAGGTACACATCCAAAATGTATTACTGACTTGAAAGAAGTGGATTCTGGTGCATGGTTTTGAAACCGCAGTCAGAAAAAAAAAATCACATATATATCAACATTTTTATAACTCCCGGGGCTGTCATTTTGGTCAAAAAATGAAAATTCTAAAAGTTCCTATTTTTCTGCTTTAAACTCTAGGTACACATCCAAAATGTATTACTGAGTTTAAAGAAGTGGATTCTGGTGCATGGTTTTGAAACCGCAGTCAGAAAAAAAATCACATCCATATCAACATGTTTATAACCCCCGGGGCTGTCGTTTTGGTCAAAAAAATTAAAATTCTAAAAGTTCCTGTTTTTCTGCTTTAAACTCTAGGTACACATCCAAAATGTATTACTGAGTTGAAAGAAGTGGATTCTGGTGCATGGTTTTGAAACCGCAGTCAGAAAAAAAATCACATCCATATCAACATGTTTATAACCCCCGGGGCTGTCGTTCTGGTCAAAAAATGAAAATTCTAAAAGTTCCTGTTTTTCTGCTTTAAACTCTAGGTACACATCCAAAATGTATTACTGACTTGAAAGAAGTGCATTCTGGTGCATGGTTTTGAAACCGCAGTCAGAAAAAAAATCACAACCATATCAACATGTTTATAACCCCCGGGGCTGTCGTTTTGGTCAAAAAATGAAAATTCTAAAAGTTCCTGTTTTTCTGCTTTACACTCTAGGTACACATCCAAAATGTATTACTGAGTTGAAAGAAGTGGATTCTGGTGCATGGTTTTGAAACCGCAGTCAGAAAAAAAAATCACATCCATATCAACATGTTTATAACCCCCGGGGCTGTCGTTCTGGTCAAAAAATGAAAATTCTAAAAGTTCCTGTTTTTCTGCTTTAAACTCTAGGTACACATCCAAAATGTATTACTGACTTGAAAGAAGTGCATTCTGGTGCATGGTTTTGAAACCGCAGTCAGAAAAAAAATCACAACCATATCAACATGTTTATAACCCCCGGGGCTGTCGTTTTGGTCAAAAAATGAAAATTCTAAAAGTTCAGTTTTTTCTGCTTTAAACTCTAGGTACACATCCAAAATGTATTACTGACTTGAAAGAAGTGGATTCTGGTGCATGGTTTTGAAACCGCAGTCAGAAAAAAAAAATCACATATATATCAACATTTTTATAACTCCCGGGGCTGTCGTTTTGGTCAAAAAATGAAAATTCTAAAAGTTCCTATTTTTCTGCTTTAAACTCTAGGTACACATCCAAAATGTATTACTGAGTTGAAAGAAGTGGATTCTGGTGCATGGTTTTGAAACCGCAGTCAGAAAAAAAATCACATCCATATCAACATGTTTATAACCCCCGGGGCTGTCGTTTTGGTCAAAAAATGAAAATTCTAAAAGTTCCTGTTTTTCTGCTTTAAACTCTAGGTACACATCCAAAATGTATTACTGAGTTGAAAGAAGTGGATTCTGGTGCATGGTTTTGAAACCGCAGTCAGAAAAAAAATCACATCCATATCAACATGTTTATAACCCCCGGGGCTGTCGCTCTGGTCAAAAAATGAAATTTCTAAAAGTTCAGTTTTTTCTGCTTTAAACTCTAGGTACACATCCAAAATGTATTACTGACTTGAAAGAAGTGGATTCTGGTGCATGGTTTTGAAACCGCAGTCAGAAAAAAAAATCACATATATATCAACATTTTTATAACTCCCGGGGCTGTCATTTTGGTCAAAAAATGAAAATTCCAAAAGTTCAGTTTTTTCTGCTTTAAACTCTAGGTACACATCCAAAATGTATTACTGACTTGAAAGAAGTGGATTCTGGTGCATGGTTTTGAAACCGCAGTCAGAAAAAAAAATCACATATATATCAACATTTTTATAACTCCCGGGGCTGTCGTTTTGGTCAAAAAATGAAAATTCTAAAAGTTCCTATTTTTCTGCTTTAAACTCTAGGTACACATCCAAAATGTATTACTGAGTTGAAAGAAGTGGATTCTGGTGCATGGTTTTGAAACCGCAGTCAGAAAAAAAATCACATCCATATCAACATGTTTATAACCCCCGGGGCTGTCGTTTTGGTCAAAAAATGAAAATTCTAAAAGTTCCTGTTTTTCTGCTTTAAACTCTAGGTACACATCCAAAATGTATTACTGAGTTGAAAGAAGTGGATTCTGGTGCATGGTTTTGAAACCGCAGTCAGAAAAAAAATCACATCCATATCAACATGTTTATAACCCCCGGGGCTGTCGTTTTGGTCAAAAAATGAAAATTCTAAAAGTTCCTGTTTTTCTGCTTTAAACTCTAGGTACACATCCAAAATGTATTACTGAGTTGAAAGAAGTGGATTCTGGTGCATGGTTTTGAAACCGCAGTCAGAAAAAAAATCACATCCATATCAACATGTTTATAACCCCCGGGGCTGTCGTTTTGGTCAAAAAATGAAAATTCTAAAAGTTCAGTTTTTTCTGCTTTAAACTCTAGGTACACATCCAAAATGTATTACTGACTTGAAAGAAGTGGATTCTGGTGCATGGTTTTGAAACCGCAGTCAGAAAAAAAAATCACATATATATCAACATTTTTATAACTCCCGGGGCTGTCATTTTGGTCAAAAAATGAAAATTCTAAAAGTTCAGTTTTTTCTGCTTTAAACTCTAGGTACACATCCAAAATGTATTACTGACTTGAAAGAAGTGGATTCTGGTGCATGGTTTTGAAACCGCAGTCAGAAAAAAAAATCACATATATATCAACATTTTTATAACTCCCGGGGCTGTCGTTTTGGTCAAAAAATGAAAATTCTAAAAGTTCCTATTTTTCTGCTTTAAACTCTAGGTACACATCCAAAATGTATTACTGAGTTGAAAGAAGTGGATTCTGGTGCATGGTTTTGAAACCGCAGTCAGAAAAAAAATCACATCCATATCAACATGTTTATAACCCCCGGGGCTGTCGTTTTGGTCAAAAAATGAAAATTCTAAAAGTTCCTGTTTTTCTGCTTTACACTCTAGGTACACATCCAAAATGTATTACTGAGTTGAAAGAAGTGGATTCTGGTGCATGGTTTTGAAACCGCAGTCAGAAAAAAAATCACATCCATATCAACATGTTTATAACCCCCGGGGCTGTCGTTCTGGTCAAAAAATGAAAATTCTAAAAGTTCCTGTTTTTCTGCTTTAAACTCTAGGTACACATCCAAAATGTATTACTGACTTGAAAGAAGTGCATTCTGGTGCATGGTTTTGATACCGCAGTCAGAAAAAAAATCACAACCATATCAACATGTTTATAACCCCCGGGGCTGTCGTTTTGGTCAAAAAATGAAAATTCTAAAAGTTCAGTTTTTTCTGCTTTAAACTCTAGGTACACATCCAAAATGTATTACTGACTTGAAAGAAGTGGATTCTGGTGCATGGTTTTGAAACCGCAGTCAGAAAAAAAAAATCACATATATATCAACATTTTTATAACTCCCGGGGCTGTCGTTTTGGTCAAAAAATGAAAATTCTAAAAGTTCCTATTTTTCTGCTTTAAACTCTAGGTACACATCCAAAATGTATTACTGAGTTGAAAGAAGTTGATTCTGGTGCATGGTTTTGAAACCGCAGTCAGAAAAAAAATCACATCCATATCAACATGTTTATAACCCCCGGGGCTGTCGTTCTGGTCAAAAAATGAAAATTCTAAAAGTTCCTGTTTTTCTGCTTTAAACTCTAGGTACACATCCAAAATGTATTACTGACTTGAAAGAAGTGCATTCTGGTGCATGGTTTTGAAACCGCAGTCAGAAAAAAAATCACATCCATATCAACATGTTTATAACCCCCGGGGCTGTCGTTTTGGTCAAAAAATGAAAATTCTAAAAGTTCCTGTTTTTCTGCTTTAAACTCTAGGTACACATCCAAAATGTATTACTGAGTTGAAAGAAGCTGATTCTGGTGCATGGTTTTGAAACCGCAGTCAGAAAAAAAATCACATCCATATCAACATGTTTATAACCCCCGGGGCTGTCGTTTTGGTCAAAAAATGAAAATTCTAAAAGTTCCTGTTTTTCTGCTTTAAACTCTAGGTACACATCCAAAATGTATTACTGAGTTGAAAGAAGTGGATTCTGGTGCATGGTTTTGAAACCGCAGTCAGAAAAAAAATCACATCCATATCAACATGTTTATAACCCCCGGGGCTGTCGTTTTGGTCAAAAAATGAAAATTCTAAAAGTTCCTGTTTTTCTGCTTTACACTCTAGGTACACATCCAAAATGTATTACTGAGTTGAAAGAAGTGGATTCTGGTGCATGGTTTTGAAACCGCAGTCAGAAAAAAAATCACATCCATATCAACATGTTTATAACCCCCGGGGCTGTCGTTCTGGTCAAAAAATGAAAATTCTAAAAGTTCCTGTTTTTCTGCTTTAAACTCTAGGTACACATCCAAAATGTATTACTGACTTGAAAGAAGTGCATTCTGGTGCATGGTTTTGATACCGCAGTCAGAAAAAAAATCACAACCATATCAACATGTTTATAACCCCCGGGGCTGTCGTTTTGGTCAAAAAATGAAAATTCTAAAAGTTCAGTTTTTTCTGCTTTAAACTCTAGGTACACATCCAAAATGTATTACTGACTTGAAAGAAGTGGATTCTGGTGCATGGTTTTGAAACCGCAGTCAGAAAAAAAAAATCACATATATATCAACATTTTTATAACTCCCGGGGCTGTCGTTTTGGTCAAAAAATGAAAATTCTAAAAGTTCCTATTTTTCTGCTTTAAACTCTAGGTACACATCCAAAATGTATTACTGAGTTGAAAGAAGTGGATTCTGGTGCATGGTTTTGAAACCGCAGTCAGAAAAAAAATCACATCCATATCAACATGTTTATAACCCCCGGGGCTGTCGTTTTGGTCAAAAAATGAAAATTCTAAAAGTTCCTGTTTTTCTGCTTTAAACTCTAGGTACACATCCAAAATGTATTACTGAGTTGAAAGAAGTGGATTCTGGTGCATGGTTTTGAAACCGCAGTCAGAAAAAAAAATCACATCCATATCAACATGTTTATAACCCCCGGGGCTGTCGTTCTGGTCAAAAAATGAAAATTCTAAAAGTTCCTGTTTTTCTGCTTTAAACTCTAGGTACACATCCAAAATGTATTACTGACTTGAAAGAAGTGCATTCTGGTGCATGGTTTTGAAACCGCAGTCAGAAAAAAAATCACAACCATATCAACATGTTTATAACCCCCGGGGCTGTCGTTCTGGTCAAAAAATGAAAATTCTAAAAGTTCAGTTTTTTCTGCTTTAAACTCTAGGTACACATCCAAAATGTATTACTGACTTGAAAGAAGTGGATTCTGGTGCATAGTTTTGAAACCGCAGTCAGAAAAAAAATCACATATATATCAACATTTTTATAACTCCCGGGGCTGTCGTTTTGGTCAAAAAATGAAAATTCTAAAAGTTCCTGTTTTTCTGCTTTAAACTCTAGGTACACATCCAAAATGTATTACTGAGTTGAAAGAAGTGGATTCTGGTGCAAGGTTTTGAAACCGCAGTCAGAAAAAAAATCACAACCATATCAACATGTTTATAACCCCCGGGGCTGTCGTTTTGGTCAAAAAATGAAAATTCTAAAAGTTCCTGTTTTTCTGCTTTAAACTCTAGGTACACATCCAAAATGTATTACTGACTTGAAAGAAGTGCATTCTGGTGCATGGTTTTGAAACCGCAGTCAGAAAAAAAATCACAACCATATCAACATGTTTATAACCCCCGGGGCTGTCGTTTTGGTCAAAAAATGAAAATTCTAAAAGTTCAGTTTTTTCTGCTTTAAACTCTAGGTACACATCCAAAATGTATTACTGACTTGAAAGAAGTGGATTCTGGTGCATGGTTTTGAAACCGCAGTCAGAAAAAAAAATCACATATATATCAACATTTTTATAACTCCCGGGGCTGTCGTTTTGGTCAAAAAATGAAAATTCTAAAAGTTCCTATTTTTCTGCTTTAAACTCTAGGTACACATCCAAAATGTATTACTGAGTTGAAAGAAGTGGATTCTGGTGCATGGTTTTGAAACCGCAGTCAGAAAAAAAATCACATCCATATCAACATGTTTATAACCCCCGGGGCTGTCGTTTTGGTCAAAAAATGAAAATTCTAAAAGTTCCTGTTTTTCTGCTTTAAACTCTAGGTACACATCCAAAATGTATTACTGAGTTGAAAGAAGTGGATTCTGGTGCATGGTTTTGAAACCGCAGTCAGAAAAAAAATCACATCCATATCAACATGTTTATAACCCCCGGGGCTGTCGTTCTGGTCAAAAAATGAAAATTCTAAAAGTTCCTGTTTTTCTGCTTTAAACTCTAGGTACACATCCAAAATGTATTACTGACTTGAAAGAAGTGCATTCTGGTGCATGGTTTTGAAACCGCAGTCAGAAAAAAAATCACAACCATATCAACATGTTTATAACTCCCGGGGCTGTCGTTTTGGTCAAAAAATGAAAATTCTAAAAGATCAGTTTTTTCTGCTTTAAACTCTAGGTACACATCCAAAATGTATTACTGACTTGAAAGAAGTGGATTCTGGTGCATGGCTTTGAAACCGCAGTCAGAAAAAAAAATCACATATATATCAACATTTTTATAACTCCCGGGGCTGTCGTTTTGGTCAAAAAATGAAAATTCTAAAAGTTCCTGTTTTTCTGCTTTAAACTCTAGGTACACATCCAAAATGTATTACTGAGTTGAAAGAAGTGGATTCTGGTGCATGGTTTTGAAACCGCAGTCAGAAAAAAAATCACATCCATATCAACATGTTTATAATCCCCGGGGCTGTCGTTCTGGTCAAAAAATGAAAATTCTAAAAGTTCCTGTTTTTCTGCTTTAAACTCTAGGTACACATCCAAAATGTATTACTGACTTGAAAGAAGTGCATTCTGGTGCATGGTTTTGAAACCGCAGTCAGAAAAAAAATCACAACCATATCAACATGTTTATAACCCCCGGGGCTGTCGTTTTGGTCAAAAAATGAAAATTCTAAAAGTTCAGTTTTTTCTGCTTTAAACTCTAGGTACACATCCAAAATGTATTACTGACTTGAAAGAAGTGGATTCTGGTGCATGGTTTTGAAACCGCAGTCAGAAAAAAAATCACATATATATCAACATTTTTATAACTCCCGGGGCTGTCGTTTTGGTCAAAAAATGAAAATTCTAAAAGTTCCGGTTTTTCTGCTTTAAACTCTAGGTACACATCCAAAATGTATTACTGAGTTGAAAGAAGTGGATTCTGGTGCAAGGTTTTGAAACCGCAGTCAGAAAAAAAATCACATCCATATCAACATGTTTATAACCCCCGGGGCTGTCGTTTTGGTCAAAAAATGAAAATTCTAAAAGTTCCTGTTTTTCTGCTTTAAACTCTAGGTACACATCCAAAATGTATTACTGAGTTGAAAGAAGTGGATTCTGGTGCATGGTTTTGAAACCGCAGTCAGAAAAAAAATCACATCCATATCAACATGTTTATAACCCCCGGGGCTGTCGTTCTGGTCAAAAAATGAAAATTCTAAAAGTTCCTGTTTTTCTGCTTTAAACTCTAGGTACACATCCAAAATTAATTACTGACTTGAAAGAAGTGCATTCTGGTGCATGGTTTTGAAACCGCAGTCAGAAAAAAAATCACAACCATATCAACATGTTTATTACCCCCGGGGCTGTCGTTTTGGTCAAAGAATTAAAATTCTAAAAGTTCAGTTTTTTCTGCTTTAAACTCTAGGTACACATCCAAAATGTATTACTGACTTGAAAGAAGTGGATTCTGGTGCATGGTTTTGAAACCGCAGTCAGAAAAAAAAAATCACATATATATCAACATTTTTATAACTCCCGGGGCTGTCGTTTTGGTCAAAAAATGAAAATTCTAAAAGTTCCTATTTTTCTGCTTTAAACTCTAGGTACACATCCAAAATGTATTACTGAGTTGAAAGAAGTGGATTCTGGTGCATGGTTTTGAAACCGCAGTCAGAAAAAAAATCACATCCATATCAACATGTTTATAACCCCCGGGGCTGTCGTTTTGGTCAACAAATGAAAATTCTAAAAGTTCCTGTTTTTCTGCTTTAAACTCTAGGTACACATCCAAAATGTATTACTGAGTTGAAAGAAGTGGATTCTGGTGCATGGTTTTGAAACCGCAGTCAGAAAAAAAATCACATCCATATCAACATGTTTATAACCCCCGGGGCTGTCGTTCTGGTCAAAAAATGAAAATTCTAAAAGTTCCTGTTTTTCTGCTTTAAACTCTAGGTACACATCCAAAATGTATTACTGACTTGAAAGAAGTGCATTCTGGTGCATGGTTTTGAAACCGCAGTCAGAAAAAAAATCACAACCATATCAACATGTTTATAACCCCCGGGGCTGTCGTTTTGGTCAAAAAATGAAAATTCTAAAAGTTCCTATTTTTCTGCTTTAAACTCTAGGTACACATCCAAAATGTATTACTGAGTTGAAAGAAGTGGATTCTGGTGCATGGTTTTGAAACCGCAGTCAGAAAAAAAATCACAACCATATCAACATGTTTATAACCCCCGGGGCTGTCGTTTTGGTCAAAAAATGAAAATTCTAAAAGTTCCTGTTTTTCTGCTTTAAACTCTAGGTACACATCCAAAATGTATTACTGAGTTGAAAGAAGTGGATTCTGGTGCATGGTTTTGAAACCGCAGTCAGAAAAAAAATCACATCCATATCAACATGTTTATAACCCACGGGGCTGTCGTTCTGGTCAAAAAATGAAAATTCTAAAAGTTCCTGTTTTTCTGCTTTAAACTCTAGGTCCACATCCAAAATGTATTACTGACTTGAAAGAAGTGCATTCTGGTGCATGGTTATGAAACCGCAGTCAGAAAAAAAATCACAACCATATCAACATGTTTATAACCCCCGGGGCTGTCGTTTTGGTCAAAAAATGAAAATTCTAAAAGTTCAGTTTTTTCTGCTTTAAACTCTAGGTACACATCCAAAATGTATTACTGAGTTGAAAGAAGTGGATTCTGGTGCATGGTTTTGAAACCGCAGTCAGAAAAAAAATCACATCCATATCAACATGTTTATAACCCCCGGGGCTGTCGTTCTGGTCAAAAAATGAAAATTCTAAAAGTTCCTGTTTTTCTGCTTTAAACTCTAGGTACACATCCAAAATGTATTACTGACTTGAAAGAAGTGCATTCTGGTGCATGGTTTTGAAACCGCAGTCAGAAAAAAAATCACAACCATATCAACATGTTTATAACCCCCGGGGCTGTCGTTTTGGTCAAAAAATGAAAATTCTAAAAGTTCCTGTTTTTCTGCTTTAAACTCTAGGTACACATCCAAAATGTATTACTGAGTTGAAAGAAGTGGATTCTGGTGCAAGGTTTTGAAACCGCAGTCAGAAAAAAAATCACATCCATATCAACATGTTTATAACCCCCGGGGCTGTCGTTTTGGTCAAAAAATGAAAATTCTAAAAGTTCCTGTTTTTCTGCTTTAAACTCTAGGTACACATCCAAAATGTATTACTGAGTTGAAAGAAGTGGATTCTGGTGCATGGTTTTGAAACCGCAGTCAGAAAAAAAATCACATCCATATCAACATGTTTATAGCCCCCGGGGCTGTCGTTCAGGTCAAAAAATGAAAATTCTAAAAGTTCCTGTTTTTCTGCTTTAAACTCTAGGTACACATCCAAAATGTATTACTGACTTGAAAGAAGTGCATTCTGGTGCATGGTTTTGAAACCGCAGTCAGAAAAAAAATCACAACCATATCAACATGTTTATAACCCCCGGGGCTGTCGTTTTGGTCAAAAAATGAAAATTCTAAAAGTTCCTGTTTTTCTGCTTTAAACTCTAGGTACACATCCAAAATGTATTACTGACTTGAAAGAAGTGCATTCTGGTGCATGGTTTTGAAACCGCAGTCAGAAAAAAAATTACAACCATATCAACATGTTTATAACCCCCGGGGCTGTCGTTTTGGTCAAAAAATGAAAATTCTAAAAGTTCAGTTTTTTCTGCTTTAAACTCTAGGTACACATCCAAAATGTATTACTGACTTGAAAGAAGTGGATTCTGGTGCATGGTTTTGAAACCGCAGTCAGAAAAAAAAATCACATATATATATCAACATTTTTATAACTCCCGGGGCTGTCGTTTTGGTCAAAAAATGAAAATTCTAAAAGTTCCTATTTTTCTGCTTTAAACTCTAGGTACACATCCAAAATGTATTACTGAGTTGAAAGAAGTGGATTCTGGTGCATGGTTTTGAAACCGCAGTCAGAAAAAAAATCACATCCATATCAACATGTTTATAACCCCCGGGGCTGTCGTTCTGGTCAAAAAATGAAAATTCTAAAAGTTCCTGTTTTTCTGCTTTAAACTCTAGGTACACATCCAAAATGTATTACTGACTTGAAAGAAGTGCATTCTGGTGCATGGTTTTGAAACCGCAGTCAGAAAAAAAATCACAACCATATCAACATGTTTATAACCCCGGGGCTGTCGTTTTGGTCAAAAAATGAAAATTCTAAAAGTTCAGTTTTTTCTGCTTTAAACTCTAGGTACACATCCAAAATGTATTACTGACTTGAAAGAAGTGGATTCTGGTGCATGGTTTTGAAACCGCAGTCAGAAAAAAAAATCACATATATATCAACATTTTTATAACTCCCGGGGCTGTCGTTTTGGTCAAAAAATGAAAATTCTAAAAGTTCCTGTTTTTCTGCTTTAAACTCTAGGTACACATCCAAAATGTATTACTGAGTTGAAAGAAGTGGATTCTGGTGCAAGGTTTTGAAACCGCAGTCAGAAAAAAAATCACATCCATATCAACATGTTTATAACCCCCGGGGCTGTCGTTCTGGTCAAAAAATGAAAATTCTAAAAGTTCCTGTTTTTCTGCTTTAAACTCTAGGTACACATCCAAAATGTATTACTGACTTGAAAGTAGTGCATTCTGGTGCATGGTTTTGAAACCGCAGTCAGAAAAAAAATCACAACCATATCAACATGTTTATAACCCCCGTCGTTTTGGTCAAAAAATGAAAATTTAAACTCTAGGTACACATCCAAAATTTATTACTGAGTTGAAAGAAGTGGATTCTGGTGCAAGGTTTTGAAACCGCAGTCAGAAAAAAAATCACATCCATATCAACATGTTTATAACCCCCGGGGCTGTCGTTCTGGTCAAAAAATGAAAATTCTAAAAGTTCCTGTTTTTCTGCTTTAAACTCTAGGTACACATCCAAAATGTATTACTGACTTGAAAGTAGTGCATTCTGGTGCATGGTTTTGAAACCGCAGTCAGAAAAAAAATCACAACCATATCAACATGTTTATAACCCCCGTCGTTTTGGTCAAAAAATGAAAATTTAAACTCTAGGTACACATCCAAAATGTATTACTGAGTTGAAAGAAGTGGATTCTGGTGCAAGGTTTTGAAACCGCAGTTTGAAAAAAAATCACATCCATATCAACATGTTTATAACCCCCGGGGCTGTCGTTCTGGTCAAAAAATGAAAATTCAAAAAGTTCCTGTTTTTCTGCTTTAAACTCTAGGTACACATCCAAAATGTATTACTGAGTTGAAAGAAGTGCATTCTGGTGCATGGTTTTGAAACCGCAGTCAGAAAAAAAATCACAACCATATCAACATGTTTATAACCCCCGGGGCTGTCGTTTTGGTCAAAAAATGAAAATTCTAAAAGTTCAGTTTTTTCTGCTTTAAACTCTAGGTACACATCCAAAATGTATTACTGACTTGAAAGAAGTGGATTCTGGTGCATGGTTTTGAAACCGCAGTCAGAAAAAAAAATCACATATATATCAACATTTTTATAACTCCCGGGGCTGTCGTTTTGGTCAAAAAATGAAAATTCTAAAAGTTCCTGTTTTTCTGCTTTAAACTCTAGGTACACATCCAAAATGTATTACTGAGTTGAAAGAAGTGGATTCTGGTGCAAGGTTTTGAAACCGCAGTCAGAAAAAAAATCACATCCATATCAACATGTTTATAACCCCCGGGGCTGTCGTTTTGGTCAAAAAATGAAAATTCTAAAAGTTCCTGTTTTTCTGCTTTAAACTCTAGGTACACATCCAAAATGTATTACTGAGTTGAAAGAAGTGCATTCTGGTGCATGGTTTTGAAACCGCAGTCAGAAAAAAAATCACATCCATATCAACATGTTTATAACCCCCGGGGCTGTCGTTCTAGTCAAAAAATGAAAATTCTAAAAGTTCAGTTTTTTCTGCTTTAAACTCTAGGTACACATCCAAAATGTATTACTGACTTGAAAGAAGTGCATTCTGGTGCATGGTTTTGAAACCGCAGTCAGAAAAAAAATCACAACCATATCAACATGTTTATAACCCCCGGGGCTGTCGTTTTGGTCAAAAAATGAAAATTCTAAAAGTTCAGTTTTTTCTGCTTTAAACTCTAGGTACACATCCAAAATGTATTACTGACTTGAAAGAAGTGGATTCTGGTGCATGGTTTTGAAACCGCAGTCAGAAAAAAAAATCACATATATATCAACATTTTTATAACTCCCGGGGCTGTCGTTTTGGTCAAAAAATGAAAATTCTAAAAGTTCCTGTTTTTCTGCTTTAAACTCTAGGTACACATCCAAAATGTATTACTGACTTGAAAGAAGTGCATTCTGGTGCATGGTTTTGAAACCGCAGTCAGAAAAAAAATCACAACCATATCAACATGTTTATAACCCCCGGGGCTGTCGTTTTGGTCAAAAAATGAAAATTCTAAAAGTTCCTGTTTTTCTGCTTTAAACTCTAGATACACATCCAAAATGTATTACTGACTTGAAAGAAGTGCATTCTGGTGCATGGTTTTGAAACCGCAGTCAGAAAAAAAATCACAACCATATCAACATGTTTATAACCCCCGGGGCTGTCGTTTTGGTCAAAAAATGAAAATTCTAAAAGTTCAGTTTTTTCTGCTTTAAACTCTAGGTACACATCCAAAATGTATTACTGACTTGAAAGAAGTGGATTCTGGTGCATGGTTTTGAAACCGCAGTCAGAAAAAAAAATCACATATATATCAACATTTTTATAACTCCCGGGGCTGTCGTTTTGGTCAAAAAATGAAAATTCTAAAAGTTCCTATTTTTCTGCTTTAAACTCTAGGTACACATCCAAAATGTATTACTGAGTTGAAAGAAGTGGATTCTGGTGCATGGTTTTGAAACCGCAGTCAGAAAAAAAATCACATCCATATCAACATGTTTATAACCCCCGGGGCTGTCGTTTTGGTCAAAAAATTAAAATTCTAAAAGTTACTGTTTTTCTGCTTTAAACTCTAGGTACACATCCAAAATGTATTACTGAGTTGAAAGAAGTGGATTCTGGTGCATGGTTTTGAAACCACAGTCAGAAAAAAAATCACATCCATATCAACATGTTTATAACCCCCGGGGCTGTCGTTCTGGTCAAAAAATGAAAATTCTAAAAGTTCCTGTTTTTCTGCTTTAAACTCTAGGTACACATCCAAAATGTATTACTGACTTGAAAGAAGTGCATTCTGGTGCATGGTTTTGAAACCGCAGTCAGAAAAAAAATCACAACCATATCAACATGTTTATAACCCCCGGGGCTGTCGTTTTGGTCAAAAAATGAAAATTCTAAAAGTTCAGTTTTTTCTGCTTTAAACTCTAGGTACACATCCAAAATGTATTACTGACTTGAAAGAAGTGGATTCTGGTGCATGGTTTTGAAACCGCAGTCAGAAAAAAAAATCACATATATATCAACATTTTTATAACTCCCGGGGCTGTCGTTTTGGTCAAAAAATGAAAATTCTAAAAGTTCCTATTTTTCTGCTTTAAACTCTAGGTACACATCCAAAATGTATTACTGAGTTGAAAGAAGTGGATTCTGGTGCATGGTTTTGAAACCTCAGTCAGAAAAAAAATCACATCCATATCAACATGTTTATAACCCCCGGGGCTGTCGTTTTGGTCAAAAAATGAAAATTCTAAAAGTTCCTATTTTTCTGCTTTAAACTCTAGGTACACATCCAAAATGTATTACTGAGTTGAAAGAAGTGGATTCTGGTGCATGGTTTTGAAACCGCAGTCAGAAAAAAAATCACATCCATATCAACATGTTTATAACCCCCGGGGCTGTCGTTCTGGTCAAAAAATGAAAATTCTAAAAGTTCCTATTTTTCTGCTTTAAACTCTAGGTACACATCCAAAATGTATTACTGAGTTGAAAGAAGTGGATTCTGGTGCATGGTTTTGAAACCGCAGTCAGAAAAAAAAAATCACATATATATCAACATTTTTATAACTCCCGGGGCTGTCGTTTTGGTCAAAAAATGAAAATTCTAAAAGTTCCTATTTTTCTGCTTTAAACTCTAGGTACACATCCAAAATGTATTACTGAGTTGAAAGAAGTGGATTCTGGTGCATGGTTTTGAAACCGCAGTCAGAAAAAAAATCACATCCATATCAACATGTTTATAACCCCCGGGGCTGTCGTTTTGGTCAAAAAATGAAAATTCTAAAAGTTCCTGTTTTTCTGCTTTAAACTCTAGGTACACATCCAAAATGTATTACTGACTTGAAAGAAGTGGATTCTGGTGCATGGTTTTGAAACCGCAGTCAAAAAAAAAATCACATATATATCAACATTTTTATAACTCCCGGGGCTGTCGTTTTGGTCAAAAAATGAAAATTCTAAAAGTTCCTATTTTTCTGCTTTAAACTCTAGGTACACATCCAAAATGTATTACTGAGTTGAAAGAAGTGGATTCTGGTGCATGGTTTTGAAACCTCAGTCAGAAAAAAAATCACATCCATATCAACATGTTTATAACCCCCGGGGCTGTCGTTTTGGTCAAAAAATGAAAATTCTAAAAGTTCCTATTTTTCTGCTTTAAACTCTAGGTACACATCCAAAATGTATTACTGAGTTGAAAGAAGTGGATTCTGGTGCATGGTTTTGAAACCGCAGTCAGAAAAAAAATCACATCCATATCAACATGTTTATAACCCCCGGGGCTGTCGTTCTGGTCAAAAAATGAAAATTCTAAAAGTTCCTGTTTTTCTGCTTTAAACTCTAGGTACACATCCAAAATGTATTACTGACTTGAAAAAAGTGCATTCTGGTGCATGGTTTTGAAACCGCAGTCAGAAAAAAAATCACATCCATATCAACATGTTTATAACCCCCGGGGCTGTCGTTTTGGTCAAAAAATGAAAATTCTAAAAGTTCCTATTTTTCTGCTTTAAACTCTAGGTACACATCCAAAATGTATTACTGAGTTGAAAGAAGTGGATTCTGGTGCATGGTTTTGAAACCGCAGTCAGAAAAAAAAATCACATATATATCAACATTTTTATAACTCCCGGGGCTGTCGTTTTGGTCAAAAAATGAAAATTCTAAAAGTTCCTATTTTTCTGCTTTAAACTCTAGGTACACATCCAAAATGTATTACTGAGTTGAAAGAAGTGGATTCTGGTGCATGGTTTTGAAACCGCAGTCAGAAAAAAAATCACATCCATATCAACATGTTTATAACCCCCGGGGCTGTCGTTTTGGTCAAAAAATGAAAATTCTAAAAGTTCCTGTTTTTCTGCTTTAAACTCTAGGTACACATCCAAAATGTATTACTGAGTTGAAAGAAGTGGATTCTGGTGCATGGTTTTGAAACCGCAGTCAGAAAAAAAATCACATCCATGTCAACATGTTTATAACCCCCGGGGCTGTCGTTTTGGTCAAAAAATGAAAATTCTAAAAGTTCAGTTTTTTCTGCTTTAAACTCTAGGTACACATCCAAAATGTATTACTGACTTGAAAGAAGTGGATTCTGGTGCATGGTTTTGAAACCGCAGTCAGAAAAAAAATCACATCCATATCAACATGTTTATAACCCCCGGGGCTGTCGTTTTGGTCAAAAAATTAAAATTCTAAAAGTTACTGTTTTTCTGCTTTAAACTCTAGGTACACATCCAAAATGTATTACTGAGTTGAAAGAAGTGGATTCTGGTGCATGGTTTTGAAACCGCAGTCAGAAAAAAAATCACATCCATATCAACATGTTTATAACCCCCGGGGCTGTCGTTCTGGTCAAAAAATGAAAATTCTAAAAGTTCCTGTTTTTCTGCTTTAAACTCTAGGTACACATCCAAAATGTATTACTGACTTGAAAGAAGTGCATTCTGGTGCATGGTTTTGAAACCGCAGTCAGAAAAAAAATCACAACCATATCAACATGTTTATAACCCCCGGGGCTGTCGTTTTGGTCAAAAAATGAAAATTCTAAAAGTTCAGTTTTTTCTGCTTTAAACTCTAGGTACACATCCAAAATGTATTACTGACTTGAAAGAAGTGGATTCTGGTGCATGGTTTTGAAACCGCAGTCAGAAAAAAAAATCACAACCATATCAACATGTTTATAACCCCCGGGGCTGTCGTTTTGGTCAAAAAATGAAAATTCTAAAAGTTCCTATTTTTCTGCTTTAAACTCTAGGTACACATCCAAAATGTATTACTGAGTTGAAAGAAGTGGATTCTGGTGCATGGTTTTGAAACCGCAGTCAGAAAAAAAAAATCACATATGTATCAACATTTTTATAACTCCCGGGGCTGTCGTTTTGGTCAAAAAATGAAAATTCTAAAAGTTCCTATTTTTCTGCTTTAAACTCTAGGTACACATCCAAAATGTATTACTGAGTTGAAAGAAGTGGATTCTGGTGCATGGTTTTGAAACCGCAGTCAGAAAAAAAATCACATCCATATCAACATGTTTATAACCCCCGGGGCTGTCGTTTTGGTCAAAAAATGAAAATTCTAAAAGTTCCTGTTTTTCTGCTTTAAACTCTAGGTACACATCCAAAATGTATTACTGACTTGAAAGAAGTGGATTCTGGTGCATGGTTTTGAAACCGCAGTCAGAAAAAAAAATCACATATATATCAACATTTTTATAACTCCCGGGGCTGTCGTTTTGGTCAAAAAATGAAAATTCTAAAAGTTCCTATTTTTCTGCTTTAAACTCTAGGTACACATCCAAAATGTATTACTGAGTTGAAAGAAGTGGATTCTGGTGCATGGTTTTGAAACCTCAGTCAGAAAAAAAATCACATCCATATCAACATGTTTATAACCCTCGGGGCTGTCGTTTTGGTCAAAAAATGAAAATTCTAAAAGTTCCTATTTTTCTGCTTTAAACTCTAGGTACACATCCAAAATGTATTACTGAGTTGAAAGAAGTGGATTCTGGTGCATGGTTTTGAAACCGCAGTCAGAAAAAAAATCACATCCATATCAACATGTTTATAACCCCCGGGGCTGTCGTTCTGGTCAAAAAATGAAAATTCTAAAAGTTCCTGTTTTTCTGCTTTAAACTCTAGGTACACATCCAAAATGTATTACTGACTTGAAAAAAGTGCATTCTGGTGCATGGTTTTGAAACCGCAGTCAGAAAAAAAATCACATCCATATCAACATGTTTATAACCCCCGGGGCTGTCGTTCTGATCAAAAAATGAAAATTCTAAAAGTTCCTGTTTTTCTGCTTTAAACTCTAGGTAGACATCCAAAATGTATTACTGACTTGAAAGAAGTGCATTCTGGTGCATGGTTTTGAAACCGCAGTCAGAAAAAAATCACAACCATATCAACATGTTTATAACCCCCGGGGCTGTCGTTTTGGTCAAAAAATGAAAATTCTAAAAGTTCCTATTTTTCTGCTTTAAACTCTAGGTACACATCCAAAATGTATTACTGAGTTGAAAGAAGTGGATTCTGGTGCATGGTTTTGAAACCGCAGTCAGAAAAAAAAATCACATATATATATCAACATTTTTATAACTCCCGGGGCTGTCGTTTTGGTCAAAAAATGAAAATTCTAAAAGTTCCTATTTTTCTGCTTTAAACTCTAGGTACACATCCAAAATGTATTACTGAGTTGAAAGAAGTGGATTCTGGTGCATGGTTTTGAAACCGCAGTCAGAAAAAAAATCACATCCATATCAACATGTTTATAACCCCCGGGGCTGTAGTTTTGGTCAAAAAATGAAAATTCTAAAAGTTCCTGTTTTTCTGCTTTAAACTCTAGGTACACATCCAAAATGTATTACTGAGTTGAAAGAAGTGGATTCTGGTGCATGGTTTTGAAACCGCAGTCAGAAAAAAAATCACATCCATGTCAACATGTTTATAACCCCCGGGGCTGTCGTTTTGGTCAAAAAAGGAAAATTCTAAAAGTTCAGTTTTTTCTGCTTTAAACTCTAGGTACACATCCAAAATGTATTACTGACTTGAAAGAAGTGGATTCTGGTGCATGGTTTTGAAACCGCAGTCAGAAAAAAAAATCACATATATATCAACATGTTTATAACCCCCGGGGCTGTCGTTTTGGTCAAAAAATGAAAATTCTAAAAGTTCCTGTTTTTCTGCTTTAAACTCTAGGTACACATCCAAAATGTATTACTGAGTTGAAAGAAGTGGATTCTGGTGCATGGTTTTGAAACCGCAGTCAGAAAAAAAATCACATCCATATCAACATGTTTATAACCCCCGGGGCTGTCGTTTTGGTCAAAAAATGAAAATTCTAAAAGTTCCTGTTTTTCTGCTTTAAACTCTAGGTACACATCCAAAATGTATGACTGAGTTGAAAGAAGTGGATTCTGGTGCATGGTTTTGAAACCGCAGTCAGAAAAAAAATCACATCCATATCAACATGTTTATAACCCCCGGGGCTGTCGTTCTGGTCAAAAAATGAAAATTCTAAAAGTTCCTGTTTTTCTGCTTTAAACTCTAGGTACACATCCAAAATGTATTACTGACTTGAAAGAAGTGCATTCTGGTGCATGGTTTTGAAACCGCAGTCAGAAAAAAAATCACAACCATATCAACATGTTTATAATCCCCGGGGCTGTCGTTTTGGTCAAAAAATGAAAATTCTAAAAGTTCCTGTTTTTCTGCCTTAAACTCTAGGTACACATCCAAAATGTATTACTGACTTGAAAGAAGTGCATTCTGGTGCATGGTTTTGAAACCGCAGTCAGAAAAAAAATCACAACCATATCAACATGTTTATAACCCCCGGGGCTGTCGTTTTGGTCAAAAAATGAAAATTCTAAAAGTTCAGTTTTTTCTGCTTTAAACTCTAGGTACACATCCAAAATGTATTACTGACTTGAAAGAAGTGGATTCTGGTGCATGGTTTTGAAACCGCAGTCAGAAAAAAAAATCACATATATATCAACATTTTTATAACTCCCGGGGCTGTCGTTTTGGTCAAAAAATGAAAATTCTAAAAGTTCCTGTTTTTCTGCTTTAAACTCTAGGTACACATCCAAAATGTATTACTGAGTTGAAAGAAGTGGATTCTGGTGCAAGGTTTTGAAACCGCAGTCAGAAAAAAAATCACATCCATATCAACATGTTTATAACCCCCGGGGCTGTCGTTTTGGTCAAAAAATGAAAATTCTAAAAGTTCCTGTTTTTCTGCTTTAAACTCTAGGTACACATCCAAAATGTATTACTGAGTTGAAAGAAGTGGATTCTGGTGCATGGTTTTGAAACCGCAGTCAGAAAAAAAAATCACATATATATCAACATTTTTATAACTCCCGGGGCTGTCGTTTTGGTCAAAAAATGAAAATTCTAAAAGTTCCTGTTTTTCTGCTTTAAACTCTAGGTACACATCCAAAATGTATTACTGAGTTGAAAGAAGTGGATTCTGGTGCAAGGTTTTGAAACCGCAGTCAGAAAAAAAATCACATCCATATCAACATGTTTATAACCCCCGGGGCTGTCGTTCTGGTCAAAAAATGAAAATTCTAAAAGTTCCTGTTTTTCTGCTTTAAACTCTAGGTACACATCCAAAATGTATTACTGACTTGAAAGTAGTGCATTCTGGTGCATGGTTTTGAAACCGCAGTCAGAAAAAAAATCACAACCATATCAACATGTTTATAACCCCCGTCGTTTTGGTCAAAAAATGAAAATTTAAACTCTAGGTACACATCCAAAATTTATTACTGAGTTGAAAGAAGTGGATTCTGGTGCAAGGTTTTGAAACCGCAGTCAGAAAAAAAATCACATCCATATCAACATGTTTATAACCCCCGGGGCTGTCGTTCTGGTCAAAAAATGAAAATTCTAAAAGTTCCTGTTTTTCTGCTTTAAACTCTAGGTACACATCCAAAATGTATTACTGACTTGAAAGTAGTGCATTCTGGTGCATGGTTTTGAAACCGCAGTCAGAAAAAAAATCACAACCATATCAACATGTTTATAACCCCCGTCGTTTTGGTCAAAAAATGAAAATTTAAACTCTAGGTACACATCCAAAATGTATTACTGAGTTGAAAGAAGTGGATTCTGGTGCAAGGTTTTGAAACCGCAGTTTGAAAAAAAATCACATCCATATCAACATGTTTATAACCCCCGGGGCTGTCGTTCTGGTCAAAAAATGAAAATTCAAAAAGTTCCTGTTTTTCTGCTTTAAACTCTAGGTACACATCCAAAATGTATTACTGAGTTGAAAGAAGTGCATTCTGGTGCATGGTTTTGAAACCGCAGTCAGAAAAAAAATCACAACCATATCAACATGTTTATAACCCCCGGGGCTGTCGTTTTGGTCAAAAAATGAAAATTCTAAAAGTTCAGTTTTTTCTGCTTTAAACTCTAGGTACACATCCAAAATGTATTACTGACTTGAAAGAAGTGGATTCTGGTGCATGGTTTTGAAACCGCAGTCAGAAAAAAAAATCACATATATATCAACATTTTTATAACTCCCGGGGCTGTCGTTTTGGTCAAAAAATGAAAATTCTAAAAGTTCCTGTTTTTCTGCTTTAAACTCTAGGTACACATCCAAAATGTATTACTGAGTTGAAAGAAGTGGATTCTGGTGCAAGGTTTTGAAACCGCAGTCAGAAAAAAAATCACATCCATATCAACATGTTTATAACCCCCGGGGCTGTCGTTTTGGTCAAAAAATGAAAATTCTAAAAGTTCCTGTTTTTCTGCTTTAAACTCTAGGTACACATCCAAAATGTATTACTGAGTTGAAAGAAGTGCATTCTGGTGCATGGTTTTGAAACCGCAGTCAGAAAAAAAATCACATCCATATCAACATGTTTATAACCCCCGGGGCTGTCGTTCTAGTCAAAAAATGAAAATTCTAAAAGTTCAGTTTTTTCTGCTTTAAACTCTAGGTACACATCCAAAATGTATTACTGACTTGAAAGAAGTGCATTCTGGTGCATGGTTTTGAAACCGCAGTCAGAAAAAAAATCACAACCATATCAACATGTTTATAACCCCCGGGGCTGTCGTTTTGGTCAAAAAATGAAAATTCTAAAAGTTCAGTTTTTTCTGCTTTAAACTCTAGGTACACATCCAAAATGTATTACTGACTTGAAAGAAGTGGATTCTGGTGCATGGTTTTGAAACCGCAGTCAGAAAAAAAAATCACATATATATCAACATTTTTATAACTCCCGGGGCTGTCGTTTTGGTCAAAAAATGAAAATTCTAAAAGTTCCTGTTTTTCTGCTTTAAACTCTAGGTACACATCCAAAATGTATTACTGACTTGAAAGAAGTGCATTCTGGTGCATGGTTTTGAAACCGCAGTCAGAAAAAAAATCACAACCATATCAACATGTTTATAACCCCCGGGGCTGTCGTTTTGGTCAAAAAATGAAAATTCTAAAAGTTCCTGTTTTTCTGCTTTAAACTCTAGATACACATCCAAAATGTATTACTGACTTGAAAGAAGTGCATTCTGGTGCATGGTTTTGAAACCGCAGTCAGAAAAAAAATCACAACCATATCAACATGTTTATAACCCCCGGGGCTGTCGTTTTGGTCAAAAAATGAAAATTCTAAAAGTTCAGTTTTTTCTGCTTTAAACTCTAGGTACACATCCAAAATGTATTACTGACTTGAAAGAAGTGGATTCTGGTGCATGGTTTTGAAACCGCAGTCAGAAAAAAAAATCACATATATATCAACATTTTTATAACTCCCGGGGCTGTCGTTTTGGTCAAAAAATGAAAATTCTAAAAGTTCCTATTTTTCTGCTTTAAACTCTAGGTACACATCCAAAATGTATTACTGAGTTGAAAGAAGTGGATTCTGGTGCATGGTTTTGAAACCGCAGTCAGAAAAAAAATCACATCCATATCAACATGTTTATAACCCCCGGGGCTGTCGTTTTGGTCAAAAAATTAAAATTCTAAAAGTTACTGTTTTTCTGCTTTAAACTCTAGGTACACATCCAAAATGTATTACTGAGTTGAAAGAAGTGGATTCTGGTGCATGGTTTTGAAACCACAGTCAGAAAAAAAATCACATCCATATCAACATGTTTATAACCCCCGGGGCTGTCGTTCTGGTCAAAAAATGAAAATTCTAAAAGTTCCTGTTTTTCTGCTTTAAACTCTAGGTACACATCCAAAATGTATTACTGACTTGAAAGAAGTGCATTCTGGTGCATGGTTTTGAAACCGCAGTCAGAAAAAAAATCACAACCATATCAACATGTTTATAACCCCCGGGGCTGTCGTTTTGGTCAAAAAATGAAAATTCTAAAAGTTCAGTTTTTTCTGCTTTAAACTCTAGGTACACATCCAAAATGTATTACTGACTTGAAAGAAGTGGATTCTGGTGCATGGTTTTGAAACCGCAGTCAGAAAAAAAAATCACATATATATCAACATTTTTATAACTCCCGGGGCTGTCGTTTTGGTCAAAAAATGAAAATTCTAAAAGTTCCTATTTTTCTGCTTTAAACTCTAGGTACACATCCAAAATGTATTACTGAGTTGAAAGAAGTGGATTCTGGTGCATGGTTTTGAAACCTCAGTCAGAAAAAAAATCACATCCATATCAACATGTTTATAACCCCCGGGGCTGTCGTTTTGGTCAAAAAATGAAAATTCTAAAAGTTCCTATTTTTCTGCTTTAAACTCTAGGTACACATCCAAAATGTATTACTGAGTTGAAAGAAGTGGATTCTGGTGCATGGTTTTGAAACCGCAGTCAGAAAAAAAATCACATCCATATCAACATGTTTATAACCCCCGGGGCTGTCGTTCTGGTCAAAAAATGAAAATTCTAAAAGTTCCTATTTTTCTGCTTTAAACTCTAGGTACACATCCAAAATGTATTACTGAGTTGAAAGAAGTGGATTCTGGTGCATGGTTTTGAAACCGCAGTCAGAAAAAAAAAATCACATATATATCAACATTTTTATAACTCCCGGGGCTGTCGTTTTGGTCAAAAAATGAAAATTCTAAAAGTTCCTATTTTTCTGCTTTAAACTCTAGGTACACATCCAAAATGTATTACTGAGTTGAAAGAAGTGGATTCTGGTGCATGGTTTTGAAACCGCAGTCAGAAAAAAAATCACATCCATATCAACATGTTTATAACCCCCGGGGCTGTCGTTTTGGTCAAAAAATGAAAATTCTAAAAGTTCCTGTTTTTCTGCTTTAAACTCTAGGTACACATCCAAAATGTATTACTGACTTGAAAGAAGTGGATTCTGGTGCATGGTTTTGAAACCGCAGTCAAAAAAAAAATCACATATATATCAACATTTTTATAACTCCCGGGGCTGTCGTTTTGGTCAAAAAATGAAAATTCTAAAAGTTCCTATTTTTCTGCTTTAAACTCTAGGTACACATCCAAAATGTATTACTGAGTTGAAAGAAGTGGATTCTGGTGCATGGTTTTGAAACCTCAGTCAGAAAAAAAATCACATCCATATCAACATGTTTATAACCCCCGGGGCTGTCGTTTTGGTCAAAAAATGAAAATTCTAAAAGTTCCTATTTTTCTGCTTTAAACTCTAGGTACACATCCAAAATGTATTACTGAGTTGAAAGAAGTGGATTCTGGTGCATGGTTTTGAAACCGCAGTCAGAAAAAAAATCACATCCATATCAACATGTTTATAACCCCCGGGGCTGTCGTTCTGGTCAAAAAATGAAAATTCTAAAAGTTCCTGTTTTTCTGCTTTAAACTCTAGGTACACATCCAAAATGTATTACTGACTTGAAAAAAGTGCATTCTGGTGCATGGTTTTGAAACCGCAGTCAGAAAAAAAATCACATCCATATCAACATGTTTATAACCCCCGGGGCTGTCGTTTTGGTCAAAAAATGAAAATTCTAAAAGTTCCTATTTTTCTGCTTTAAACTCTAGGTACACATCCAAAATGTATTACTGAGTTGAAAGAAGTGGATTCTGGTGCATGGTTTTGAAACCGCAGTCAGAAAAAAAAATCACATATATATCAACATTTTTATAACTCCCGGGGCTGTCGTTTTGGTCAAAAAATGAAAATTCTAAAAGTTCCTATTTTTCTGCTTTAAACTCTAGGTACACATCCAAAATGTATTACTGAGTTGAAAGAAGTGGATTCTGGTGCATGGTTTTGAAACCGCAGTCAGAAAAAAAATCACATCCATATCAACATGTTTATAACCCCCGGGGCTGTCGTTTTGGTCAAAAAATGAAAATTCTAAAAGTTCCTGTTTTTCTGCTTTAAACTCTAGGTACACATCCAAAATGTATTACTGAGTTGAAAGAAGTGGATTCTGGTGCATGGTTTTGAAACCGCAGTCAGAAAAAAAATCACATCCATGTCAACATGTTTATAACCCCCGGGGCTGTCGTTTTGGTCAAAAAATGAAAATTCTAAAAGTTCAGTTTTTTCTGCTTTAAACTCTAGGTACACATCCAAAATGTATTACTGACTTGAAAGAAGTGGATTCTGGTGCATGGTTTTGAAACCGCAGTCAGAAAAAAAATCACATCCATATCAACATGTTTATAACCCCCGGGGCTGTCGTTTTGGTCAAAAAATTAAAATTCTAAAAGTTACTGTTTTTCTGCTTTAAACTCTAGGTACACATCCAAAATGTATTACTGAGTTGAAAGAAGTGGATTCTGGTGCATGGTTTTGAAACCGCAGTCAGAAAAAAAATCACATCCATATCAACATGTTTATAACCCCCGGGGCTGTCGTTCTGGTCAAAAAATGAAAATTCTAAAAGTTCCTGTTTTTCTGCTTTAAACTCTAGGTACACATCCAAAATGTATTACTGACTTGAAAGAAGTGCATTCTGGTGCATGGTTTTGAAACCGCAGTCAGAAAAAAAATCACAACCATATCAACATGTTTATAACCCCCGGGGCTGTCGTTTTGGTCAAAAAATGAAAATTCTAAAAGTTCAGTTTTTTCTGCTTTAAACTCTAGGTACACATCCAAAATGTATTACTGACTTGAAAGAAGTGGATTCTGGTGCATGGTTTTGAAACCGCAGTCAGAAAAAAAAATCACAACCATATCAACATGTTTATAACCCCCGGGGCTGTCGTTTTGGTCAAAAAATGAAAATTCTAAAAGTTCCTATTTTTCTGCTTTAAACTCTAGGTACACATCCAAAATGTATTACTGAGTTGAAAGAAGTGGATTCTGGTGCATGGTTTTGAAACCGCAGTCAGAAAAAAAAAATCACATATGTATCAACATTTTTATAACTCCCGGGGCTGTCGTTTTGGTCAAAAAATGAAAATTCTAAAAGTTCCTATTTTTCTGCTTTAAACTCTAGGTACACATCCAAAATGTATTACTGAGTTGAAAGAAGTGGATTCTGGTGCATGGTTTTGAAACCGCAGTCAGAAAAAAAATCACATCCATATCAACATGTTTATAACCCCCGGGGCTGTCGTTTTGGTCAAAAAATGAAA
The DNA here is from genome assembly GCF_055691185.1 of Crinia signifera. Lineage (NCBI taxonomy): Eukaryota > Metazoa > Chordata > Amphibia > Anura > Myobatrachidae > Crinia > Crinia signifera. The sequence goes on from NC_139227.1 coordinate 22,082,237, forward strand.
ATTCTAAAAGTTCCTGTTTTTCTGCTTTAAACTCTAGGTACACATCCAAAATGTATTACTGACTTGAAAGAAGTGGATTCTGGTGCATGGTTTTGAAACCGCAGTCAGAAAAAAAAATCACATATATATCAACATTTTTATAACTCCCGGGGCTGTCGTTTTGGTCAAAAAATGAAAATTCTAAAAGTTCCTATTTTTCTGCTTTAAACTCTAGGTACACATCCAAAATGTATTACTGAGTTGAAAGAAGTGGATTCTGGTGCATGGTTTTGAAACCTCAGTCAGAAAAAAAATCACATCCATATCAACATGTTTATAACCCTCGGGGCTGTCGTTTTGGTCAAAAAATGAAAATTCTAAAAGTTCCTATTTTTCTGCTTTAAACTCTAGGTACACATCCAAAATGTATTACTGAGTTGAAAGAAGTGGATTCTGGTGCATGGTTTTGAAACCGCAGTCAGAAAAAAAATCACATCCATATCAACATGTTTATAACCCCCGGGGCTGTCGTTCTGGTCAAAAAATGAAAATTCTAAAAGTTCCTGTTTTTCTGCTTTAAACTCTAGGTACACATCCAAAATGTATTACTGACTTGAAAAAAGTGCATTCTGGTGCATGGTTTTGAAACCGCAGTCAGAAAAAAAATCACATCCATATCAACATGTTTATAACCCCCGGGGCTGTCGTTCTGATCAAAAAATGAAAATTCTAAAAGTTCCTGTTTTTCTGCTTTAAACTCTAGGTAGACATCCAAAATGTATTACTGACTTGAAAGAAGTGCATTCTGGTGCATGGTTTTGAAACCGCAGTCAGAAAAAAATCACAACCATATCAACATGTTTATAACCCCCGGGGCTGTCGTTTTGGTCAAAAAATGAAAATTCTAAAAGTTCCTATTTTTCTGCTTTAAACTCTAGGTACACATCCAAAATGTATTACTGAGTTGAAAGAAGTGGATTCTGGTGCATGGTTTTGAAACCGCAGTCAGAAAAAAAAATCACATATATATATCAACATTTTTATAACTCCCGGGGCTGTCGTTTTGGTCAAAAAATGAAAATTCTAAAAGTTCCTATTTTTCTGCTTTAAACTCTAGGTACACATCCAAAATGTATTACTGAGTTGAAAGAAGTGGATTCTGGTGCATGGTTTTGAAACCGCAGTCAGAAAAAAAATCACATCCATATCAACATGTTTATAACCCCCGGGGCTGTAGTTTTGGTCAAAAAATGAAAATTCTAAAAGTTCCTGTTTTTCTGCTTTAAACTCTAGGTACACATCCAAAATGTATTACTGAGTTGAAAGAAGTGGATTCTGGTGCATGGTTTTGAAACCGCAGTCAGAAAAAAAATCACATCCATGTCAACATGTTTATAACCCCCGGGGCTGTCGTTTTGGTCAAAAAAGGAAAATTCTAAAAGTTCAGTTTTTTCTGCTTTAAACTCTAGGTACACATCCAAAATGTATTACTGACTTGAAAGAAGTGGATTCTGGTGCATGGTTTTGAAACCGCAGTCAGAAAAAAAAATCACATATATATCAACATGTTTATAACCCCCGGGGCTGTCGTTTTGGTCAAAAAATGAAAATTCTAAAAGTTCCTGTTTTTCTGCTTTAAACTCTAGGTACACATCCAAAATGTATTACTGAGTTGAAAGAAGTGGATTCTGGTGCATGGTTTTGAAACCGCAGTCAGAAAAAAAATCACATCCATATCAACATGTTTATAACCCCCGGGGCTGTCGTTTTGGTCAAAAAATGAAAATTCTAAAAGTTCCTGTTTTTCTGCTTTAAACTCTAGGTACACATCCAAAATGTATGACTGAGTTGAAAGAAGTGGATTCTGGTGCATGGTTTTGAAACCGCAGTCAGAAAAAAAATCACATCCATATCAACATGTTTATAACCCCCGGGGCTGTCGTTCTGGTCAAAAAATGAAAATTCTAAAAGTTCCTGTTTTTCTGCTTTAAACTCTAGGTACACATCCAAAATGTATTACTGACTTGAAAGAAGTGCATTCTGGTGCATGGTTTTGAAACCGCAGTCAGAAAAAAAATCACAACCATATCAACATGTTTATAATCCCCGGGGCTGTCGTTTTGGTCAAAAAATGAAAATTCTAAAAGTTCCTGTTTTTCTGCCTTAAACTCTAGGTACACATCCAAAATGTATTACTGACTTGAAAGAAGTGCATTCTGGTGCATGGTTTTGAAACCGCAGTCAGAAAAAAAATCACAACCATATCAACATGTTTATAACCCCCGGGGCTGTCGTTTTGGTCAAAAAATGAAAATTCTAAAAGTTCAGTTTTTTCTGCTTTAAACTCTAGGTACACATCCAAAATGTATTACTGACTTGAAAGAAGTGGATTCTGGTGCATGGTTTTGAAACCGCAGTCAGAAAAAAAAATCACATATATATCAACATTTTTATAACTCCCGGGGCTGTCGTTTTGGTCAAAAAATGAAAATTCTAAAAGTTCCTGTTTTTCTGCTTTAAACTCTAGGTACACATCCAAAATGTATTACTGAGTTGAAAGAAGTGGATTCTGGTGCAAGGTTTTGAAACCGCAGTCAGAAAAAAAATCACATCCATATCAACATGTTTATAACCCCCGGGGCTGTCGTTTTGGTCAAAAAATGAAAATTCTAAAAGTTCCTGTTTTTCTGCTTTAAACTCTAGGTACACATCCAAAATGTATTACTGAGTTGAAAGAAGTGGATTCTGGTGCATGGTTTTGAAACCGCAGTCAGAAAAAAAATCACATCCATATCAACATGTTTATAACCCCCGGGGCTGTCGTTCTGGTCAAAAAATGAAAATTCTAAAAGTTCCTGTTTTTCTGCTTTAAACTCTAGGTACACATCCAAAATGTATTAAAGACTTGAAAGAAGTGCATTCTGGTGCATGGTTTTGAAACCGCAGTCAGAAAAAAAATCACAACCATATAAACATGTTTATAACCCCCGGGGCTGTCGTTTTGGTCAAAAAATGAAAATTCTAAAAGTTCAGTTTTTTCTGCTTTAAACTCTAGGTACACATCCAAAATGTATTACTGACTTGAAAGAAGTGCATTCTGGTGCATGGTTTTGAAACCGCAGTCAGAAAAAAAATCACAACCATATCAACATGTTTATAACCCCCGGGGCTGTCGTTTTGGTCAAAAAATGAAAATTCTAAAAGTTCAGTTTTTTCTTCTTTAAACTCTAGGTACACATCCAAAATGTATTACTGACTTGAAAGAAGTGGATTCTGGTGCATGGTTTTGAAACCGCAGTCAGAAAAAAAAATCACATATATATATCAACATTTTTATAACTCCCGGGGCTGTCGTTTTGGTCAAAAAATGAAAATTCTAAAAGTTCCTATTTTTCTGCTTTAAACTCTAGGTACACATCCAAAATGTATTACTGAGTTGAAAGAAGTGGATTCTGGTGCATGGTTTTGAAACCGCAGTCAGAAAAAAAATCACATCCATATAAACATGTTTATAACCCCCGGGGCTGTCGTTTTGGTCAAAAAATGAAAATTCTAAAAGTTCCTGTTTTTCTGCTTTAAACTCTAGGTACACATCCAAAATGTATTACTGAGTTGAAAGAAGTGCATTCTGGTGCATGGTTTTGAAACCGCAGTCAGAAAAAAAATCACATCCATATCAACATGTTTATAACCCCCGGGGCTGTCGTTCTGGTCAAAAAATGACAATTCTAAAAGTTCAGTTTTTTCTGCTTTAAACTCTAGGTACACCTCCAAAATGTATTACTGACTTGAAAGAAGTGCATTCTGGTGCATGGTTTTGAAACCGCAGTCAGAAAAAAAATCACAACCATATCAACATGTTTATAACCCCCGGGGCTGTCGTTTTGGTCAAAAAATGAAAATTCTAAAAGTTCAGTTTTTTCTGCTTTAAACTCTAGGTACACATCCAAAATGTATTACTGAGTTGAAAGAAGTGCATTCTGGTGCATGGTTTTGAAACCGCAGTCAGAAAAAAATCACATCCATATCAACATGTTTATAACCCCCGGGGCTGTCGTTCTGGTCAAAAAATGACAATTCTAAAAGTTCAGTTTTTTCTGCTTTAAACTCTAGGTACACCTCCAAAATGTATTACTGACTTGAAAGAAGTGCATTCTGGTGCATGGTTTTGAAACCGCAGTCAGAAAAAAAATCACAACCATATCAACATGTTTATAACCCCCGGGGCTGTCGTTTTGGTCAAAAAATGAAAATTCTAAAAGTTCAGTTTTTTCTGCTTTAAACTCTAGGTACACATCCAAAATGTATTACTGACTTGAAAGAAGTGGATTCTGGTGCAAGGTTTTGAAACCGCAGTCAGAAAAAAAATCACATCCATATCAACATGTTTATAACCCCCGGGGCTGTCGTTTTGGTCAAAAAATGAAAATTCTAAAAGTTCCTGTTTTTCTGCTTTAAACTCTAGGTACACATCCAAAATGTATTACTGAGTTGAAAGAAGTGGATTCTGGTGCATGGTTTTGAAACCGCAGTCAGAAAAAAAATCACATCCATATCAACATGTTTATAACCCCCGGGGCTGTCGTTTTGGTCAAAAAATGAAAATTCTAAAAGTTCCTGTTTTTCTGCTTTAAACTCTAGGTACACATCCAAAATGTATTACTGACTTGAAAGAAGTGCATTCTGGTGCATGGTTTTGAAACCGCAGTCAGAAAAAAAAATCACAACCATATCAACATGTTTATAACCCCCGGGGCTGTCGTTTTGGTCAAAAAATAAAAATTCTAAAAGTTCAGTTTTTTCTGCTTTAAACTCTAGGTACACATCCAAAATGTATTACTGACTTGAAAGAAGGGGATTCTGGTGCATGGTTTTGAAACCGCAGTCAGAAAAAAAAATCACATATATATCAACATTTTTATAACTCCCGGGGCTGTCGTTTTGGTCAAAAAATGAAAATTCTAAAAGTTCCTGTTTTTCTGCTTTAAACTGTAGGTACACATCCAAAATGTATGACTGAGTTGAAAGAAGTGGATTCTGGTGCATGGTTTTGAAACCGCAGTCAGAAAAAAAATCACATCCATATCAACATGTTTATAACCCCCGGGGCTGTCGTTCTGGTCAAAAAATGAAAATTCTAAAAGTTCCTGTTTTTCTGCTTTAAACTCTAGGTACACATCCAAAATGTATTACTGACTTGAAAGAAGTGCATTCTGGTGCATGGTTTTGAAACCGCAGTCAGAAAAAAAATCACAACCATATCAACATGTTTATAATCCCCGGGGCTGTCGTTTTGGTCAAAAAATGAAAATTCTAAAAGTTCCTGTTTTTCTGCCTTAAACTCTAGGTACACATCCAAAATGTATTACTGACTTGAAAGAAGTGCATTCTGGTGCATGGTTTTGAAACCGCAGTCAGAAAAAAAATCACAACCATATAAACATGTTTATAACCCCCGGGGCTGTCGTTTTGGTCAAAAAATGAAAATTCTAAAAGTTCAGTTTTTTCTGCTTTAAACTCTAGGTACACATCCAAAATGTATTACTGACTTGAAAGAAGTGCATTCTGGTGCATGGTTTTGAAACCGCAGTCAGAAAAAAAAATCACATATATATCAACATTTTTATAACCCCCGGGGCTGTCGTTTTGGTCAAAAAATGAAAATTCTAAAAGTTCCTGTTTTTCTGCTTTAAACTCTAGGTACACATCCAAAATGTATTACTGAGTTGAAAGAAGTGGATTCTGGTGCATGGTTTTGAAACCGCAGTCAGAAAAAAAATCACATCCATATCAACATGTTTATAACCCCCGGGGCTGTCGTTCTGGTCAAAAAATGAAAATTCTAAAAGTTCCTGTTTTTCTGCTTTAAACTCTAGGTACACATCCAAAATGTATTAAAGACTTGAAAGAAGTGCATTCTGGTGCATGGTTTTGAAACCGCAGTCAGAAAAAAAATCACAACCATATAAACATGTTTATAACCCCCGGGGCTGTCGTTTTGGTCAAAAAATGAAAATTCTAAAAGTTCAGTTTTTTCTGCTTTAACCTCTAGGTACACATCCAAAATGTATTACTGACTTGAAAGAAGTGCATTCTGGTGCATGGTTTTGAAACCGCAGTCAGAAAAAAAATCACAACCATATAAACATGTTTATAACCCCCGGGGCTGTCGTTTTGGTCAAAAAATGAAAATTCTAAAAGTTCAGTTTTTTCTGCTTTAAACTCTAGGTACACATCCAAAATGTATTACTGACTTGAAAGAAGTGCATTCTGGTGCATGGTTTTGAAACCGCAGTCAGAAAAAAAAATCACATATATATCAACATTTTTATAACCCCCGGGGCTGTCGTTTTGGTCAAAAAATGAAAATTCTAAAAGTTCCTGTTTTTCTGCTTTAAACTCTAGGTACACATCCAAAATGTATTACTGAGTTGAAAGAAGTGGATTCTGGTGCATGGTTTTGAAACCGCAGTCAGAAAAAAAATCACATCCATATCAACATGTTTATAACCCCCGGGGCTGTCGTTCTGGTCAAAAAATGAAAATTCTAAAAGTTCCTGTTTTTCTGCTTTAAACTCTAGGTACACATCCAAAATGTATTAAAGACTTGAAAGAAGTGCATTCTGGTGCATGGTTTTGAAACCGCAGTCAGAAAAAAAATCACAACCATATAAACATGTTTATAACCCCCGGGGCTGTCGTTTTGGTCAAAAAATGAAAATTCTAAAAGTTCAGTTTTTTCTGCTTTAAACTCTAGGTACACATCCAAAATGTATTACTGACTTGAAAGAAGTGCATTCTGGTGCATGGTTTTGAAACCGCAGTCAGAAAAAAAATCACAACCATATAAACATGTTTATAACCCCCGGGGCTGTCGTTTTGGTCAAAAAATGAAAATTCTAAAAGTTCAGTTTTTTCTGCTTTAAACTCTAGGTACACATCCAAAATGTATTACTGACTTGAAAGAAGTGCATTCTGGTGCATGGTTTTGAAACCGCAGTCAGAAAAAAAAATCACATATATATCAACATTTTTATAACCCCCGGGGCTGTCGTTTTGGTCAAAAAATGAAAATTCTAAAAGTTCCTGTTTTTCTGCTTTAAACTCTAGGTACACATCCAAAATGTATTACTGAGTTGAAAGAAGTGGATTCTGGTGCATGGTTTTGAAACCGCAGTCAGAAAAAAAATCACATCCATATCAACATGTTTATAACCCCCGGGGCTGTCGTTCTGGTCAAAAAATGAAAATTCTAAAAGTTCCTGTTTTTCTGCTTTAAACTCTAGGTACACATCCAAAATGTATTAAAGACTTGAAAGAAGTGCATTCTGGTGCATGGTTTTGAAACCGCAGTCAGAAAAAAAATCACAACCATATAAACATGTTTATAACCCCCGGGGCTGTCGTTTTGGTCAAAAAATGAAAATTCTAAAAGTTCAGTTTTTTCTGCTTTAAACTCTAGGTACACATCCAAAATGTATTACTGACTTGAAAGAAGTGCATTCTGGTGCATGGTTTTGAAACCGCAGTCAGAAAAAAAATCACAACCATATCAACATGTTTATAACCCCCGGGGCTGTCGTTTTGGTCAAAAAATGAAAATTCTAAAAGTTCCTGTTTTTCTGCTTTAAACTCTAGGTACACATCCAAAATGTATTACTGAGTTGAAAGAAGTGGATTCTGGTGCATGGTTTTGAAACCGCAGTCAGAAAAAAAATCACATCCATATCAACATGTTTATAACCCCCGGGGCTGTCGTTCTGGTCAAAAAATGAAAATTCTAAAAGTTCCTGTTTTTCTGCTTTAAACTCTAGGTACACATCCAAAATGTATTAAAGACTTGAAAGAAGTGCATTCTGGTGCATGGTTTTGAAACCGCAGTCAGAAAAAAAATCACAACCATATAAACATGTTTATAACCCCCGGGGCTGTCGTTTTGGTCAAAAAATGAAAATTCTAAAAGTTCAGTTTTTTCTGCTTTAAACTCTAGGTTCACATCCAAAATGTATTACTGACTTGAAAGAAGTGCATTCTGGTGCATGGTTTTGAAACCGCAGTCAGAAAAAAAATCACAACCATATCAACATGTTTATAACCCCCGGGGCTGTCGTTTTGGTCAAAAAATGAAAATTCTAAAAGTTCCTGTTTTTCTGCTTTAAACTCTAGGTACACATCCAAAATGTATTACTGAGTTGAAAGAAGTGGATTCTGGTGCATGGTTTTGAAACCGCAGTCAGAAAAAAAATCACATCCATATCAACATGTTTATAACCCCCGGGGCTGTCGTTCTGGTCAAAAAATGAAAATTCTAAAAGTTCCTGTTTTTCTGCATTAAACTCTAGGTACACATCCAAAATGTATTAAAGACTTGAAAGAAGTGCATTCTGGTGCATGGTTTTGAAACCGCAGTCAGAAAAAAAATCACAACCATATAAACATGTTTATAACCCCCGGGGCTGTCGTTTTGGTCAAAAAATGAAAATTCTAAAAGTTCAGTTTTTTCTGCTTTAAACTCTAGGTACACATCCAAAATGTATTACTGACTTGAAAGAAGTGGATTCTGGTGCATGGTTTTGAAACCGCAGTCAGAAAAAAAAAATCACATATATATATCAACATTTTTATAACTCCCGGGGCTGTCGTTTTGGTCAAAAAATGAAAATTCTAAAAGTTCCTGTTTTTCTGCTTTAAACTCTAGGTACACATCCAAAATGTATTACTGAGTTGAAAGAAGTGGATTCTGGTGCAAGGTTTTGAAACCGCAGTCAGAAAAAAAATCACATCCATATCAACATGTTTATAACCCCCGGGGCTGTCGTTTTGGTCAAAAAATGAAAATTCTAAAAGTTCCTGTTTTTCTGCTTTAAACTCTAGGTACACATCCAAAATGTATTACTGAGTTGAAAGAAGTGGATTCTGGTGCATGGTTTTAAAACGCAGTCAGAAAAAAAATCACATCCATATCAACATGTTTATAACCCCCGGGGCTGTCGTTCTGGTCAAAAAATGAAAATTCTAAAAGTTCCTGTTTTTCTGCTTTAAACTCTAGGTACACATCCAAAATGTATTACTGACTTGAAAAAAGTGCATTCTGGTGCATGGTTTTGAAACCGCAGTCAGAAAAAAAATCACAACCATATCAACATGTTTATAACCCCCGGGGCTGTCGTTTTGGTCAAAAAATGAAAATTCTAAAAGTTCCTGTTTTTCTGCTTTAAACTCTAGATACACATCCAAAATGTATTACTGACTTGAAAGAAGTGCATTCTGGTGCATGGTTTTGAAACCGCAGTCAGAAAAAAAATCACAACCATATCAACATGTTTATAACCCCCGGGGCTGTCGTTTTGGTCAAAAAATGAAAATTCTAAAAGTTCAGTTTTTTCTGCTTTAAACTCTAGGTACATATCCAAAATGTATTACTGACTTGAAAGAAGTGGATTCTGGTGCATGGTTTTGAAACCGCAGTCAGAAAAAAAAATCACATATATATCAACATTTTTATAACTCCCGGGGCTGTCGTTTTGGTCAAAAAATGAAAATTCTAAAAGTTCCTATTTTTCTGCTTTAAACTCTAGGTACACATCCAAAATGTATTACTGAGTTGAAAGAAGTGGATTCTGGTGCATGGTTTTGAAACCGCAGTCAGAAAAAAAATCACATCCATATCAACATGTTTATAACCCCCGGGGCTGTCGTTTTGGTTAAAAAATGAAAATTCTAAAAGTTCCTGTTTTTCTGCTTTAAACTCTAGGTACACATCCAAAATGTATTACTGAGTTGAAAGAAGTGGATTCTGGTGCATGGTTTTGAAACCGCAGTCAGAAAAAAAATCACAACCATATCAACATGTTTATAACCCCCGGGGCTGTCGTTTTGGTCAAAAAATGAAAATTCTAAAAGTTCCTGTTTTTCTGCTTTAAACTCTAGATACACATCCAAAATGTATTACTGACTTGAAAGAAGTGCATTCTGGTGCATGGTTTTGAAACCGCAGTCAGAAAAAAAATCACAACCATATCAACATGTTTATAACCCCCGGGGCTGTCGTTTTGGTCAAAAAATGAAAATTCTAAAAGTTCAGTTTTTTCTGCTTTAAACTCTAGGTACACATCCAAAATGTATTACTGACTTGAAAGAAGTGGATTCTGGTGCATGGTTTTGAAACCGCAGTCAGAAAAAAAAATCACATATATATCAACATTTTTATAACTCCCGGGGCTGTCGTTTTGGTCAAAAAATGAAAATTCTAAAAGTTCCTATTTTTCTGCTTTAAACTCTAGGTACACATCCAAAATGTATTACTGAGTTGAAAGAAGTGGATTCTGGTGCATGGTTTTGAAACCGCAGTCAGAAAAAAAATCACATCCATATCAACATGTTTATAACCCCCGGGGCTGTCGTTTTGGTCAAAAAATTAAAATTCTAAAAGTTACTGTTTTTCTGCTTTAAACTCTAGGTACACATCCAAAATGTATTACTGAGTTGAAAGAAGTGGATTCTGGTGCATGGTTTTGAAACCGCAGTCAGAAAAAAAATCACATCCATATCAACATGTTTATAACCCCCGGGGCTGTCGTTCTGGTCAAAAAATGAAAATTCTAAAAGTTCCTGTTTTTCTGCTTTAAACTCTAGGTACACGACCAAAATGTATTACTGACTTGAAAAAAGTGCATTCTGGTGCATGGTTTTGAAACCGCAGTCAGAAAAAAAATCACATCCATATCAACATGTTTATAACCCCCGGGGCTGTCGTTCTGGTCAAAAAATGAAAATTCTAAAAGTTCCTGTTTTTCTGCTTTAAACTCTAGGTAGACATCCGAAATGTATTACTGACTTGAAAGAAGTGCATTCTGGTGCATGGTTTTGAAACCGCAGTCAGAAAAAAATCACAACCATATCAACATGTTTATAACCCCCGGGGCTGTCGTTTTGGTCAAAAAATGAAAATTCTAAAAGTTCCTATTTTTCTGCTTTAAACTCTAGGTACACATCCAAAATGTATTACTGAGTTGAAAGAAGTGGATTCTGGTGCATGGTTTTGAAACCGCAGTCAGAAAAAAAAATCACATATATATCAACATTTTTATAACTCCCGGGGCTGTCGTTTTGGTCAAAAAATGAAAATTCTAAAAGTTCCTATTTTTCTGCTTTAAACTCTAGGTACACATCCAAAATGTATTACTGAGTTGAAAGAAGTGGATTCTGGTGCATGGTTTTGAAACCGCAGTCAGAAAAAAAATCACATCCATATCAACATGTTTATAACCCCCGGCGCTGTCGTTTTGGTCAAAAAATGAAAATTCGAAAAGTTCCTGTTTTTCTGCTTTAAACTCTAGGTACACATCCAAAATATATTACTTAGTTGAAAGAAGTGGATTCTGGTGCATGGTTTTGAAACCGCAGTCAGAAAAAAAATCACATCCATATCAACATTTTTATAACCCCGGGGCTGTCGTTTTGGTCAAAAAATTAAAATTCTAAAAGTTCAGTTTTTTCTGCTTTAAACTCTAGGTACACATCCAAAATGTATTACTGACTTGAAAGAAGTGGATTCTGGTGCATGGTTTTGAAACCGCAGTCAGAAAAAAAAATCACATATATATCAACATTTTTATAACTCCCGGGGCTGTCGTTTTGGTCAAAAAATGAAAATTCTAAAAGTTCCTGTTTTTCTGCTTTAAACTCTAGGTACACATCCAAAATGTATTACTGAGTTGAAAGAAGTGGATTCTGGTGCATGGTTTTGAAACCGCAGTCAGAAAAAAAATCACATCCATATCAATATGTTTATAACCCCCGGGGCTGTCGTTCTGGTCAAAAAATGAAAATTCTAAAAGTTCCTGTTTTTCTGCTTTAAACTCTAGGTACACATCCAAAATGTATTACTGAGTTGAAAGAAGTGGATTCTGGTGCATGGTTTTGAAACCGCAGTCAGAAAAAAAATCACATCCATATCAACATGTTTATAACCCCCGGGGCTGTCGTTTTGGTTAAAAAATGAAAATTCTAAAAGTTCCTGTTTTTCTGCTTTAAACTCTAGGTACACATCCAAAATGTATTACTGAGTTGAAAGAAGTGGATTCTGGTGCATGGTTTTGAAACCGCAGTCAGAAAAAAAATCACATCCATATCAACATGTTTATAGCCCCCGGGGCTGTCGTTTTGGTCAAAAAATGAAAATTCTAAAAGTTCCTGTTTTTCTGCTTTAAACTCTAGGTACACATCCAAAATGTATTACTGAGTTGAAAGAAGTGGATTCTGGTGCATGGTTTTGAAACCGCAGTCAGAAAAAAAATCACATCCATATCAACATTTTTATAACCCCCGGGGCTGTCGTTTTGGTCAAAAAATGAAAATTCTAAAAGTTCAGTTTCTTCTGCTTTAAACTCTAGGTACACATCCAAAATGTATTACTGACTTGAAAGAAGTGGATTCTGGTGCATGGTTTTGAAACCGCAGTCAGAAAAAAAATCACATCCATATCAATATGTTTATAACCCCCGGGGCTGTCGTTCTGGTCAAAAAATGAAAATTCTAAAAGTTCCTGTTTTTCTGCTTTAAACTCTAGGTACACATCCAAAATGTATTACTGACTTGAAAGAAGTGCATTCTGGTGCATGGTTTTGAAACCGCAGTCAGAAAAAAAATCACATCCATATCAACATGTTTATAACCCCCGGGGCTGTCGTTCTGGTCAAAAAATGAAAATTCTAAAAGTTCCTGTTTTTCTGCTTTAAACTCTAGGTACACATCCAAAATGTATTACTGACTTGAAAGAAGTGCATTCTGGTGCATGGTTTTGAAACCGCAGTCAGAAAAAAAATCACAACCATATCAACATGTTTATAACCCCCGGGGCTGTCGTTTTGGTCAAAAAATTAAAATTCTAAAAGTTCCTGTTTTTCTGCTTTAAACTCTAGGTACACATCCAAAATGTATTACTGAGTTGAAAGAAGTGGATTCTGGTGCATGGTTTTGAAACCGCAGTCAGAAAAAAATCACAACCATATCAACATGTTTATAACCCCCGGGGCTGTCGTTTTGGTCAAAAAATGAAAATTCTAAAAGTTCCGTTTTTTCTGCTTTAAACTCTAGGTACACATCCAAAATGTATTACTGAGTTGAAAGAAGTGGATTCTGGTGCATGGTTTTGAAACCGCAGTCAGAAAAAAAATCACATCCATATCAACATTTTTATAACCCCCGGGGCTGTCGTTTTGGTCAAAAAATGAAAATTCTAAAAGTTCCGTTTTTTCTGCTTTAAACTCTAGGTACAAATCCAAAATGTATTACTGAGTTGAAAGAAGTGGATTCTGGTGCATGGTTTTGAAACCGCAGTCAGAAAAAAAATCACATCCATATCAACATGTTTATAATCCCCGGGGCTGTCGTTCTGGTTAAAAAATGAAAATTCTAAAAGTTCCTGTTTTTCTGCTTTAAACTCTAGGTACACATCCAAAATGTATTACTGAGTTGAAAGAAGTGGATTCTGGTGCATGGTTTTGAAACCGCAGTCAGAAAAAAAATCACATCCATATCAACATGTTTATAAGCCCCGGGGCTGTCGTTCTGGTCAAAAAATTAAAATTCTAAAAGTTCCTGTTTTTCTGCTTTAAACTCTAGGTACACATCCAAAATGTATTACTGACTTGAAAGAAGTGCATTCTGGTGCATGGTTTTGAAACCGCAGTCAGAAAAAAATCACATCCATATCAACATGTTTATAACCCCCGGGGCTGTCGTTTTGGTCAAAAAAGGAAAATTCTAAAAGTTCCTGTTTTTCTGCTTTAAACTCTAGGTACACATCCAAAATGTATTACTGACTTGAAAGAAGTGCATTCTGGTGCATGGTTTTGAAACCGCAGTCAGAAAAAAAATCACAACCATATCAACATGTTTATAACCCCCGGGGCTGTCGTTTTGGTCAAAAAATTAAAATTCTAAAAGTTCCTGTTTTTCTGCTTTAAACTCTAGGTACACATCCAAAATGTATTACTGAGTTGAAAGAAGTGGATTCTGGTGCATGGTTTTGAAACCGCAGTCAGAAAAAAATCACAACCATATCAACATGTTTATAACCCCCGGGGCTGTCGTTTTGGTCAAAAAATGAAAATTCTAAAAGTTCCGTTTTTTCTGCTTTAAACTCTAGGTACACATCCAAAATGTATTACTGAGTTGAAAGAAGTGGATTCTGGTGCATGGTTTTGAAACCGCAGTCAGAAAAAAAATCACATCCATATCAACATTTTTATAACCCCCGGGGCTGTCGTTTTGGTCAAAAAATGAAAATTCTAAAAGTTCCGTTTTTTCTGCTTTAAACTCTAGGTACAAATCCAAAATGTATTACTGAGTTGAAAGAAGTGGATTCTGGTGCATGGTTTTGAAACCGCAGTCAGAAAAAAAATCACATCCATATCAACATGTTTATAATCCCCGGGGCTGTCGTTCTGGTTAAAAAATGAAAATTCTAAAAGTTCCTGTTTTTCTGCTTTAAACTCTAGGTACACATCCAAAATGTATTACTGAGTTGAAAGAAGTGGATTCTGGTGCATGGTTTTGAAACCGCAGTCAGAAAAAAAATCACATCCATATCAACATGTTTATAAGCCCCGGGGCTGTCGTTCTGGTCAAAAAATTAAAATTCTAAAAGTTCCTGTTTTTCTGCTTTAAACTCTAGGTACACATCCAAAATGTATTACTGACTTGAAAGAAGTGCATTCTGGTGCATGGTTTTGAAACCGCAGTCAGAAAAAAATCACATCCATATCAACATGTTTATAACCCCCGGGGCTGTCGTTTTGGTCAAAAAAGGAAAATTCTAAAAGTTCCTGTTTTTCTGCTTTAAACTCTAGGTACACATCCAAAATGTATTACTGAGTTGAAAGAAGTGGATTCTGGTGCATGGTTTTGAAACCGCAGTCAGAAAAAAAATCACATCCATATCAACATGTTTATAACCCCCGGGGCTGTCGTTCTGGTCAAAAAATGAAAATTCTAAAAGTTCCTGTTTTTCTGCTTTAAACTCTAGGTACACATCCAAAATGTATTACTGAGTTGAAAGAAGTGGATTCTGGTGCATGGTTTTGAAACCGCAGTCAGAAAAAAAATCACATCCATATCAACATGTTTATAACCCCCGGGGCTGTCGTTCTGGTCAAAAAATGAAAATTCTAAAAGTTCCTGTTTTTCTGCTTTAAACTCTAGGTACACATCCAAAATGTATTACTGAGTTGAAAGAAGTGGATTCTGGTGCATGGTTTTGAAACTGCAGTCAGAAAAAAAATCACATCCATATCAACATGTTTATAATCCCCGGGGCTGTCGTTCTGGTTAAAAAATGAAAATTCTAAAAGTTCCTGTTTTTCTGCTTTAAACTCTAGGTACACATCCAAAATGTATTACTGAGTTGAAAGAAGTGGATTCTGGTGCATGGTTTTGAAACCGCAGTCAGAAAAAAAATCACATCCATATCAACATGTTTATAAGCCCCGGGGCTGTCGTTCTGGTCAAAAAATTAAAATTCTAAAAGTTCCTGTTTTTCTGCTTTAAACTCTAGGTACACATCCAAAATGTATTACTGACTTGAAAGAAGTGCATTCTGGTGCATGGTTTTGAAACCGCAGTCAGAAAAAAATCACATCCATATCAACATGTTTATAACCCCCGGGGCTGTCGTTTTGGTCAAAAAAGGAAAATTCTAAAAGTTCCTGTTTTTCTGCTTTAAACTCTAGGTACACATCCAAAATGTATTACTGAGTTGAAAGAAGTGGATTCTGGTGCATGGTTTTGAAACCGCAGTCAGAAAAAAAATCACATCCATATCAACATTTTTATAACCCCCGGGTCTGTCGTTTTAGTCAAAAAATGAAAATTCTAAAAGTTCCGTTTTTTCTGCTTTAAACTCTAGGTACACATCCAAAATGTATTACTGACTTGAAAGAAGTGGATTCTGGTGCATGGTTTTGAAACCGCAGTCAGAAAAAAAATCACATCCATATCAACATGTTTATAACCCCCGGGGCTGTCGTTCTGGTCAAAAAATGAACATTCTAAAAGTTCCGGTTTTTCTGCTTTAAACTCTAGGTACACATCCAAAATGTATTACTGAGTTGAAAGAAGTGGATTCTGGTGCATGGTTTTGAAACTGCAGTCAGAAAAAAAATCACATCCATATCAACATGTTTATAACCCCCGGGGCTGTCGTTTTGGTCAAAAAATGAAAATACTAAAAGTTCAGTTTTTTCTGCTTTAAACTCTAGGTACACATCCAAAATGTATTACTGACTTGAAAGAAGTGGATTCTGGTGCATGGTTTTGAAACCGCAGTCAGAAAAAAAATCACATATATATCAACATTTTTATAACTCCCGGGGCTGTCGTTTTGGTCAAAAGATGAAAATTCTAAAAGTTCCTGTTTTTCTGCTTTAAACTCTAGGTACACATCCAAAATGTATTACTGACTTGAAAGAAGTGGATTCTGGTGCATGGTTTTGAAACCGCAGTCAGAAAAAAAATCACATCCATATCAACATGTTTATAACCCCCGGGGCTGTTGTTTTGGTCAAAAAATGAAAATTCTAAAAGTTCCGGTTTTTCTGCTTTAACCTCTAGGTACACATCCAAAATGTATTACTGAGTTGAAAGAAGTGGATTCTGGTGCATGGTTTTGAAACCGCAGTCAGAAAAAAAATCACATCCATATCAACATGTTTATAACCCCCGGGGCTGTCGTTTTGGTCAAAAAATGAAAATTCTAAAAGTTCCTGTTTTTCTGCTTTAAACTCTAGGTACACATCCAAAATGTATTACTGAGTTGAAAGAAGTGGATTCTGGTGCATGGTTTTGAAACTGCAGTCAGAAAAAAAATCACATCCATATCAACATTTTTATAACCCCCGGGGCTGTCGTTTTGGTCAAAAAATGAAAATTCTAAAAGTTCAGTTTTTTCTGCTTTAAACTCTAGGTACACATCCAAAATGTATTACTGACTTGAAAGAAGTGGATTCTGGTGCATGGTTTTGAAACCGCAGTCAGAAAAAAAAATCACATATATATCAACATTTTTATAACTCCCGGGGCTGTCGTTTTGGTCAAAAAATGAAAATTCTAAAAGTTCCTGTTTTTCTGCTTTAAACTCTAGGTACACATCCAAAATGTATTACTGAGTTGAAAGAAGTGGATTCTGGTGCATGGTTTTGAAACCGCAGTCAGAAAAAAAATCACAACCATATCAACATGTTTATAACCCCCGGGGCTGTCGTTTTGGTCAAAAAATGAAAATTCTAAAAGTTCAGTTTTTTCTGCTTTAAACTCTAGGTACAAATCCAAAATGTATTACTGACTTGAAAGAAGTGCATTCTGGTGCATGGTTTTGAAACCGCAGTCAGAAAAAAATCACATCCATATCAACATGTTTATAACCCCCGGGGCTGTCGTTTTGGTCAAAAAAGGAAAATTCTAAAAGTTCCTGTTTTTCTGCTTTAAACTCTAGGTACACATCCAAAATGTATTACTGAGTTGAAATAAGTGGATTCTGGTGCATGGTTTTGAAACCGCAGTCAGAAAAAAAATCACAACCATATCAACATGTTTATAACCCCCGGGGCTGTCGTTTTGGTCAAAAAATGAAAATTCTAAAAGTTCCGTTTTTTCTGCTTTAAACTCTAGGTACACATCCAAAATGTATTACTGAGTTGAAAGAAGTGGATTCTGGTGCATGGTTTTGAAACCGCAGTCAGAAAAAAAATCACATCCATATCAACATTTTTATAACCCCCGGGGCTGTCGTTTTGGTCAAAAAATGAAAATTCTAAAAGTTCAGTTTTTTCTGCTTTAAACTCTAGGTACAAATCCAAAATGTATTACTGACTTGAAAGAAGTGCATTCTGGTGCATGGTTTTGAAACCGCAGTCAGAAAAAAATCACATCCATATCAACATGTTTATAACCCCCGGGGCTGTCGTTTTGGTCAAAAAATGAAAATTCTAAAAGTTCCTGTTTTTCTGCTTTAAACTCTAGGTACACATCCAAAATGTATTACTGAGTTGAAAGAAGTGGATTCTGGTGCATGGTTTTGAAACCGCAGTCAGAAAAAAAATCACATCCATATCAACATGTTTATAACCCCCGGGGCTGTCGTTCTGGTCAAAAAATGAAAATTCTAAAAGTTCCTGTTTTTCTGCTTTAAACTCTAGGTACACATCCAAAATGTATTACTGAGTTGAAAGAAGTGGATTCTGGTGCATGGTTTTGAAACCGCAGTCAGAAAAAAAATCACATCCATATCAACATGTTTATAACCCCCGGGGCTGTCGTTCTGGTCAAAAAATGAAAATTCTAAAAGTTCCTGTTTTTCTGCTTTAAACTCTAGGTACACATCCAAAATGTATTACTGAGTTGAAAGAAGTGGATTCTGGTGCATGGTTTTGAAACCGCAGTCAGAAAAAAAAATCACAACCATATCAACATTTTTATAACCCCCGGGGCTGTCGTTTTGGTCAAAAAATGAACATTCTAAAAGTTCCGGTTTTTCTGCTTTAAACTCTAGGTACACATCCAAAATGTATTACTGAGTTGAAAGAAGTGGATTCTGGTGCATGGTTTTGAAACCAAAGTCAGAAAAAAAATCACATCCATATCAACATTTTTATAACCCCCGGGTCTGTCGTTTTGGTCAAAAAATGAAAATTCTAAAAGTTCCTGTTTTTCTGCTTTAAACTCTAGGTACACATCCAAAATGTATTACTGAGTTGAAAGAAGTGGATTCTGGTGCATGGTTTTGAAACTGCAGTCAGAAAAAAAATCACATCCATATCAACATTTTTATAACCCCCGGGGCTGTCGTTTTGGTCAAAAAATGAAAATTCTAAAAGTTCAGTTTTTTCTGCTTTAAACTCTAGGTACACATCCAAAATGTATTACTGACTTGAAAGAAGTGGATTCTGGTGCATGGTTTTGAAACCGCAGTCAGAAAAAAAAATCACATATATATCAACATTTTTATAACTCCCGGGGCTGTCGTTTTGGTCAAAAAATGAAAATTCTAAAAGTTCCTGTTTTTCTGCTTTAAACTCTAGGTACACATCCAAAATGTATTACTGAGTTGAAAGAAGTGGATTCTGGTGCATGGTTTTGAAACCGCAGTCAGAAAAAAAATCACAACCATATCAACATGTTTATAACCCCCGGGGCTGTCGTTTTGGTCAAAAAATTAAAATTCTAAAAGTTCCTGTTTTTCTGCTTTAAACTCTAGGTACACATCCAAAATGTATTACTGAGTTGAAAGAAGTGGATTCTGGTGCATGGTTTTGAAACCGCAGTCAGAAAAAAATCACAACCATATCAACATGTTTATAACCCCCGGGGCTGTCGTTTTGGTCAAAAAATGAAAATTCTAAAAGTTCAGTTTTTTCTGCTTTAAACTCTAGGTACAAATCCAAAATGTATTACTGACTTGAAAGAAGTGCATTCTGGTGCATGGTTTTGAAACCGCAGTCAGAAAAAAATCACATCCATATCAACATGTTTATAACCCCCGGGGCTGTCGTTTTGGTCAAAAAAGGAAAATTCTAAAAGTTCCTGTTTTTCTGCTTTAAACTCTAGGTACACATCCAAAATGTATTACTGAGTTGAAATAAGTGGATTCTGGTGCATGGTTTTGAAACCGCAGTCAGAAAAAAAATCACAACCATATCAACATGTTTATAACCCCCGGGGCTGTCGTTTTGGTCAAAAAATGAAAATTCTAAAAGTTCCGTTTTTTCTGCTTTAAACTCTAGGTACACATCCAAAATGTATTACTGAGTTGAAAGAAGTGGATTCTGGTGCATGGTTTTGAAACCGCAGTCAGAAAAAAAATCACATCCATATCAACATTTTTATAACCCCCGGGGCTGTCGTTTTGGTCAAAAAATGAAAATTCTAAAAGTTCAGTTTTTTCTGCTTTAAACTCTAGGTACAAATCCAAAATGTATTACTGACTTGAAAGAAGTGCATTCTGGTGCATGGTTTTGAAACCGCAGTCAGAAAAAAATCACATCCATATCAACATGTTTATAACCCCCGGGGCTGTCGTTTTGGTCAAAAAATGAAAATTCTAAAAGTTCCTGTTTTTCTGCTTTAAACTCTAGGTACACATCCAAAATGTATTACTGAGTTGAAAGAAGTGGATTCTGGTGCATGGTTTTGAAACCGCAGTCAGAAAAAAAATCACATCCATATCAACATGTTTATAACCCCCGGGGCTGTCGTTCTGGTCAAAAAATGAAAATTCTAAAAGTTCCTGTTTTTCTGCTTTAAACTCTAGGTACACATCCAAAATGTATTACTGAGTTGAAAGAAGTGGATTCTGGTGCATGGTTTTGAAACCGCAGTCAGAAAAAAAATCACATCCATATCAACATGTTTATAACCCCCGGGGCTGTCGTTCTGGTCAAAAAATGAAAATTCTAAAAGTTCCTGTTTTTCTGCTTTAAACTCTAGGTACACATCCAAAATGTATTACTGAGTTGAAAGAAGTGGATTCTGGTGCATGGTTTTGAAACCGCAGTCAGAAAAAAAAATCACAACCATATCAACATTTTTATAACCCCCGGGGCTGTCGTTTTGGTCAAAAAATGAACATTCTAAAAGTTCCGGTTTTTCTGCTTTAAACTCTAGGTACACATCCAAAATGTATTACTGAGTTGAAAGAAGTGGATTCTGGTGCATGGTTTTGAAACCAAAGTCAGAAAAAAAATCACATCCATATCAACATTTTTATAACCCCCGGGTCTGTCGTTTTGGTCAAAAAATGAAAATTCTAAAAGTTCCTGTTTTTCTGCTTTAAACTCTAGGTACACATCCAAAATGTATTACTGAGTTGAAAGAAGTGGATTCTGGTGCATGGTTTTGAAACTGCAGTCAGAAAAAAAATCACATCCATATCAACATTTTTATAACCCCCGGGGCTGTCGTTTTGGTCAAAAAATGAAAATTCTAAAAGTTCAGTTTTTTCTGCTTTAAACTCTAGGTACACATCCAAAATGTATTACTGACTTGAAAGAAGTGGATTCTGGTGCATGGTTTTGAAACCGCAGTCAGAAAAAAAAATCACATATATATCAACATTTTTATAACTCCCGGGGCTGTCGTTTTGGTCAAAAAATGAAAATTCTAAAAGTTCCTGTTTTTCTGCTTTAAACTCTAGGTACACATCCAAAATGTATTACTGAGTTGAAAGAAGTGGATTCTGGTGCATGGTTTTGAAACCGCAGTCAGAAAAAAAATCACAACCATATCAACATGTTTATAACCCCCGGGGCTGTCGTTTTGGTCAAAAAATTAAAATTCTAAAAGTTCCTGTTTTTCTGCTTTAAACTCTAGGTACACATCCAAAATGTATTACTGAGTTGAAAGAAGTGGATTCTGGTGCATGGTTTTGAAACCGCAGTCAGAAAAAAATCACAACCATATCAACATGTTTATAACCCCCGGGGCTGTCGTTTTGGTCAAAAAATGAAAATTCTAAAAGTTCCGTTTTTTCTGCTTTAAACTCTAGGTACAAATCCAAAATGTATTACTGACTTGAAAGAAGTGCATTCTGGTGCATGGTTTTGAAACCGCAGTCAGAAAAAAATCACATCCATATCAACATGTTTATAACCCCCGGGGCTGTCGTTTTGGTCAAAAAAGGAAAATTCTAAAAGTTCCTGTTTTTCTGCTTTAAACTCTAGGTACACATCCAAAATGTATTACTGAGTTGAAAGAAGTGGATTCTGGTGCATGGTTTTGAAACCGCAGTCAGAAAAAAAATCACAACCATATCAACATGTTTATAACCCCCGGGGCTGTCGTTTTGGTCAAAAAATGAAAATTCTAAAAGTTCCGTTTTTTCTGCTTTAAACTCTAGGTACACATCCAAAATGTATTACTGAGTTGAAAGAAGTGGATTCTGGTGCATGGTTTTGAAACCGCAGTCAGAAAAAAAATCACATCCATATCAACATTTTTATAACCCCCGGGGCTGTCGTTTTGGTCAAAAAATGAAAATTCTAAAAGTTCAGTTTTTTCTGCTTTAAACTCTAGGTACAAATCCAAAATGTATTACTGACTTGAAAGAAGTGCATTCTGGTGCATGGTTTTGAAACCGCAGTCAGAAAAAAATCACATCCATATCAACATGTTTATAACCCCCGGGGCTGTCGTTTTGGTCAAAAAAGGAAAAATCTAAAAGTTCCTGTTTTTCTGCTTTAAACTCTAGGTACACATCCAAAATGTATTACTGAGTTGAAAGAAGTGGATTCTGGTGCATGGTTTTGAAACCGCAGTCAGAAAAAAAATCACATCCATATCAACATGTTTATAACCCCCGGGGCTGTCGTTCTGGTCAAAAAATGAAAATTCTAAAAGTTCCTGTTTTTCTGCTTTAAACTCTAGGTACACATCCAAAATGTATTACTGAGTTGAAAGAAGTGGATTCTGGTGCATGGTTTTGAAACCGCAGTCAGAAAAAAAATCACATCCATATCAACATGTTTATAACCCCCGGGGCTGTCGTTCTGGTCAAAAAATGAAAATTCTAAAAGTTCCTGTTTTTCTGCTTTAAACTCTAGGTACACATCCAAAATGTATTACTGAGTTGAAAGAAGTGGATTCTGGTGCATGGTTTTGAAACCGCAGTCAGAAAAAAAAATCACAACCATATCAACATTTTTATAACCCCCGGGGCTGTCGTTTTGGTCAAAAAATGAACATTCTAAAAGTTCCGGTTTTTCTGCTTTAAACTCTAGGTACACATCCAAAATGTATTACTGAGTTGAAAGAAGTGGATTCTGGTGCATGGTTTTGAAACCAAAGTCAGAAAAAAAATCACATCCATATCAACATTTTTATAACCCCCGGGTCTGTCGTTTTGGTCAAAAAATGAAAATTCTAAAAGTTCCTGTTTTTCTGCTTTAAACTCTAGGTACACATCCAAAATGTATTACTGAGTTGAAAGAAGTGGATTCTGGTGCATGGTTTTGAAACTGCAGTCAGAAAAAAAATCACATCCATATCAACATTTTTATAACCCCCGGGGCTGTCGTTTTGGTCAAAAAATGAAAATTCTAAAAGTTCAGTTTTTTCTGCTTTAAACTCTAGGTACACATCCAAAATGTATTACTGACTTGAAAGAAGTGGATTCTGGTGCATGGTTTTGAAACCGCAGTCAGAAAAAAAAATCACATATATATCAACATTTTTATAACTCCCGGGGCTGTCGTTTTGGTCAAAAAATGAAAATTCTAAAAGTTCCTGTTTTTCTGCTTTAAACTCTAGGTACACATCCAAAATGTATTACTGAGTTGAAAGAAGTGGATTCTGGTGCATGGTTTTGAAACCGCAGTCAGAAAAAAAATCACAACCATATCAACATGTTTATAACCCCCGGGGCTGTCGTTTTGGTCAAAAAATTAAAATTCTAAAAGTTCCTGTTTTTCTGCTTTAAACTCTAGGTACACATCCAAAATGTATTACTGAGTTGAAAGAAGTGGATTCTGGTGCATGGTTTTGAAACCGCAGTCAGAAAAAAATCACAACCATATCAACATGTTTATAACCCCCGGGGCTGTCGTTTTGGTCAAAAAATGAAAATTCTAAAAGTTCCGTTTTTTCTGCTTTAAACTCTAGGTACACATCCAAAATGTATTACTGAGTTGAAAGAAGTGGATTCTGGTGCATGGTTTTGAAACCGCAGTCAGAAAAAAAATCACATCCATATCAACATTTTTATAACCCCCGGGGCTGTCGTTTTGGTCAAAAAATGAAAATTCTAAAAGTTCCGTTTTTTCTGCTTTAAACTCTAGGTACAAATCCAAAATGTATTACTGAGTTGAAAGAAGTGGATTCTGGTGCATGGTTTTGAAACCGCAGTCAGAAAAAAAATCACATCCATATCAACATGTTTATAATCCCCGGGGCTGTCGTTCTGGTCAAAAAATGAAAATTCTAAAAGTTCCTGTTTTTCTGCTTTAAACTCTAGGTACACATCCAAAATGTATTACTGAGTTGAAAGAAGTGGATTCTGGTGCATGGTTTTGAAACCGCAGTCAGAAAAAAAATCACATCCATATCAACATGTTTATAACCCCCGGGGCTGTCGTTCTGGTCAAAAAATTAAAATTCTAAAAGTTCCTGTTTTTCTGCTTTAAACTCTAGGTACAGATGGAGCTGGCCTTATTATTGCTGGCGGAGCGCCAGGACCGTGTCCCTGGCGATCCGCCAGCAATCTGGCGCTCTGGCTGAATGAGACGCTCGTGCGTCTCCCACGCACGAGCGTCTCAATAGCCGGGCGGCGAGGCGGCGCGGCGGGTGCAGTCCTGCCCGTCTCCAGCTTCAGGGAGACGGGCAGGGCTGCGGGGGGCTGCGGGGTGGCGGTGTGGACCGGCGGGGACCCGGGGAAGCCGGCGGGGACCCGGGGAAAGGCACCGTCGGAACGGGACGCGCGTGCACCTCGTGCACGCGCGTCCCCTTCCGACATACAGATGGCGAGGGGCGGGGGATGGCGGGTGGCGAGTCCTCCGCCATCCCCAGCAACGACAAGCCCGGCGCTATCTGTACACATCCAAAATGTATTACTGACTTGAAAGAAGTGCATTCTGGTGCATGGTTTTGAAACCGCAGTCAGAAAAAAATCACATCCATATCAACATGTTTATAACCCCCGGGGCTGTCGTTTTGGTCAAAAAAGGAAAATTCTAAAAGTTCCTGTTTTTCTGCTTTAACCTCTAGGTACACATCCAAAATGTATTACTGAGTTGAAAGAAGTGGATTCTGGTGCATGGTTTTGAAACCGCAGTCAGAAAAAAAATCACATCCATATCAACATGTTTATAACCCCCGGGGCTGTCGTTCTGGTCAAAAAATGAAAATTCTAAAAGTTCCTGTTTTTCTGCTTTAAACTCTAGGTACACATCCAAAATGTATTACTGAGTTGAAAGAAGTGGATTCTGGTGCATGGTTTTGAAACCGCAGTCAGAAAAAAAATCACATCCATATCAACATGTTTATAACCCCCGGGGCTGTCGTTTTGGTCAAAAAATGAACATTCTAAAAGTTCCGTTTTTTCTGCTTTAAACTCTAGGTACACATCCAAAATGTATTACTGAGTTGAAAGAAGTGGATTCTGGTGCATGGTTTTGAAACCAAAGTCAGAAAAAAAATCACATCCATATCAACATTTTTATAACCCCCGGGTCTGTCGTTTTAGTCAAAAAATGAAAATTCTAAAAGTTCCGTTTTTTCTGCTTTAAACTCTAGGTACACATCCAAAATGTATTACTGAGTTGAAAGAAGTGGATTCTGGTGCATGGTTTTGAAACCGCAGTCAGAAAAAAAATCACATCCATATCAACATTTTTATAACTCCCGGGGCTGTCGTTTTGGTCAAAAAATGAAAATTCTAAAAGTTCCTGTTTTTCTGCTTTAAGCTCTAGGTACACATCCAAAATGTATTACTGACTTGAAAGAAGTGGATTCTGGTGCATGGTTTTGAAACCGCAGTCAGAAAAAAAAATCACATATATATCAACATTTTTATAACTCCCGGGGCTGTCGTTTTGGTCAAAAAATGAAAATTCTAAAAGTTCCTGTTTTTCTGCTTTAAACTCTAGGTACACATCCAAAATGTATTACTGAGTTGAAAGAAGTGGATTCTGGTGCATGGTTTTGAAACTGCAGTCAGAAAAAAAATCACATCCATATCAACATGTTTATAACCCCCGGGGCTGTCGTTTTGGTCAAAAAATGAAAATACTAAAAGTTCAGTTTTTTCTGCTTTAAACTCTAGGTACACATCCAAAATGTATAACTGACTTGAAAGAAGTGGATTCTGGTGCATGGTTTTGAAACCGCAGTCAGAAAAAAAATCACATATATATCAACATTTTTATAACTCCCGGGGCTGTCGTTTTGGTCAAAAGATGAAAATTCTAAAAGTTCCTGTTTTTCTGCTTTAAACACTAGGTACACATCCAAAATGTATTACTGACTTGAAAGAAGTGGATTCTGGTGCATGGTTTTGAAACCGCAGTCAGAAAAAAAATCACATCCATATCAACATGTTTATAACCCCCGGGGCTGTTGTTTTGGTCAAAAAATGAAAATTCTAAAAGTTCCGGTTTTTCTGCTTTAACCTCTAGGTACACATCCAAAATGTATTACTGAGTTGAAAGAAGTGGATTCTGGTGCATGGTTTTGAAACCGCAGTCAGAAAAAAAATCACATCCATATCAACATGTTTATAACCCCCGGGGCTGTCGTTTTGGTCAAAAAATGAAAATTCTAAAAGTTCCTGTTTTTCTGCTTTAAACTCTAGGTACACATCCAAAATGTATTACTGAGTTGAAAGAAGTGGATTCTGGTGCATGGTTTTGAAACCGCAGTCAGAAAAAAAATCACATCCATATCAACATGTTTATAATCCCCGGGGCTGTCGTTCTGGTCAAAAAATGAAAATTCTAAAAGTTCCTGTTTTTCTGCTTTAAACTCTAGGTACACATCCAAAATGTATTACTGAGTTGAAAGAAGTGGATTCTGGTGCATGGTTTTGAAACCGCAGTCAAAAAAAAAATCACATCCATATCAACATGTTTATAACCCCCGGGGCTGTCGTTCTGGTCAAAAAATGAAAATTCTAAAAGTTCCTGTTTTTCTGCTTTAAACTCTAGGTACACATCCAAAATGTATTACTGACTTGAAAGAAGTGCATTCTGGTGCATGGTTTTGAAACCGCAGTCAGTAAAAAATCACATCCATATCAACATGTTTATAACCCCGGGGCTGTCGTTTTGGTCAAAAAATGAAAATTCTAAAAGTTCCTGTTTTTCTGCTTTAAACTCTAGGTACACATCCAAAATGTATTACTGAGTTGAAAGAAGTGGATTCTGGTGCATGGTTTTGAAACCGCAGTCAGAAAAAAAATCACATCCATATCAACATGTTTATAATCCCCGGGGCTGTCGTTCTGGTCAAAAAATGAAAATTCTAAAAGTTCCTGTTTTTCTGCTTTAAACTCTAGGTACACATCCAAAATGTATTACTGAGTTGAAAGAAGTGGATTCTGGTGCATGGTTTTGAAACCGCAGTCAAAAAAAAAATCACATCCATATCAACATGTTTATAACCCCCGGGGCTGTCGTTCTGGTCAAAAAATGAAAATTCTAAAAGTTCCTGTTTTTCTGCTTTAAACTCTAGGTACACATCCAAAATGTATTACTGACTTGAAAGAAGTGCATTCTGGTGCATGGTTTTGAAACCGCAGTCAGAAAAAAAATCACATCCATATCAACATGTTTATAACCCCCGGGGCTGTCTTTTTGGTCAAAAAATGAAAATTCTAAAAGTTCCTGTTTTTCTGCTTTAAACTCTAGGTACACATCCAAAATGTATTACTGACTTGAAAGAAGTGGATTCTGGTGCATGGTTTTGAAACCGCAGTCAGAAAAAAAAATCACATATATATCAACATTTTTATAACTCCCGGGGCTGTCGTTTTGGTCAAAAAATGAAAATTCTAAAAGTTCCTGTTTTTCTGCTTTAAACTCTAGGTACACATCCAAAATGTATTACTGACTTGAAAGAAGTGGATTCTGGTGCATGGTTTTGAAACCGCAGTCAGAAAAAAAATCACATCCATATCAACATGTTTATAACCCCCGGGGCTGTCGTTTTGGTCAAAAAATGAAAATTCTAAAAGTTCAGTTTTTTCTGCTTTAAACTCTAGGTACACATCCAAAATGTATTACTGAGTTGAAAGAAGTGGATTCTGGTGCATGGTTTTGAAACCGCAGTCAGAAAAAAAAATCACATATATATCAACATTTTTATAACTCCCGGGGCCGTCGTTTTGGTCAAAAAATGAAAATTCTAAAAGTTCCTGTTTTTCTGCTTTAAACTCTAGGTACACATCCAAAATGTATTACTGACTTGAAAGAAGTGGATTCTGGTGCATGGTTTTGAAACCGCAGTCAGAAAAAAAAATCACATATATATCAACATTTTTATAACTCCCGGGGCTGTCGTTTTGGTCAAAAAATGAAAATTCTAAAAGTTCCTGTTTTTCTGCTTTAAACTCTAGGTACACATCCAAAATGTATTACTGAGTTGAAAGAAGTGGATTCTGGTGCATGGTTTTGAAACTGCAGTCAGAAAAAAAATCACATCCATATCAACATTTTTATAACCCCCGGGGCTGTCGTTTTGGTCAAAAAATGAAAATTCTAAAAGTTCAGTTTTTTCTGCTTTAAACTCTAGGTACACTTCCAAATGTATTACTGACTTGAAAGAAGTGGATTCTGGTGCATGGTTTTGAAACCGCAGTCAGAAAAAAAAATCACATATATATCAACATTTTTATAACTCCCGGGGCTGTCGTTTTGTTCAAAAAATGAAAATTCTAAAAGTTCCTGTTTTTCTGCTTTAAACTCTAGGTACACATCCAAAATGTATTACTGAGTTGAAAGAAGTGGATTCTGGTGCATGGTTTTGAAACCGCAGTCAGAAAAAAAATCACAACCATATCAACATGTTTATAAACCCCGGGGCTGTCGTTTTGGTCAAAAAATGAAAATTCTAAAAGTTCCGTTTTTTCTGCTTTAAACTCTAGGTACACATCCAAAATGTATTACTGAGTTGAAAGTAGTGGATTCTGGTGCATGGTTTTGAAACCGCAGTCAGAAAAAAAATCACATCCATATCAACATTTTTATAACCCCCGGGGCTGTCGTTTTGGTCAAAAAATGAAAATTCTAAAAGTTCAGTTTTTTCTGCTTTAAACTCTAGGTACAAATCCAAAATGTATTACTGACTTGAAAGAAGTGCATTCTGGTGCATGGTTTTGAAACCGCAGTCAGAAAAAAATCACATCCATATCAACATGTTTATAACCCCCGGGGCTGTCGTTTTGGTCAAAAAAGGAAAATTCTAAAAGTTCCTGTTTTTCTGCTTTAAACTCTAGGTACACATCCAAAATGTATTACTGAGTTGAAAGAAGTGGATTCTGGTGCATGGTTTTGAAACCGCAGTAAGAAAAAAAATCACATCCATATCAACATGTTTATAACCCCCGGGGCTGTCGTTCTGGTCAAAAAATGAAAATTCTAAAAGTTCCTGTTTTTCTGCTTTAAACTCTAGGTACACATCCAAAATGTATTACTGAGTTGAAAGAAGTGGATTCTGGTGCATGGTTTTGAAACCGCAGTCAGAAAAAAAATCACATCCATATCAACATGTTTATAATCCCCGGGGCTGTCGTTCTGGTCAAAAAATGAAAATTCTAAAAGTTCCTGTTTTTCTGCTTTAAACTCTAGGTACACATCCAAAATGTATTACTGAGTTGAAAGAAGTGGATTCTGGTGCATGGTTTTGAAACCGCAGTCAGAAAAAAAAATCACAACCATATCAACATTTTTATAACCCCCGGGGCTGTCGTTTTGGTCAAAAAATGAACATTCTAAAAGTTCCGGTTTTTCTGCTTTAAACTCTAGGTACACATCCAAAATGTATTACTGAGTTGAAAGAAGTGGATTCTGGTGCATGGTTTTGAAACCAAAGTCAGAAAAAAAATCACATCCATATCAACATTTTTATAACCCCCGGGTCTGTCGTTTTGGTCAAAAAATTAAAATTCTAAAAGTTCCTGTTTTTCTGCTTTAAACTCTAGGTACACATCCAAAATGTATTACTGAGTTGAAAGAAGTGGATTCTGGTGCATGGTTTTGAAACTGCAGTCAGAAAAAAAATCACATCCATATCAACATTTTTATAACCCCCGGGGCTGTCGTTTTGGTCAAAAAATGAAAATTCTAAAAGTTCAGTTTTTTCTGCTTTAAACTCTAGGTACACATCCAAAATGTATTACTGAGTTGAAAGAAGTGGATTCTGGTGCATGGTTTTGAAACTGCAGTCAGAAAAAAAATCACATCCATATCAACATTTTTATAACCCCCGGGGCTGTCGTTTTGGTCAAAAAATGAAAATTCTAAAAGTTCAGTTTTTTTCTGCTTTAAACTCTAGGTACACATCCAAAATGTATTACTGACTTGAAAGAAGTGCATTCTGGTGCATGGTTTTGAAACCGCAGTCAGAAAAAAATCACATCCATATCAACATGTTTATAACCCCCGGGGCTGTCGTTTTGGTCAAAAAAGGAAAATTCTAAAAGTTCCTGTTTTTCTGCTTTAAACTCTAGGTACACATCCAAAATGTATTACTGAGTTGAAAGAAGTGGATTCTGGTGCATGGTTTTGAAACCGCAGTCAGAAAAAAAAATCACAACCATATCAACATTTTTATAACCCCCGGGGCTGTCGTTTTGGTCAAAAAATGAACATTCTAAAAGTTCCGGTTTTTCTGCTTTAAACTCTAGGTACACATCCAAAATGTATTACTGAGTTGAAAGAAGTGGATTCTGGTGCATGGTTTTGAAACTGCAGTCAGAAAAAAAATCACATCCATATCAACATTTTTATAACCCCCGGGGCTGTCGTTTTGGTCAAAAAATGAAAATTCTAAAAGTTCAGTTTTTTCTGCTTTAAACTCTAGGTACACATCCAAAATGTATTACTGAGTTGAAAGAAGTGGATTCTGGTGCATGGTTTTGAAACTGCAGTCAGAAAAAAAATCACATCCATATCAACATTTTTATAACCCCCGGGGCTGTCGTTTTGGTCAAAAAATGAAAATTCTAAAAGTTCAGTTTTTTTCTGCTTTAAACTCTAGGTACACATCCAAAATGTATTACTGACTTGAAAGAAGTGGATTCTGGTGCATGGTTTTGAAACCGCAGTCAGAAAAAAAAATCACATATATATCAACATTTTTATAACTCCCGGGGCTGTCGTTTTGGTCAAAAAATGAAAATTCTAAAAGTTCCTGTTTTTCTGCTTTAAACTCTAGGTACACATCCAAAATGTATTACTGAGTTGAAAGAAGTGGATTCTGGTGCATGGTTTTGAAACCGCAGTCAGAAAAAAAATCACAACCATATCAACATGTTTATAACCCCCGGGGCTGTCGTTTTGGTCAAAAAATGAAAATTCTAAAAGTTCCTGTTTTTCTGCTTTAAACTCTAGGTACACATCCAAAATGTATTACTGAGTTGAAAGAAGTGGATTCTGGTGCATGGTTTTGAAACCGCAGTCAGAAAAAAAATCACATCCATATCAACATTTTTATAACCCCCGGGGCTGTCGTTTTGGTCAAAAAATGAAAATTCTAAAAGTTCAGTTTTTTCTGCTTTAAACTCTAGGTACAAATCCAAAATGTATTACTGACTTGAAAGAAGTGCATTCTGGTGCATGGTTTTGAAACCGCAGTCAGAAAAAAATCACATCCATATCAACATGTTTATAACCCCCGGGGCTGTCGTTTTGGTCAAAAAAGGAAAATTCTAAAAGTTCCTGTTTTTCTGCTTTAAACTCTAGGTACACATCCAAAAGGTATTACTGAGTTGAAAGAAGTGGATTCTGGTGCATGGTTTTGAAACCGCAGTCAGAAAAAAAATCACATCCATATCAACATGTTTATAACCCCCGGGGCTGTCGTTCTGGTCAAAAAATGAAAATTCTAAAAGTTCCTGTTTTTCTGCTTTAAACTCTAGGTACACATCCAAAATGTATTACTGAGTTGAAAGAAGTGGATTCTGGTGCATGGTTTTGAAACCGCAGTCAGAAAAAAAATCACATCCATATCAACATGTTTATAACCCCCGGGGCTGTCGTTCTGGTCAAAAAATGAAAATTCTAAAAGTTCCTGTTTTTCTGCTTTAAACTCTAGGTACACATCCAAAATGTATTACTGAGTTGAAAGAAGTGGATTCTGGTGCATGGTTTTGAAACCAAAGTCAGAAAAAAAAATCACAACCATATCAACATTTTTATAACCCCCGGGGCTGTCGTTTTGGTCAAAAAATGAACATTCTAAAAGTTCCGGTTTTTCTGCTATAAACTCTAGGTACACATCCAAAATGTATTACTGAGTTGAAAGAAGTGGATTCTGGTGCATGGTTTTGAAACCAAAGTCAGAAAAAAAATCACATCCATATCAACATTTTTATAACCCCCGGGTCTGTCATTTTGGTCAAAAAATGAAAATTCTAAAAGTTCCTGTTTTTCTGCTTTAAACTCTAGGTACACATCCAAAATGTATTACTGAGTTGAAAGAAGTGGATTCTGGTGCATGGTTTTGAAACCGCAGTCAGAAAAAAATCACAACCATATCAACATGTTTATAACCCCCGGGGCTGTCGTTTTGGTCAAAAAATGAAAATTCTAAAAGTTCTGTTTTTTCTGCTTTAAACTCTAGGTACACATCCAAAATGTATTACTGAGTTGAAAGAAGTGGATTCTGGTGCATGGTTTTGAAACCGCAGTCAGAAAAAAAATCACATCCATATCAACATTTTTATAACCCCCGGGGCTGTCCTTTTGGTCAAAAAATGAAAATTCTAAAAGTTCAGTTTTTTCTGCTTTAAACTCTAGGTACAAATCCAAAATGTATTACTGAGTTGAAAGAAGTGGATTCTGGTGCATGGTTTTGAAACCGCAGTCAGAAAAAAAATCACATCCATATCAACAAGTTTATAATCCCCGGGGCTGTCGTTCTGGTCAAAAAATTAAAATTCTAAAAGTTCCTGTTTTTCTGCTTTAAACTCTAGGTACACATCCAAAATGTATTACTGACTTGAAAGAAGTGCATTCTGGTGCATGGTTTTGAAACCGCAGTCAGAAAGAAATCACATCCATATCAACATGTTTATAACCCCCGGGGCTGTCGTTTTGGTCAAAAAAGGAAAATTCTAAAAGTTCCTGTTTTTCTGCTTTAAACTCTAGGTACACATCCAAAATGTATTACTGAGTTGAAAGAAGTGGATTCTGGTGCATGGTTTTGAAACCGCAGTCAGAAAAAAATCACAACCATATCAACATGTTTATAACCCCCGGGGCTGTCGTTTTGGTCAAAAAATGAAAATTCTAAAAGTTCCGTTTTTTCTGCTTTAAACTCTAGGTACACATCCAAAATGTATTACTGAGTTGAAAGAAGTGGATTCTGGTGCATGGTTTTGAAACCGCAGTCAGAAAAAAAATCACATCCATATCAACATTTTTATAACCCCCGGGGCTGTCCTTTTGTTCAAAAAATGAAAATTCTAAAAGTTCAGTTTTTTCTGCTTTAAACTCTAGGTACAAATCCAAAATGTATTACTGAGTTGAAAGAAGTGGATTCTGGTGCATGGTTTTGAAACCGCAGTCAGAAAAAAAATCACATCCATATCAACATGTTTATAATCCCCGGGGCTGTCGTTCTGGTCAAAAAATGAAAATTCTAAAAGTTCCTGTTTTTCTGCTTTAAACTAGGTACACATCCAAAATGTATTACTGAGTTGAAAGAAGTGGATTCTGGTGCATGGTTTTGAAACCGCAGTCAGAAAAAAAATCACATCCATATCAACATGTTTATAACCCCCGGGGCTGTCGTTCTGGTCAAAAAATTAAAATTCTAAAAGTTCCTGTTTTTCTGCTTTAAACTCTAGGTACACATCCAAAATGTATTACTGACTTGAAAGAAGTGCATTCTGGTGCATGGTTTTGAAACCGCAGTCAGAAAAAAATCACATCCATATCAACATGTTTATAACCCCCGGGGCTGTCGTTTTGGTCAAAAAAGGAAAATTCTAAAAGTTCCTGTTTTTCTGCTTTAAACTCTAGGTACACATCCAAAATGTATTACTGAGTTGAAAGAAGTGGATTCTGGTGCATGGTTTTGAAACCGCAGTCAGAAAAAAAATCACATCCATATCAACATGTTTATAACCCCCGGGGCTGTCGTTCTGGTCAAAAAATGAAAATTCTAAAAGTTCCTGTTTTTCTGCTTTAAACTCTAGGTACACATCCAAAATGTATTACTGAGTTGAAAGAAGTGGATTCTGGTGCATGGTTTTGAAACCGCAGTCAGAAAAAAAATCACATCCATATCAACATGTTTATAACCCCCGGGGCTGTCGTTTTGGTCAAAAAATGAACATTCTAAAAGTTCCGTTTTTTCTGCTTTAAACTCTAGGTACACATCCAAAATGTATTACTGAGTTGAAAGAAGTGGATTCTGGTGCATGGTTTTGAAACCAAAGTCAGAAAAAAAATCACATCCATATCAACATTTTTATAACCCCCGGGTCTGTCGTTTTAGTCAAAAAATGAAAATTCTAAAAGTTCCGTTTTTTCTGCTTTAAACTCTAGGTACACATCCAAAATGTATTACTGAGTTGAAAGAAGTGGATTCTGGTGCATGGTTTTGAAACCGCAGTCAGAAAAAAAAATCACATATATATCAACATTTTTATAACTCCCGGGGCTGTCGTTTTGGTCAAAAAATGAAAATTCTAAAAGTTCCTGTTTTTCTGCTTTAAGCTCTAGGTACACATCCAAAATGTATTACTGACTTGAAAGAAGTGGATTCTGGTGCATGGTTTTGAAACCGCAGTCAGAAAAAAAATCACATCCATATCAACATGTTTATAACCCCCGGGGCTGTCGTTTTGGTCAAAAAATGAAAATACTAAAAGTTCAGTTTTTTCTGCTTTAAACTCTAGGTACACATCCAAAATGTATTACTGACTTGAAAGAAGTGGATTCTGGTGCATGGTTTTGAAACCGCAGTCAGAAAAAAAAATCACATATATATCAACATTTTTATAACTCCCGGGGCTGTCGTTTTGGTCAAAAGATGAAAATTCTAAAAGTTCCTGTTTTTCTGCTTTAAACTCTAGGTACACATCCAAAATGTATTACTGACTTGAAAGAAGTGGATTCTGGTGCATGGTTTTGAAACCGCAGTCAGAAAAAAAATCACATCCATATCAACATGTTTATAACCCCCGGGGCTGTTGTTTTGGTCAAAAAATGAAAATTCTAAAAGTTCCGGTTTTTCTGCTTTAACCTCTAGGTACACATCCAAAATGTATTACTGAGTTGAAAGAAGTGGATTCTGGTGCATTATTTTGAAACCGCAGTCAGAAAAAAAATCACATCCATATCAACATGTTTATAACCCCCGGTGCTGTCGTTTTGGTCAAAAAATGAAAATTCTAAAAGTTCCTGTTTTTCTGCTTTAAACTCTAGGTACACATCCAAAATGTATTACTGAGTTGAAAGAAATGGATTCTGGTGCATGGTTTTGATACCGCAGTCAGAAAAAAAATCACATCCATATCAACATGTTTATAATCCCCGGGGCTGTCGTTCTGGTCAAAAAATGAAAATTCTAAAAGTTCCTGTTTTTCTGCTTTAAACTCTAGGTACACATCCAAAATGTATTACTGAGTTGAAAGAAGTGGATTCTGGTGCATGGTTTTGAAACCGCAGTCAAAAAAAAAATCACATCCATATCAACATGTTTATAACCCCCGGGGCTGTCGTTCTGGTCAAAAAATGAAAATTCTAAAAGTTCCTGTTTTTCTGCTTTAAACTCTAGGTACACATCCAAAATGTATTACTGACTTGAAAGAAGTGCATTCTGGTGCATGGTTTTGAAACCGCAGTCAGAAAAAAATCACATCCATATCAACATGTTTATAACCCCCGGGGCTGTCGTTTTGGTCAAAAAATTAAAATTCTAAAAGTTCCTGTTTTTCTGCTTTAAACTCTAGGTACACATCCAAAATGTATTACTGAGTTGAAAGAAGTGGATTCTGGTGCATGGTTTTGAAACCGCAGTCAGAAAAAAAATCACATCCATATCAACATGTTTATAACCCCCGGGGCTGTCGTTTTGGTCAAAAAATGAAAATTCTAAAAGTTCAGTTTTTTCTGCTTTAAACTCTAGGTACACATCCAAAATGTATTACTGAGTTGAAAGAAGTGGATTCTGGTGCATGGTTTTGAAACCGCAGTCAGAAAAAAAAATCACATATATATCAACATTTTTATAACTCCCGGGGCTGTCGTTTTGGTCAAAAAATGAAAATTCTAAAAGTTCCTGTTTTTCTGCTTTAAACTCTAGGTACACATCCAAAATGTATTACTGACTTGAAAGAAGTGGATTCTGGTGCATGGTTTTGAAACCGCAGTCAGAAAAAAATCACAACCATATCAACATGTTTATAACCCCCGGGGCTGTCGTTTTGGTCAAAAAATGAAAATTCTAAAAGTTCTGTTTTTTCTGCTTTAAACTCTAGGTACACATCCAAAATGTATTACTGAGTTGAAAGAAGTGGATTCTGGTGCATGGTTTTGAAACCGCAGTCAGAAAAAAAATCACATCCATATCAACATTTTTATAACCCCCGGGGCTGTCCTTTTGGTCAAAAAATGAAAATTCTAAAAGTTCAGTTTTTTCTGCTTTAAACTCTAGGTACAAATCCAAAATGTATTACTGAGTTTAAAGAAGTGGATTCTGGTGCATGGTTTTGAAACCGCAGTCAGAAAAAAAATCACATCCATATCAACAAGTTTATAATCCCCGGGGCTGTCGTTCTGGTCAAAAAATTAAAATTCTAAAAGTTCCTGTTTTTATGCTTTAAACTCTAGGTACACATCCAAAATGTATTACTGAGTTGAAAGAAGTGGATTCTGGTGCATGGTTTTGAAACCGCAGTCAGAAAAAAAATCACATCCATATCAACATGTTTATAACCCCCGGGGCTGTCGTTCTGGTCAAAAAATTAAAATTCTAAAAGTTCCTGTTTTTCTGCTTTAAACTCTAGGTACACATCCAAAATGTATTACTGACTTGAAAGAAGTGCATTCTGGTGCATGGTTTTGAAACCGCAGTCAGAAAAAAATCACATCCATATCAACATGTTTATAACCCCCGGGGCTGTCGTTTTGGTCAAAAAAGGAAAATTCTAAAAGTTCCTGTTTTTCTGCTTTAAACTCTAGGTACACATCCAAAATGTATTACTGAGTTGAAAGAAGTGGATTCTGGTGCATGGTTTTGAAACCGCAGTCAGAAAAAAATCACAACCATATCAACATGTTTATAACCCCCGGGGCTGTCGTTTTGGTCAAAAAATGAAAATTCTAAAAGTTCCGTTTTTTCTGCTTTAAACTCTAGGTACACATCCAAAATGTATTACTGAGTTGAAAGAAATGGATTCTGGTGCATGGTTTTGATACCGCAGTCAGAAAAAAAATCACATCCATATCAACATGTTTATAATCCCCGGTGCTGTCGTTTTGGTCAAAAAATGAAAATTCTAAAAGTTCCTGTTTTTCTGCTTTAAACTCTAGGTACACATCCAAAATGTATTACTGAGTTGAAAGAAATGGATTCTGGTGCATGGTTTTGATACCGCAGTCAGAAAAAAAATCACATCCATATCAACATGTTTATAATCCCCGGGGCTGTCGTTCTGGTCAAAAAATGAAAATTCTAAAAGTTCCTGTTTTTCTGCTTTAAACTCTAGGTACACATCCAAAATGTATTACTGAGTTGAAAGAAGTGGATTCTGGTGCATGGTTTTGAAACCGCAGTCAAAAAAAAAATCACATCCATATCAACATGTTTATAACCCCCGGAGCTGTCGTTCTGGTCAAAAAATGAAAATTCTAAAAGTTCCTGTTTTTCTGCTTTAAACTCTAGGTACACATCCAAAATGTATTACTGACTTGAAAGAAGTGGATTCTGGTGCATGGTTTTGAAACCGCAGTCAGAAAAAAAATCACAACCATATCAACATGTTTATAACCCCCGGGGCTGTCGTTTTGGTCAAAAAATGAAAATTCTAAAAGTTCCGTTTTTTCTGCTTTAAACTCTAGGTACACATCCAAAATGTATTACTGAGTTGAAAGAAGTGGATTCTGGTGCATGGTTTTGAAACCGCAGTCAGAAAAAAAATCACATCCATATCAACATTTTTATAACCCCCGGGGCTGTCGTTTTGGTCAAAAAATGAAAATTCTAAAAGTTCAGTTTTTTCTGCTTTAAACTCTAGGTACAAATCCAAAATGTATTACTGACTTGAAAGAAGTGCATTCTGGTGCATGGTTTTGAAACCGCAGTCAGAAAAAAATCACATCCATATCAACATGTTTATAACCCCCGGGGCTGTCGTTTTGGTCAAAAAAGGAAAAATCTAAAAGTTCCTGTTTTTCTGCTTTAAACTCTAGGTACACATCCAAAATGTATTACTGAGTTGAAAGAAGTGGATTCTGGTGCATGGTTTTGAAACCGCAGTCAGAAAAAAAATCACATCCATATCAACATGTTTATAACCCCCGGGGCTGTCGTTCTGGTCAAAAAATGAAAATTCTAAAAGTTCCTGTTTTTCTGCTTTAAACTCTAGGTACACATCCAAAATGTATTACTGAGTTGAAAGAAGTGGATTCTGGTGCATGGTTTTGAAACCGCAGTCAGAAAAAAAATCACATCCATATCAACATGTTTATAACCCCCGGGGCTGTCGTTCTGGTCAAAAAATGAAAATTCTAAAAGTTCCTGTTTTTCTGCTTTAAACTCTAGGTACACATCCAAAATGTATTACTGAGTTGAAAGAAGTGGATTCTGGTGCATGGTTTTGAAACCGCAGTCAGAAAAAAAAATCACAACCATATCAACATTTTTATAACCCCCGGGGCTGTCGTTTTGGTCAAAAAATGAACATTCTAAAAGTTCCGGTTTTTCTGCTTTAAACTCTAGGTACACATCCAAAATGTATTACTGAGTTGAAAGAAGTGGATTCTGGTGCATGGTTTTGAAACCAAAGTCAGAAAAAAAATCACATCCATATCAACATTTTTATAACCCCCGGGTCTGTCGTTTTGGTCAAAAAATGAAAATTCTAAAAGTTCCTGTTTTTCTGCTTTAAACTCTAGGTACACATCCAAAATGTATTACTGAGTTGAAAGAAGTGGATTCTGGTGCATGGTTTTGAAACTGCAGTCAGAAAAAAAATCACATCCATATCAACATTTTTATAACCCCCGGGGCTGTCGTTTTGGTCAAAAAATGAAAATTCTAAAAGTTCAGTTTTTTCTGCTTTAAACTCTAGGTACACATCCAAAATGTATTACTGACTTGAAAGAAGTGGATTCTGGTGCATGGTTTTGAAACCGCAGTCAGAAAAAAAAATCACATATATATCAACATTTTTATAACTCCCGGGGCTGTCGTTTTGGTCAAAAAATGAAAATTCTAAAAGTTCCTGTTTTTCTGCTTTAAACTCTAGGTACACATCCAAAATGTATTACTGAGTTGAAAGAAGTGGATTCTGGTGCATGGTTTTGAAACCGCAGTCAGAAAAAAAATCACAACCATATCAACATGTTTATAACCCCCGGGGCTGTCGTTTTGGTCAAAAAATTAAAATTCTAAAAGTTCCTGTTTTTCTGCTTTAAACTCTAGGTACACATCCAAAATGTATTACTGAGTTGAAAGAAGTGGATTCTGGTGCATGGTTTTGAAACCGCAGTCAGAAAAAAATCACAACCATATCAACATGTTTATAACCCCCGGGGCTGTCGTTTTGGTCAAAAAATGAAAATTCTAAAAGTTCCGTTTTTTCTGCTTTAAACTCTAGGTACACATCCAAAATGTATTACTGAGTTGAAAGAAGTGGATTCTGGTGCATGGTTTTGAAACCGCAGTCAGAAAAAAAATCACATCCATATCAACATTTTTATAACCCCCGGGGCTGTCGTTTTGGTCAAAAAATGAAAATTCTAAAAGTTCCGTTTTTTCTGCTTTAAACTCTAGGTACAAATCCAAAATGTATTACTGAGTTGAAAGAAGTGGATTCTGGTGCATGGTTTTGAAACCGCAGTCAGAAAAAAAATCACATCCATATCAACATGTTTATAATCCCCGGGGCTGTCGTTCTGGTCAAAAAATGAAAATTCTAAAAGTTCCTGTTTTTCTGCTTTAAACTCTAGGTACACATCCAAAATGTATTACTGAGTTGAAAGAAGTGGATTCTGGTGCATGGTTTTGAAACCGCAGTCAGAAAAAAAATCACATCCATATCAACATGTTTATAACCCCCGGGGCTGTCGTTCTGGTCAAAAAATTAAAATTCTAAAAGTTCCTGT
This sequence comes from Crinia signifera, assembly GCF_055691185.1. NCBI lineage: Eukaryota > Metazoa > Chordata > Amphibia > Anura > Myobatrachidae > Crinia > Crinia signifera. The sequence goes on from NC_139227.1 coordinate 22,122,259, forward strand.
TTTTCTGCTTTAAACTCTAGGTACAGATGGAGCTGGCCTTATTATTGCTGGCGGAGCGCCAGGACCGTGTCCCTGGCGATCCGCCAGCAATCTGGCGCTCTGGCTGAATGAGACGCTCGTGCGTCTCCCACGCACGAGCGTCTCAATAGCCGGGCGGCGAGGCGGCGCGGCGGGTGCAGTCCTGCCCGTCTCCAGCTTCAGGGAGACGGGCAGGGCTGCGGGGGGCTGCGGGGTGGCGGTGTGGACCGGCGGGGACCCGGGGAAGCCGGCGGGGACCCGGGGAAAGGCACCGTCGGAACGGGACGCGCGTGCACCTCGTGCACGCGCGTCCCCTTCCGACATACAGATGGCGAGGGGCGGGGGATGGCGGGTGGCGAGTCCTCCGCCATCCCCAGCAACGACAAGCCCGGCGCTATCTGTACACATCCAAAATGTATTACTGACTTGAAAGAAGTGCATTCTGGTGCATGGTTTTGAAACCGCAGTCAGAAAAAAATCACATCCATATCAACATGTTTATAACCCCCGGGGCTGTCGTTTTGGTCAAAAAAGGAAAATTCTAAAAGTTCCTGTTTTTCTGCTTTAACCTCTAGGTACACATCCAAAATGTATTACTGAGTTGAAAGAAGTGGATTCTGGTGCATGGTTTTGAAACCGCAGTCAGAAAAAAAATCACATCCATATCAACATGTTTATAACCCCCGGGGCTGTCGTTCTGGTCAAAAAATGAAAATTCTAAAAGTTCCTGTTTTTCTGCTTTAAACTCTAGGTACACATCCAAAATGTATTACTGAGTTGAAAGAAGTGGATTCTGGTGCATGGTTTTGAAACCGCAGTCAGAAAAAAAATCACATCCATATCAACATGTTTATAACCCCCGGGGCTGTCGTTTTGGTCAAAAAATGAACATTCTAAAAGTTCCGTTTTTTCTGCTTTAAACTCTAGGTACACATCCAAAATGTATTACTGAGTTGAAAGAAGTGGATTCTGGTGCATGGTTTTGAAACCAAAGTCAGAAAAAAAATCACATCCATATCAACATTTTTATAACCCCCGGGTCTGTCGTTTTAGTCAAAAAATGAAAATTCTAAAAGTTCCGTTTTTTCTGCTTTAAACTCTAGGTACACATCCAAAATGTATTACTGAGTTGAAAGAAGTGGATTCTGGTGCATGGTTTTGAAACCGCAGTCAGAAAAAAAATCACATCCATATCAACATTTTTATAACTCCCGGGGCTGTCGTTTTGGTCAAAAAATGAAAATTCTAAAAGTTCCTGTTTTTCTGCTTTAAGCTCTAGGTACACATCCAAAATGTATTACTGACTTGAAAGAAGTGGATTCTGGTGCATGGTTTTGAAACCGCAGTCAGAAAAAAAAATCACATATATATCAACATTTTTATAACTCCCGGGGCTGTCGTTTTGGTCAAAAAATGAAAATTCTAAAAGTTCCTGTTTTTCTGCTTTAAACTCTAGGTACACATCCAAAATGTATTACTGAGTTGAAAGAAGTGGATTCTGGTGCATGGTTTTGAAACTGCAGTCAGAAAAAAAATCACATCCATATCAACATGTTTATAACCCCCGGGGCTGTCGTTTTGGTCAAAAAATGAAAATACTAAAAGTTCAGTTTTTTCTGCTTTAAACTCTAGGTACACATCCAAAATGTATAACTGACTTGAAAGAAGTGGATTCTGGTGCATGGTTTTGAAACCGCAGTCAGAAAAAAAATCACATATATATCAACATTTTTATAACTCCCGGGGCTGTCGTTTTGGTCAAAAGATGAAAATTCTAAAAGTTCCTGTTTTTCTGCTTTAAACACTAGGTACACATCCAAAATGTATTACTGACTTGAAAGAAGTGGATTCTGGTGCATGGTTTTGAAACCGCAGTCAGAAAAAAAATCACATCCATATCAACATGTTTATAACCCCCGGGGCTGTTGTTTTGGTCAAAAAATGAAAATTCTAAAAGTTCCGGTTTTTCTGCTTTAACCTCTAGGTACACATCCAAAATGTATTACTGAGTTGAAAGAAGTGGATTCTGGTGCATGGTTTTGAAACCGCAGTCAGAAAAAAAATCACATCCATATCAACATGTTTATAACCCCCGGGGCTGTCGTTTTGGTCAAAAAATGAAAATTCTAAAAGTTCCTGTTTTTCTGCTTTAAACTCTAGGTACACATCCAAAATGTATTACTGAGTTGAAAGAAGTGGATTCTGGTGCATGGTTTTGAAACCGCAGTCAGAAAAAAAATCACATCCATATCAACATGTTTATAATCCCCGGGGCTGTCGTTCTGGTCAAAAAATGAAAATTCTAAAAGTTCCTGTTTTTCTGCTTTAAACTCTAGGTACACATCCAAAATGTATTACTGAGTTGAAAGAAGTGGATTCTGGTGCATGGTTTTGAAACCGCAGTCAAAAAAAAAATCACATCCATATCAACATGTTTATAACCCCCGGGGCTGTCGTTCTGGTCAAAAAATGAAAATTCTAAAAGTTCCTGTTTTTCTGCTTTAAACTCTAGGTACACATCCAAAATGTATTACTGACTTGAAAGAAGTGCATTCTGGTGCATGGTTTTGAAACCGCAGTCAGTAAAAAATCACATCCATATCAACATGTTTATAACCCCGGGGCTGTCGTTTTGGTCAAAAAATGAAAATTCTAAAAGTTCCTGTTTTTCTGCTTTAAACTCTAGGTACACATCCAAAATGTATTACTGAGTTGAAAGAAGTGGATTCTGGTGCATGGTTTTGAAACCGCAGTCAGAAAAAAAATCACATCCATATCAACATGTTTATAATCCCCGGGGCTGTCGTTCTGGTCAAAAAATGAAAATTCTAAAAGTTCCTGTTTTTCTGCTTTAAACTCTAGGTACACATCCAAAATGTATTACTGAGTTGAAAGAAGTGGATTCTGGTGCATGGTTTTGAAACCGCAGTCAAAAAAAAAATCACATCCATATCAACATGTTTATAACCCCCGGGGCTGTCGTTCTGGTCAAAAAATGAAAATTCTAAAAGTTCCTGTTTTTCTGCTTTAAACTCTAGGTACACATCCAAAATGTATTACTGACTTGAAAGAAGTGCATTCTGGTGCATGGTTTTGAAACCGCAGTCAGAAAAAAAATCACATCCATATCAACATGTTTATAACCCCCGGGGCTGTCTTTTTGGTCAAAAAATGAAAATTCTAAAAGTTCCTGTTTTTCTGCTTTAAACTCTAGGTACACATCCAAAATGTATTACTGACTTGAAAGAAGTGGATTCTGGTGCATGGTTTTGAAACCGCAGTCAGAAAAAAAAATCACATATATATCAACATTTTTATAACTCCCGGGGCTGTCGTTTTGGTCAAAAAATGAAAATTCTAAAAGTTCCTGTTTTTCTGCTTTAAACTCTAGGTACACATCCAAAATGTATTACTGACTTGAAAGAAGTGGATTCTGGTGCATGGTTTTGAAACCGCAGTCAGAAAAAAAATCACATCCATATCAACATGTTTATAACCCCCGGGGCTGTCGTTTTGGTCAAAAAATGAAAATTCTAAAAGTTCAGTTTTTTCTGCTTTAAACTCTAGGTACACATCCAAAATGTATTACTGAGTTGAAAGAAGTGGATTCTGGTGCATGGTTTTGAAACCGCAGTCAGAAAAAAAAATCACATATATATCAACATTTTTATAACTCCCGGGGCCGTCGTTTTGGTCAAAAAATGAAAATTCTAAAAGTTCCTGTTTTTCTGCTTTAAACTCTAGGTACACATCCAAAATGTATTACTGACTTGAAAGAAGTGGATTCTGGTGCATGGTTTTGAAACCGCAGTCAGAAAAAAAAATCACATATATATCAACATTTTTATAACTCCCGGGGCTGTCGTTTTGGTCAAAAAATGAAAATTCTAAAAGTTCCTGTTTTTCTGCTTTAAACTCTAGGTACACATCCAAAATGTATTACTGAGTTGAAAGAAGTGGATTCTGGTGCATGGTTTTGAAACTGCAGTCAGAAAAAAAATCACATCCATATCAACATTTTTATAACCCCCGGGGCTGTCGTTTTGGTCAAAAAATGAAAATTCTAAAAGTTCAGTTTTTTCTGCTTTAAACTCTAGGTACACTTCCAAATGTATTACTGACTTGAAAGAAGTGGATTCTGGTGCATGGTTTTGAAACCGCAGTCAGAAAAAAAAATCACATATATATCAACATTTTTATAACTCCCGGGGCTGTCGTTTTGTTCAAAAAATGAAAATTCTAAAAGTTCCTGTTTTTCTGCTTTAAACTCTAGGTACACATCCAAAATGTATTACTGAGTTGAAAGAAGTGGATTCTGGTGCATGGTTTTGAAACCGCAGTCAGAAAAAAAATCACAACCATATCAACATGTTTATAAACCCCGGGGCTGTCGTTTTGGTCAAAAAATGAAAATTCTAAAAGTTCCGTTTTTTCTGCTTTAAACTCTAGGTACACATCCAAAATGTATTACTGAGTTGAAAGTAGTGGATTCTGGTGCATGGTTTTGAAACCGCAGTCAGAAAAAAAATCACATCCATATCAACATTTTTATAACCCCCGGGGCTGTCGTTTTGGTCAAAAAATGAAAATTCTAAAAGTTCAGTTTTTTCTGCTTTAAACTCTAGGTACAAATCCAAAATGTATTACTGACTTGAAAGAAGTGCATTCTGGTGCATGGTTTTGAAACCGCAGTCAGAAAAAAATCACATCCATATCAACATGTTTATAACCCCCGGGGCTGTCGTTTTGGTCAAAAAAGGAAAATTCTAAAAGTTCCTGTTTTTCTGCTTTAAACTCTAGGTACACATCCAAAATGTATTACTGAGTTGAAAGAAGTGGATTCTGGTGCATGGTTTTGAAACCGCAGTAAGAAAAAAAATCACATCCATATCAACATGTTTATAACCCCCGGGGCTGTCGTTCTGGTCAAAAAATGAAAATTCTAAAAGTTCCTGTTTTTCTGCTTTAAACTCTAGGTACACATCCAAAATGTATTACTGAGTTGAAAGAAGTGGATTCTGGTGCATGGTTTTGAAACCGCAGTCAGAAAAAAAATCACATCCATATCAACATGTTTATAATCCCCGGGGCTGTCGTTCTGGTCAAAAAATGAAAATTCTAAAAGTTCCTGTTTTTCTGCTTTAAACTCTAGGTACACATCCAAAATGTATTACTGAGTTGAAAGAAGTGGATTCTGGTGCATGGTTTTGAAACCGCAGTCAGAAAAAAAAATCACAACCATATCAACATTTTTATAACCCCCGGGGCTGTCGTTTTGGTCAAAAAATGAACATTCTAAAAGTTCCGGTTTTTCTGCTTTAAACTCTAGGTACACATCCAAAATGTATTACTGAGTTGAAAGAAGTGGATTCTGGTGCATGGTTTTGAAACCAAAGTCAGAAAAAAAATCACATCCATATCAACATTTTTATAACCCCCGGGTCTGTCGTTTTGGTCAAAAAATTAAAATTCTAAAAGTTCCTGTTTTTCTGCTTTAAACTCTAGGTACACATCCAAAATGTATTACTGAGTTGAAAGAAGTGGATTCTGGTGCATGGTTTTGAAACTGCAGTCAGAAAAAAAATCACATCCATATCAACATTTTTATAACCCCCGGGGCTGTCGTTTTGGTCAAAAAATGAAAATTCTAAAAGTTCAGTTTTTTCTGCTTTAAACTCTAGGTACACATCCAAAATGTATTACTGAGTTGAAAGAAGTGGATTCTGGTGCATGGTTTTGAAACTGCAGTCAGAAAAAAAATCACATCCATATCAACATTTTTATAACCCCCGGGGCTGTCGTTTTGGTCAAAAAATGAAAATTCTAAAAGTTCAGTTTTTTTCTGCTTTAAACTCTAGGTACACATCCAAAATGTATTACTGACTTGAAAGAAGTGCATTCTGGTGCATGGTTTTGAAACCGCAGTCAGAAAAAAATCACATCCATATCAACATGTTTATAACCCCCGGGGCTGTCGTTTTGGTCAAAAAAGGAAAATTCTAAAAGTTCCTGTTTTTCTGCTTTAAACTCTAGGTACACATCCAAAATGTATTACTGAGTTGAAAGAAGTGGATTCTGGTGCATGGTTTTGAAACCGCAGTCAGAAAAAAAAATCACAACCATATCAACATTTTTATAACCCCCGGGGCTGTCGTTTTGGTCAAAAAATGAACATTCTAAAAGTTCCGGTTTTTCTGCTTTAAACTCTAGGTACACATCCAAAATGTATTACTGAGTTGAAAGAAGTGGATTCTGGTGCATGGTTTTGAAACTGCAGTCAGAAAAAAAATCACATCCATATCAACATTTTTATAACCCCCGGGGCTGTCGTTTTGGTCAAAAAATGAAAATTCTAAAAGTTCAGTTTTTTCTGCTTTAAACTCTAGGTACACATCCAAAATGTATTACTGAGTTGAAAGAAGTGGATTCTGGTGCATGGTTTTGAAACTGCAGTCAGAAAAAAAATCACATCCATATCAACATTTTTATAACCCCCGGGGCTGTCGTTTTGGTCAAAAAATGAAAATTCTAAAAGTTCAGTTTTTTTCTGCTTTAAACTCTAGGTACACATCCAAAATGTATTACTGACTTGAAAGAAGTGGATTCTGGTGCATGGTTTTGAAACCGCAGTCAGAAAAAAAAATCACATATATATCAACATTTTTATAACTCCCGGGGCTGTCGTTTTGGTCAAAAAATGAAAATTCTAAAAGTTCCTGTTTTTCTGCTTTAAACTCTAGGTACACATCCAAAATGTATTACTGAGTTGAAAGAAGTGGATTCTGGTGCATGGTTTTGAAACCGCAGTCAGAAAAAAAATCACAACCATATCAACATGTTTATAACCCCCGGGGCTGTCGTTTTGGTCAAAAAATGAAAATTCTAAAAGTTCCTGTTTTTCTGCTTTAAACTCTAGGTACACATCCAAAATGTATTACTGAGTTGAAAGAAGTGGATTCTGGTGCATGGTTTTGAAACCGCAGTCAGAAAAAAAATCACATCCATATCAACATTTTTATAACCCCCGGGGCTGTCGTTTTGGTCAAAAAATGAAAATTCTAAAAGTTCAGTTTTTTCTGCTTTAAACTCTAGGTACAAATCCAAAATGTATTACTGACTTGAAAGAAGTGCATTCTGGTGCATGGTTTTGAAACCGCAGTCAGAAAAAAATCACATCCATATCAACATGTTTATAACCCCCGGGGCTGTCGTTTTGGTCAAAAAAGGAAAATTCTAAAAGTTCCTGTTTTTCTGCTTTAAACTCTAGGTACACATCCAAAAGGTATTACTGAGTTGAAAGAAGTGGATTCTGGTGCATGGTTTTGAAACCGCAGTCAGAAAAAAAATCACATCCATATCAACATGTTTATAACCCCCGGGGCTGTCGTTCTGGTCAAAAAATGAAAATTCTAAAAGTTCCTGTTTTTCTGCTTTAAACTCTAGGTACACATCCAAAATGTATTACTGAGTTGAAAGAAGTGGATTCTGGTGCATGGTTTTGAAACCGCAGTCAGAAAAAAAATCACATCCATATCAACATGTTTATAACCCCCGGGGCTGTCGTTCTGGTCAAAAAATGAAAATTCTAAAAGTTCCTGTTTTTCTGCTTTAAACTCTAGGTACACATCCAAAATGTATTACTGAGTTGAAAGAAGTGGATTCTGGTGCATGGTTTTGAAACCAAAGTCAGAAAAAAAAATCACAACCATATCAACATTTTTATAACCCCCGGGGCTGTCGTTTTGGTCAAAAAATGAACATTCTAAAAGTTCCGGTTTTTCTGCTATAAACTCTAGGTACACATCCAAAATGTATTACTGAGTTGAAAGAAGTGGATTCTGGTGCATGGTTTTGAAACCAAAGTCAGAAAAAAAATCACATCCATATCAACATTTTTATAACCCCCGGGTCTGTCATTTTGGTCAAAAAATGAAAATTCTAAAAGTTCCTGTTTTTCTGCTTTAAACTCTAGGTACACATCCAAAATGTATTACTGAGTTGAAAGAAGTGGATTCTGGTGCATGGTTTTGAAACCGCAGTCAGAAAAAAATCACAACCATATCAACATGTTTATAACCCCCGGGGCTGTCGTTTTGGTCAAAAAATGAAAATTCTAAAAGTTCTGTTTTTTCTGCTTTAAACTCTAGGTACACATCCAAAATGTATTACTGAGTTGAAAGAAGTGGATTCTGGTGCATGGTTTTGAAACCGCAGTCAGAAAAAAAATCACATCCATATCAACATTTTTATAACCCCCGGGGCTGTCCTTTTGGTCAAAAAATGAAAATTCTAAAAGTTCAGTTTTTTCTGCTTTAAACTCTAGGTACAAATCCAAAATGTATTACTGAGTTGAAAGAAGTGGATTCTGGTGCATGGTTTTGAAACCGCAGTCAGAAAAAAAATCACATCCATATCAACAAGTTTATAATCCCCGGGGCTGTCGTTCTGGTCAAAAAATTAAAATTCTAAAAGTTCCTGTTTTTCTGCTTTAAACTCTAGGTACACATCCAAAATGTATTACTGACTTGAAAGAAGTGCATTCTGGTGCATGGTTTTGAAACCGCAGTCAGAAAGAAATCACATCCATATCAACAAGTTTATAATCCCCGGGGCTGTCGTTCTGGTCAAAAAATTAAAATTCTAAAAGTTCCTGTTTTTCTGCTTTAAACTCTAGGTACACATCCAAAATGTATTACTGACTTGAAAGAAGTGCATTCTGGTGCATGGTTTTGAAACCGCAGTCAGAAAGAAATCACATCCATATCAACATGTTTATAACCCCCGGGGCTGTCGTTTTGGTCAAAAAAGGAAAATTCTAAAAGTTCCTGTTTTTCTGCTTTAAACTCTAGGTACACATCCAAAATGTATTACTGAGTTGAAAGAAGTGGATTCTGGTGCATGGTTTTGAAACCGCAGTCAGAAAAAAATCACAACCATATCAACATGTTTATAACCCCCGGGGCTGTCGTTTTGGTCAAAAAATGAAAATTCTAAAAGTTCCGTTTTTTCTGCTTTAAACTCTAGGTACACATCCAAAATGTATTACTGAGTTGAAAGAAGTGGATTCTGGTGCATGGTTTTGAAACCGCAGTCAGAAAAAAAATCACATCCATATCAACATTTTTATAACCCCCGGGGCTGTCCTTTTGTTCAAAAAATGAAAATTCTAAAAGTTCAGTTTTTTCTGCTTTAAACTCTAGGTACAAATCCAAAATGTATTACTGAGTTGAAAGAAGTGGATTCTGGTGCATGGTTTTGAAACCGCAGTCAGAAAAAAAATCACATCCATATCAACATGTTTATAATCCCCGGGGCTGTCGTTCTGGTCAAAAAATGAAAATTCTAAAAGTTCCTGTTTTTCTGCTTTAAACTAGGTACACATCCAAAATGTATTACTGAGTTGAAAGAAGTGGATTCTGGTGCATGGTTTTGAAACCGCAGTCAGAAAAAAAATCACATCCATATCAACATGTTTATAACCCCCGGGGCTGTCGTTCTGGTCAAAAAATTAAAATTCTAAAAGTTCCTGTTTTTCTGCTTTAAACTCTAGGTACACATCCAAAATGTATTACTGACTTGAAAGAAGTGCATTCTGGTGCATGGTTTTGAAACCGCAGTCAGAAAAAAATCACATCCATATCAACATGTTTATAACCCCCGGGGCTGTCGTTTTGGTCAAAAAAGGAAAATTCTAAAAGTTCCTGTTTTTCTGCTTTAAACTCTAGGTACACATCCAAAATGTATTACTGAGTTGAAAGAAGTGGATTCTGGTGCATGGTTTTGAAACCGCAGTCAGAAAAAAAATCACATCCATATCAACATGTTTATAACCCCCGGGGCTGTCGTTCTGGTCAAAAAATGAAAATTCTAAAAGTTCCTGTTTTTCTGCTTTAAACTCTAGGTACACATCCAAAATGTATTACTGAGTTGAAAGAAGTGGATTCTGGTGCATGGTTTTGAAACCGCAGTCAGAAAAAAAATCACATCCATATCAACATGTTTATAACCCCCGGGGCTGTCGTTTTGGTCAAAAAATGAACATTCTAAAAGTTCCGTTTTTTCTGCTTTAAACTCTAGGTACACATCCAAAATGTATTACTGAGTTGAAAGAAGTGGATTCTGGTGCATGGTTTTGAAACCAAAGTCAGAAAAAAAATCACATCCATATCAACATTTTTATAACCCCCGGGTCTGTCGTTTTAGTCAAAAAATGAAAATTCTAAAAGTTCCGTTTTTTCTGCTTTAAACTCTAGGTACACATCCAAAATGTATTACTGAGTTGAAAGAAGTGGATTCTGGTGCATGGTTTTGAAACCGCAGTCAGAAAAAAAAATCACATATATATCAACATTTTTATAACTCCCGGGGCTGTCGTTTTGGTCAAAAAATGAAAATTCTAAAAGTTCCTGTTTTTCTGCTTTAAGCTCTAGGTACACATCCAAAATGTATTACTGACTTGAAAGAAGTGGATTCTGGTGCATGGTTTTGAAACCGCAGTCAGAAAAAAAATCACATCCATATCAACATGTTTATAACCCCCGGGGCTGTCGTTTTGGTCAAAAAATGAAAATACTAAAAGTTCAGTTTTTTCTGCTTTAAACTCTAGGTACACATCCAAAATGTATTACTGACTTGAAAGAAGTGGATTCTGGTGCATGGTTTTGAAACCGCAGTCAGAAAAAAAAATCACATATATATCAACATTTTTATAACTCCCGGGGCTGTCGTTTTGGTCAAAAGATGAAAATTCTAAAAGTTCCTGTTTTTCTGCTTTAAACTCTAGGTACACATCCAAAATGTATTACTGACTTGAAAGAAGTGGATTCTGGTGCATGGTTTTGAAACCGCAGTCAGAAAAAAAATCACATCCATATCAACATGTTTATAACCCCCGGGGCTGTTGTTTTGGTCAAAAAATGAAAATTCTAAAAGTTCCGGTTTTTCTGCTTTAACCTCTAGGTACACATCCAAAATGTATTACTGAGTTGAAAGAAGTGGATTCTGGTGCATTATTTTGAAACCGCAGTCAGAAAAAAAATCACATCCATATCAACATGTTTATAACCCCCGGTGCTGTCGTTTTGGTCAAAAAATGAAAATTCTAAAAGTTCCTGTTTTTCTGCTTTAAACTCTAGGTACACATCCAAAATGTATTACTGAGTTGAAAGAAATGGATTCTGGTGCATGGTTTTGATACCGCAGTCAGAAAAAAAATCACATCCATATCAACATGTTTATAATCCCCGGGGCTGTCGTTCTGGTCAAAAAATGAAAATTCTAAAAGTTCCTGTTTTTCTGCTTTAAACTCTAGGTACACATCCAAAATGTATTACTGAGTTGAAAGAAGTGGATTCTGGTGCATGGTTTTGAAACCGCAGTCAAAAAAAAAATCACATCCATATCAACATGTTTATAACCCCCGGGGCTGTCGTTCTGGTCAAAAAATGAAAATTCTAAAAGTTCCTGTTTTTCTGCTTTAAACTCTAGGTACACATCCAAAATGTATTACTGACTTGAAAGAAGTGCATTCTGGTGCATGGTTTTGAAACCGCAGTCAGAAAAAAATCACATCCATATCAACATGTTTATAACCCCCGGGGCTGTCGTTTTGGTCAAAAAATTAAAATTCTAAAAGTTCCTGTTTTTCTGCTTTAAACTCTAGGTACACATCCAAAATGTATTACTGAGTTGAAAGAAGTGGATTCTGGTGCATGGTTTTGAAACCGCAGTCAGAAAAAAAATCACATCCATATCAACATGTTTATAACCCCCGGGGCTGTCGTTTTGGTCAAAAAATGAAAATTCTAAAAGTTCAGTTTTTTCTGCTTTAAACTCTAGGTACACATCCAAAATGTATTACTGAGTTGAAAGAAGTGGATTCTGGTGCATGGTTTTGAAACCGCAGTCAGAAAAAAAAATCACATATATATCAACATTTTTATAACTCCCGGGGCTGTCGTTTTGGTCAAAAAATGAAAATTCTAAAAGTTCCTGTTTTTCTGCTTTAAACTCTAGGTACACATCCAAAATGTATTACTGACTTGAAAGAAGTGGATTCTGGTGCATGGTTTTGAAACCGCAGTCAGAAAAAAATCACAACCATATCAACATGTTTATAACCCCCGGGGCTGTCGTTTTGGTCAAAAAATGAAAATTCTAAAAGTTCTGTTTTTTCTGCTTTAAACTCTAGGTACACATCCAAAATGTATTACTGAGTTGAAAGAAGTGGATTCTGGTGCATGGTTTTGAAACCGCAGTCAGAAAAAAAATCACATCCATATCAACATTTTTATAACCCCCGGGGCTGTCCTTTTGGTCAAAAAATGAAAATTCTAAAAGTTCAGTTTTTTCTGCTTTAAACTCTAGGTACAAATCCAAAATGTATTACTGAGTTTAAAGAAGTGGATTCTGGTGCATGGTTTTGAAACCGCAGTCAGAAAAAAAATCACATCCATATCAACAAGTTTATAATCCCCGGGGCTGTCGTTCTGGTCAAAAAATTAAAATTCTAAAAGTTCCTGTTTTTATGCTTTAAACTCTAGGTACACATCCAAAATGTATTACTGAGTTGAAAGAAGTGGATTCTGGTGCATGGTTTTGAAACCGCAGTCAGAAAAAAAATCACATCCATATCAACATGTTTATAACCCCCGGGGCTGTCGTTCTGGTCAAAAAATTAAAATTCTAAAAGTTCCTGTTTTTCTGCTTTAAACTCTAGGTACACATCCAAAATGTATTACTGACTTGAAAGAAGTGCATTCTGGTGCATGGTTTTGAAACCGCAGTCAGAAAAAAATCACATCCATATCAACATGTTTATAACCCCCGGGGCTGTCGTTTTGGTCAAAAAAGGAAAATTCTAAAAGTTCCTGTTTTTCTGCTTTAAACTCTAGGTACACATCCAAAATGTATTACTGAGTTGAAAGAAGTGGATTCTGGTGCATGGTTTTGAAACCGCAGTCAGAAAAAAATCACAACCATATCAACATGTTTATAACCCCCGGGGCTGTCGTTTTGGTCAAAAAATGAAAATTCTAAAAGTTCCGTTTTTTCTGCTTTAAACTCTAGGTACACATCCAAAATGTATTACTGAGTTGAAAGAAATGGATTCTGGTGCATGGTTTTGATACCGCAGTCAGAAAAAAAATCACATCCATATCAACATGTTTATAATCCCCGGTGCTGTCGTTTTGGTCAAAAAATGAAAATTCTAAAAGTTCCTGTTTTTCTGCTTTAAACTCTAGGTACACATCCAAAATGTATTACTGAGTTGAAAGAAATGGATTCTGGTGCATGGTTTTGATACCGCAGTCAGAAAAAAAATCACATCCATATCAACATGTTTATAATCCCCGGGGCTGTCGTTCTGGTCAAAAAATGAAAATTCTAAAAGTTCCTGTTTTTCTGCTTTAAACTCTAGGTACACATCCAAAATGTATTACTGAGTTGAAAGAAGTGGATTCTGGTGCATGGTTTTGAAACCGCAGTCAAAAAAAAAATCACATCCATATCAACATGTTTATAACCCCCGGGGCTGTCGTTCTGGTCAAAAAATGAAAATTCTAAAAGTTCCTGTTTTTCTGCTTTAAACTCTAGGTACACATCCAAAATGTATTACTGACTTGAAAGAAGTGCATTCTGGTGCATGGTTTTGAAACCGCAGTCAGAAAAAAATCACATCCATATCAACATGTTTATAACCCCCGGGGCTGTCGTTTTGGTCAAAAAATTAAAATTCTAAAAGTTCCTGTTTTTCTGCTTTAAACTCTAGGTACACATCCAAAATGTATTACTGAGTTGAAAGAAGTGGATTCTGGTGCATGGTTTTGAAACCGCAGTCAGAAAAAAAATCACATCCATATCAACATGTTTATAACCCCCGGGGCTGTCGTTTTGGTCAAAAAATGAAAATTCTAAAAGTTCAGTTTTTTCTGCTTTAAACTCTAGGTACACATCCAAAATGTATTACTGAGTTGAAAGAAGTGGATTCTGGTGCATGGTTTTGAAACCGCAGTCAGAAAAAAAAATCACATATATATCAACATTTTTATAACCCCCGGGGCTGTCCTTTTGGTCAAAAAATGAAAATTCTAAAAGTTCAGTTTTTTCTGCTTTAAACTCTAGGTACAAATCCAAAATGTATTACTGAGTTGAAAGAAGTGGATTCTGGTGCATGGTTTTGAAACCGCAGTCAGAAAAAAAATCACATCCATATCAACATGTTTATAATCCCCGGGGCTGTCGTTCTGGTCAAAAAATGAAAATTCTAAAAGTTCCTGTTTTTCTGCTTTAAACTAGGTACACATCCAAAATGTATTACTGAGTTGAAAGAAGTGGATTCTGGTGCATGGTTTTGAAACCGCAGTCAGAAAAAAAATCACATCCATATCAACATGTTTATAACCCCCGGGGCTGTCGTTCTGGTCAAAAAATTAAAATTCTAAAAGTTCCTGTTTTTCTGCTTTAAACTCTAGGTACACATCCAAAATGTATTACTGACTTGAAAGAAGTGCATTCTGGTGCATGGTTTTGAAACCGCAGTCAGAAAAAAATCACATCCATATCAACATGTTTATAACCCCCGGGGCTGTCGTTTTGGTCAAAAAAGGAAAATTCTAAAAGTTCCTGTTTTTCTGCTTTAAACTCTAGGTACACATCCAAAATGTATTACTGAGTTGAAAGAAGTGGATTCTGGTGCATGGTTTTGAAACCGCAGTCAGAAAAAAATCACAACCATATCAACATGTTTATAACCCCCGGGGCTGTCGTTTTGGTCAAAAAATGAAAATTCTAAAAGTTCCGTTTTTTCTGCTTTAAACTCTAGGTACACATCCAAAATGTATTACTGAGTTGAAAGAAGTGGATTCTGGTGCATGGTTTTGAAACCGCAGTCAGAAAAAAAATCACATCCATATCAACATTTTTATAACCCCCGGGGCTGTCCTTTTGGTCAAAAAATGAAAATTCTAAAAGTTCAGTTTTTTCTGCTTTAAACTCTAGGTACAAATCCAAAATGTATTACTGAGTTGAAAGAAGTGGATTCTGGTGCATGGTTTTGAAACCGCAGTCAGAAAAAAAATCACATCCATATCAACATGTTTATAATCCCCGGGGCTGTCGTTCTGGTCAAAAAATGAAAATTCTAAAAGTTCCTGTTTTTCTGCTTTAAACTAGGTACACATCCAAAATGTATTACTGAGTTGAAAGAAGTGGATTCTGGTGCATGGTTTTGAAACCGCAGTCAGAAAAAAAATCACATCCATATCAACATGTTTATAACCCCCGGGGCTGTCGTTCTGGTCAAAAAATTAAAATTCTAAAAGTTCCTGTTTTTCTGCTTTAAACTCTAGGTACACATCCAAAATGTATTACTGACTTGAAAGAAGTGCATTCTGGTGCATGGTTTTGAAACCGCAGTCAGAAAAAAATCACATCCATATCAACATGTTTATAACCCCCGGGGCTGTCGTTCTGGTCAAAAAATGAAAATTCTAAAAGTTCCTGTTTTTCTGCTTTAAACTCTAGGTACACATCCAAAATGTATTACTGAGTTGAAAGAAGTGGATTCTGGTGCATGGTTTTGAAACCGCAGTCAGAAAAAAAATCACATCCATATCAACATGTTTATAACCCCCGGGGCTGTCGTTTTGGTCAAAAAATGAACATTCTAAAAGTTCCGGTTTTTCTGCTTTAAACTCTAGGTACACATCCAAAATGTATTACTGAGTTGAAAGAAGTGGATTCTGGTGCATGGTTTTGAAACCAAAGTCAGAAAAAAAATCACATCCATATCAACATTTTTATAACCCCCGGGTCTGTCGTTTTAGTCAAAAAATGAAAATTCTAAAAGTTCCGTTTTTTCTGCTTTAAACTCTAGGTACACATCCAAAATGTATTACTGAGTTGAAAGAAGTGGATTCTGGTGCATGGTTTTGAAACCGCAGTCAGAAAAAAAAATCACATATATATCAACATTTTTATAACTCCCGGGGCTGTCGTTTTGGTCAAAAAATGAAAATTCTAAAAGTTCCTGTTTTTCTGCTTTAAGCTCTAGGTACACATCCAAAATGTATTACTGACTTGAAAGAAGTGGATTCTGGTGCATGGTTTTGAAACCGCAGTCAGAAAAAAAAATCACATATATATCAACATTTTTATAACTCCCGGGGCTGTCATTTTGGTCAAAAAATGAAAATTCTAAAAGTTCCTGTTTTTCTGCTTTAAACTCTAGGTACACATCCAAAATGTATTACTGACTTGAAAGAAGTGGATTCTGGTGCATGGTTTTGAAACCGCAGTCAGAAAAAAAATCACATCCATATCAACATGTTTATAACCCCCAGGGCTGTTGTTTTGGTCAAAAAATGAAAATTCTAAAAGTTCCGGTTTTTCTGCTTTAACCTCTAGGTACACATCCAAAATGTATTACTGAGTTGAAAGAAGTGGATTCTGGTGCATGGTTTTGAAACCGCAGTCAGAAAAAAAATCACATCCATATCAACATGTTTATAACCCCCGGTGCTGTCGTTTTGGTCAAAAAATGAAAATTCTAAAAGTTCCTGTTTTTCTGCTTTAAACTCTAGGTACACATCCAAAATGTATTACTGAGTTGAAAGAAATGGATTCTGGTGCATGGTTTTGATACCGCAGTCAGAAAAAAAATCACATCCATATCAACATGTTTATAATCCCCGGGGCTGTCGTTCTGGTCAAAAAATGAAAATTCTAAAAGTTCCTGTTTTTCTGCTTTAAACTCTAGGTACACATCCAAAATGTATTACTGAGTTGAAAGAAGTGGATTCTGGTGCATGGTTTTGAAACCGCAGTCAAAAAAAAAATCACATCCATATCAACATGTTTATAACCCCCGGGGCTGTCGTTCTGGTCAAAAAATGAAAATTCTAAAAGTTCCTGTTTTTCTGCTTTAAACTCTAGGTACACATCCAAAATGTATTACTGACTTGAAAGAAGTGCATTCTGGTGCATGGTTTTGAAACCGCAGTCAGAAAAAAATCACATCCATATCAACATGTTTATAACCCCCGGGGCTGTCGTTTTGGTCAAAAAATGAAAATTCTAAAAGTTCCTGTTTTTCTGCTTTAAACTCTAGGTACACATCCAAAATGTATTACTGAGTTGAAAGAAGTGGATTCTGGTGCATGGTTTTGAAACCGCAGTCAGAAAAAAAATCACATCCATATCAACATGTTTATAACCCCCGGGGCTGTCGTTTTGGTCAAAAAATGAAAATTCTAAAAGTTCAGTTTTTTCTGCTTTAAACTCTAGGTACACATCCAAAATGTATTAATGAGTTGAAAGAAGTGGATTCTGGTGCATGGTTTTGAAACCGCAGTCAGAAAAAAAAATCACATATATATCAACATTTTTATAGCTCCCGGGGCTGTCGTTTTGGTCAAAAAATGAAAATTCTAAAAGTTCCTGTTTTTCTGCTTTAAACTCTAGGTACACATCCAAAATGTATTACTGACTTGAAAGAAGTGGATTCTGGTGCATGGTTTTGAAACCGCAGTCAGAAAAAAAAATCACATATATATCAACATTTTTATAACTCCCGGGGCTGTCGTTTTGGTCAAAAAATGAAAATTCTAAAAGTTCCTGTTTTTCTGCTTTAAACTCTAGGTACACATCCAAAATGTATTACTGAGTTGAAAGAAGTGGATTCTGGTGCATGGTTTTGAAACTGCAGTCAGAAAAAAAATCACATCCATATCAACATTTTTATAACCCCCGGGGCTGTCGTTTTGGTCAAAAAATGAAAATTCTAAAAGTTCAGTTTTTTCTGCTTTAAACTCTAGGTACACATCCAAAATGTATTACTGACTTGAAAGAAGTGGATTCTGGTGCATGGTTTTGAAACCGCAGTCAGAAAAAAAAAAATCACATATATATCAACATTTTTATAACTCCCGGGGCTGTCGTTTTGGTCAAAAAATGAAAATTCTAAAAGTTCCTGTTTTTCTGCTTTAAACTCTAGGTACACATCCAAAATGTATTACTGAGTTGAAAGAAGTGGATTCTGGTGCATGGTTTTGAAACCGCAGTCAGAAAAAAAATCACAACCATATCAACATGTTTATAACCCCCGGGGCTGTCGTTTTGGTCAAAAAATGAAAATTCTAAAAGTTCCTGTTTTTCTGCTTTAAACTCTAGGTACACATCCAAAATGTATTACTGAGTTGAAAGAAATGGATTCTGGTGCATGGTTTTGAAACCGCAGTCAGAAAAAAAAATCACATATATATCAACATTTTTATAACTCCCGGGGCTGTCATTTTGGTCAAAAAATGAAAATTCTAAAAGTTCCTGTTTTTCTGCTTTAAACTCTAGGTACACATCCAAAATGTATTACTGAGTTGAAAGAAGTGGATTCTGGTGCATGGTTTTGAAACTGCAGTCAGAAAAAAAATCACATCCATATCAACATGTTTATAACCCCCGGGGCTGTCGTTTTGGTCAAAAAATGAAAATACTAAAAGTTCAGTTTTTTCTGCTTTAAACTCTAGGTACACATCCAAAATGTATTACTGACTTGAAAGAAGTGGATTCTGGTGCATGGTTTTGAAACCGCAGTCAGAAAAAAAAATCACATATATATCAACATTTTTATAACTCCCGGGGCTGTCGTTTTGGTCAAAAGATGAAAATTCTAAAAGTTCCTGTTTTTCTGCTTTAAACTCTAGGTACACATCCAAAATGTATTACTGACTTGAAAGAAGTGGATTCTGGTGCATGGTTTTGAAACCGCAGTCAGAAAAAAAATCACATCCATATCAACATGTTTATAACCCCCAGGGCTGTTGTTTTGGTCAAAAAATGAAAATTCTAAAAGTTCCGGTTTTTCTGCTTTAACCTCTAGGTACACATCCAAAATGTATTACTGAGTTGAAAGAAGTGGATTCTGGTGCATGGTTTTGAAACCGCAGTCAGAAAAAAAATCACATCCATATCAACATGTTTATAACCCCCGGTGCTGTCGTTTTGGTCAAAAAATGAAAATTCTAAAAGTTCCTGTTTTTCTGCTTTAAACTCTAGGTACACATCCAAAATGTATTACTGAGTTGAAAGAAATGGATTCTGGTGCATGGTTTTGATACCGCAGTCAGAAAAAAAATCACATCCATATCAACATGTTTATAATCCCCGGGGCTGTCGTTCTGGTCAAAAAATGAAAATTCTAAAAGTTCCTGTTTTTCTGCTTTAAACTCTAGGTACACATCCAAAATGTATTACTGAGTTGAAAGAAGTGGATTCTGGTGCATGGTTTTGAAACCGCAGTCAAAAAAAAAATCACATCCATATCAACATGTTTATAACCCCCGGGGCTGTCGTTCTGGTCAAAAAATGAAAATTCTAAAAGTTCCTGTTTTTCTGCTTTAAACTCTAGGTACACATCCAAAATGTATTACTGACTTGAAAGAAGTGCATTCTGGTGCATGGTTTTGAAACCGCAGTCAGAAAAAAATCACATCCATATCAACATGTTTATAACCCCCGGGGCTGTCGTTTTGGTCAAAAAATGAAAATTCTAAAAGTTCCTGTTTTTCTGCTTTAAACTCTAGGTACACATCCAAAATGTATTACTGAGTTGAAAGAAGTGGATTCTGGTGCATGGTTTTGAAACCGCAGTCAGAAAAAAAAATCACATATATATCAACATTTTTATAACTCCCGGGGCTGTCGTTTTGGTCAAAAAATGAAAATTCTAAAAGTTCCTGTTTTTCTGCTTTAAACTCTAGGTACACATCCAAAATGTATTACTGACTTGAAAGAAGTGGATTCTGGTGCATGGTTTTGAAACCGCAGTCAGAAAAAAAAATCACATATATATCAACATTTTTATAACTCCCGGGGCTGTCGTTTTGGTCAAAAAATGAAAATTCTAAAAGTTCCTGTTTTTCTGCTTTAAACTCTAGGTACACATCCAAAATGTATTACTGAGTTGAAAGAAGTGGATTCTGGTGCATGGTTTTGAAACTGCAGTCAGAAAAAAAATCACATCCATATCAACATTTTTATAACCCCCGGGGCTGTCGTTTTGGTCAAAAAATGAAAATTCTAAAAGTTCAGTTTTTTCTGCTTTAAACTCTAGGTACACATCCAAAATGTATTACTGACTTGAAAGAAGTGGATTCTGGTGCATGGTTTTGAAACCGCAGTCAGAAAAAAAAAAATCACATATATATCAACATTTTTATAACTCCCGGGGCTGTCGTTTTGGTCAAAAAATGAAAATTCTAAAAGTTCCTGTTTTTCTGCTTTAAACTCTAGGTACACATCCAAAATGTATTACTGAGTTGAAAGAAGTGGATTCTGGTGCATGGTTTTGAAACCGCAGTCAGAAAAAAAATCACAACCATATCAACATGTTTATAACCCCCGGGGCTGTCGTTTTGGTCAAAAAATGAAAATTCTAAAAGTTCAGTTTTTTCTGCTTTAAACTCTAGGTACAAATCCAAAATGTATTACTGAGTTGAAAGAAGTGGATTCTGGTGCATGGTTTTGAAACCACAGTCAGAAAAAAAATCACATCCATATCAACATATTTATAACCCCCGGGGCTGTCGTTTTGGTCAAAAAATGAAAATTCTAAAAGTTCCTGTTTTTCTGCTTTAAACTCTAGGTACACATCCAAAATGTATTACTGAGTTGAAAGAAGTGGATTCTGGTGCATGGTTTTGAAACCGCAGTCAGAAAAAAATCACAACCATATCAACATGTTTATAACCCCCGGGGCTGTCGTTTTGGTCAAAAAATGAAAATTCTAAAAGTTCCGTTTTTTCTGCTTTAAACTCTAGGTACACATCCAAAATGTATTACTGAGTTGAAAGAAGTGGATTCTGGTGCATGGTTTTGAAACCGCAGTCAGAAAAAAAATCACATCCATATCAACATGTTTATAACCCCCGGGGCTGTCGTTTTGGTCAAAAAATGAAAATTCTAAAAGTTCCTGTTTTTCTGCTTTAAACTCTAGGTACACATCCAAAATGTATTACTGAGTTGAAAGAAGTGGATTCTGGTGCATGGTTTTGAAACCGCAGTCAGAAAAAATATCACATCCATATCAACATGTTTATCCCCCCGGGGCTGTCGTTTTGGTCAAAAAATGAAAATTCTAAAAGTTCCTGTTTTTCTGCTTTAAACTCTAGGTACACATCCAAAATGTATTACTGAGTTGAAAGAAGTGGATTCTGGTGCATGGTTTTGAAACTGCAGTCAGAAAAAAAATCACATCCATATCAACATTTTTATAACCCCCGGGGCTGTCGTTTTGGTCAAAAAATGAAAATTCTAAAAGTTCCGTTTTTTCTGCTTTAAACTCTAGGTACACATCCAAAATGTATTACTGACTTGAAAGAAGTGGATTCTGGTGCATGGTTTTGAAACCGCAGTCAGAGAAAAAAATCACATATATCAACATTTTTATAACTCCCGGGGCTGTCGTTTTGGTCAAAAAATGAAAATTCTAAAAGTTCCTGTTTTTCTGCTTTAAACTCTAGGTACACATCCAAAATGTATTACTGAGTTGAAAGAAGTGGATTCTGGTGCATGGTTTTGAAACCGCAGTCAGAAAAAAAATCACAACCATATCAACATGTTTATAACCCCCGGGGCTGTCGTTTTGGTCAAAAAATGAAAATTCTAAAAGTTCAGTTTTTTCTGCTTTAAACTCTAGGTACAAATCCAAAATGTATTACTGAGTTGAAAGAAGTGGATTCTGGTGCATGGTTTTGAAACCGCAGTCAGAAAAAAAATCACATCCATATCAACATATTTATAAAACCCGGGGCTGTCGTTTTGGTCAAAAAATGAAAATTCTAAAAGTTCCTGTTTTTCTGCTTTAAACTCTAGGTACACATCCAAAATGTATTACTGAGTTGAAAGAAGTGGATTCTGGTGCATGGTTTTGAAACCGCAGTCAGAAAAAAATCACAACCATATCAACATGTTTATAACCCCCGGGGCTGTCGTTTTGGTCAAAAAATGAAAATTCTAAAAGTTCCGTTTTTTCTGCTTTAAACTCTAGGTACACATCCAAAATGTATTACTGAGTTGAAAGAAGTGGATTCTGGTGCATGGTTTTGAAACCGCAGTCAGAAAAAAAATCACATCCATATCAACATGTTTATAACCCCCGGGGCTGTCGTTTTGGTCAAAAAATGAAAATTCTAAAAGTTCCTGTTTTTCTGCTTTAAACTCTAGGTACACATCCAAAATGTATTACTGAGTTGAAAGAAGTGGATTCTGGTGCATGGTTTTGAAACCGCAGTCAGAAAAAATATCACATCCATATCAACATGTTTATCCCCCCGGGGCTGTCGTTTTGGTCAAAAAATGAAAATTCTAAAAGTTCCTGTTTTTCTGCTTTAAACTCTAGGTACACATCCAAAATGTATTACTGAGTTGAAAGAAGTGGATTCTGGTGCATGGTTTTGAAACTGCAGTCAGAAAAAAAATCACATCCATATCAACATTTTTATAACCCCCGGGGCTGTCGTTTTGGTCAAAAAATGAAAATTCTAAAAGTTCCGTTTTTTCTGCTTTAAACTCTAGGTACACATCCAAAATGTATTACTGACTTGAAAGAAGTGGATTCTGGTGCATGGTTTTGAAACCGCAGTCAGAAAAAAAAATCACATATATATCAACATTTTTATAACTCCCGGGGCTGTCGTTTTGGTCAAAAAATGAAAATTCTAAAAGTTCCTGTTTTTCTGCTTTAAAATCTAGGTACACATCCAAAATGTATTACTGAGTTGAAAGAAGTGGATTCTGGTGCATGGTTTTGAAACCGCAGTCAGAAAAAAATCACAACCATATCAACATGTTTATAACCCCCGGGGCTGTCGTTTTGGTCAAAAAATTAAAATTCTAAAAGTTCCGTTTTTTCTGCTTTAAACTCTAGGTACACATCCAAAATGTATTACTGAGTTGAAAGAAGTGGATTCTGGTGCATGGTTTTGAAACCGCAGTCAGAAAAAATATCACATCCATATCAACATGTTTATCCCCCCGGGGCTGTCGTTTTGGTCAAAAAATGAAAATTCTAAAAGTTCCTGTTTTTCTGCTTTAAACTCTAGGTACACATCCAAAATGTATTACTGAGTTGAAAGAAGTGGATTCTGGTGCATGGTTTTGAAACTGCAGTCAGAAAAAAAATCACATCCATATCAACATTTTTATAACCCCCGGGGCTGTCGTTTTGGTCAAAAAATGAAAATTCTAAAAGTTCCGTTTTTTCTGCTTTAAACTCTAGGTACACATCCAAAATGTATTACTGACTTGAAAGAAGTGCATTCTGGTGCATGGTTTTGAAACCGCAGTCAGAAAAAAATCACATCCATATCAACATGTTTATAACCCCCGGGGCTGTCGTTTTGGTCAAAAAAGGAAAATTCTAAAAGTTCCTGTTTTTCTGCTTTAAACTCTAGGTACACATCCAAAATGTATTACTGAGTTGAAAGAAGTGGATTCTGGTGCATGGTTTTGAAACCGCAGTCAGAAAAAAAATCACATCCATATCAACATGTTTATAACCCCCGGGGCTGTCGTTCTGGTCAAAAAATGAAAATTCTAAAAGTTCCTGTTTTTCTGCTTTAAACTCTAGGTACACATCCAAAATGTATTACTGAGTTGAAAGAAGTGGATTCTGGTGCATGGTTTTGAAACCGCAGTCAGAAAAAAAATCACATCCATATCAACATGTTTATAACCCCCGGGGCTGTCGTTTTGGTCAAAAAATGAACATTCTAAAAGTTCCGGTTTTTCTGCTTTAAACTCTAGGTACACATCCAAAATGTATTACTGAGTTGAAAGAAGTGGATTCTGGTGCATGGTTTTGAAACCAAAGTCAGAAAAAAAATCACATCCATATCAACATTTTTATAACCCCCGGGTCTGTCGTTTTAGTCAAAAAATGAAAATTCTAAAAGTTCCGTTTTTTCTGCTTTAAACTCTAGGTACACATCCAAAATGTATTACTGAGTTGAAAGAAGTGGATTCTGGTGCATGGTTTTGAAACCGCAGTCAGAAAAAAAAATCACATATATATCAACATTTTTATAACTCCCGGGGCTGTCGTTTTGGTCAAAAAATGAAAATTCTAAAAGTTCCTGTTTTTCTGCTTTAAGCTCTAGGTACACATCCAAAATGTATTACTGACTTGAAAGAAGTGGATTCTGGTGCATGGTTTTGAAACCGCAGTCAGAAAAAAAAATCACATATATATCAACATTTTTATAACTCCCGGGGCTGTCATTTTGGTCAAAAAATGAAAATTCTAAAAGTTCCTGTTTTTCTGCTTTAAACTCTAGGTACACATCCAAAATGTATTACTGAGTTGAAAGAAGTGGATTCTGGTGCATGGTTTTGAAACTGCAGTCAGAAAAAAAATCACATCCATATCAACATGTTTATAACCCCCGGGGCTGTCGTTTTGGTCAAAAAATGAAAATACTAAAAGTTCAGTTTTTTCTGCTTTAAACTCTAGGTACACATCCAAAATGTATTACTGACTTGAAAGAAGTGGATTCTGGTGCATGGTTTTGAAACCGCAGTCAGAAAAAAAAATCACATATATATCAACATTTTTATAACTCCCGGGGCTGTCGTTTTGGTCAAAAGATGAAAATTCTAAAAGTTCCTGTTTTTCTGCTTTAAACTCTAGGTACACATCCAAAATGTATTACTGACTTGAAAGAAGTGGATTCTGGTGCATGGTTTTGAAACCGCAGTCAGAAAAAAAAATCACATATATATCAACATTTTTATAACTCCCGGGGCTGTCGTTTTGGTCAAAAGATGAAAATTCTAAAAGTTCCTGTTTTTCTGCTTTAAACTCTAGGTACACATCCAAAATGTATTACTGAGTTGAAAGAAGTGGATTCTGGTGCATGGTTTTGAAACCGCAGTCAGAAAAAAAATCACATCCATATCAACATGTTTATAACCCCCGGGGCTGTCGTTCTGGTCAAAAAATGAAAATTCTAAAAGTTCCTGTTTTTCTGCTTTAAACTCTAGGTACACATCCAAAATGTATTACTGAGTTGAAAGAAGTGGATTCTGGTGCATGGTTTTGAAACCGCAGTCAGAAAAAAAATCACATCCATATCAACATGTTTATAACCCCCGGGGCTGTCGTTTTGGTCAAAAAATGAACATTCTAAAAGTTCCGGTTTTTCTGCTTTAAACTCTAGGTACACATCCAAAATGTATTACTGAGTTGAAAGAAGTGGATTCTGGTGCATGGTTTTGAAACCAAAGTCAGAAAAAAAATCACATCCATATCAACATTTTTATAACCCCCGGGTCTGTCGTTTTAGTCAAAAAATGAAAATTCTAAAAGTTCCGTTTTTTCTGCTTTAAACTCTAGGTACACATCCAAAATGTATTACTGAGTTGAAAGAAGTGGATTCTGGTGCATGGTTTTGAAACCGCA
Organism: Crinia signifera; assembly: GCF_055691185.1. Classification (NCBI taxonomy): domain Eukaryota; kingdom Metazoa; phylum Chordata; class Amphibia; order Anura; family Myobatrachidae; genus Crinia; species Crinia signifera. Next base: position 22,147,733 of record NC_139227.1, read on the forward strand.
GTCAGAAAAAAAAATCACATATATATCAACATTTTTATAACTCCCGGGGCTGTCGTTTTGGTCAAAAAATGAAAATTCTAAAAGTTCCTGTTTTTCTGCTTTAAGCTCTAGGTACACATCCAAAATGTATTACTGACTTGAAAGAAGTGGATTCTGGTGCATGGTTTTGAAACCGCAGTCAGAAAAAAAAATCACATATATATCAACATTTTTATAACTCCCGGGGCTGTCATTTTGGTCAAAAAATGAAAATTCTAAAAGTTCCTGTTTTTCTGCTTTAAACTCTAGGTACACATCCAAAATGTATTACTGAGTTGAAAGAAGTGGATTCTGGTGCATGGTTTTGAAACTGCAGTCAGAAAAAAAATCACATCCATATCAACATGTTTATAACCCCCGGGGCTGTCGTTTTGGTCAAAAAATGAAAATACTAAAAGTTTAGTTTTTTCTGCTTTAAACTCTAGGTACACATCCAAAATGTATTACTGACTTGAAAGAAGTGGATTCTGGTGCATGGTTTTGAAACCGCAGTCAGAAAAAAAAATCACATATATATCAACATTTTTATAACTCCCGGGGCTGTCGTTTTGGTCAAAAGATGAAAATTCTAAAAGTTCCTGTTTTTCTGCTTTAAACTCTAGGTACACATCCAAAATGTATTACTGACTTGAAAGAAGTGGATTCTGGTGCATGGTTTTGAAACCGCAGTCAGAAAAAAAATCACATCCATATCAACATGTTTATAACCCCCAGGGCTGTTGTTTTGGTCAAAAAATGAAAATTCTAAAAGTTCCTGTTTTTCTGCTTTAAACTCTAGGTACACATCCAAAATGTATTACTGAGTTGAAAGAAATGGATTCTGGTGCATGGTTTTGATACCGCAGTCAGAAAAAAAATCACATCCATATCAACATGTTTATAATCCCCGGGGCTGTCGTTCTGGTCAAAAAATGAAAATTCTAAAAGTTCCTGTTTTTCTGCTTTAAACTCTAGGTACACATCCAAAATGTATTACTGAGTTGAAAGAAGTGGATTCTGGTGCATGGTTTTGAAACCGCAGTCAAAAAAAAAATCACATCCATATCAACATGTTTATAAGCCCCGGGGCTGTCGTTCTGGTCAAAAAATGAAAATTCTAAAAGTTCCTGTTTTTCTGCTTTAAACTCTAGGTACACATCCAAAATGTATTACTGACTTGAAAGAAGTGCATTCTGGTGCATGGTTTTGAAACCGCAGTCAGAAAAAAATCACATCCATATCAACATGTTTATAACCCCCGGGGCTGTCGTTTTGGTCAAAAAATTAAAATTCTAAAAGTTCCTGTTTTTCTGCTTTAAACTCTAGGTACACATCCAAAATGTATTACTGAGTTGAAAGAAGTGGATTCTGGTGCATGGTTTTGAAACCGCAGTCAGAAAAAAAATCACATCCATATCAACATGTTTATAACCCCCGGGGCTGTCGTTTTGGTCAAAAAATGAAAATTCTAAAAGTTCAGTTTTTTCTGCTTTAAACTCTAGGTACACATCCAAAATGTATTACTGAGTTGAAAGAAGTGGATTCTGGTGCATGGTTTTGAAACCGCAGTCAGAAAAAAAAATCACATATATATCAACATTTTTATAACTCCCGGGGCTGTCGTTTTGGTCAAAAAATGAAAATTCTAAAAGTTCCTGTTTTTCTGCTTTAAACTCTAGGTACACATCCAAAATGTATTACTGACTTGAAAGAAGTGGATTCTGGTGCATGGTTTTGAAACCGCAGTCAGAAAAAAAAATCACATATATATCAACATTTTTATAACTCCCGGGGCTGTCGTTTTGGTCAAAAAATGAAAATTCTAAAAGTTCCTGTTTTTCTGCTTTAAACTCTAGGTACACATCCAAAATGTATTACTGAGTTGAAAGAAGTGGATTCTGGTGCATGGTTTTGAAACTGCAGTCAGAAAAAAAATCACATCCATATCAACATTTTTATAACCCCCGGGGCTGTCGTTTTGGTCAAAAAATGAAAATTCTAAAAGTTCAGTTTTTTCTGCTTTAAACTCTAGGTACACATCCAAAATGTATTACTGACTTGAAAGAAGTGGATTCTGGTGCATGGTTTTGAAACCGCAGTCAGAAAAAAAAAAATCACATATATATCAACATTTTTATAACTCCCGGGGCTGTCGTTTTGGTCAAAAAATGAAAATTCTAAAAGTTCCTGTTTTTCTGCTTTAAACTCTAGGTACACATCCAAAATGTATTACTGAGTTGAAAGAAGTGGATTCTGGTGCATGGTTTTGAAACCGCAGTCAGAAAAAAAAATCACAACCATATCAACATGTTTATAACCACCGGGGCTGTCGTTTTGGTCAAAAAATGAAAATTCTAAAAGTTCAGTTTTTTCTGCTTTAAACTCTAGGTACAAATCCAAAATGTATTACTGAGTTGAAAGAAGTGGATTCTGGTGCATGGTTTTGAAACCGCAGTCAGAAAAAAAATCACATCCATATCAACATATTTATAACCCCCGGGGCTGTCGTTTTGGTCAAAAAATGAAAATTCTAAAAGTTCCTGTTTTTCTGCTTTAAACTCTAGGTACACATCCAAAATGTATTACTGAGTTGAAAGAAGTGGATTCTGGTGCATGGTTTTGAAACCGCAGTCAGAAAAAAATCACAACCATATCAACATGTTTATAACCCCCGGGGCTGTCGTTTTGGTCAAAAAATGAAAATTCTAAAAGTTCCGTTTTTTCTGCTTTAAACTCTAGGTACACATCCAAAATGTATTACTGAGTTGAAAGAAGTGGATTCTGGTGCATGGTTTTGAAACCGCAGTCAGAAAAAAAATCACATCCATATCAACATGTTTATAACCCCCGGGGCTGTCGTTTTGGTCAAAAAATGAAAATTCTAAAAGTTCCTGTTTTTCTGCTTTAAACTCTAGGTACACATCCAAAATGTATTACTGAGTTGAAAGAAGTGGATTCTGGTGCATGGTTTTGAAACCGCAGTCAGAAAAAATATCACATCCATATCAACATGTTTATCCCCCCGGGGCTGTCGTTTTGGTCAAAAAATGAAAATTCTAAAAGTTCCTGTTTTTCTGCTTTAAACTCTAGGTACACATCCAAAATGTATTACTGAGTTGAAAGAAGTGGATTCTGGTGCATGGTTTTGAAACTGCAGTCAGAAAAAAAATCACATCCATATCAACATTTTTATAACCCCCGGGGCTGTCGTTTTGGTCAAAAAATGAAAATTCTAAAAGTTCAGTTTTTTCTGCTTTAAACTCTAGGTACACATCCAAAATGTATTACTGACTTGAAAGAAGTGGATTCTGGTGCATGGTTTTGAAACCGCAGTCAGAAAAAAAAAATCACATATATATCAACATTTTTATAACTCCCGGGGCTGTCGTTTTGGTCAAAAAATGAAAATTCTAAAAGTTCCTGTTTTTCTGCTTTAAACTCTAGGTACACATCCAAAATGTATTACTGAGTTGAAAGAAGTGGATTCTGGTGCATGGTTTTGAAACCGCAGTCAGAAAAAAAATCACAACCATATCAACATGTTTATAACCACCGGGGCTGTCGTTTTGGTCAAAAAATGAAAATTCTAAAAGTTCAGTTTTTTCTGCTTTAAACTCTAGGTACAAATCCAAAATGTATTACTGAGTTGAAAGAAGTGGATTCTGGTGCATGGTTTTGAAACCGCAGTCAGAAAAAAATCACAACCATATCAACATGTTTATAACCCCCGGGGCTGTCGTTTTGGTCAAAAAATGAAAATTCTAAAAGTTCCGTTTTTTCTGCTTTAAACTCTAGGTACACATCCAAAATGTATTACTGAGTTGAAAGAAGTGGATTCTGGTGCATGGTTTTGAAACCGCAGTCAGAAAAAAAATCACATCCATATCAACATGTTTATAACCCCCGGGGCTGTCGTTTTGGTCAAAAAATGAAAATTCTAAAAGTTCCGTTTTTTCTGCTTTAAACTCTAGGTACACATCCAAAATGTATTACTGAGTTGAAAGAAGTGGATTCTGGTGCATGGTTTTGAAACCGCAGTCAGAAAAAAAAAATCACATATATATCAACATTTTTATAACTCCCGGGGCTGTCGTTTTGGTCAAAAAATGAAAATTCTAAAAGTTCCTGTTTTTCTGCTTTAAACTCTAGGTACACATCCAAAATGTATTACTGAGTTGAAAGAAGTGGATTCTGGTGCATGGTTTTGAAACCGCAGTCAGAAAAAAAATCACATCCATATCAACATGTTTATAACCCCCGGGGCTGTCGTTTTGGTCAAAAAATGAAAATTCTAAAAGTTCCTGTTTTTCTGCTTTAAACTCTAGGTACACATCCAAAATGTATTACTGAGTTGAAAGAAGTGGATTCTGGTGCATGGTTTTGAAACCGCAGTCAGAAAAAAAATCACAACCATATCAACATGTTTATAACCCCCGGGGCTGTCGTTTTGGTCAAAAAATGAAAATTCTAAAAGTTCCGTTTTTTCTGCTTTAAACTCTAGGTACACATCCAAAATGTATTACTGAGTTGAAAGAAGTGGATTCTGGTGCATGGTTTTGAAACCGCAGTCAGAAAAAAAAATCACATATATATCAACATTTTTATAACTCCCGGGGCTGTCGTTTTGGTCAAAAAATGAAAATTCTAAAAGTTCCTGTTTTTCTGCTTTAAACTCTAGGTACACATCCAAAATGTATTACTGAGTTGAAAGAAGTGGATTCTGGTGCATGGTTTTGAAACCGCAGTCAGAAAAAAAATCACATCCATATCAACATGTTTATAACCCCCGGCGCTGTCGTTTTGGTCAAAAAATGAAAATTCGAAAAGTTCCTGTTTTTCTGCTTTAAACTCTAGGTACACATCCAAAATGTATTACTGAGTTGAAAGAAGTGGATTCTGGTGCATGGTTTTGAAACTGCAGTCAGAAAAAAAATCACATCCATATCAACATTTTTATAACCCCCGGGGCTGTCGTTTTGGTCAAAAAATGAAAATTCTAAAAGTTCAGTTTTTTCTGCTTTAAACTCTAGGTACACATCCAAAATGTATTACTGACTTGAAAGAAGTGGATTCTGGTGCATGGTTTTGAAACCGCAGTCAGAAAAAAAAAATCACATATATATCAACATTTTTATAACTCCCGGGGCTGTCGTTTTGGTCAAAAAATGAAAATTCTAAAAGTTCCTGTTTTTCTGCTTTAAACTCTAGGTACACATCCAAAATGTATTACTGAGTTGAAAGAAGTGGATTCTGGTGCATGGTTTTGAAACCGCAGTCAGAAAAAAAATCACATCCATATCAACATGTTTATAAGCCCCGGGGCTGTCGTTTTGGTCAAAAAATGAAAATTCTAAAAGTTCCTGTTTTTCTGCTTTAAACTCTAGGTACACATCCAAAATGTATTACTGAGTTGAAAGAAGTGGATTCTGGTGCATGGTTTTGAAACCGCAGTCAGAAAAAAAATCACAACCATATCAACATGTTTATAACCCCCGGGGCTGTCGTTTTGGTCAAAAAATGAAAATTCTAAAAGTTCCGTTTTTTCTGCTTTAAACTCTAGGTACACATCCAAAATGTATTACTGAGTTGAAAGAAGTGGATTCTGGTGCATGGTTTTGAAACCGCAGTCAGAAAAAAAATCACATCCATATCAACATTTTTATAACCCCCGGGGCTGTCGTTTTGGTCAAAAAATGAAAATTCTAAAAGTTCAGTTTTTTCTGCTTTAAACTCTAGGTACACATCCAAAATGTATTACTGACTTGAAAGAAGTGGATTCTGGTGCATGGTTTTGAAACCGCAGTCAGAAAAAAAAATCACATATATATCAACATTTTTATAACTCCCGGGGCTGTCGTTTTGGTCAAAAAATGAAAATTCTAAAAGTTCCTGTTTTTCTGCTTTAAACTCTAGGTACACATCCAAAATGTATTACTGAGTTGAAAGAAGTGGATTCTGGTGCATGGTTTTGAAACCGCAGTCAGAAAAAAAATCACATCCATATCAACATGTTTATAACCCCCGGGGCTGTCGTTTTGGTCAAAAAATGAAAATTCTAAAAGTTCCTGTTTTTCTGCTTTAAACTCTAGGTACACATCCAAAATGTATTACTGAGTTGAAAGAAGTGGATTCTGGTGCATGGTTTTGAAACCGCAGTCAGAAAAAAAATCACAACCATATCAACATGTTTATAACCCCCGGGGCTGTCGTTTTGGTCAAAAAATGAAAATTCTAAAAGTTCCTGTTTTTCTGCTTTAAACTCTAGGTACACATCCAAAATGTATTACTGAGTTGAAAGAAGTGGATTCTGGTGCATGGTTTTGAAACCGCAGTCAGAAAAAAAATCACATCCATATCAACATGTTTATAACCCCCGGCGCTGTCGTTTTGGTCAAAAAATGAAAATTCGAAAAGTTCCTGTTTTTCTGCTTTAAACTCTAGGTACACATCCAAAATGTATTACTGACTTTAAAGAAGTGGATTCTGGTGCATGGTTTTGAAACCGCAGTCAGAAAAAAAAAATCACATATATATATCAACATTTTTATAACTCCCGGGGCTGTCGTTTTGGTCAAAAAATGAAAATTCTAAAAGTTCCTGTTTTTCTGCTTTAAACTCTAGGTACACATCCAAAATGTATTACTGAGTTGAAAGAAGTGGATTCTGGTGCATGGTTTTGAAACCGCAGTCAGAAAAACAATCACATCCATATCAACATGTTTATAACCCCGGCGCTGTCGTTTTGGTCAAAAAATGAAAATTCTAAAAGTTCCTGTTTTTCTGCTTTAAACTCTAGGTACACATCCAAAATATATTACTTAGTTGAAAGAAGTGGATTCTGGTGCATGGTTTTGAAACCGCAGTCAGAAAAAAAATCACATCCATATCAACATGTTTATAACCCCCGGGGCTGTCGTTCTGGTCAAAAAATGAAAATTCTAAAAGTTCCTGTTTTTCTGCTTTAAACTCTAGGTACACATCCAAAATGTATAACTGAGTTGAAAGAAGTGGATTCTGGTGCATGGTTTTGAAACCGCAGTCAGAAAAAAAATCACATCCATATCAACATTTTTATAACCCCCGGGGCTGTCGTTTTGGTCAAAAAATTTTAATTCTAAAAGTTCAGTTTTTTCTGCTTTAAACTCTAGGTACACATCCAAAATGTATTACTGACTTGAAAGAAGTGGATTCTGGTGCATGGTTTTGAAACCGCAGTCAGAAAAAAAAATCACATATATATCAACATTTTTATAACTCCCGGGGCTGTCGTTTTGGTCAAAAAATGAAAATTCTAAAAGTTCCTGTTTTTCTGCTTTAAACTCTAGGTACACATCCAAAATGTATTACTGAGTTGAAAGAAGTGGATTCTGGTGCATGGTTTTGAAACCGCAGTCAGAAAAAAAATCACAACCATATCAACATGTTTATAACCCCCGGGGCTGTCGTTTTGGTCAAAAAATGAAAATTCTAAAAGTTCCTGTTTTTCTGCTTTAAACTCTAGGTACACATCCAAAATGTATTACTGAGTTGAAAGAAGTGGATTCTGGTGCATGGTTTTGAAACCGCAGTCAGAAAAAAAATCACATCCATATCAACATGTTTATAACCCCCGGCGCTGTCGTTTTGGTCAAAAAATGAAAATTCGAAAAGTTCCTGTTTTTCTGCTTTAAACTCTAGGTACACATCCAAAATGTATTACTGACTTTAAAGAAGTGGATTCTGGTGCATGGTTTTGAAACCGCAGTCAGAAAAAAAAAATCACATATATATATCAACATTTTTATAACTCCCGGGGCTGTCGTTTTGGTCAAAAAATGAAAATTCTAAAAGTTCCTGTTTTTCTGCTTTAAACTCTAGGTACACATCCAAAATGTATTACTGAGTTGAAAGAAGTGGATTCTGGTGCATGGTTTTGAAACCGCAGTCAGAAAAACAATCACATCCATATCAACATGTTTATAACCCCGGCGCTGTCGTTTTGGTCAAAAAATGAAAATTCTAAAAGTTCCTGTTTTTCTGCTTTAAACTCTAGGTACACATCCAAAATATATTACTTAGTTGAAAGAAGTGGATTCTGGTGCATGGTTTTGAAACCGCAGTCAGAAAAAAAATCACATCCATATCAACATGTTTATAACCCCCGGGGCTGTCGTTCTGGTCAAAAAATGAAAATTCTAAAAGTTCCTGTTTTTCTGCTTTAAACTCTAGGTACACATCCAAAATGTATAACTGAGTTGAAAGAAGTGGATTCTGGTGCATGGTTTTGAAACCGCAGTCAGAAAAAAAAATCACATATATATCAACATTTTTATAACTCCCGGGGCTGTCGTTTTGGTCAAAAAATGAAAATTCTAAAAGTTCCTGTTTTTCTGCTTTAAACTCTAGGTACACATCCAAAATGTATTACTGAGTTGAAAGAAGTGGATTCTGGTGCATGGTTTTGAAACCGCAGTCAGAAAAAAAATCACATCCATATCAACATGTTTATAACCCCCGGCGCTGTCGTTTTGGTCAAAAAATGAAAATTCGAAAAGTTCCTGTTTTTCTGCTTTAAACTCTAGGTACACATCCAAAATGTATTACTGAGTTGAAAGAAGTGGATTCTGGTGCATGGTTTTGAAACCGCAGTCAGAAAAAAAATCACATCCATATCAACATGTTTATAACCCCCGGGGCTGTCGTTCTGGTCAAAAAATGAAAATTCTAAAAGTTCCTGTTTTTCTGCTTTAAACTCTAGGTACACATCCAAAATGTATAACTGAGTTGAAAGAAGTGGATTCTGGTGCATGGTTTTGAAACCGCTGTCAGAAAAAAAAAATCACATATATATCAACATTTTTATAACTCCCGGGGCTGTCGTTTTGGTCAAAAAATGAAAATTCTAAAAGTTCCTGTTTTTCTGCTTTAAACTCTAGGTACACATCCAAAATGTATTACTGAGTTGAAAGAAGTGGATTCTGGTGCATGGTTTTGTAACCGCAGTCAGAAAAAAAATCACAACCATATCAACATGTTTATAACCCCCGGGGCTGTCGTTTTGGTCAAAAAATGAAAATTCTAAAAGTTCAGTTTTTTCTGCTTTAAACTCTAGGTACAAATCCAAAATGTATTACTGAGTTGAAAGAAGTGGATTCTGGTGCATGGTTTTGAAACCGCAGTCAGAAAAAAAATCACATCCATATCAACATATTTATAACCCCCGGGGCTGTCGTTTTGGTCAAAAAATGAAACGTCTAAAAGTTCCTGTTTTTCTGCTTTAAACTCTAGGTACACATCCAAAATGTATTACTGAGTTGAAAGAAGTGGATTCTGGTGCATGGTTTTGAAACCGCAGTCAGAAAAAAATCACAACCATATCAACATGTTTATAACCCCCGGGGCTGTCGTTTTGGTCAAAAAATGAAAATTCTAAAAGTTCCGTTTTTTCTGCTTTAAACTCTAGGTACACATCCAAAATGTATTACTGAGTTGAAAGAAGTGGATTCTGGTGCATGGTTTTGAAACCGCAGTCAGAAAAAAAATCACATCCATATCAACATGTTTATAACCCCCGGGGCTGTCGTTTTGGTCAAAAAATGAAAATTCTAAAAGTTCCTGTTTTTCTGCTTTAAACTCTAGGTACACATCCAAAATGTATTACTGAGTTGAAAGAAGTGGATTCTGGTGCATGGTTTTGAAACTGCAGTCAGAAAAAAATCACATCCATATCAACATTTTTATAACCCCCGGGGCTGTCGTTTTGGTCAAAAAATGAAAATTCTAAAAGTTCAGTTTTTTCTGCTTTAAACTCTAGGTACACATCCAAAATGTATTACTGACTTGAAAGAAGTGGATTCTGGTGCATGGTTTTGAAACCGCAGTCAGAAAAAAAAATCACATATATATCAACATTTTTATAACTCCCGGAGCTGTCGTTTTGGTCAAAAAATGAAAATTCTAAAAGTTCCTGTTTTTCTGCTTTAAACTCTAGGTACACATCCAAAATGTATTACTGAGTTGAAAGAAGTGGATTCTGGTGCATGGTTTTGAAACCGCAGTCAGAAAAAAAATCACATCCATATCAACATGTTTATAACCCCCGGCGCTGTCGTTTTGGTCAAAAAATGAAAATTCGAAAAGTTCCTGTTTTTCTGCTTTAAACTCTAGGTACACATCCAAAATGTATTACTGACTTTAAAGAAGTGGATTCTGGTGCATGGTTTTGAAACCGCAGTCAGAAAAAAAAAATCACATATATATATCAACATTTTTATAACTCCCGGGGCTGTCGTTTTGGTCAAAAAATGAAAATTCTAAAAGTTCCTGTTTTTCTGCTTTAAACTCTAGGTACACATCCAAAATGTATTACTGAGTTGAAAGAAGTGGATTCTGGTGCATGGTTTTGAAACCGCAGTCAGAAAAACAATCACATCCATATCAACATGTTTATAACCCCGGCGCTGTCGTTTTGGTCAAAAAATGAAAATTCTAAAAGTTCCTGTTTTTCTGCTTTAAACTCTAGGTACACATCCAAAATATATTACTTAGTTGAAAGAAGTGGATTCTGGTGCATGGTTTTGAAACCGCAGTCAGAAAAAAAATCACATCCATATCAACATGTTTATAACCCCCGGGGCTGTCGTTCTGGTCAAAAAATGAAAATTCTAAAAGTTCCTGTTTTTCTGCTTTAAACTCTAGGTACACATCCAAAATGTATAACTGAGTTGAAAGAAGTGGATTCTGGTGCATGGTTTTGAAACCGCAGTCAGAAAAAAAAATCACATATATATCAACATTTTTATAACTCCCGGGGCTGTCGTTTTGGTCAAAAAATGAAAATTCTAAAAGTTCCTGTTTTTCTGCTTTAAACTCTAGGTACACATCCAAAATGTATTACTGAGTTGAAAGAAGTGGATTCTGGTGCATGGTTTTGAAACCGCAGTCAGAAAAAAAATCACATCCATATCAACATGTTTATAACCCCCGGCGCTGTCGTTTTGGTCAAAAAATGAAAATTCGAAAAGTTCCTGTTTTTCTGCTTTAAACTCTAGGTACACATCCAAAATGTATTACTGAGTTGAAAGAAGTGGATTCTGGTGCATGGTTTTGAAACCGCAGTCAGAAAAAAAATCACATCCATATCAACATGTTTATAACCCCCGGGGCTGTCGTTCTGGTCAAAAAATGAAAATTCTAAAAGTTCCTGTTTTTCTGCTTTAAACTCTAGGTACACATCCAAAATGTATAACTGAGTTGAAAGAAGTGGATTCTGGTGCATGGTTTTGAAACCGCTGTCAGAAAAAAAAAATCACATATATATCAACATTTTTATAACTCCCGGGGCTGTCGTTTTGGTCAAAAAATGAAAATTCTAAAAGTTCCTGTTTTTCTGCTTTAAACTCTAGGTACACATCCAAAATGTATTACTGAGTTGAAAGAAGTGGATTCTGGTGCATGGTTTTGTAACCGCAGTCAGAAAAAAAATCACAACCATATCAACATGTTTATAACCCCCGGGGCTGTCGTTTTGGTCAAAAAATGAAAATTCTAAAAGTTCAGTTTTTTCTGCTTTAAACTCTAGGTACAAATCCAAAATGTATTACTGAGTTGAAAGAAGTGGATTCTGGTGCATGGTTTTGAAACCGCAGTCAGAAAAAAAATCACATCCATATCAACATATTTATAACCCCCGGGGCTGTCGTTTTGGTCAAAAAATGAAAATTCTAAAAGTTCCTGTTTTTCTGCTTTAAACTCTAGGTACACATCCAAAATGTATTACTGAGTTGAAAGAAGTGGATTCTGGTGCATGGTTTTGAAACCGCAGTCAGAAAAAAATCACAACCATATCAACATGTTTATAACCCCCGGGGCTGTCGTTTTGGTCAAAAAATGAAAATTCTAAAAGTTCCGTTTTTTCTGCTTTAAACTCTAGGTACACATCCAAAATGTATTACTGAGTTGAAAGAAGTGGATTCTGGTGCATGGTTTTGAAACCGCAGTCAGAAAAAAAATCACATCCATATCAACATGTTTATAACCCCCGGGGCTGTCGTTTTGGTCAAAAAATGAAAATTCTAAAAGTTCCTGTTTTTCTGCTTTAAACTCTAGGTACACATCCAAAATGTATTACTGAGTTGAAAGAAGTGGATTCTGGTGCATGGTTTTGAAACTGCAGTCAGAAAAAAATCACATCCATATCAACATTTTTATAACCCCCGGGGCTGTCGTTTTGGTCAAAAAATGAAAATTCTAAAAGTTCAGTTTTTTCTGCTTTAAACTCTAGGTACACATCCAAAATGTATTACTGACTTGAAAGAAGTGGATTCTGGTGCATGGTTTTGAAACCGCAGTCAGAAAAAAAAATCACATATATATCAACATTTTTATAACTCCCGGAGCTGTCGTTTTGGTCAAAAAATGAAAATTCTAAAAGTTCCTGTTTTTCTGCTTTAAACTCTAGGTACACATCCAAAATGTATTACTGAGTTGAAAGAAGTGGATTCTGGTGCATGGTTTTGAAACCGCAGTCAGAAAAAAAATCACATCCATATCAACATGTTTATAACCCCCGGGGCTGTCGTTTTGGTCAAAAAATGAAAATTCTAAAAGTTCTTGTTTTTCTGCTTTAAACTCTAGGTACACATCCAAAATGTATTACTGAGTTGAAAGAAGTGGATTCTGGTGCATGGTTTTGAAACCGCAGTCAGAAAAAAAATCACAACCATATCAACATGTTTATAACCCCCGGGGCTGTCGTTTTGGTCAAAAAATGAAAATTCTAAAAGTTCCTGTTTTTCTGCTTTAAACTCTAGGTACACATCCAAAATGTATTACTGAGTTGAAAGAAGTGGATTCTGGTGCATGGTTTTGAAACCGCAGTCAGTAAAAAAATCACATCCATATCAACATGTTTATAACCCCCGGCGCTGTCGTTTTGGTCAAAAAATGAAAATTCTAAAAGTTCCTGTTTTTCTGCTTTAAACTCTAGGTACACATCCAAAATGTATTACTGAGTTGAAAGAAGTGGATTCTGGTGCATGGTTTTGAAACCGCAGTCAGAAAAAAAATCACATCCATATCAACATGTTTATAACCCCCGGCGCTGTCGTTTTGGTCAAAAAATTAAAATTCTAAAAGTTCAGTTTTTTCTGCTTTAAACTCTAGGTACACATCCAAAATGTATAACTGAGTTGAAAGAAGTGGATTCTGGTGCATGGTTTTGAAACCGCAGTCAGAAAAAAAATCACATCCATATCAACATTTTTATAACCCCCGGGGCTGTCGTTTTGGTCAAAAAATTAAAATTCTAAAAGTTCAGTTTTTTCTGCTTTAAACTCTAGGTACACATCCAAAATGTATTACTGACTTGAAAGAAGTGGATTCTGGTGCATGGTTTTGAAACCGCAGTCAGAAAAAAAAATCACATATATATCAACATTTTTATAACTCCCGGGGCTGTCGTTTTGGTCAAAAAATGAAAATTCTAAAAGTTCCTGTTTTTCTGCTTTAAACTCTAGGTACACATCCAAAATGTATTACTGAGTTGAAAGAAGTGGATTCTGGTGCATGGTTTTAAAACCGCAGTCAGAAAAAAAATCACATCCATATCAACATGTTTATAACCCCCGGCGCTGTCGTTTTGGTCAAAAAAATGAAAATTCTAAAAGTTCCTGTTTTTCTGCTTTAAACTCTAGGTACACATCCAAAATATATTACTTAGTTGAAAGAAGTGGATTCTGGTGCATGGTTTTGAAACCGCAGTCAGAAAAAAAATCACATCCATATCAACATGTTTATAACCCCCGGGGCTGTCGTTCTGGTCAAAAAATTGAAAATTCTAAAAGTTCCTGTTTTTCTGCTTTAAACTCTAGGTACACATCCAAAATGTATTACTGACTTGAAAGAAGTGCATTCTGGTGCATGGTTTTGAAACCGCAGTCAGAAAAAAAATCACATCCATATCAACATGTTTATAACCCCCGGCGCTGTCGTTTTGGTCAAAAAATGAAAATTCGAAAAGTTCCTGTTTTTCTGCTTTAAACTCTAGGTACACATCCAAAATGTATTACTGAGTTGAAAGAAGTGGATTCTGGTGCATGGTTTTGAAACCGCAGTCAGAAAAAAAATCACATCCATATCAACATGTTTATAACCCCCGGGGCTGTCGTTCTGGTCAAAAAATGAAAATTCTAAAAGTTCCTGTTTTTCTGCTTTAAACTCTAGGTACACATCCAAAATGTATAACTGAGTTGAAAGAAGTGGATTCTGGTGCATGGTTTTGAAACCGCTGTCAGAAAAAAAAAATCACATATATATCAACATTTTTATAACTCCCGGGGCTGTCGTTTTGGTCAAAAAATGAAAATTCTAAAAGTTCCTGTTTTTCTGCTTTAAACTCTAGGTACACATCCAAAATGTATTACTGAGTTGAAAGAAGTGGATTCTGGTGCATGGTTTTGTAACCGCAGTCAGAAAAAAAATCACAACCATATCAACATGTTTATAACCCCCGGGGCTGTCGTTTTGGTCAAAAAATGAAAATTCTAAAAGTTCAGTTTTTTCTGCTTTAAACTCTAGGTACAAATCCAAAATGTATTACTGAGTTGAAAGAAGTGGATTCTGGTGCATGGTTTTGAAACCGCAGTCAGAAAAAAAATCACATCCATATCAACATATTTATAACCCCCGGGGCTGTCGTTTTGGTCAAAAAATGAAAATTCTAAAAGTTCCTGTTTTTCTGCTTTAAACTCTAGGTACACATCCAAAATGTATTACTGAGTTGAAAGAAGTGGATTCTGGTGCATGGTTTTGAAACCGCAGTCAGAAAAAAATCACAACCATATCAACATGTTTATAACCCCCGGGGCTGTCGTTTTGGTCAAAAAATGAAAATTCTAAAAGTTCCGTTTTTTCTGCTTTAAACTCTAGGTACACATCCAAAATGTATTACTGAGTTGAAAGAAGTGGATTCTGGTGCATGGTTTTGAAACCGCAGTCAGAAAAAAAATCACATCCATATCAACATGTTTATAACCCCCGGGGCTGTCGTTTTGGTCAAAAAATGAAAATTCTAAAAGTTCCTGTTTTTCTGCTTTAAACTCTAGGTACACATCCAAAATGTATTACTGAGTTGAAAGAAGTGGATTCTGGTGCATGGTTTTGAAACTGCAGTCAGAAAAAAATCACATCCATATCAACATTTTTATAACCCCCGGGGCTGTCGTTTTGGTCAAAAAATGAAAATTCTAAAAGTTCAGTTTTTTCTGCTTTAAACTCTAGGTACACATCCAAAATGTATTACTGACTTGAAAGAAGTGGATTCTGGTGCATGGTTTTGAAACCGCAGTCAGAAAAAAAAATCACATATATATCAACATTTTTATAACTCCCGGAGCTGTCGTTTTGGTCAAAAAATGAAAATTCTAAAAGTTCCTGTTTTTCTGCTTTAAACTCTAGGTACACATCCAAAATGTATTACTGAGTTGAAAGAAGTGGATTCTGGTGCATGGTTTTGAAACCGCAGTCAGAAAAAAAATCACATCCATATCAACATGTTTATAACCCCCGGGGCTGTCGTTTTGGTCAAAAAATGAAAATTCTAAAAGTTCTTGTTTTTCTGCTTTAAACTCTAGGTACACATCCAAAATGTATTACTGAGTTGAAAGAAGTGGATTCTGGTGCATGGTTTTGAAACCGCAGTCAGAAAAAAAATCACAACCATATCAACATGTTTATAACCCCCGGGGCTGTCGTTTTGGTCAAAAAATGAAAATTCTAAAAGTTCCTGTTTTTCTGCTTTAAACTCTAGGTACACATCCAAAATGTATTACTGAGTTGAAAGAAGTGGATTCTGGTGCATGGTTTTGAAACCGCAGTCAGTAAAAAAATCACATCCATATCAACATGTTTATAACCCCCGGCGCTGTCGTTTTGGTCAAAAAATGAAAATTCTAAAAGTTCCTGTTTTTCTGCTTTAAACTCTAGGTACACATCCAAAATGTATTACTGAGTTGAAAGAAGTGGATTCTGGTGCATGGTTTTGAAACCGCAGTCAGAAAAAAAATCACATCCATATCAACATGTTTATAACCCCCGGCGCTGTCGTTTTGGTCAAAAAATTAAAATTCTAAAAGTTCAGTTTTTTCTGCTTTAAACTCTAGGTACACATCCAAAATGTATAACTGAGTTGAAAGAAGTGGATTCTGGTGCATGGTTTTGAAACCGCAGTCAGAAAAAAAATCACATCCATATCAACATTTTTATAACCCCCGGGGCTGTCGTTTTGGTCAAAAAATTAAAATTCTAAAAGTTCAGTTTTTTCTGCTTTAAACTCTAGGTACACATCCAAAATGTATTACTGACTTGAAAGAAGTGGATTCTGGTGCATGGTTTTGAAACCGCAGTCAGAAAAAAAAATCACATATATATCAACATTTTTATAACTCCCGGGGCTGTCGTTTTGGTCAAAAAATGAAAATTCTAAAAGTTCCTGTTTTTCTGCTTTAAACTCTAGGTACACATCCAAAATGTATTACTGAGTTGAAAGAAGTGGATTCTGGTGCATGGTTTTAAAACCGCAGTCAGAAAAAAAATCACATCCATATCAACATGTTTATAACCCCCGGCGCTGTCGTTTTGGTCAAAAAAATGAAAATTCTAAAAGTTCCTGTTTTTCTGCTTTAAACTCTAGGTACACATCCAAAATATATTACTTAGTTGAAAGAAGTGGATTCTGGTGCATGGTTTTGAAACCGCAGTCAGAAAAAAAATCACATCCATATCAACATGTTTATAACCCCCGGGGCTGTCGTTCTGGTCAAAAAATTGAAAATTCTAAAAGTTCCTGTTTTTCTGCTTTAAACTCTAGGTACACATCCAAAATGTATTACTGACTTGAAAGAAGTGCATTCTGGTGCATGGTTTTGAAACCGCAGTCAGAAAAAAATCACAACCATATCAACATGTTTATAACCCCCGGGGCTGTCGTTTTGGTCAAAAAATGAAAATTCTAAAAGTTCCTGTTTTTCTGCTTTAAACTCTAGGTACACATCCAAAATGTATAACTGAGTTGAAAGAAGTGGATTCTGGTGCATGGTTTTGAAACCGCAGTCAGAAAAAAAATCACATCCATATCAACATTTTTATAATCCCCGGGGCTGTCGTTTTGGTCAAAAAATTTAAATTCTAAAAGTTCAGTTTTTTCTGCTTTAAACTCTAGGTACACATCCAAAATGTATTACTGACTTGAAAGAAGTGGATTCTGGTGCATGGTTTTGAAACCGCAGTCAGAAAAAAAAATCACATATATATCAACATTTTTATAACTCCCGGGGCTGTCGTTTTGGTCAAAAAATGAAAATTCTAAAAGTTCCTGTTTTTCTGCTTTAAACTCTAGGTACACATCCAAAATGTATTACTGAGTTGAAAGAAGTGGATTCTGGTGCATGGTTTTGAAACCGCAGTCAGAAAAAAAATCACATCCATATCAACATGTTTATAACCCCCGGGGCTGTCGTTTTGGTCAAAAAATAAAAATTCTAAAAGTTCCTGTTTTTCTGCTTTAAACTCTAGGTACACATCCAAAATGTATTACTGAGTTGAAAGAAGTGGATTCTGGTGCATGGTTTTGAAACCGCAGTCAGAAAAAAAATCACATCCATATCAACATGTTTATAACCCCCGGGGCTGTCGTTTTGGTCAAAAAATGAAAATTCTAAAAGTTCCTGTTTTTCTGCTTTAAACTCTAGGTACACATCCAAAATGTATTACTGAGTTGAAAGAAGTGGATTCTGGTGCATGGTTTTGAAACCGCAGTCAGAAAAAAAATCACATCCATATCAACATGTTTATAACCCCCGGGGCTGTCGTTTTGGTCAAAAAATGAAAATTCTAAAAGTTCCTGTTTTTCTGCTTTAAACTCTATGTACACATCCAAAATGTATTACTGAGTTGAAAGAAGTGGATTCTGGTGCATGGTTTTGAAACCGCAGTCAGAAAAAAAATCACATCCATATCAACATGTTTATAACCCCCGGGGCTGTCGTTCTGGTCAAAAAATGAAAATTCTAAAAGTTCCTGTTTTTCTGCTTTAAACTCTAGGTACACATCCAAAATGTATTACTGAGTTGAAAGAAGTGGATTCTGGTGCATGGTTTTGAAACCGCAGTCAGAAAAAAAATCACATCCATATCAACATGTTTATAACCCCCGGCGCTGTCGTTTTGGTCAAAAAATGAAAATTCGAAAAGTTCCTGTTTTTCTGCTTTAAACTCTAGGTACACATTCAAAATGTATAACTGAGTTGAAAGAAGTGGATTCTGGTGCATGGTTTTGAAACCGCAGTCAGAAAAAAAATCACATCCATATCAACATTTTTATAACCCCCGGGGCTGTCGTTTTGGTCAAAAAATTAAAATTCTAAAAGTTCAGTTTTTTCTGCTTTAAACTCTAGGTACACATCCAAAATGTATTACTGACTTGAAAGAAGTGGATTCTGGTGCATGGTTTTGAAACCGCAGTCAGAAAAAAAAAATCACATATATATCAACATTTTTATAACTCCCGGGGCTGTCGTTTTGGTCAAAAAATGAAAATTCTAAAAGTTCCTGTTTTTCTGCTTTAAACTCTAGGTACACATCCAAAATGTATTACTGAGTTGAAAGAAGTGGATTCTGGTGCATGGTTTTGAAACCGCAGTCAGAAAAAAAATCACATCCATATCAACATGTTTATAACCCCCGGCGCTGTCGTTTTGGTCAAAAAATGAAAATTCTAAAAGTTCCTGTTTTTCTGCTTTAAACTCTAGGTACACATCCAAAATATATTACTTAGTTGAAAGAAGTGGATTCTGGTGCATGGTTTTGAAACCGCAGTCAGAAAAAAAATCACATCCATATCAACATGTTTATAATCCCCGGGGCTGTCGTTCTGGTCAAAAAATGAAAATTCTAAAAGTTCCTGTTTTTCTGCTTTAAACTCTAGGTACACATCCAAAATGTATTACTGACTTGAAAGAAGTGCATTCTGGTGCATGGTTTTGAAACCGCAGTCAGACAAAAAATCACAACCATATCAACATGTTTATAACCCCCGGGGCTGTCGTTTTGGTCAAAAAATGAAAATTCTAAAAGTTCCTGTTTTTCTGCTTTAAACTCTAGGTACACATCCAAAATGTATAACTGAGTTGAAAGAAGTGGATTCTGGTGCATGGTTTTGAAACCGCAGTCAGAAAAAAAATCACATCCATATCAACATTTTTATAACCCCCGGGGCTGTCGTTTTGGTCAAAAAATTAAAATTCTAAAAGTTCAGTTTTTTCTGCTTTAAACTCTAGGTACACATCCAAAATGTATTACTGACTTGAAAGAAGTGGATTCTGGTGCATGGTTTTGAAACCGCAGTCAGAAAAAAAAATCACATATATATCAACATTTTTATAACTCCCGGGGCTGTCGTTTTGGTCAAAAAATGAAAATTCTAAAAGTTCCTGTTTTTCTGCTTTAAACTCTAGGTACACATCCAAAATGTATTACTGAGTTGAAAGAAGTGGATTCTGGTGCATGGTTTTGAAACCGCAGTCAGAAAAAAAATCACATCCATATCAACATGTTTATAACCCCCGGGGCTGTCGTTCTGGTCAAAAAATTGAAAATTCTAAAAGTTCCTGTTTTTCTGCTTTAAACTCTAGGTACACATCCAAAATGTATTACTGACTTGAAAGAAGTGCATTCTGGTGCATGGTTTTGAAACCGCAGTCAGAAAAAAATCACAACCATATCAACATGTTTATAACCCCCGGGGCTGTCGTTTTGGTCAAAAAATGAAAATTCTAAAAGTTCCTGTTTTTCTGCTTTAAACTCTAGGTACACATCCAAAATGTATAACTGAGTTGAAAGAAGTGGATTCTGGTGCATGGTTTTGAAACCGCAGTCAGAAAAAAAATCACATCCATATCAACATTTTTATAATCCCCGGGGCTGTCGTTTTGGTCAAAAAATTTAAATTCTAAAAGTTCAGTTTTTTCTGCTTTAAACTCTAGGTACACATCCAAAATGTATTACTGACTTGAAAGAAGTGGATTCTGGTGCATGGTTTTGAAACCGCAGTCAGAAAAAAAAATCACATATATATCAACATTTTTATAACTCCCGGGGCTGTCGTTTTGGTCAAAAAATGAAAATTCTAAAAGTTCCTGTTTTTCTGCTTTAAACTCTAGGTACACATCCAAAATGTATTACTGAGTTGAAAGAAGTGGATTCTGGTGCATGGTTTTGAAACCGCAGTCAGAAAAAAAATCACATCCATATCAACATGTTTATAACCCCCGGGGCTGTCGTTTTGGTCAAAAAATAAAAATTCTAAAAGTTCCTGTTTTTCTGCTTTAAACTCTAGGTACACATCCAAAATGTATTACTGAGTTGAAAGAAGTGGATTCTGGTGCATGGTTTTGAAACCGCAGTCAGAAAAAAAATCACATCCATATCAACATGTTTATAACCCCCGGGGCTGTCGTTTTGGTCAAAAAATGAAAATTCTAAAAGTTCCTGTTTTTCTGCTTTAAACTCTAGGTACACATCCAAAATGTATTACTGAGTTGAAAGAAGTGGATTCTGGTGCATGGTTTTGAAACCGCAGTCAGAAAAAAAATCACATCCATATCAACATGTTTATAACCCCCGGGGCTGTCGTTTTGGTCAAAAAATGAAAATTCTAAAAGTTCCTGTTTTTCTGCTTTAAACTCTATGTACACATCCAAAATGTATTACTGAGTTGAAAGAAGTGGATTCTGGTGCATGGTTTTGAAACCGCAGTCAGAAAAAAAATCACATCCATATCAACATGTTTATAACCCCCGGGGCTGTCGTTCTGGTCAAAAAATGAAAATTCTAAAAGTTCCTGTTTTTCTGCTTTAAACTCTAGGTACACATCCAAAATGTATTACTGAGTTGAAAGAAGTGGATTCTGGTGCATGGTTTTGAAACCGCAGTCAGAAAAAAAATCACATCCATATCAACATGTTTATAACCCCCGGCGCTGTCGTTTTGGTCAAAAAATGAAAATTCGAAAAGTTCCTGTTTTTCTGCTTTAAACTCTAGGTACACATTCAAAATGTATAACTGAGTTGAAAGAAGTGGATTCTGGTGCATGGTTTTGAAACCGCAGTCAGAAAAAAAATCACATCCATATCAACATTTTTATAACCCCCGGGGCTGTCGTTTTGGTCAAAAAATTAAAATTCTAAAAGTTCAGTTTTTTCTGCTTTAAACTCTAGGTACACATCCAAAATGTATTACTGACTTGAAAGAAGTGGATTCTGGTGCATGGTTTTGAAACCGCAGTCAGAAAAAAAAAATCACATATATATCAACATTTTTATAACTCCCGGGGCTGTCGTTTTGGTCAAAAAATGAAAATTCTAAAAGTTCCTGTTTTTCTGCTTTAAACTCTAGGTACACATCCAAAATGTATTACTGAGTTGAAAGAAGTGGATTCTGGTGCATGGTTTTGAAACCGCAGTCAGAAAAAAAATCACATCCATATCAACATGTTTATAACCCCCGGCGCTGTCGTTTTGGTCAAAAAATGAAAATTCTAAAAGTTCCTGTTTTTCTGCTTTAAACTCTAGGTACACATCCAAAATATATTACTTAGTTGAAAGAAGTGGATTCTGGTGCATGGTTTTGAAACCGCAGTCAGAAAAAAAATCACATCCATATCAACATGTTTATAATCCCCGGGGCTGTCGTTCTGGTAAAAAAATGAAAATTCTAAAAGTTCCTGTTTTTCTGCTTTAAACTCTAGGTACACATCCAAAATGTATTACTGACTTGAAAGAAGTGCATTCTGGTGCATGGTTTTGAAACCGCAGTCAGACAAAAAATCACAACCATATCAACATGTTTATAACCCCCGGGGCTGTCGTTTTGGTCAAAAAATGAAAATTCTAAAAGTTCCTGTTTTTCTGCTTTAAACTCTAGGTACACATCCAAAATGTATAACTGAGTTGAAAGAAGTGGATTCTGGTGCATGGTTTTGAAACCGCAGTCAGAAAAAAAATCACATCCATATCAACATTTTTATAACCCCCGGGGCTGTCGTTTTGGTCAAAAAATTAAAATTCTAAAAGTTCAGTTTTTTCTGCTTTAAACTCTAGGTACACATCCAAAATGTATTACTGACTTGAAAGAAGTGGATTCTGGTGCATGGTTTTGAAACCGCAGTCAGAAAAAAAAATCACATATATATCAACATTTTTATAACTCCCGGGGCTGTCGTTTTGGTCAAAAAATGAAAATTCTAAAAGTTCCTGTTTTTCTGCTTTAAACTCTAGGTACACATCCAAAATGTATTACTGAGTTGAAAGAAGTGGATTCTGGTGCATGGTTTTGAAACCGCAGTCAGAAAAAAAATCACATCCATATCAACATGTTTATAACCCCCGGGGCTGTCGTTTTGGTCAAAAAATGAAAATTCTAAAAGTTCCTGTTTTTCTGCTTTAAACTCTAGGTACACATCCAAAATGTATTACTGAGTTGAAAGAAGTGGATTCTGGTGCATGGTTTTGAAACCGCAGTCAGAAAAAAAATCACATCCATATCAATATGTTTATAACCCCCGGGGCTGTCGTTGTGGTCAAAAAATGAAAATTCTAAAAGTTCCTGTTTTTCTGCTTTAAACTCTAGGTACACATCCAAAATGTATTACTGAGTTGAAAGAAGTGGATTCTGGTGCATGGTTTTGAAACCGCAGTCAGAAAAAAAATCACATCCATATCAACATGTTTATAACCCCCGGGGCTGTCGTTTTGGTCAAAAAATGAAAATTCTAAAAGTTCCTGTTTTTCTGCTTTAAACTCTAGGTACACATCCAAAATGTATTACTGAGTTGAAAGAAGTGGATTCTGGTGCATGGTTTTGAAACCGCAGTCAGAAAAAAAATCACATCCATATCAACATGTTTATAACCCCCGGGGCTGTCGTTTTGGTCAAAAAATGAAAATTCTAAAAGTTCCTGTTTTTCTGCTTTAAACTCTAGGTACACATCCAAAATG
Source organism: Crinia signifera (assembly GCF_055691185.1). Classification (NCBI taxonomy): domain Eukaryota; kingdom Metazoa; phylum Chordata; class Amphibia; order Anura; family Myobatrachidae; genus Crinia; species Crinia signifera. The sequence continues at coordinate 22,170,780 of NC_139227.1, forward strand.
TATTACTGAGTTGAAAGAAGTGGATTCTGGTGCATGGTTTTGAAACCGCAGTCAGAAAAAAAAATCACATATATATCAACATTTTTATAACTCCCGGGGCTGTCGTTTTGGTCAAAAAATGAAAATTCTAAAAGTTCCTGTTTTTCTGCTTTAAACTCTAGGTACACATCCAAAATGTATTACTGAGTTGAAAGAAGTGGATTCTGGTGCATGGTTTTGAAACCGCAGTCAGAAAAAAATCACATCCATATCAACATGTTTATAACCCCCGGGGCTGTCGTTTTGGTCAAAAAATGAAAATTCTAAAAGTTCCTGTTTTTCTGCTTTAAACTCTAGGTACACATCCAAAATGTATTACTGAGTTGAAAGAAGTGGATTCTGGTGCATGGTTTTGAAACCGCAGTCAGAAAAAAAATCACATCCATATCAACATGTTTATAACCCCCGGGGCTGTCGTTTTGGTCAAAAAATGAAAATTCTAAAAGTTCCTGTTTTTCTGCTTTAAACTCTAGGTACACATCCAAAATGTATTACTGAGTTGAAAGAAGTGGATTCTGGTGCATGGTTTTAAAACCGCAGTCAGAAAAAAAATCACATCCATATCAACATGTTTATAACCCCCGGCGCTGTCGTTTTGGTCAAAAAAATGAAAATTCTAAAAGTTCCTGTTTTTCTGCTTTAAACTCTAGGTACACATCCAAAATATATTACTTAGTTGAAAGAAGTGGATTCTGGTGCATGGTTTTGAAACCGCAGTCAGAAAAAAAATCACATCCATATCAACATGTTTATAACCCCCGGGGCTGTCGTTCTGGTCAAAAAATTGAAAATTCTAAAAGTTCCTGTTTTTCTGCTTTAAACTCTAGGTACACATCCAAAATGTATTACTGACTTGAAAGAAGTGCATTCTGGTGCATGGTTTTGAAACCGCAGTCAGAAAAAAAATCACAACCATATCAACATGTTTATAACCCCCGGGGCTGTCGTTTTGGTCAAAAAATGAAAATTCTAAAAGTTCCTGTTTTTCTGCTTTAAACTCTAGGTACACATCCAAAATGTATAACTGAGTTGAAAGAAGTGGATTCTGGTGCATGGTTTTGAAACCGCAGTCAGAAAAAAAATCACATCCATATCAACATTTTTATAACCCCCGGGGCTGTCGTTTTGGTCAAAAAATTTAAATTCTAAAAGTTCAGTTTTTTCTGCTTTAAACTCTAGGTACACATCCAAAATGTATTACTGACTTGAAAGAAGTGGATTCTGGTGCATGGTTTTGAAACCGCAGTCAGAAAAAAAAATCACATATATATCAACATTTTTATAACTCCCGGGGCTGTCGTTTTGGTCAAAAAATAAAAATTCTAAAAGTTCCTGTTTTTCTGCTTTAAACTCTAGGTACACATCCAAAATGTATTACTGAGTTGAAAGAAGTGGATTCTGGTGCATGGTTTTAAAACCGCAGTCAGAAAAAAAATCACATCCATATCAACATGTTTATAACCCCCGGCGCTGTCGTTTTGGTCAAAAAAATGAAAATTCTAAAAGTTCCTGTTTTTCTGCTTTAAACTCTAGGTACACATCCAAAATGTATTACTGAGTTGAAAGAAGTGGATTCTGGTGCATGGTTTTGAAACCGCAGTCAGAAAAAAAATCACATCCATATCAACATGTTTATAACCCCCGGGGCTGTCGTTTTGGTCAAAAAATGAAAATTCTAAAAGTTCCTGTTTTTCTGCTTTAAACTCTATGTACACATCCAAAATGTATTACTGAGTTGAAAGAAGTGGATTCTGGTGCATGGTTTTGAAACCGCAGTCAGAAAAAAAATCACATCCATATCAACATGTTTATAACCCCCGGGGCTGTCGTTCTGGTCAAAAAATGAAAATTCTAAAAGTTCCTGTTTTTCTGCTTTAAACTCTAGGTACACATTCAAAATGTATAACTGAGTTGAAAGAAGTGGATTCTGGTGCATGGTTTTGAAACCGCAGTCAGAAAAAAAATCACATCCATATCAACATTTTTATAACCCCCGGGGCTGTCGTTTTGGTCAAAAAATTAAAATTCTAAAAGTTCAGTTTTTTCTGCTTTAAACTCTAGGTACACATCCAAAATGTATTACTGACTTGAAAGAAGTGGATTCTGGTGCATGGTTTTGAAACCGCAGTCAGAAAAAAAAAATCACATATATATCAACATTTTTATAACTCCCGGGGCTGTCGTTTTGGTCAAAAAATGAAAATTCTAAAAGTTCCTGTTTTTCTGCTTTAAACTCTAGGTACACATCCAAAATGTATTACTGAGTTGAAAGAAGTGGATTCTGGTGCATGGTTTTGAAACCGCAGTCAGAAAAAAAATCACATCCATATCAACATGTTTATAACCCCCGGCGCTGTCGTTTTGGTCAAAAAATTAAAATTCTAAAAGTTCCTGTTTTTCTGCTTTAAACTCTAGGTACACATCCAAAATATATTACTTAGTTGAAAGAAGTGGATTCTGGTGCATGGTTTTGAAACCGCAGTCAGACAAAAAATCACAACCATATCAACATGTTTATAACCCCCGGGGCTGTCGTTTTGGTCAAAAAATGAAAATTCTAAAAGTTCCTGTTTTTCTGCTTTAAACTCTAGGTACACATCCAAAATGTATAACTGAGTTGAAAGAAGTGGATTCTGGTGCATGGTTTTGAAACCGCAGTCAGAAAAAAAATCACATCCATATCAACATTTTTATAACCCCCGGGGCTGTCGTTTTGGTCAAAAAATTAAAATTCTAAAAGTTCAGTTTTTTCTGCTTTAAACTCTAGGTACACATCCAAAATGTATTACTGACTTGAAAGAAGTGGATTCTGGTGCATGGTTTTGAAACCGCAGTCAGAAAAAAAAATCACATATATATCAACATTTTTATAACTCCCGGGGCTGTCGTTTTGGTCAAAAAATGAAAATTCTAAAAGTTCCTGTTTTTCTGCTTTAAACTCTAGGTACACATCCAAAATGTATTACTGAGTTGAAAGAAGTGGATTCTGGTGCATGGTTTTGAAACCGCAGTCAGAAAAAAAATCACATCCATATCAACATGTTTATAACCCCCGGGGCTGTCGTTTTGGTCAAAAAATGAAAATTCTAAAAGTTCCTGTTTTTCTGCTTTAAACTCTAGGTACACATCCAAAATGTATTACTGAGTTGAAAGAAGTGGATTCTGGTGCATGGTTTTGAAACCGCAGTCAGAAAAAAAATCACATCCATATCAATATGTTTATAACCCCCGGGGCTGTCGTTGTGGTCAAAAAATGAAAATTCTAAAAGTTCCTGTTTTTCTGCTTTAAACTCTAGGTACACATCCAAAATGTATTACTGAGTTGAAAGAAGTGGATTCTGGTGCATGGTTTTGAAACCGCAGTCAGAAAAAAAATCACATCCATATCAACATGTTTATAACCCCCGGGGCTGTCGTTTTGGTCAAAAAATGAAAATTCTAAAAGTTCCTGTTTTTCTGCTTTAAACTCTAGGTACACATCCAAAATGTATTACTGAGTTGAAAGAAGTGGATTCTGGTGCATGGTTTTGAAACCGCAGTCAGAAAAAAAATCACATCCATATCAACATGTTTATAACCCCCGGGGCTGTCGTTTTGGTCAAAAAATGAAAATTCTAAAAGTTCCTGTTTTTCTGCTTTAAACTCTAGGTACACATCCAAAATGTATTACTGAGTTGAAAGAAGTGGATTCTGGTGCATGGTTTTGAAACCGCAGTCAGAAAAAAAAATCACATATATATCAACATTTTTATAACTCCCGGGGCTGTCGTTTTGGTCAAAAAATGAAAATTCTAAAAGTTCCTGTTTTTCTGCTTTAAACTCTAGGTACACATCCAAAATGTATTACTGAGTTGAAAGAAGTGGATTCTGGTGCATGGTTTTGAAACCGCAGTCAGAAAAAAAATCACATCCATATCAACATGTTTATAACCCCCGGCGCTGTCGTTTTGGTCAAAAAATGAAAATTCTAAAAGTTCCTGTTTTTCTGCTTTAAACTCTAGGTACACATCCAAAATGTATTACTGAGTTGAAAGAAGTGGATTCTGGTGCATGGTTTTGAAACCGCAGTCAGAAAAAAAATCACATCCATATCAACATGTTTATAACCCCCGGGGCTGTCGTTTTGGTCAAAAAATGAAAATTCTAAAAGTTCCTGTTTTTCTGCTTTAAACTCTAGGTACACATCCAAAATGTATTACTGAGTTGAAAGAAGTGGATTCTGGTGCATGGTTTTAAAACCGCAGTCAGAAAAAAAATCACATCCATATCAACATGTTTATAACCCCCGGCGCTGTCGTTTTGGTCAAAAAAATGAAAATTCTAAAAGTTCCTGTTTTTCTGCTTTAAACTCTAGGTACACATCCAAAATATGCAATGGGGTTTATTGCGTGACAGAGTAGCACCAAGGATGGTGCTCTCTGGGACACAACTCCCGGCGCTCTGCAGTCAAGAATCAATACTTCCAAGGTATGTATAATTAACTGGCAAATTTTGCTACAGCTTCTGCAGTAACTCCTGTGGGCCCGTCAGACCCACAAATAAAAGAAGACTAGAAAAGAGGGGGTTGGAGTAAATTGCGCTGCTGTTTAAATAGTTTCAATATCTGTAACACATTGGCTGTCTAAAAAGAAACGACTTGTGGACACACTGTTGCTTTTAAAAAAATGTTTTATCACAAATAAGTAAATAAAATACAATACATATAAATATACAGCATCTAAAAAACAAGACAATTATTAAAAAGAAGAGAATGGGATCCCAATCAATTAATTATAATCTCATTGGTGTATTTATCAATGATAATTCTTTGCTGATGGAATTAATGAACATCAATCTCCTGCCAAATAGAAAATATATTAGAAAGAAATCGGGCAAAGTTCCGGTTTTAGATGAAATAGTATCTCATTATTAGCTGGCTGGTGGCTTACAATTGGAAACAGTCACAAAATATATATTATGCTCACCCGTATAGCAGACCTCAATCCCCTAGATGTAGTGTGGGGAGAGGCAGATAGTATCCAGCAGCTGGTGGCCGGCAGCTCAGATGGAGGGAGAGCTGCTCTTCAGCTGGGGTGTATAGTAATTCAGCAGATGAAATTTAACGGTGGGCATACACTTGTGGCAATCTATCATGCGATTCTCGATCCCTTTGAGGTGGATGGGGAGAGAAGCAGGGTATAGTTGCTGATGTCCGGCGGCTCAAGGTGATAGAAAGCCGCACTTCAGCAGAATAATGTAAATGTACCTGTCCAGTCGCTGGTAATAATATGCCACAAGGTCTCGATCCCTTTAGCACAGTGTGGGGGGAGAGACGATGCAAACCCGCTGATGTCCGGCGGCACGCAGAATTGGAGAGCCGCGCTTCAGCGGGGCGGTAAATATATAACTGTTGGGTAACTTGCAGCAAGGTGCCGCAGAGGTCTCAATCCCCTCGGTGTAGTATGGGGAGAGGTGCCAGGTGACGCGGCTGATGTCCGGCGGCTCGGGAGATGGGAGAGCCGCGCTTCAGCAAGCGGGTGAGCGTACACCTGTCGGGGAGCGAGAAGGTGTTTCTATTCAGCCTGGTAGTGTAAAGCGGCTGGTTGTCGGTATTTAGCGAAATCCCAAATTTTTGCGGGGAGGCAGGAGGCAGATGAAAGTTCTGTAGATGGGATCTCCGTCTCAGGTAGGTTGATTACGTCAACGCGTTTCGTTCCGTAATGAAGCTGGGAACTTTATCAAGACGAGTGACTGTGTTCACTGAACAGACTTTATTTATAGGGCTGTGATGAATTGACTCATTAATTGATTAATTAAATGATTCTAATAACCTGTGTCAGCTTGCGCTGTATGTCTCACATTATCAAACAGATAGTACTTTCCTTTAAAATACATTTAAATTAAGCATAGCACAGTGTGTCCAGTAAGAGCTTTAATCTGGACTAGTACATATATATACGCAAAATTGAACTTGTATAACTAAATATCAAAGAGTAGGATTCAAGTGAGGAGTCTTTGTTTGTTTTATAAATATCAAATAACCAAATATATTGGATTCTTATGCGCTCAATGTGGCGCCTATATTAAACCAAAAATATCCATGAACAGGCTTAGTGTATTTAGTTTTGTATGCTTAAATAAGCATCCAAAAAAATACACATATCTGAACATGCATATCCTAAATTTAACGATAAAAAAATATATATATATATAATAATATTAAACATAAAAAATAATATACATAATAAGAAAATACACATGTTAGTCGATCTCAATTGAGCAGATATATTGCATGCAAAGTCTCAAGGAGTATATGCGTATTAATATCTGCACACGTCCGTAAGGTGTGTCAAAAATATAAACATATATATAATACTAAATATTATAAGGAATATATAATTAAATAAATAAATATATAAATAATAACAGAGGGAGAAAAATAATTAGATCATTTGATTATTTATTATTTCTAATATAGTTGAATAGCAATGAATTTATAAAAAAATAGAGGGCAAAGTTGTATGAAAATTTTATACAATTAATAATAGACCAAAAGAGAGCCGATAAAGAACAATTAGATACATATATTTTTTGTAAATATGGATAACAGATTTATTTCAACTCTTTGTGAGATCAATTACTATGAAATCCTTTTTTATTATTATTAAACTCAAATTTCTCATTTTAATTGTATTTGTAATTTTTAATTTTTATATTTTTATTGTTAGTAAATGGTGTCAACTTCTAATATAAAGTTATCTTTTCGTATTTACTATCACCAATATTCCCGGAAATGTTTTTTTATTATTTATTGTTATTATTATATTCAATGGATGAATTAGTATTTATGATATGAAGAGAAAGGGAGGGGGGGGGGGGAAAGGGGAAAGAGTATAAGTATATATGGGTATATCTCCCACATACAAAGATATATGTCCCATAAAATATAAAGGATAAAAATAAATATAAATATATACATATACATATAAATATAGATGGATGAATGGCTCTCAGGGGGTGGGGGGAGAGTGGTCTGCAAATCCGGGATGTCGCAATAAAATTACGCACGCCGGATAGATCACTGTCTCTCCAAATAGAAATAATACTTATAACTCTGAATATAGACCAAATTATAATAAACCTAATATGAGAGAACGAAGCCCCACCCGTTCATCCCAACAGCCAACCACTGATGTAATAGCTAATACCAGAACAAAAAGTGACCAGGTTTTTCAATCCCGAACGTGGCAGGATTACAACCCGTATACAAACCTTACAAATCATACACCAAAAAGGTTCAGAGACCGAGAGGGAGAAGAGGAAGGGGAAAGAGAGCAAAGAAAACCCAGACTGAATTAAACACCACTGGCATTTTTAATTTAACATCCCATCAATTAACTGATGCCCAGAAGTCCTTATTGTGTAAAGGACTTAATTTTGCACCACAAAGTGACCCTAATATTTTTGACCTGTTTACAGATTTAAATAAATTCACTAGAGATTTGTGCAGAAAACGTTTTTTTGCTAATAAGGATCTAAAAAGAACAAACTGCACAGATGAAAGTAGCCCCATTGTTTTGGACAGTTCAGATGAAATAGGTATAGTGACACTCCAATCCTTACTGGATGAAAATAGTGCAGAGGAAATAGAACTATTTAATCTAAATTTAACTAACACCCCTACAACACAACCCCGGTTTAAGAAAAAATCGAACTTTTTTCCCCTTGAACAAAAAAGCCCAGCCATTACCATCTTTTACAATAAAACTTTGGATGAGTTTAGAGACCTATGTACCAAAAAGAAAAAATATCAAGTGGACAATCTAACTAAATTAGAACGTGCCGAACTTAAAAACTTGAAGAAAGACCTAGCCATAGTGGTTAAACAGGCGGATAAGGGGGGGGGAGTGGTCCTGATGGAAAGAGAGGCATACCTGTTGGAAGCCTATAAACAACTTAACAATGTTGACTATTATATTAAACTACCATCGAACCCTACCCCCCTTTTCCATACTCAATTTAGAGACCTGTTAGACTGCGCGGAGGTGGAGGGTGCGATATCCAGAGAGGAATCACAATTTTTGTTTCCCTATCACCCTATCACCCCCACATTTTACTTTTTACCCAAAATTCACAAAGACCTCACTTCACCACCAGGGAGACCCATTATTTCGGGTGTTGGGTCCCTCACCTCTAATTTGTCACATTTTGTTGATTCTCACCTTCAAAAATTTGTTATTTCACTTTCTTCACATATTAAAGACACGACACATATTTTAAACAAAACTTTAGATTTATCCTGGAACAAGGGTTGGGGATTCTTAACCCTTGATGTCCAGGCACTGTACACTAATATTCCGCACGATAAGGGTGTGGGGGCAGTTAGTCACTATTTAGAGTTAGATACACAAATCTCACCATCACGTAAGAAATTTATTTTAGATTCTATACTTTTTATTCTCACTCACAATTATTTTATTTTTGAAGATCACCACTATTTACAGCGCCTTGGAACGGCCATGGGGACCAGATTTGCGCCAAGTTTCGCGAACCTCTATATGGGCCGCCTAGAGGAACAACTTATATGGGGCGGTCCATATAGAGAGAATCTGGTCCTCTATGGCCGTTTCATTGACGATTTGTTTATTATTTGGGAAGGGGGACACGATTTGGCACTCGCTTTTGTTAATTTTCTTAATCTAAACACTTTTAATTTAAAATTTACTCACACTTTTAGTTACACATCGGTAAACTTTCTGGATATCGCATTCTCCACCTCCAATGGCTCATTAATCTCTGCTAACTATATTAAACCAGTGGGAACTAACAACTATCTACATTTTACCAGTGGACACTATAAACCCTGGATAAACAATATCCCTAAAAATCAGTTATTGCGGATTCGTCGAAATTGTTCACTTGATTCAGAATACAAAAAACAGTCAGAAATAATGATAAAAAATTTTGAGAGAAGAGGATATCCTAAGGAAATTTTGCAGGATGCCCTAGTACAGGTAAATAAAATAAAAAGAACTAGCCTTCTAGAACCAAAAGAACATACAATAAAAGATAACCAAATATCAAATCAAATCGCATTTATTTCAAAATTTAACAATAAATCTCAACAAATAAAGAAAATTATTCTAGAAAATTTCAAATTACTCTCTCATGATAAAATCCTAAGAAATATACTAACTAAGCCTAAGATTACCTTTAGAAGGAATAGAAGCCTTAAAGATCATATAGCCCCTAGCTTGCTACCATCAATTAATAACACAGTATCTACTTGGATTCCCCCCAAACCGAACGGTAACTTTAAATGTAATAAAAAAATCTGTCTAACATGTCAATACACATCCAATAAAATGAAAACCATTAGCTCTACTCATAATAAACAAACTTTTCCAATAAAACATTTTATTAATTGTGAAACAACCTATTGTGTCTACGTGCTGGAGTGCCCATGTAAACTCCAGTACGTGGGACGAACAATTAGGAGCCTAAAAAGCAGATTTAGAGAACATAGGAACAATATCTTGAAAAAAGTACACAATCACAGTGTCCCACGCCATTTTCTGACAAAACATGGTGGTGACCCTAGTGGCCTAACAGTGACAGGAATTGAACAAATCCAGAATACAAAAAGAGGGGGTGATCGATTTAGAAAACTGTGTTTGGCAGAATCAGCCTGGATTTTCAAATTGGACACCCTAAACCCCCAAGGACTAAATGAAGCTCTAGATTTTTCATGTCTGGACTAAAAATTCATTAGATTAATACACACCATTTCTCTCACGGGTTGGAGAGACAGTGATCTATCCGGCGTGCGTAATTTTATTGCGACATCCCGGATTTGCAGACCACTCTCCCCCCACCCCCTGAGAGCCATTCATCCATCTATATTTATATGTATATGTATATATTTATATTTATTTTTATCCTTTATATTTTATGGGACATATATCTTTGTATGTGGGAGATATACCCATATATACTTATACTCTTTCCCCTTTCCCCCCCCCCCCCCTCCCTTTCTCTTCATATCATAAATACTAATTCATCCATTGAATATAATAATAACAATAAATAATAAAAAAACATTTCCGGGAATATTGGTGATAGTAAATACGAAAAGATAACTTTATATTAGAAGTTGACACCATTTACTAACAATAAAAATATAAAAATTAAAAATTACAAATACAATTAAAATGAGAAATTTGAGTTTAATAATAATAAAAAAGGATTTCATAGTAATTGATCTCACAAAGAGTTGAAATAAATCTGTTATCCATATTTACAAAAAATATATGTATCTAATTGTTCTTTATCGGCTCTCTTTTGGTCTATTATTAATTGTATAAAATTTTCATACAACTTTGCCCTCTATTTTTTTATAAATTCATTGCTATTCAACTATATTAGAAATAATAAATAATCAAATGATCTAATTATTTTTCTCCCTCTGTTATTATTTATATATTTATTTATTTAATTATATATTCCTTATAATATTTAGTATTATATATATGTTTATATTTTTGACACACCTTACGGACGTGTGCAGATATTAATACGCATATACTCCTTGAGACTTTGCATGCAATATATCTGCTCAATTGAGATCGACTAACATGTGTATTTTCTTATTATGTATATTATTTTTTATGTTTAATATTATTATATATATATATATTTTTTTATCGTTAAATTTAGGATATGCATGTTCAGATATGTGTATTTTTTTGGATGCTTATTTAAGCATACAAAACTAAATACACTAAGCCTGTTCATGGATATTTTTGGTTTAATATAGGCGCCACATTGAGCGCATAAGAATCCAATATATTTGGTTATTTGATATTTATAAAACAAACAAAGACTCCTCACTTGAATCCTACTCTTTGATATTTAGTTATACAAGTTCAATTTTGCGTATATATATGTACTAGTCCAGATTAAAGCTCTTACTGGACACACTGTGCTATGCTTAATTTAAATGTATTTTAAAGGAAAGTACTATCTGTTTGATAATGTGAGACATACAGCGCAAGCTGACACAGGTTATTAGAATCATTTAATTAATCAATTAATGAGTCAATTCATCACAGCCCTATAAATAAAGTCTGTTCAGTGAACACAGTCACTCGTCTTGATAAAGTTCCCAGCTTCATTACGGAACGAAACGCGTTGACGTAATCAACCTACCTGAGACGGAGATCCCATCTACAGAACTTTCATCTGCCTCCTGCCTCCCCGCAAAAATTTGGGATTTCGCTAAATACCGACAACCAGCCGCTTTACACTACCAGGCTGAATAGAAACACCTTCTCGCTCCCCGACAGGTGTACGCTCACCCGCTTGCTGAAGCGCGGCTCTCCCATCTCCCGAGCCGCCGGACATCAGCCGCGTCACCTGGCACCTCTCCCCATACTACACCGAGGGGATTGAGACCTCTGCGGCACCTTGCTGCAAGTTACCCAACAGTTATATATTTACCGCCCCGCTGAAGCGCGGCTCTCCAATTCTGCGTGCCGCCGGACATCAGCGGGTTTGCATCGTCTCTCCCCCCACACTGTGCTAAAGGGATCGAGACCTTGTGGCATATTATTACCAGCGACTGGACAGGTACATTTACATTATTCTGCTGAAGTGCGGCTTTCTATCACCTTGAGCCGCCGGACATCAGCAACTATACCCTGCTTCTCTCCCCATCCACCTCAAAGGGATCGAGAATCGCATGATAGATTGCCACAAGTGTATGCCCACCGTTAAATTTCATCTGCTGAATTACTATACACCCCAGCTGAAGAGCAGCTCTCCCTCCATCTGAGCTGCCGGCCACCAGCTGCTGGATACTATCTGCCTCTCCCCACACTACATCTAGGGGATTGAGGTCTGCTATACGGGTGAGCATAATATATATTTTGTGACTGTTTCCAATTGTAAGCCACCAGCCAGCTAATAATGAGATACTATTTCATCTAAAACCGGAACTTTGCCCGATTTCTTTCTAATATATTTTCTATTTGGCAGGAGATTGATGTTCATTAATTCCATCAGCAAAGAATTATCATTGATAAATACACCAATGAGATTATAATTAATTGATTGGGATCCCATTCTCTTCTTTTTAATAATTGTCTTGTTTTTTAGATGCTGTATATTTATATGTATTGTATTTTATTTACTTATTTGTGATAAAACATTTTTTTAAAAGCAACAGTGTGTCCACAAGTCGTTTCTTTTTAGACAGCCAATGTGTTACAGATATTGAAACTATTTAAACAGCAGCGCAATTTACTCCAACCCCCTCTTTTCTACACATCCAAAATATATTACTTAGTTGAAAGAAGTGGATTCTGGTGCATGGTTTTGAAACCGCAGTCAGAAAAAAAATCACATCCATATCAACATGTTTATAACCCCCGGGGCTGTCGTTCTGGTCAAAAAATTGAAAATTCTAAAAGTTCCTGTTTTTCTGCTTTAAACTCTAGGTACACATCCAAAATGTATTACTGACTTGAAAGAAGTGCATTCTGGTGCATGGTTTTGAAACCGCAGTCAGAAAAAAAATCACAACCATATCAACATGTTTATAACCCCCGGGGCTGTCGTTTTGGTCAAAAAATGAAAATTCTAAAAGTTCCTGTTTTTCTGCTTTAAACTCTAGGTACACATCCAAAATGTATAACTGAGTTGAAAGAAGTGGATTCTGGTGCATGGTTTTGAAACCGCAGTCAGAAAAAAAATCACATCCATATCAACATTTTTATAACCCCCGGGGCTGTCGTTTTGGTCAAAAAATTTAAATTCTAAAAGTTCAGTTTTTTCTGCTTTAAACTCTAGGTACACATCCAAAATGTATTACTGACTTGAAAGAAGTGGATTCTGGTGCATGGTTTTGAAACCGCAGTCAGAAAAAAAAATCACATATATATCAACATTTTTATAACTCCCGGGGCTGTCGTTTTGGTCAAAAAATAAAAATTCTAAAAGTTCCTGTTTTTCTGCTTTAAACTCTAGGTACACATCCAAAATGTATTACTGAGTTGAAAGAAGTGGATTCTGGTGCATGGTTTTGAAACCGCAGTCAGAAAAAAAATCACATCCATATCAACATGTTTATAACCCCCGGGGCTGTCGTTTTGGTCAAAAAATGAAAATTCTAAAAGTTCCTGTTTTTCTGCTTTAAACTCTAGGTACACATCCAAAATGTATTACTGAGTTGAAAGAAGTGGATTCTGGTGCATGGTTTTGAAACCGCAGTCAGAAAAAAAATCACATCCATATCAACATGTTTATAACCCCCGGGGCTGTCGTTTTGGTCAAAAAATGAAAATTCTAAAAGTTCCTGTTTTTCTGCTTTAAACTCTATGTACACATCCAAAATGTATTACTGAGTTGAAAGAAGTGGATTCTGGTGCATGGTTTTGAAACCGCAGTCAGAAAAAAAATCACATCCATATCAACATGTTTATAACCCCCGGGGCTGTCGTTCTGGTCAAAAAATGAAAATTCTAAAAGTTCCTGTTTTTCTGCTTTAAACTCTAGGTACACATCCAAAATGTATTACTGAGTTGAAAGAAGTGGATTCTGGTGCATGGTTTTGAAACCGCAGTCAGAAAAAAAATCACATCCATATCAACATGTTTATAACCCCCGGGGCTGTCGTTTTGGTCAAAAAATGAAAATTCTAAAAGTTCCTGTTTTTCTGCTTTAAACTCTAGGTACACATCCAAAATGTATTACTGAGTTGAAAGAAGTGGATTCTGGTGCATGGTTTTGAAACCGCAGTCAGAAAAAAAATCACATCCATATCAACATTTTTATAACCCCCGGGGCTGTCGTTTTGGTCAAAAAATTAAAATTCTAAAAGTTCAGTTTTTTCTGCTTTAAACTCTAGGTACACATCCAAAATGTATTACTGACTTGAAAGAAGTGGATTCTGGTGCATGGTTTTGAAACCGCAGTCAGAAAAAAAAAATCACATATATATCAACATTTTTATAACTCCCGGGGCTGTCGTTTTGGTCAAAAAATGAAAATTCTAAAAGTTCCTGTTTTTCTGCTTTAAACTCTAGGTACACATCCAAAATGTATTACTGAGTTGAAAGAAGTGGATTCTGGTGCATGGTTTTGAAACCGCAGTCAGAAAAAAAATCACATCCATATCAACATGTTTATAACCCCCGGCGCTGTCGTTTTGGTCAAAAAATGAAAATTCTAAAAGTTCCTGTTTTTCTGCTTTAAACTCTAGGTACACATCCAAAATATATTACTTAGTTGAAAGAAGTGGATTCTGGTGCATGGTTTTGAAACCGCAGTCAGAAAAAAAATCACATCCATATCAACATGTTTATAATCCCCGGGGCTGTCGTTCTGGTCAAAAAATGAAAATTCTAAAAGTTCCTGTTTTTCTGCTTTAAACTCTAGGTACACATCCAAAATGTATTACTGACTTGAAAGAAGTGCATTCTGGTGCATGGTTTTGAAACCGCAGTCAGACAAAAAATCACAACCATATCAACATGTTTATAACCCCCGGGGCTGTCGTTTTGGTCAAAAAATGAAAATTCTAAAAGTTCCTGTTTTTCTGCTTTAAACTCTAGGTACACATCCAAAATGTATAACTGAGTTGAAAGAAGTGGATTCTGGTGCATGGTTTTGAAACCGCAGTCAGAAAAAAAATCACATCCATATCAACATTTTTATAACCCCCGGGGCTGTCGTTTTGGTCAAAAAATTAAAATTCTAAAAGTTCAGTTTTTTCTGCTTTAAACTCTAGGTACACATCCAAAATGTATTACTGACTTGAAAGAAGTGGATTCTGGTGCATGGTTTTGAAACCGCAGTCAGAAAAAAAAATCACATATATATCAACATTTTTATAACTCCCGGGGCTGTCGTTTTGGTCAAAAAATGAAAATTCTAAAAGTTCCTGTTTTTCTGCTTTAAACTCTAGGTACACATCCAAAATGTATTACTGAGTTGAAAGAAGTGGATTCTGGTGCATGGTTTTGAAACCGCAGTCAGAAAAAAAATCACATCCATATCAACATGTTTATAACCCCCGGGGCTGTCGTTTTGGTCAAAAAATGAAAATTCTAAAAGTTCCTGTTTTTCTGCTTTAAACTCTAGGTACACATCCAAAATGTATTACTGAGTTGAAAGAAGTGGATTCTGGTGCATGGTTTTGAAACCGCAGTCAGAAAAAAAATCACATCCATATCAATATGTTTATAACCCCCGGGGCTGTCGTTGTGGTCAAAAAATGAAAATTCTAAAAGTTCCTGTTTTTCTGCTTTAAACTCTAGGTACACATCCAAAATGTATTACTGAGTTGAAAGAAGTGGATTCTGGTGCATGGTTTTGAAACCGCAGTCAGAAAAAAATCACATCCATATCAACATGTTTATAACCCCCGGGGCTGTCGTTTTGGTCAAAAAATGAAAATTCTAAAAGTTCCTGTTTTTCTGCTTTAAACTCTAGGTACACATCCAAAATGTATTACTGACTTGAAAGAAGTGGATTCTGGTGCATGGTTTTGAAACCGCAGTCAGAAAAAAAAAATCACATATATATCAACATTTTTATAACTCCCGGGGCTGTCGTTTTGGTCAAAAAATGAAAATTCTAAAAGTTCCTGTTTTTCTGCTTTAAACTCTAGGTACACATCCAAAATGTATTACTGAGTTGAAAGAAGTGGATTCTGGTGCATGGTTTTGAAACCGCAGTCAGAAAAAAAATCACATCCATATCAACATGTTTATAACCCCCGGCGCTGTCGTTTTGGTCAAAAAATGAAAATTCTAAAAGTTCCTGTTTTTCTGCTTTAAACTCTAGGTACACATCCAAAATATATTACTTAGTTGAAAGAAGTGGATTCTGGTGCATGGTTTTGAAACCGCAGTCAGAAAAAAAATCACATCCATATCAACATGTTTATAATCCCCGGGGCTGTCGTTCTGGTCAAAAAATGAAAATTCTAAAAGTTCCTGTTTTTCTGCTTTAAACTCTAGGTACACATCCAAAATGTATTACTGACTTGAAAGAAGTGCATTCTGGTGCATGGTTTTGAAACCGCAGTCAGACAAAAAATCACAACCATATCAACATGTTTATAACCCCCGGGGCTGTCGTTTTGGTCAAAAAATGAAAATTCTAAAAGTTCCTGTTTTTCTGCTTTAAACTCTAGGTACACATCCAAAATGTATAACTGAGTTGAAAGAAGTGGATTCTGGTGCATGGTTTTGAAACCGCAGTCAGAAAAAAAATCACATCCATATCAACATTTTTATAACCCCCGGGGCTGTCGTTTTGGTCAAAAAATTAAAATTCTAAAAGTTCAGTTTTTTCTGCTTTAAACTCTAGGTACACATCCAAAATGTATTACTGACTTGAAAGAAGTGGATTCTGGTGCATGGTTTTGAAACCGCAGTCAGAAAAAAAAATCACATATATATCAACATTTTTATAACTCCCGGGGCTGTCGTTTTGGTCAAAAAATGAAAATTCTAAAAGTTCCTGTTTTTCTGCTTTAAACTCTAGGTACACATCCAAAATGTATTACTGAGTTGAAAGAAGTGGATTCTGGTGCATGGTTTTGAAACCGCAGTCAGAAAAAAAATCACATCCATATCAACATGTTTATAACCCCCGGGGCTGTCGTTTTGGTCAAAAAATGAAAATTCTAAAAGTTCCTGTTTTTCTGCTTTAAACTCTAGGTACACATCCAAAATGTATTACTGAGTTGAAAGAAGTGGATTCTGGTGCATGGTTTTGAAACCGCAGTCAGAAAAAAAATCACATCCATATCAATATGTTTATAACCCCCGGGGCTGTCGTTGTGGTCAAAAAATGAAAATTCTAAAAGTTCCTGTTTTTCTGCTTTAAACTCTAGGTACACATCCAAAATGTATTACTGAGTTGAAAGAAGTGGATTCTGGTGCATGGTTTTGAAACCGCAGTCAGAAAAAAAATCACATCCATATCAACATGTTTATAACCCCCGGGGCTGTCGTTTTGGTCAAAAAATGAAAATTCTAAAAGTTCCTGTTTTTCTGCTTTAAACTCTAGGTACACATCCAAAATGTATTACTGAGTTGAAAGAAGTGGATTCTGGTGCATGGTTTTGAAACCGCAGTCAGAAAAAAAATCACATCCATATCAACATGTTTATAACCCCCGGGGCTGTCGTTTTGGTCAAAAAATGAAAATTCTAAAAGTTCCTGTTTTTCTGCTTTAAACTCTAGGTACACATCCAAAATGTATTACTGAGTTGAAAGAAGTGGATTCTGGTGCATGGTTTTGAAACCGCAGTCAGAAAAAAAAATCACATATATATCAACATTTTTATAACTCCCGGGGCTGTCGTTTTGGTCAAAAAATGAAAATTCTAAAAGTTCCTGTTTTTCTGCTTTAAACTCTAGGTACACATCCAAAATGTATTACTGAGTTGAAAGAAGTGGATTCTGGTGCATGGTTTTGAAACCGCAGTCAGAAAAAAATCACATCCATATCAACATGTTTATAACCCCCGGGGCTGTCGTTTTGGTCAAAAAATTAAAATTCTAAAAGTTCCTGTTTTTCTGCTTTAAACTCTAGGTACACATCCAAAATGTATTACTGAGTTGAAAGAAGTGGATTCTGGTGCATGGTTTTGAAACCGCAGTCAGAAAAAAAATCACATCCATATCAACATGTTTATAACCCCCGGGGCTGTCATTTTGGTCAAAAAATGAAAATTCTAAAAGTTCCTGTTTTTCTGCTTTAAACTCTAGGTACACATCCAAAATGTATTACTGAGTTGAAAGAAGTGGATTCTGGTGCATGGTTTTAAAACCGCAGTCAGAAAAAAAATCACATCCATATCAACATGTTTATAACCCCCGGCGCTGTCGTTTTGGTCAAAAAAATGAAAATTCTAAAAGTTCCTGTTTTTCTGCTTTAAACTCTAGGTACACATCCAAAATATATTACTTAGTTGAAAGAAGTGGATTCTGGTGCATGGTTTTGAAACCGCAGTCAGAAAAAAAATCACATCCATATCAACATGTTTATAACCCCCGGGGCTGTCGTTCTGGTCAAAAAATTGAAAATTCTAAAAGTTCCTGTTTTTCTGCTTTAAACTCTAGGTACACATCCAAAATGTATTACTGACTTGAAAGAAGTGCATTCTGGTGCATGGTTTTGAAACCGCAGTCAGAAAAAAAATCACAACCATATCAACATGTTTATAACCCCCGGGGCTGTCGTTTTGGTCAAAAAATGAAAATTCTAAAAGTTCCTGTTTTTCTGCTTTAAACTCTAGGTACACATCCAAAATGTATAACTGAGTTGAAAGAAGTGGATTCTGGTGCATGGTTTTGAAACCGCAGTCAGAAAAAAAATCACATCCATATCAACATTTTTATAACCCCCGGGGCTGTCGTTTTGGTCAAAAAATTTAAATTCTAAAAGTTCAGTTTTTTCTGCTTTAAACTCTAGGTACACATCCAAAATGTATTACTGACTTGAAAGAAGTGGATTCTGGTGCATGGTTTTGAAACCGCAGTCAGAAAAAAAAATCACATATATATCAACATTTTTATAACTCCCGGGGCTGTCGTTTTGGTCAAAAAATAAAAATTCTAAAAGTTCCTGTTTTTCTGCTTTAAACTCTAGGTACACATCCAAAATGTATTACTGAGTTGAAAGAAGTGGATTCTGGTGCATGGTTTTGAAACCGCAGTCAGAAAAAAAATCACATCCATATCAACATGTTTATAACCCCCGGGGCTGTCGTTTTGGTCAAAAAATGAAAATTCTAAAAGTTCCTGTTTTTCTGCTTTAAACTCTAGGTACACATCCAAAATGTATTACTGAGTTGAAAGAAGTGGATTCTGGTGCATGGTTTTGAAACCGCAGTCAGAAAAAAAATCACATCCATATCAACATGTTTATAACCCCCGGGGCTGTCGTTTTGGTCAAAAAATGAAAATTCTAAAAGTTCCTGTTTTTCTGCTTTAAACTCTATGTACACATCCAAAATGTATTACTGAGTTGAAAGAAGTGGATTCTGGTGCATGGTTTTGAAACCGCAGTCAGAAAAAAAATCACATCCATATCAACATGTTTATAACCCCCGGGGCTGTCGTTCTGGTCAAAAAATGAAAATTCTAAAAGTTCCTGTTTTTCTGCTTTAAACTCTAGGTACACATCCAAAATGTATTACTGAGTTGAAAGAAGTGGATTCTGGTGCATGGTTTTGAAACCGCAGTCAGAAAAAAAATCACATCCATATCAACATGTTTATAACCCCCGGCGCTGTCGTTTTGGTCAAAAAATGAAAATTCGAAAAGTTCCTGTTTTTCTGCTTTAAACTCTAGGTACACATTCAAAATGTATAACTGAGTTGAAAGAAGTGGATTCTGGTGCATGGTTTTGAAACCGCAGTCAGAAAAAAAATCACATCCATATCAACATTTTTATAACCCCCGGGGCTGTCGTTTTGGTCAAAAAATTAAAATTCTAAAAGTTCAGTTTTTTCTGCTTTAAACTCTAGGTACACATCCAAAATGTATTACTGACTTGAAAGAAGTGGATTCTGGTGCATGGTTTTGAAACCGCAGTCAGAAAAAAAAAATCACATATATATCAACATTTTTATAACTCCCGGGGCTGTCGTTTTGGTCAAAAAATGAAAATTCTAAAAGTTCCTGTTTTTCTGCTTTAAACTCTAGGTACACATCCAAAATGTATTACTGAGTTGAAAGAAGTGGATTCTGGTGCATGGTTTTGAAACCGCAGTCAGAAAAAAAATCACATCCATATCAACATGTTTATAACCCCCGGCGCTGTCGTTTTGGTCAAAAAATGAAAATTCTAAAAGTTCCTGTTTTTCTGCTTTAAACTCTAGGTACACATCCAAAATATATTACTTAGTTGAAAGAAGTGGATTCTGGTGCATGGTTTTGAAACCGCAGTCAGAAAAAAAATCACATCCATATCAACATGTTTATAATCCCCGGGGCTGTCGTTCTGGTCAAAAAATGAAAATTCTAAAAGTTCCTGTTTTTCTGCTTTAAACTCTAGGTACACATCCAAAATGTATTACTGACTTGAAAGAAGTGCATTCTGGTGCATGGTTTTGAAACCGCAGTCAGACAAAAAATCACAACCATATCAACATGTTTATAACCCCCGGGGCTGTCGTTTTGGTCAAAAAATGAAAATTCTAAAAGTTCCTGTTTTTCTGCTTTAAACTCTAGGTACACATCCAAAATGTATAACTGAGTTGAAAGAAGTGGATTCTGGTGCATGGTTTTGAAACCGCAGTCAGAAAAAAAATCACATCCATATCAACATTTTTATAACCCCCGGGGCTGTCGTTTTGGTCAAAAAATTAAAATTCTAAAAGTTCAGTTTTTTCTGCTTTAAACTCTAGGTACACATCCAAAATGTATTACTGACTTGAAAGAAGTGGATTCTGGTGCATGGTTTTGAAACCGCAGTCAGAAAAAAAATCACATCCATATCAACATGTTTATAACCCCCGGGGCTGTCGTTTTGGTCAAAAAATGAAAATTCTAAAAGTTCCTGTTTTTCTGCTTTAAACTCTAGGTACACATCCAAAATGTATTACTGAGTTGAAAGAAGTGGATTCTGGTGCATGGTTTTGAAACCGCAGTCAGAAAAAAAATCACATCCATATCAACATGTTTATAACCCCCGGGGCTGTCGTTTTGGTCAAAAAATGAAAATTCTAAAAGTTCCTGTTTTTCTGCTTTAAACTCTAGGTACACATCCAAAATGTATTACTGAGTTGAAAGAAGTGGATTCTGGTGCATGGTTTTGAAACCGCAGTCAGAAAAAAAATCACATCCATATCAATATGTTTATAACCCCCGGGGCTGTCGTTGTGGTCAAAAAATGAAAATTCTAAAAGTTCCTGTTTTTCTGCTTTAAACTCTAGGTACACATCCAAAATGTATTACTGAGTTGAAAGAAGTGGATTCTGGTGCATGGTTTTGAAACCGCAGTCAGAAAAAAAATCACATCCATATCAACATGTTTATAACCCCCGGGGCTGTCGTTTTGGTCAAAAAATGAAAATTCTAAAAGTTCCTGTTTTTCTGCTTTAAACTCTAGGTACACATCCAAAATGTATTACTGAGTTGAAAGAAGTGGATTCTGGTGCATGGTTTTGAAACCGCAGTCAGAAAAAAAATCACATCCATATCAACATGTTTATAACCCCCGGGGCTGTCGTTTTGGTCAAAAAATGAAAATTCTAAAAGTTCCTGTTTTTCTGCTTTAAACTCTAGGTACACATCCAAAATGTATTACTGAGTTGAAAGAAGTGGATTCTGGTGCATGGTTTTGAAACCGCAGTCAGAAAAAAAAATCACATATATATCAACATTTTTATAACTCCCGGGGCTGTCGTTTTGGTCAAAAAATGAAAATTCTAAAAGTTCCTGTTTTTCTGCTTTAAACTCTAGGTACACATCCAAAATGTATTACTGAGTTGAAAGAAGTGGATTCTGGTGCATGGTTTTGAAACCGCAGTCAGAAAAAAATCACATCCATATCAACATGTTTATAACCCCCGGGGCTGTCGTTTTGGTCAAAAAATGAAAATTCTAAAAGTTCCTGTTTTTCTGCTTTAAACTCTAGGTACACATCCAAAATGTATTACTGAGTTGAAAGAAGTGGATTCTGGTGCATGGTTTTGAAACCGCAGTCAGAAAAAAAATCACATCCATATCAACATGTTTATAACCCCCGGGGCTGTCGTTTTGGTCAAAAAATGAAAATTCTAAAAGTTCCTGTTTTTCTGCTTTAAACTCTATGTACACATCCAAAATGTATTACTGAGTTGAAAGAAGTGGATTCTGGTGCATGGTTTTGAAACCGCAGTCAGAAAAAAAATCACATCCATATCAACATGTTTATAACCCCCGGGGCTGTCGTTCTGGTCAAAAAATGAAAATTCTAAAAGTTCCTGTTTTTCTGCTTTAAACTCTAGGTACACATCCAAAATGTATTACTGAGTTGAAAGAAGTGGATTCTGGTGCATGGTTTTGAAACCGCAGTCAGAAAAAAAATCACATCCATATCAACATGTTTATAACCCCCGGCGCTGTCGTTTTGGTCAAAAAATGAAAATTCGAAAAGTTCCTGTTTTTCTGCTTTAAACTCTAGGTACACATTCAAAATGTATAACTGAGTTGAAAGAAGTGGATTCTGGTGCATGGTTTTGAAACCGCAGTCAGAAAAAAAATCACATCCATATCAACATTTTTATAACCCCCGGGGCTGTCGTTTTGGTCAAAAAATTAAAATTCTAAAAGTTCAGTTTTTTCTGCTTTAAACTCTAGGTACACATCCAAAATGTATTACTGACTTGAAAGAAGTGGATTCTGGTGCATGGTTTTGAAACCGCAGTCAGAAAAAAAAAATCACATATATATCAACATTTTTATAACTCCCGGGGCTGTCGTTTTGGTCAAAAAATGAAAATTCTAAAAGTTCCTGTTTTTCTGCTTTAAACTCTAGGTACACATCCAAAATGTATTACTGAGTTGAAAGAAGTGGATTCTGGTGCATGGTTTTGAAACCGCAGTCAGAAAAAAAATCACATCCATATCAACATGTTTATAACCCCCGGCGCTGTCGTTTTGGTCAAAAAATGAAAATTCTAAAAGTTCCTGTTTTTCTGCTTTAAACTCTAGGTACACATCCAAAATATATTACTTAGTTGAAAGAAGTGGATTCTGGTGCATGGTTTTGAAACCGCAGTCAGAAAAAAAATCACATCCATATCAACATGTTTATAATCCCCGGGGCTGTCGTTCTGGTCAAAAAATGAAAATTCTAAAAGTTCCTGTTTTTCTGCTTTAAACTCTAGGTACACATCCAAAATGTATTACTGACTTGAAAGAAGTGCATTCTGGTGCATGGTTTTGAAACCGCAGTCAGACAAAAAATCACAACCATATCAACATGTTTATAACCCCCGGGGCTGTCGTTTTGGTCAAAAAATGAAAATTCTAAAAGTTCCTGTTTTTCTGCTTTAAACTCTAGGTACACATCCAAAATGTATAACTGAGTTGAAAGAAGTGGATTCTGGTGCATGGTTTTGAAACCGCAGTCAGAAAAAAAATCACATCCATATCAACATTTTTATAACCCCCGGGGCTGTCATTTTGGTCAAAAAATTAAAATTCTAAAAGTTCAGTTTTTTCTGCTTTAAACTCTAGGTACACATCCAAAATGTATTACTGACTTGAAAGAAGTGGATTCTGGTGCATGGTTTTGAAACCGCAGTCAGAAAAAAAAATCATATATATATCAACATTTTTATAACTCCCGGGGCTGTCGTTTTGGTCAAAAAATGAAAATTCTAAAAGTTCCTGTTTTTCTGCTTTAAACTCTAGGTACACATCGAAAATGTATTACTGAGTTGAAAGAAGTGGATTCTGGTGCATGGTTTTGAAACCGCAGTCAGAAAAAAAATCACATCCATATCAACATGTTTATAACCCCCGGGGCTGTCGTTTTGGTCAAAAAATGAAAATTCTAAAAGTTCCTGTTTTTCTGCTTTAAACTCTAGGTACACATCCAAAATGTATTACTGAGTTGAAAGAAGTGGATTCTGGTGCATGGTTCTGAAACCGCAGTCAGAAAAAAAATCACATCCATATCAACATGTTTATAACCCCCGGGGCTGTCGTTCTGGTCAAAAAATTAAAATTCTAAAAGTTCCTGTTTTTCTGCTTTAAACTCTAGGTACACATCCAAAATGTATTACTGAGTTGAAAGAAGTGGATTCTGGTGCATGGTTTTGAAACCGCAGTCAGAAAAAAAAATCACATATATATCAACATTTTTATAACTCCCGGGGCTGTCGTTTTGGTCAAAAAATGAAAATTCTAAAAGTTCCTGTTTTTCTGCTTTAAACTCTAGGTACACATCCAAAATGTATTACTGAGTTGAAAGAAGTGGATTCTGGGGCATGGTTTTGAAACCGCAGTCAGAAAAAAAATCACATCCATATCAACATGTTTATAACCCCTGGGGCTGTCGTTTTGGTCAAAAAATGAAAATTCTAAAAGTTCCTGTTTTTCTGCTTTAAACTCTAGGTACACATCCAAAATGTATTACTGACTTGAAAGAAGTGGATTCTGGTGCATGGTTTTGAAACCGCAGTCAGAAAAAAAAATCACATATATATCAACATTTTTATAACTCCCGGGGCTGTCGTTTTGGTCAAAAAATGAAAATTCTAAAAGTTCCTGTTTTTCTGCTTTAAACTCTGGTGCATGGTTTTGAAACCGCAGTCAGAAAAAAAATCACATCCATATCAACATGTTTATAACCCCCGGCGCTGTCGTTTTGGTCAAAAAATGAAAATTCGAAAAGTTCCTGTTTTTCTGCTTTAAACTCTAGGTACACATCCAAAATGTATTACTGAGTTGAAAGAAGTGGATTCTGGTGCATGGTTTTGAAACCGCAGTCAGAAAAAAAATCACATCCATATCAACATGTTTATAACCCCCGGGGCTGTCGTTCTGGTCAAAAAATGAAAATTCTAAAAGTTCCTGTTTTTCTGCTTTAAACTCTAGGTACACATCCAAAATGTATAACTGAGTTGAAAGAAGTGGATTCTGGTGCATGGTTTTGAAACCACAGTCAGAAAAAAAATCACATCCATATCAACATTTTTATAACCCCCGGGGCTGTCGTTTTGGTCAAAAAATTAAAATTCTAAAAGTTCAGTTTTTTCTGCTTTAAACTCTAGGTACACATCCAAAATGTATTACTGAGTTGAAAGAAGTGGATTCTGGTGCATGGTTTTGAAACTGCAGTCAGAAAAAAAATCACATCCATATCAACATTTTTATAACCCCCGGGGCTGTCGTTTTGGTCAAAAAATGAAAATTCTAAAAGTTCAGTTTTTTCTGCTTTAAACTCTAGGTACACATCCAAAATGTATTACTGACTTGAAAGAAGTGGATTCTGGTGCATGGTTTTGAAACCGCAGTCAGAAAAAAAAAATCACATATATATCAACATTTTTATAACTCCCGGGGCTGTCGTTTTGGTCAAAAAATGAAAATTCTAAAAGTTCCTGTTTTTCTGCTTTAAACTCTAGGTACACATCCAAAATGTATTACTGAGTTGAAAGAAGTGGATTCTGGTGCATGGTTTTGAAACCGCAGTCAGAAAAAAAATCACATCCATATCAACATGTTTATAACCCCCGGGGCTGTCGTTTTGGTCAAAAAATAAAAATTCTAAAAGTTCCTGTTTTTCTGCTTTAAACTCTAGGTACACATCCAAAATGTATTACTGAGTTGAAAGAAGTGGATTCTGGTGCATGGTTTTGAAACCGCAGTCAGAAAAAAAATCACAACCATATCAACATGTTTATAACCCCCGGGGCTGTCGTTTTGGTCAAAAAATGAAAATTCTAAAAGTTCCGTTTTTTCTGCTTTAAACTCTAGGTACACATCCAAAATGTATTACTGAGTTGAAAGAAGTGGATTCTGGTGCATGGTTTTGAAACCGCAGTCAGAAAAAAAATCACATCCATATCAACATTTTTATAACCCCCGGGGCTGTCGTTTTGGTCAAAAAATGAAAATTCTAAAAGTTCAGTTTTTTCTGCTTTAAACTCTAGGTACACATCCAAAATGTATTACTGACTTGAAAGAAGTGGATTCTGGTGCATGGTTTTGAAACCGCAGTCAGAAAAAAAAAATCACATATATATCAACATTTTTATAACTCCCGGGGCTGTCGTTTTGGTCAAAAAATGAAAATTCTAAAAGTTCCTGTTTTTCTGCTTTAAACTCTAGGTACACATCCAAAATGTATTACTGAGTTGAAAGAAGTGGATTCTGGTGCATGGTTTTGAAACCGCAGTCAGAAAAAAAATCACATCCATATCAACATGTTTATAACCCCCGGGGCTGTCGTTTTGGTCAAAAAATGAAAATTCTAAAAGTTCCTGTTTTTCTGCTTTAAACTCTAGGTACACATCCAAAATGTATTACTGAGTTGAAAGAAGTGGATTCTGGTGCATGGTTTTGAAACCGCAGTCAGAAAAAAAATCACAACCATATCAACATGTTTATAACCCCCGGGGCTGTTGTTTTGGTCAAAAAATGAAAATTCTAAAAGTTCCTGTTTTTCTGCTTTAAACTCTAGGTACACATCCAAAATGTATTACTGAGTTGAAAGAAGTGGATTCTGGTGCATGGTTTTGAAACCGCAGTCAGAAAAAAAATCACATCCATATCAACATGTTTATAACCCCCGGCGCTGTCGTTTTGGTCAAAAAATTAAAATTCTAAAAGTTCAGTTTTTTCTGCTTTAAACTCTAGGTACACATCCAAAATGTATTACTGACTTTAAAGTAGTGGATTCTGGTGCATGGTTTTGAAACCGCAGTCAGAAAAAAAAAATCACATATATATATATCAACATTTTTATAACTCCCGGGGCTGTCGTTTTGGTCAAAAAATGAAAATTCTAAAAGTTCCTGTTTTTCTGCTTTAAACTCTAGGTACACATCCAAAATGTATTACTGAGTTGAAAGAAGTGGATTCTGGTGCATGGTTTTGAAACCGCAGTCAGAAAAACAATCACATCCATATCAACATGTTTATAACCCCGGCGCTGTCGTTTTGGTCAAAAAATGAAAATTCTAAAAGTTCCTGTTTTTCTGCTTTAAACTCTAGGTACACATCCAAAATATATTACTTAGTTGAAAGAAGTGGATTCTGGTGCATGGTTTTGAAACCGCAGTCAGAAAAAAAATCACATCCATATCAACATGTTTATAACCCCCGGGGCTGTCGTTCTGGTCAAAAAATGAAAATTCTAAAAGTTCCTGTTTTTCTGCTTTAAACTCTAGGTACACATCCAAAATGTATAACTGAGTTGAAAGAAGTGGATTCTGGTGCATGGTTTTGAAACCGCAGTCAGAAAAAAAAATCACATATATATCAACATTTTTATAACTCCCGGGGCTGTCGTTTTGGTCAAAAAATGAAAATTCTAAAAGTTCCTGTTTTTCTGCTTTAAACTCTAGGTACACATCCAAAATGTATTACTGAGTTGAAAGAAGTGGATTCTGGTGCATGGTTTTGAAACCGCAGTCAGAAAAAAAATCACATCCATATCAACATGTTTATAACCCCCGGCGCTGTCGTTTTGGTCAAAAAATGAAAATTCGAAAAGTTCCTGTTTTTCTGCTTTAAACTCTAGGTACACATCCAAAATGTATTACTGAGTTGAAAGAAGTGGATTCTGGTGCATGGTTTTGAAACCGCAGTCAGAAAAAAAATCACATCCATATCAACATGTTTATAACCCCCGGGGCTGTCGTTCTGGTCAAAAAATGAAAATTCTAAAAGTTCCTGTTTTTCTGCTTTAAACTCTAGGTACACATCCAAAATGTATAACTGAGTTGAAAGAAGTGGATTCTGGTGCATGGTTTTGAAACCGCAGTCAGAAAAAAAAAATCACATATATATCAACATTTTTATAACTCCCGGGGCTGTCGTTTTGGTCAAAAAATGAAAATTCTAAAAGTTCCTGTTTTTCTGCTTTAAACTCTAGGTACACATCCAAAATGTATTACTGAGTTGAAAGAAGTGGATTCTGGTGCATGGTTTTGAAACCGCAGTCAGAAAAAAAATCACATCCATATCAACATGTTTATAACCCCCGGCGCTGTCGTTTTGGTCAAAAAATGAAAATTCGAAAAGTTCCTGTTTTTCTGCTTTAAACTCTAGGTACACATCCAAAATGTATTACTGAGTTGAAAGAAGTGGATTCTGGTGCATGGTTTTGAAACCGCAGTCAGAAAAAAAATCACATCCATATCAACATGTTTATAACCCCCGGGGCTGTCGTTCTGGTCAAAAAATGAAAATTCTAAAAGTTCCTGTTTTTCTGCTTTAAACTCTAGGTACACATCCAAAATGTATAACTGAGTTGAAAGAAGTGGATTCTGGTGCATGGTTTTGAAACCGCAGTCAGAAAAAAAATCACATCCATATCAACATTTTTATAACCCCCGGGGCTGTCGTTTTGGTCAAAAAATTAAAATTCTAAAAGTTCAGTTTTTTCTGCTTTAAACTCTAGGTACACATCCAAAATGTATTACTGAGTTGAAAGAAGTGGATTCTGGTGCATGGTTTTGAAACTGCAGTCAGAAAAAAAATCACATCCATATCAACATTTTTATAACCCCCGGGGCTGTCGTTTTGGTCAAAAAATGAAAATTCTAAAAGTTCAGTTTTTTCTGCTTTAAACTCTAGGTACACATCCAAAATGTATTACTGACTTGAAAGAAGTGGATTCTGGTGCATGGTTTTGAAACCGCAGTCAGAAAAAAAAAATCACATATATATCAACATTTTTATAACTCCCGGGGCTGTCGTTTTGGTCAAAAAATGAAAATTCTAAAAGTTCCTGTTTTTCTGCTTTAAACTCTAGGTACACATTCAAAATGTATTACTGAGTTGAAAGAAGTGGATTCTGGTGCATGGTTTTGAAACCGCAGTCAGAAAAAAAAATCACATATATATCAACATTTTTATAACTCCCGGGGCTGTCGTTTTGGTCAAAAAATGAAAATTCTAAAAGTTCCTGTTTTTCTGCTTTAAACTCTAGGTACACATCCAAAATGTATTACTGAGTTGAAAGAAGTGGATTCTGGTGCATGGTTTTGAAACCGCAGTCAGAAAAAAAATCACATCCATATCAACATGTTTATAACCCCCGGCGCTGTCGTTTTGGTCAAAAAATGAAAATTCTAAAAGTTCCTGTTTTTCTGCTTTAAACTCTAGGTACACATCCAAAATGTATTACTGAGTTGAAAGAAGTGGATTCTGGTGCATGGTTTTGAAACCGCAGTCAGAAAAAAAATCACATCCATATCAACATGTTTATAACCCCCGGGGCTGTCGTTCTGGTCAAAAAATGAAAATTCTAAAAGTTCCTGTTTTTCTGCTTTAAACTCTAGGTACACATCCAAAATGTATAACTGAGTTGAAAGAAGTGGATTCTGGTGCATGGTTTTGAAACCGCAGTCAGAAAAAAAAAATCACATATATATCAACATTTTTATAACTCCCGGGGCTGTCGTTTTGGTCAAAAAATGAAAATTCTAAAAGTTCCTGTTTTTCTGCTTTAAACTCTAGGTACACATCCAAAATGTATTACTGAGTTGAAAGAAGTGGATTCTGGTGCATGGTTTTGAAACCGCAGTCAGAAAAAAAATCACATCCATATCAACATGTTTATAACCCCCGGCGCTGTCGTTTTGGTCAAAAAATGAAAATTCGAAAAGTTCCTGT
Source organism: Crinia signifera (assembly GCF_055691185.1). NCBI lineage: Eukaryota > Metazoa > Chordata > Amphibia > Anura > Myobatrachidae > Crinia > Crinia signifera. The sequence continues at coordinate 22,200,158 of NC_139227.1, forward strand.
TTTTCTGCTTTAAACTCTAGGTACACATCCAAAATGTATTACTGAGTTGAAAGAAGTGGATTCTGGTGCATGGTTTTGAAACCGCAGTCAGAAAAAAAATCACATCCATATCAACATGTTTATAACCCCCGGGGCTGTCGTTCTGGTCAAAAAATGAAAATTCTAAAAGTTCCTGTTTTTCTGCTTTAAACTCTAGGTACACATCCAAAATGTATAACTGAGTTGAAAGAAGTGGATTCTGGTGCATGGTTTTGAAACCGCAGTCAGAAAAAAAATCACATCCATATCAACATTTTTATAACCCCCGGGGCTGTCGTTTTGGTCAAAAAATTAAAATTCTAAAAGTTCAGTTTTTTCTGCTTTAAACTCTAGGTACACATCCAAAATGTATTACTGAGTTGAAAGAAGTGGATTCTGGTGCATGGTTTTGAAACTGCAGTCAGAAAAAAAATCACATCCATATCAACATTTTTATAACCCCCGGGGCTGTCGTTTTGGTCAAAAAATGAAAATTCTAAAAGTTCAGTTTTTTCTGCTTTAAACTCTAGGTACACATCCAAAATGTATTACTGACTTGAAAGAAGTGGATTCTGGTGCATGGTTTTGAAACCGCAGTCAGAAAAAAAAAATCACATATATATCAACATTTTTATAACTCCCGGGGCTGTCGTTTTGGTCAAAAAATGAAAATTCTAAAAGTTCCTGTTTTTCTGCTTTAAACTCTAGGTACACATCCAAAATGTATTACTGAGTTGAAAGAAGTGGATTCTGGTGCATGGTTTTGAAACCGCAGTCAGAAAAAAAATCACATCCATATCAACATGTTTATAACCCCCGGGGCTGTCGTTTTGGTCAAAAAATGAAAATTCTAAAAGTTCCTGTTTTTCTGCTTTAAACTCTAGGTACACATCCAAAATGTATTACTGAGTTGAAAGAAGTGGATTCTGGTGCATGGTTTTGAAACCGCAGTCAGAAAAAAAATCACATCCATATCAACATGTTTATAACCCCCGGCGCTGTCGTTTTGGTCAAAAAATGAAAATTCGAAAAGTTCCTGTTTTTCTGCTTTAAACTCTAGGTACACATCCAAAATGTATTACTGAGTTGAAAGAAGTGGATTCTGGTGCATGGTTTTGAAACCGCAGTCAGAAAAAAAATCACATCCATATCAACATGTTTATAACCCCCGGGGCTGTCGTTCTGGTCAAAAAATGAAAATTCTAAAAGTTCCTGTTTTTCTGCTTTAAACTCTAGGTACACATCCAAAATGTATAACTGAGTTGAAAGAAGTGGATTCTGGTGCATGGTTTTGAAACCGCAGTCAGAAAAAAAATCACATCCATATCAACATTTTTATAACCCCCGGGGCTGTCGTTTTGGTCAAAAAATTAAAATTCTAAAAGTTCAGTTTTTTCTGCTTTAAACTCTAGGTACACATCCAAAATGTATTACTGAGTTGAAAGAAGTGGATTCTGGTGCATGGTTTTGAAACTGCAGTCAGAAAAAAAATCACATCCATATCAACATTTTTATAACCCCCGGGGCTGTCGTTTTGGTCAAAAAATGAAAATTCTAAAAGTTCAGTTTTTTCTGCTTTAAACTCTAGGTACACATCCAAAATGTATTACTGACTTGAAAGAAGTGGATTCTGGTGCATGGTTTTGAAACCGCAGTCAGAAAAAAAAAATCACATATATATCAACATTTTTATAACTCCCGGGGCTGTCGTTTTGGTCAAAAAATGAAAATTCTAAAAGTTCCTGTTTTTCTGCTTTAAACTCTAGGTACACATCCAAAATGTATTACTGAGTTGAAAGAAGTGGATTCTGGTGCATGGTTTTGAAACCGCAGTCAGAAAAAAAATCACATCCATATCAACATGTTTATAACCCCCGGGGCTGTCGTTTTGGTCAAAAAATGAAAATTCTAAAAGTTCCTGTTTTTCTGCTTTAAACTCTAGGTACACATCCAAAATGTATTACTGAGTTGAAAGAAGTGGATTCTGGTGCATGGTTTTGAAACCGCAGTCAGAAAAAAAATCACAACCATATCAACATGTTTATAACCCCCGGGGCTGTCGTTTTGGTCAAAAAATGAAAATTCTAAAAGTTCCTGTTTTTCTGCTTTAAACTCTAGGTACACATCCAAAATGTATTACTGAGTTGAAAGAAGTGGATTCTGGTGCATGGTTTTGAAACCGCAGTCAGAAAAAAAATCACATCCATATCAACATGTTTATAACCCCGGCGCTGTCGTTTTGGTCAAAAAATGAAAATTCTAAAAGTTCCTGTTTTTCTGCTTTAAACTCTAGGTACACATCCAAAATATATTACTTAGTTGAAAGAAGTGGATTCTGGTGCATGGTTTTGAAACCGCAGTCAGAAAAAAAATCACATCCATATCAACATGTTTATAACCCCCGGGGCTGTCGTTCTGGTCAAAAAATGAAAATTCTAAAAGTTCCTGTTTTTCTGCTTTAAACTCTAGGTACACATCCAAAATGTATTACTGACTTGAAAGAAGTGCATTCTGGTGCATGGTTTTGAAACCGCAGTCAGAAAAAAAATCACATCCATATCAACATGTTTATAACCCCCGGGGCTGTCGTTTTGGTCAAAAAATGAAAATTCTAAAAGTTCCTGTTTTTCTGCTTTAAACTCTAGGTACACATCCAAAATGTATTACTGAGTTGAAAGAAGTGGATTCTGGTGCATGGTTTTGAAACCGCAGTCAGAAAAAAAATCACATCCATATCAACATGTTTATAACCCCCGGCGCTGTCGTTTTGGTCAAAAAATGAAAATTCGAAAAGTTCCTGTTTTTCTGCTTTAAACTCTAGGTACACATCCAAAATGTATTACTGAGTTGAAAGAAGTGGATTCTGGTGCATGGTTTTGAAACCGCAGTCAGAAAAAAAATCACATCCATATCAACATGTTTATAACCCCCGGGGCTGTCGTTCTGGTCAAAAAATGAAAATTCTAAAAGTTCCTGTTTTTCTGCTTTAAACTCTAGGTACACATCCAAAATGTATAACTGAGTTGAAAGAAGTGGATTCTGGTGCATGGTTTTGAAACCGCAGTCAGAAAAAAAATCACATCCATATCAACATTTTTATAACCCCCGGGGCTGTCGTTTTGGTCAAAAAATTAAAATTCTAAAAGTTCAGTTTTTTCTGCTTTAAACTCTAGGTACACATCCAAAATGTATTACTGAGTTGAAAGAAGTGGATTCTGGTGCATGGTTTTGAAACTGCAGTCAGAAAAAAAATCACATCCATATCAACATTTTTATAACCCCCGGGGCTGTCGTTTTGGTCAAAAAATGAAAATTCTAAAAGTTCAGTTTTTTCTGCTTTAAACTCTAGGTACACATCCAAAATGTATTACTGACTTGAAAGAAGTGGATTCTGGTGCATGGTTTTGAAACCGCAGTCAGAAAAAAAAAATCACATATATATCAACATTTTTATAACTCCCGGGGCTGTCGTTTTGGTCAAAAAATGAAAATTCTAAAAGTTCCTGTTTTTCTGCTTTAAACTCTAGGTACACATCCAAAATGTATTACTGAGTTGAAAGAAGTGGATTCTGGTGCATGGTTTTGAAACCGCAGTCAGAAAAAAAATCACATCCATATCAACATGTTTATAACCCCCGGGGCTGTCGTTTTGGTCAAAAAATGAAAATTCTAAAAGTTCCTGTTTTTCTGCTTTAAACTCTAGGTACACATCCAAAATGTATTACTGAGTTGAAAGAAGTGGATTCTGGTGCATGGTTTTGAAACCGCAGTCAGAAAAAAAATCACAACCATATCAACATGTTTATAACCCCCGGGGCTGTCGTTTTGGTCAAAAAATGAAAATTCTAAAAGTTCCTGTTTTTCTGCTTTAAACTCTAGGTACACATCCAAAATGTATTACTGAGTTGAAAGAAGTGGATTCTGGTGCATGGTTTTGAAACCGCAGTCAGAAAAAAAATCACATCCATATCAACATGTTTATAACCCCGGCGCTGTCGTTTTGGTCAAAAAATGAAAATTCTAAAAGTTCCTGTTTTTCTGCTTTAAACTCTAGGTACACATCCAAAATATATTACTTAGTTGAAAGAAGTGGATTCTGGTGCATGGTTTTGAAACCGCAGTCAGAAAAAAAATCACATCCATATCAACATGTTTATAACCCCCGGGGCTGTCGTTCTGGTCAAAAAATGAAAATTCTAAAAGTTCCTGTTTTTCTGCTTTAAACTCTAGGTACACATCCAAAATGTATTACTGACTTGAAAGAAGTGCATTCTGGTGCATGGTTTTGAAACCGCAGTCAGAAAAAAAATCACAACCATATCAACATGTTTATAACCCCCGGGGCTGTCGTTTTGGTCAAAAAATGAAAATTCTAAAAGTTCCTGTTTTTCTGCTTTAAACTCTAGGTACACATCCAAAATGTATAACTGAGTTGAAAGAAGTGGATTCTGGTGCATGGTTTTGAAACCGCAGTCAGAAAAAAAATCACATCCATATCAACATTTTTATAACCCCCGGGGCTGTCGTTTTGGTCAAAAAATTAAAATTCTAAAAGTTCAGTTTTTTCTGCTTTAAACTCTAGGTACACATCCAAAATGTATTACTGACTTGAAAGAAGTGGATTCTGGTGCATGGTTTTGAAACCGCAGTCAGAAAAAAAAATCACATATATATCAACATTTTTATAACTCCCGGGGCTGTCGTTTTGGTCAAAAAATGAAAATTCTAAAAGTTCCTGTTTTTCTGCTTTAAACTCTAGGTACACATCCAAAATGTATTACTGAGTTGAAAGAAGTGGATTCTGGTGCATGGTTTTGAAACCGCAGTCAGAAAAAAAATCACATCCATATCAACATGTTTATAACCCCCGGGGCTGTCGTTTTGGTCAAAAAATGAAAATTCTAAAAGTTCCTGTTTTTCTGCTTTAAACTCTAGGTACACATCCAAAATGTATTACTGAGTTGAAAGAAGTGGATTCTGGTGCATGGTTTTGAAACCGCAGTCAGAAAAAAAATCACATCCATATCAATATGTTTATAACCCCCGGGGCTGTCGTTTTGGTCAAAAAATGAAAATTCTAAAAGTTCCTGTTTTTCTGCTTTAAACTCTAGGTACACATCCAAAATGTATTACTGAGTTGAAAGAAGTGGATTCTGGTGCATGGTTTTGAAACCGCAGTCAGAAAAAAAATCACATCCATATCAACATTTTTATAACCCCCGGGGCTGTCGTTTTGGTCAAAAAATTAAAATTCTAAAAGTTCAGTTTTTTCTGCTTTAAACTCTAGGTACACATCCAAAATGTATTACTGAGTTGAAAGAAGTGGATTCTGGTGCATGGTTTTGAAACTGCAGTCAGAAAAAAAATCACATCCATATCAACATTTTTATAACCCCCGGGGCTGTCGTTTTGGTCAAAAAATGAAAATTCTAAAAGTTCAGTTTTTTCTGCTTTAAACTCTAGGTACACATCCAAAATGTATTACTGACTTGAAAGAAGTGGATTCTGGTGCATGGTTTTGAAACCGCAGTCAGAAAAAAAAATCACATATATATCAACATTTTTATAACTCCCGGGGCTGTCGTTTTGGTCAAAAAATGAAAATTCTAAAAGTTCCTGTTTTTCTGCTTTAAACTCTAGGTACACATCCAAAATGTATTACTGAGTTGAAAGAAGTGGATTCTGGTGCATGGTTTTGAAACCGCAGTCAGAAAAAAAATCACATCCATATCAACATGTTTATAACCCCCGGGGCTGTCGTTTTGGTCAAAAAATGAAAATTCTAAAAGTTCCTGTTTTTCTGCTTTAAACTCTAGGTACACATCCAAAATGTATTACTGAGTTGAAAGAAGTGGATTCTGGTGCATGGTTTTGAAACCGCAGTCAGAAAAAAAATCACATCCATATCAATATGTTTATAACCCCCGGGGCTGTCGTTTTGGTCAAAAAATGAAAATTCTAAAAGTTCCTGTTTTTCTGCTTTAAACTCTAGGTACACATCCAAAATGTATTACTGAGTTGAAAGAAGTGGATTCTGGTGCATGGTTTTGAAACCGCAGTCAGAAAAAAAATCACATCCATATCAACATTTTTATAACCCCCGGGGCTGTCGTTTTGGTCAAAAAATTAAAATTCTAAAAGTTCAGTTTTTTCTGCTTTAAACTCTAGGTACACATCCAAAATGTATTACTGAGTTGAAAGAAGTGGATTCTGGTGCATGGTTTTGAAACTGCAGTCAGAAAAAAAATCACATCCATATCAACATTTTTATAACCCCCGGGGCTGTCGTTTTGGTCAAAAAATGAAAATTCTAAAAGTTCAGTTTTTTCTGCTTTAAACTCTAGGTACACATCCAAAATGTATTACTGACTTGAAAGAAGTGGATTCTGGTGCATGGTTTTGAAACCGCAGTCAGAAAAAAAAAATCACATATATATCAACATTTTTATAACTCCCGGGGCTGTCGTTTTGGTCAAAAAATGAAAATTCTAAAAGTTCCTGTTTTTCTGCTTTAAACTCTAGGTACACATCCAAAATGTATTACTGAGTTGAAAGAAGTGGATTCTGGTGCATGGTTTTGAAACCGCAGTCAGAAAAAAAATCACATCCATATCAACATGTTTATAACCCCCGGGGCTGTCGTTTTGGTCAAAAAATGAAAATTCTAAAAGTTCCTGTTTTTCTGCTTTAAACTCTAGGTACACATCCAAAATGTATTACTGAGTTGAAAGAAGTGGATTCTGGTGCATGGTTTTGAAACCGCAGTCAGAAAAAAAATCACATCCATATCAACATGTTTATAACCCCCGGCGCTGTCGTTTTGGTCAAAAAATGAAAATTCGAAAAGTTCCTGTTTTTCTGCTTTAAACTCTAGGTACACATCCAAAATGTATTACTGAGTTGAAAGAAGTGGATTCTGGTGCATGGTTTTGAAACCGCAGTCAGAAAAAAAATCACATCCATATCAACATGTTTATAACCCCCGGGGCTGTCGTTCTGGTCAAAAAATGAAAATTCTAAAAGTTCCTGTTTTTCTGCTTTAAACTCTAGGTACACATCCAAAATGTATAACTGAGTTGAAAGAAGTGGATTCTGGTGCATGGTTTTGAAACCGCAGTCAGAAAAAAAATCACATCCATATCAACATTTTTATAACCCCCGGGGCTGTCGTTTTGGTCAAAAAATTAAAATTCTAAAAGTTCAGTTTTTTCTGCTTTAAACTCTAGGTACACATCCAAAATGTATTACTGACTTGAAAGAAGTGGATTCTGGTGCATGGTTTTGAAACCGCAGTCAGAAAAAAAAAATCACATATATATCAACATTTTTATAACTCCCGGGGCTGTCGTTTTGGTCAAAAAATGAAAATTCTAAAAGTTCCTGTTTTTCTGCTTTAAACTCTAGGTACACATCCAAAATGTATTACTGAGTTGAAAGAAGTGGATTCTGGTGCATGGTTTTGAAACCGCAGTCAGAAAAAAAATCACATCCATATCAACATGTTTATAACCCCCGGGGCTGTCGTTTTGGTCAAAAAATGAAAATTCTAAAAGTTCCTGTTTTTCTGCTTTAAACTCTAGGTACACATCCAAAATGTATTACTGAGTTGAAAGAAGTGGATTCTGGTGCATGGTTTTGAAACCGCAGTCAGAAAAAAAATCACAACCATATCAACATGTTTATAACCCCCGGGGCTGTCGTTTTGGTCAAAAAATGAAAATTCTAAAAGTTCCTGTTTTTCTGCTTTAAACTCTAGGTACACATCCAAAATGTATTACTGAGTTGAAAGAAGTGGATTCTGGTGCATGGTTTTGAAACCGCAGTCAGAAAAAAAATCACATCCATATCAACATGTTTATAACCCCGGTGCTGTCGTTTTGGTCAAAAAATGAAAATTCTAAAAGTTCCTGTTTTTCTGCTTTAAACTCTAGGTACACATCCAAAATATATTACTTAGTTGAAAGAAGTGGATTCTGGTGCATGGTTTTGAAACCGCAGTCAGAAAAAAAATCACATCCATATCAACATGTTTATAACCCCCGGGGCTGTCGTTCTGGTCAAAAAATGAAAATTCTAAAAGTTCCTGTTTTTCTGCTTTAAACTCTAGGTACACATCCAAAATGTATTACTGACTTGAAAGAAGTGCATTCTGGTGCATGGTTTTGAAACCGCAGTCAGAAAAAAAATCACATCCATATCAACATGTTTATAACCCCCGGGGCTGTCGTTTTGGTCAAAAAATGAAAATTCTAAAAGTTCCTGTTTTTCTGCTTTAAACTCTAGGTACACATCCAAAATGTATTACTGAGTTGAAAGAAGTGGATTCTGGTGCATGGTTTTGAAACCGCAGTCAGAAAAAAAATCACATCCATATCAACATGTTTATAACCCCCGGCGCTGTCGTTTTGGTCAAAAAATGAAAATTCGAAAAGTTCCTGTTTTTCTGCTTTAAACTCTAGGTACACATCCAAAATGTATTACTGAGTTGAAAGAAGTGGATTCTGGTGCATGGTTTTGAAACCGCAGTCAGAAAAAAAATCACATCCATATCAACATGTTTATAACCCCCGGGGCTGTCGTTCTGGTCAAAAAATGAAAATTCTAAAAGTTCCTGTTTTTCTGCTTTAAACTCTAGGTACACATCCAAAATGTATAACTGAGTTGAAAGAAGTGGATTCTGGTGCATGGTTTTGAAACCGCAGTCAGAAAAAAAATCACATCCATATCAACATTTTTATAACCCCCGGGGCTGTCGTTTTGGTCAAAAAATTAAAATTCTAAAAGTTCAGTTTTTTCTGCTTTAAACTCTAGGTACACATCCAAAATGTATTACTGAGTTGAAAGAAGTGGATTCTGGTGCATGGTTTTGAAACTGCAGTCAGAAAAAAAATCACATCCATATCAACATTTTTATAACCCCCGGGGCTGTCGTTTTGGTCAAAAAATGAAAATTCTAAAAGTTCAGTTTTTTCTGCTTTAAACTCTAGGTACACATCCAAAATGTATTACTGACTTGAAAGAAGTGGATTCTGGTGCATGGTTTTGAAACCGCAGTCAGAAAAAAAAAATCACATATATATCAACATTTTTATAACTCCCGGGGCTGTCGTTTTGGTCAAAAAATGAAAATTCTAAAAGTTCCTGTTTTTCTGCTTTAAACTCTAGGTACACATCCAAAATGTATTACTGAGTTGAAAGAAGTGGATTCTGGTGCATGGTTTTGAAACCGCAGTCAGAAAAAAAATCACATCCATATCAACATGTTTATAACCCCCGGGGCTGTCGTTTTGGTCAAAAAATGAAAATTCTAAAAGTTCCTGTTTTTCTGCTTTAAACTCTAGGTACACATCCAAAATGTATTACTGAGTTGAAAGAAGTGGATTCTGGTGCATGGTTTTGAAACCGCAGTCAGAAAAAAAATCACAACCATATCAACATGTTTATAACCCCCGGGGCTGTCGTTTTGGTCAAAAAATGAAAATTCTAAAAGTTCCTGTTTTTCTGCTTTAAACTCTAGGTACACATCCAAAATGTATTACTGAGTTGAAAGAAGTGGATTCTGGTGCATGGTTTTGAAACCGCAGTCAGAAAAAAAATCACATCCATATCAACATGTTTATAACCCCGGCGCTGTCGTTTTGGTCAAAAAATGAAAATTCTAAAAGTTCCTGTTTTTCTGCTTTAAACTCTAGGTACACATCCAAAATATATTACTTAGTTGAAAGAAGTGGATTCTGGTGCATGGTTTTGAAACCGCAGTCAGAAAAAAAATCACATCCATATCAACATGTTTATAACCCCCGGGGCTGTCGTTCTGGTCAAAAAATGAAAATTCTAAAAGTTCCTGTTTTTCTGCTTTAAACTCTAGGTACACATCCAAAATGTATTACTGACTTGAAAGAAGTGCATTCTGGTGCATGGTTTTGAAACCGCAGTCAGAAAAAAAATCACAACCATATCAACATGTTTATAACCCCCTGGGCTGTCGTTTTGGTCAAAAAATGAAAATTCTAAAAGTTCCTGTTTTTCTGCTTTAAACTCTAGGTACACATCCAAAATGTATAACTGAGTTGAAAGAAGTGGATTCTGGTGCATGGTTTTGAAACCGCAGTCAGAAAAAAAATCACATCCATATCAACATTTTTATAACCCCCGGGGCTGTCGTTTTGGTCAAAAAATTAAAATTCTAAAAGTTCAGTTTTTTCTGCTTTAAACTCTAGGTACACATCCAAAATGTATTACTGACTTGAAAGAAGTGGATTCTGGTGCATGGTTTTGAAACCGCAGTCAGAAAAAAAAATCACATATATATCAACATTTTTATAACTCCCGGGGCTGTCGTTTTGGTCAAAAAATGAAAATTCTAAAAGTTCCTGTTTTTCTGCTTTAAACTCTAGGTACACATCCAAAATGTATTACTGAGTTGAAAGAAGTGGATTCTGGTGCATGGTTTTGAAACCGCAGTCAGAAAAAAAATCACATCCATATCAACATGTTTATAACCCCCGGGGCTGTCGTTTTGGTCAAAAAATGAAAATTCTAAAAGTTCCTGTTTTTCTGCTTTAAACTCTAGGTACACATCCAAAATGTATTACTGAGTTGAAAGAAGTGGATTCTGGTGCATGGTTTTGAAACCGCAGTCAGAAAAAAAATCACATCCATATCAATATGTTTATAACCCCCGGGGCTGTCGTTTTGGTCAAAAAATGAAAATTCTAAAAGTTCCTGTTTTTCTGCTTTAAACTCTAGGTACACATCCAAAATGTATTACTGAGTTGAAAGAAGTGGATTCTGGTGCATGGTTTTGAAACCGCAGTCAGAAAAAAAATCACATCCATATCAACATGTTTATAACCCCCGGGGCTGTCGTTTTGGTCAAAAAATGAAAATTCTAAAAGTTCCTGTTTTTCTGCTTTAAACTCTAGGTACACATCCAAAATGTATTACTGAGTTGAAAGAAGTGGATTCTGGTGCATGGTTTTGAAACCGCAGTCAGAAAAAAAATCACATCCATATCAATATGTTTATAACCCCCGGGGCTGTCGTTCTGGTCAAAAAATGAAAATTCTAAAAGTTCCTGTTTTTCTGCTTTAAACTCTAGGTACACATCCAAAATGTATTACTGAGTTGAAAGAAGTGGATTCTGGTGCATGGTTTTGAAACCGCAGTCAGAAAAAAAATCACAACCATATCAACATGTTTATAACCCCCGGGGCTGTCGTTTTGGTCAAAAAATGAAAATTCTAAAAGTTCCTGTTTTTCTGCTTTAAACTCTAGGTACACATCCAAAATGTATTACTGAGTTGAAAGAAGTGGATTCTGGTGCATGGTTTTGAAACCGCAGTCAGTAAAAAAATCACATCCATATCAACATGTTTATAACCCCCGGCGCTGTCGTTTTGGTCAAAAAATGAAAATTCTAAAAGTTCCTGTTTTTCTGCTTTAAACTCTAGGTACACATCCAAAATGTATTACTGAGTTGAAAGAAGTGGATTCTGGTGCATGGTTTTGAAACCGCAGTCAGAAAAAAAATCACATCCATATCAACATGTTTATAACCCCCGGCGCTGTCGTTTTGGTCAAAAAATTAAAATTCTAAAAGTTCAGTTTTTTCTGCTTTAAACTCTAGGTACACATCCAAAATGTATAACTGAGTTGAAAGAAGTGGATTCTGGTGCATGGTTTTGAAACCGCAGTCAGAAAAAAAATCACATCCATATCAACATTTTTATAACCCCCGGGGCTGTCGTTTTGGTCAAAAAATTAAAATTCTAAAAGTTCAGTTTTTTCTGCTTTAAACTCTAGGTACACATCCAAAATGTATTACTGACTTGAAAGAAGTGGATTCTGGTGCATGGTTTTGAAACCGCAGTCAGAAAAAAAAATCACATATATATCAACATTTTTATAACTCCCGGGGCTGTCGTTTTGGTCAAAAAAATGAAAATTCTAAAAGTTCCTGTTTTTCTGCTTTAAACTCTAGGTACACATCCAAAATGTATTACTGAGTTGAAAGAAGTGGATTCTGGTGCATGGTTTTAAAACCGCAGTCAGAAAAAAAATCACATCCATATCAACATGTTTATAACCCCCGGCGCTGTCGTTTTGGTCAAAAAAATGAAAATTCTAAAAGTTCCTGTTTTTCTGCTTTAAACTCTAGGTACACATCCAAAATATATTACTTAGTTGAAAGAAGTGGATTCTGGTGCATGGTTTTGAAACCGCAGTCAGAAAAAAAATCACATCCATATCAACATGTTTATAACCCCCGGGGCTGTCGTTCTGGTCAAAAAATTGAAAATTCTAAAAGTTCCTGTTTTTCTGCTTTAAACTCTAGGTACACATCCAAAATGTATTACTGACTTGAAAGAAGTGCATTCTGGTGCATGGTTTTGAAACCGCAGTCAGAAAAAAATCACAACCATATCAACATGTTTATAACCCCCGGGGCTGTCGTTTTGGTCAAAAAATGAAAATTCTAAAAGTTCCTGTTTTTCTGCTTTAAACTCTAGGTACACATCCAAAATGTATAACTGAGTTGAAAGAAGTGGATTCTGGTGCATGGTTTTGAAACCGCAGTCAGAAAAAAAATCACATCCATATCAACATTTTTATAACCCCCGGGGCTGTCGTTTTGGTCAAAAAATTTAAATTCTAAAAGTTCAGTTTTTTCTGCTTTAAACTCTAGGTACACATCCAAAATGTATTACTGACTTGAAAGTAGTGGATTCTGGTGCATGGTTTTGAAACCGCAGTCAGAAAAAAAAATCACATATATATCAACATTTTTATAACTCCCGGGGCTGTCGTTTTGGTCAAAAAATGAAAATTCTAAAAGTTCCTGTTTTTCTGCTTTAAACTCTAGGTACACATCCAAAATGTATTACTGAGTTGAAAGAAGTGGATTCTGGTGCATGGTTTTGAAACCGCAGTCAGAAAAAAAATCACATCCATATCAACATGTTTATAACCCCCGGGGCTGTCGTTTTGGTCAAAAAATAAAAATTCTAAAAGTTCCTGTTTTTCTGCTTTAAACTCTAGGTACACATCCAAAATGTATTACTGAGTTGAAAGAAGTGGATTCTGGTGCATGGTTTTGAAACCGCAGTCAGAAAAAAAATCACATCCATATCAACATGTTTATAACCCCCGGGGCTGTCGTTTTGGTCAAAAAATGAAAATTCTAAAAGTTCCTGTTTTTCTGCTTTAAACTCTAGGTACACATCCAAAATGTATTACTGAGTTGAAAGAAGTGGATTCTGGTGCATGGTTTTGAAACCGCAGTCAGAAAAAAATCACATCCATATCAACATGTTTATAACCCCCGGGGCTGTCGTTTTGGTCAAAAAATGAAAATTCTAAAAGTTCCTGTTTTTCTGCTTTAAACTCTATGTACACATCCAAAATGTATTACTGAGTTGAAAGAAGTGGATTCTGGTGCATGGTTTTGAAACCGCAGTCAGAAAAAAAATCACATCCATATCAACATGTTTATAACCCCCGGGGCTGTCGTTCTGGTCAAAAAATGAAAATTCTAAAAGTTCCTGTTTTTCTGCTTTAAACTCTAGGTACACATCCAAAATGTATTACTGAGTTGAAAGAAGTGGATTCTGGTGCATGGTTTTGAAACCGCAGTCAGAAAAAAAATCACATCCATATCAACATGTTTATAACCCCCGGCGCTGTCGTTTTGGTCAAAAAATGAAAATTCGAAAAGTTCCTGTTTTTCTGCTTTAAACTCTAGGTACACATTCAAAATGTATAACTGAGTTGAAAGAAGTGGATTCTGGTGCATGGTTTTGAAACCGCAGTCAGAAAAAAAATCACATCCATATCAACATTTTTATAACCCCCGGGGCTGTCGTTTTGGTCAAAAAATTAAAATTCTAAAAGTTCAGTTTTTTCTGCTTTAAACTCTAGGTACACATCCAAAATGTATTACTGACTTGAAAGAAGTGGATTCTGGTGCATGGTTTTGAAACCGCAGTCAGAAAAAAAAAATCACATATATATCAACATTTTTATAACTCCCGGGGCTGTCGTTTTGGTCAAAAAATGAAAATTCTAAAAGTTCCTGTTTTTCTGCTTTAAACTCTAGGTACACATCCAAAATGTATTACTGAGTTGAAAGAAGTGGATTCTGGTGCATGGTTTTGAAACCGCAATCAGAAAAAAAATCACATCCATATCAACATGTTTATAACCCCCGGCGCTGTCGTTTTGGTCAAAAAATGAAAATTCTAAAAGTTCCTGTTTTTCTGCTTTAAACTCTAGGTACACATCCAAAATATATTACTTAGTTGAAAGAAGTGGATTCTGGTGCATGGTTTTGAAACCGCAGTCAGAAAAAAAATCACATCCATATCAACATGTTTATAATCCCCGGGGCTGTCGTTCTGGTCAAAAAATGAAAATTCTAAAAGTTCCTGTTTTTCTGCTTTAAACTCTAGGTACACATCCAAAATGTATTACTGACTTGAAAGAAGTGCATTCTGGTGCATGGTTTTGAAACCGCAGTCAGACAAAAAATCACAACCATATCAACATGTTTATAACCCCCGGGCTGTCGTTTTGGTCAAAAAATGAAAATTCTAAAAGTTCCTGTTTTTCTGCTTTAAACTCTAGGTACACATCCAAAATGTATAACTGAGTTGAAAGAAGTGGATTCTGGTGCATGGTTTTGAAACCGCAGTCAGAAAAAAAATCACATCCATATCAACATTTTTATAACCCCCGGGGCTGTCGTTTTGGTCAAAAAATTAAAATTCTAAAAGTTCAGTTTTTTCTGCTTTAAACTCTAGGTACACATCCAAAATGTATTACTGACTTGAAAGAAGTGGATTCTGGTGCATGGTTTTGAAACCGCAGTCAGAAAAAAAAATCACATATATATCAACATTTTTATAACTCCCGGGGCTGTCGTTTTGGTCAAAAAATGAAAATTCTAAAAGTTCCTGTTTTTCTGCTTTAAACTCTAGGTACACATCCAAAATGTATTACTGAGTTGAAAGAAGTGGATTCTGGTGCATGGTTTTGAAACCGCAGTCAGAAAAAAAATCACATCCATATCAACATGTTTATAACCCCCGGGGCTGTCGTTTTGGTCAAAAAATGAAAATTCTAAAAGTTCCTGTTTTTCTGCTTTAAACTCTAGGTACACATCCAAAATGTATTACTGAGTTGAAAGAAGTGGATTCTGGTGCATGGTTTTGAAACCGCAGTCAGAAAAAAAATCACATCCATATCAATATGTTTATAACCCCCGGGGCTGTCGTTGTGGTCAAAAAATGAAAATTCAAAAAGTTCCTGTTTTTCTGCATTAAACTCTAGGTACACATCCAAAATGTATTACTGAGTTGAAAGAAGTGGATTCTGGTGCATGGTTTTGAAACCGCAGTCAGAAAAAAAATCACATCCATATCAACATGTTTATAACCCCCGGGGCTGTCGTTTTGGTCAAAAAATGAAAATTCTAAAAGTTCCTGTTTTTCTGCTTTAAACTCTAGGTACACATCCAAAATGTATTACTGAGTTGAAAGAAGTGGATTCTGGTGCATGGTTTTGAAACCGCAGTCAGAAAAAAAATCTCATCCATATCAACATGTTTATAAACCCCGGGGCTGTCGTTTTGGTCAAAAAATGAAAATTCTAAAAGTTCCTGTTTTTCTGCTTTAAACTCTAGGTACACATCCAAAATGTATTACTGAGTTGAAAGAAGTGGATTCTGGTGCATGGTTTTGAAACCGCAGTCAGAAAAAAATCACATCCATATCAACATGTTTATAACCCCCGGGGCTGTCGTTTTGGTCAAAAAATGAAAATTCTAAAAGTTCCTGTTTTTCTGCTTTAAACTCTAGGTACACATCCAAAATGTATTACTGAGTTGAAAGAAGTGGATTCTGGTGCATGGTTTTGAAACCGCAGTCAGAAAAAAAATCACATCCATATCAACATGTTTATAACCCCCGGGGCTGTCGTTTTGGTCAAAAAATGAAAATTCTAAAAGTTCCTGTTTTTCTGCTTTAAACTCTAGGTACACATCCAAAATGTATTACTGAGTTGAAAGAAGTGGATTCTGGTGCATGGTTTTGAAACCGCAGTCAGAAAAAAAATCACATCCATATCAATATGTTTATAACCCCCGGGGCTGTCGTTGTGGTCAAAAAATGAAAATTCTAAAAGTTCCTGTTTTTCTGCTTTAAACTCTAGGTACACATCCAAAATGTATTACTGAGTTGAAAGAAGTGGATTCTGGTGCATGGTTTTGAAACCGCAGTCAGAAAAAAAATCACATCCATATCAACATGTTTATAACCCCCGGGGCTGTCGTTTTGGTCAAAAAATGAAAATTCTAAAAGTTCCTGTTTTTCTGCTTTAAACTCTAGGTACACATCCAAAATGTATTACTGAGTTGAAAGAAGTGGATTCTGGTGCATGGTTTTGAAACCGCAGTCAGAAAAAAAATCACATCCATATCAACATGTTTATAACCCCCGGGGCTGTCGTTTTGGTCAAAAAATGAAAATTCTAAAAGTTCCTGTTTTTCTGCTTTAAACTCTAGGTACACATCCAAAATGTATTACTGAGTTGAAAGAAGTGGATTCTGGTGCATGGTTTTGAAACCGCAGTCAGAAAAAAATCACATCCATATCAACATGTTTATAACCCCCGGGGCTGTCGTTTTGGTCAAAAAATGAAAATTCTAAAAGTTCCTGTTTTTCTGCTTTAAACTCTAGGTACACATCCAAAATGTATTACTGAGTTGAAAGAAGTGGATTCTGGTGCATGGTTTTGAAACCGCAGTCAGAAAAAAAATCACATCCATATCAACATGTTTATAACCCCCGGGGCTGTCGTTTTGGTCAAAAAATGAAAATTCTAAAAGTTCCTGTTTTTCTGCTTTAAACTCTAGGTACACATCCAAAATGTATTACTGAGTTGAAAGAAGTGGATTCTGGTGCATGGTTTTAAAACCGCAGTCAGAAAAAAAATCACATCCATATCAACATGTTTATAACCCCCGGCGCTGTCGTTTTGGTCAAAAAAATGAAAATTCTAAAAGTTCCTGTTTTTCTGCTTTAAACTCTAGGTACACATCCAAAATATATTACTTAGTTGAAAGAAGTGGATTCTGGTGCATGGTTTTGAAACCGCAGTCAGAAAAAAAATCACATCCATATCAACATGTTTATAACCCCCGGGGCTGTCGTTCTGGTCAAAAAATTGAAAATTCTAAAAGTTCCTGTTTTTCTGCTTTAAACTCTAGGTACACATCCAAAATGTATTACTGACTTGAAAGAAGTGCATTCTGGTGCATGGTTTTGAAACCGCAGTCAGAAAAAAAATCACAACCATATCAACATGTTTATAACCCCCGGGGCTGTCGTTTTGGTCAAAAAATGAAAATTCTAAAAGTTCCTGTTTTTCTGCTTTAAACTCTAGGTACACATCCAAAATGTATAACTGAGTTGAAAGAAGTGGATTCTGGTGCATGGTTTTGAAACCGCAGTCAGAAAAAAAATCACATCCATATCAACATTTTTATAACCCCCGGGGCTGTCGTTTTGGTCAAAAAATTTAAATTCTAAAAGTTCAGTTTTTTCTGCTTTAAACTCTAGGTACACATCCAAAATGTATTACTGACTTGAAAGAAGTGGATTCTGGTGCATGGTTTTGAAACCGCAGTCAGAAAAAAAATCACATATATATCAACATTTTTATAACTCCCGGGGCTGTCGTTTTGGTCAAAAAATAAAAATTCTAAAAGTTCCTGTTTTTCTGCTTTAAACTCTAGGTACACATCCAAAATGTATTACTGAGTTGAAAGAAGTGGATTCTGGTGCATGGTTTTGAAACCGCAGTCAGAAAAAAAATCACATCCATATCAACATGTTTATAACCCCCGGGGCTGTCGTTTTGGTCAAAAAATGAAAATTCTAAAAGTTCCTGTTTTTCTGCTTTAAACTCTAGGTACACATCCAAAATGTATTACTGAGTTGAAAGAAGTGGATTCTGGTGCATGGTTTTGAAACCGCAGTCAGAAAAAAAATCACATCCATATCAACATGTTTATAACCCCCGGGGCTGTCGTTTTGGTCAAAAAATGAAAATTCTAAAAGTTCCTGTTTTTCTGCTTTAAACTCTATGTACACATCCAAAATGTATTACTGAGTTGAAAGAAGTGGATTCTGGTGCATGGTTTTGAAACCGCAGTCAGAAAAAAAATCACATCCATATCAACATGTTTATAACCCCCGGGGCTGTCGTTCTGGTCAAAAAATGAAAATTCTAAAAGTTCCTGTTTTTCTGCTTTAAACTCTAGGTACACATCCAAAATGTATTACTGAGTTGAAAGAAGTGGATTCTGGTGCATGGTTTTGAAACCGCAGTCAGAAAAAAAATCACATCCATATCAACATGTTTATAACCCCCGGCGCTGTCGTTTTGGTCAAAAAATGAAAATTCGAAAAGTTCCTGTTTTTCTGCTTTAAACTCTAGGTACACATTCAAAATGTATAACTGAGTTGAAAGAAGTGGATTCTGGTGCATGGTTTTGAAACCGCAGTCAGAAAAAAAATCACATCCATATCAACATTTTTATAACCCCCGGGGCTGTCGTTTTGGTCAAAAAATTAAAATTCTAAAAGTTCAGTTTTTTCTGCTTTAAACTCTAGGTACACATCCAAAATGTATTACTGACTTGAAAGAAGTGGATTCTGGTGCATGGTTTTGAAACCGCAGTCAGAAAAAAAAAATCACATATATATCAACATTTTCATAACTCCCGGGGCTGTCGTTTTGGTCAAAAAATGAAAATTCTAAAAGTTCCTGTTTTTCTGCTTTAAACTCTAGGTACACATCCAAAATGTATTACTGAGTTGAAAGAAGTGGATTCTGGTGCATGGTTTTGAAACCGCAGTCAGAAAAAAAATCACATCCATATCAACATGTTTATAACCCCCGGCGCTGTCGTTTTGGTCAAAAAATGAAAATTCTAAAAGTTCCTGTTTTTCTGCTTTAAACTCTAGGTACACATCCAAAATATATTACTTAGTTGAAAGAAGTGGATTCTGGTGCATGGTTTTGAAACCGCAGTCAGAAAAAAAATCACATCCATATCAACATGTTTATAATCCCCGGGGCTGTCGTTCTGGTCAAAAAATGAAAATTCTAAAAGTTCCTGTTTTTCTGCTTTAAACTCTAGGTACACATCCAAAATGTATTACTGACTTGAAAGAAGTGCATTCTGGTGCATGGTTTTGAAACCGCAGTCAGACAAAAAATCACAACCATATCAACATGTTTATAACCCCCGGGGCTGTCGTTTTGGTCAAAAAATGAAAATTCTAAAAGTTCCTGTTTTTCTGCTTTAAACTCTAGGTACACATCCAAAATGTATAACTGAGTTGAAAGAAGTGGATTCTGGTGCATGGTTTTGAAACCGCAGTCAGAAAAAAAATCACATCCATATCAACATTTTTATAACCCCCGGGGCTGTCGTTTTGGTCAAAAAATTAAAATTCTAAAAGTTCAGTTTTTTCTGCTTTAAACTCTAGGTACACATCCAAAATGTATTACTGACTTGAAAGAAGTGGATTCTGGTGCATGGTTTTGAAACCGCAGTCAGAAAAAAAATCACATCCATATCAACATGTTTATAACCCCCGGGGCTGTCGTTTTGGTCAAAAAATGAAAATTCTAAAAGTTCCTGTTTTTCTGCTTTAAACTCTAGGTACACATCCAAAATGTATTACTGAGTTGAAAGAAGTGGATTCTGGTGCATGGTTTTGAAACCGCAGTCAGAAAAAAAATCACATCCATATCAACATGTTTATAACCCCCGGGGCTGTCGTTTTGGTCAAAAAATGAAAATTCTAAAAGTTCCTGTTTTTCTGCTTTAAACTCTAGGTACACATCCAAAATGTATTACTGAGTTGAAAGAAGTGGATTCTGGTGCATGGTTTTGAAACCGCAGTCAGAAAAAAAATCACATCCATATCAATATGTTTATAACCCCCGGGGCTGTCGTTGTGGTCAAAAAATGAAAATTCTAAAAGTTCCTGTTTTTCTGCTTTAAACTCTAGGTACACATCCAAAATGTATTACTGAGTTGAAAGAAGTGGATTCTGGTGCATGGTTTTGAAACCGCAGTCAGAAAAAAAATCACATCCATATCAACATGTTTATAACCCCCGGGGCTGTCGTTTTGGTCAAAAAATGAAAATTCTAAAAGTTCCTGTTTTTCTGCTTTAAACTCTAGGTACACATCCAAAATGTATTACTGAGTTGAAAGAAGTGGATTCTGGTGCATGGTTTTGAAACCGCAGTCAGAAAAAAAATCACATCCATATCAACATGTTTATAACCCCCGGGGCTGTCGTTTTGGTCAAAAAATGAAAATTCTAAAAGTTCCTGTTTTTCTGCTTTAAACTCTAGGTACACATCCAAAATGTATTACTGAGTTGAAAGAAGTGGATTCTGGTGCATGGTTTTGAAACCGCAGTCAGAAAAAAAAATCACATATATATCAACATTTTTATAACTCCCGGGGCTGTCGTTTTGGTCAAAAAATGAAAATTCTAAAAGTTCCTGTTTTTCTGCTTTAAACTCTAGGTACACATCCAAAATGTATTACTGAGTTGAAAGAAGTGGATTCTGGTGCATGGTTTTGAAACCGCAGTCAGAAAAAAATCACATCCATATCAACATGTTTATAACCATCGGGGCTGTCGTTTTGGTCAAAAAATGAAAATTCTAAAAGTTCCTGTTTTTCTGCTTTAAACTCTAGGTACACATCCAAAATGTATTACTGAGTTGAAAGAAGTGGATTCTGGTGCATGGTTTTGAAACCGCAGTCAGAAAAAAAATCACATCCATATCAACATGTTTATAACCCCCGGGGCTGTCGTTTTGGTCAAAAAATGAAAATTCTAAAAGTTCCTGTTTTTCTGCTTTAAACTCTATGTACACATCCAAAATGTATTACTGAGTTGAAAGAAGTGGATTCTGGTGCATGGTTTTGAAACCGCAGTCAGAAAAAAAATCACATCCATATCAACATGTTTATAACCCCCGGGGCTGTCGTTCTGGTCAAAAAATGAAAATTCTAAAAGTTCCTGTTTTTCTGCTTTAAACTCTAGGTACACATCCAAAATGTATTACTGAGTTGAAAGAAGTGGATTCTGGTGCATGGTTTTGAAACCGCAGTCAGAAAAAAAATCACATCCATATCAACATGTTTATAACCCCCGGCGCTGTCGTTTTGGTCAAAAAATGAAAATTCGAAAAGTTCCTGTTTTTCTGCTTTAAACTCTAGGTACACATTCAAAATGTATAACTGAGTTGAAAGAAGTGGATTCTGGTGCATGGTTTTGAAACCGCAGTCAGAAAAAAAATCACATCCATATCAACATTTTTATAACCCCCGGGGCTGTCGTTTTGGTCAAAAAATTAAAATTCTAAAAGTTCAGTTTTTTCTGCTTTAAACTCTAGGTACACATCCAAAATGTATTACTGACTTGAAAGAAGTGGATTCTGGTGCATGGTTTTGAAACCGCAGTCAGAAAAAAAAAATCACATATATATCAACATTTTTATAACTCCCGGGGCTGTCGTTTTGGTCAAAAAATGAAAATTCTAAAAGTTCCTGTTTTTCTGCTTTAAACTCTAGGTACACATCCAAAATGTATTACTGAGTTGAAAGAAGTGGATTCTGGTGCATGGTTTTGAAACCGCAGTCAGAAAAAAAATCACATCCATATCAACATGTTTATAACCCCCGGCGCTGTCGTTTTGGTCAAAAAATGAAAATTCTAAAAGTTCCTGTTTTTCTGCTTTAAACTCTAGGTACACATCCAAAATATATTACTTAGTTGAAAGAAGTGGATTCTGGTGCATGGTTTTGAAACCGCAGTCAGAAAAAAAATCACATCCATATCAACATGTTTATAATCCCCGGGGCTGTCGTTCTGGTCAAAAAATGAAAATTCTAAAAGTTCCTGTTTTTCTGCTTTAAACTCTAGGTACACATCCAAAATGTATTACTGACTTGAAAGAAGTGCATTCTGGTGCATGGTTTTGAAACCGCAGTCAGACAAAAAATCACAACCATATCAACATGTTTATAACCCCCGGGGCTGTCGTTTTGGTCAAAAAATGAAAATTCTAAAAGTTCCTGTTTTTCTGCTTTAAACTCTAGGTACACATCCAAAATGTATAACTGAGTTGAAAGAAGTGGATTCTGGTGCATGGTTTTGAAACCGCAGTCAGAAAAAAAATCACATCCATATCAACATTTTTATAACCCCCGGGGCTGTCGTTTTGGTCAAAAAATTAAAATTCTAAAAGTTCAGTTTTTTCTGCTTTAAACTCTAGGTACACATCCAAAATGTATTACTGACTTGAAAGAAGTGGATTCTGGTGCATGGTTTTGAAACCGCAGTCAGAAAAAAAAATCATATATATATCAACATTTTTATAACTCCCGGGGCTGTCGTTTTGGTCAAAAAATGAAAATTCTAAAAGTTCCTGTTTTTCTGCTTTAAACTCTAGGTACACATCCAAAATGTATTACTGAGTTGAAAGAAGTGGATTCTGGTGCATGGTTTTGAAACCGCAGTCAGAAAAAAAATCACATCCATATCAACATGTTTATAACCCCCGGGGCTGTCGTTTTGGTCAAAAAATGAAAATTCTAAAAGTTCCTGTTTTTCTGCTTTAAACTCTAGGTACACATCGAAAATGTATTACTGAGTTGAAAGAAGTGGATTCTGGTGCATGGTTTTGAAACCGCAGTCAGAAAAAAAATCACATCCATATCAACATGTTTATAACCCCCGGGGCTGTCGTTTTGGTCAAAAAATGAAAATTCTAAAAGTTCCTGTTTTTCTGCTTTAAACTCTAGGTACACATCCAAAATGTATTACTGAGTTGAAAGAAGTGGATTCTGGTGCATGGTTTTGAAACCGCAGTCAGAAAAAAAATCACATCCATATCAACATGTTTATAACCCCCGGGGCTGTCGTTCTGGTCAAAAAATTAAAATTCTAAAAGTTCCTGTTTTTCTGCTTTAAACTCTAGGTACACATCCAAAATGTATTACTGAGTTGAAAGAAGTGGATTCTGGTGCATGGTTTTGAAACCGCAGTCAGAAAAAAAAATCACATATATATCAACATTTTTATAACTCCCGGGGCTGTCGTTTTGGTCAAAAAATGAAAATTCTAAAAGTTCCTGTTTTTCTGCTTTAAACTCTAGGTACACATCCAAAATGTATTACTGAGTTGAAAGAAGTGGATTCTGGGGCATGGTTTTGAAACCGCAGTCAGAAAAAAAATCACATCCATATCAACATGTTTATAACCCCTGGGGCTGTCGTTTTGGTCAAAAAATGAAAATTCTAAAAGTTCCTGTTTTTCTGCTTTAAACTCTAGGTACACATCCAAAATGTATTACTGACTTGAAAGAAGTGGATTCTGGTGCATGGTTTTGAAACCGCAGTCAGAAAAAAAAATCACATATATATCAACATTTTTATAACTCCCGGGGCTGTCGTTTTGGTCAAAAAATGAAAATTCTAAAAGTTCCTGTTTTTCTGCTTTAAACTCTAGGTACACATCCAAAATGTATTACTGAGTTGAAAGAAGTGGATTCTGGTGCATGGTTTTGAAACCGCAGTCAGAAAAAAAATCACATCCATATCAACATGTTTATAACCCCCGGCGCTGTCGTTTTGGTCAAAAAATGAAAATTCGAAAAGTTCCTGTTTTTCTGCTTTAAACTCTAGGTACACATCCAAAATGTATTACTGAGTTGAAAGAAGTGGATTCTGGTGCATGGTTTTGAAACCGCAGTCAGAAAAAAAATCACATCCATATCAACATGTTTATAACCCCCGGGGCTGTCGTTCTGGTCAAAAAATGAAAATTCTAAAAGTTCCTGTTTTTCTGCTTTAAACTCTAGGTACACATCCAAAATGTATAACTGAGTTGAAAGAAGTGGATTCTGGTGCATGGTTTTGAAACCGCAGTCAGAAAAAAAATCACATCCATATCAACATTTTTATAACCCCCGGGGCTGTCGTTTTGGTCAAAAAATTAAAATTCTAAAAGTTCAGTTTTTTCTGCTTTAAACTCTAGGTACACATCCAAAATGTATTACTGAGTTGAAAGAAGTGGATTCTGGTGCATGGTTTTGAAACTGCAGTCAGAAAAAAAATCACATCCATATCAACATTTTTATAACCCCCGGGGCTGTCGTTTTGGTCAAAAAATGAAAATTCTAAAAGTTCAGTTTTTTCTGCTTTAAACTCTAGGTACACATCCAAAATGTATTACTGACTTGAAAGAAGTGGATTCTGGTGCATGGTTTTGAAACCGCAGTCAGAAAAAAAAAATCACATATATATCAACATTTTTATTACTCCCGGGGCTGTCGTTTTGGTCAAAAAATGAAAATTCTAAAAGTTCCTGTTTTTCTGCTTTAAACTCTAGGTACACATCCAAAATGTATTACTGAGTTGAAAGAAGTGGATTCTGGTGCATGGTTTTGAAACCGCAGTCAGAAAAAAAATCACATCCATATCAACATGTTTATAACCCCCGGGGCTGTCGTTTTGGTCAAAAAATAAAAATTCTAAAAGTTCCTGTTTTTCTGCTTTAAACTCTAGGTACACATCCAAAATGTATTACTGAGTTGAAAGAAGTGGATTCTGGTGCATGGTTTTGAAACCGCAGTCAGAAAAAAAATCACAACCATATCAACATGTTTATAACCCCCGGGGCTGTCGTTTTGGTCAAAAAATGAAAATTCTAAAAGTTCCGTTTTTTCTGCTTTAAACTCTAGGTACACATCCAAAATGTATTACTGAGTTGAAAGAAGTGGATTCTGGTGCATGGTTTTGAAACCGCAGTCAGAAAAAAAATCACATCCATATCAACATTTTTATAACCCCCGGGGCTGTCGTTTTGGTCAAAAAATGAAAATTCTAAAAGTTCAGTTTTTTCTGCTTTAAACTCTAGGTACACATCCAAAATGTATTACTGACTTGAAAGAAGTGGATTCTGGTGCATGGTTTTGAAACCGCAGTCAGAAAAAAAAAATCACATATATATCAACATTTTTATAACTCCCGGGGCTGTCGTTTTGGTCAAAAAATGAAAATTCTAAAAGTTCCTGTTTTTCTGCTTTAAACTCTAGGTACACATCCAAAATGTATTACTGAGTTGAAAGAAGTGGATTCTGGTGCATGGTTTTGAAACCGCAGTCAGAAAAAAAATCACATCCATATCAACATGTTTATAACCCCCGGGGCTGTCGTTTTGGTCAAAAAATGAAAATTCTAAAAGTTCCTGTTTTTCTGCTTTAAACTCTAGGTACACATCCAAAATGTATTACTGAGTTGAAAGAAGTGGATTCTGGTGCATGGTTTTGAAACCGCAGTCAGAAAAAAAATCACAACCATATCAACATGTTTATAACCCCCGGGGCTGTTGTTTTGGTCAAAAAATGAAAATTCTAAAAGTTCCTGTTTTTCTGCTTTAAACTCTAGGTACACATCCAAAATGTATTACTGAGTTGAAAGAAGTGGATTCTGGTGCATGGTTTTGAAACCGCAGTCAGAAAAAAAATCACATCCATATCAACATGTTTATAACCCCCGGCGCTGTCGTTTTGGTCAAAAAATTAAAATTCTAAAAGTTCAGTTTTTTCTGCTTTAAACTCTAGGTACACATCCAAAATGTATTACTGACTTTAAAGTAGTGGATTCTGGTGCATGGTTTTGAAACCGCAGTCAGAAAAAAAAAATCACATATATATATCAACATTTTTATAACTCCCGGGGCTGTCGTTTTGGTCAAAAAATGAAAATTCTAAAAGTTCCTGTTTTTCTGCTTTAAACTCTAGGTACACATCCAAAATGTATTACTGAGTTGAAAGAAGTGGATTCTGGTGCATGGTTTTGAAACCGCAGTCAGAAAAACAATCACATCCATATCAACATGTTTATAACCCCGGCGCTGTCGTTTTGGTCAAAAAATGAAAATTCTAAAAGTTCCTGTTTTTCTGCTTTAAACTCTAGGTACACATCCAAAATATATTACTTAGTTGAAAGAAGTGGATTCTGGTGCATGGTTTTGAAACCGCAGTCAGAAAAAAAATCACATCCATATCAACATGTTTATAACCCCCGGGGCTGTCGTTCTGGTCAAAAAATGAAAATTCTAAAAGTTCCTGTTTTTCTGCTTTAAACTCTAGGTACACATCCAAAATGTATAACTGAGTTGAAAGAAGTGGATTCTGGTGCATGGTTTTGAAACCGCAGTCAGAAAAAAAAATCACATATATATCAACATTTTTATAACTCCCGGGGCTGTCGTTTTGGTCAAAAAATGAAAATTCTAAAAGTTCCTGTTTTTCTGCTTTAAACTCTAGGTACACATCCAAAATGTATTACTGAGTTGAAAGAAGTGGATTCTGGTGCATGGTTTTGAAACCGCAGTCAGAAAAAAAATCACATCCATATCAACATGTTTATAACCCCCGGCGCTGTCGTTTTGGTCAAAAAATGAAAATTCGAAAAGTTCCTGTTTTTCTGCTTTAAACTCTAGGTACACATCCAAAATGTATTACTGAGTTGAAAGAAGTGGATTCTGGTGCATGGTTTTGAAACCGCAGTCAGAAAAAAAATCACATCCATATCAACATGTTTATAACCCCCGGGGCTGTCGTTCTGGTCAAAAAATGAAAATTCTAAAAGTTCCTGTTTTTCTGCTTTAAACTCTAGGTACACATCCAAAATGTATAACTGAGTTGAAAGAAGTGGATTCTGGTGCATGGTTTTGAAACCGCAGTCAGAAAAAAAAAATCACATATATATCAACATTTTTATAACTCCCGGGGCTGTCGTTTTGGTCAAAAAATGAAAATTCTAAAAGTTCCTGTTTTTCTGCTTTAAACTCTAGGTACACATCCAAAATGTATTACTGAGTTGAAAGAAGTGGATTCTGGTGCATGGTTTTGAAACCGCAGTCAGAAAAAAAATCACATCCATATCAACATGTTTATAACCCCCGGCGCTGTCGTTTTGGTCAAAAAATGAAAATTCGAAAAGTTCCTGTTTTTCTGCTTTAAACTCTAGGTACACATCCAAAATGTATTACTGAGTTGAAAGAAGTGGATTCTGGTGCATGGTTTTGAAACCGCAGTCAGAAAAAAAATCACATCCATATCAACATGTTTATAACCCCGGGGCTGTCGTTCTGGTCAAAAAATGAAAATTCTAAAAGTTCCTGTTTTTCTGCTTTAAACTCTAGGTACACATCCAAAATGTATAACTGAGTTAAAAGAAGTGGATTCTGGTGCATGGTTTTGAAACCGCAGTCAGAAAAAAAATCACATCCATATCAACATTTTTATAACCCCCGGGGCTGTCGTTTTGGTCAAAAAATTAAAATTCTAAAAGTTCAGTTTTTTCTGCTTTAAACTCTAGGTACACATCCAAAATGTATTACTGAGTTGAAAGAAGTGGATTCTGGTGCATGGTTTTGAAACTGCAGTCAGAAAAAAAATCACATCCATATCAACATTTTTATAACCCCCGGGGCTGTCGTTTTGGTCAAAAAATGAAAATTCTAAAAGTTCAGTTTTTCCTGCTTTAAACTCTAGGTACACATCCAAAATGTATTACTGACTTGAAAGAAGTGGATTCTGGTGCATGGTTTTGAAACCGCAGTCAGAAAAAAAAAATCACATATATATCAACATTTTTATAACTCCCGGGGCTGTCGTTTTGGTCAAAAAATGAAAATTCTAAAAGTTCCTGTTTTTCTGCTTTAAACTCTAGGTACACATCCAAAATGTATTACTGAGTTGAAAGAAGTGGATTCTGGTGCATGGTTTTGAAACCGCAGTCAGAAAAAAAATCACATCCATATCAACATGTTTATAACCCCCGGGGCTGTCGTTTTGGTCAAAAAATGAAAATTCTAAAAGTTCCTGTTTTTCTGCTTTAAACTCTAGGTACACATCCAAAATGTATTACTGAGTTGAAAGAAGTGGATTCTGGTGCATGGTTTTGAAACCGCAGTCAGAAAAAAAATCACATCCATATCAACATGTTTATAACCCCCGGCGCTGTCGTTTTGGTCAAAAAATGAAAATTCGAAAAGTTCCTGTTTTTCTGCTTTAAACTCTAGGTACACATCCAAAATGTATTACTGAGTTGAAAGAAGTGGATTCTGGTGCATGGTTTTGAAACCGCAGTCAGAAAAAAAATCACATCCATATCAACATGTTTATAACCCCCGGGGCTGTCGTTCTGGTCAAAAAATGAAAATTCTAAAAGTTCCTGTTTTTCTGCTTTAAACTCTAGGTACACATCCAAAATGTATAACTGAGTTGAAAGAAGTGGATTCTGGTGCATGGTTTTGAAACCGCAGTCAGAAAAAAAATCACATCCATATCAACATTTTTATAACCCCCGGGGCTGTCGTTTTGGTCAAAAAATTAAAATTCTAAAAGTTCAGTTTTTTCTGCTTTAAACTCTAGGTACACATCCAAAATGTATTACTGAGTTGAAAGAAGTGGATTCTGGTGCATGGTTTTGAAACTGCAGTCAGAAAAAAAATCACATCCATATCAACATTTTTATAACCCCCGGGGCTGTCGTTTTGGTCAAAAAATGAAAATTCTAAAAGTTCAGTTTTTTCTGCTTTAAACTCTAGGTACACATCCAAAATGTATTACTGACTTGAAAGAAGTGGATTCTGGTGCATGGTTTTGAAACCGCAGTCAGAAAAAAAAAATCACATATATATCAACATTTTTATAACTCCCGGGGCTGTCGTTTTGGTCAAAAAATGAAAATTCTAAAAGTTCCTGTTTTTCTGCTTTAAACTCTAGGTACACATCCAAAATGTATTACTGAGTTGAAAGAAGTGGATTCTGGTGCATGGTTTTGAAACCGCAGTCAGAAAAAAAATCACATCCATATCAACATGTTTATAACCCCCGGGGCTGTCGTTTTGGTCAAAAAATGAAAATTCTAAAAGTTCCTGTTTTTCTGCTTTAAACTCTAGGTACACATCCAAAATGTATTACTGAGTTGAAAGAAGTGGATTCTGGTGCATGGTTTTGAGACCGCAGTCAGAAAAAAAATCACAACCATATCAACATGTTTATAACCCCCGGGGCTGTCGTTTTGGTCAAAAAATGAAAATTCTAAAAGTTCCTGTTTTTCTGCTTTAAACTCTAGGTACACATCCAAAATGTATTACTGAGTTGAAAGAAGTGGATTCTGGTGCATGGTTTTGAAACCGCAGTCAGAAAAAAAATCACATCCATATCAACATGTTTATAACCCCGGCGCTGTCGTTTTGGTCAAAAAATGAAAATTCTAAAAGTTCCTGTTTTTCTGCTTTAAACTCTAGGTACACATCCAAAATATATTACTTAGTTGAAAGAAGTGGATTCTGGTGCATGGTTTTGAAACCGCAGTCAGAAAAAAAATCACATCCATATCAACATGTTTATAACCCCCGGGGCTGTCGTTCTGGTCAAAAAATGAAAATTCTAAAAGTTCCTGTTTTTCTGCTTTAAACTCTAGGTACACATCCAAAATGTATTACTGACTTGAAAGAAGTGCATTCTGGTGCATGGTTTTGAAACCGCAGTCAGAAAAAAAATCACAACCATATCAACATGTTTATAACCCCCGGGGCTGTCGTTTTGGTCAAAAAATGAAAATTCTAAAAGTTCCTGTTTTTCTGCTTTAAACTCTAGGTACACATCCAAAATGTATAACTGAGTTGAAAGAAGTGGATTCTGGTGCATGGTTTTGAAACCGCAGTCAGAAAAAAAATCACATCCATATCAACATTTTTATAACCCCCGGGGCTGTCGTTTTGGTCAAAAAATTAAAATTCTAAAAGTTCAGTTTTTTCTGCTTTAAACTCTAGGTACACATCCAAAATGTATTACTGACTTGAAAGAAGTGGATTCTGGTGCATGGTTTTGAAACCGCAGTCAGAAAAAAAAATCACATATATATCAACATTTTTATAACTCCCGGGGCTGTCGTTTTGGTCAAAAAATTAAAATTCTAAAAGTTCCTGTTTTTCTGCTTTAAACTCTAGGTACACATCCAAAATGTATTACTGAGTTGAAAGAAGTGGATTCTGGTGCATGGTTTTGAAACCGCAGTCAGAAAAAAAATCACATCCATATCAACATGTTTATAACCCCCGGGGCTGTCGTTTTGGTCAAAAAATGAAAATTCTAAAAGTTCCTGTTTTTCTGCTTTAAACTCTAGGTACACATCCAAAATGTATTACTGAGTTGAAAGAAGTGGATTCTGGTGCATGGTTTTGAAACCGCAGTCAGAAAAAAAATCACATCCATATCAATATGTTTATAACCCCCGGGGCTGTCGTTTTGGTCAAAAAATGAAAATTCTAAAAGTTCCTGTTTTTCTGCTTTAAACTCTAGGTACACATCCAAAATGTATTACTGAGTTGAAAGAAGTGGATTCTGGTGCATGGTTTTGAAACCGCAGTCAGAAAAAAAATCACATCCATATCAACATGTTTATAACCCCCGGGGCTGTCGTTTTGGTCAAAAAATGAAAATTCTAAAAGTTCCTGTTTTTCTGCTTTAAACTCTAGGTACACATCCAAAATGTATTACTGAGTTGAAAGAAGTGGATTCTGGTGCATGGTTTTGAAACCGCAGTCAGAAAAAAAATCACATCCATATCAATATGTTTATAACCCCCGGGGCTGTCGTTCTGGTCAAAAAATGAAAATTCTAAAAGTTCCTGTTTTTCTGCTTTAAACTCTAGGTACACATCCAAAATGTATTACTGAGTTGAAAGAAGTGGATTCTGGTGCATGGTTTTGAAACCGCAGTCAGAAAAAAAATCACATCCATATCAACATGTTTATAACCCCCGGGGCTGTCGTTTTGGTCAAAAAATGAAAATTCTAAAAGTTCCTGTTTTTCTGCTTTAAACTCTAGGTACACATCCAAAATGTATTACTGAGTTGAAAGAAGTGGATTCTGGTGCATGGTTTTGAAACCGCAGTCAGAAAAAAAATCACATCCATATCAATATGTTTATAACCCCCGGGGCTGTCGTTCTGGTCAAAAAATGAAAATTCTAAAAGTTCCTGTTTTTCTGCTTTAAACTCTAGGTACACATCCAAAATGTATTACTGAGTTGAAAGAAGTGGATTCTGGTGCATGGTTTTGAAACCGCAGTCAGAAAAAAAAATCACATATATATCAACATTTTTATAACTCCCGGGGCTGTCGTTTTGGTCAAAAAATGAAAATGCTAAAAGTTCCTGTTTTTCTGCTTTAAACTCTAGGTACACATCCAAAATGTATTACTGAGTTGAAAGAAGTGGATTCTGGTGCATGGTTTTGAAACCGCAGTCAGAAAAAAAATCACATCCATATCAACATGTTTATAACCCCTGGGGCTGTCGTTTTGGTCAAAAAATGAAAATTCTAAAAGTTCCTGTTTTTCTGCTTTAAACTCTAGGTACACATCCAAAAATGTATTACTGACTTGAAAGAAGTGGATTCTGGTGCATGGTTTTGAAACCGCAGTCAGAAAAAAAAATCACATATATATCAACATTTTTATAACTCCCGGGGCTGTCTTTTTTTTTCAAAAAATGAAAATTCTAAAAGTTCCTGTTTTTCTGCTTTAAACTCTAGGTACACATCCAAAATGTATTACTGAGTTGAAAGAAGTGGATTCTGGTGCATGGTTTTGAAACCGCAGTCAGAAAAAAAATCACATCCATATCAACATGTTTATAACCCCCGGCGCTGTCGTTTTGGTCAAAAAATGAAAATTCGAAAAGTTCCTGTTTTTCTGCTTTAAACTCTAGGTACACATCCAAAATGTATTACTGAGTTGAAAGAAGTGGATTCTGGTGCATGGTTTTGAAACCGCAGTCAGAAAAAAAATCACATCCATATCAACATGTTTATAACCCCCGGGGCTGTCGTTCTGGTCAAAAAATGAAAATTCTAAAAGTTCCTGTTTTTCTGCTTTAAACTCTAGGTACACATCCAAAATGTATTACTGAGTTGAAAGAAGTGGATTCTGGTGCATGGTTTTGAAACCGCAGTCAGAAAAAAAATCACATCCATATCAACATGTTTATAACCCCCGGCGCTGTCGTTTTGGTCAAAAAATTAAAATTCTAAAAGTTCAGTTTTTTCTGCTTTAAACTCTAGGTACACATCCAAAATGTATTACTGACTTTAAAGAAGTGGATTCTGGTGCATGGTTTTGAAACCGCAGTCAGAAAAAAAAAATCACATATATATATCAACATTTTTATAACTCCCGGGGCTGTCGTTTTGGTCAAAAAATGAAAATTCTAAAAGTTCCTGTTTTTCTGCTTTAAACTCTAGGTACACATCCAAAATGTATTACTGAGTTGAAAGAAGTGGATTCTGGTGCATGGTTTTGAAACCGCAGTCAGAAAAACAATCACATCCATATCAACATGTTTATAACCCCGGCGCTGTCGTTTTGGTCAAAAAATGAAAATTCTAAAAGTTCCTGTTTTTCTGCTTTAAACTCTAGGTACACATCCAAAATATATTACTTAGTTGAAATAAGTGGATTCTGGTGCATGGTTTTGAAACCGCAGTCAGAAAAAAAATCACATCCATATCAACATGTTTATAACCCCCGGGGCTGTCGTTCTGGTCAAAAAATGAAAATTCTAAAAGTTCCTGTTTTTCTGCTTTAAACTCTAGGTACACATCCAAAATGTATAACTGAGTTGAAAGAAGTGGATTCTGGTGCATGGTTTTGAAACCGCAGTCAGAAAAAAAATCACATCCATATCAACATGTTTATATTCCCCGGGGCTGTCGTTTTGGTCAAAAAATGAAAATTCTAAAAGTTCCTGTTTTTCTGCTTTAAACTCTAGGTACACATCCAAAATGTATTACTGAGTTGAAAGAAGTGGATTCTGGTGCATGGTTTTGAAACCGCAGTCAGAAAAAAAATCACATCCATATCAACATGTTTATAACCCCCGGCGCTGTCGTTTTGGTCAAAAAATGAAAATTCGAAAAGTTCCTGTTTTTCTGCTTTAAACTCTAGGTACACATCCAAAATGTATTACTGAGTTGAAAGAAGTGGATTCTGGTGCATGGTTTTGAAACCGCAGTCAGAAAAAAAATCACATCCATATCAACATGTTTATAACCCCCGGGGCTGTCGTTCTGGTCAAAAAATGAAAATTCTAAAAGTTCCTGTTTTTCTGCTTTAAACTCTAGGTACACATCCAAAATGTATAACTGAGTTGAAAGAAGTGGATTCTGGTGCATGGTTTTGAAACCGCAGTCAGAAAAAAAATCACATCCATATCAACATTTTTATAACCCCCGGGGCTGTCGTTTTGGTCAAAAAATTAAAATTCTAAAAGTTCAGTTTTTTCTGCTTTAAACTCTAGGTACACATCCAAAATGTATTACTGAGTTGAAAGAAGTGGATTCTGGTGCATGGTTTTGAAACTGCAGTCAGAAAAAAAATCACATCCATATCAACATTTTTATAACCCCCGGGGCTGTCGTTTTGGTCAAAAAATGAAAATTCTAAAAGTTCAGTTTTTTCTGCTTTAAACTCTAGGTACACATCCAAAATGTATTACTGACTTGAAAGAAGTGGATTCTGGTGCATGGTTTTGAAACCGCAGTCAGAAAAAAAAAATCACATATATATCAACATTTTTATAACTCCCGGGGCTGTCGTTTTGGTCAAAAAATGAAAATTCTAAAAGTTCCTGTTTTTCTGCTTTAAACTCTAGGTACACATCCAAAATGTATTACTGAGTTGAAAGAAGTGGATTCTGGTGCATGGTTTTGAAACCGCAGTCAGAAAAAAAATCACATCCATATCAACATGTTTATAACCCCCGGGGCTGTCGTTTTGGTCAAAAAATGAAAATTCTAAAAGTTCCTGTTTTTCTGCTTTAAACTCTAGGTACACATCCAAAATGTATTACTGAGTTGAAAGAAGTGGATTCTGGTGCATGGTTTTGAAACCGCAGTCAGAAAAAAAATCACAACCATATCAACATGTTTATAACCCCCGGGGCTGTCGTTTTGGTCAAAAAATGAAAATTCTAAAAGTTCCTGTTTTTCTGCTTTAAACTCTAGGTACACATCCAAAATGTATTACTGAGTTGAAAGAAGTGGATTCTGGTGCATGGTTTTGAAACCGCAGTCAGAAAAAAAATCACATCCATATCAACATGTTTATAACCCCGGCGCTGTCGTTTTGGTCAAAAAATGAAAATTCTAAAAGTTCCTGTTTTTCTGCTTTAAACTCTAGGTACACATCCAAAATATATTACTTAGTTGAAAGAAGTGGATTCTGGTGCATGGTTTTGAAACCGCAGTCAGAAAAAAAATCACATCCATATCAACATGTTTATAACCCCCGGGGCTGTCGTTCTGGTCAAAAAATGAAAATTCTAAAAGTTCCTGTTTTTCTGCTTTAAACTCTAGGTACACATCCAAAATGTATTACTGACTTGAAAGAAGTGCATTCTGGTGCATGGTTTTGAAACCGCAGTCAGAAAAAAAATCACAACCATATCAACATGTTTATAACCCCCGGGGCTGTCGTTTTGGTCAAAAAATGAAAATTCTAAAAGTTCCTGTTTTTCTGCTTTAAACTCTAGGTACACATCCAAAATGTATAACTGAGTTGAAAGAAGTGGATTCTGGTGCATGGTTTTGAAACCGCAGTCAGAAAAAAAATCACATCCATATCAACATTTTTATAACCCCCGGGGCTGTCGTTTTGGTCAAAAAATTAAAATTCTAAAAGTTCAGTTTTTTCTGCTTTAAACTCTAGGTACACATCCAAAATGTATTACTGACTTGAAAGAAGTGGATTCTGGTGCATGGTTTTGAAACCGCAGTCAGAAAAAAAAATCACATATATATCAACATTTTTATAACTCCCGGGGCTGTCGTTTTGGTCAAAAAATGAAAATTCTAAAAGTTCCTGTTTTTCTGCTTTAAACTCTAGGTACACATCCAAAATGTATTACTGAGTTGAAAGAAGTGGATTCTGGTGCATGGTTTTGAAACCGCAGTCAGAAAAAAAATCACATCCATATCAACATGTTTATAACCCCCGGGGCTGTCGTTTTGGTCAAAAAATGAAAATTCTAAAAGTTCCTGTTTTTCTGCTTTAAACTCTAGGTACACATCCAAAATGTATTACTGAGTTGAAAGAAGTGGATTCTGGTGCATGGTTTTGAAACCGCAGTCAGAAAAAAAATCACATCCATATCAATATGTTTATAACCCCCGGGGCTGTCGTTTTGGTCAAAAAATGAAAATTCTAAAAGTTCCTGTTTTTCTGCTTTAAACTCTAGGTACACATCCAAAATGTATTACTGAGTTGAAAGAAGTGGATTCTGGTGCATGGTTTTGAAACCGCAGTCAGAAAAAAAATCACATCCATATCAATATGTTTATAACCCCCGGGGCTGTCGTTCTGGTCAAAAAATGAAAATTCTAAAAGTTCCTGTTTTTCTGCTTTAAACTCTAGGTACACATCCAAAATGTATTACTGAGTTGAAAGAAGTGGATTCTGGTGCATGGTTTTGAAACCGCAGTCAGAAAAAAAATCACATCCATATCAACATGTTTATAACCCCCGGGGCTGTCGTTTTGGTCAAAAAATGAAAATTCTAAAAGTTCCTGTTTTTCTGCTTTAAACTCTAGGTACACATTCAAAATGTATAACTGAGTTGAAAGAAGTGGATTCTGGTGCATGGTTTTGAAACCGCAGTCAGAAAAAAAATCACATCCATATCAACATTTTTATAACCCCCGGGGCTGTCGTTTTGGTCAAAAAATTAAAATTCTAAAAGTTCAGTTTTTTCTGCTTTAAACTCTAGGTACACATCCAAAATGTATTACTGACTTGAAAGAAGTGGATTCTGGTGCATGGTTTTGAAACCGCAGTCAGAAAAAAAAAATCACATATATATCAACATTTTTATAACTCCCGGGGCTGTCGTTTTGGTCAAAAAATGAAAATTCTAAAAGTTCCTGTTTTTCTGCTTTAAACTCTAGGTACACATCCAAAATGTATTACTGAGTTGAAAGAAGTGGATTCTGGTGCATGGTTTTGAAACCGCAGTCAGAAAAAAAATCACATCCATATCAACATGTTTATAACCCCCGGCGCTGTCGTTTTGGTCAAAAAATGAAAATTCTAAAAGTTCCTGTTTTTCTGCTTTAAACTCTAGGTACACATCCAAAATATATTACTTAGTTGAAAGAAGTGGATTCTGGTGCATGGTTTTGAAACCGCAGTCAGAAAAAAAATCACATCCATATCAACATGTTTATAATCCCCGGGGCTGTCGTTCTGGTCAAAAAATGAAAATTCTAAAAGTTCCTGTTTTTCTGCTTTAAACTCTAGGTACACATCCAAAATGTATTACTGACTTGAAAGAAGTGCATTCTGGTGCATGGTTTTGAAACCGCAGTCAGACAAAAAATCACAACCATATCAACATGTTTATAACCCCCGGGGCTGTCGTTTTGGTCAAAAAATGAAAATTCTAAAAGTTCCTGTTTTTCTGCTTTAAACTCTAGGTACACATCCAAAATGTATAACTGAGTTGAAAGAAGTGGATTCTGGTGCATGGTTTTGAAACCGCAGTCAGAAAAAAAATCACATCCATATCAACATTTTTATAACCCCCGGGGCTGTCGTTTTGGTCAAAAAATTAAAATTCTAAAAGTTCAGTTTTTTCTGCTTTAAACTCTAGGTACACATCCAAAATGTATTACTGACTTGAAAGAAGTGGATTCTGGTGCATGGTTTTGAAACCGCAGTCAGAAAAAAAAATCATATATATATCAACATTTTTATAACTCCCGGGGCTGTCGTTTTGGTCAAAAAATGAAAATTCTAAAAGTTCCTGTTTTTCTGCTTTAAACTCTAGGTACACATCCAAAATGTATTACTGAGTTGAAAGAAGTGGATTCTGGTGCATGGTTTTGAAACCGCAGTCAGAAAAAAAATCACATCCATATCAACATGTTTATAACCCCCGGGGCTGTCGTTTTGGTCAAAAAATGAAAATTCTAAAAGTTCCTGTTTTTCTGCTTTAAACTCTAGGTACACATCGAAAATGTATTACTGAGTTGAAAGAAGTGGATTCTGGTGCATGGTTTTGAAACCGCAGTCAGAAAAAAAATCACATCCATATCAACATGTTTATAACCCCCGGGGCTGTCGTTTTGGTCAAAAAATGAAAATTCTAAAAGTTCCTGTTTTTCTGCTTTAAACTCTAGGTACACATCCAAAATGTATTACTGAGTTGAAAGAAGTGGATTCTGGTGCATGGTTTTGAAACCGCAGTCAGAAAAAAAATCACATCCATATCAACATGTTTATAACCCCCGGGGCTGTCGTTCTGGTCAAAAAATTAAAATTCTAAAAGTTCCTGTTTTTCTGCTTTAAACTCTAGGTACACATCCAAAATGTATTACTGAGTTGAAAGAAGTGGATTCTGGTGCATGGTTTTGAAACCGCAGTCAGAAAAAAAAATCACATATATATCAACATTTTTATAACTCCCGGGGCTGTCGTTTTGGTCAAAAAATGAAAATTCTAAAAGTTCCTGTTTTTCTGCTTTAAACTCTAGGTACACATCCAAAATGTATTACTGAGTTGAAAGAAGTGGATTCTGGGGCATGGTTTTGAAACCGCAGTCAGAAAAAAAATCACATCCATATCAACATGTTTATAACCCCTGGGGCTGTCGTTTTGGTCAAAAAATGAAAATTCTAAAAGTTCCTGTTTTTCTGCTTTAAACTCTAGGTACACATCCAAAATGTATTACTGACTTGAAAGAAGTGGATTCTGGTGCATGGTTTTGAAACCGCAGTCAGAAAAAAAAATCACATATATATCAACATTTTTATAACTCCCGGGGCTGTCGTTTTGGTCAAAAAATGAAAATTCTAAAAGTTCCTGTTTTTCTGCTTTAAACTCTAGGTACACATCCAAAATGTATTACTGAGTTGAAAGAAGTGGATTCTGGTGCATGGTTTTGAAACCGCAGTCAGAAAAAAAATCACATCCATATCAACATGTTTATAACCCCCGGCGCTGTCGTTTTGGTCAAAAAATGAAAATTCGAAAAGTTCCTGTTTTTCTGCTTTAAACTCTAGGTACACATCCAAAATGTATTACTGAGTTGAAAGAAGTGGATTCTGGTGCATGGTTTTGAAACCGCAGTCAGAAAAAAAATCACATCCATATCAACATGTTTATAACCCCCGGGGCTGTCGTTCTGGTCAAAAAATGAAAATTCTAAAAGTTCCTGTTTTTCTGCTTTAAACTCTAGGTACACATCCAAAATGTATAACTGAGTTGAAAGAAGTGGATTCTGGTGCATGGTTTTGAAACCGCAGTCAGAAAAAAAATCACATCCATATCAACATTTTTATAACCCCCGGGGCTGTCGTTTTGGTCAAAAAATTAAAATTCTAAAAGTTCAGTTTTTTCTGCTTTAAACTCTAGGTACACATCCAAAATGTATTACTGAGTTGAAAGAAGTGGATTCTGGTGCATGGTTTTGAAACTGCAGTCAGAAAAAAAATCACATCCATATCAACATTTTTATAACCCCCGGGGCTGTCGTTTTGGTCAAAAAATGAAAATTCTAAAAGTTCAGTTTTTTCTGCTTTAAACTCTAGGTACACATCCAAAATGTATTACTGACTTGAAAGAAGTGGATTCTGGTGCATGGTTTTGAAACCGCAGTCAGAAAAAAAAAATCACATATATATCAACATTTTTATAACTCCCGGGGCTGTCGTTTTGGTCAAAAAATGAAAATTCTAAAAGTTCCTGTTTTTCTGCTTTAAACTCTAGGTACACATCCAAAATGTATTACTGAGTTGAAAGAAGTGGATTCTGGTGCATGGTTTTGAAACCGCAGTCAGAAAAAAAATCACATCCATATCAACATGTTTATAACCCCCGGGGCTGTCGTTTTGGTCAAAAAATAAAAATTCTAAAAGTTCCTGTTTTTCTGCTTTAAACTCTAGGTACACATCCAAAATGTATTACTGAGTTGAAAGAAGTGGATTCTGGTGCATGGTTTTGAAACCGCAGTCAGAAAAAAAATCACAACCATATCAACATGTTTATAACCCCCGGGGCTGTCGTTTTGGTCAAAAAATGAAAATTCTAAAAGTTCCGTTTTTTCTGCTTTAAACTCTAGGTACACATCCAAAATGTATTACTGAGTTGAAAGAAGTGGATTCTGGTGCATGGTTTTGAAACCGCAGTCAGAAAAAAAATCACATCCATATCAACATTTTTATAACCCCCGGGGCTGTCGTTTTGGTCAAAAAATGAAAATTCTAAAAGTTCAGTTTTTTCTGCTTTAAACTCTAGGTACACATCCAAAATGTATTACTGACTTGAAAGAAGTGGATTCTGGTGCATGGTTTTGAAACCGCAGTCAGAAAAAAAAAATCACATATATATCAACATTTTTATAACTCCCGGGGCTGTCGTTTTGGTCAAAAAATGAAAATTCTAAAAGTTCCTGTTTTTCTGCTTTAAACTCTAGGTACACATCCAAAATGTATTACTGAGTTGAAAGAAGTGGATTCTGGTGCATGGTTTTGAAACCGCAGTCAGAAAAAAAATCACATCCATATCAACATGTTTATAACCCCCGGGGCTGTCGTTTTGGTCAAAAAATGAAAATTCTAAAAGTTCCTGTTTTTCTGCTTTAAACTCTAGGTACACATCCAAAATGTATTACTGAGTTGAAAGAAGTGGATTCTGGTGCATGGTTTTGAAACCGCAGTCAGAAAAAAAATCACAACCATATCAACATGTTTATAACCCCCGGGGCTGTTGTTTTGGTCAAAAAATGAAAATTCTAAAAGTTCCTGTTTTTCTGCTTTAAACTCTAGGTACACATCCAAAATGTATTACTGAGTTGAAAGAAGTGGATTCTGGTGCATGGTTTTGAAACCGCAGTCAGAAAAAAAATCACATCCATATCAACATGTTTATAACCCCCGGCGCTGTCGTTTTGGTCAAAAAATTAAAATTCTAAAAGTTCAGTTTTTTCTGCTTTAAACTCTAGGTACACATCCAAAATGTATTACTGACTTTAAAGTAGTGGATTCTGGTGCATGGTTTTGAAACCGCAGTCAGAAAAAAAAAATCACATATATATATCAACATTTTTATAACTCCCGGGGCTGTCGTTTTGGTCAAAAAATGAAAATTCTAAAAGTTCCTGTTTTTCTGCTTTAAACTCTAGGTACACATCCAAAATGTATTACTGAGTTGAAAGAAGTGGATTCTGGTGCATGGTTTTGAAACCGCAGTCAGAAAAACAATCACATCCATATCAACATGTTTATAACCCCGGCGCTGTCGTTTTGGTCAAAAAATGAAAATTCTAAAAGTTCCTGTTTTTCTGCTTTAAACTCTAGGTACACATCCAAAATATATTACTTAGTTGAAAGAAGTGGATTCTGGTGCATGGTTTTGAAACCGCAGTCAGAAAAAAAATCACATCCATATCAACATGTTTATAACCCCCGGGGCTGTCGTTCTGGTCAAAAAATGAAAATTCTAAAAGTTCCTGTTTTTCTGCTTTAAACTCTAGGTACACATCCAAAATGTATAACTGAGTTGAAAGAAGTGGATTCTGGTGCATGGTTTTGAAACCGCAGTCAGAAAAAAAAATCACATATATATCAACATTTTTATAACTCCCGGGGCTGTCGTTTTGGTCAAAAAATGAAAATTCTAAAAGTTCCTGTTTTTCTGCTTTAAACTCTAGGTACACATCCAAAATGTATTACTGAGTTGAAAGAAGTGGATTCTGGTGCATGGTTTTGAAACCGCAGTCAGAAAAAAAATCACATCCATATCAACATGTTTATAACCCCCGGCGCTGTCGTTTTGGTCAAAAAATGAAAATTCGAAAAGTTCCTGTTTTTCTGCTTTAAACTCTAGGTACACATCCAAAATGTATTACTGAGTTGAAAGAAGTGGATTCTGGTGCATGGTTTTGAAACCGCAGTCAGAAAAAAAATCACATCCATATCAACATGTTTATAACCCCCGGGGCTGTCGTTCTGGTCAAAAAATGAAAATTCTAAAAGTTCCTGTTTTTCTGCTTTAAACTCTAGGTACACATCCAAAATGTATAACTGAGTTGAAAGAAGTGGATTCTGGTGCATGGTTTTGAAACCGCAGTCAGAAAAAAAAAATCACATATATATCAACATTTTTATAACTCCCGGGGCTGTCGTTTTGGTCAAAAAATGAAAATTCTAAAAGTTCCTGTTTTTCTGCTTTAAACTCTAGGTACACATCCAAAATGTATTACTGAGTTGAAAGAAGTGGATTCTGGTGCATGGTTTTGAAACCGCAGTCAGAAAAAAAATCACATCCATATCAACATGTTTATAACCCCCGGCGCTGTCGTTTTGGTCAAAAAATGAAAATTCGAAAAGTTCCTGTTTTTCTGCTTTAAACTCTAGGTACACATCCAAAATGTATTACTGAGTTGAAAGAAGTGGATTCTGGTGCATGGTTTTGAAACCGCAGTCAGAAAAAAAATCACATCCATATCAACATGTTTATAACCCCGGGGCTGTCGTTCTGGTCAAAAAATGAAAATTCTAAAAGTTCCTGTTTTTCTGCTTTAAACTCTAGGTACACATCCAAAATGTATAACTGAGTTGAAAGAAGTGGATTCTGGTGCATGGTTTTGAAACCGCAGTCAGAAAAAAAATCACATCCATATCAACATTTTTATAACCCCCGGGGCTGTCGTTTTGGTCAAAAAATTAAAATTCTAAAAGTTCAGTTTTTTCTGCTTTAAACTCTAGGTACACATCCAAAATGTATTACTGAGTTGAAAGAAGTGGATTCTGGTGCATGGTTTTGAAACTGCAGTCAGAAAAAAAATCACATCCATATCAACATTTTTATAACCCCCGGGGCTGTCGTTTTGGTCAAAAAATGAAAATTCTAAAAGTTCAGTTTTTCCTGCTTTAAACTCTAGGTACACATCCAAAATGTATTACTGACTTGAAAGAAGTGGATTCTGGTGCATGGTTTTGAAACCGCAGTCAGAAAAAAAAAATCACATATATATCAACATTTTTATAACTCCCGGGGCTGTCGTTTTGGTCAAAAAATGAAAATTCTAAAAGTTCCTGTTTTTCTGCTTTAAACTCTAGGTACACATCCAAAATGTATTACTGAGTTGAAAGAAGTGGATTCTGGTGCATGGTTTTGAAACCGCAGTCAGAAAAAAAATCACATCCATATCAACATGTTTATAACCCCCGGGGCTGTCGTTTTGGTCAAAAAATGAAAATTCTAAAAGTTCCTGTTTTTCTGCTTTAAACTCTAGGTACACATCCAAAATGTATTACTGAGTTGAAAGAAGTGGATTCTGGTGCATGGTTTTGAAACCGCAGTCAGAAAAAAAATCACATCCATATCAACATGTTTATAACCCCCGGCGCTGTCGTTTTGGTCAAAAAATGAAAATTCGAAAAGTTCCTGTTTTTCTGCTTTAAACTCTAGGTACACATCCAAAATGTATTACTGAGTTGAAAGAAGTGGATTCTGGTGCATGGTTTTGAAACCGCAGTCAGAAAAAAAATCACATCCATATCAACATGTTTATAACCCCCGGGGCTGTCGTTCTGGTCAAAAAATGAAAATTCTAAAAGTTCCTGTTTTTCTGCTTTAAACTCTAGGTACACATCCAAAATGTATAACTGAGTTGAAAGAAGTGGATTCTGGTGCATGGTTTTGAAACCGCAGTCAGAAAAAAAATCACATCCATATCAACATTTTTATAACCCCCGGGGCTGTCGTTTTGGTCAAAAAATTAAAATTCTAAAAGTTCAGTTTTTTCTGCTTTAAACTCTAGGTACACATCCAAAATGTATTACTGAGTTGAAAGAAGTGGATTCTGGTGCATGGTTTTGAAACTGCAGTCAGAAAAAAAATCACATCCATATCAACATTTTTATAACCCCCGGGGCTGTCGTTTTGGTCAAAAAATGAAAATTCTAAAAGTTCAGTTTTTTCTGCTTTAAACTCTAGGTACACATCCAAAATGTATTACTGACTTGAAAGAAGTGGATTCTGGTGCATGGTTTTGAAACCGCAGTCAGAAAAAAAAAATCACATATATATCAACATTTTTATAACTCCCGGGGCTGTCGTTTTGGTCAAAAAATGAAAATTCTAAA
This sequence comes from Crinia signifera, assembly GCF_055691185.1. Lineage (NCBI taxonomy): Eukaryota > Metazoa > Chordata > Amphibia > Anura > Myobatrachidae > Crinia > Crinia signifera. The sequence goes on from NC_139227.1 coordinate 22,243,508, forward strand.
AGTTCCTGTTTTTCTGCTTTAAACTCTAGGTACACATCCAAAATGTATTACTGAGTTGAAAGAAGTGGATTCTGGTGCATGGTTTTGAAACCGCAGTCAGAAAAAAAATCACATCCATATCAACATGTTTATAACCCCCGGGGCTGTCGTTTTGGTCAAAAAATGAAAATTCTAAAAGTTCCTGTTTTTCTGCTTTAAACTCTAGGTACACATCCAAAATGTATTACTGAGTTGAAAGAAGTGGATTCTGGTGCATGGTTTTGAGACCGCAGTCAGAAAAAAAATCACAACCATATCAACATGTTTATAACCCCCGGGGCTGTCGTTTTGGTCAAAAAATGAAAATTCTAAAAGTTCCTGTTTTTCTGCTTTAAACTCTAGGTACACATCCAAAATGTATTACTGAGTTGAAAGAAGTGGATTCTGGTGCATGGTTTTGAAACCGCAGTCAGAAAAAAAATCACATCCATATCAACATGTTTATAACCCCGGCGCTGTCGTTTTGGTCAAAAAATGAAAATTCTAAAAGTTCCTGTTTTTCTGCTTTAAACTCTAGGTACACATCCAAAATATATTACTTAGTTGAAAGAAGTGGATTCTGGTGCATGGTTTTGAAACCGCAGTCAGAAAAAAAATCACATCCATATCAACATGTTTATAACCCCCGGGGCTGTCGTTCTGGTCAAAAAATGAAAATTCTAAAAGTTCCTGTTTTTCTGCTTTAAACTCTAGGTACACATCCAAAATGTATTACTGACTTGAAAGAAGTGCATTCTGGTGCATGGTTTTGAAACCGCAGTCAGAAAAAAAATCACAACCATATCAACATGTTTATAACCCCCGGGGCTGTCGTTTTGGTCAAAAAATGAAAATTCTAAAAGTTCCTGTTTTTCTGCTTTAAACTCTAGGTACACATCCAAAATGTATAACTGAGTTGAAAGAAGTGGATTCTGGTGCATGGTTTTGAAACCGCAGTCAGAAAAAAAATCACATCCATATCAACATTTTTATAACCCCCGGGGCTGTCGTTTTGGTCAAAAAATTAAAATTCTAAAAGTTCAGTTTTTTCTGCTTTAAACTCTAGGTACACATCCAAAATGTATTACTGACTTGAAAGAAGTGGATTCTGGTGCATGGTTTTGAAACCGCAGTCAGAAAAAAAAATCACATATATATCAACATTTTTATAACTCCCGGGGCTGTCGTTTTGGTCAAAAAATTAAAATTCTAAAAGTTCCTGTTTTTCTGCTTTAAACTCTAGGTACACATCCAAAATGTATTACTGAGTTGAAAGAAGTGGATTCTGGTGCATGGTTTTGAAACCGCAGTCAGAAAAAAAATCACATCCATATCAACATGTTTATAACCCCCGGGGCTGTCGTTTTGGTCAAAAAATGAAAATTCTAAAAGTTCCTGTTTTTCTGCTTTAAACTCTAGGTACACATCCAAAATGTATTACTGAGTTGAAAGAAGTGGATTCTGGTGCATGGTTTTGAAACCGCAGTCAGAAAAAAAATCACATCCATATCAATATGTTTATAACCCCCGGGGCTGTCGTTTTGGTCAAAAAATGAAAATTCTAAAAGTTCCTGTTTTTCTGCTTTAAACTCTAGGTACACATCCAAAATGTATTACTGAGTTGAAAGAAGTGGATTCTGGTGCATGGTTTTGAAACCGCAGTCAGAAAAAAAATCACATCCATATCAACATGTTTATAACCCCCGGGGCTGTCGTTTTGGTCAAAAAATGAAAATTCTAAAAGTTCCTGTTTTTCTGCTTTAAACTCTAGGTACACATCCAAAATGTATTACTGAGTTGAAAGAAGTGGATTCTGGTGCATGGTTTTGAAACCGCAGTCAGAAAAAAAATCACATCCATATCAATATGTTTATAACCCCCGGGGCTGTCGTTCTGGTCAAAAAATGAAAATTCTAAAAGTTCCTGTTTTTCTGCTTTAAACTCTAGGTACACATCCAAAATGTATTACTGAGTTGAAAGAAGTGGATTCTGGTGCATGGTTTTGAAACCGCAGTCAGAAAAAAAATCACATCCATATCAACATGTTTATAACCCCCGGGGCTGTCGTTTTGGTCAAAAAATGAAAATTCTAAAAGTTCCTGTTTTTCTGCTTTAAACTCTAGGTACACATCCAAAATGTATTACTGAGTTGAAAGAAGTGGATTCTGGTGCATGGTTTTGAAACCGCAGTCAGAAAAAAAATCACATCCATATCAATATGTTTATAACCCCCGGGGCTGTCGTTCTGGTCAAAAAATGAAAATTCTAAAAGTTCCTGTTTTTCTGCTTTAAACTCTAGGTACACATCCAAAATGTATTACTGAGTTGAAAGAAGTGGATTCTGGTGCATGGTTTTGAAACCGCAGTCAGAAAAAAAAATCACATATATATCAACATTTTTATAACTCCCGGGGCTGTCGTTTTGGTCAAAAAATGAAAATGCTAAAAGTTCCTGTTTTTCTGCTTTAAACTCTAGGTACACATCCAAAATGTATTACTGAGTTGAAAGAAGTGGATTCTGGTGCATGGTTTTGAAACCGCAGTCAGAAAAAAAATCACATCCATATCAACATGTTTATAACCCCTGGGGCTGTCGTTTTGGTCAAAAAATGAAAATTCTAAAAGTTCCTGTTTTTCTGCTTTAAACTCTAGGTACACATCCAAAATGTATTACTGACTTGAAAGAAGTGGATTCTGGTGCATGGTTTTGAAACCGCAGTCAGAAAAAAAAATCACATATATATCAACATTTTTATAACTCCCGGGGCTGTCTTTTTTTTTCAAAAAATGAAAATTCTAAAAGTTCCTGTTTTTCTGCTTTAAACTCTAGGTACACATCCAAAATGTATTACTGAGTTGAAAGAAGTGGATTCTGGTGCATGGTTTTGAAACCGCAGTCAGAAAAAAAATCACATCCATATCAACATGTTTATAACCCCCGGCGCTGTCGTTTTGGTCAAAAAATGAAAATTCGAAAAGTTCCTGTTTTTCTGCTTTAAACTCTAGGTACACATCCAAAATGTATTACTGAGTTGAAAGAAGTGGATTCTGGTGCATGGTTTTGAAACCGCAGTCAGAAAAAAAATCACATCCATATCAACATGTTTATAACCCCCGGGGCTGTCGTTCTGGTCAAAAAATGAAAATTCTAAAAGTTCCTGTTTTTCTGCTTTAAACTCTAGGTACACATCCAAAATGTATTACTGAGTTGAAAGAAGTGGATTCTGGTGCATGGTTTTGAAACCGCAGTCAGAAAAAAAATCACATCCATATCAACATGTTTATAACCCCCGGCGCTGTCGTTTTGGTCAAAAAATTAAAATTCTAAAAGTTCAGTTTTTTCTGCTTTAAACTCTAGGTACACATCCAAAATGTATTACTGACTTTAAAGAAGTGGATTCTGGTGCATGGTTTTGAAACCGCAGTCAGAAAAAAAAAATCACATATATATATCAACATTTTTATAACTCCCGGGGCTGTCGTTTTGGTCAAAAAATGAAAATTCTAAAAGTTCCTGTTTTTCTGCTTTAAACTCTAGGTACACATCCAAAATGTATTACTGAGTTGAAAGAAGTGGATTCTGGTGCATGGTTTTGAAACCGCAGTCAGAAAAACAATCACATCCATATCAACATGTTTATAACCCCGGCGCTGTCGTTTTGGTCAAAAAATGAAAATTCTAAAAGTTCCTGTTTTTCTGCTTTAAACTCTAGGTACACATCCAAAATATATTACTTAGTTGAAATAAGTGGATTCTGGTGCATGGTTTTGAAACCGCAGTCAGAAAAAAAATCACATCCATATCAACATGTTTATAACCCCCGGGGCTGTCGTTCTGGTCAAAAAATGAAAATTCTAAAAGTTCCTGTTTTTCTGCTTTAAACTCTAGGTACACATCCAAAATGTATAACTGAGTTGAAAGAAGTGGATTCTGGTGCATGGTTTTGAAACCGCAGTCAGAAAAAAAATCACATCCATATCAACATGTTTATATTCCCCGGGGCTGTCGTTTTGGTCAAAAAATGAAAATTCTAAAAGTTCCTGTTTTTCTGCTTTAAACTCTAGGTACACATCCAAAATGTATTACTGAGTTGAAAGAAGTGGATTCTGGTGCATGGTTTTGAAACCGCAGTCAGAAAAAAAATCACATCCATATCAACATGTTTATAACCCCCGGCGCTGTCGTTTTGGTCAAAAAATGAAAATTCGAAAAGTTCCTGTTTTTCTGCTTTAAACTCTAGGTACACATCCAAAATGTATTACTGAGTTGAAAGAAGTGGATTCTGGTGCATGGTTTTGAAACCGCAGTCAGAAAAAAAATCACATCCATATCAACATGTTTATAACCCCCGGGGCTGTCGTTCTGGTCAAAAAATGAAAATTCTAAAAGTTCCTGTTTTTCTGCTTTAAACTCTAGGTACACATCCAAAATGTATAACTGAGTTGAAAGAAGTGGATTCTGGTGCATGGTTTTGAAACCGCAGTCAGAAAAAAAATCACATCCATATCAACATTTTTATAACCCCCGGGGCTGTCGTTTTGGTCAAAAAATTAAAATTCTAAAAGTTCAGTTTTTTCTGCTTTAAACTCTAGGTACACATCCAAAATGTATTACTGAGTTGAAAGAAGTGGATTCTGGTGCATGGTTTTGAAACTGCAGTCAGAAAAAAAATCACATCCATATCAACATTTTTATAACCCCCGGGGCTGTCGTTTTGGTCAAAAAATGAAAATTCTAAAAGTTCAGTTTTTTCTGCTTTAAACTCTAGGTACACATCCAAAATGTATTACTGACTTGAAAGAAGTGGATTCTGGTGCATGGTTTTGAAACCGCAGTCAGAAAAAAAAAATCACATATATATCAACATTTTTATAACTCCCGGGGCTGTCGTTTTGGTCAAAAAATGAAAATTCTAAAAGTTCCTGTTTTTCTGCTTTAAACTCTAGGTACACATCCAAAATGTATTACTGAGTTGAAAGAAGTGGATTCTGGTGCATGGTTTTGAAACCGCAGTCAGAAAAAAAATCACATCCATATCAACATGTTTATAACCCCCGGGGCTGTCGTTTTGGTCAAAAAATGAAAATTCTAAAAGTTCCTGTTTTTCTGCTTTAAACTCTAGGTACACATCCAAAATGTATTACTGAGTTGAAAGAAGTGGATTCTGGTGCATGGTTTTGAAACCGCAGTCAGAAAAAAAATCACAACCATATCAACATGTTTATAACCCCCGGGGCTGTCGTTTTGGTCAAAAAATGAAAATTCTAAAAGTTCCTGTTTTTCTGCTTTAAACTCTAGGTACACATCCAAAATGTATTACTGAGTTGAAAGAAGTGGATTCTGGTGCATGGTTTTGAAACCGCAGTCAGAAAAAAAATCACATCCATATCAACATGTTTATAACCCCGGCGCTGTCGTTTTGGTCAAAAAATGAAAATTCTAAAAGTTCCTGTTTTTCTGCTTTAAACTCTAGGTACACATCCAAAATATATTACTTAGTTGAAAGAAGTGGATTCTGGTGCATGGTTTTGAAACCGCAGTCAGAAAAAAAATCACATCCATATCAACATGTTTATAACCCCCGGGGCTGTCGTTCTGGTCAAAAAATGAAAATTCTAAAAGTTCCTGTTTTTCTGCTTTAAACTCTAGGTACACATCCAAAATGTATTACTGACTTGAAAGAAGTGCATTCTGGTGCATGGTTTTGAAACCGCAGTCAGAAAAAAAATCACAACCATATCAACATGTTTATAACCCCCGGGGCTGTCGTTTTGGTCAAAAAATGAAAATTCTAAAAGTTCCTGTTTTTCTGCTTTAAACTCTAGGTACACATCCAAAATGTATAACTGAGTTGAAAGAAGTGGATTCTGGTGCATGGTTTTGAAACCGCAGTCAGAAAAAAAATCACATCCATATCAACATTTTTATAACCCCCGGGGCTGTCGTTTTGGTCAAAAAATTAAAATTCTAAAAGTTCAGTTTTTTCTGCTTTAAACTCTAGGTACACATCCAAAATGTATTACTGACTTGAAAGAAGTGGATTCTGGTGCATGGTTTTGAAACCGCAGTCAGAAAAAAAAATCACATATATATCAACATTTTTATAACTCCCGGGGCTGTCGTTTTGGTCAAAAAATGAAAATTCTAAAAGTTCCTGTTTTTCTGCTTTAAACTCTAGGTACACATCCAAAATGTATTACTGAGTTGAAAGAAGTGGATTCTGGTGCATGGTTTTGAAACCGCAGTCAGAAAAAAAATCACATCCATATCAACATGTTTATAACCCCCGGGGCTGTCGTTTTGGTCAAAAAATGAAAATTCTAAAAGTTCCTGTTTTTCTGCTTTAAACTCTAGGTACACATCCAAAATGTATTACTGAGTTGAAAGAAGTGGATTCTGGTGCATGGTTTTGAAACCGCAGTCAGAAAAAAAATCACATCCATATCAATATGTTTATAACCCCCGGGGCTGTCGTTTTGGTCAAAAAATGAAAATTCTAAAAGTTCCTGTTTTTCTGCTTTAAACTCTATGTACACATCCAAAATGTATTACTGAGTTGAAAGAAGTGGATTCTGGTGCATGGTTTTGAAACCGCAGTCAGAAAAAAAATCACATCCATATCAATATGTTTATAACCCCCGGGGCTGTCGTTCTGGTCAAAAAATGAAAATTCTAAAAGTTCCTGTTTTTCTGCTTTAAACTCTAGGTACACATCCAAAATGTATTACTGAGTTGAAAGAAGTGGATTCTGGTGCATGGTTTTGAAACCGCAGTCAGAAAAAAAATCACATCCATATCAACATGTTTATAACCCCCGGGGCTGTCGTTTTGGTCAAAAAATGAAAATTCTAAAAGTTCCTGTTTTTCTGCTTTAAACTCTAGGTACACATCCAAAATGTATTACTGAGTTGAAAGAAGTGGATTCTGGTGCATGGTTTTGAAACCGCAGTCAGAAAAAAAATCACAACCATATCAACATGTTTATAACCCCCGGGGCTGTCGTTTTGGTCAAAAAATGAAAATTCTAAAAGTTCCTGTTTTTCTGCTTTAAACTCTAGGTACACATCCAAAATGTATTACTGAGTTGAAAGAAGTGGATTCTGGTGCATGGTTTTGAAACCGCAGTCAGAAAAAAAATCACATCCATATCAACATGTTTATAACCCCGGCGCTGTCGTTTTGGTCAAAAAATGAAAATTCTAAAAGTTCCTGTTTTTCTGCTTTAAACTCTAGGTACACATCCAAAATATATTACTTAGTTGAAAGAAGTGGATTCTGGTGCATGGTTTTGAAACCGCAGTCAGAAAAAAAATCACATCCATATCAACATGTTTATAACCCCCGGGGCTGTCGTTCTGGTCAAAAAATGAAAATTCTAAAAGTTCCTGTTTTTCTGCTTTAAACTCTAGGTACACATCCAAAATGTATTACTGACTTGAAAGAAGTGCATTCTGGTGCATGGTTTTGAAACCGCAGTCAGAAAAAAAATCACAACCATATCAACATGTTTATAACCCCCGGGGCTGTCGTTTTGGTCAAAAAATGAAAATTCTAAAAGTTCCTGTTTTTCTGCTTTAAACTCTAGGTACACATCCAAAATGTATAACTGAGTTGAAAGAAGTGGATTCTGGTGCATGGTTTTGAAACCGCAGTCAGAAAAAAAATCACATCCATATCAACATTTTTATAACCCCCGGGGCTGTCGTTTTGGTCAAAAAATTAAAATTCTAAAAGTTCAGTTTTTTCTGCTTTAAACTCTAGGTACACATCCAAAATGTATTACTGACTTGAAAGAAGTGGATTCTGGTGCATGGTTTTGAAACCGCAGTCAGAAAAAAAAATCACATATATATCAACATTTTTATAACTCCCGGGGCTGTCGTTTTGGTCAAAAAATGAAAATTCTAAAAGTTCCTGTTTTTCTGCTTTAAACTCTAGGTACACATCCAAAATGTATTACTGAGTTGAAAGAAGTGGATTCTGGTGCATGGTTTTGAAACCGCAGTCAGAAAAAAAATCACATCCATATCAACATGTTTATAACCCCCGGGGCTGTCGTTTTGGTCAAAAAATGAAAATTCTAAAAGTTCCTGTTTTTCTGCTTTAAACTCTAGGTACACATCCAAAATGTATTACTGAGTTGAAAGAAGTGGATTCTGGTGCATGGTTTTGAAACCGCAGTCAGAAAAAAAATCACATCCATATCAATATGTTTATAACCCCCGGGGCTGTCGTTTTGGTCAAAAAATGAAAATTCTAAAAGTTCCTGTTTTTCTGCTTTAAACTCTAGGTACACATCCAAAATGTATTACTGAGTTGAAAGAAGTGGATTCTGGTGCATGGTTTTGAAACCGCAGTCAGAAAAAAAATCACATCCATATCAATATGTTTATAACCCCCGGGGCTGTCGTTCTGGTCAAAAAATGAAAATTCTAAAAGTTCCTGTTTTTCTGCTTTAAACTCTAGGTACACATCCAAAATGTATTACTGAGTTGAAAGAAGTGGATTCTGGTGCATGGTTTTGAAACCGCAGTCAGAAAAAAAATCACATCCATATCAACATGTTTATAACCCCCGGGGCTGTCGTTTTGGTCAAAAAATGAAAATTCTAAAAGTTCCTGTTTTTCTGCTTTAAACTCTAGGTACACATCCAAAATGTATTACTGAGTTGAAAGAAGTGGATTCTGGTGCATGGTTTTGAAACCGCAGTCAGAAAAAAAATCACATCCATATCAATATGTTTATAACCCCCGGGGCTGTCGTTCTGGTCAAAAAATGAAAATTCTAAAAGTTCCTGTTTTTCTGCTTTAAACTCTAGGTACACATCCAAAATGTATTACTGAGTTGAAAGAAGTGGATTCTGGTGCATGGTTTTGAAACCGCAGTCAGAAAAAAAAATCACATATATATCAACATTTTTATAACTCCCGGGGCTGTCGTTTTGGTCAAAAAATGAAAATTCTAAAAGTTCCTGTTTTTCTGCTTTAAACTCTAGGTACACATCCAAAATGTATTACTGAGTTGAAAGAAGTGGATTCTGGTGCATGGTTTTGAAACCGCAGTCAGAAAAAAAATCACATCCATATCAATATGTTTATAACCCCCGGGGCTGTCGTTCTGGTCAAAAAATGAAAATTCTAAAAGTTCCTGTTTTTCTGCTTTAAACTCTAGGTACACATCCAAAATGTATTACTGAGTTGAAAGAAGTGGATTCTGGTGCATGGTTTTGAAACCGCAGTCAGAAAAAAAAATCACATATATATCAACATTTTTATAACTCCCGGGGCTGTCGTTTTGGTCAAAAAATGAAAATGCTAAAAGTTCCTGTTTTTCTGCTTTAAACTCTAGGTACACATCCAAAATGTATTACTGAGTTGAAAGAAGTGGATTCTGGTGCATGGTTTTGAAACCGCAGTCAGAAAAAAAATCACATCCATATCAACATGTTTATAACCCCTGGGGCTGTCGTTTTGGTCAAAAAATGAAAATTCTAAAAGTTCCTGTTTTTCTGCTTTAAACTCTAGGTACACATCCAAAATGTATTACTGACTTGAAAGAAGTGGATTCTGGTGCATGGTTTTGAAACCGCAGTCAGAAAAAAAAATCACATATATATCAACATTTTTATAACTCCCGGGGCTGTCTTTTTTTTTCATAAAATGAAAATTCTAAAAGTTCCTGTTTTTCTGCTTTAAACTCTAGGTACACATCCAAAATGTATTACTGAGTTGAAAGAAGTGGATTCTGGTGCATGGTTTTGAAACCGCAGTCAGAAAAAAAATCACATCCATATCAACATGTTTATAACCCCCGGCGCTGTCGTTTTGGTCAAAAAATGAAAATTCGAAAAGTTCCTGTTTTTCTGCTTTAAACTCTAGGTACACATCCAAAATGTATTACTGAGTTGAAAGAAGTGGATTCTGGTGCATGGTTTTGAAACCGCAGTCAGAAAAAAAATCACATCCATATCAACATGTTTATAACCCCCGGGGCTGTCGTTCTGGTCAAAAAATTAAAATTCTAAAAGTTCCTGTTTTTCTGCTTTAAACTCTAGGTACACATCCAAAATGTATTACTGAGTTGAAAGAAGTGGATTCTGGTGCATGGTTTTGAAACCGCAGTCAGAAAAAAAATCACATCCATATCAATATGTTTATAACCCCCGGGGCTGTCGTTCTGGTCAAAAAATGAAAATTCTAAAAGTTCCTGTTTTTCTGCTTTAAACTCTAGGTACACATCCAAAATGTATTACTGAGTTGAAAGAAGTGGATTCTGGTGCATGGTTTTGAAACCGCAGTCAGAAAAAAAAATCACATATATATCAACATTTTTATAACTCCCGGGGCTGTCGTTTTGGTCAAAAAATGAAAATGCTAAAAGTTCCTGTTTTTCTGCTTTAAACTCTAGGTACACATCCAAAATGTATTACTGAGTTGAAAGAAGTGGATTCTGGTGCATGGTTTTGAAACCGCAGTCAGAAAAAAAATCACATCCATATCAACATGTTTATAACCCCTGGGGCTGTCGTTTTGGTCAAAAAATGAAAATTCTAAAAGTTCCTGTTTTTCTGCTTTAAACTCTAGGTACACATCCAAAATGTATTACTGACTTGAAAGAAGTGGATTCTGGTGCATGGTTTTGAAACCGCAGTCAGAAAAAAAAATCACATATATATCAACATTTTTATAACTCCCGGGGCTGTCTTTTTTTTTCATAAAATGAAAATTCTAAAAGTTCCTGTTTTTCTGCTTTAAACTCTAGGTACACATCCAAAATGTATTACTGAGTTGAAAGAAGTGGATTCTGGTGCATGGTTTTGAAACCGCAGTCAGAAAAAAAATCACATCCATATCAACATGTTTATAACCCCCGGCGCTGTCGTTTTGGTCAAAAAATGAAAATTCGAAAAGTTCCTGTTTTTCTGCTTTAAACTCTAGGTACACATCCAAAATGTATTACTGAGTTGAAAGAAGTGGATTCTGGTGCATGGTTTTGAAACCGCAGTCAGAAAAAAAATCACATCCATATCAACATGTTTATAACCCCCGGGGCTGTCGTTCTGGTCAAAAAATTAAAATTCTAAAAGTTCCTGTTTTTCTGCTTTAAACTCTAGGTACACATCCAAAATGTATTACTGAGTTGAAAGAAGTGGATTCTGGTGCATGGTTTTGAAACCGCAGTCAGAAAAAAAATCACATCCATATCAACATGTTTATAACCCCCGGCGCTGTCGTTTTGGTCAAAAAATTAAAATTCTAAAAGTTCAGTTTTTTCTGCTTTAAACTCTAGGTACACATCCAAAATGTATTACTGACTTTAAAGAAGTGGATTCTGGTGCATGGTTTTGAAACCGCAGTCAGAAAAAAAAAATCACATATATATATCAACATTTTTATAACTCCCGGGGCTGTCGTTTTGGTCAAAAAATGAAAATTCTAAAAGTTCCTGTTTTTCTGCTTTAAACTCTAGGTACACATCCAAAATGTATTACTGAGTTGAAAGAAGTGGATTCTGGTGCATGGTTTTGAAACCGCAGTCAGAAAAACAATCACATCCATATCAACATGTTTATAACCCCGGCGCTGTCGTTTTGGTCAAAAAATGAAAATTCTAAAAGTTCCTGTTTTTCTGCTTTAAACTCTAGGTACACATCCAAAATATATTACTTAGTTGAAAGAAGTGGATTCTGGTGCATGGTTTTGAAACCGCAGTCAGAAAAAAAATCACATCCATATCAACATGTTTATAACCCCCGGGGCTGTCGTTCTGGTCAAAAAATGAAAATTCTAAAAGTTCCTGTTTTTCTGCTTTAAACTCTAGGTACACATCCAAAATGTATAACTGAGTTGAAAGAAGTGGATTCTGGTGCATGGTTTTGAAACCGCAGTCAGAAAAAAAAATCACATATATATCAACATTTTTATAACTCCCGGGGCTGTCGTTTTGGTCAAAAAATGAAAATTCTAAAAGTTCCTGTTTTTCTGCTTTAAACTCTAGGTACACATCCAAAATGTATTACTGAGTTGAAAGAAGTGGATTCTGGTGCATGGTTTTGAAACCGCAGTCAGAAAAAAAATCACATCCATATCAACATGTTTATAACCCCCGGCGCTGTCGTTTTGGTCAAAAAATGAAAATTCGAAAAGTTCCTGTTTTTCTGCTTTAAACTCTAGGTACACATCCAAAATGTATTACTGAGTTGAAAGAAGTGGATTCTGGTGCATGGTTTTGAAACCGCAGTCAGAAAAAAAATCACATCCATATCAACATGTTTATAACCCCCGGGGCTGTCGTTCTGGTCAAAAAATGAAAATTCTAAAAGTTCCTGTTTTTCTGCTTTAAACTCTAGGTACACATCCAAAATGTATAACTGAGTTGAAAGAAGTGGATTCTGGTGCATGGTTTTGAAACCGCAGTCAGAAAAAAAAATCACATATATATCAACATTTTTATAACTCCCGGGGCTGTCGTTTTGGTCAAAAAATGAAAATTCTAAAAGTTCCTGTTTTTCTGCTTTAAACTCTAGGTACACATCCAAAATGTATTACTGAGTTGAAAGAAGTGGATTCTGGTGCATGGTTTTGAAACCGCAGTCAGAAAAAAAATCACATCCATATCAACATGTTTATAACCCCCGGCGCTGTCGTTTTGGTCAAAAAATGAAAATTCGAAAAGTTCCTGTTTTTCTGCTTTAAACTCTAGGTACACATCCAAAATGTATTACTGAGTTGAAAGAAGTGGATTCTGGTGCATGGTTTTGAAACCGCAGTCAGAAAAAAAATCACATCCATATCAACATGTTTATAACCCCCGGGGCTGTCGTTCTGGTCAAAAAATGAAAATTCTAAAAGTTCCTGTTTTTCTGCTTTAAACTCTAGGTACACATCCAAAATGTATAACTGAGTTGAAAGAAGTGGATTCTGGTGCATGGTTTTGAAACCGCAGTCAGAAAAAAAATCACATCCATATCAACATTTTTATAACCCCCGGGGCTGTCGTTTTGGTCAAAAAATTAAAATTCTAAAAGTTCAGTTTTTTCTGCTTTAAACTCTAGGTACACATCCAAAATGTATTACTGAGTTGAAAGAAGTGGATTCTGGTGCATGGTTTTGAAACTGCAGTCAGAAAAAAAATCACATCCATATCAACATTTTTATAACCCCCGGGGCTGTCGTTTTGGTCAAAAAATGAAAATTCTAAAAGTTCAGTTTTTTCTGCTTTAAACTCTAGGTACACATCCAAAATGTATTACTGACTTGAAAGAAGTGGATTCTGGTGCATGGTTTTGAAACCGCAGTCAGAAAAAAAAAATCACATATATATCAACATTTTTATAACTCCCGGGGCTGTCGTTTTGGTCAAAAAATGAAAATTCTAAAAGTTCCTGTTTTTCTGCTTTAAACTCTAGGTACACATCCAAAATGTATTACTGAGTTGAAAGAAGTGGATTCTGGTGCATGGTTTTGAAACCGCAGTCAGAAAAAAAATCACATCCATATCAACATGTTTATAACCCCCGGGGCTGTCGTTTTGGTCAAAAAATGAAAATTCTAAAAGTTCCTGTTTTTCTGCTTTAAACTCTAGGTACACATCCAAAATGTATTACTGAGTTGAAAGAAGTGGATTCTGGTGCATGGTTTTGAAACCGCAGTCAGAAAAAAAATCACAACCATATCAACATGTTTATAACCCCCGGGGCTGTCGTTTTGGTCAAAAAATGAAAATTCTAAAAGTTCCGTTTTTTCTGCTTTAAACTCTAGGTACACATCCAAAATGTATTACTGAGTTGAAAGAAGTGGATTCTGGTGCATGGTTTTGAAACCGCAGTCAGAAAAAAAATCACATCCATATCAACATTTTTATAACCCCGGGGCTGTCGTTTTGGTCAAAAAATGAAAATTCTAAAAGTTCAGTTTTTTCTGCTTTAAACTCTAGGTACACATCCAAAATGTATTACTGACTTGAAAGAAGTGGATTCTGGTGCATGGTTTTGAAACCGCAGTCAGAAAAAAAAATCACATATATATCAACATTTTTATAACTCCCGGGGCTGTCGTTTTGGTCAAAAAATGAAAATTCTAAAAGTTCCTGTTTTTCTGCTTTAAACTCTAGGTACACATCCAAAATGTATTACTGAGTTGAAAGAAGTGGATTCTGGTGCATGGTTTTGAAACCGCAGTCAGAAAAAAAATCACATCCATATCAACATGTTTATAACCCCCGGCGCTGTCGTTTTGGTCAAAAAATTAAAATTCTAAAAGTTCAGTTTTTTCTGATTTAAACTCTAGGTACACATCCAAAATGTATTACTGACTTGAAAGAAGTGGATTCTGGTGCATGGTTTTGAAACCGCAGTCAGAAAAAAAAAATCACATATATATCAACATTTTTATAACTCCCGGGGCTGTCGTTTTGGTCAAAAAATGAAAATTCTAAAAGTTCCTGTTTTTCTGCTTTAAACTCTAGGTACACATCCAAAATGTATTACTGAGTTGAAAGAAGTGGATTCTGGTGCATGGTTTTGAAACCGCAGTCAGAAAAAAAATCACATCCATATCAACATGTTTATAACCCCGGCGCTGTCGTTTTGGTCAAAAAATGAAAATTCTAAAAGTTCCTGTTTTTCTGCTTTAAACTCTAGGTACACATCCAAAATATATTACTTAGTTGAAAGAAGTGGATTCTGGTGCATGGTTTTGAAACCGCAGTCAGAAAAAAAATCACATCCATATCAACATGTTTATAACCCCCGGGGCTGTCGTTCTGGTCAAAAAATGAAAATTCTAAAAGTTCCTGTTTTTCTGCTTTAAACTCTAGGTACACATCCAAAATGTATTACTGACTTGAAAGAAGTGCATTCTGGTGCATGGTTTTGAAACCGCAGTCAGAAAAAAAATCACAACCATATCAACATGTTTATAACCCCCGGGGCTGTCGTTTTGGTCAAAAAATGAAAATTCTAAAAGTTCCTGTTTTTCTGCTTTAAACTCTAGGTACACATCCAAAATGTATAACTGAGTTGAAAGAAGTGGATTCTGGTGCATGGTTTTGAAACCGCAGTCAGAAAAAAAATCACATCCATATCAACATTTTTATAACCCCCGGGGCTGTCGTTTTGGTCAAAAAATTAAAATTCTAAAAGTTCAGTTTTTTCTGCTTTAAACTCTAGGTACACATCCAAAATGTATTACTGACTTGAAAGAAGTGGATTCTGGTGCATGGTTTTGAAACCGCAGTCAGAAAAAAAAATCACATATATATCAACATTTTTATAACTCCCGGGGCTGTCGTTTTGGTCAAAAAATGAAAATTCTAAAAGTTCCTGTTTTTCTGCTTTAAACTCTAGGTACACATCCAAAATGTATTACTGAGTTGAAAGAAGTGGATTCTGGTGCATGGTTTTGAAACCGCAGTCAGAAAAAAAATCACATCCATATCAACATGTTTATAACCCCCGGGGCTGTCGTTTTGGTCAAAAAATGAAAATTCTAAAAGTTCCTGTTTTTCTGCTTTAAACTCTAGGTACACATCCAAAATGTATTACTGAGTTGAAAGAAGTGGATTCTGGTGCATGGTTTTGAAACCGCAGTCAGAAAAAAAATCACATCCATATCAATATGTTTATAACCCCCGGGGCTGTCGTTTTGGTCAAAAAATGAAAATTCTAAAAGTTCCTGTTTTTCTGCTTTAAACTCTAGGTACACATCCAAAATGTATTACTGAGTTGAAAGAAGTGGATTCTGGTGCATGGTTTTGAAACCGCAGTCAGAAAAAAAATCACATCCATATCAACATGTTTATAACCCCCGGGGCTGTCGTTTTGGTCAAAAAATGAAAATTCTAAAAGTTCCTGTTTTTCTGCTTTAAACTCTAGGTACACATCCAAAATTTATTACTGAGTTGAAAGAAGTGGATTCTGGTGCATGGTTTTGAAACCGCAGTCAGAAAAAAAATCACATCCATATCAACATGTTTATAACCCCCGGGGCTGTCGTTCTGGTCAAAAAATGAAAATTCTAAAAGTTCCTGTTTTTCTGCTTTAAACTCTAGGTACACATCCAAAATGTATTACTGAGTTGAAAGAAGTGGATTCTGGTGCATGGTTTTGAAACCGCAGTCAGAAAAAAAATCACATCCATATCAACATGTTTATAACCCCCGGCGCTGTCGTTTTGGTCAAAAAATGAAAATTCTAAAAGTTCCTGTTTTTCTGCTTTAAACTCTAGGTACACATCCCAAATGTATTACTGACTTGAAAGAAGTGCATTCTGGTGCATGGTTTTGAAACCGCAGTCAGAAAAAAAATCACAACCATATCAACATGTTTATAACCCCCAGGGCTGTCGTTTTGGTCAAAAAATGAAAATTCTAAAAGTTCCTGTTTTTCTGCTTTAAACTCTAGGTACACATCCAAAATGTATAACTGAGTTGAAAGAAGTGGATTCTGGTGCATGGTTTTGAAACCGCAGTCAGAAAAAAAAATCACATCCATATCAACATTTTTATAACCCCCGGGGCTGTCGTTTTGGTCAAAAAATTAAAATTCTAAAAGTTCAGTTTTTTTCTGCTTTAAACTCTAGGTACACATCCAAAATGTATTACTGACTTGAAAGAAGTGGATTCTGGTGCATGGTTTTGAAACCGCAGTCAGAAAAAAAAATCACATATATATCAACATTTTTATAACTCCCGGGGCTGTCGTTTTGGTCAAAAAATGAAAATTCTAAAAGTTCCTGTTTTTCTGCTTTAAACTCTAGGTACACATCCAAAATGTATTACTGAGTTGAAAGAAGTGGATTCTGGTGCATGGTTTTGAAACCGCAGTCAGAAAAAAAATCACATCCATATCAACATGTTTATAACCCCCGGGGCTGTCGTTTTGGTCAAAAAATGAAAATTCTAAAAGTTCCTGTTTTTCTGCTTTAAACTCTAGGTACACATCCAAAATGTATTACTGAGTTGAAAGAAGTGGATTCTGGTGCATGGTTTTGAAACCGCAGTCAGAAAAAAAATCACATCCATATCAATATGTTTATAACCCCCGGGGCTGTCGTTCTGGTCAAAAAATGAAAATTCTAAAAGTTCCTGTTTTTCTGCTTTAAACTCTAGGTACACATCCAAAATGTATTACTGAGTTGAAAGAAGTGGATTCTGGTGCATGGTTTTGAAACCGCAGTCAGAAAAAAAATCACATCCATATCAACATGTTTATAACCCCCGGGGCTGTCGTTTTGGTCAAAAAATGAAAATTCTAAAAGTTCCTGTTTTTCTGCTTTAAACTCTAGGTACACATCCAAAATGTATTACTGAGTTGAAAGAAGTGGATTCTGGTGCATGGTTTTGAAACCGCAGTCAGAAAAAAAATCACATCCATATCAATATGTTTATAACCCCCGGGGCTGTCGTTCTGGTCAAAAAATGAAAATTCTAAAAGTTCCTGTTTTTCTGCTTTAAACTCTAGGTACACATCCAAAATGTATTACTGAGTTGAAAGAAGTGGATTCTGGTGCATGGTTTTGAAACCGCAGTCAGAAAAAAAAATCACATATATATCAACATTTTTATAACTCCCGGGGCTGTCGTTTTGGTCAAAAAATGAAAATTCTAAAAGTTCCTGTTTTTCTGCTTTAAACTCTAGGTACACATCCAAAATGTATTACTGAGTTGAAAGAAGTGGATTCTGGTGCATGGTTTTGAAACCGCAGTCAGAAAAAAAATCACATCCATATCAACATGTTTATAAACCCTGGGGCTGTCGTTTTGGTCAAAAAATGAAAATTCTAAAAGTTCCTGTTTTTCTGCTTTAAACTCTAGGTACACATCCAAAATGTATTACTGACTTGAAAGAAGTGGATTCTGGTGCATGGTTTTGAAACCGCAGTCAGAAAAAAAAATCACATATATATCAACATTTTTATAACTCCCGGGGCTGTCTTTTTTTTTCAAAAAATGAAAATTCTAAAAGTTCCTGTTTTTCTGCTTTAAACTCTAGGTACACATCCAAAATGTATTACTGAGTTGAAAGAAGTGGATTCTGGTGCATGGTTTTGAAACCGCAGTCAGAAAAAAAATCACATCCATATCAACATGTTTATAACCCCCGGCGCTGTCGTTTTGGTCAAAAAATGAAAATTCGAAAAGTTCCTGTTTTTCTGCTTTAAACTCTAGGTACACATCCAAAATGTATAACTGAGTTGAAAGAAGTGGATTCTGGTGCATGGTTTTGAAACCACAGTCAGAAAAAAAATCACATCCATATCAACATTTTTATAACCCCCGGGGCTGTCGTTTTGGTCAAAAAATTAAAATTCTAAAAGTTCAGTTTTTTCTGCTTTAAACTCTAGGTACACATCCAAAATGTATTACTGACTTGAAAGAAGTGGATTCTGGTGCATGGTTTTGAAACCGCAGTCAGAAAAAAAAAATCACATATATATCAACATTTTTATAACTCCCGGGGCTGTCGTTTTGGTCAAAAAATTAAAATTCTAAAAGTTCCTGTTTTTCTGCTTTAAACTCTAGGTACACATCCAAAATGTATTACTGAGTTGAAAGAAGTGGATTCTGGTGCATGGTTTTGAAACCGCAGTCAGAAAAAAAATCACATCCATATCAACATGTTTATAACCCCCGGCGCTGTCGTTTTGGTCAAAAAATGAAAATTCGAAAAGTTCCTGTTTTTCTGCTTTAAACTCTAGGTACACATCCAAAATATATTACTTAGTTGAAAGAAGTGGATTCTGGTGCATGGTTTTGAAACCGCAGTCAGAAAAAAAATCACATCCATATCAACATTTTTATAACCCCGGGGCTGTCGTTTTGGTCAAAAAATTAAAATTCTAAAAGTTCAGTTTTTTCTGCTTTAAACTCTAGGTACACATCCAAAATGTATTACTGACTTGAAAGAAGTGGATTCTGGTGCATGGTTTTGAAACCGCAGTCAGAAAAAAAAATCACATATATATCAACATTTTTATAACTCCCGGGGCTGTCGTTTTGGTCAAAAAATTAAAATTCTAAAAGTTCCTGTTTTTCTGCTTTAAACTCTAGGTACACATCCAAAATGTATTACTGAGTTGAAAGAAGTGGATTCTGGTGCATGGTTTTGAAACCGCAGTCAGAAAAAAAATCACATCCATATCAACATGTTTATAACCCCCGGCGCTGTCGTTTTGGTCAAAAAATGAAAATTCGAAAAGTTCCTGTTTTTCTGCTTTAAACTCTAGGTACACATCCAAAATATATTACTTAGTTGAAAGAAGTGGATTCTGGTGCATGGTTTTGAAACCGCAGTCAGAAAAAAAATCACATCCATATCAACATTTTTATAACCCCGGGGCTGTCGTTTTGGTCAAAAAATTAAAATTCTAAAAGTTCAGTTTTTTCTGCTTTAAACTCTAGGTACACATCCAAAATGTATTACTGACTTGAAAGAAGTGGATTCTGGTGCATGGTTTTGAAACCGCAGTCAGAAAAAAAAATCACATATATATCAACATTTTTATAACTCCCGGGGCTGTCGTTTTGGTCAAAAAATGAAAATTCTAAAAGTTCCTGTTTTTCTGCTTTAAACTCTAGGTACACATCCAAAATGTATTACTGAGTTGAAAGAAGTGGATTCTGGTGCATGGTTTTGAAACCGCAGTCAGAAAAAAAATCACATCCATATCAATATGTTTATAACCCCCGGGGCTGTCGTTCTGGTCAAAAAATGAAAATTCTAAAAGTTCCTGTTTTTCTGCTTTAAACTCTAGGTACACATCCAAAATGTATTACTGAGTTGAAAGAAGTGGATTCTGGTGCATGGTTTTGAAACCGCAGTCAGAAAAAAAATCACATCCATATCAACATGTTTATAACCCCCGGGGCTGTCGTTTTGGTTAAAAAATGAAAATTCTAAAAGTTCCTGTTTTTCTGCTTTAAACTCTAGGTACACATCCAAAATGTATTACTGAGTTGAAAGAAGTGGATTCTGGTGCATGGTTTTGAAACCGCAGTCAGAAAAAAAATCACATCCATATCAACATGTTTATAGCCCCCGGGGCTGTCGTTTTGGTCAAAAAATGAAAATTCTAAAAGTTCCTGTTTTTCTGCTTTAAACTCTAGGTACACATCCAAAATGTATTACTGAGTTGAAAGAAGTGGATTCTGGTGCATGGTTTTGAAACCGCAGTCAGAAAAAAAATCACATCCATATCAACATTTTTATAACCCCCGGGGCTGTCGTTTTGGTCAAAAAATGAAAATTCTAAAAGTTCAGTTTCTTCTGCTTTAAACTCTAGGTACACATCCAAAATGTATTACTGACTTGAAAGAAGTGGATTCTGGTGCATGGTTTTGAAACCGCAGTCAGAAAAAAAATCACATCCATATCAATATGTTTATAACCCCCGGGGCTGTCGTTCTGGTCAAAAAATGAAAATTCTAAAAGTTCCTGTTTTTCTGCTTTAAACTCTAGGTACACATCCAAAATGTATTACTGACTTGAAAGAAGTGCATTCTGGTGCATGGTTTTGAAACCGCAGTCAGAAAAAAAATCACATCCATATCAACATGTTTATAACCCCCGGGGCTGTCGTTCTGGTCAAAAAATGAAAATTCTAAAAGTTCCTGTTTTTCTGCTTTAAACTCTAGGTACACATCCAAAATATATTACTGAGTTGAAAGAAGTGGATTCTGGTGCATGGTTTTGAAACCGCAGTCAGAAAA
This sequence comes from Crinia signifera, assembly GCF_055691185.1. Classification (NCBI taxonomy): domain Eukaryota; kingdom Metazoa; phylum Chordata; class Amphibia; order Anura; family Myobatrachidae; genus Crinia; species Crinia signifera. The sequence continues at coordinate 22,264,236 of NC_139227.1, forward strand.
AAAAATCACATATATATCAACATTTTTATAACTCCCGGGGCTGTCGTTTTGGTCAAAAAATGAAAATTCTAAAAGTTCCTGTTTTTCTGCTTTAAACTCTAGGTACACATCCAAAATGTATTACTGAGTTGAAAGAAGTGGATTCTGGTGCATGGTTTTGAAACCGCAGTCAGAAAAAAAATCACATCCATATCAACATGTTTATAACCCCCGGCGCTGTCGTTTTGGTCAAAAAATGAAAATTCTAAAAGTTCCTGTTTTTCTGCTTTAAACTCTAGGTACACATCCAAAATGTATTACTTAGTTGAAAGAAGTGGATTCTGGTGCATGGTTTTGAAACCGCAGTCAGAAAAAAAATCACATCCATATCAACATGTTTATAACCCCCGGCGCTGTCGTTTTGGTCAAAAAATGAAAATTCGAAAAGTTCCTGTTTTTCTGCTTTAAACTCTAGGTACACATCCAAAATGTATTACTGAGTTGAAAGAAGTGGATTCTGGTGCATGGTTTTGAAACCGCAGTCAGAAAAAAAATCACATCCATATCAACATGTTTATAACCCCCGGGGCTGTCGTTTTGGTCAAAAAATGAAAATTCTAAAAGTTCAGTTTTTTCTGCTTTAAACTCTAGGTACACATCCAAAATGTATTACTGACTTGAAAGAAGTGGATTCTGGTGCATGGTTTTGAAACCGCAGTCAGAAAAAAAAATCACATATATATCAACATTTTTATAACTCCCGGGGCTGTCGTTTTGGTCAAAAAATGAAAATTCTAAAAGTTCCTGTTTTTCTGCTTTAAACTCTAGGTACACATCCAAAATGTATTACTGAGTTGAAAGAAGTGGATTCTGGTGCATGGTTTTGAAACCGCAGTCAGAAAAAAAATCACATCCATATCAACATGTTTATAACCCCCGGGGCTGTCGTTTTGGTCAAAAAATGAAAATTCTAAAAGTTCCTGTTTTTCTGCTTTAAACTCTAGGTACACATCCAAAATGCATTACTGAGTTGAAAGAAGTGAATTCTGGTGCATGGTTTTGAAATCGCAGTCAGAAAAAAAATAACATCCATATCAACATTTTTATCAGCTCCGGTCCTGTCGTTTTGGTCAAAAAATGAAAATTCTAAAAGTTCCTGTTTTTCTGCTTTAAACTCTAGGTACACATCCAAAATGCATTACTGAGTTTAAAGAAGTGAATTCTGGTGCATGGTTTTGAAATCGCAGTCAGAAAAAAAATAACATCCATATCAACATTTTTATCAGCTCCGGTCCTGTCGTTTTGGTCAAAAAATGAAAATTCTAAAAGTTCCTGTTTTTCTGCTTTAAACTCTAGGTACACATCCAAAATGCATTACTGAGTTGAAAGAAGTGAATTCTGGTGCATGGTTTTGAAATCGCAGTCAGAAAAAAAATAACATCCATATCAACATTTTTATCAGCTCCGGTCCTGTCGTTTTGGTCAAAAAATGAAAATTCTAAAAGTTCCTGTTTTTCTGCTTTAAACTCTAGGTACACATCCAAAATGCATTACTTAGTTGAAAGAAGTTGATTCTGGTGCATGGTTTTGAAATCGCAGTCAGAAAAAAAATAACATCCATATCAACATTTTTATCAGCTCCGGTCCTGTCGTTTTGGTCAAAAAATGAAAATTCTAAAAGTTCCTGTTTTTCTGCTTTAAACTCTAGGTACACATCCAAAATGCATTACTGAGTTTAAAGAAGTGAATTCTGGTGCATGGTTTTGAAATCGCAGTCAGAAAAAAAATAACATCCATATCAACATTTTTATCAGCTCCGGACCTGTCGTTTTGGTCAAAAAATGAAAATTCTAAAAGTTCCTGTTTTTCTGCTTTAAACTCTAGGTACACATCCAAAATGCATTACTAAGTTGAAAGAAGTGAATTCTGGTGCATGGTTTTGAAATCGCAGTCAGAAAAAAAATAACAATCATATCAACATTTTAATCAGCTCCGGTCCTGTCGTTTTGGTCAAAAAATGAAAATTCTAAAAGTTCCTGTTTTTCTGCTTTAAACTCTAGGTACACATCCAAAATGCATTACTGAGTTTAAAGAAGTGAATTCTGGTGCATGGTTTTGAAATCGCAGTCAGAAAAAAAATAACATCCATATCAACATTTTTATCAGCTCCGGACCTGTCGTTTTGGTCAAAAAATGAAAATTCTAAAAGTTCCTGTTTTTCTGCTTTAAACTCTAGGTACACATCCAAAATGCATTACTGAGTTTAAAGAAGTGAATTCTGGTGCATGGTTTTGAAATCGCAGTCAGAAAAAAAATAACATCCATATCAACATTTTTATCAGCTCCGGACCTGTCGTTTTGGTCAAAAAATGAAAATTCTAAAAGTTCCTGTTTTTCTGCTTTAAACTCTAGGTACACATCCAAAATGCATTACTGAGTTTAAAGAAGTGAATTCTGGTGCATGGTTTTGAAATCGCAGTCAGAAAAAAAATAACATCCATATCAACATTTTTATCAGCTCCGGACCTGTCGTTTTGGTCAAAAAATGAAAATTCTAAAAGTTCCTGTTTTTCTGCTTTAAACTCTAGGTACACATCCAAAATGCATTACTAAGTTGAAAGAAGTGAATTCTGGTGCATGGTTTTGAAATCGCAGTCAGAAAAAAAATAACAATCATATCAACATTTTAATCAGCTCCGGTCCTGTCGTTTTGGTCAAAAAATGAAAATTCTAAAAGTTCCTGTTTTTCTGCTTTAAACTCTAGGTACACATCCAAAATGTATTACTGAGTTGAAAGAAGTGGATTCTGGTGCATGGTTTTGAAACCGCAGTCAGAAAAAAAATCACATCCATATCAACATGTTTATAACCCCCGGGGCTGTCGTTCTGGTCAAAAAATGAAAATTCTAAAAGTTCCTGTTTTTCTGCTTTAAACTCTAGGTACACATCCAAAATGTATTACTGAGTTGAAAGAAGTGGATTCTGGTGCATGGTTTTGAAACCGCAGTCAGAAAAAAAAATCACATATATATCAACATTTTTATAACTCCCGGGGCTGTCGTTTTGGTCAAAAAATGAAAATTCTAAAAGTTCCTGTTTTTCTGCTTTAAACTCTAGGTACACATCCAAAATGTATTACTGAGTTGAAAGAAGTGGATTCTGGTGCATGGTTTTGAAACCGCAGTCAGAAAAAAAATCACATCCATATCAACATGTTTATAACCCCAGGGGCTGTCGTTCTGGTCAAAAAATGAAAATTCTAAAAGTTCCTGTTTTTCTGCTTTAAACTCTAGGTACACATCCAAAATGTATTACTGACTTGAAAGAAGTGCATTCTGGTGCATGGTTTTGAAACCGCAGTCAGAAAAAAAATCACAACCATATCAACATGTTTATAACCCCCGGGGCTGTCGTTTTGGTCAAAAAATGAAAATTCTAAAAGTTCCTGTTTTTCTGCTTTAACCTCTAGGTACACATCCAAAATGTATTACTGAGTTGAAAGAAGTGGATTCTGGTGCATGGTTTTGAAACCGCAGTCAGAAAAAAAATCACATCCATATCAACATGTTTATAACCCCCGGGGCTGTCGTTCTGGTCAAAAAATGAAAATTCTAAAAGTTCCTGTTTTTCTGCTTTAAACTCTAGGTACACATCCAAAATGTATTACTGAGTTGAAAGAAGTGGATTCTGGTGCATGGTTTTGAAACCGCAGTCAGAAAAAAAAATCACATATATATCAACATTTTTATAACTCCCGGGGCTGTCGTTTTGGTCAAAAAATGAAAATTCTAAAAGTTCCTGTTTTTCTGCTTTAAACTCTAGGTACACATCCAAAATGTATTACTGAGTTGAAAGAAGTGGATTCTGGTGCATGGTTTTGAAACCGCAGTCAGAAAAAAAATCACATCCATATCAACATGTTTATAACCCCCGGCGCTGTCGTTTTGGTCAAAAAATGAAAATTCGAAAAGTTCCTGTTTTTCTGCTTTAAACTCTAGGTACACATCCAAAATGTATTACTGAGTTGAAAGAAGTGGATTCTGGTGCATGGTTTTGAAACCGCAGTCAGAAAAAAAATCACATCCATATCAACATGTTTATAACCCCCGGGGCTGTCGTTCTGGTCAAAAAATGAAAATTCTAAAAGTTCCTGTTTTTCTGCTTTAAACTCTAGGTACACATCCAAAATGTATAACTGAGTTGAAAGAAGTGGATTCTGGTGCATGGTTTTGAAACCGCAGTCAGAAAAAAAATCACATCCATATCAACATTTTTATAACCCCCGGGGCTGTCGTTTTGGTCAAAAAATTAAAATTCTAAAAGTTCAGTTTTTTGTGCTTTAAACTCTAGGTACACATCCAAAATGTATTACTGACTTGAAAGAAGTGGATTCTGGTGCATGGTTTTGAAACCGCAGTCAGAAAAAAAAATCACATATATATCAACATTTTTATAACTCCCGGGGCTGTCGTTTTGGTCAAAAAATGAAAATTCTAAAAGTTCCTGTTTTTCTGCTTTAAACTCTAGGTACACATCCAAAATGTATTACTGAGTTGAAAGAAGTGGATTCTGGTGCATGGTTTTGAAACCGCAGTCAGAAAAAAAATCACATCCATATCAACATGTTTATAACCCCCGGGGCTGTCGTTTTGGTCAAAAAATGAAAATTCTAAAAGTTCCTGTTTTTCTGCTTTAAACTCTAGGTACACATCCAAAATGTATTACTGAGTTGAAAGAAGTGGATTCTGGTGCATGGTTTTGAAACCGCAGTCAGAAAAAAAATCACATCCATATCAACATGTTTATAACCCCTGGGGCTGTCGTTTTGTTCAAAAAATGAAAATTCTAAAAGTTCCTGTTTTTCTGCTTTAAACTCTAGGTACACATCCAAAATGTATTACTGACTTGAAAGAAGTGGATTCTGGTGCATGGTTTTGAAACCGCAGTCAGAAAAAAAAAATCACATATATATCAACATTTTTATAACTCCCGGGGCTGTCGTTTTGGTCAAAAAATGAAAATTCTAAAAGTTCCTGTTTTTCTGCTTTAAACTCTAGGTACACATCCAAAATGTATTACTGAGTTGAAAGAAGTGGATTCTGGTGCATGGTTTTGAAACCGCAGTCAGAAAAAAAATCACATCCATATCAACATGTTTATAACCCCCGGCGCTGTCGTTTTGGTCAAAAAATGAAAATTCGAAAAGTTCCTGTTTTTCTGCTTTAAACTCTAGGTACACATCCAAAATGTATTAATGAGTTGAAAGAAGTGGATTCTGGTGCATGGTTTTGAAACCGCAGTCAGAAAAAAAATCACATCCATATCAACATGTTTATAACCCCCGGGGCTGTCGTTCTGGTCAAAAAATGAAAATTCTAAAAGTTCCTGTTTTTCTGCTTTAAACTCTAGGTACACATCCAAAATGTATAACTGAGTTGAAAGAAGTGGATTCTGGTGCATGGTTTTGAAACCGCAGTCAGAAAAAAAATCACATCCATATCAACATTTTTATAACCCCCGGGGCTGTCGTTTTGGTCAAAAAATTAAAATTCTAAAAGTTCAGTTTTTTGTGCTTTAAACTCTAGGTACACATCCAAAATGTATTACTGACTTGAAAGAAGTGGATTCTTGTGCATGGTTTTGAAACCGCAGTCAGAAAAAAAAATCACATATATATCAACATTTTTATAACTCCCGGGGCTGTCGTTTTGGTCAAAAAATGAAAATTCTAAAAGTTCCTGTTTTTCTGCTTTAAACTCTAGGTACACATCCAAAATGTATTACTGAATTGAAAGAAGTGGATTCTGGTGCATGGTTTTGAAACCGCAGTCAGAAAAAAAATCACATCCATATCAACATGTTTATAACCCCCGGGGCTGTCGTTCTGGTCAAAAAATGAAAATTCTAAAAGTTCCTGTTTTTCTGCTTTAAACTCTAGGTACACATCCAAAATGTATTACTGACTTGAAAGAAGTGCATTCTGGTGCATGGTTTTGAAACCGCAGTCAGAAAAAAAATCACAACCATATCAACATGTTTATAACCCCCGGGGCTGTCGTTTTGGTCAAAAAATGAAAATTCTAAAAGTTCCTGTTTTTCTGCTTTAACCTCTAGGTACACATCCAAAATGTATTACTGAGTTGAAAGAAGTGGATTCTGGTGCATGGTTTTGAAACCGCAGTCAGAAAAAAAATCACATCCATATCAACATGTTTATAACCCCCGGGGCTGTCGTTCTGGTCAAAAAATGAAAATTCTAAAAGTTCCTGTTTTTCTGCTTTAAACTCTAGGTACACATCCAAAATGTATTACTGAGTTGAAAGAAGTGGATTCTGGTGCATGGTTTTGAAACCGCAGTCAGAAAAAAAAATCACATATATATCAACATTTTTATAACTCCCGGGGCTGTCGTTTTGGTCAAAAAATGAAAATTCTAAAAGTTCCTGTTTTTCTGCTTTAAACTCTAGGTACACATCCAAAATGTATTACTGAGTTGAAAGAAGTGGATTCTGGTGCATGGTTTTGAAACCGCAGTCAGAAAAAAAATCACATCCATATCAACATGTTTATAACCCCTGGGGCTGTCGTTTTGTTCAAAAAATGAAAATTCTAAAAGTTCCTGTTTTTCTGCTTTAAACTCTAGGTACACATCCAAAATGTATTACTGACTTGAAAGAAGTGGATTCTGGTGCATGGTTTTGAAACCGCAGTCAGAAAAAAAAATCACATATATATCAACATTTTTATAACTCCCGGGGCTGTCGTTTTGGTCAAAAAATGAAAATTCTAAAAGTTCCTGTTTTTCTGCTTTAAACTCTAGGTACACATCCAAAATGTATTACTGAGTTGAAAGAAGTGGATTCTGGTGCATGGTTTTGAAACCGCAGTCAGAAAAAAAATCACATCCATATCAACATGTTTATAACCCCCGGCGCTGTCGTTTTGGTCAAAAAATGAAAATTCGAAAAGTTCCTGTTTTTCTGCTTTAAACTCTAGGTACACATCCAAAATGTATTACTGAGTTGAAAGAAGTGGATTCTGGTGCATGGTTTTGAAACCGCAGTCAGAAAAAAAATCACATCCATATCAACATGTTTATAACCCCCGGGGCTGTCGTTCTGGTCAAAAAATGAAAATTCTAAAAGTTCCTGTTTTTCTGCTTTAAACTCTAGGTACACATCCAAAATGTATAACTGAGTTGAAAGAAGTGGATTCTGGTGCATGGTTTTGAAACCGCAGTCAGAAAAAAAATCACATCCATATCAACATTTTTATAACCCCCGGGGCTGTCGTTTTGGTCAAAAAATTAAAATTCTAAAAGTTCAGTTTTTTGTGCTTTAAACTCTAGGTACACATCCAAAATGTATTACTGACTTGAAAGAAGTGGATTCTGGTGCATGGTTTTGAAACCGCAGTCAGAAAAAAAAATCACATATATATCAACATTTTTATAACTCCCGGGGCTGTCGTTTTGGTCAAAAAATGAAAATTCTAAAAGTTCCTGTTTTTCTGCTTTAAACTCTAGGTACACATCCAAAATGTATTACTGAGTTGAAAGAAGTGGATTCTGGTGCATGGTTTTGAAACCGCAGTCAGAAAAAAAATCACATCCATATCAACATGTTTATAACCCCCGGGGCTGTCGTTTTGGTCAAAAAATGAAAATTCTAAAAGTTCCTGTTTTTCTGCTTTAAACTCTAGGTACACATCCAAAATGTATTACTGAGTTGAAAGAAGTGGATTCTGGTGCATGGTTTTGAAACCGCAGTCAGAAAAAAAATCACATCCATATCAACATGTTTATAACCCCTGGGGCTGTCGTTTTGTTCAAAAAATGAAAATTCTAAAAGTTCCTGTTTTTCTGCTTTAAACTCTAGGTACACATCCAAAATGTATTACTGACTTGAAAGAAGTGGATTCTGGTGCATGGTTTTGAAACCGCAGTCAGAAAAAAAAAATCACATATATATCAACATTTTTATAACTCCCGGGGCTGTCGTTTTGGTCAAAAAATGAAAATTCTAAAAGTTCCTGTTTTTCTGCTTTAAACTCTAGGTACACATCCAAAATGTATTACTGAGTTGAAAGAAGTGGATTCTGGTGCATGGTTTTGAAACCGCAGTCAGAAAAAAAATCACATCCATATCAACATGTTTATAACCCCCGGCGCTGTCGTTTTGGTCAAAAAATGAAAATTCGAAAAGTTCCTGTTTTTCTGCTTTAAACTCTAGGTACACATCCAAAATGTATTAATGAGTTGAAAGAAGTGGATTCTGGTGCATGGTTTTGAAACCGCAGTCAGAAAAAAAATCACATCCATATCAACATGTTTATAACCCCCGGGGCTGTCGTTCTGGTCAAAAAATGAAAATTCTAAAAGTTCCTGTTTTTCTGCTTTAAACTCTAGGTACACATCCAAAATGTATAACTGAGTTGAAAGAAGTGGATTCTGGTGCATGGTTTTGAAACCGCAGTCAGAAAAAAAATCACATCCATATCAACATTTTTATAACCCCCGGGGCTGTCGTTTTGGTCAAAAAATTAAAATTCTAAAAGTTCAGTTTTTTGTGCTTTAAACTCTAGGTACACATCCAAAATGTATTACTGACTTGAAAGAAGTGGATTCTTGTGCATGGTTTTGAAACCGCAGTCAGAAAAAAAAATCACATATATATCAACATTTTTATAACTCCCGGGGCTGTCGTTTTGGTCAAAAAATGAAAATTCTAAAAGTTCCTGTTTTTCTGCTTTAAACTCTAGGTACACATCCAAAATGTATTACTGAATTGAAAGAAGTGGATTCTGGTGCATGGTTTTGAAACCGCAGTCAGAAAAAAAATCACATCCATATCAACATGTTTATAACCCCCGGGGCTGTCGTTTTGGTCAAAAAATGAAAATTCTAAAAGTTCCTGTTTTTCTGCTTTAAACTCTAGGTACACATCCAAAATGTATTACTGAGTTGAAAGAAGTGGATTCTGGTGCATGGTTTTGAAACCGCAGTCAGAAAAAAAATCACATCCATATCAACATGTTTATAACGCCCGGGGCTGTCATTCTGGTCAAAAAATGAAAATTCTAAAAGTTCCTGTTTTTCTGCTTTAAACTCTAGGTACACATCCAAAATATATTACTGAGTTGAAAGAAGTGGATTCTGGTGCATGGTTTTGAAACCGCAGTCAGAAAAAAAAATCACATATATATCAACATTTTTATAACTCCCGGGGCTGTCGTTTTGGTCAAAAAATGAAAATTCTAAAAGTTCCTGTTTTTCTGCTTTAAACTCTAGGTACACATCCAAAATGTATAACTGAGTTGAAAGAAGTGGATTCTGGTGCATGGTTTTGAAACCGCAGTCAGAAAAAAAATCACATCCATATCAACATGTTTATAACCCCCGGGGCTGTCGTTCTGGTCAAAAAATGAAAATTCTAAAAGTTCCTGTTTTTCTGCTTTAAACTCTAGGTACACATCCAAAATGTATAACTGAGTTGAAAGAAGTGGATTCTGGTGCATGATTTTGAAACCGCAGTCAGAAAAAAAATCACATCCATATCAACATTTTTATAACCCCCGGGGCTGTCGTTTTGGTCAAAAAATTAAAATTCTAAAAGTTCAGTTTTTTCTGCTTTAAACTCTAGGTACACATCCAAAATGTATTACTGACTTGAAAGAAGTGGATTCTGGTGCATGGTTTTGAAACCGCAGTCAGAAAAAAAAATCACATATATATCAACAGTTTTATAACTCCCGGGGCTGTCGTTTTGGTCAAAAAATGAAAATTCTAAAAGTTCCTGTTTTTCTGCTTTAAACTCTAGGTACACATCCAAAATGTATTACTGAGTTGAAAGAAGTGGATTCTGGTGCATGGTTTTGAAACCGCAGTCAGAAAAAAAATCACATCCATATCAACATGTTTATAACCCCCGGGGCTGTCGTTTTGGTCAAAAAATGAAAATTCTAAAAGTTCCTGTTTTTCTGCTTTAAACTCTAGGTACACATCCAAAATGTATTACTGAGTTGAAAGAAGTGGATTCTGGTGCATGGTTTTGAAACCGCAGTCAGAAAAAAAATCACATCCATATCAATATGTTTATAACCCCCGGGGCTGTCGTTCTGGTCAAAAAATGAAAATTCTAAAAGTTCCTGTTTTTCTGCTTTAAACTCTAGGTACACATCCAAAATGTATTACTGACTTGAAAGAAGTGGATTCTGGTGCATGGTTTTGAAACCGCAGTCAGAAAAAAAAATCACATATATATCAACAGTTTTATAACTCCCGGGGCTGTCGTTTTGGTCAAAAAATGAAAATTCTAAAAGTTCCTGTTTTTCTGCTTTAAACTCTAGGTACACATCCAAAATGTATTACTGAGTTGAAAGAAGTGGATTCTGGTGCATGGTTTTGAAACCGCAGTCAGAAAAAAAAATCACATATATATCAACATTTTTATAACTCCCGGGGCTGTCGTTTTGGTCAAAAAATGAAAATTCTAAAAGTTCCTGTTTTTCTGCTTTAAACTCTAGGTACACATCCAAAATGTATTACTGAGTTGAAAGAAGTGGATTCTGGTGCATGGTTTTGAAACCGCAGTCAGAAAAAAAAATCACATATATATCAACATTTTTATAACTCCCGGGGCTGTCGTTTTGGTCAAAAAATGAAAATTCTAAAAGTTCCTGTTTTTCTGCTTTAAACTCTAGGTACACATCCAAAATGTATTACTGAGTTGAAAGAAGTGGATTCTGGTGCATGGTTTTGAAACCGCAGTCAGAAAAAAAATCACATCCATATCAACATGTTTATAACCCCCGGCGCTGTCGTTTTGGTCAAAAAATGAAAATTCGAAAAGTTCCTGTTTTTCTGCTTTAAACTCTAGGTACACATCCAAAATGTATTACTGAGTTGAAAGAAGTGGATTCTGGTGCATGGTTTTGAAACCGCAGTCAGAAAAAAAATCACATCCATATCAACATGTTTATAACCCCCGGGGCTGTCGTTCTGGTCAAAAAATGAAAATTCTAAAAGTTCCTGTTTTTCTGCTTTAAACTCTAGGTACACATCCAAAATGTATAACTGAGTTGAAAGAAGTGGATTCTGGTGCATGGTTTTGAAACCGCAGTCAGAAAAAAAATCACATCCATATCAACATTTTTATAACCCCCGGGGCTGTCGTTTTGGTCAAAAAATTAAAATTCTAAAAGTTCAGTTTTTTGTGCTTTAAACTCTAGGTACACATCCAAAATGTATTACTGACTTGAAAGAAGTGGATTCTGGTGCATGGTTTTGAAACCGCAGTCAGAAAAAAAAATCACATATATATCAACATTTTTATAACTCCCGGGGCTGTCGTTTTGGTCAAAAAATGAAAATTCTAAAAGTTCCTGTTTTTCTGCTTTAAACTCTAGGTACACATCCAAAATGTATTACTGAGTTGAAAGAAGTGGATTCTGGTGCATGGTTTTGAAACCGCAGTCAGAAAAAAAATCACATCCATATCAACATGTTTATAACCCCCGGGGCTGTCGTTTTGGTCAAAAAATGAAAATTCTAAAAGTTCCTGTTTTTCTGCTTTAAACTCTAGGTACACATCCAAAATGTATTACTGAGTTGAAAGAAGTGGATTCTGGTGCATGGTTTTGAAACCGCAGTCAGAAAAAAAATCACATCCATATCAACATGTTTATAACCCCTGGGGCTGTCGTTTTGTTCAAAAAATGAAAATTCTAAAAGTTCCTGTTTTTCTGCTTTAAACTCTAGGTACACATCCAAAATGTATTACTGACTTGAAAGAAGTGGATTCTGGTGCATGGTTTTGAAACCGCAGTCAGAAAAAAAAAATCACATATATATCAACATTTTTATAACTCCCGGGGCTGTCGTTTTGGTCAAAAAATGAAAATTCTAAAAGTTCCTGTTTTTCTGCTTTAAACTCTAGGTACACATCCAAAATGTATTACTGAGTTGAAAGAAGTGGATTCTGGTGCATGGTTTTGAAACCGCAGTCAGAAAAAAAATCACATCCATATCAACATGTTTATAACCCCCGGCGCTGTCGTTTTGGTCAAAAAATGAAAATTCGAAAAGTTCCTGTTTTTCTGCTTTAAACTCTAGGTACACATCCAAAATGTATTAATGAGTTGAAAGAAGTGGATTCTGGTGCATGGTTTTGAAACCGCAGTCAGAAAAAAAATCACATCCATATCAACATGTTTATAACCCCCGGGGCTGTCGTTCTGGTCAAAAAATGAAAATTCTAAAAGTTCCTGTTTTTCTGCTTTAAACTCTAGGTACACATCCAAAATGTATAACTGAGTTGAAAGAAGTGGATTCTGGTGCATGGTTTTGAAACCGCAGTCAGAAAAAAAATCACATCCATATCAACATTTTTATAACCCCCGGGGCTGTCGTTTTGGTCAAAAAATTAAAATTCTAAAAGTTCAGTTTTTTGTGCTTTAAACTCTAGGTACACATCCAAAATGTATTACTGACTTGAAAGAAGTGGATTCTTGTGCATGGTTTTGAAACCGCAGTCAGAAAAAAAAATCACATATATATCAACATTTTTATAACTCCCGGGGCTGTCGTTTTGGTCAAAAAATGAAAATTCTAAAAGTTCCTGTTTTTCTGCTTTAAACTCTAGGTACACATCCAAAATGTATTACTGAATTGAAAGAAGTGGATTCTGGTGCATGGTTTTGAAACCGCAGTCAGAAAAAAAATCACATCCATATCAACATGTTTATAACCCCCGGGGCTGTCGTTTTGGTCAAAAAATGAAAATTCTAAAAGTTCCTGTTTTTCTGCTTTAAACTCTAGGTACACATCCAAAATGTATTACTGAGTTGAAAGAAGTGGATTCTGGTGCATGGTTTTGAAACCGCAGTCAGAAAAAAAATCACATCCATATCAACATGTTTATAACGCCCGGGGCTGTCATTCTGGTCAAAAAATGAAAATTCTAAAAGTTCCTGTTTTTCTGCTTTAAACTCTAGGTACACATCCAAAATATATTACTGAGTTGAAAGAAGTGGATTCTGGTGCATGGTTTTGAAACCGCAGTCAGAAAAAAAAATCACATATATATCAACATTTTTATAACTCCCGGGGCTGTCGTTTTGGTCAAAAAATGAAAATTCTAAAAGTTCCTGTTTTTCTGCTTTAAACTCTAGGTACACATCCAAAATGTATAACTGAGTTGAAAGAAGTGGATTCTGGTGCATGGTTTTGAAACCGCAGTCAGAAAAAAAATCACATCCATATCAACATGTTTATAACCCCCGGGGCTGTCGTTCTGGTCAAAAAATGAAAATTCTAAAAGTTCCTGTTTTTCTGCTTTAAACTCTAGGTACACATCCAAAATGTATAACTGAGTTGAAAGAAGTGGATTCTGGTGCATGATTTTGAAACCGCAGTCAGAAAAAAAATCACATCCATATCAACATTTTTATAACCCCCGGGGCTGTCGTTTTGGTCAAAAAATTAAAATTCTAAAAGTTCAGTTTTTTCTGCTTTAAACTCTAGGTACACATCCAAAATGTATTACTGACTTGAAAGAAGTGGATTCTGGTGCATGGTTTTGAAACCGCAGTCAGAAAAAAAAATCACATATATATCAACAGTTTTATAACTCCCGGGGCTGTCGTTTTGGTCAAAAAATGAAAATTCTAAAAGTTCCTGTTTTTCTGCTTTAAACTCTAGGTACACATCCAAAATGTATTACTGAGTTGAAAGAAGTGGATTCTGGTGCATGGTTTTGAAACCGCAGTCAGAAAAAAAATCACATCCATATCAACATGTTTATAACCCCCGGGGCTGTCGTTTTGGTCAAAAAATGAAAATTCTAAAAGTTCCTGTTTTTCTGCTTTAAACTCTAGGTACACATCCAAAATGTATTACTGAGTTGAAAGAAGTGGATTCTGGTGCATGGTTTTGAAACCGCAGTCAGAAAAAAAATCACATCCATATCAATATGTTTATAACCCCCGGGGCTGTCGTTCTGGTCAAAAAATGAAAATTCTAAAAGTTCCTGTTTTTCTGCTTTAAACTCTAGGTACACATCCAAAATGTATTACTGACTTGAAAGAAGTGGATTCTGGTGCATGGTTTTGAAACCGCAGTCAGAAAAAAAAATCACATATATATCAACAGTTTTATAACTCCCGGGGCTGTCGTTTTGGTCAAAAAATGAAAATTCTAAAAGTTCCTGTTTTTCTGCTTTAAACTCTAGGTACACATCCAAAATGTATTACTGAGTTGAAAGAAGTGGATTCTGGTGCATGGTTTTGAAACCGCAGTCAGAAAAAAAATCACATCCATATCAATATGTTTATAACCCCCGGGGCTGTCGTTCTGGTCAAAAAATGAAAATTCTAAAAGTTCCAGTTTTTCTGCTTTAAACTCTAGGTACACATCCAAAATGTATTACTGAGTTGAAAGAAGTGGATTCTGGTGCATGGTTTTGAAACCGCAGTCAGAAAAAAAATCACATCCATATCAACATGTTTATAACGCCCGGGGCTGTCATTCTGGTCAAAAAATGAAAATTCTAAAAGTTCCTGTTTTTCTGCTTTAAACTCTAGGTACACATCCAAAATGTATTACTGAGTTGAAAGAAGTGGATTCTGGTGCATGGTTTTGAAACCGCAGTCAGAAAAAAAAATCACATATATATCAACATTTTTATAACTCCCGGGGCTGTCGTTTTAGTCAAAAAAGGAAAATTCTAAAAGTTCCTGTTTTTCTGCTTTAAACTCTAGGTACACATCCAAAATGTATTACTGAGTTGAAAGAAGTGGATTCTGGTGCATGGTTTTGAAACCGCAGTCAGAAAAAAAATCACATCCATATCTACATGTTTATAACCCCCGGGGCTGTCGTTTTGGTCAAAAAATGAAAATTCTAAAAGTTCCTGTTTTTCTGCTTTAAACTCTAGGTACACATCCAAAATGTATTACTGAGTTGAAAGAAGTGGATTCTGGTGCATGGTTTTGAAACCGCAGTCAGAAAAAAAATCACATCCATATCAACATGTTTATAACCCCCGGGGCTGTCGTTTTGGTCAAAAAATGAAAATTCTAAAAGTTCCTGTTTTTCTGCTTTAAACTCTAGGTACACATCCAAAATGTATTACTGAGTTGAAAGAAGTGGATTCTGGTGCATGGTTTTGGAACCGCAGTCAGAAAAAAAATCACATCCATATCAACATGTTTATAACCCCCGCGGCTGTCGTTCTGGTCAAAAAATGAAAATTCTAAAAGTTCCTGTTTTTCTGCTTTAAACTCTAGGTACACATCCAAAATGTATTACTGAGTTGAAAGAAGTGGATTCTGGTGCATGGTTTTGAAACCGCAGTCAGAAAAAAAAATCACATATATATCAACATTTTTATAACTCCCGGGGCTGTCGTTTTGGTCAAAAAATGAAAATTCTAAAAGTTCCTGTTTTTCTGCTTTAAACTCTAGGTACACATCCAAAATGTATTACTGAGTTGAAAGAAGTGGATTCTGGTGCATGGTTTTGAAACCGCAGTCAGAAAAAAAATCACATCCATATCAACATGTTTATAACCCCCGGGGCTGTCGTTTTGGTCAAAAAATGAAAATTCTAAAAGTTCCTGTTTTTCTGCTTTAAACTCTAGGTACACATCCAAAATGTATTACTGAGTTGAAAGAAGTGGATTCTGGTGCATGGTTTTGAAACCGCAGTCAGAAAAAAAATCACATCCATATCAACATTTTTATAACCCCCGGGGCTGTCGTTTTGGTCAAAAAATGAAAATTCTAAAAGTTCCTGTTTTTCTGCTTTAAACTCTAGGTACACATCCAAAATGTATTACTGACTTGAAAGAAGTGGATTCTGGTGCATGGTTTTGAAACCGCAGTCAGAAAAAAAAATCACATATATATCAACATTTTTATAACTCCCGGGGCTGTCGTTTTGGTCAAAAAATGAAAATTCTAAAAGTTCCTGTTTTTCTGCTTTAAACTCTAGGTACACATCCAAAATGTATTACTGAGTTGAAAGAAGTGGATTCTGGTGCATGGTTTTGAAACCGCAGTCAGAAAAAAAATCACATCCATATCAACATGTTTATAACCCCCGGGGCTGTCGTTTTGGTCAAAAAATGAAAATTCTAAAAGTTCCTGTTTTTCTGCTTTAAACTCTAGGTACACATCCAAAATGTATTACTGAGTTGAAAGAAGTGGATTCTGGTGCATGGTTTTGAAACCGCAGTCAGAAAAAAAATCACATCCATATCAACATTTTTATAACCCCCGGGGCTGTCGTTTTGGTCAAAAAATGAAAATTCTAAAAGTTCCTGTTTTTCTGCTTTAAACTCTAGGTACACATCCAAAATGTATTACTGACTTGAAAGAAGTGGATTCTGGTGCATGGTTTTGAAACCGCAGTCAGAAAAAAAAATCACATATATATCAACATTTTTATAACTCCCGGGGCTGTCGTTTTGGTCAAAAAATGAAAATTCTAAAAGTTCCTGTTTTTCTGCTTTAAACTCTAGGTACACATCCAAAATGTATTACTGAGTTGAAAGAAGTGGATTCTGGTGCATGGTTTTGAAACCGCAGTCAGAAAAAAAATCACATCCATATCAACATGTTTATAACCCCCGGGGCTGTCGTTTTGGTCAAAAAATGAAAATTCTAAAAGTTCCTGTTTTTCTGCTTTAAACTCTAGGTACACATCCAAAATGTATTAATGAGTTGAAAGAAGTGGATTCTGGTGCATGGTTTTGAAACCGCAGTCAGAAAAAAAATCACATCCATATCAACATGTTTATAACCCCCGGGGCTGTCGTTCTGGTCAAAAAATGAAAATTCTAAAAGTTCCTGTTTTTCTGCTTTAAACTCTAGGTACACATCCAAAATGTATTACTGACTTGAAAGAAGTGCATTCTGGTGCATGGTTTTGAAACCGCAGTCAGAAAAAAAATCACAACCATATCAACATGTTTATAAACCCCGGGGCTGTCGTTTTGGTCAAAAAATGAAAATTCTAAAAGTTCCTGTTTTTCTGCTTTAAACTCTAGGTACACATCCAAAATGTATTACTGAGTTGAAAGAAGTGGATTCTGGTGCATGGTTTTGAAACCGCAGTCAGAAAAAAAATCACATCCATATCAACATTTTTATAACCCCCGGGGCTGTCGTTTTGGTCAAAAAATGAAAATTCTAAAAGTTCAGTTTTTTCTGCTTTAAACTCTAGGTACACATCCAAAATGTATTACTGACTTGAAAGAAGTGGATTCTGGTGCATGGTTTTGAAACCGCAGTCAGAAAAAAAATCACATATATATCAACATTTTTATAACTCCCGGGGCTGTCGTTTTGGTCAAAAAATAAAAATTCTAAAAGTTCCTTTTTTTCTGCTTTAAACTCTAGGTACACATCCAAAATGTATTACTGAGTTGAAAGAAGTGGATTCTGGTGCATGGTTTTGAAACCGCAGTCAGAAAAAAAATCACACCCATATCAACATGTTTATAACCCCCGGGGCTGTCGTTTTGGTCAAAAAATGAAAATTCTAAAAGTTCCTGTTTTTCTGCTTTAAACTCTAGGTACACATCCAAAATGTATTACTGACTTGAAAGAAGTGGATTCTGGTGCATGGTTTTGAAACCGCAGTCAGAAAAAAAATCACACCCATATCAACATGTATATCCCCCGGGGCTGTCGTTTTGGTCAAAAAATGAAAATTCTAAAAGTTCCTGTTTTTCTGCTTTAAACTCTAGGTACACATCCAAAATGTATTACTGAGTTGAAAGAAGTGGATTCTGGTGCATGGTTTTGAAACCGCAGTCAGAAAAAAAATCACATCCATATCAACATGTTTATAACCCCCGGGGCTGTCGTTCTGGTCAAAAAATGAAAATTCTAAAAGTTCCTGTTTTTCTGCTTTAAACTCTAGGTACACATCCAAAATGTATTACTGACTTGAAAGAAGTGCATTCTGGTGCATGGTTTTGAAACCGCAGTCAGAAAAAAAAAATCACATATATATCAACATTTTTATAACTCCCGGGGCTGTCGTTTTGGTCAAAAAATGAAAATTCTAAAAGTTCCTGTTTTTCTGCTTTAAACTCTAGGTACACATCCAAAATGTATTACTGAGTTGAAAGAAGTGGATTCTGGTGCATGGTTTTGAAACCGCAGTCAGAAAAAAAATCACATACATATCAACATGTTTATAACCCCCGGGGCTGTCGTTTTGGTCAAAAAATGAAAATTCTAAAAGTTCCTGTTTTTCTGCTTTAAACTCTAGGTACACATCCAAAATGTATTACTGACTTGAAAGAAGTGCATTCTGGTGCATGGTTTTGAAACCGCAGTCAGAAAAAAAAAATCACATATATATCAACATTTTTATAACTCCCGGGGCTGTCGTTTTGGTCAAAAAATGAAAATTCTAAAAGTTCCTGTTTTTCTGCTTTAAACTCTAGGTACACATCCAAAATGTATTACTGAGTTGAAAGAAGTGGATTCTGGTGCATGGTTTTGAAACCGCAGTCAGAAAAAAAATCACATACATATCAACATGTTTATAACCCCCGGGGCTGTCGTTTTGGTCAAAAAATGAAAATTCTAAAAGTTCCTGTTTTTCTGCTTTAAACTCTAGGTACACATCCAAAATGTATTACTGACTTGAAAGAAGTGGATTCTGGTGCATGGTTTTGAAACCGCAGTCAGAAAAAAAATCACATCCATATCAACATGTTTATAACCCCCGGGGCTGTCGTTTTGGTCAAAAAATAAAAATTCTAAAAGTTCCTGTTTTTCTGCTTTAAACTCTAGGTACACATCCAAAATGTATTACTGAGTTGAAAGAAGTGGATTCTGGTGCATGGTTTTGAAACCGCAGTCAGAAAAAAAATCACATCCATATCAACATGTTTATAACCCCCGGCGCTGTCGTTTTGGTCAAAAAATGAAAATTCTAAAAGTTCCTGTTTTTCTGCTTTAAACTCTAGGTACACATCCAAAATGTATTACTGAGTTGAAAGAAGTGGATTCTGGTGCATGGTTTTGAAACCGCAGTCAGAAAAAAAATCACATCCATATCAACATTTTTATAACCCCCGGGGCTGTCGTTTTGGTCAAAAAATGAAAATTTTAAAAGTTCAGTTTTTCCTGCTTTAAACTCTAGGTACACATCCAAAATGTATTACTGACTTGAAAGAAGTGGATTCTGGTGCATGGTTTTGAAACCGCAGTCAGAAAAAAAATCACATATATATCAACATTTTTATAACTCCCGGGGCTGTCGTTTTGGTCAAAAAATGAAAATTCTAAAAGTTCCTTTTTTTTCTGCTTTAAACTCTAGGTACACATCCAAAATGTATTACTGAGTTGAAAGAAGTGGATTCTGGTGCATGGTTTTGAAACCGCAGTCAGAAAAAAAAATCACATATATATCAACATTTTTATAACTCCCGGGGCTGTCGTTTTGGTCAAAAAATGAAAATTCTAAAAGTTCCTGTTTTTCTGCTTTAAACTCTAGGTACACATCCAAAATGTATAACTGAGTTGAAAGAAGTGGATTCTGGTGCATGGTTTTGAAACCGCAGTCAGAAAAAAAATCACATCCATATCAACATGTTTATAACCCCCGGGGCTGTCGTTCTGGTCAAAAAATGAAAATTCTAAAAGTTCCTGTTTTTCTGCTTTAAACTCTAGGTACACATCCAAAATGTATAACTGAGTTGAAAGAAGTGGATTCTGGTGCATGATTTTGAAACCGCAGTCAGAAAAAAAATCACATCCATATCAACATTTTTATAACCCCCGGGGCTGTCGTTTTGGTCAAAAAATTAAAATTCTAAAAGTTCAGTTTTTTCTGCTTTAAACTCTAGGTACACATCCAAAATGTATTACTGACTTGAAAGAAGTGGATTCTGGTGCATGGTTTTGAAACCGCAGTCAGAAAAAAAAATCACATATATATCAACAGTTTTATAACTCCCGGGGCTGTCGTTTTGGTCAAAAAATGAAAATTCTAAAAGTTCCTGTTTTTCTGCTTTAAACTCTAGGTACACATCCAAAATGTATTACTGAGTTGAAAGAAGTGGATTCTGGTGCATGGTTTTGAAACCGCAGTCAGAAAAAAAAATCACATATATATCAACATTTTTATAACTCCCGGGGCTGTCGTTTTGGTCAAAAAATGAAAATTCTAAAAGTTCCTGTTTTTCTGCTTTAAACTCTAGGTACACATCCAAAATGTATTACTGAGTTGAAAGAAGTGGATTCTGGTGCATGGTTTTGAAACCGCAGTCAGAAAAAAAAATCACATATATATCAACATTTTTATAACTCCCGGGGCTGTCGTTTTGGTCAAAAAATGAAAATTCTAAAAGTTCCTGTTTTTCTGCTTTAAACTCTAGGTACACATCCAAAATGTATTACTGAGTTGAAAGAAGTGGATTCTGGTGCATGGTTTTGAAACCGCAGTCAGAAAAAAAATCACATCCATATCAACATGTTTATAACCCCCGGCGCTGTCGTTTTGGTCAAAAAATGAAAATTCGAAAAGTTCCTGTTTTTCTGCTTTAAACTCTAGGTACACATCCAAAATGTATTACTGAGTTGAAAGAAGTGGATTCTGGTGCATGGTTTTGAAACCGCAGTCAGAAAAAAAATCACATCCATATCAACATGTTTATAACCCCCGGGGCTGTCGTTCTGGTCAAAAAATGAAAATTCTAAAAGTTCCTGTTTTTCTGCTTTAAACTCTAGGTACACATCCAAAATGTATAACTGAGTTAAAAGAAGTGGATTCTGGTGCATGGTTTTGAAACCGCAGTCAGAAAAAAAATCACATCCATATCAACATTTTTATAACCCCCGGGGCTGTCGTTTTGGTCAAAAAATTAAAATTCTAAAAGTTCAGTTTTTTGTGCTTTAAACTCTAGGTACACATCCAAAATGTATTACTGACTTGAAAGAAGTGGATTCTGGTGCATGGTTTTGAAACCGCAGTCAGAAAAAAAAATCACATATATATCAACATTTTTATAACTCCCGGGGCTGTCGTTTTGGTCAAAAAATGAAAATTCTAAAAGTTCCTGTTTTTCTGCTTTAAACTCTAGGTACACATCCAAAATGTATTACTGAGTTGAAAGAAGTGGATTCTGGTGCATGGTTTTGAAACCGCAGTCAGAAAAAAAATCACATCCATATCAACATGTTTATAACCCCCGGGGCTGTCGTTTTGGTCAAAAAATGAAAATTCTAAAAGTTCCTGTTTTTCTGCTTTAAACTCTAGGTACACATCCAAAATGTATTACTGAGTTGAAAGAAGTGGATTCTGGTGCATGGTTTTGAAACCGCAGTCAGAAAAAAAATCACATCCATATCAACATGTTTATAACCCCTGGGGCTGTCGTTTTGTTCAAAAAATGAAAATTCTAAAAGTTCCTGTTTTTCTGCTTTAAACTCTAGGTACACATCCAAAATGTATTACTGACTTGAAAGAAGTGGATTCTGGTGCATGGTTTTGAAACCGCAGTCAGAAAAAAAAAATCACATATATATCAACATTTTTATAACTCCCGGGGCTGTCGTTTTGGTCAAAAAATGAAAATTCTAAAAGTTCCTGTTTTTCTGCTTTAAACTCTAGGTACACATCCAAAATGTATTACTGAGTTGAAAGAAGTGGATTCTGGTGCATGGTTTTGAAACCGCAGTCAGAAAAAAAATCACATCCATATCAACATGTTTATAACCCCCGGCGCTGTCGTTTTGGTCAAAAAATGAAAATTCGAAAAGTTCCTGTTTTTCTGCTTTAAACTCTAGGTACACATCCAAAATGTATTAATGAGTTGAAAGAAGTGGATTCTGGTGCATGGTTTTGAAACCGCAGTCAGAAAAAAAATCACATCCATATCAACATGTTTATAACCCCCGGGGCTGTCGTTCTGGTCAAAAAATGAAAATTCTAAAAGTTCCTGTTTTTCTGCTTTAAACTCTAGGTACACATCCAAAATGTATAACTGAGTTGAAAGAAGTGGATTCTGGTGCATGGTTTTGAAACCGCAGTCAGAAAAAAAATCACATCCATATCAACATTTTTATAACCCCCGGGGCTGTCGTTTTGGTCAAAAAATTAAAATTCTAAAAGTTCAGTTTTTTGTGCTTTAAACTCTAGGTACACATCCAAAATGTATTACTGACTTGAAAGAAGTGGATTCTTGTGCATGGTTTTGAAACCGCAGTCAGAAAAAAAAATCACATATATATCAACATTTTTATAACTCCCGGGGCTGTCGTTTTGGTCAAAAAATGAAAATTCTAAAAGTTCCTGTTTTTCTGCTTTAAACTCTAGGTACACATCCAAAATGTATTACTGAATTGAAAGAAGTGGATTCTGGTGCATGGTTTTGAAACCGCAGTCAGAAAAAAAATCACATCCATATCAACATGTTTATAACCCCCGGGGCTGTCGTTTTGGTCAAAAAATGAAAATTCTAAAAGTTCCTGTTTTTCTGCTTTAAACTCTAGGTACACATCCAAAATGTATTACTGAGTTGAAAGAAGTGGATTCTGGTGCATGGTTTTGAAACCGCAGTCAGAAAAAAAATCACATCCATATCAACATGTTTATAACGCCCGGGGCTGTCATTCTGGTCAAAAAATGAAAATTCTAAAAGTTCCTGTTTTTCTGCTTTAAACTCTAGGTACACATCCAAAATATATTACTGAGTTGAAAGAAGTGGATTCTGGTGCATGGTTTTGAAACCGCAGTCAGAAAAAAAAATCACATATATATCAACATTTTTATAACTCCCGGGGCTGTCGTTTTGGTCAAAAAATGAAAATTCTAAAAGTTCCTGTTTTTCTGCTTTAAACTCTAGGTACACATCCAAAATGTATAACTGAGTTGAAAGAAGTGGATTCTGGTGCATGGTTTTGAAACCGCAGTCAGAAAAAAAATCACATCCATATCAACATGTTTATAACCCCCGGGGCTGTCGTTCTGGTCAAAAAATGAAAATTCTAAAAGTTCCTGTTTTTCTGCTTTAAACTCTAGGTACACATCCAAAATGTATAACTGAGTTGAAAGAAGTGGATTCTGGTGCATGATTTTGAAACCGCAGTCAGAAAAAAAATCACATCCATATCAACATTTTTATAACCCCCGGGGCTGTCGTTTTGGTCAAAAAATTAAAATTCTAAAAGTTCAGTTTTTTCTGCTTTAAACTCTAGGTACACATCCAAAATGTATTACTGACTTGAAAGAAGTGGATTCTGGTGCATGGTTTTGAAACCGCAGTCAGAAAAAAAAATCACATATATATCAACAGTTTTATAACTCCCGGGGCTGTCGTTTTGGTCAAAAAATGAAAATTCTAAAAGTTCCTGTTTTTCTGCTTTAAACTCTAGGTACACATCCAAAATGTATTACTGAGTTGAAAGAAGTGGATTCTGGTGCATGGTTTTGAAACCGCAGTCAGAAAAAAAATCACATCCATATCAACATGTTTATAACCCCCGGGGCTGTCGTTTTGGTCAAAAAATGAAAATTCTAAAAGTTCCTGTTTTTCTGCTTTAAACTCTAGGTACACATCCAAAATGTATTACTGAGTTGAAAGAAGTGGATTCTGGTGCATGGTTTTGAAACCGCAGTCAGAAAAAAAATCACATCCATATCAATATGTTTATAACCCCCGGGGCTGTCGTTCTGGTCAAAAAATGAAAATTCTAAAAGTTCCTGTTTTTCTGCTTTAAACTCTAGGTACACATCCAAAATGTATTACTGACTTGAAAGAAGTGGATTCTGGTGCATGGTTTTGAAACCGCAGTCAGAAAAAAAAATCACATATATATCAACAGTTTTATAACTCCCGGGGCTGTCGTTTTGGTCAAAAAATGAAAATTCTAAAAGTTCCTGTTTTTCTGCTTTAAACTCTAGGTACACATCCAAAATGTATTACTGAGTTGAAAGAAGTGGATTCTGGTGCATGGTTTTGAAACCGCAGTCAGAAAAAAAATCACATCCATATCAATATGTTTATAACCCCCGGGGCTGTCGTTCTGGTCAAAAAATGAAAATTCTAAAAGTTCCAGTTTTTCTGCTTTAAACTCTAGGTACACATCCAAAATGTATTACTGAGTTGAAAGAAGTGGATTCTGGTGCATGGTTTTGAAACCGCAGTCAGAAAAAAAATCACATCCATATCAACATGTTTATAACGCCCGGGGCTGTCATTCTGGTCAAAAAATGAAAATTCTAAAAGTTCCTGTTTTTCTGCTTTAAACTCTAGGTACACATCCAAAATGTATTACTGAGTTGAAAGAAGTGGATTCTGGTGCATGGTTTTGAAACCGCAGTCAGAAAAAAAAATCACATATATATCAACATTTTTATAACTCCCGGGGCTGTCGTTTTAGTCAAAAAAGGAAAATTCTAAAAGTTCCTGTTTTTCTGCTTTAAACTCTAGGTACACATCCAAAATGTATTACTGAGTTGAAAGAAGTGGATTCTGGTGCATGGTTTTGAAACCGCAGTCAGAAAAAAAATCACATCCATATCTACATGTTTATAACCCCCGGGGCTGTCGTTTTGGTCAAAAAATGAAAATTCTAAAAGTTCCTGTTTTTCTGCTTTAAACTCTAGGTACACATCCAAAATGTATTACTGAGTTGAAAGAAGTGGATTCTGGTGCATGGTTTTGAAACCGCAGTCAGAAAAAAAATCACATCCATATCAACATGTTTATAACCCCCGGGGCTGTCGTTTTGGTCAAAAAATGAAAATTCTAAAAGTTCCTGTTTTTCTGCTTTAAACTCTAGGTACACATCCAAAATGTATTACTGAGTTGAAAGAAGTGGATTCTGGTGCATGGTTTTGGAACCGCAGTCAGAAAAAAAATCACATCCATATCAACATGTTTATAACCCCCGCGGCTGTCGTTCTGGTCAAAAAATGAAAATTCTAAAAGTTCCTGTTTTTCTGCTTTAAACTCTAGGTACACATCCAAAATGTATTACTGAGTTGAAAGAAGTGGATTCTGGTGCATGGTTTTGAAACCGCAGTCAGAAAAAAAAATCACATATATATCAACATTTTTATAACTCCCGGGGCTGTCGTTTTGGTCAAAAAATGAAAATTCTAAAAGTTCCTGTTTTTCTGCTTTAAACTCTAGGTACACATCCAAAATGTATTACTGAGTTGAAAGAAGTGGATTCTGGTGCATGGTTTTGAAACCGCAGTCAGAAAAAAAATCACATCCATATCAACATGTTTATAACCCCCGGGGCTGTCGTTTTGGTCAAAAAATGAAAATTCTAAAAGTTCCTGTTTTTCTGCTTTAAACTCTAGGTACACATCCAAAATGTATTACTGAGTTGAAAGAAGTGGATTCTGGTGCATGGTTTTGAAACCGCAGTCAGAAAAAAAATCACATCCATATCAACATTTTTATAACCCCCGGGGCTGTCGTTTTGGTCAAAAAATGAAAATTCTAAAAGTTCCTGTTTTTCTGCTTTAAACTCTAGGTACACATCCAAAATGTATTACTGACTTGAAAGAAGTGGATTCTGGTGCATGGTTTTGAAACCGCAGTCAGAAAAAAAAATCACATATATATCAACATTTTTATAACTCCCGGGGCTGTCGTTTTGGTCAAAAAATGAAAATTCTAAAAGTTCCTGTTTTTCTGCTTTAAACTCTAGGTACACATCCAAAATGTATTACTGAGTTGAAAGAAGTGGATTCTGGTGCATGGTTTTGAAACCGCAGTCAGAAAAAAAATCACATCCATATCAACATGTTTATAACCCCCGGGGCTGTCGTTTTGGTCAAAAAATGAAAATTCTAAAAGTTCCTGTTTTTCTGCTTTAAACTCTAGGTACACATCCAAAATGTATTAATGAGTTGAAAGAAGTGGATTCTGGTGCATGGTTTTGAAACCGCAGTCAGAAAAAAAATCACATCCATATCAACATGTTTATAACCCCCGGGGCTGTCGTTCTGGTCAAAAAATGAAAATTCTAAAAGTTCCTGTTTTTCTGCTTTAAACTCTAGGTACACATCCAAAATGTATTACTGACTTGAAAGAAGTGCATTCTGGTGCATGGTTTTGAAACCGCAGTCAGAAAAAAAATCACAACCATATCAACATGTTTATAAACCCCGGGGCTGTCGTTTTGGTCAAAAAATGAAAATTCTAAAAGTTCCTGTTTTTCTGCTTTAAACTCTAGGTACACATCCAAAATGTATTACTGAGTTGAAAGAAGTGGATTCTGGTGCATGGTTTTGAAACCGCAGTCAGAAAAAAAATCACATCCATATCAACATTTTTATAACCCCCGGGGCTGTCGTTTTGGTCAAAAAATGAAAATTCTAAAAGTTCAGTTTTTTCTGCTTTAAACTCTAGGTACACATCCAAAATGTATTACTGACTTGAAAGAAGTGGATTCTGGTGCATGGTTTTGAAACCGCAGTCAGAAAAAAAATCACATATATATCAACATTTTTATAACTCCCGGGGCTGTCGTTTTGGTCAAAAAATAAAAATTCTAAAAGTTCCTTTTTTTCTGCTTTAAACTCTAGGTACACATCCAAAATGTATTACTGAGTTGAAAGAAGTGGATTCTGGTGCATGGTTTTGAAACCGCAGTCAGAAAAAAAATCACACCCATATCAACATGTTTATAACCCCCGGGGCTGTCGTTTTGGTCAAAAAATGAAAATTCTAAAAGTTCCTGTTTTTCTGCTTTAAACTCTAGGTACACATCCAAAATGTATTACTGACTTGAAAGAAGTGGATTCTGGTGCATGGTTTTGAAACCGCAGTCAGAAAAAAAATCACACCCATATCAACATGTATATCCCCCGGGGCTGTCGTTTTGGTCAAAAAATGAAAATTCTAAAAGTTCCTGTTTTTCTGCTTTAAACTCTAGGTACACATCCAAAATGTATTACTGAGTTGAAAGAAGTGGATTCTGGTGCATGGTTTTGAAACCGCAGTCAGAAAAAAAATCACATCCATATCAACATGTTTATAACCCCCGGGGCTGTCGTTCTGGTCAAAAAATGAAAATTCTAAAAGTTCCTGTTTTTCTGCTTTAAACTCTAGGTACACATCCAAAATGTATTACTGACTTGAAAGAAGTGCATTCTGGTGCATGGTTTTGAAACCGCAGTCAGAAAAAAAAAATCACATATATATCAACATTTTTATAACTCCCGGGGCTGTCGTTTTGGTCAAAAAATGAAAATTCTAAAAGTTCCTGTTTTTCTGCTTTAAACTCTAGGTACACATCCAAAATGTATTACTGAGTTGAAAGAAGTGGATTCTGGTGCATGGTTTTGAAACCGCAGTCAGAAAAAAAATCACATACATATCAACATGTTTATAACCCCCGGGGCTGTCGTTTTGGTCAAAAAATGAAAATTCTAAAAGTTCCTGTTTTTCTGCTTTAAACTCTAGGTACACATCCAAAATGTATTACTGACTTGAAAGAAGTGCATTCTGGTGCATGGTTTTGAAACCGCAGTCAGAAAAAAAAAATCACATATATATCAACATTTTTATAACTCCCGGGGCTGTCGTTTTGGTCAAAAAATGAAAATTCTAAAAGTTCCTGTTTTTCTGCTTTAAACTCTAGGTACACATCCAAAATGTATTACTGAGTTGAAAGAAGTGGATTCTGGTGCATGGTTTTGAAACCGCAGTCAGAAAAAAAATCACATACATATCAACATGTTTATAACCCCCGGGGCTGTCGTTTTGGTCAAAAAATGAAAATTCTAAAAGTTCCTGTTTTTCTGCTTTAAACTCTAGGTACACATCCAAAATGTATTACTGACTTGAAAGAAGTGGATTCTGGTGCATGGTTTTGAAACCGCAGTCAGAAAAAAAATCACATCCATATCAACATGTTTATAACCCCCGGGGCTGTCGTTTTGGTCAAAAAATAAAAATTCTAAAAGTTCCTGTTTTTCTGCTTTAAACTCTAGGTACACATCCAAAATGTATTACTGAGTTGAAAGAAGTGGATTCTGGTGCATGGTTTTGAAACCGCAGTCAGAAAAAAAATCACATCCATATCAACATGTTTATAACCCCCGGCGCTGTCGTTTTGGTCAAAAAATGAAAATTCTAAAAGTTCCTGTTTTTCTGCTTTAAACTCTAGGTACACATCCAAAATGTATTACTGAGTTGAAAGAAGTGGATTCTGGTGCATGGTTTTGAAACCGCAGTCAGAAAAAAAATCACATCCATATCAACATTTTTATAACCCCCGGGGCTGTCGTTTTGGTCAAAAAATGAAAATTTTAAAAGTTCAGTTTTTCCTGCTTTAAACTCTAGGTACACATCCAAAATGTATTACTGACTTGAAAGAAGTGGATTCTGGTGCATGGTTTTGAAACCGCAGTCAGAAAAAAAATCACATATATATCAACATTTTTAT
This sequence comes from Crinia signifera, assembly GCF_055691185.1. Classification (NCBI taxonomy): domain Eukaryota; kingdom Metazoa; phylum Chordata; class Amphibia; order Anura; family Myobatrachidae; genus Crinia; species Crinia signifera. Next base: position 22,292,649 of record NC_139227.1, read on the forward strand.
AACTCCCGGGGCTGTCGTTTTGGTCAAAAAATGAAAATTCTAAAAGTTCCTTTTTTTTCTGCTTTAAACTCTAGGTACACATCCAAAATGTATTACTGAGTTGAAAGAAGTGGATTCTGGTGCATGGTTTTGAAACCGCAGTCAGAAAAAAAATCACATCCATATCAACATGTTTATAACCCCCGGGGCTGTCGTTCTGGTCAAAAAATGAAAATTCTAAAAGTTCCTGTTTTTCTGCTTTAAACTCTAGGTACACATCCAAAATGTATTACTGACTTGAAAGAAGTGCATTCTGGTGCATGGTTTTGAAACCGCAGTCAGAAAAAAAAAATCACATATATATCAACATTTTTATAACTCCCGGGGCTGTCGTTTTGGTCAAAAAATGAAAATTCTAAAAGTTCCTGTTTTTCTGCTTTAAACTCTAGGTACACATCCAAAATGTATTACTGAGTTGAAAGAAGTGGATTCTGGTGCATGGTTTTGAAACCGCAGTCAGAAAAAAAATCACATCCATATCAACATGTTTATAACCCCCGGGGCTGTCGTTTTGGTCAAAAAATGAAAATTCTAAAAGTTCCTGTTTTTCTGCTTTAAACTCTAGGTACACATCCAAAATGTATTACTGACTTGAAAGAAGTGCATTCTGGTGCATGGTTTTGAAACCGCAGTCAGAAAAAAAATCACAACCATATCAACATGTTTATAACCCCCGGGGCTGTCGTTTTGGTCAAAAAATGAAAATTCTAAAAGTTCCTGTTTTTCTGCTTTAAACTCTAGGTACACATCCAAAATGTATTACTGAGTTGAAAGAAGTGGATTCTGGTGCATGGTTTTGAAACCGCAGTCAGAAAAAAAATCACAACCATATCAACATGTTTATAACCCCCGGGGCTGTCGTTTTGGTCAAAAAATGAAAATTCTAAAAGTTCCGTTTTTTCTGCTTTAAACTCTAGGTACACATCCAAAATGTATTACTGAGTTGAAAGAAGTGGATTCTGGTGCAGGGTTTTGAAACCGCAGTCAGAAAAAAAATCACATCCATATCAACATTTTTATAACCCCCGGGGCTGTCGTTTTGGTCAAAAAATGAAAATTCTAAAAGTTCAGTTTTTTCTGCTTTAAACTCTAGGTACACATCCAAAATGTATTACTGACTTGAAAGAAGTGGATTCTGGTGCATGGTTTTGAAACCGCAGTCAGAAAAAAAAATCACATATATCAACATTTTTATAACTCCCGGGGCTGTCGTTTTGGTCAAAAAATGAAAATTCTAAAAGTTCCTGTTTTTCTGCTTTAAACTCTAGGTACACATTCAAAATGTATTACTGACTTGAAAGAAGTGGATTCTGGTGCATGGTTTTGAAACCGCAGTCAGAAAAAAAATCACATCCATATCAACATGTTTATACCCCCCGGGGCTGTCGTTTTGGTCAAAAAATGAAAATTCTAAAAGTTCCTTTTTTTCTGCTTTAAACTCTAGGTACACATCCAAAATGTATTACTGAGTTGAAAGAAGTGGATTCTGGTGCATGGTTTTGAAACCGCAGTCAGAAAAAAAATCACATCCATATCAACATGTTTATAACCCCCGGGGCTGTCGTTCTGGTCAAAAAATGAAAATTCTAAAAGTTCCTGTTTTTCTGCTTTAAACTCTAGGTACACATCCAAAATGTATTACTGAGTTGAAAGAAGTGGATTCTGGTGCATGGTTTTGAAACTGCAGTCAGAAAAAAAATCACATCCATATCAACATGTTTATAACCCCCGGGGCTGTCGTTCTGGTCAAAAAATAAAAATTCTAAAAGTTCCTGTTTTTCTGCTTTAAACTCTAGGTACACATCCAAAATGTATTACTGACTTGAAAGAAGTGCATTCTGGTGCATGGTTTTGAAACCGCAGTCAGAAAAAAAATCACAACCATATCAACATGTTTATAACCCCCGGGGCTGTCGTTTTGGTCAAAAAATGAAAATTCTAAAAGTTCCTGTTTTTCTGCTTTAAACTCTAGGTACACATTCAAAATGTATTACTGACTTGAAAGAAGTGGATTCTGGTGCATGGTTTTGAAACCGCAGTCAGAAAAAAAATCACATCCATATCAACATGTTTATATCCCCCGGGGCTGTCGTTTTGGTCAAAAAATGAAAATTCTAAAAGTTCCTTTTTTTCTGCTTTAAACTCTAGGTACACATCCAAAATGTATTACTGAGTTGAAAGAAGTGGATTCTGGTGCATGGTTTTAAAACCGCAGTCAGAAAAAAAATCACACCCATATCAACATGTTTATAACCCCCGGGGCTGTCGTTCTGGTCAAAAAAATGAAAATTCTAAAAGTTCCTGTTTTTCTGCTTTAAACTCTAGGTACACATCCAAAATGTATTACTGACTTGAAAGAAGTGCATTCTGGTGCATGGTTTTGAAACCGCAGTCAGAAAAAAAATCACAACTATATCAACATGTTTATAACCCCCGGGGCTGTCGTTTTGGTCAAAAAATGAAAATTCTAAAAGTTCAATTTTTTCTGCTTTAAACTCTAGGTACACATCCAAAATGTATTACTGACTTGAAAGAAGTGGATTCTGGTGCATGGTTTTGAAACCGCAGTCAGAAAAAAAAATCACATATATATCAACATTTTTATAACTCCCGGGGCTGTCGTTTTGGTCAAAAAATGAAAATTCTAAAAGTTCCTGTTTTTCTGCTTTAAACTCTAGGTACACATCCAAAATGTATTACTGAGTTGAAAGAAGTGGATTCTGGTGCATGGTTTTGAAACCGCAGTCAGAAAAAAATCACATCCATATCAACATATTTATAACCCCCGGCGCTGTCGTTTTGGTCAAAAAATGAAAATTCTAAAAGTTCCTGTTTTTCTGCTTTAAACTCTAGGTACACATCCAAAATGTATTACTGAGTTGAAAGAAGTGGATTCTGGTGCATGGTTTTGAAACCGTAGTCAGAAAAAAAATCACATCCATATCAACATTTTTATAACCCCCGGGGCTGTCGTTTTGGTCAAAAAATGAAAATTCTAAAAGTTCAGTTTTTTCTGCTTTAAACTCTAGGTACACATCCAAAATGTATTACTGACTTGAAAGAAGTGGATTCTGGTGCATGGTTTTGAAACCGCAGTCAGAAAAAAAATCACATCCATATCAACATGTTTATAACCCCCGGGGCTGTCGTTTTGGTCAAAAAATAAAAATTCTAAAAGTTCCTGTTTTTCTGCTTTAAACTCTAGGTACACATCCAAAATGTATTACTGAGTTGAAAGAAGTGGATTCTGGTGCATGATTTTGAAACCGCAGTCAGAAAAAAAATCACATCCATATCAACATGTTTATAACCCCCGGCGCTGTCGTTTTGGTCAAAAAATGAAAATTCTAAAAGTTCCTGTTTTTCTGCTTTAAACTCTAGGTACACATCCAAAATGTATTACTAAGTTGAAAGAAGTGGATTCTGGTGCATGGTTTTGAAACCGCAGTCAGAAAAAAAATCACATCCATATCAACATTTTTATAACCCCCGGGGCTGTCGTTTTGGTCAAAAAATGAAAATTTTAAAAGTTCAGTTTTTTCTGCTTTAAACTCTAGGTACACATCCAAAATGTATTACTGACTTGAAAGAAGTGGATTCTGGTGCATGGTTTTGAAACCGCAGTCAGAAAAAAAAATCACATATATATCAACATTTTTATAACTCCCGGGGCTGTCGTTTTGGTCAAAAAATGAAAATTCTAAAAGTTCCTTTTTTTCTGCTTTAAACTCTAGGTACACATCCAAAATGTATTACTGAGTTGAAAGAAGTGGATTCTGGTGCATGGTTTTGAAACCGCAGTCAGAAAAAAAATCACACCCATATCAACATGTTTATAACCCCCGGGGCTGTCGTTTTGGTCAAAAAATGAAAATTCTAAAAGTTCCTGTTTTTCTGCTTTAAACTCTAGGTACACATCCAAAATGTATTACTGAGTTGAAAGAAGTGGATTCTGGTGCATGGTTTTGAAACCGCAGTCAGAAAAAAAATCACATCCATATCAACATGTTTATAACCCCCGGGGCTGTCGTTCTGGTCAAAAAATGAAAATTCTAAAAGTTCCTGTTTTTCTGCTTTAAACTCTAGGTACACATCCAAAATGTATTACTGACTTGAAAGAAGTGCATTCTGGTGCATGGTTTTGAAACCGCAGTCAGAAAAAAAAAATCACATATATATCAACATTTTTATAACTCCCGGGGCTGTCGTTTTGGTCAAAAAATGAAAATTCTAAAAGTTCCTGTTTTTCTGCTTTAAACTCTAGGTACACATCCAAAATGTATTACTGAGTTGAAAGAAGTGGATTCTGGTGCATGGTTTTGAAACCGCAGTCAGAAAAAAAATCACATCCATATCAACATGTTTATAACCACCGGGGCTGTCGTTTTGGTCAAAAAATGAAAATTCTAAAAGTTCCTGTTTTTCTGCTTTAAACTCTAGGTACACATCCAAAATGTATTACTGAGTTGAAAGAAGTGGATTCTGGTGCATGGTTTTGAAACCGCAGTCAGAAAAAAAATCACATCCATATCAACATGTTTATAACCCCCGGGGCTGTCGTTTTGGTCAAAAAATGAAAATTCTAAAAGTTCCTGTTTTTCTGCTTTAAACTCTAGGTACACATCCAAAATGTATTACTGACTTGAAAGAAGTGCATTCTGGTGCATGGTTTTGAAACCGCAGTCAGAAAAAAAATCACAACCATATCAACATGTTTATAACCCCCGGGGCTGTCGTTTTGGTCAAAAAATGAAAATTCTAAAAGTTCCTGTTTTTCTGCTTTGAACTCTAGGTACACATCCAAAATGTATTACTGAGTTGAAAGAAGTGGATTCTGGTGCATGGTTTTGAAACCGCAGTCAGAAAAAAAATCACAACCATATCAACATGTTTATAACCCCCGGGGCTGTCGTTTTGGTCAAAAAATGAAAATTCTAAAAGTTCCGTTTTTTCTGCTTTAAACTCTAGGTACACATCCAAAATGTATTACTGAGTTGAAAGAAGTGGATTCTGGTGCAGGGTTTTGAAACCGCAGTCAGAAAAAAAATCACATCCATATCAACATTTTTATAACCCCCGGGGCTGTCGTTTTGGTCAAAAAATGAAAATTCTAAAAGTTCAGTTTTTTCTGCTTTAAACTCTAGGTACACATCCAAAATGTATTACTGAGTTGAAAGAAGTGGATTCTGGTGCATGGTTTTGAAACCGCAGTCAGAAAAAAAATCACATCCATATCAACATGTTTATAACCCCCGGGGCTGTCGTTTTGGTCAAAAAATGAAAATTCTAAAAGTTCCTGTTTTTCTGCTTTAAACTCTAGGTACACATCCAAAATGTATTACTGAGTTGAAAGAAGTGGATTCTGGTGCATGGTTTTGAAACCGCAGTCAGAAAAAAAATCACATCCATATCAACATGTTTATAACCCCCGGGGCTGTCGTTCTGGTCAAAAAATGAAAATTCTAAAAGTTCCTGTTTTTCTGCTTTAAACTCTAGGTACACATCCAAAATGTATTACTGACTTGAAAGAAGTGCATTCTGGTGCATGGTTTTGAAACCGCAGTCAGAAAAAAAATCACAACCATATCAACATGTTTATAACCCCCGGGGCTGTCGTTTTGGTCAAAAAATGAAAATTCTAAAAGTTCCTGTTTTTCTGCTTTAAACTCTAGGTACACATTCAAAATGTATTACTGACTTGAAAGAAGTGGATTCTGGTGCATGGTTTTGAAACCGCAGTCAGAAAAAAAATCACATCCATATCAACATGTCTATATCCCCCGGGGCTGTCGTTTTGGTCAAAAAATGAAAATTCTAAAAGTTCCTTTTTTTCTGCTTTAAACTCTAGGTACACATCCAAAATGTATTACTGAGTTGAAAGAAGTGGATTCTGGTGCATGGTTTTGAAACCGCAGTCAGAAAAAAAATCACACCCATATCAACATGTTTATAACCCCCGGGGCTGTCGTTCTGATCAAAAAAATGAAAATTCTAAAAGTTCCTGTTTTTCTGCTTTAAACTCTAGGTACACATTCAAAATGTATTACTGACTTGAAAGAAGTGGATTCTGGTGCATGGTTTTGAAACCGCAGTCAGAAAAAAAATCACATCCATATCAACATGTTTATAACCCCCGGGGCTGTCGTTTTGGTCAAAAAATGAAAATTCTAAAAGTTCCTTTTTTTCTGCTTTAAACTCTAGGTACACATTCAAAATGTATTACTGACTTGAAAGAAGTGGATTCTGGTGCATGGTTTTGAAACCGCAGTCAGAAAAAAAATCACAACCATATCAACATGTTTATAACCCCCGGGGCTGTCGTTTTGGTCAAAAAATGAAAATTCTAAAAGTTCAATTTTTTCTGCTTTAAACTCTAGGTACACATCCAAAATGTATTACTGACTTGAAAGAAGTGGATTCTGGTGCATGGTTTTGAAACCGCAGTCAGAAAAAAAAATCACATATATATCAACATTTTTATAACTCCCGGGGCTGTCGTTTTGGTCAAAAAATGAAAATTCTAAAAGTTCCTGTTTTTCTGCTTTAAACTCTAGGTACACATCCAAAATGTATTACTGAGTTGAAAGAAGTGGATTCTGGTGCATGGTTTTGAAACCGCAGTCAGAAAAAAAATCACATCCATATCAACATGTTTATAACCCCCGGGGCTGTCGTTTTGGTCAAAAAATGAAAATTCTAAAAGTTCCTGTTTTTCTGCTTTAAACTCTAGGTACACATCCAAAATGTATTACTGAGTTGAAAGAAGTGGATTCTGGTGCATGGTTTTGAAACCGCAGTCAGAAAAAAAATCACATCCATATCAACATGTTTATAACCCCCGGGGCTGTCGTTCTGGTCAAAAAATTAAAATTCTAAAAGTTCCTGTTTTTCTGCTTTAAACTCTAGGTACACATCCAAAATGTATTACTGACTTGAAAGAAGTGCATTCTGGTGCATGGTTTTGAAACCGCAGTCAGAAAAAAAATCACAACCATATCAACATGTTTATAACCCCCGGGGCTGTCGTTTTGGTCAAAAAATGAAAATTCTAAAAGTTCCTGTTTTTCTGCTTTAAACTCTAGGTACACATTCAAAATGTATTACTGACTTGAAAGAAGTGGATTCTGGTGCATGGTTTTGAAACCGCAGTCAGAAAAAAAATCACATCCATATCAACATGTTTATAACCCCCGGGGCTGTCGTTTTGGTCAAAAAATGAAAATTCTAAAAGTTCCTTTTTTTCTGCTTTAAACTCTAGGTACACATCCAAAATGTATTACTGAGTTGAAAGAAGTGGATTCTGGTGCATGGTTTTGAAACCGCAGTCAGAAAAAAAATCACACCCATATCAACATGTTTATAACCCCCGGGGCTGTCGTTTTGGTCAAAAAATGAAAATTCTAAAAGTTCCTGTTTTTCTGCTTTAAACTCTAGGTACACATCCAAAATGTATTACTGAGTTGAAAGAAGTGGATTCTGGTGCATGGTTTTGAAACCGCAGTCAGAAAAAAAAATCACATCCATATCAATATTTTTATAACCCCCGGGGCTGTCGTTTTGGTCAAAAAATGAAAATTCTAAAAGTTCAGTTTTTTCTGCTTTAAACTCTAGGTACACATCCAAAATGTATTACTGACTTGAAAGAAGTGGATTCTGGTGCATGGTTTTGAAACCGCAGTCAGAAAAAAAAATCACATATATATCAACATTTTTATAACTCCCGGGGCTGTCGTTTTGGTCAAAAAATGAAAATTCTAAAAGTTCCTGTTTTTCTGCTTTAAACTCTAGGTACACATCCAAAATGTATTACTGACTTGAAAGAAGTGCATTCTGGTGCATGGTTTTGAAACCGCAGTCAGAAAAAAAATCACAACCATATCAACATGTTTATAACCCCCGGGGCTGTCGTTTTGGTCAAAAAATGAAAATTCTAAAAGTTCCTGTTTTTCTGCTTTAAACTCTAGGTACACATCCAAAATGTATTACTGAGTTGAAAGAAGTGGATTCTGGTGCATGGTTTTGAAACCGCAGTCAGAAAAAAAATCACAACCATATCAACATGTTTATAACCCCCGGGGCTGTCGTTTTGGTCAAAAAATGAAAATTCTAAAAGTTCCGTTTTTTCTGCTCTAAACTCTAGGTACACATCCAAAATGTATTACTGACTTGAAAGAAGTGGATTCTGGTGCAGGGTTTTGAAACCGCAGTCAGAAAAAAAATCACATCCATATCAACATTTTTATAACCCCCGGGGCTGTCGTTTTGGTCAAAAAATGAAAATTCTAAAAGTTCAGTTTTTTCTGCTTTAAACTCTAGGTACACATCCAAAATGTATTACTGAGTTGAAAGAAGTGGATTCTGGTGCATGGTTTTGAAACCGCAGTCAGAAAAAAAATCACATCCATATCAACATGTTTATAACCCCCGGGGCTGTCGTTTTGGTCAAAAAATGAAAATTCTAAAAGTTCCTGTTTTTCTGCTTTAAACTCTAGGTACACATCCAAAATGTATTACTGAGTTGAAAGAAGTGGATTCTGGTGCATGGTTTTGAAACCGCAGTCAGAAAAAAAATCACATCCATATCAACATGTTTATAACCCCCGGGGCTGTCGTTCTGGTCAAAAAATGAAAATTCTAAAAGTTCCTGTTTTTCTGCTTTAAACTCTAGGTACACATCCAAAATGTATTACTGACTTGAAAGAAGTGCATTCTGGTGCATGGTTTTGAAACCGCAGTCAGAAAAAAAATCACAACCATATCAACATGTTTATAACCCCCGGGGCTGTCGTTTTGGTCAAAAAATGAAAATTCTAAAAGTTCCTGTTTTTCTGCTTTAAACTCTAGGTACACATTCAAAATGTATTACTGACTTGAAAGAAGTGGATTCTGGTGCATGGTTTTGAAACCGCAGTCAGAAAAAAAATCACATCCATATCAACATGTCTATATCCCCCGGGGCTGTCGTTTTGGTCAAAAAATGAAAATTCTAAAAGTTCCTTTTTTTCTGCTTTAAACTCTAGGTACACATCCAAAATGTATTACTGAGTTGAAAGAAGTGGATTCTGGTGCATGGTTTTGAAACCGCAGTCAGAAAAAAAATCACACCCATATCAACATGTTTATAACCCCCGGGGCTGTCGTTCTGATCAAAAAAATGAAAATTCTAAAAGTTCCTGTTTTTCTGCTTTAAACTCTAGGTACACATTCAAAATGTATTACTGACTTGAAAGAAGTGGATTCTGGTGCATGGTTTTGAAACCGCAGTCAGAAAAAAAATCACATCCATATCAACATGTTTATAACCCCCGGGGCTGTCGTTTTGGTCAAAAAATGAAAATTCTAAAAGTTCCTTTTTTTCTGCTTTAAACTCTAGGTACACATTCAAAATGTATTACTGACTTGAAAGAAGTGGATTCTGGTGCATGGTTTTGAAACCGCAGTCAGAAAAAAAATCACAACCATATCAACATGTTTATAACCCCCGGGGCTGTCGTTTTGGTCAAAAAATGAAAATTCTAAAAGTTCAATTTTTTCTGCTTTAAACTCTAGGTACACATCCAAAATGTATTACTGACTTGAAAGAAGTGGATTCTGGTGCATGGTTTTGAAACCGCAGTCAGAAAAAAAAATCACATATATATCAACATTTTTATAACTCCCGGGGCTGTCGTTTTGGTCAAAAAATGAAAATTCTAAAAGTTCCTGTTTTTCTGCTTTAAACTCTAGGTACACATCCAAAATGTATTACTGAGTTGAAAGAAGTGGATTCTGGTGCATGGTTTTGAAACCGCAGTCAGAAAAAAAATCACATCCATATCAACATGTTTATAACCCCCGGGGCTGTCGTTTTGGTCAAAAAATGAAAATTCTAAAAGTTCCTGTTTTTCTGCTTTAAACTCTAGGTACACATCCAAAATGTATTACTGAGTTGAAAGAAGTGGATTCTGGTGCATGGTTTTGAAACCGCAGTCAGAAAAAAAATCACATCCATATCAACATGTTTATAACCCCCGGGGCTGTCGTTCTGGTCAAAAAATTAAAATTCTAAAAGTTCCTGTTTTTCTGCTTTAAACTCTAGGTACACATCCAAAATGTATTACTGACTTGAAAGAAGTGCATTCTGGTGCATGGTTTTGAAACCGCAGTCAGAAAAAAAATCACAACCATATCAACATGTTTATAACCCCCGGGGCTGTCGTTTTGGTCAAAAAATGAAAATTCTAAAAGTTCCTGTTTTTCTGCTTTAAACTCTAGGTACACATTCAAAATGTATTACTGACTTGAAAGAAGTGGATTCTGGTGCATGGTTTTGAAACCGCAGTCAGAAAAAAAATCACATCCATATCAACATGTTTATAACCCCCGGGGCTGTCGTTTTGGTCAAAAAATGAAAATTCTAAAAGTTCCTTTTTTTCTGCTTTAAACTCTAGGTACACATCCAAAATGTATTACTGAGTTGAAAGAAGTGGATTCTGGTGCATGGTTTTGAAACCGCAGTCAGAAAAAAAATCACACCCATATCAACATGTTTATAACCCCCGGGGCTGTCGTTTTGGTCAAAAAATGAAAATTCTAAAAGTTCCTGTTTTTCTGCTTTAAACTCTAGGTACACATCCAAAATGTATTACTGAGTTGAAAGAAGTGGATTCTGGTGCATGGTTTTGAAACCGCAGTCAGAAAAAAAAATCACATCCATATCAATATTTTTATAACCCCCGGGGCTGTCGTTTTGGTCAAAAAATGAAAATTCTAAAAGTTCAGTTTTTTCTGCTTTAAACTCTAGGTACACATCCAAAATGTATTACTGACTTGAAAGAAGTGGATTCTGGTGCATGGTTTTGAAACCGCAGTCAGAAAAAAAAATCACATATATATCAACATTTTTATAACTCCCGGGGCTGTCGTTTTGGTCAAAAAATGAAAATTCTAAAAGTTCCTGTTTTTCTGCTTTAAACTCTAGGTACACATCCAAAATGTATTACTGACTTGAAAGAAGTGCATTCTGGTGCATGGTTTTGAAACCGCAGTCAGAAAAAAAATCACAACCATATCAACATGTTTATAACCCCCGGGGCTGTCGTTTTGGTCAAAAAATGAAAATTCTAAAAGTTCCTGTTTTTCTGCTTTAAACTCTAGGTACACATCCAAAATGTATTACTGAGTTGAAAGAAGTGGATTCTGGTGCATGGTTTTGAAACCGCAGTCAGAAAAAAAATCACAACCATATCAACATGTTTATAACCCCCGGGGCTGTCGTTTTGGTCAAAAAATGAAAATTCTAAAAGTTCCGTTTTTTCTGCTCTAAACTCTAGGTACACATCCAAAATGTATTACTGACTTGAAAGAAGTGGATTCTGGTGCAGGGTTTTGAAACCGCAGTCAGAAAAAAAATCACATCCATATCAACATTTTTATAACCCCCGGGGCTGTCGTTTTGGTCAAAAAATGAAAATTCTAAAAGTTCAGTTTTTTCTGCTTTAAACTCTAGGTACACATCCAAAATGTATTACTGAGTTGAAAGAAGTGGATTCTGGTGCATGGTTTTGAAACCGCAGTCAGAAAAAAAATCACATCCATATCAACATGTTTATAACCCCCGGGGCTGTCGTTTTGGTCAAAAAATGAAAATTCTAAAAGTTCCTGTTTTTCTGCTTTAAACTCTAGGTACACATCCAAAATGTATTACTGAGTTGAAAGAAGTGGATTCTGGTGCATGGTTTTGAAACCGCAGTCAGAAAAAAAATCACATCCATATCAACATGTTTATAACCCCCGGGGCTGTCGTTTTGGTCAAAAAATGAAAATTCTAAAAGTTCCTGTTTTTCTGCTTTAAACTCTAGGTACACATCCAAAATGTATTACTGAGTTGAAAGAAGTGGATTCTGGTGCATGGTTTTGAAACCGCAGTCATAAAAAAAAAATCACATCCATATCAACATGTTTATAACCCCCGGGGCTGTTGTTTTGGTCAAAAAATGAAAATTCTAAAAGTTCCTGTTTTTCTGCTTTAAACTCTAGGTACACATCCAAAATGTATTACTGAGTTGAAAGAAGTGGATTCTGGTGCATGGTTTTGGAACCGCAGTCAGAAAAAAAATCACATCCATATCAACATTTTTATAACCCCCGGGGCTGTCGTTTTGGTCAAAAAATGAAAATTCTAAAAGTTCAGTTTTTTCTGCTTTAAACTCTAGGTACACATCCAAAATGTATTACTGACTTGAAAGAAGTGGATTCTGGTGCATGGTTTTGAAACCGCAGTCAGAAAAAAAAAATCACATATATTAACATTTTTATAACTCCCGGGGCTGTCGTTTTGGTCAAAAAATGAAAATTCTAAAAGTTCCTGTTTTTCTGCTTTAAACTCTAGGTACACATCCAAAATGTATTACTGACTTGAAAGAAGTGGATTCTGGTGCATGGTTTTGAAACAGCAGTCAGAAAAAAAATCACATATATATCAACATTTTTATAACTCCCGGGGCTGTCGTTTTGGTCAAAAAATGAAAATTCTAAAAGTTCCTGTTTTTCTGCTTTAAACTCTAGGTACACATCCAAAATGTATTACTGAGTTGAAAGAAGTGGATTCTGGTGCATGGTTTTGAAACCGCAGTCAGAAAAAAAATCACATCCATATCAACATGTTTATAACCCCCGGCGCTGTCGTTTTGGTCAAAAAATGAAAATTCTAAAAGTTCCTGTTTTTCTGCTTTAAACTCTAGGTACACATCCAAAATGTATTACTAAGTTGAAAGAAGTGGATTCTGGTGCATGGTTTTGAAACCGCAGTCAGAAAAAAAATCACATCCATATCAACATTTTTATAACCCCCGGGGCTGTCGTTTTGGTCAAAAAATGAAAATTTTAAAAGTTCAGTTTTTTCTGCTTTAAACTCTAGGTACACATCCAAAATGTATTACTGACTTGAAAGAAGTGGATTCTGGTGCATGGTTTTGAAACCGCAGTCAGAAAAAAAAATCACATATATATCAACATTTTTATAACTCCCGGGGCTGTCGTTTTGGTCAAAAAATGAAAATTCTAAAAGTTCCTTTTTTTCTGCTTTAAACTCTAGGTACACATCCAAAATGTATTACTGAGTTGAAAGAAGTGGATTCTGGTGCATGGTTTTGAAACCGCAGTCAGAAAAAAAATCACACCCATATCAACATGTTTATATCCCCCGGGGCTGTCGTTTTGGTCAAAAAATGAAAATTCTAAAAGTTCCTGTTGTTCTGCTTTAAACTCTAGGTACACATCCAAAATGTATTTCTGAGTTGAAAGAAGTGGATTCTGGTGCATGGTTTTGAAACCGCAGTCAGAAAAAAAATCACATCCATATCAACATGTTTATAACCCCCGGGGCTGTCGTTCTGGTCAAAAAATGAAAATTCTAAAAGTTCCTGTTTTTCTGCTTTAAACTCTAGGTACACATCCAAAATGTATTACTGACTTGAAAGAAGTGCATTCTGGTGCATGGTTTTGAAACCGCAGTCAGAAAAAAAATCACAACCATATCAACATGTTTATAACCCCCGGGGCTGTCGTTTTGGTCAAAAAATGAAAATTCTAAAAGTTCCTGTTTTTCTGCTTTAAACTCTAGGTACACATCCAAAATGTATTACTTAGTTGAAAGAAGTGGATTCTGGTGCATGGTTTTGAAACCGCAGTCAGAAAAAAAAAATCACATATATATCAACATTTTTATAACTCCCGGGGCTGTCGTTTTGGTCAAAAAATGAAAATTCTAAAAGTTCCTGTTTTTCTGCTTTAAACTCTAGGTACACATCCAAAATGTATTACTGAGTTGAAAGAAGTGGATTCTGGTGCATGGTTTTGAAACCGCAGTCAGAAAAAAAATCACATCCATATCAACATGTTTATAACCACCGGGGCTGTCGTTTTGGTCAAAAAATGAAAATTCTAAAAGTTCCTGTTTTTCTGCTTTAAACTCTAGGTACACATCCAAAATGTATTACTGAGTTGAAAGAAGTGGATTCTGGTGCATGGTTTTGAAACCGCAGTCAGAAAAAAAATCACATCCATATCAACATGTTTATAACCCCCGGGGCTGTCGTTTTGGTCAAAAAATGAAAATTCTAAAAGTTCCTGTTTTTCTGCTTTAAACTCTAGGTACACATCCAAAATGTATTACTGAGTTGAAAGAAGTGGATTCTGGTGCATGGTTTTGAAACCGCAGTCAGAAAAAAAATCACAACCATATCAACATGTTTATAACCCCCGGGGCTGTCGTTTTGGTCAAAAAATGAAAATTCTAAAAGTTCCGTTTTTTCTGCTTTAAACTCTAGGTACACATCCAAAATGTATTACTGAGTTGAAAGAAGTGGATTCTGGTGCAGGGTTTTGAAACCGCAGTCAGAAAAAAAATCACATCCATATCAACATTTTTATAACCCCCGGGGCTGTCGTTTTGGTCAAAAAATGAAAATTCTAAAAGTTCAGTTTTTTCTGCTTTAAACTCTAGGTACACATCCAAAATGTATTACTGACTTGAAAGAAGTGGATTCTGGTGCATGGTTTTGAAACCGCAGTCAGAAAAAAAAATCACATATATATCAACATTTTTATAACTCCCGGGGCTGTCGTTTTGGTCAAAAAATGAAAATTCTAAAAGTTCCTGTTTTTCTGCTTTGAACTCTAGGTACACATCCAAAATGTATTACTGAGTTGAAAGAAGTGGATTCTGGTGCATGGTTTTGAAACCGCAGTCAGAAAAAAAATCACCTCCATATCAACATGTTTATAACCCCCGGGGCTGTCGTTTTGGTCAAAAAATGAAAATTCTAAAAGTTCCTGTTTTTCTGCTTTAAACTCTAGGTACACATCCAAAATGTATTACTGAGTTGAAAGAAGTGGATTCTGGTGCATGGTTTTGAAACCGCAGTCAGAAAAAAAATCACATCTATATCAACATGTTTATAACCCCCGGGGCTGTCGTTTTGGTCAAAAAATGAAAATTCTAAAAGTTCAGTTTTTTCTGCTTTAAACTCTAGGTACACATCCAAAATGTATTACTGAGTTGAAAGAAGTGGATTCTGGTGCATGGTTTTGAAACTGCAGTCAGAAAAAAAATCACATCCATATCAACATGTTTATAACCCCCGGGGCTGTCGTTTTGGTCAAAAAATGAAAATTCTAAAAGTTCCTGTTTTTCTGCTTTAAACTCTAGGTACACATCCAAAATGTATTACTGAGTTGAAAGAAGTGGATTCTGGTGCATGGTTTTGAAACCGCAGTCAGAAAAAAAATCACATCCATATCAACATGTCTATAACCCCCGGGGCTGTCGTTTTGGTCAAAAAATGAAAATTCTAAAAGTTACTGTTTTTCTGCTTTAAACTCTAGGTACACATCCAAAATGTATTACTGAGTTGAAAGAAGTGGATTCTGGTGCATGGTTTTGAAACCGCAGTCAGAAAAAAAATCACATCCATATCAACATGTTTATAACCCCCGGGGCTGTCGTTCTGGAAAAAAATGAAAATTCTAAAAGTTCCTGTTTTTCTGCTTTAAACTCTAGGTACACATCCAAAATGTATTACTGACTTGAAAGAAGTGCATTCTGGTGCATGGTTTTGAAACCGCAGTCAGAAAAAAAATCACATCCATATCAACATGTTTATAACCCCCGGGGCTGTCGTTCTGGTCAAAAAAATGAAAATTCTAAAAGTTCCTGTTTTTCTGCTTTAAACTCTAGGTACACATCCAAAATGTATTACTGACTTGAAAGAAGTGCATTCTGGTGCATGGTTTTGAAACCGCAGTCAGAAAAAAAATCACAACCATATCAACATGTTTATAACCCCCGGGGCTGTCGTTTTGGTCAAAAAATGAAAATTCTAAAAGTTCAATTTTTTCTGCTTTAAACTCTAGGTACACATCCAAAATGTATTACTGACTTGAAAGAAGTGGATTCTGGTGCATGGTTTTGAAACCGCAGTCAGAAAAAAAATCACATATATATCAACATTTTTATAACTCCCGGGGCTGTCGTTTTGGTCAAAAAATGAAAATTCTAAAAGTTCCTGTTTTTCTGCTTTAAACTCTAGGTACACATCCAAAATGTATTACTGAGTTGAAAGAAGTGGATTCTGGTGCATGGTTTTGAAACCGCAGTCAGAAAAAAAATCACATCCATATCAACATGTTTATAACCCCCGGGGCTGTCGTTCTGGTCAAAAAATGAAAATTCTAAAAGTTCCTGTTTTTCTGCTTTAAACTCTAGGTACACATCCAAAATGTATTACTGACTTGAAAGAAGTGCATTCTGGTGCATGGTTTTGAAACCGCAGTCAGAAACAAAATCACAACCATATCAACATGTTTATAACCCCCGGGGCTGTCGTTTTGGTCAAAAAATGAAAATTCTAAAAGTTCCTGTTTTTCTGCTTTAAACTCTAGGTACACATTCAAAATGTATTACTGACTTGAAAGAAGTGGATTCTGGTGCATGGTTTTGAAACCGCAGTCAGAAAAAAAATCACATCCATATCAACATGTTTATAACCCCCGGGGCTGTCGTTTTGGTCAAAAAATGAAAATTCTAAAAGTTCCTTTTTTTCTGCTTTAAACTCTAGGTACACATCCAAAATGTATTACTGAGTTGAAAGAAGTGGATTCTGGTGCATGGTTTTGAAACCGCAGTCAGAAAAAAAATCACACCCATATCAACATGTTTATAACCCCCGGGGCTGTCGTTCTGATCAAAAAAATGAAAATTCTAAAAGTTCCTGTTTTTCTGCTTTAAACTCTAGGTACACATTCAAAATGTATTACTGACTTGAAAGAAGTGTATTCTGGTGCATGGTTTTGAAACCGCAGTCAGAAAAAAAATCACATCCATATCAACATGTTTATATCCCCCGGGGCTGTCGTTTTGGTCAAAAAATGAAAATTCTAAAAGTTCCTTTTTTTCTGCTTTAAACTCTAGGTACACATCCAAAATGTATTACTGACTTGAAAGAAGTGGATTCTGGTGCATGGTTTTGAAACCGCAGTCAGAAAAAAAAATCACATATATATCAACATTTTTATAACTCCCGGGGCTGTCGTTTTGGTCAAAAAAGGAAAATTCTAAAAGTTCCTGTTTTTCTGCTTTAAACTCTAGGTACACATCCAAAATGTATTACTGAGTTGAAAGAAGTGGATTCTGGTGCATGGTTTTGAAACCGCAGTCAGAAAAAAAATCACATCCATATCAACATGTCTATAACCCCCGGGGCTGTCGTTTTGGTCAAAAAATGAAAATTCTAAAAGTTACTGTTTTTCTGCTTTAAACTCTAGGTACACATCCAAAATGTATTACTGAGTTGAAAGAAGTGGATTCTGGTGCATGGTTTTGAAACCGCAGTCAGAAAAAAAATCACATCCATATCAACATGTTTATAACCCCCGGGGCTGTCGTTCTGGAAAAAAATGAAAATTCTAAAAGTTCCTGTTTTTCTGCTTTAAACTCTAGGTACACATCCAAAATGTATTACTGACTTGAAAGAAGTGCATTCTGGTGCATGGTTTTGAAACCGCAGTCAGAAAAAAAATCACATCCATATCAACATGTTTATAACCCCCGGGGCTGTCGTTCTGGTCAAAAAAATGAAAATTCTAAAAGTTCCTGTTTTTCTGCTTTAAACTCTAGGTACACATCCAAAATGTATTACTGACTTGAAAGAAGTGCATTCTGGTGCATGGTTTTGAAACCGCAGTCAGAAAAAAAATCACAACCATATCAACATGTTTATAACCCCCGGGGCTGTCGTTTTGGTCAAAAAATGAAAATTCTAAAAGTTCAATTTTTTCTGCTTTAAACTCTAGGTACACATCCAAAATGTATTACTGACTTGAAAGAAGTGGATTCTGGTGCATGGTTTTGAAACCGCAGTCAGAAAAAAAATCACATATATATCAACATTTTTATAACTCCCGGGGCTGTCGTTTTGGTCAAAAAATGAAAATTCTAAAAGTTCCTGTTTTTCTGCTTTAAACTCTAGGTACACATCCAAAATGTATTACTGAGTTGAAAGAAGTGGATTCTGGTGCATGGTTTTGAAACCGCAGTCAGAAAAAAAATCACATCCATATCAACATGTTTATAACCCCCGGGGCTGTCGTTCTGGTCAAAAAATGAAAATTCTAAAAGTTCCTGTTTTTCTGCTTTAAACTCTAGGTACACATCCAAAATGTATTACTGACTTGAAAGAAGTGCATTCTGGTGCATGGTTTTGAAACCGCAGTCAGAAACAAAATCACAACCATATCAACATGTTTATAACCCCCGGGGCTGTCGTTTTGGTCAAAAAATGAAAATTCTAAAAGTTCCTGTTTTTCTGCTTTAAACTCTAGGTACACATTCAAAATGTATTACTGACTTGAAAGAAGTGGATTCTGGTGCATGGTTTTGAAACCGCAGTCAGAAAAAAAATCACATCCATATCAACATGTTTATAACCCCCGGGGCTGTCGTTTTGGTCAAAAAATGAAAATTCTAAAAGTTCCTTTTTTTCTGCTTTAAACTCTAGGTACACATCCAAAATGTATTACTGAGTTGAAAGAAGTGGATTCTGGTGCATGGTTTTGAAACCGCAGTCAGAAAAAAAATCACACCCATATCAACATGTTTATAACCCCCGGGGCTGTCGTTCTGATCAAAAAAATGAAAATTCTAAAAGTTCCTGTTTTTCTGCTTTAAACTCTAGGTACACATTCAAAATGTATTACTGACTTGAAAGAAGTGGATTCTGGTGCATGGTTTTGAAACCGCAGTCAGAAAAAAAATCACATCCATATCAACATGTTTATATCCCCCGGGGCTGTCGTTTTGGTCAAAAAATGAAAATTCTAAAAGTTCCTTTTTTTCTGCTTTAAACTCTAGGTACACATCCAAAATGTATTACTGACTTGAAAGAAGTGGATTCTGGTGCATGGTTTTGAAACCGCAGTCAGAAAAAAAAATCACATATATATCAACATTTTTATAACTCCCGGGGCTGTCGTTTTGGTCAAAAAAGGAAAATTCTAAAAGTTCCTGTTTTTCTGCTTTAAACTCTAGGTACACATCCAAAATGTATTACTGAGTTGAAAGAAGTGGATTCTGGTGCATGGTTTTGAAACCGCAGTCAGAAAAAAAATCACATCCATATCAACATGTTTATAACCCCCGGGGCTGTCGTTCTGGTCAAAAAATGAAAATTCTAAAAGTTCCTGTTTTTCTGCTTTAAACTCTAGGTACACATCCAAAATGTATTACTGACTTGAAAGAAGTGGATTCTGGTGCATGGTTTTGAAACCGCAGTCAGAAAAAAAAATCACATATATATCAACATTTTTATAACTCCCGGGGCTGTCGTTTTGGTCAAAAAATGAAAATTCTAAAAGTTCCTGTTTTTCTGCTTTAAACTCTAGGTACACATCCAAAATGTATTACTGAGTTGAAAGAAGTGGATTCTGGTGCATGGTTTTGAAACCGCAGTCAGAAAAAAAATCACATCCATATCAACATGTTTATAACCCCCGGGGCTGTCGTTTTGGTCAAAAAATGAAAATTCTAAAAGTTCCTGTTTTTCTGCTTTAAACTCTAGGTACACATCCAAAATGTATTACTGAGTTGAAAGAAGTGGATTCTGGTGCATGGTTTTGAAACCGCAGTCAGAAAAAAAATCACAACCATATCAACATGTTTATAACCCCCGGGGCTGTCGTTTTGGTCAAAAAATGAAAATTCTAAAAGTTCAGTTTTTTCTGCTTTAAACTCTAGGTACACATCCAAAATGTATTACTGACTTGAAAGAAGTGGATTCTGGTGCATGGTTTTGAAACAGCAGTCAGAAAAAAAATCACATATATATCAACATTTTTATAACTCTAGGGGCTGTCGTTTTGGTCAAAAAATGAAAATTCTAAAAGTTCCTGTTTTTCTGCTTTAAACTCTAGGTACACATCCAAAATGTATTACTGAGTTGAAAGAAGTGGATTCTGGTGCATGGTTTTGAAACCGCAGTCAGAAAAAAAATCACATCCATATCAACATGTTTATAACCCCCGGCGCTGTCGTTTTGGTCAAAAAATGAAAATTCTAAAAGTTCCTGTTTTTCTGCTTTAAACTCTAGGTACACATCCAAAATGTATTACTAAGTTGAAAGAAGTGGATTCTGGTGCATGGTTTTGAAACCGCAGTCAGAAAAAAAATCACATCCATATCAACATTTTTATAACCCCCGGGGCTGTCGTTTTGGTCAAAAAATGAAAATTTTAAAAGTTCAGTTTTTTCTGCTTTAAACTCTAGGTACACATCCAAAATGTATTACTGACTTGAAAGAAGTGGATTCTGGTGCATGGTTTTGAAACCGCAGTCAGAAAAAAAAATCACATATATATCAACATTTTTATAACTCCCGGGGCTGTCGTTTTGGTCAAAAAATGAAAATTCTAAAAGTTCCTTTTTTTCTGCTTTAAACTCTAGGTACACATCCAAAATGTATTACTGAGTTGAAAGAAGTGGATTCTGGTGCATGGTTTTGAAACCGCAGTCAGAAAAAAAATCACACCCATATCAACATGTTTATACCCCCCGGGGCTGTCGTTTTGGTCAAAAAATGAAAATTCTAAAAGTTCCTGTTTTTCTGCTTTAAACTCTAGGTACACATCCAAAATGTATTACTGAGTTGAAAGAAGTGGATTCTGGTGCATGGTTTTGAAACCGCAGTCAGAAAAAAAATCACATCCATATCAACATGTTTATAACCCCCGGGGCTGTCGTTCTGGTCAAAAAATGAAAATTCTAAAAGTTCCTGTTTTTCTGCTTTAAACTCTAGGTACACATCCAAAATGTATTACTGAGTTGAAAGAAGTGGATTCTGGTGCATGGTTTTGAAACCGCAGTCAGAAAAAAAATCACATCTATATCAACATGTTTATAACCCCCGGGGCTGTCGTTTTGGTCAAAAAATGAAAATTCTAAAAGTTCAGTTTTTTCTGCTTTAAACTCTAGGTACACATCCAAAATGTATTACTGAGTTGAAAGAAGTGGATTCTGGTGCATGGTTTTGAAACTGCAGTCAGAAAAAAAATCACATCCATATCAACATGTTTATAACCCCCGGGGCTGTCGTTTTGGTCAAAAAATGAAAATTCTAAAAGTTCCTGTTTTTCTGCTTTAAACTCTAGGTACATATCCAAAATGTATTACTGAGTTGAAAGAAGTGGATTCTGGTGCATGGTTTTGAAACCGCAGTCAGAAAAAAAATCACATCCATATCAACATGTCTATAACCCCCGGGGCTGTCGTTTTGGTCAAAAAATGAAAATTCTAAAAGTTCCTGTTTTTCTGCTTTAAACTCTAGGTACACATCCAAAATGTATTACTGAGTTGAAAGAAGTGGATTCTGGTGCATGGTTTTGAAACCGCAGTCAGAAAAAAAATCACATCCATATCAACATGTTTATAACCCCCGGGGCTGTCGTTCTGGAAAAAAATGAAAATTCTAAAAGTTCCTGTTTTTCTGCTTTAAACTCTAGGTACACATCCAAAATGTATTACTGACTTGAAAGAAGTGCATTCTGGTGCATGGTTTTGAAACCGCAGTCAGAAAAAAAATCACATCCATATCAACATGTTTATAACCCCCGGGGCTGTCGT
Organism: Crinia signifera; assembly: GCF_055691185.1. Lineage (NCBI taxonomy): Eukaryota > Metazoa > Chordata > Amphibia > Anura > Myobatrachidae > Crinia > Crinia signifera. The sequence goes on from NC_139227.1 coordinate 22,314,340, forward strand.
TCTGGTCAAAAAAATGAAAATTCTAAAAGTTCCTGTTTTTCTGCTTTAAACTCTAGGTACACATCCAAAATGTATTACTGACTTGAAAGAAGTGCATTCTGGTGCATGGTTTTGAAACCGCAGTCAGAAAAAAAATCACAACCATATCAACATGTTTATAACCCCCGGGGCTGTCGTTTTGGTCAAAAAATGAAAATTCTAAAAGTTCAATTTTTTCTGCTTTAAACTCTAGGTACACATCCAAAATGTATTACTGACTTGAAAGAAGTGGATTCTGGTGCATGGTTTTGAAACCGCAGTCAGAAAAAAAATCACATATATATCAACATTTTTATAACTCCCGGGGCTGTCGTTTTGGTCAAAAAATGAAAATTCTAAAAGTTCCTGTTTTTCTGCTTTAAACTCTAGGTACACATCCAAAATGTATTACTGAGTTGAAAGAAGTGGATTCTGGTGCATGGTTTTGAAACCGCAGTCAGAAAAAAAATCACATCTATATCAACATGTTTATAACCCCCGGGGCTGTCGTTTTGGTCAAAAAATGAAAATTCTAAAAGTTCAGTTTTTTCTGCTTTAAACTCTAGGTACACATCCAAAATGTATTACTGAGTTGAAAGAAGTGGATTCTGGTGCATGGTTTTGAAACTGCAGTCAGAAAAAAAATCACATCCATATCAACATGTTTATAACCCCCGGGGCTGTCGTTTTGGTCAAAAAATGAAAATTCTAAAAGTTCCTGTTTTTCTGCTTTAAACTCTAGGTACACATCCAAAATGTATTACTGAGTTGAAAGAAGTGGATTCTGGTGCATGGTTTTGAAACCGCAGTCAGAAAAAAAATCACATCCATATCAACATGTCTATAACCCCCGGGGCTGTCGTTTTGGTCAAAAAATGAAAATTCTAAAAGTTCCTGTTTTTCTGCTTTAAACTCTAGGTACACATCCAAAATGTATTACTGAGTTGAAAGAAGTGGATTCTGGTGCATGGTTTTGAAACCGCAGTCAGAAAAAAAATCACATCCATATCAACATGTTTATAACCCCCGGGGCTGTCGTTCTGGAAAAAAATGAAAATTCTAAAAGTTCCTGTTTTTCTGCTTTAAACTCTAGGTACACATCCAAAATGTATTACTGACTTGAAAGAAGTGCATTCTGGTGCATGGTTTTGAAACCGCAGTCAGAAAAAAAATCATATCCATATCAACATGTTTATAACCCCCGGGGCTGTCGTTCTGGTCAAAAAAATGAAAATTCTAAAAGTTCCTGTTTTTCTGCTTTAAACTCTAGGTACACATCCAAAATGTATTACTGACTTGAAAGAAGTGCATTCTGGTGCATGGTTTTGAAACCGCAGTCAGAAAAAAAATCACAACCATATCAACATGTTTATAACCCCCGGGGCTGTCGTTTTGGTCAAAAAATGAAAATTCTAAAAGTTCAATTTTTTCTGCTTTAAACTCTAGGTACACATCCAAAATGTATTACTGACTTGAAAGAAGTGGATTCTGGTGCATGGTTTTGAAACCGCAGTCAGAAAAAAAATCACATATATATCAACATTTTTATAACTCCCGGGGCTGTCGTTTTGGTCAAAAAATGAAAATTCTAAAAGTTCCTGTTTTTCTGCTTTAAACTCTAGGTACACATCCAAAATGTATTACTGAGTTGAAAGAAGTGGATTCTGGTGCATGGTTTTGAAACCGCAGTCAGAAAAAAAATCACATCCATATCAACATGTTTATAACCCCCGGGGCTGTCGTTTTGGTCAAAAAATGAAAATTCTAAAAGTTCCTGTTTTTCTGCTTTAAACTCTAGGTACACATCCAAAATGTATTACTGAGTTGAAAGAAGTGGATTCTGGTGCATGGTTTTGAAACCGCAGTCAGAAAAAAAATCACATCCATATCAACATGTTTATAACCCCCGGGGCTGTCGTTCTGGTCAAAAAATGAAAATTCTAAAAGTTCCTGTTTTTCTGCTTTAAACTCTAGGTACACATCCAAAATGTATTACTGACTTGAAAGAAGTGCATTCTGGTGCATGGTTTTGAAACCGCAGTCAGAAACAAAATCACAACCATATCAACATGTTTATAACCCCCGGGGCTGTCGTTTTGGTCAAAAAATGAAAATTCTAAAAGTTCCTGTTTTTCTGCTTTAAACTCTAGGTACACATTCAAAATGTATTACTGACTTGAAAGAAGTGGATTCTGGTGCATGGTTTTGAAACCGCAGTCAGAAAAAAAATCACATCCATATCAACATGTTTATAACCCCCGGGGCTGTCGTTTTGGTCAAAAAATGAAAATTCTAAAAGTTCCTTTTTTTCTGCTTTAAACTCTAGGTACACATCCAAAATGTATTACTGAGTTGAAAGAAGTGGATTCTGGTGCATGGTTTTGAAACCGCAGTCAGAAAAAAAATCACACCCATATCAACATGTTTATAACCCCCGGGGCTGTCGTTCTGATCAAAAAAATGAAAATTCTAAAAGTTCCTGTTTTTCTGCTTTAAACTCTAGGTACACATTCAAAATGTATTACTGACTTGAAAGAAGTGGATTCTGGTGCATGGTTTTGAAACCGCAGTCAGAAAAAAAATCACATCCATATCAACATGTTTATAACCCCCGGGGCTGTCGTTTTGGTCAAAAAATGAAAATTCTAAAAGTTCCTTTTTTTCTGCTTTAAACTCTAGGTACACATCCAAAATGTATTACTGACTTGAAAGAAGTGGATTCTGGTGCATGGTTTTGAAACCGCAGTCAGAAAAAAAAATCACATATATATCAACATTTTTATAACTCCCGGGGCTGTCGTTTTGGTCAAAAAAGGAAAATTCTAAAAGTTCCTGTTTTTCTGCTTTAAACTCTAGGTACACATCCAAAATGTATTACTGAGTTGAAAGAAGTGGATTCTGGTGCATGGTTTTGAAACCGCAGTCAGAAAAAAAATCACATCCATATCAACATGTTTATAACCCCCGGGGCTGTCGTTCTGGTCAAAAAATGAAAATTCTAAAAGTTCCTGTTTTTCTGCTTTAAACTCTAGGTACACATCCAAAATGTATTACTGACTTGAAAGAAGTGGATTCTGGTGCATGGTTTTGAAACCGCAGTCAGAAAAAAAAATCACATATATATCAACATTTTTATAACTCCCGGGGCTGTCGTTTTGGTCAAAAAATGAAAATTCTAAAAGTTCCTGTTTTTCTGCTTTAAACTCTAGGTACACATCCAAAATGTATTACTGAGTTGAAAGAAGTGGATTCTGGTGCATGGTTTTGAAACCGCAGTCAGAAAAAAAATCACATCCATATCAACATGTTTATAACCCCCGGGGCTGTCGTTTTGGTCAAAAAATGAAAATTCTAAAAGTTCCTGTTTTTCTGCTTTAAACTCTAGGTACACATCCAAAATGTATTACTGAGTTGAAAGAAGTGGATTCTGGTGCATGGTTTTGAAACCGCAGTCAGAAAAAAAATCACAACCATATCAACATGTTTATAACCCCCGGGGCTGTCGTTTTGGTCAAAAAATGAAAATTCTAAAAGTTCAGTTTTTTCTGCTTTAAACTCTAGGTACACATCCAAAATGTATTACTGACTTGAAAGAAGGGGATTCTGGTGCATGGTTTTGAAACAGCAGTCAGAAAAAAAATCACATATATATCAACATTTTTATAACTCCCGGGGCTGTCGTTTTGGTCAAAAAATGAAAATTCTAAAAGTTCCTGTTTTTCTGCTTTAAACTCTAGGTACACATCCAAAATGTATTACTGAGTTGAAAGAAGTGGATTCTGGTGCATGGTTTTGAAACCGCAGTCAGAAAAAAAATCACATCCATATCAACATGTTTATAACCCCCGGCGCTGTCGTTTTGGTCAAAAAATGAAAATTCTAAAAGTTCCTGTTTTTCTGCTTTAAACTCTAGGTACACATCCAAAATGTATTACTAAGTTGAAAGAAGTGGATTCTGGTGCATGGTTTTGAAACCGCAGTCAGAAAAAAAATCACATCCATATCAACATTTTTATAACTCCCGGGGCTGTCGTTTTGGTCAAAAAATGAAAATTTTAAAAGTTCAGTTTTTTCTGCTTTAAACTCTAGGTACACATCCAAAATGTATTACTGACTTGAAAGAAGTGGATTCTGGTGCATGGTTTTGAAACCGCAGTCAGAAAAAAAAATCACATATATATCAACATTTTTATAACTCCCGGGGCTGTCGTTTTGGTCAAAAAATGAAAATTCTAAAAGTTCCTGTTTTTCTGCTTTAAACTCTAGGTACACATCCAAAATGTATTACTGAGTTGAAAGAAGTGGATTCTGGTGCATGGTTTTGAAACCGCAGTCAGAAAAAAAATCACATCCATATCAACATGTTTATAACCACCGGGGCTGTCGTTTTGGTCAAAAAATGAAAATTCTAAAAGTTCCTGTTTTTCTGCTTTAAACTCTAGGTACACATCCAAAATGTATTACTGAGTTGAAAGAAGTGGATTCTGGTGCATGGTTTTGAAACCGCAGTCAGAAAAAAAATCACATCCATATCAACATGTTTATAACCCCCGGGGCTGTCGTTTTGGTCAAAAAATGAAAATTCTAAAAGTTCCTGTTTTTCTGCTTTAAACTCTAGGTACACATCCAAAATGTATTACTGACTTGAAAGAAGTGCATTCTGGTGCATGGTTTTGAAACCGCAGTCAGAAAAAAAATCACACCCATATCAACATGTTTATACCCCCCGGGGCTGTCGTTTTGGTCAAAAAATGAAAATTCTAAAAGTTCCTGTTTTTCTGCTTTAAACTCTAGGTACACATCCAAAATGTATTACTGAGTTGAAAGAAGTGGATTCTGGTGCATGGTTTTGAAACCGCAGTCAGAAAAAAAATCACATCCATATCAACATGTTTATAACCCCCGGGGCTGTCGTTCTGGTCAAAAAATGAAAATTCTAAAAGTTCCTGTTTTTCTGCTTTAAACTCTAGGTACACATCCAAAATGTATTACTGACTTGAAAGAAGTGCATTCTGGTGCATGGTTTTGAAACCGCAGTCAGAAAAAAAAAATTACATATATATCAACATTTTTATAACTCCCGGGGCTGTCGTTTTGGTCAAAAAATGAAAATTTTAAAAGTTCCTGTTTTTCTGCTTTAAACTCTAGGTACACATCCAAAATGTATTACTGAGTTGAAAGAAGTGGATTCTGGTGCATGGTTTTGAAACCGCAGTCAGAAAAAAAATCACATCCATATCAACATGTTTATAACCACCGGGGCTGTCGTTTTGGTCAAAAAATGAAAATTCTAAAAGTTCCTGTTTTTCTGCTTTAAACTCTAGGTACACATCCAAAATGTATTACTGAGTTGAAAGAAGTGGATTCTGGTGCATGGTTTTGAAACCGCAGTCAGAAAAAAAATCACATCCATATCAACATGTTTATAACCCCCGGGGCTGTCGTTTTGGTCAAAAAATGAAAATTCTAAAAGTTCCTGTTTTTCTGCTTTAAACTCTAGGTACACATCCAAAATGTATTACTGACTTGAAAGAAGTGCATTCTGGTGCATGGTTTTGAAACCGCAGTCAGAAAAAAAATCACAACCATATCAACATGTTTATAACCCCCGGGGCTGTCGTTTTGGTCAAAAAATGAAAATTCTAAAAGTTCCTGTTTTTCTGCTTTAAACTCTAGGTACACATCCAAAATGTATTACTGAGTTGAAAGAAGTGGATTCTGGTGCATGGTTTTGAAACCGCAGTCAGAAAAAAAATCACAACCATATCAACATGTTTATAACCCCCGGGGCTGTCGTTTTGGTCAAAAAATGAAAATTCTAAAAGTTCCGTTTTTTCTGCTTTAAACTCTAGGTACACATCCAAAATGTATTACTGAGTTGAAAGAAGTGGATTCTGGTGCAGGGTTTTGAAACCGCAGTCAGAAAAAAAATCACATCCATATCAACATTTTTATAACCCCCGGGGCTGTCGTTTTGGTCAAAAAATGAAAATTCTAAAAGTTCAGTTTTTTCTGCTTTAAACTCTAGGTACACATCCAAAATGTATTACTGACTTGAAAGAAGTGGATTCTGGTGCATGGTTTTGAAACCGCAGTCAGAAAAAAAAATCACATATATATCAACATTTTTATAACTCCCGGGGCTGTCGTTTTGGTCAAAAAATGAAAATTCTAAAAGTTCCTGTTTTTCTGCTTTAAACTCTAGGTACACATCCAAAATGTATTACTGAGTTGAAAGAAGTGGATTCTGGTGCATGGTTTTGAAACCGCAGTCAGAAAAAAAATCACCTCCATATCAACATGTTTATAACCCCCGGGGCTGTCGTTTTGGTCAAAAAATGAAAATTCTAAAAGTTCCTGTTTTTCTGCTTTAAACTCTAGGTACACATCCAAAATGTATTACTGAGTTGAAAGAAGTGGATTCTGGTGCATGGTTTTGAAACCGCAGTCAGAAAAAAAATCACATCCATATCAACATGTTTATAACCCCCGGCGCTGTCGTTTTGGTCAAAAAATGAAAATTCTAAAAGTTCCTGTTTTTCTGCTTTAAACTCTAGGTACACATCCAAAATGTATTACTAAGTTGAAAGAAGTGGATTCTGGTGCATGGTTTTGAAACCGCAGTCAGAAAAAAAATCACATCCATATCAACATTTTTATAACCCCCGGGGCTGTCGTTTTGGTCAAAAAATGAAAATTTTAAAAGTTCAGTTTTTTCTGCTTTAAACTCTAGGTACACATCCAAAATGTATTACTGACTTGAAAGAAGTGGATTCTGGTGCATGGTTTTGAAACCGCAGTCAGAAAAAAAAATCACATATATATCAACATTTTTATAACTCCCGGGGCTGTCGTTTTGGTCAAAAAATGAAAATTCTAAAAGTTCCTTTTTTTCTGCTTTAAACTCTAGGTACACATCCAAAATGTATTACTGAGTTGAAAGAAGTGGATTCTGGTGCATGGTTTTGAAACCGCAGTCAGAAAAAAAATCACACCCATATCAACATGTTTATACCCCCCGGGGCTGTCGTTTTGGTCAAAAAATGAAAATTCTAAAAGTTCCTGTTTTTCTGCTTTAAACTCTAGGTACACATCCAAAATGTATTACTGAGTTGAAAGAAGTGGATTCTGGTGCATGGTTTTGAAACCGCAGTCAGAAAAAAAATCACATCCATATCAACATGTTTATAACCCCCGGGGCTGTCGTTCTGGTCAAAAAATGAAAATTCTAAAAGTTCCTGTTTTTCTGCTTTAAACTCTAGGTACACATCCAAAATGTATTACTGACTTGAAAGAAGTGCATTCTGGTGCATGGTTTTGAAACCGCAGTCAGAAAAAAAAAATCACATATATATCAACATTTTTATAACTCCCGGGGCTGTCGTTTTGGTCAAAAAATGAAAATTCTAAAAGTTCCTGTTTTTCTGCTTTAAACTCTAGGTACACATCCAAAATGTATTACTGAGTTGAAAGAAGTGGATTCTGGTGCATGGTTTTGAAACCGCAGTCAGAAAAAAAATCACATCCATATCAACATGTTTATAACCACCGGGGCTGTCGTTTTGGTCAAAAAATGAAAATTCTAAAAGTTCCTGTTTTTCTGCTTTAAACTCTAGGTACACATCCAAAATGTATTACTGAGTTGAAAGAAGTGGATTCTGGTGCATGGTTTTGAAACCGCAGTCAGAAAAAAAATCACATCCATATCAACATGTTTATAACCCCCGGGGCTGTCGTTTTGGTCAAAAAATGAAAATTCTAAAAGTTCCTGTTTTTCTGCTTTAAACTCTAGGTACACATCCAAAATGTATTACTGACTTGAAAGAAGTGCATTCTGGTGCATGGTTTTGAAACCGCAGTCAGAAAAAAAATCACAACCATATCAACATGTTTATAACCCCCGGGGCTGTCGTTTTGGTCAAAAAATGAAAATTCTAAAAGTTCCTGTTTTTCTGCTTTAAACTCTAGGTACACATCCAAAATGTATTACTGAGTTGAAAGAAGTGGATTCTGGTGCATGGTTTTGAAACCGCAGTCAGAAAAAAAATCACAACCATATCAACATGTTTATAACCCCCGGGGCTGTCGTTTTGGTCAAAAAATGAAAATTCAAAAAGTTCCGTTTTTTCTGCTTTAAACTCTAGGTACACATCCAAAATGTATTACTGAGTTGAAAGAAGTGGATTCTGGTGCAGGGTTTTGAAACCGCAGTCAGAAAAAAAATCACATCCATATCAACATTTTTATAACCCCCGGGGCTGTCGTTTTGGTCAAAAAATGAAAATTCTAAAAGTTCAGTTTTTTCTGCTTTAAACTCTAGGTACACATCAAAAATGTATTACTGACTTGAAAGAAGTGGATTCTGGTGCATGGTTTTGAAACCGCAGTCAGAAAAAAAAATCACATATATATCAACATTTTTATAACTCCCGGGGCTGTCGTTTTGGTCAAAAAATGAAAATTCTAAAAGTTCCTGTTTTTCTGCTTTAAACTCTAGGTACACATCCAAAATGTATTACTGAGTTGAAAGAAGTGGATTCTGGTGCATGGTTTTGAAACCGCAGTCAGAAAAAAAATCACCTCCATATCAACATGTTTATAACCCCCGGGGCTGTCGTTTTGGTCAAAAAATGAAAATTCTAAAAGTTCCTGTTTTTCTGCTTTAAACTCTAGGTACACATCCAAAATGTATTACTGAGTTGAAAGAAGTGGATTCTGGTGCATGGTTTTGAAACCGCAGTCAGAAAAAAAATCACATCTATATCAACATGTTTATAACCCCCGGGGCTGTCGTTTTGGTCAAAAAATGAAAATTCTAAAAGTTCAGTTTTTTCTGCTTTAAACTCTAGGTACACATCCAAAATGTATTACTGAGTTGAAAGAAGTGGATTCTGGTGCATGGTTTTGAAACTGCAGTCAGAAAAAAAATCACATCCATATCAACATGTTTATAACCCCCGGGGCTGTCGTTTTGGTCAAAAAATGAAAATTCTAAAAGTTCCTGTTTTTCTGCTTTAAACTCTAGGTACACATCCAAAATGTATTACTGAGTTGAAAGAAGTGGATTCTGGTGCATGGTTTTGAAACCGCAGTCAGAAAAAAAATCACATCCATATCAACATGTCTATAACCCCCGGGGCTGTCGTTTTGGTTAAAAAATGAAAATTCTAAAAGTTCCTGTTTTTCTGCTTTAAACTCTAGGTACACATCCAAAATGTATTACTGAGTTGAAAGAAGTGGATTCTGGTGCATGGTTTTGAAACCGCAGTCAGAAAAAAAATCACATCCATATCAACATGTTTATAACCCCCGGGGCTGTCGTTCTGGAAAAAAATGAAAATTCTAAAAGTTCCTGTTTTTCTGCTTTAAACTCTAGGTACACATCCAAAATGTATTACTGACTTGAAAGAAGTGCATTCTGGTGCATGGTTTTGAAACCGCAGTCAGAAAAAAAATCACATCCATATCAACATGTTTATAACCCCCGGGGCTGTCGTTCTGGTCAAAAAAATGAAAATTCTAAAAGTTCCTGTTTTTCTGCTTTAAACTCTAGGTACACATCCAAAATGTATTACTGACTTGAAAGAAGTGCATTCTGGTGCATGGTTTTGAAACCGCAGTCAGAAAAAAAATCACAACCATATCAACATGTTTATAACCCCCGGGGCTGTCGTTTTGGTCAAAAAATGAAAATTCTAAAAGTTCAATTTTTTCTGCTTTAAACTCTAGGTACACATCCAAAATGTATTACTGACTTGAAAGAAGTGGATTCTGGTGCATGGTTTTGAAACCGCAGTCAGAAAAAAAATCACATATATATCAACATTTTTATAACTCCCGGGGCTGTCGTTTTGGTCAAAAAATGAAAATTCTAAAAGTTCCTGTTTTTCTGCTTTAAACTCTAGGTACACATCCAAAATGTATTACTGAGTTGAAAGAAGTGGATTCTGGTGCATGGTTTTGAAACCGCAGTCAGAAAAAAAATCACATCCATATCAACATGTTTATAACCCCCGGGGCTGTCGTTTTGGTCAAAAAAATGAAAATTCTAAAAGTTCCTGTTTTTCTGCTTTAAACTCTAGGTACACATTCAAAATGTATTACTGACTTGAAAGAAGTGGATTCTGGTGCATGGTTTTGAAACCGCAGTCAGAAAAAAAATCACATCCATATCAACATGTTTATATCCCCCGGGGCTGTCGTTTTGGTCAAAAAATGAAAATTCTAAAAGTTCCTTTTTTTCTGCTTTAAACTCTAGGTACACATCCAAAATGTATTACTGACTTGAAAGAAGTGGATTCTGGTGCATGGTTTTGAAACCGCAGTCAGAAAAAAAAATCACATATATATCAACATTTTTATAACTCCCGGGGCTGTCGTTTTGGTCAAAAAAGGAAAATTCTAAAAGTTCCTGTTTTTCTGCTTTAAACTCTAGGTACACATCCAAAATGTATTACTGAGTTGAAAGAAGTGGATTCTGGTGCATGGTTTTGAAACCGCAGTCAGAAAAAAAATCACATCCATATCAACATGTTTATAACCCCCGGGGCTGTCGTTCTGGTCAAAAAATGAAAATTCTAAAAGTTCCTGTTTTTCTGCTTTAAACTCTAGGTACACATCCAAAATGTATTACTGACTTGAAAGAAGTGGATTCTGGTGCATGGTTTTGAAACCGCAGTCAGAAAAAAAAATCACATATATATCAACATTTTTATAACTCCCGGGGCTGTCGTTTTGGTCAAAAAATGAAAATTCTAAAAGTTCCTGTTTTTCTGCTTTAAACTCTAGGTACACATCCAAAATGTATTACTGAGTTGAAAGAAGTGGATTCTGGTGCATGGTTTTGAAACCGCAGTCAGAAAAAAAATCACATCCATATCAACATGTTTATAACCCCCGGGGCTGTCGTTTTGGTCAAAAAATGAAAATTCTAAAAGTTCCTGTTTTTCTGCTTTAAACTCTAGGTACACATCCAAAATGTATTACTGAGTTGAAAGAAGTGGATTCTGGTGCATGGTTTTGAAACCGCAGTCAGAAAAAAAATCACAACCATATCAACATGTTTATAACCCCCGGGGCTGTCGTTTTGGTCAAAAAATGAAAATTCTAAAAGTTCAGTTTTTTCTGCTTTAAACTCTAGGTACACATCCAAAATGTATTACTGACTTGAAAGAAGTGGATTCTGGTGCATGGTTTTGAAACAGCAGTCAGAAAAAAAATCACATATATATCAACATTTTTATAACTCTAGGGGCTGTCGTTTTGGTCAAAAAATGAAAATTCTAAAAGTTCCTGTTTTTCTGCTTTAAACTCTAGGTACACATCCAAAATGTATTACTGAGTTGAAAGAAGTGGATTCTGGTGCATGGTTTTGAAACCGCAGTCAGAAAAAAAATCACATCCATATCAACATGTTTATAACCCCCGGCGCTGTCGTTTTGGTCAAAAAATGAAAATTCTAAAAGTTCCTGTTTTTCTGCTTTAAACTCTAGGTACACATCCAAAATGTATTACTAAGTTGAAAGAAGTGGATTCTGGTGCATGGTTTTGAAACCGCAGTCAGAAAAAAAATCACATCCATATCAACATTTTTATAACCCCCGGGGCTGTCGTTTTGGTCAAAAAATGAAAATTTTAAAAGTTCAGTTTTTTCTGCTTTAAACTCTAGGTACACATCCAAAATGTATTACTGACTTGAAAGAAGTGGATTCTGGTGCATGGTTTTGAAACCGCAGTCAGAAAAAAAAATCACATATATATCAACATTTTTATAACTCCCGGGGCTGTCGTTTTGGTCAAAAAATGAAAATTCTAAAAGTTCCTTTTTTTCTGCTTTAAACTCTAGGTACACATCCAAAATGTATTACTGAGTTGAAAGAAGTGGATTCTGGTGCATGGTTTTGAAACCGCAGTCAGAAAAAAAATCACACCCATATCAACATGTTTATACCCCCCGGGGCTGTCGTTTTGGTCAAAAAATGAAAATTCTAAAAGTTCCTGTTTTTCTGCTTTAAACTCTAGGTACACATCCAAAATGTATTACTGAGTTGAAAGAAGTGGATTCTGGTGCATGGTTTTGAAACCGCAGTCAGAAAAAAAATCACATCCATATCAACATGTTTATAACCCCCGGGGCTGTCGTTCTGGTCAAAAAATGAAAATTCTAAAAGTTCCTGTTTTTCTGCTTTAAACTCTAGGTACACATCCAAAATGTATTACTGAGTTGAAAGAAGTGGATTCTGGTGCATGGTTTTGAAACCGCAGTCAGAAAAAAAATCACATCTATATCAACATGTTTATAACCCCCGGGGCTGTCGTTTTGGTCAAAAAATGAAAATTCTAAAAGTTCAGTTTTTTCTGCTTTAAACTCTAGGTACACATCCAAAATGTATTACTGAGTTGAAAGAAGTGGATTCTGGTGCATGGTTTTGAAACTGCAGTCAGAAAAAAAATCACATCCATATCAACATGTTTATAACCCCCGGGGCTGTCGTTTTGGTCAAAAAATGAAAATTCTAAAAGTTCCTGTTTTTCTGCTTTAAACTCTAGGTACATATCCAAAATGTATTACTGAGTTGAAAGAAGTGGATTCTGGTGCATGGTTTTGAAACCGCAGTCAGAAAAAAAATCACATCCATATCAACATGTCTATAACCCCCGGGGCTGTCGTTTTGGTCAAAAAATGAAAATTCTAAAAGTTCCTGTTTTTCTGCTTTAAACTCTAGGTACACATCCAAAATGTATTACTGAGTTGAAAGAAGTGGATTCTGGTGCATGGTTTTGAAACCGCAGTCAGAAAAAAAATCACATCCATATCAACATGTTTATAACCCCCGGGGCTGTCGTTCTGGAAAAAAATGAAAATTCTAAAAGTTCCTGTTTTTCTGCTTTAAACTCTAGGTACACATCCAAAATGTATTACTGACTTGAAAGAAGTGCATTCTGGTGCATGGTTTTGAAACCGCAGTCAGAAAAAAAATCACATCCATATCAACATGTTTATAACCCCCGGGGCTGTCGTTCTGGTCAAAAAAATGAAAATTCTAAAAGTTCCTGTTTTTCTGCTTTAAACTCTAGGTACACATCCAAAATGTATTACTGACTTGAAAGAAGTGCATTCTGGTGCATGGTTTTGAAACCGCAGTCAGAAAAAAAATCACAACCATATCAACATGTTTATAACCCCCGGGGCTGTCGTTTTGGTCAAAAAATGAAAATTCTAAAAGTTCAATTTTTTCTGCTTTAAACTCTAGGTACACATCCAAAATGTATTACTGACTTGAAAGAAGTGGATTCTGGTGCATGGTTTTGAAACCGCAGTCAGAAAAAAAATCACATATATATCAACATTTTTATAACTCCCGGGGCTGTCGTTTTGGTCAAAAAATGAAAATTCTAAAAGTTCCTGTTTTTCTGCTTTAAACTCTAGGTACACATCCAAAATGTATTACTGAGTTGAAAGAAGTGGATTCTGGTGCATGGTTTTGAAACCGCAGTCAGAAAAAAAATCACATCTATATCAACATGTTTATAACCCCCGGGGCTGTCGTTTTGGTCAAAAAATGAAAATTCTAAAAGTTCAGTTTTTTCTGCTTTAAACTCTAGGTACACATCCAAAATGTATTACTGAGTTGAAAGAAGTGGATTCTGGTGCATGGTTTTGAAACTGCAGTCAGAAAAAAAATCACATCCATATCAACATGTTTATAACCCCCGGGGCTGTCGTTTTGGTCAAAAAATGAAAATTCTAAAAGTTCCTGTTTTTCTGCTTTAAACTCTAGGTACACATCCAAAATGTATTACTGAGTTGAAAGAAGTGGATTCTGGTGCATGGTTTTGAAACCGCAGTCAGAAAAAAAATCACATCCATATCAACATGTCTATAACCCCCGGGGCTGTCGTTTTGGTCAAAAAATGAAAATTCTAAAAGTTCCTGTTTTTCTGCTTTAAACTCTAGGTACACATCCAAAATGTATTACTGAGTTGAAAGAAGTGGATTCTGGTGCATGGTTTTGAAACCGCAGTCAGAAAAAAAATCACATCCATATCAACATGTTTATAACCCCCGGGGCTGTCGTTCTGGAAAAAAATGAAAATTCTAAAAGTTCCTGTTTTTCTGCTTTAAACTCTAGGTACACATCCAAAATGTATTACTGACTTGAAAGAAGTGCATTCTGGTGCATGGTTTTGAAACCGCAGTCAGAAAAAAAATCATATCCATATCAACATGTTTATAACCCCCGGGGCTGTCGTTTTGGTCAAAAAATGAAAATTCTAAAAGTTCAATTTTTTCTGCTTTAAACTCTAGGTACACATCCAAAATGTATTACTGACTTGAAAGAAGTGGATTCTGGTGCATGGTTTTGAAACCGCAGTCAGAAAAAAAATCACATATATATCAACATTTTTATAACTCCCGGGGCTGTCGTTTTGGTCAAAAAATGAAAATTCTAAAAGTTCCTGTTTTTCTGCTTTAAACTCTAGGTACACATCCAAAATGTATTACTGAGTTGAAAGAAGTGGATTCTGGTGCATGGTTTTGAAACCGCAGTCAGAAAAAAAATCACATCCATATCAACATGTTTATAACCCCCGGGGCTGTCGTTTTGGTCAAAAAATGAAAATTCTAAAAGTTCCTGTTTTTCTGCTTTAAACTCTAGGTACACATCCAAAATGTATTACTGAGTTGAAAGAAGTGGATTCTGGTGCATGGTTTTGAAACCGCAGTCAGAAAAAAAATCACATCCATATCAACATGTTTATAACCCCCGGGGCTGTCGTTCTGGTCAAAAAATGAAAATTCTAAAAGTTCCTGTTTTTCTGCTTTAAACTCTAGGTACACATCCAAAATGTATTACTGACTTGAAAGAAGTGCATTCTGGTGCATGGTTTTGAAACCGCAGTCAGAAACAAAATCACAACCATATCAACATGTTTATAACCCCCGGGGCTGTCGTTTTGGTCAAAAAATGAAAATTCTAAAAGTTCCTGTTTTTCTGCTTTAAACTCTAGGTACACATTCAAAATGTATTACTGACTTGAAAGAAGTGGATTCTGGTGCATGGTTTTGAAACCGCAGTCAGAAAAAAAATCACATCCATATCAACATGTTTATAACCCCCGGGGCTGTCGTTTTGGTCAAAAAATGAAAATTCTAAAAGTTCCTTTTTTTCTGCTTTAAACTCTAGGTACACATCCAAAATGTATTACTGAGTTGAAAGAAGTGGATTCTGGTGCATGGTTTTGAAACCGCAGTCAGAAAAAAAATCACACCCATATCAACATGTTTATAACCCCCGGGGCTGTCGTTCTGATCAAAAAAATGAAAATTCTAAAAGTTCCTGTTTTTCTGCTTTAAACTCTAGGTACACATTCAAAATGTATTACTGACTTGAAAGAAGTGGATTCTGGTGCATGGTTTTGAAACCGCAGTCAGAAAAAAAATCACATCCATATCAACATGTTTATATCCCCCGGGGCTGTCGTTTTGGTCAAAAAATGAAAATTCTAAAAGTTCCTTTTTTTCTGCTTTAAACTCTAGGTACACATCCAAAATGTATTACTGACTTGAAAGAAGTGGATTCTGGTGCATGGTTTTGAAACCGCAGTCAGAAAAAAAAATCACATATATATCAACATTTTTATAACTCCCGGGGCTGTCGTTTTGGTCAAAAAAGGAAAATTCTAAAAGTTCCTGTTTTTCTGCTTTAAACTCTAGGTACACATCCAAAATGTATTACTGAGTTGAAAGAAGTGGATTCTGGTGCATGGTTTTGAAACCGCAGTCAGAAAAAAAATCACATCCATATCAACATGTTTATAACCCCCGGGGCTGTCGTTCTGGTCAAAAAATGAAAATTCTAAAAGTTCCTGTTTTTCTGCTTTAAACTCTAGGTACACATCCAAAATGTATTACTGACTTGAAAGAAGTGGATTCTGGTGCATGGTTTTGAAACCGCAGTCAGAAAAAAAAATCACATATATATCAACATTTTTATAACTCCCGGGGCTGTCGTTTTGGTCAAAAAATGAAAATTCTAAAAGTTCCTGTTTTTCTGCTTTAAACTCTAGGTACACATCCAAAATGTATTACTGAGTTGAAAGAAGTGGATTCTGGTGCATGGTTTTGAAACCGCAGTCAGAAAAAAAATCACATCCATATCAACATGTTTATAACCCCCGGGGCTGTCGTTTTGGTCAAAAAATGAAAATTCTAAAAGTTCCTGTTTTTCTGCTTTAAACTCTAGGTACACATCCAAAATGTATTACTGAGTTGAAAGAAGTGGATTCTGGTGCATGGTTTTGAAACCGCAGTCAGAAAAAAAATCACAACCATATCAACATGTTTATAACCCCCGGGGCTGTCGTTTTGGTCAAAAAATGAAAATTCTAAAAGTTCAGTTTTTTCTGCTTTAAACTCTAGGTACACATCCAAAATGTATTACTGACTTGAAAGAAGGGGATTCTGGTGCATGGTTTTGAAACAGCAGTCAGAAAAAAAATCACATATATATCAACATTTTTATAACTCCCGGGGCTGTCGTTTTGGTCAAAAAATGAAAATTCTAAAAGTTCCTGTTTTTCTGCTTTAAACTCTAGGTACACATCCAAAATGTATTACTGAGTTGAAAGAAGTGGATTCTGGTGCATGGTTTTGAAACCGCAGTCAGAAAAAAAATCACATCCATATCAACATGTTTATAACCCCCGGCGCTGTCGTTTTGGTCAAAAAATGAAAATTCTAAAAGTTCCTGTTTTTCTGCTTTAAACTCTAGGTACACATCCAAAATGTATTACTAAGTTGAAAGAAGTGGATTCTGGTGCATGGTTTTGAAACCGCAGTCAGAAAAAAAATCACATCCATATCAACATTTTTATAACTCCCGGGGCTGTCGTTTTGGTCAAAAAATGAAAATTTTAAAAGTTCAGTTTTTTCTGCTTTAAACTCTAGGTACACATCCAAAATGTATTACTGACTTGAAAGAAGTGGATTCTGGTGCATGGTTTTGAAACCGCAGTCAGAAAAAAAAATCACATATATATCAACATTTTTATAACTCCCGGGGCTGTCGTTTTGGTCAAAAAATGAAAATTCTAAAAGTTCCTGTTTTTCTGCTTTAAACTCTAGGTACACATCCAAAATGTATTACTGAGTTGAAAGAAGTGGATTCTGGTGCATGGTTTTGAAACCGCAGTCAGAAAAAAAATCACATCCATATCAACATGTTTATAACCACCGGGGCTGTCGTTTTGGTCAAAAAATGAAAATTCTAAAAGTTCCTGTTTTTCTGCTTTAAACTCTAGGTACACATCCAAAATGTATTACTGAGTTGAAAGAAGTGGATTCTGGTGCATGGTTTTGAAACCGCAGTCAGAAAAAAAATCACATCCATATCAACATGTTTATAACCCCCGGGGCTGTCGTTTTGGTCAAAAAATGAAAATTCTAAAAGTTCCTGTTTTTCTGCTTTAAACTCTAGGTACACATCCAAAATGTATTACTGACTTGAAAGAAGTGCATTCTGGTGCATGGTTTTGAAACCGCAGTCAGAAAAAAAATCACACCCATATCAACATGTTTATACCCCCCGGGGCTGTCGTTTTGGTCAAAAAATGAAAATTCTAAAAGTTCCTGTTTTTCTGCTTTAAACTCTAGGTACACATCCAAAATGTATTACTGAGTTGAAAGAAGTGGATTCTGGTGCATGGTTTTGAAACCGCAGTCAGAAAAAAAATCACATCCATATCAACATGTTTATAACCCCCGGGGCTGTCGTTCTGGTCAAAAAATGAAAATTCTAAAAGTTCCTGTTTTTCTGCTTTAAACTCTAGGTACACATCCAAAATGTATTACTGACTTGAAAGAAGTGCATTCTGGTGCATGGTTTTGAAACCGCAGTCAGAAAAAAAAAATTACATATATATCAACATTTTTATAACTCCCGGGGCTGTCGTTTTGGTCAAAAAATGAAAATTCTAAAAGTTCCTGTTTTTCTGCTTTAAACTCTAGGTACACATCCAAAATGTATTACTGAGTTGAAAGAAGTGGATTCTGGTGCATGGTTTTGAAACCGCAGTCAGAAAAAAAATCACATCCATATCAACATGTTTATAACCACCGGGGCTGTCGTTTTGGTCAAAAAATGAAAATTCTAAAAGTTCCTGTTTTTCTGCTTTAAACTCTAGGTACACATCCAAAATGTATTACTGAGTTGAAAGAAGTGGATTCTGGTGCATGGTTTTGAAACCGCAGTCAGAAAAAAAATCACATCCATATCAACATGTTTATAACCCCCGGGGCTGTCGTTTTGGTCAAAAAATGAAAATTCTAAAAGTTCCTGTTTTTCTGCTTTAAACTCTAGGTACACATCCAAAATGTATTACTGACTTGAAAGAAGTGCATTCTGGTGCATGGTTTTGAAACCGCAGTCAGAAAAAAAATCACAACCATATCAACATGTTTATAACCCCCGGGGCTGTCGTTTTGGTCAAAAAATGAAAATTCTAAAAGTTCCTGTTTTTCTGCTTTAAACTCTAGGTACACATCCAAAATGTATTACTGAGTTGAAAGAAGTGGATTCTGGTGCATGGTTTTGAAACCGCAGTCAGAAAAAAAATCACAACCATATCAACATGTTTATAACCCCCGGGGCTGTCGTTTTGGTCAAAAAATGAAAATTCTAAAAGTTCCGTTTTTTCTGCTTTAAACTCTAGGTACACATCCAAAATGTATTACTGAGTTGAAAGAAGTGGATTCTGGTGCAGGGTTTTGAAACCGCAGTCAGAAAAAAAATCACATCCATATCAACATTTTTATAACCCCCGGGGCTGTCGTTTTGGTCAAAAAATGAAAATTCTAAAAGTTCAGTTTTTTCTGCTTTAAACTCTAGGTACACATCCAAAATGTATTACTGACTTGAAAGAAGTGGATTCTGGTGCATGGTTTTGAAACCGCAGTCAGAAAAAAAAATCACATATATATCAACATTTTTATAACTCCCGGGGCTGTCGTTTTGGTCAAAAAATGAAAATTCTAAAAGTTCCTGTTTTTCTGCTTTAAACTCTAGGTACACATCCAAAATGTATTACTGAGTTGAAAGAAGTGGATTCTGGTGCATGGTTTTGAAACCGCAGTCAGAAAAAAAATCACCTCCATATCAACATGTTTATAACCCCCGGGGCTGTCGTTTTGGTCAAAAAATGAAAATTCTAAAAGTTCCTGTTTTTCTGCTTTAAACTCTAGGTACACATCCAAAATGTATTACTGAGTTGAAAGAAGTGGATTCTGGTGCATGGTTTTGAAACCGCAGTCAGAAAAAAAATCACATCCATATCAACATGTTTATAACCCCCGGCGCTGTCGTTTTGGTCAAAAAATGAAAATTCTAAAAGTTCCTGTTTTTCTGCTTTAAACTCTAGGTACACATCCAAAATGTATTACTAAGTTGAAAGAAGTGGATTCTGGTGCATGGTTTTGAAACCGCAGTCAGAAAAAAAATCACATCCATATCAACATTTTTATAACCCCCGGGGCTGTCGTTTTGGTCAAAAAATGAAAATTTTAAAAGTTCAGTTTTTTCTGCTTTAAACTCTAGGTACACATCCAAAATGTATTACTGACTTGAAAGAAGTGGATTCTGGTGCATGGTTTTGAAACCGCAGTCAGAAAAAAAAATCACATATATATCAACATTTTTATAACTCCCGGGGCTGTCGTTTTGGTCAAAAAATGAAAATTCTAAAAGTTCCTTTTTTTCTGCTTTAAACTCTAGGTACACATCCAAAATGTATTACTGAGTTGAAAGAAGTGGATTCTGGTGCATGGTTTTGAAACCGCAGTCAGAAAAAAAATCACACCCATATCAACATGTTTATACCCCCCGGGGCTGTCGTTTTGGTCAAAAAATGAAAATTCTAAAAGTTCCTGTTTTTCTGCTTTAAACTCTAGGTACACATCCAAAATGTATTACTGAGTTGAAAGAAGTGGATTCTGGTGCATGGTTTTGAAACCGCAGTCAGAAAAAAAATCACATCCATATCAACATGTTTATAACCCCCGGGGCTGTCGTTCTGGTCAAAAAATGAAAATTCTAAAAGTTCCTGTTTTTCTGCTTTAAACTCTAGGTACACATCCAAAATGTATTACTGACTTGAAAGAAGTGCATTCTGGTGCATGGTTTTGAAACCGCAGTCAGAAAAAAAAAATCACATATATATCAACATTTTTATAACTCCCGGGGCTGTCGTTTTGGTCAAAAAATGAAAATTCTAAAAGTTCCTGTTTTTCTGCTTTAAACTCTAGGTACACATCCAAAATGTATTACTGAGTTGAAAGAAGTGGATTCTGGTGCATGGTTTTGAAACCGCAGTCAGAAAAAAAATCACATCCATATCAACATGTTTATAACCACCGGGGCTGTCGTTTTGGTCAAAAAATGAAAATTCTAAAAGTTCCTGTTTTTCTGCTTTAAACTCTAGGTACACATCCAAAATGTATTACTGAGTTGAAAGAAGTGGATTCTGGTGCATGGTTTTGAAACCGCAGTCAGAAAAAAAATCACATCCATATCAACATGTTTATAACCCCCGGGGCTGTCGTTTTGGTCAAAAAATGAAAATTCTAAAAGTTCCTGTTTTTCTGCTTTAAACTCTAGGTACACATCCAAAATGTATTACTGACTTGAAAGAAGTGCATTCTGGTGCATGGTTTTGAAACCGCAGTCAGAAAAAAAATCACAACCATATCAACATGTTTATAACCCCCGGGGCTGTCGTTTTGGTCAAAAAATGAAAATTCTAAAAGTTCCTGTTTTTCTGCTTTAAACTCTAGGTACACATCCAAAATGTATTACTGAGTTGAAAGAAGTGGATTCTGGTGCATGGTTTTGAAACCGCAGTCAGAAAAAAAATCACAACCATATCAACATGTTTATAACCCCCGGGGCTGTCGTTTTGGTCAAAAAATGAAAATTCAAAAAGTTCCGTTTTTTCTGCTTTAAACTCTAGGTACACATCCAAAATGTATTACTGAGTTGAAAGAAGTGGATTCTGGTGCAGGGTTTTGAAACCGCAGTCAGAAAAAAAATCACATCCATATCAACATTTTTATAACCCCCGGGGCTGTCGTTTTGGTCAAAAAATGAAAATTCTAAAAGTTCAGTTTTTTCTGCTTTAAACTCTAGGTACACATCAAAAATGTATTACTGACTTGAAAGAAGTGGATTCTGGTGCATGGTTTTGAAACCGCAGTCAGAAAAAAAAATCACATATATATCAACATTTTTATAACTCCCGGGGCTGTCGTTTTGGTCAAAAAATGAAAATTCTAAAAGTTCCTGTTTTTCTGCTTTAAACTCTAGGTACACATCCAAAATGTATTACTGAGTTGAAAGAAGTGGATTCTGGTGCATGGTTTTGAAACCGCAGTCAGAAAAAAAATCACCTCCATATCAACATGTTTATAACCCCCGGGGCTGTCGTTTTGGTCAAAAAATGAAAATTCTAAAAGTTCCTGTTTTTCTGCTTTAAACTCTAGGTACACATCCAAAATGTATTACTGAGTTGAAAGAAGTGGATTCTGGTGCATGGTTTTGAAACCGCAGTCAGAAAAAAAATCACATCTATATCAACATGTTTATAACCCCCGGGGCTGTCGTTTTGGTCAAAAAATGAAAATTCTAAAAGTTCAGTTTTTTCTGCTTTAAACTCTAGGTACACATCCAAAATGTATTACTGAGTTGAAAGAAGTGGATTCTGGTGCATGGTTTTGAAACTGCAGTCAGAAAAAAAATCACATCCATATCAACATGTTTATAACCCCCGGGGCTGTCGTTTTGGTCAAAAAATGAAAATTCTAAAAGTTCCTGTTTTTCTGCTTTAAACTCTAGGTACACATCCAAAATGTATTACTGAGTTGAAAGAAGTGGATTCTGGTGCATGGTTTTGAAACCGCAGTCAGAAAAAAAATCACATCCATATCAACATGTCTATAACCCCCGGGGCTGTCGTTTTGGTTAAAAAATGAAAATTCTAAAAGTTCCTGTTTTTCTGCTTTAAACTCTAGGTACACATCCAAAATGTATTACTGAGTTGAAAGAAGTGGATTCTGGTGCATGGTTTTGAAACCGCAGTCAGAAAAAAAATCACATCCATATCAACATGTTTATAACCCCCGGGGCTGTCGTTCTGGAAAAAAATGAAAATTCTAAAAGTTCCTGTTTTTCTGCTTTAAACTCTAGGTACACATCCAAAATGTATTACTGACTTGAAAGAAGTGCATTCTGGTGCATGGTTTTGAAACCGCAGTCAGAAAAAAAATCACATCCATATCAACATGTTTATAACCCCCGGGGCTGTCGTTCTGGTCAAAAAAATGAAAATTCTAAAAGTTCCTGTTTTTCTGCTTTAAACTCTAGGTACACATCCAAAATGTATTACTGACTTGAAAGAAGTGCATTCTGGTGCATGGTTTTGAAACCGCAGTCAGAAAAAAAATCACAACCATATCAACATGTTTATAACCCCCGGGGCTGTCGTTTTGGTCAAAAAATGAAAATTCTAAAAGTTCAATTTTTTCTGCTTTAAACTCTAGGTACACATCCAAAATGTATTACTGACTTGAAAGAAGTGGATTCTGGTGCATGGTTTTGAAACCGCAGTCAGAAAAAAAATCACATATATATCAACATTTTTATAACTCCCGGGGCTGTCGTTTTGGTCAAAAAATGAAAATTCTAAAAGTTCCTGTTTTTCTGCTTTAAACTCTAGGTACACATCCAAAATGTATTACTGAGTTGAAAGAAGTGGATTCTGGTGCATGGTTTTGAAACCGCAGTCAGAAAAAAAATCACATCCATATCAACATGTTTATAACCCCCGGGGCTGTCGTTTTGGTCAAAAAATGAAAATTCTAAAAGTTCCTGTTTTTCTGCTTTAAACTCTAGGTACACATCCAAAATGTATTACTGAGTTGAAAGAAGTGGATTCTGGTGCATGGTTTTGAAACCGCAGTCAGAAAAAAAATCACATCCATATCAACATGTTTATAACCCCCGGGGCTGTCGTTTTGGTCAAAAAATGAAAATTCTAAAAGTTCCGTTTTTTCTGCTTTAAACTCTAGGTACACATCCAAAATGTATTACTGACTTGAAAGAAGTGGATTCTGGTGCATGGTTTTGAAACCGCAGTCAGAAAAAAAAATCACATATATATCAACATTTTTATAACTCCCGGGGCTGTCGTTTTGGTCAAAAAATGAAAATTCTAAAAGTTCCTGTTTTTCTGCTTTAAACTCTAGGTACACATCCAAAATGTATTACTGAGTTGAAAGAAGTGGATTCTGGTGCATGGTTTTGAAACCGCAGTCAGAAAAAAAATCACATCCATATCAACATGTTTATAACCCCCGGGGCTGTCGTTTTGGTCAAAAAATGAAAATTCTAAAAGTTCCTGTTTTTCTGCTTTAAACTCTAGGTACACATCCAAAATGTATTACTGAGTTGAAAGAAGTGGATTCTGGTGCATGGTTTTGAAACCGCAGTCAGAAAAAAAATCACATCCATATCAACATGTTTATAACCACCGGGGCTGTCGTTTTGGTCAAAAAATGAAAATTCTAAAAGTTCCTGTTTTTCTGCTTTAAACTCTAGGTACACATCCAAAATGTATTACTGAGTTGAAAGAAGTGGATTCTGGTGCATGGTTTTGAAACCGCAGTCAGAAAAAAAATCACATCCATATCAACATGTTTATAACCCCCGGGGCTGTCGTTTTGGTCAAAAAATGAAAATTCTAAAAGTTCCGTTTTTTCTGCTTTAAACTCTAGGTACACATCCAAAATGTATTACTGACTTGAAAGAAGTGGATTCTGGTGCATGGTTTTGAAACCGCAGTCAGAAAAAAAATCACATATATATCAACA
Source organism: Crinia signifera (assembly GCF_055691185.1). Lineage (NCBI taxonomy): Eukaryota > Metazoa > Chordata > Amphibia > Anura > Myobatrachidae > Crinia > Crinia signifera. The sequence goes on from NC_139227.1 coordinate 22,338,278, forward strand.
TTTTTATAACTCCCGGGGCTGTCGTTTTGGTCAAAAAATGAAAATTCTAAAAGTTCCTGTTTTTCTGCTTTAAACTCTAGGTACACATCCAAAATGTATTACTGAGTTGAAAGAAGTGGATTCTGGTGCATGGTTTTGAAACCGCAGTCAGAAAAAAAATCACATCCATATCAACATGTTTATAACCCCCGGGGCTGTCGTTTTGGTCAAAAAATGAAAATTCTAAAAGTTCCTGTTTTTCTGCTTTAAACTCTAGGTACACATCCAAAATGTATTACTGAGTTGAAAGAAGTGGATTCTGGTGCATGGTTTTGAAACCGCAGTCAGAAAAAAAATCACATCCATATCAACATGTTTATAACCACCGGGGCTGTCGTTTTGGTCAAAAAATGAAAATTCTAAAAGTTCCTGTTTTTCTGCTTTAAACTCTAGGTACACATCCAAAATGTATTACTGAGTTGAAAGAAGTGGATTCTGGTGCATGGTTTTGAAACCGCAGTCAGAAAAAAAATCACATCCATATCAACATGTTTATAACCCCCGGGGCTGTCGTTTTGGTCAAAAAATGAAAATTCTAAAAGTTCCTGTTTTTCTGCTTTAAACTCTAGGTACACATCCAAAATGTATTACTGACTTGAAAGAAGTGCATTCTGGTGCATGGTTTTGAAACCGCAGTCAGAAAAAAAATCACACCCATATCAACATGTTTATACCCCCCGGGGCTGTCGTTTTGGTCAAAAAATGAAAATTCTAAAAGTTCCTGTTTTTCTGCTTTAAACTCTAGGTACACATCCAAAATGTATTACTGAGTTGAAAGAAGTGGATTCTGGTGCATGGTTTTGAAACCGCAGTCAGAAAAAAAATCACATCCATATCAACATGTTTATAACCCCCGGGGCTGTCGTTCTGGTCAAAAAATGAAAATTCTAAAAGTTCCTGTTTTTCTGCTTTAAACTCTAGGTACACATCCAAAATGTATTACTGACTTGAAAGAAGTGCATTCTGGTGCATGGTTTTGAAACCGCAGTCAGAAAAAAAAAATTACATATATATCAACATTTTTATAACTCCCGGGGCTGTCGTTTTGGTCAAAAAATGAAAATTCTAAAAGTTCCTGTTTTTCTGCTTTAAACTCTAGGTACACATCCAAAATGTATTACTGAGTTGAAAGAAGTGGATTCTGGTGCATGGTTTTGAAACCGCAGTCAGAAAAAAAATCACATCCATATCAACATGTTTATAACCACCGGGGCTGTCGTTTTGGTCAAAAAATGAAAATTCTAAAAGTTCCTGTTTTTCTGCTTTAAACTCTAGGTACACATCCAAAATGTATTACTGAGTTGAAAGAAGTGGATTCTGGTGCATGGTTTTGAAACCGCAGTCAGAAAAAAAATCACATCCATATCAACATGTTTATAACCCCCGGGGCTGTCGTTTTGGTCAAAAAATGAAAATTCTAAAAGTTCCTGTTTTTCTGCTTTAAACTCTAGGTACACATCCAAAATGTATTACTGACTTGAAAGAAGTGCATTCTGGTGCATGGTTTTGAAACCGCAGTCAGAAAAAAAATCACAACCATATCAACATGTTTATAACCCCCGGGGCTGTCGTTTTGGTCAAAAAATGAAAATTCTAAAAGTTCCTGTTTTTCTGCTTTAAACTCTAGGTACACATCCAAAATGTATTACTGAGTTGAAAGAAGTGGATTCTGGTGCATGGTTTTGAAACCGCAGTCAGAAAAAAAATCACAACCATATCAACATGTTTATAACCCCCGGGGCTGTCGTTTTGGTCAAAAAATGAAAATTCTAAAAGTTCCGTTTTTTCTGCTTTAAACTCTAGGTACACATCCAAAATGTATTACTGAGTTGAAAGAAGTGGATTCTGGTGCAGGGTTTTGAAACCGCAGTCAGAAAAAAAATCACATCCATATCAACATTTTTATAACCCCCGGGGCTGTCGTTTTGGTCAAAAAATGAAAATTCTAAAAGTTCAGTTTTTTCTGCTTTAAACTCTAGGTACACATCCAAAATGTATTACTGACTTGAAAGAAGTGGATTCTGGTGCATGGTTTTGAAACCGCAGTCAGAAAAAAAAATCACATATATATCAACATTTTTATAACTCCCGGGGCTGTCGTTTTGGTCAAAAAATGAAAATTCTAAAAGTTCCTGTTTTTCTGCTTTAAACTCTAGGTACACATCCAAAATGTATTACTGAGTTGAAAGAAGTGGATTCTGGTGCATGGTTTTGAAACCGCAGTCAGAAAAAAAATCACCTCCATATCAACATGTTTATAACCCCCGGGGCTGTCGTTTTGGTCAAAAAATGAAAATTCTAAAAGTTCCTGTTTTTCTGCTTTAAACTCTAGGTACACATCCAAAATGTATTACTGAGTTGAAAGAAGTGGATTCTGGTGCATGGTTTTGAAACCGCAGTCAGAAAAAAAATCACATCCATATCAACATGTTTATAACCCCCGGCGCTGTCGTTTTGGTCAAAAAATGAAAATTCTAAAAGTTCCTGTTTTTCTGCTTTAAACTCTAGGTACACATCCAAAATGTATTACTAAGTTGAAAGAAGTGGATTCTGGTGCATGGTTTTGAAACCGCAGTCAGAAAAAAAATCACATCCATATCAACATTTTTATAACCCCCGGGGCTGTCGTTTTGGTCAAAAAATGAAAATTTTAAAAGTTCAGTTTTTTCTGCTTTAAACTCTAGGTACACATCCAAAATGTATTACTGACTTGAAAGAAGTGGATTCTGGTGCATGGTTTTGAAACCGCAGTCAGAAAAAAAAATCACATATATATCAACATTTTTATAACTCCCGGGGCTGTCGTTTTGGTCAAAAAATGAAAATTCTAAAAGTTCCTTTTTTTCTGCTTTAAACTCTAGGTACACATCCAAAATGTATTACTGAGTTGAAAGAAGTGGATTCTGGTGCATGGTTTTGAAACCGCAGTCAGAAAAAAAATCACACCCATATCAACATGTTTATTCCCCCCGGGGCTGTCGTTTTGGTCAAAAAATGAAAATTCTAAAAGTTCCTGTTTTTCTGCTTTAAACTCTAGGTACACATCCAAAATGTATTACTGAGTTGAAAGAAGTGGATTCTGGTGCATGGTTTTGAAACCGCAGTCAGAAAAAAAATCACATCCATATCAACATGTTTATAACCCCCGGGGCTGTCGTTCTGGTCAAAAAATGAAAATTCTAAAAGTTCCTGTTTTTCTGCTTTAAACTCTAGGTACACATCCAAAATGTATTACTGACTTGAAAGAAGTGCATTCTGGTGCATGGTTTTGAAACCGCAGTCAGAAAAAAAAAATCACATATATATCAACATTTTTATAACTCCCGGGGCTGTCGTTTTGGTCAAAAAATGAAAATTCTAAAAGTTCCTGTTTTTCTGCTTTAAACTCTAGGTACACATCCAAAATGTATTACTGAGTTGAAAGAAGTGGATTCTGGTGCATGGTTTTGAAACCGCAGTCAGAAAAAAAATCACATCCATATCAACATGTTTATAACCACCGGGGCTGTCGTTTTGGTCAAAAAATGAAAATTCTAAAAGTTCCTGTTTTTCTGCTTTAAACTCTAGGTACACATCCAAAATGTATTACTGAGTTGAAAGAAGTGGATTCTGGTGCATGGTTTTGAAACCGCAGTCAGAAAAAAAATCACATCCATATCAACATGTTTATAACCCCCGGGGCTGTCGTTTTGGTCAAAAAATGAAAATTCTAAAAGTTCCTGTTTTTCTGCTTTAAACTCTAGGTACACATCCAAAATGTATTACTGACTTGAAAGAAGTGCATTCTGGTGCATGGTTTTGAAACCGCAGTCAGAAAAAAAATCACAACCATATCAACATGTTTATAACCCCCGGGGCTGTCGTTTTGGTCAAAAAATGAAAATTCTAAAAGTTCCTGTTTTTCTGCTTTAAACTCTAGGTACACATCCAAAATGTATTACTGAGTTGAAAGAAGTGGATTCTGGTGCATGGTTTTGAAACCGCAGTCAGAAAAAAAATCACAACCATATCAACATGTTTATAACCCCCGGGGCTGTCGTTTTGGTCAAAAAATGAAAATTCAAAAAGTTCCGTTTTTTCTGCTTTAAACTCTAGGTACACATCCAAAATGTATTACTGAGTTGAAAGAAGTGGATTCTGGTGCAGGGTTTTGAAACCGCAGTCAGAAAAAAAATCACATCCATATCAACATTTTTATAACCCCCGGGGCTGTCGTTTTGGTCAAAAAATGAAAATTCTAAAAGTTCAGTTTTTTCTGCTTTAAACTCTAGGTACACATCCAAAATGTATTACTGACTTGAAAGAAGTGGATTCTGGTGCATGGTTTTGAAACCGCAGTCAGAAAAAAAAATCACATATATATCAACATTTTTATAACTCCCGGGGCTGTCGTTTTGGTCAAAAAATGAAAATTCTAAAAGTTCCTGTTTTTCTGCTTTAAACTCTAGGTACACATCCAAAATGTATTACTGAGTTGAAAGAAGTGGATTCTGGTGCATGGTTTTGAAACCGCAGTCAGAAAAAAAATCACCTCCATATCAACATGTTTATAACCCCCGGGGCTGTCGTTTTGGTCAAAAAATGAAAATTCTAAAAGTTCCTGTTTTTCTGCTTTAAACTCTAGGTACACATCCAAAATGTATTACTGAGTTGAAAGAAGTGGATTCTGGTGCATGGTTTTGAAACCGCAGTCAGAAAAAAAATCACATCTATATCAACATGTTTATAACCCCCGGGGCTGTCGTTTTGGTCAAAAAATGAAAATTCTAAAAGTTCAGTTTTTTCTGCTTTAAACTCTAGGTACACATCCAAAATGTATTACTGAGTTGAAAGAAGTGGATTCTGGTGCATGGTTTTGAAACTGCAGTCAGAAAAAAAATCACATCCATATCAACATGTTTATAACCCCCGGGGCTGTCGTTTTGGTCAAAAAATGAAAATTCTAAAAGTTCCTGTTTTTCTGCTTTAAACTCTAGGTACACATCCAAAATGTATTACTGAGTTGAAAGAAGTGGATTCTGGTGCATGGTTTTGAAACCGCAGTCAGAAAAAAAATCACATCCATATCAACATGTCTATAACCCCCGGGGCTGTCGTTTTGGTTAAAAAATGAAAATTCTAAAAGTTCCTGTTTTTCTGCTTTAAACTCTAGGTACACATCCAAAATGTATTACTGAGTTGAAAGAAGTGGATTCTGGTGCATGGTTTTGAAACCGCAGTCAGAAAAAAAATCACATCCATATCAACATGTTTATAACCCCCGGGGCTGTCGTTCTGGAAAAAAATGAAAATTCTAAAAGTTCCTGTTTTTCTGCTTTAAACTCTAGGTACACATCCAAAATGTATTACTGACTTGAAAGAAGTGCATTCTGGTGCATGGTTTTGAAACCGCAGTCAGAAAAAAAATCACATCCATATCAACATGTTTATAACCCCCGGGGCTGTCGTTCTGGTCAAAAAAATGAAAATTCTAAAAGTTCCTGTTTTTCTGCTTTAAACTCTAGGTACACATCCAAAATGTATTACTGACTTGAAAGAAGTGCATTCTGGTGCATGGTTTTGAAACCGCAGTCAGAAAAAAAATCACAACCATATCAACATGTTTATAACCCCCGGGGCTGTCGTTTTGGTCAAAAAATGAAAATTCTAAAAGTTCAATTTTTTCTGCTTTAAACTCTAGGTACACATCCAAAATGTATTACTGACTTGAAAGAAGTGGATTCTGGTGCATGGTTTTGAAACCGCAGTCAGAAAAAAAATCACATATATATCAACATTTTTATAACTCCCGGGGCTGTCGTTTTGGTCAAAAAATGAAAATTCTAAAAGTTCCTGTTTTTCTGCTTTAAACTCTAGGTACACATCCAAAATGTATTACTGAGTTGAAAGAAGTGGATTCTGGTGCATGGTTTTGAAACCGCAGTCAGAAAAAAAATCACATCCATATCAACATGTTTATAACCCCCGGGGCTGTCGTTTTGGTCAAAAAATGAAAATTCTAAAAGTTCCTGTTTTTCTGCTTTAAACTCTAGGTACACATCCAAAATGTATTACTGAGTTGAAAGAAGTGGATTCTGGTGCATGGTTTTGAAACCGCAGTCAGAAAAAAAATCACATCCATATCAACATGTTTATAACCCCCGGGGCTGTCGTTTTGGTTAAAAAATGAAAATTCTAAAAGTTCCTGTTTTTCTGCTTTAAACTCTAGGTACACATCCAAAATGTATTACTGAGTTGAAAGAAGTGGATTCTGGTGCATGGTTTTGAAACCGCAGTCAGAAAAAAAATCACATCCATATCAACATGTTTATAACCCCCGGGGCTGTCGTTCTGGAAAAAAATGAAAATTCTAAAAGTTCCTGTTTTTCTGCTTTAAACTCTAGGTACACATCCAAAATGTATTACTGACTTGAAAGAAGTGCATTCTGGTGCATGGTTTTGAAACCGCAGTCAGAAAAAAAATCACATCCATATCAACATGTTTATAACCCCCGGGGCTGTCGTTCTGGTCAAAAAAATGAAAATTCTAAAAGTTCCTGTTTTTCTGCTTTAAACTCTAGGTACACATCCAAAATGTATTACTGACTTGAAAGAAGTGCATTCTGGTGCATGGTTTTGAAACCGCAGTCAGAAAAAAAATCACAACCATATCAACATGTTTATAACCCCCGGGGCTGTCGTTTTGGTCAAAAAATGAAAATTCTAAAAGTTCAATTTTTTCTGCTTTAAACTCTAGGTACACATCCAAAATGTATTACTGACTTGAAAGAAGTGGATTCTGGTGCATGGTTTTGAAACCGCAGTCAGAAAAAAAATCACATATATATCAACATTTTTATAACTCCCGGGGCTGTCGTTTTGGTCAAAAAATGAAAATTCTAAAAGTTCCTGTTTTTCTGCTTTAAACTCTAGGTACACATCCAAAATGTATTACTGAGTTGAAAGAAGTGGATTCTGGTGCATGGTTTTGAAACCGCAGTCAGAAAAAAAATCACATCCATATCAACATGTTTATAACCCCCGGGGCTGTCGTTTTGGTCAAAAAATGAAAATTCTAAAAGTTCCTGTTTTTCTGCTTTAAACTCTAGGTACACATCCAAAATGTATTACTGAGTTGAAAGAAGTGGATTCTGGTGCATGGTTTTGAAACCGCAGTCAGAAAAAAAATCACATCCATATCAACATGTTTATAACCCCCGGGGCTGTCGTTTTGGTTAAAAAATGAAAATTCTAAAAGTTCCTGTTTTTCTGCTTTAAACTCTAGGTACACATCCAAAATGTATTACTGAGTTGAAAGAAGTGGATTCTGGTGCATGGTTTTGAAACCGCAGTCAGAAAAAAAATCACATCCATATCAACATGTTTATAACCCCCGGGGCTGTCGTTCTGGAAAAAAATGAAAATTCTAAAAGTTCCTGTTTTTCTGCTTTAAACTCTAGGTACACATCCAAAATGTATTACTGACTTGAAAGAAGTGCATTCTGGTGCATGGTTTTGAAACCGCAGTCAGAAAAAAAATCACATCCATATCAACATGTTTATAACCCCCGGGGCTGTCGTTCTGGTCAAAAAAATGAAAATTCTAAAAGTTCCTGTTTTTCTGCTTTAAACTCTAGGTACACATCCAAAATGTATTACTGACTTGAAAGAAGTGCATTCTGGTGCATGGTTTTGAAACCGCAGTCAGAAAAAAAATCACAACCATATCAACATGTTTATAACCCCCGGGGCTGTCGTTTTGGTCAAAAAATGAAAATTCTAAAAGTTCAATTTTTTCTGCTTTAAACTCTAGGTACACATCCAAAATGTATTACTGACTTGAAAGAAGTGGATTCTGGTGCATGGTTTTGAAACCGCAGTCAGAAAAAAAATCACATATATATCAACATTTTTATAACTCCCGGGGCTGTCGTTTTGGTCAAAAAATGAAAATTCTAAAAGTTCCTGTTTTTCTGCTTTAAACTCTAGGTACACATCCAAAATGTATTACTGAGTTGAAAGAAGTGGATTCTGGTGCATGGTTTTGAAACCGCAGTCAGAAAAAAAATCACATCCATATCAACATGTTTATAACCCCCGGGGCTGTCGTTTTGGTCAAAAAATGAAAATTCTAAAAGTTCCTGTTTTTCTGCTTTAAACTCTAGGTACACATCCAAAATGTATTACTGAGTTGAAAGAAGTGGATTCTGGTGCATGGTTTTGAAACCGCAGTCAGAAAAAAAATCACATCCATATCAACATGTTTATAACCCCCGGGGCTGTCGTTCTGGTCAAAAAATGAAAATTCTAAAAGTTCCTGTTTTTCTGCTTTAAACTCTAGGTACACATCCAAAATGTATTACTGACTTGAAAGAAGTGCATTCTGGTGCATGGTTTTGAAACCGCAGTCAGAAAAAAAATCACAACCATATCAACATGTTTATAACCCCCGGGGCTGTCGTTTTGGTCAAAAAATGAAAATTCTAAAAGTTCCTGTTTTTCTGCTTTAAACTCTAGGTACACATTCAAAATGTATTACTGACTTGAAAGAAGTGGATTCTGGTGCATGGTTTTGAAACCGCAGTCAGAAAAAAAATCACATCCATATCAACATGTTTATAACCCCCGGGGCTGTCTTTTTGGTCAAAAAATGAAAATTCTAAAAGTTCCTTTTTTTCTGCTTTAAACTCTAGGTACACATCCAAAATGTATTACTGAGTTGAAAGAAGTGGATTCTGGTGCATGGTTTTGAAACCGCAGTCAGAAAAAAAATCACACCCATATCAACATGTTTATAACCCCCGGGGCTGTCGTTCTGATCAAAAAAATGAAAATTCTAAAAGTTCCTGTTTTTCTGCTTTAAACTCTAGGTACACATTCAAAATGTATTACTGACTTGAAAGAAGTGGATTCTGGTGCATGGTTTTGAAACCGCAGTCAGAAAAAAAATCACATCCATATCAACATGTTTATATACCCCGGGGCTGTCGTTTTGGTCAAAAAATGAAAATTCTAAAAGTTCCTTTTTTCTGCTTTAAACTCTAGGTACACATTCAAAATGTATTACTGACTTGAAAGAAGTGGATTCTGGTGCATGGTTTTGAAACCGCAGTCAGAAAAAAAATCACAACCATATCAACATGTTTATAACCCCCGGGGCTGTCGTTTTGGTCAAAAAATGAAAATTCTAAAAGTTCAATTTTTTCTGCTTTAAACTCTAGGTACACATCCAAAATGTATTACTGACTTGAAAGAAGTGGATTCTGGTGCATGGTTTTGAAACCGCAGTCAGAAAAAAAAATCACATATATATCAACATTTTTATAACTCCCGGGGCTGTCGTTTTGGTCAAAAAATGAAAATTCTAAAAGTTCCTGTTTTTCTGCTTTAAACTCTAGGTACACATCCAAAATGTATTACTGAGTTGAAAGAAGTGGATTCTGGTGCATGGTTTTGAAACCGCAGTCAGAAAAAAAATCACATCCATATCAACATGTTTATAACCCCCGGGGCTGTCGTTTTGGTCAAAAAATGAAAATTCTAAAAGTTCCTGTTTTTCTGCTTTAAACTCTAGGTACACATCCAAAATGTATTACTGAGTTGAAAGAAGTGGATTCTGGTGCATGGTTTTGAAACCGCAGTCAGAAAAAAAATCACATCCATATCAACATGTTTATAACCCCCGGGGCTGTCGTTCTGGTCAAAAAATTTAAATTCTAAAAGTTCCTGTTTTTCTGCTTTAAACTCTAGGTACACATCCAAAATGTATTACTGACTTGAAAGAAGTGCATTCTGGTGCATGGTTTTGAAACCGCAGTCAGAAAAAAAATCACAACCATATCAACATGTTTATAACCCCCGGGGCTGTCGTTTTGGTCAAAAAATGAAAATTCTAAAAGTTCCTGTTTTTCTGCTTTAAACTCTAGGTACACATTCAAAATGTATTACTGACTTGAAAGAAGTGGATTCTGGTGCATGGTTTTGAAACCGCAGTCAGAAAAAAAATCACATCCATATCAACATGTTTATAACCCCCGGGGCTGTCGTTTTGGTCAAAAAATGAAAATTCTAAAAGTTCCTTTTTTTCTGCTTTAAACTCTAGGTACACATCCAAAATGTATTACTGAGTTGAAAGAAGTGGATTCTGGTGCATGGTTTTGAAACCGCAGTCAGAAAAAAAATCACACCCATATCAACATGTTTATAACCCCCGGGGCTGTCGTTTTGGTCAAAAAATGAAAATTCTAAAAGTTCCTGTTTTTCTGCTTTAAACTCTAGGTACACATCCAAAATGTATTACTGAGTTGAAAAAAGGGGATTCTGGTGCATGGTTTTGAAACCGCAGTCAGAAAAAAAAATCACATCCATATCAACATTTTTATAACCCCCGGGGCTGTCGTTTTGGTCAAAAAATGAAAATTCTAAAAGTTCAGTTTTTTCTGCTTTAAACTCTAGGTACACATCCAAAATGTATTACTGACTTGAAAGAAGTGGATTCTGGTGCATGGTTTTGAAACCGCAGTCAGAAAAAAAAATCACATATATATCAACATTTTTATAACTCCCGGGGCTGTCGTTTTGGTCAAAAAATGAAAATTCTAAAAGTTCCTGTTTTTCTGCTTTAAACTCTAGGTACACATCCAAAATGTATTACTGAGTTGAAAGAAGTGGATTCTGGTGCATGGTTTTGAAACCGCAGTCAGAAAAAAAATCACATCCATATCAACATGTTTATAACCCCCGGGGCTGTCGTTCTGGTCAAAAAATGAAAATTCTAAAAGTTCCTGTTTTTCTGCTTTAAACTCTAGGTACACATCCAAAATGTATTACTGACTTGAAAGAAGTGCATTCTGGTGCATGGTTTTGAAACCGCAGTCAGAAAAAAAATCACAACCATATCAACATGTTTATAACCCCCGGGGCTGTCGTTTTGGTCAAAAAATGAAAATTCTAAAAGTTCCTGTTTTTCTGCTTTAAACTCTAGGTACACATCCAAAATGTATTACTGAGTTGAAAGAAGTGGATTCTGGTGCATGGTTTTGAAACCGCAGTCAGAAAAAAAATCACAACCATATCAACATGTTTATAACCCCCGGGGCTGTCGTTTTGGTCAAAAAATGAAAATTCTAAAAGTTCCGTTTTTTCTGCTCTAAACTCTAGGTACACATCCAAAATGTATTACTGACTTGAAAGAAGTGGATTCTGGTGCAGGGTTTTGAAACCGCAGTCAGAAAAAAAATCACATCCATATCAACATTTTTATAACCCCCGGGGCTGTCGTTTTGGTCAAAAAATGAAAATTCTAAAAGTTCAGTTTTTTCTGCTTTAAACTCTAGGTACACATCCAAAATGTATTACTGACTTGAAAGAAGTGGATTCTGGTGCATGGTTTTGAAACCGCAGTCAGAAAAAAAAATCACATATATATCAACATTTTTATAACTCCCGGGGCTGTCGTTTTGGTCAAAAAATGAAAATTCTAAAAGTTCCTGTTTTTCTGCTTTAAACTCTAGGTACACATCCAAAATGTATTACTGAGTTGAAAGAAGTGGATTCTGGTGCATGGTTTTGAAACCGCAGTCAGAAAAAAAATCACATCCATATCAACATGTTTATAACCCCCGGGGCTGTCGTTTTGGTCAAAAAATGAAAATTCTAAAAGTTCCTGTTTTTCTGCTTTAAACTCTAGGTACACATCCAAAATGTATTACTGAGTTGAAAGAAGTGGATTCTGGTGCATGGTTTTGAAACCGCAGTCAGAAAAAAAATCACATCCATATCAACATGTTTATAACCCCCGGGGCTGTCGTTTTGGTCAAAAAATGAAAATTCTAAAAGTTCCTGTTTTTCTGCTTTAAACTCTAGGTACACATCCAAAATGTATTACTGAGTTGAAAGAAGTGGATTCTGGTGCATGGTTTTGAAACCGCAGTCAGAAAAAAAATCACATCCATATCAACATGTCTATAACCCCCGGGGCTGTCGTTTTGGTCAAAAAATGAAAATTCTAAAAGTTCCTGTTTTTCTGCTTTAAACTCTAGGTACACATCCAAAATGTATTACTGAGTTGAAAGAAGTGGATTCTGGTGCATGGTTTTGAAACCGCAGTCAGAAAAAAAATCACATCCATATCAACATGTTTATAACCCCCGGGGCTGTCGTTCTGGTCAAAAAATGAAAATTCTAAAAGTTCCTGTTTTTCTGCTTTAAACTCTAGGTACACATCCAAAATGTATTACTGACTTGAAAGAAGTGCATTCTGGTGCATGGTTTTGAAACCGCAGTCAGAAAAAAAATCACATCCATATCAACATGTTTATAACCCCCGGGGCTGTCGTTCTGGTCAAAAAAATGAAAATTCTAAAAGTTCCTGTTTTTCTGCTTTAAACTCTAGGTACACATCCAAAATGTATTACTGACTTGAAAGAAGTGCATTCTGGTGCATGGTTTTGAAACCGCAGTCAGAAAAAAAATCACAACCATATCAACATGTTTATAACCCCCGGGGCTGTCGTTTTGGTCAAAAAATGAAAATTCTAAAAGTTCAATTTTTTCTGCTTTAAACTCTAGGTACACATCCAAAATGTATTACTGACTTGAAAGAAGTGGATTCTGGTGCATGGTTTTGAAACCGCAGTCAGAAAAAAAAATCACATATATATCAACATTTTTATAACTCCCGGGGCTGTCGTTTTGGTCAAAAAATGAAAATTCTAAAAGTTCCTGTTTTTCTGCTTTAAACTCTAGGTACACATCCAAAATGTATTACTGAGTTGAAAGAAGTGGATTCTGGTGCATGGTTTTGAAACCGCAGTCAGAAAAAAAATCACATCCATATCAACATGTTTATAACCCCCGGGGCTGTCGTTTTGGTCAAAAAATGAAAATTCTAAAAGTTCCTGTTTTTCTGCTTTAAACTCTAGGTACACATCCAAAATGTATTACTGAGTTGAAAGAAGTGGATTCTGGTGCATGGTTTTGAAACCGCAGTCAGAAAAAAAATCACATCCATATCAACATCTTTATAACCCCCGGGGCTGTCGTTCTGGTCAAAAAATGAAAATTCTAAAAGTTCCTGTTTTTCTGCTTTAAACTCTAGGTACACATCCAAAATGTATTACTGACTTGAAAGAAGTGCATTCTGGTGCATGGTTTTGAAACCGCAGTCAGAAAAAAAATCACAACCATATCAACATGTTTATAACCCCCGGGGCTGTCGTTTTGGTCAAAAAATGAAAATTCTAAAAGTTCCTGTTTTTCTGCTTTAAACTCTAGGTACACATTCAAAATGTATTACTGACTTGAAAGAAGTGGATTCTGGTGCATGGTTTTGAAACCGCAGTCAGAAAAAAAATCACATCCATATCAACATGTTTATATCCCCCGGGGCTGTCGTTTTGGTCAAAAAATGAAAATTCTAAAAGTTCCTTTTTTTCTGCTTTAAACTCTAGGTACACATCCAAAATGTATTACTGAGTTGAAAGAAGTGGGTACTTGTGAGTTATCCGGACGCCCGATTTCAAAATCGGGTCGGATCGGGCACATCGCATCGCATCGCATGCGACCATCGGATGCGATGCGATGCGATGCGATGACCCGATTTTTCCATAGGAATCAATGTTAAAATGGACTGAGTCCATTTTAACATGGAATTCAATGGGAAAAAGGGGTCCTTTTCATACCCCTACTATCCAAGTGGGCATGGAGTTGGATATAAACCTGTGGCGAGCGTAGCGAGCCACCGAGCCCGAAGCGTGGCGAGCGTAGCGAGCCCCGCGAGGGGACACGGAATACCGTCCCCTCGCGGGGCTCGCTTCGCTCGCCACGCTTCAGGCTCGGTGGCTCGCTACGCTCGCCACAGGTTTATATCCAACTCCATGCCCACTTGGATAGTAGGGGTATGAAAAGGACCCCTTTTTCCATAGGAATCATTTTAACATTGATTCCTATGGAAAAATCGGGTCATCGCATCCGATGGTCGCATGCGATGCGATGCGATGCGATAACGCATCGCATCTGATTGTATGCCTTAACTTAAGGCATACAATCAAAAAATCGGGCGTCCAGATAACTCACAAGTACCAAGAAGTGGATTCTGGTGCATGGTTTTGAAACCGCAGTCAGAAAAAAAATCACACCCATATCAACATGTTTATAACCCCCGGGGCTGTCGTTCTGATCAAAAAAATGAAAATTCTAAAAGTTCCTTTTTTTCTGCTTTAAACTCTAGGTACACATTCAAAATGTATTACTGACTTGAAAGAAGTGGATTCTGGTGCATGGTTTTGAAACTGCAGTCAGAAAAAAAATCACAACCATATCAACATGTTTATAACCCCCGGGGCTGTCGTTTTGGTCAAAAAATGAAAATTCTAAAAGTTCAATTTTTTCTGCTTTAAACTCTAGGTACACATCCAAAATGTATTACTGACTTGAAAGAAGTGGATTCTGGTGCATGGTTTTGAAACCGCAGTCAGAAAAAAAAAATCACATATATATCAACATTTTTATAACTCCCGGGGCTGTCGTTTTGGTCAAAAAATGAAAATTCTAAAAGTTCCTGTTTTTCTGCTTTAAACTCTAGGTACACATCCAAAATGTATTACTGAGTTGAAAGAAGTGGATTCTGGTGCATGGTTTTGAAACCGCAGTCAGAAAAAAAATCACATCCATATCAACATGTTTATAACCCCCGGGGCTGTCGTTTTGGTCAAAAAATGAAAATTCTAAAAGTTCCTGTTTTTCTGCTTTAAACTCTAGGTACACATCCAAAATGTATTACTGAGTTGAAAGAAGTGGATTCTGGTGCATGGTTTTGAAACCGCAGTCAGAAAAAAAATCACATCCATATCAACATGTTTATAACCCCCGGGGCTGTCGTTCTGGTCAAAAAATTAAAATTCTAAAAGTTCCTGTTTTTCTGCTTTAAACTCTAGGTACACATCCAAAATGTATTACTGACTTAAAAAAAGTGCATTCTGGTGCATGGTTTTGAAACCGCAGTCAGAAAAAAAATCACAACCATATCAACATGTTTATAACCCCCGGGGCTGTCGTTTTGGTCAAAAAATGAAAATTCTAAAAGTTCCTGTTTTTCTGCTTTAAACTCTAGGTACACATTCAAAATGTATTACTGACTTGAAAGAAGTGGATTCTGGTGCATGGTTTTGAAACCGCAGTCAGAAAAAAAATCACATCCATATCAACATGTTTATAACCCCCGGGGCTGTCGTTTTGGTCAAAAAATGAAAATTCTAAAAGTTCCTTTTTTTCTGCTTTAAACTCTAGGTACACATCCAAAATGTATTACTGAGTTGAAAGAAGTGGATTCTGGTGCATGGTTTTGAAACCGCAGTCAGAAAAAAAATCACACCCATATCAACATGTTTATAACCCCCGGGGCTGTCGTTTTGGTCAAAAAATGAAAATTCTAAAAGTTCCTGTTTTTCTGCTTTAAACTCTAGGTACACATCCAAAATGTATTACTGAGTTGAAAGAAGTGGATTCTGGTGCATGGTTTTGAAACCGCAGTCAGAAAAAAAAATCACATCCATATCAACATTTTTATAACCCCCGGGGCTGTCGTTTTGGTCAAAAAATGAAAATTCTAAAAGTTCAGTTTTTTCTGCTTTAAACTCTAGGTACACATCCAAAATGTATTACTGACTTGAAAGAAGTGGATTCTGGTGCATGGTTTTGAAACAGCAGTCAGAAAAAAAATCACATATATATCAACATTTTTATAACTCCCGGGGCTGTCGTTTTGGTCAAAAAATGAAAATTCTAAAAGTTCCTGTTTTTCTGCTTTAAACTCTAGGTACACATCCAAAATGTATTACTGAGTTGAAAGAAGTGGATTCTGGTGCATGGTTTTGAAACCGCAGTCATAAAAAAATCACATCCATATCAACATGTTTATAACCCCCGGGGCTGTCGTTTTGGTCAAAAAATGAAAATTCTAAAAGTTCCTGTTTTTCTGCTTTAAACTCTAGGTACACATCCAAAATGTATTACTGAGTTGAAAGAAGTGGATTCTGGTGCATGGTTTTGGAACCGCAGTCAGAAAAAAAATCACATCCATATCAACATTTTTATAACCCCCGGGGCTGTCGTTTTGGTCAAAAAATGAAAATTCTAAAAGTTCAGTTTTTTCTGCTTTAAACTCTAGGTACACATCCAAAATGTATTACTGACTTGAAAGAAGTGGATTCTGGTGCATGGTTTTGAAACCGCAGTCAGAAAAAAAAATCACATATATATCAACATTTTTATAACTCCCGGGGCTGTCGTTTTGGTCAAAAAATGAAAATTCTAAAAGTTCCTGTTTTTCTGCTTTAAACTCTAGGTACACATCCAAAATGTATTACTGAGTTGAAAGAAGTGGATTCTGGTGCATGGTTTTGAAACCGCAGTCAGAAAAAAAATCACATCCATATCAACATGTTTATAACCCCCGGGGCTGTCGTTTTGGTCAAAAAATGAAAATTCTAAAAGTTCCTGTTTTTCTGCTTTAAACTCTAGGTACACATCCAAAATGTATTACTGAGTTGAAAGAAGTGGATTCTGGTGCATGGTTTTGAAACCGCAGTCATAAAAAA
This sequence comes from Crinia signifera, assembly GCF_055691185.1. Classification (NCBI taxonomy): domain Eukaryota; kingdom Metazoa; phylum Chordata; class Amphibia; order Anura; family Myobatrachidae; genus Crinia; species Crinia signifera. Next base: position 22,354,894 of record NC_139227.1, read on the forward strand.
AATCACATCCATATCAACATGTTTATAACCCCCGGGGCTGTTGTTTTGGTCAAAAAATGAAAATTCTAAAAGTTCCTGTTTTTCTGCTTTAAACTCTAGGTACACATCCAAAATGTATTACTGAGTTGAAAGAAGTGGATTCTGGTGCATGGTTTTGAAACCGCAGTCAGAAAAAAAATCACAACCATATCAACATGTTTATAACCCCCGGGGCTGTCGTTTTGGTCAAAAAATGAAAATTCTAAAAGTTCAGTTTTTTCTGCTTTAAACTCTAGGTACACATCCAAAATGTATTACTGACTTGAAAGAAGTGGATTCTGGTGCATGGTTTTGAAACAGCAGTCAGAAAAAAAATCACATATATATCAACATTTTTATAACTCCCGGGGCTGTCGTTTTGGTCAAAAAATGAAAATTCTAAAAGTTCCTGTTTTTCTGCTTTAAACTCTAGGTACACATCCAAAATGTATTACTGAGTTGAAAGAAGTGGATTCTGGTGCATGGTTTTGAAACCGCAGTCAGAAAAAAAATCACATCCATATCAACATGTTTATAACCCCCGGGGCTGTCGTTTTGGTCAAAAAATGAAAATTCTAAAAGTTCCTGTTTTTCTGCTTTAAACTCTAGGTACACATCCAAAATGTATTACTAAGTTGAAAGAAGTGGATTCTGGTGCATGGTTTTGAAACCGCAGTCAGAAAAAAAATCACATCCATATCAACATGTTTATAACCCCCGGGGCTGTCGTTCTGGTCAAAAAATGAAAATTCTAAAAGTTCCTGTTTTTCTGCTTTAAACTCTAGGTACACATCCAAAATGTATTACTGACTTGAAAGAAGTGCATTCTGGAGCATGGTTTTGAAACCGCAGTCAGAAAAAAAATCACAACCATATCAACATGTTTATAACCCCCGGAGCTGTCGTTTTGGTCAAAAAATGAAAATTCTAAAAGTTCAGTTTTTTCTGCTTTAAACTCTAGGTACACATCCAAAATGTATTACTGACTTGAAAGAAGTGGATTCTGGTGCATGGTTTTGAAACAGCAGTCAGAAAAAAAATCACATATATATCAACATTTTTATAACTCCCGGGGCTGTCGTTTTGGTCAAAAAATGAAAATTCTAAAAGTTCCTGTTTTTCTGCTTTAAACTCTAGGTACACATCCAAAATGTATTACTGACTTGAAAGAAGTGGATTCTGGTGCATGGTTTTGAAACCGCAGTCAGAAAAAAAATCACATCCATATCAACATGTTTATAACCCCCGGGGCTGTCGTTTTGGTCAAAAAATGAAAATTCTAAAAGTTCCTGTTTTTCTGCTTTAAACTCTAGGTACACATCCAAAATGTATTACTGAGTTGAAAGAAGTGGATTCTGGTGCATGGTTTTGAAACCGCAGTCAGAAAAAAAATCACATCCATATCAACATGTTTATAACCCCCGGGGCTGTCGTTTTGGTCAAAAAATGAAAATTCTAAAAGTTCCTGTTTTTCTGCTTTAAACTCTAGGTACACATCCAAAATGTATTACTGAGTTGAAAGAAGTGGATTCTGGTGCATGGTTTTGAAACCGCAGTCATAAAAAAAATCACATCCATATCAACATGTTTATAACCCCCGGGGCTGTTGTTTTGGTCAAAAAATGAAAATTCTAAAAGTTCCTGTTTTTCTGCTTTAAACTCTAGGTACACATCCAAAATGTATTACTGAGTTGAAAGAAGTGGATTCTGGTGCATGGTTTTGGAACCGCAGTCAGAAAAAAAATCACATCCATATCAACATTTTTATAACCCCCGGGGCTGTCGTTTTGGTCAAAAAATGAAAATTCTAAAAGTTCAGTTTTTTCTGCTTTAAACTCTAGGTACACATCCAAAATGTATTACTGACTTGAAAGAAGTAGATTCTGGTGCATGGTTTTGAAACCGCAGTCAGAAAAAAAAAATCACATATATCAACATTTTTATAACTCCCGGGGCTGTCGTTTTGGTCAAAAAATGAAAATTCTAAAAGTTCCTGTTTTTCTGCTTTAAACTCTAGGTACACATCCAAAATGTATTACTGACTTGAAAGAAGTGGATTCTGGTGCATGGTTTTGAAACCGCAGTCAGAAAAAAAAATCACATATATATCAACATTTTTATAACTCCCGGGGCTGTCGTTTTGGTCAAAAAATGAAAATTCTAAAAGTTCCTGTTTTTCTGCTTTAAACTCTAGGTACACATTCAAAATGTATTACTGAGTTGAAAGAAGTGGATTCTGGTGCATGGTTTTGAAACCGCAGTCAGAAAAAAAATCACAACCATATCAACATGTTTATAACCCCCGGGGCTGTCGTTTTGGTCAAAAAATGAAAATTCTAAAAGTTCAGTTTTTTCTGCTTTAAACTCTAGGTACACATCCAAAATGTATTACTGACTTGAAAGAAGTGGATTCTGGTGCATGGTTTTGAAACAGCAGTCAGAAAAAAAATCACATATATATCAACATTTTTATAACTCCCGGGGCTGTCGTTTTGGTCAAAAAATGAAAATTCTAAAAGTTCCTGTTTTTCTGCTTTAAACTCTAGGTACACATCCAAAATGTATTACTGAGTTGAAAGAAGTGGATTCTGGTGCATGGTTTTGAAACCGCAGTCAGAAAAAAAATCACATCCATATCAACATGTTTATAACCCCCGGGGCTGTCGTTTTGGTCAAAAAATGAAAATTCTAAAAGTTCCTGTTTTTCTGCTTTAAACTCTAGGTACACATCCAAAATGTATTACTAAGTTGAAAGAAGTGGATTCTGGTGCATGGTTTTGAAACCGCAGTCAGAAAAAAAATCACATCCATATCAACATGTTTATAACCCCCGGGGCTGTCGTTCTGGTCAAAAAATGAAAATTCTAAAAGTTCCTGTTTTTCTGCTTTAAACTCTAGGTACACATCCAAAATGTATTACTGACTTGAAAGAAGTGCATTCTGGAGCATGGTTTTGAAACCGCAGTCAGAAAAAAAATCACAACCATATCAACATGTTTATAACCCCCGGGGCTGTCGTTTTGGTCAAAAAATGAAAATTCTAAAAGTTCAGTTTTTTCTGCTTTAAACTCTAGGTACACATCCAAAATGTATTACTGACTTGAAAGAAGTGGATTCTGGTGCAGGGTTTTGAAACCGCAGTCAGAAAAAAAATCACATCCATATCAACATTTTTATAACCCCCGGGGCTGTCGTTTTGGTCAAAAAATGAAAATTCTAAAAGTTCAGTTTTTTCTGCTTTAAACTCTAGGTACACATCCAAAATGTATTACTGACTTGAAAGAAGTGGATTCTGGTGCATGGTTTTGAAACCGCAGTCAGAAAAAAAAATCACATATATATCAACATTTTTATAACTCCCGGGGCTGTCGTTTTGGTCAAAAAATGAAAATTCTAAAAGTTCCTGTTTTTCTGCTTTAAACTCTAGGTACACATCCAAAATGTATTACTGAGTTGAAAGAAGTGGATTCTGGTGCATGGTTTTGAAACCGCAGTCAGAAAAAAAATCACATCCATATCAACATGTTTATAACCCCCGGGGCTGTCGTTTTGGTCAAAAAATGAAAATTCTAAAAGTTCCTGTTTTTCTGCTTTAAACTCTAGGTACACATCCAAAATGTATTACTGAGTTGAAAGAAGTGGATTCTGGTGCATGGTTTTGAAACCGCAGTCAGAAAAAAAATCACATCCATATCAACATGTTTATAACCCCCGGGGCTGTCGTTTTGGTCAAAAAATGAAAATTCTAAAAGTTCCTGTTTTTCTGCTTTAAACTCTAGGTACACATCCAAAATGTATTACTGAGTTGAAAGAAGTGGATTCTGGTGCATGGTTTTGAAACCGCAGTCAGAAAAAAAATCACATCCATATCAACATGTCTATAACCCCCGGGGCTGTCGTTTTGGTCAAAAAATGAAAATTCTAAAAGTTCCTGTTTTTCTGCTTTAAACTCTAGGTACACATCCAAAATGTATTACTGAGTTGAAAGAAGTGGATTCTGGTGCATGGTTTTGAAACCGCAGTCAGAAAAAAAATCACATCCATATCAACATGTTTATAACCCCCGGGGCTGTCGTTCTGGTCAAAAAATGAAAATTCTAAAAGTTCCTGTTTTTCTGCTTTAAACTCTAGGTACACATCCAAAATGTATTACTGACTTGAAAGAAGTGCATTCTGGTGCATGGTTTTGAAACCGCAGTCAGAAAAAAAATCACATCCATATCAACATGTTTATAACCCCCGGGGCTGTCGTTCTGGTCAAAAAAATGAAAATTCTAAAAGTTCCTGTTTTTCTGCTTTAAACTCTAGGTACACATCCAAAATGTATTACTGACTTGAAAGAAGTGCATTCTGGTGCATGGTTTTGAAACCGCAGTCAGAAAAAAAATCACAACCATATCAACATGTTTATAACCCCCGGGGCTGTCGTTTTGGTCAAAAAATGAAAATTCTAAAAGTTCAATTTTTTCTGCTTTAAACTCTAGGTACACATCCAAAATGTATTACTGACTTGAAAGAAGTGGATTCTGGTGCATGGTTTTGAAACCGCAGTCAGAAAAAAAAATCACATATATATCAACATTTTTATAACTCCCGGGGCTGTCGTTTTGGTCAAAAAATGAAAATTCTAAAAGTTCCTGTTTTTCTGCTTTAAACTCTAGGTACACATCCAAAATGTATTACTGAGTTGAAAGAAGTGGATTCTGGTGCATGGTTTTGAAACCGCAGTCAGAAAAAAAATCACATCCATATCAACATGTTTATAACCCCCGGGGCTGTCGTTTTGGTCAAAAAATGAAAATTCTAAAAGTTCCTGTTTTTCTGCTTTAAACTCTAGGTACACATCCAAAATGTATTACTGAGTTGAAAGAAGTGGATTCTGGTGCATGGTTTTGAAACCGCAGTCAGAAAAAAAATCACATCCATATCAACATCTTTATAACCCCCGGGGCTGTCGTTCTGGTCAAAAAATGAAAATTCTAAAAGTTCCTGTTTTTCTGCTTTAAACCCTAGGTACACATCCAAAATGTATTACTGACTTGAAAGAAGTGCATTCTGGTGCATGGTTTTGAAACCGCAGTCAGAAAAAAAATCACAACCATATCAACATGTTTATAACCCCCGGGGCTGTCGTTTTGGTCAAAAAATGAAAATTCTAAAAGTTCCTGTTTTTCTGCTTTAAACTCTAGGTACACATTCAAAATGTATTACTGACTTGAAAGAAGTGGATTCTGGTGCATGGTTTTGAAACCGCAGTCAGAAAAAAAATCACATCCATATCAACATGTTTATATCCCCCGGGGCTGTCGTTTTGGTCAAAAAATTAAAATTCTAAAAGTTCCTTTTTTTCTGCTTTAAACTCTAGGTACACATCCAAAATGTATTACTGAGTTGAAAGAAGTGGGTACTTGTGAGTTATCCGGACGCCCGATTTCAAAATCGGGTCGGATCGGGCACATCGCATCGCATCGCATGCGACCATCGGATGCGATGCGATGCGATGACCCGATTTTTCCATAGGAATCAATGTTAAAATGGACTGAGTCCATTTTAACATGGAATTCAATGGGAAAAAGGGGTCCTTTTCATACCCCTACTATCCAAGTGGGCATGGAGTTGGATATAAACCTGTGGCGAGCGTAGCGAGCCACCGAGCCCGAAGCGTGGCGAGCGTAGCGAGCCCCGCGAGGGGACACGGAATACCGTCCCCTCGCGGGGCTCGCTTCGCTCGCCACGCTTCAGGCTCGGTGGCTCGCTACGCTCGCCACAGGTTTATATCCAACTCCATGCCCACTTGGATAGTAGGGGTATGAAAAGGACCCCTTTTTCCATAGGAATCATTTTAACATTGATTCCTATGGAAAAATCGGGTCATCGCATCCGATGGTCGCATGCGATGCGATGCGATGCGATAACGCATCGCATCTGATTGTATGCCTTAACTTAAGGCATACAATCAAAAAATCGGGCGTCCAGATAACTCACAAGTACCAAGAAGTGGATTCTGGTGCATGGTTTTGAAACCGCAGTCAGAAAAAAAATCACACCCATATCAACATGTTTATAACCCCCGGGGCTGTCGTTCTGATCAAAAAAATGAAAATTCTAAAAGTTCCTGTTTTTCTGCTTTAAACTCTAGGTACACATTCAAAATGTATTACTGACTTGAAAGAAGTGGATTCTGGTGCATGGTTTTGAAACCGCAGTCAGAAAAAAAATCACATCCATATCAACATGTTTATATCCCCCGGGGCTGTCGTTTTGGTCAAAAAATGAAAATTCTAAAAGTTCCTTTTTTTCTGCTTTAAACTCTAGGTACACATTCAAAATGTATTACTGACTTGAAAGAAGTGGATTCTGGTGCATGGTTTTGAAACCGCAGTCAGAAAAAAAATCACAACCATATCAACATGTTTATAACCCCCGGGGCTGTCGTTTTGGTCAAAAAATGAAAATTCTAAAAGTTCAATTTTTTCTGCTTTAAACTCTAGGTACACATCCAAAATGTATTACTGACTTGAAAGAAGTGGATTCTGGTGCATGGTTTTGAAACCGCAGTCAGAAAAAAAAAATCACATATATATCAACATTTTTATAACTCCCGGGGCTGTCGTTTTGGTCAAAAAATGAAAATTCTAAAAGTTCCTGTTTTTCTGCTTTAAACTCTAGGTACACATCCAAAATGTATTACTGAGTTGAAAGAAGTGGATTCTGGTGCATGGTTTTGAAACAGCAGTCAGAAAAAAAATCACATCCATATCAACATGTTTATAACCCCCGGGGCTGTCGTTTTGGTCAAAAAATGAAAATTCTAAAAGTTCCTGTTTTTCTGCTTTAAACTCTAGGTACACATCCAAAATGTATTACTGAGTTGAAAGAAGTGGATTCTGGTGCATGGTTTTGAAACCGCAGTCAGAAAAAAAATCACATCCATATCAACATGTTTATAACCCCCGGGGCTGTCGTTCTGGTCAAAAAATTAAAATTCTAAAAGTTCCTGTTTTTCTGCTTTAAACTCTAGGTACACATCCAAAATGTATTACTGACTTAAAAAAAGTGCATTCTGGTGCATGGTTTTGAAACCGCAGTCAGAAAAAAAATCACAACCATATCAACATGTTTATAACCCCCGGGGCTGTCGTTTTGGTCAAAAAATGAAAATTCTAAAAGTTCCTGTTTTTCTGCTTTAAACTCTAGGTACACATTCAAAATGTATTACTGACTTGAAAGAAGTGGATTCTGGTGCATGGTTTTGAAACCGCAGTCAGAAAAAAAATCACATCCATATCAACATGTTTATAACCCCCGGGGCTGTCGTTTTGGTCAAAAAATGAAAATTCTAAAAGTTCCTTTTTTTCTGCTTTAAACTCTAGGTACACATCCAAAATGTATTACTGAGTTGAAAGAAGTGGATTCTGGTGCATGGTTTTGAAACCGCAGTCAGAAAAAAAATCACACCCATATCAACATGTTTATAACCCCCGGGGCTGTCGTTTTGGTCAAAAAATGAAAATTCTAAAAGTTCCTGTTTTTCTGCTTTAAACTCTAGGTACACATCCAAAATGTATTACTGAGTTGAAAGAAGTGGATTCTGGTGCATGGTTTTGAAACCGCAGTCAGAAAAAAAAATCACATCCATATCAACATTTTTATAACCCCCGGGGCTGTCGTTTTGGTCAAAAAATGAAAATTCTAAAAGTTCAGTTTTTTCTGCTTTAAACTCTAGGTACACATCCAAAATGTATTACTGACTTGAAAGAAGTGGATTCTGGTGCATGGTTTTGAAACAGCAGTCAGAAAAAAAATCACATATATATCAACATTTTTATAACTCCCGGGGCTGTCGTTTTGGTCAAAAAATGAAAATTCTAAAAGTTCCTGTTTTTCTGCTTTAAACTCTAGGTACACATCCAAAATGTATTACTGAGTTGAAAGAAGTGGATTCTGGTGCATGGTTTTGAAACCGCAGTCATAAAAAAATCACATCCATATCAACATGTTTATAACCCCCGGGGCTGTCGTTTTGGTCAAAAAATGAAAATTCTAAAAGTTCCTGTTTTTCTGCTTTAAACTCTAGGTACACATCCAAAATGTATTACTGAGTTGAAAGAAGTGGATTCTGGTGCATGGTTTTGGAACCGCAGTCAGAAAAAAAATCACATCCATATCAACATTTTTATAACCCCCGGGGCTGTCGTTTTGGTCAAAAAATGAAAATTCTAAAAGTTCAGTTTTTTCTGCTTTAAACTCTAGGTACACATCCAAAATGTATTACTGACTTGAAAGAAGTGGATTCTGGTGCATGGTTTTGAAACCGCAGTCAGAAAAAAAAATCACATATATATCAACATTTTTATAACTCCCGGGGCTGTCGTTTTGGTCAAAAAATGAAAATTCTAAAAGTTCCTGTTTTTCTGCTTTAAACTCTAGGTACACATCCAAAATGTATTACTGAGTTGAAAGAAGTGGATTCTGGTGCATGGTTTTGAAACCGCAGTCAGAAAAAAAATCACATCCATATCAACATGTTTATAACCCCCGGGGCTGTCGTTTTGGTCAAAAAATGAAAATTCTAAAAGTTCCTGTTTTTCTGCTTTAAACTCTAGGTACACATCCAAAATGTATTACTGAGTTGAAAGAAGTGGATTCTGGTGCATGGTTTTGAAACCGCAGTCAGAAAAAAAATCACATCCATATCAACATGTTTATAACCCCCGGGGCTGTCGTTTTGGTCAAAAAATGAAAATTCTAAAAGTTCCTGTTTTTCTGCTTTAAACTCTAGGTACACATCCAAAATGTATTACTAAGTTGAAAGAAGTGGATTCTGGTGCATGGTTTTGAAACCGCAGTCAGAAAAAAAATCACATCCATATCAACATGTTTATAACCCCCGGGGCTGTCGTTCTGGTCAAAAAATGAAAATTCTAAAAGTTCCTGTTTTTCTGCTTTAAACTCTAGGTACACATCCAAAATGTATTACTGACTTGAAAGAAGTGCATTCTGGAGCATGGTTTTGAAACCGCAGTCAGAAAAAAAATCACAACCATATCAACATGTTTATAACCCCCGGAGCTGTCGTTTTGGTCAAAAAATGAAAATTCTAAAAGTTCAGTTTTTTTCTGCTTTAAACTCTAGGTACACATCCAAAATGTATTACTGACTTGAAAGAAGTGGATTCTGGTGCATGGTTTTGAAACAGCAGTCAGAAAAAAAATCACATATATATCAACATTTTTATAACTCCCGGGGCTGTCGTTTTGGTCAAAAAATGAAAATTCTAAAAGTTCCTGTTTTTCTGCTTTAAACTCTAGGTACACATCCAAAATGTATTACTGACTTGAAAGAAGTGGATTCTGGTGCATGGTTTTGAAACCGCAGTCAGAAAAAAAATCACATCCATATCAACATGTTTATAACCCCCGGGGCTGTCGTTTTGGTCAAAAAATGAAAATTCTAAAAGTTCCTGTTTTTCTGCTTTAAACTCTAGGTACACATCCAAAATGTATTACTGAGTTGAAAGAAGTGGATTCTGGTGCATGGTTTTGAAACCGCAGTCAGAAAAAAAATCACATCCATATCAACATGTTTATAACCCCCGGGGCTGTCGTTTTGGTCAAAAAATGAAAATTCTAAAAGTTCCTGTTTTTCTGCTTTAAACTCTAGGTACACATCCAAAATGTATTACTGAGTTGAAAGAAGTGGATTCTGGTGCATGGTTTTGAAACCGCAGTCATAAAAAAAATCACATCCATATCAACATGTTTATAACCCCCGGGGCTGTTGTTTTGGTCAAAAAATGAAAATTCTAAAAGTTCCTGTTTTTCTGCTTTAAACTCTAGGTACACATCCAAAATGTATTACTGAGTTGAAAGAAGTGGATTCTGGTGCATGGTTTTGGAACCGCAGTCAGAAAAAAAATCACATCCATATCAACATTTTTATAACCCCCGGGGCTGTCGTTTTGGTCAAAAAATGAAAATTCTAAAAGTTCAGTTTTTTCTGCTTTAAACTCTAGGTACACATCCAAAATGTATTACTGACTTGAAAGAAGTAGATTCTGGTGCATGGTTTTGAAACCGCAGTCAGAAAAAAAAAATCACATATATCAACATTTTTATAACTCCCGGGGCTGTCGTTTTGGTCAAAAAATGAAAATTCTAAAAGTTCCTGTTTTTCTGCTTTAAACTCTAGGTACACATCCAAAATGTATTACTGACTTGAAAGAAGTGGATTCTGGTGCATGGTTTTGAAACCGCAGTCAGAAAAAAAAATCACATATATATCAACATTTTTATAACTCCCGGGGCTGTCGTTTTGGTCAAAAAATGAAAATTCTAAAAGTTCCTGTTTTTCTGCTTTAAACTCTAGGTACACATTCAAAATGTATTACTGAGTTGAAAGAAGTGGATTCTGGTGCATGGTTTTGAAACCGCAGTCAGAAAAAAAATCACAACCATATCAACATGTTTATAACCCCCGGGGCTGTCGTTTTGGTCAAAAAATGAAAATTCTAAAAGTTCAGTTTTTTCTGCTTTAAACTCTAGGTACACATCCAAAATGTATTACTGACTTGAAAGAAGTGGATTCTGGTGCATGGTTTTGAAACAGCAGTCAGAAAAAAAATCACATATATATCAACATTTTTATAACTCCCGGGGCTGTCGTTTTGGTCAAAAAATGAAAATTCTAAAAGTTCCTGTTTTTCTGCTTTAAACTCTAGGTACACATCCAAAATGTATTACTGAGTTGAAAGAAGTGGATTCTGGTGCATGGTTTTGAAACCGCAGTCAGAAAAAAAATCACATCCATATCAACATGTTTATAACCCCCGGGGCTGTCGTTTTGGTCAAAAAATGAAAATTCTAAAAGTTCCTGTTTTTCTGCTTTAAACTCTAGGTACACATCCAAAATGTATTACTAAGTTGAAAGAAGTGGATTCTGGTGCATGGTTTTGAAACCGCAGTCAGAAAAAAAATCACATCCATATCAACATGTTTATAACCCCCGGGGCTGTCGTTCTGGTCAAAAAATGAAAATTCTAAAAGTTCCTGTTTTTCTGCTTTAAACTCTAGGTACACATCCAAAATGTATTACTGACTTGAAAGAAGTGCATTCTGGAGCATGGTTTTGAAACCGCAGTCAGAAAAAAAATCACAACCATATCAACATGTTTATAACCCCCGGGGCTGTCGTTTTGGTCAAAAAATGAAAATTCTAAAAGTTCAGTTTTTTCTGCTTTAAACTCTAGGTACACATCCAAAATGTATTACTGACTTGAAAGAAGTGGATTCTGGTGCAGGGTTTTGAAACCGCAGTCAGAAAAAAAATCACATCCATATCAACATTTTTATAACCCCCGGGGCTGTCGTTTTGGTCAAAAAATGAAAATTCTAAAAGTTCAGTTTTTTCTGCTTTAAACTCTAGGTACACATCCAAAATGTATTACTGACTTGAAAGAAGTGGATTCTGGTGCATGGTTTTGAAACCGCAGTCAGAAAAAAAAATCACATATATATCAACATTTTTATAACTCCCGGGGCTGTCGTTTTGGTCAAAAAATGAAAATTCTAAAAGTTCCTGTTTTTCTGCTTTAAACTCTAGGTACACATCCAAAATGTATTACTGAGTTGAAAGAAGTGGATTCTGGTGCATGGTTTTGAAACCGCAGTCAGAAAAAAAATCACATCCATATCAACATGTTTATAACCCCCGGGGCTGTCGTTTTGGTCAAAAAATGAAAATTCTAAAAGTTCCTGTTTTTCTGCTTTAAACTCTAGGTACACATCCAAAATGTATTACTGAGTTGAAAGAAGTGGATTCTGGTGCATGGTTTTGAAACCGCAGTCAGAAAAAAAATCACATCCATATCAACATGTTTATAACCCCCGGGGCTGTCGTTTTGGTCAAAAAATGAAAATTCTAAAAGTTCCTGTTTTTCTGCTTTAAACTCTAGGTACACATCCAAAATGTATTACTGAGTTGAAAGAAGTGGATTCTGGTGCATGGTTTTGAAACCGCAGTCAGAAAAAAAATCACATCCATATCAACATGTCTATAACCCCCGGGGCTGTCGTTTTGGTCAAAAAATGAAAATTCTAAAAGTTCCTGTTTTTCTGCTTTAAACTCTAGGTACACATCCAAAATGTATTACTGAGTTGAAAGAAGTGGATTCTGGTGCATGGTTTTGAAACCGCAGTCAGAAAAAAAATCACATCCATATCAACATGTTTATAACCCCCGGGGCTGTCGTTCTGGTCAAAAAATGAAAATTCTAAAAGTTCCTGTTTTTCTGCTTTAAACTCTAGGTACACATCCAAAATGTATTACTGACTTGAAAGAAGTGCATTCTGGTGCATGGTTTTGAAACCGCAGTCAGAAAAAAAATCACATCCATATCAACATGTTTATAACCCCCGGGGCTGTCGTTCTGGTCAAAAAAATGAAAATTCTAAAAGTTCCTGTTTTTCTGCTTTAAACTCTAGGTACACATCCAAAATGTATTACTGACTTGAAAGAAGTGCATTCTGGTGCATGGTTTTGAAACCGCAGTCAGAAAAAAAATCACAACCATATCAACATGTTTATAACCCCCGGGGCTGTCGTTTTGGTCAAAAAATGAAAATTCTAAAAGTTCAATTTTTTCTGCTTTAAACTCTAGGTACACATCCAAAATGTATTACTGACTTGAAAGAAGTGGATTCTGGTGCATGGTTTTGAAACCGCAGTCAGAAAAAAAAATCACATATATATCAACATTTTTATAACTCCCGGGGCTGTCGTTTTGGTCAAAAAATGAAAATTCTAAAAGTTCCTGTTTTTCTGCTTTAAACTCTAGGTACACATCCAAAATGTATTACTGAGTTGAAAGAAGTGGATTCTGGTGCATGGTTTTGAAACCGCAGTCAGAAAAAAAATCACATCCATATCAACATGTTTATAACCCCCGGGGCTGTCGTTTTGGTCAAAAAATGAAAATTCTAAAAGTTCCTGTTTTTCTGCTTTAAACTCTAGGTACACATCCAAAATGTATTACTGAGTTGAAAGAAGTGGATTCTGGTGCATGGTTTTGAAACCGCAGTCAGAAAAAAAATCACATCCATATCAACATGTTTATAACCCCCGGGGCTGTCGTTCTGGTCAAAAAATGAAAATTCTAAAAGTTCCTGTTTTTCTGCTTTAAACTCTAGGTACACATCCAAAATGTATTACTGACTTGAAAGAAGTGCATTCTGGTGCATGGTTTTGAAACCGCAGTCAGAAAAAAAATCACAACCATATCAACATGTTTATAACCCCCGGGGCTGTCGTTTTGGTCAAAAAATGAAAATTCTAAAAGTTCCTGTTTTTCTGCTTTAAACTCTAGGTACACATTCAAAATGTATTACTGACTTGAAAGAAGTGGATTCTGGTGCATGGTTTTGAAACCGCAGTCAGAAAAAAAATCACATCCATATCAACATGTTTATAACCCCCGGGGCTGTCGTTTTGGTCAAAAAATGAAAATTCTAAAAGTTCCTTTTTTTCTGCTTTAAACTCTAGGTACACATCCAAAATGTATTACTGAGTTGAAAGAAGTGGGTACTTGTGAGTTATCCGGACGCCCGATTTCAAAATCGGGTCGGATCGGGCACATCGCATCGCATCGCATGCGACCATCGGATGCGATGCGATGCGATGCGATGCGATGACCCGATTTTTCCATAGGAATCAATGTTAAAATGGACTGAGTCCATTTTAACATGGAATTCAATGGGAAAAAGGGGTCCTTTTCATACCCCTACTATCCAAGTGGGCATGGAGTTGGATATAAACCTGTGGCGAGCGTAGCGAGCCACCGAGCCCGAAGCGTGGCGAGCGTAGCGAGCCCCGCGAGGGGACACGGAATACCGTCCCCTCGCGGGGCTCGCTTCGCTCGCCACGCTTCAGGCTCGGTGGCTCGCTACGCTCGCCACAGGTTTATATCCAACTCCATGCCCACTTGGATAGTAGGGGTATGAAAAGGACCCCTTTTTCCATAGGAATCATTTTAACATTGATTCCTATGGAAAAATCGGGTCATCGCATCCGATGGTCGCATGCGATGCGATGCGATGCGATAACGCATCGCATCTGATTGTATGCCTTAACTTAAGGCATACAAGCAAAAAATCGGGCGTCCAGATAACTCACAAGTACCAAGAAGTGGATTCTGGTGCATGGTTTTGAAACCGCAGTCAGAAAAAAAATCACACCCATATCAACATGTTTATAACCCCCGGGGCTGTCGTTCTGATCAAAAAAATGAAAATTCTAAAAGTTCCTGTTTTTCTGCTTTAAACTCTAGGTACACATTCAAAATGTATTACTGACTTGAAAGAAGTGGATTCTGGTGCATGGTTTTGAAACCGCAGTCAGAAAAAAAATCACATCCATATCAACATGTTTATATCCCCCGGGGCTGTCGTTTTGGTCAAAAAATGAAAATTCTAAAAGTTCCTTTTTTTCTGCTTTAAACTCTAGGTACACATTCAAAATGTATTACTGACTTGAAAGAAGTGGATTCTGGTGCATGGTTTTGAAACCGCAGTCAGAAAAAAAATCACAACCATATCAACATGTTTATAACCCCCGGGGCTGTCGTTTTGGTCAAAAAATGAAAATTCTAAAAGTTCAATTTTTTCTGCTTTAAACTCTAGGTACACATCCAAAATGTATTACTGACTTGAAAGAAGTGGATTCTGGTGCATGGTTTTGAAACCGCAGTCAGAAAAAAAAAATCACATATATATCAACATTTTTATAACTCCCGGGGCTGTCGTTTTGGTCAAAAAATGAAAATTCTAAAAGTTCCTGTTTTTCTGCTTTAAACTCTAGGTACACATCCAAAATGTATTACTGAGTTGAAAGAAGTGGATTCTGGTGCATGGTTTTGAAACCGCAGTCAGAAAAAAAATCACATCCATATCAACATGTTTATAACCCCCGGGGCTGTCGTTTTGGTCAAAAAATGAAAATTCTAAAAGTTCCTGTTTTTCTGCTTTAAACTCTAGGTACACATCCAAAATGTATTACTGAGTTGAAAGAAGTGGATTCTGGTGCATGGTTTTGAAACCGCAGTCAGAAAAAAAATCACATCCATATCAACATGTTTATAACCCCCGGGGCTGTCGTTCTGGTCAAAAAATTAAAATTCTAAAAGTTCCTGTTTTTCTGCTTTAAACTCTAGGTACACATCCAAAATGTATTACTGACTTGAAAGAAGTGCATTCTGGTGCATGGTTTTGAAACCGCAGTCAGAAAAAAAATCACAACCATATCAACATGTTTATAACCCCCGGGGCTGTCGTTTTGGTCAAAAAATGAAAATTCTAAAAGTTCCTGTTTTTCTGCTTTAAACTCTAGGTACACATTCAAAATGTATTACTGACTTGAAAGAAGTGGATTCTGGTGCATGGTTTTGAAACCGCAGTCAGAAAAAAAATCACATCCATATCAACATGTTTATAACCCCCGGGGCTGTCGTTTTGGTCAAAAAATGAAAATTCTAAAAGTTCCTTTTTTTCTGCTTTAAACTCTAGGTACACATCCAAAATGTATTACTGAGTTGAAAGAAGTGGATTCTGGTGCATGGTTTTGAAACCGCAGTCAGAAAAAAAATCACACCCATATCAACATGTTTATAACCCCCGGGGCTGTCGTTTTGGTCAAAAAATGAAAATTCTAAAAGTTCCTGTTTTTCTGCTTTAAACTCTAGGTACACATCCAAAATGTATTACTGAGTTGAAAGAAGTGGATTCTGGTGCATGGTTTTGAAACCGCAGTCAGAAAAAAAAATCACATCCATATCAACATTTTTATAACCCCCGGGGCTGTCGTTTTGGTCAAAAAATGAAAATTCTAAAAGTTCAGTTTTTTCTGCTTTAAACTCTAGGTACACATCCAAAATGTATTACTGACTTGAAAGAAGTGGATTCTGGTGCATGGTTTTGAAACAGCAGTCAGAAAAAAAATCACATATATATCAACATTTTTATAACTCCCGGGGCTGTCGTTTTGGTCAAAAAATGAAAATTCTAAAAGTTCCTGTTTTTCTGCTTTAAACTCTAGGTACACATCCAAAATGTATTACTGAGTTGAAAGAAGTGGATTCTGGTGCATGGTTTTGAAACCGCAGTCATAAAAAAATCACATCCATATCAACATGTTTATAACCCCCGGGGCTGTCGTTTTGGTCAAAAAATGAAAATTCTAAAAGTTCCTGTTTTTCTGCTTTAAACTCTAGGTACACATCCAAAATGTATTACTGAGTTGAAAGAAGTGGATTCTGGTGCATGGTTTTGGAACCGCAGTCAGAAAAAAAATCACATCCATATCAACATTTTTATAACCCCCGGGGCTGTCGTTTTGGTCAAAAAATGAAAATTCTAAAAGTTCAGTTTTTTCTGCTTTAAACTCTAGGTACACATCCAAAATGTATTACTGACTTGAAAGAAGTGGATTCTGGTGCATGGTTTTGAAACCGCAGTCAGAAAAAAAAATCACATATATATCAACATTTTTATAACTCCCGGGGCTGTCGTTTTGGTCAAAAAATGAAAATTCTAAAAGTTCCTGTTTTTCTGCTTTAAACTCTAGGTACACATCCAAAATGTATTACTGAGTTGAAAGAAGTGGATTCTGGTGCATGGTTTTGAAACCGCAGTCAGAAAAAAAATCACATCCATATCAACATGTTTATAACCCCCGGGGCTGTCGTTTTGGTCAAAAAATGAAAATTCTAAAAGTTCCTGTTTTTCTGCTTTAAACTCTAGGTACACATCCAAAATGTATTACTGAGTTGAAAGAAGTGGATTCTGGTGCATGGTTTTGAAACCGCAGTCATAAAAAAAATCACATCCATATCAACATGTTTATAACCCCCGGGGCTGTTGTTTTGGTCAAAAAATGAAAATTCTAAAAGTTCCTGTTTTTCTGCTTTAAACTCTAGGTACACATCCAAAATGTATTACTGAGTTGAAAGAAGTGGATTCTGGTGCATGGTTTTGAAACCGCAGTCAGAAAAAAAATCACAACCATATCAACATGTTTATAACCCCCGGGGCTGTCGTTTTGGTCAAAAAATGAAAATTCTAAAAGTTCAGTTTTTTCTGCTTTAAACTCTAGGTACACATCCAAAATGTATTACTGACTTGAAAGAAGTGGATTCTGGTGCATGGTTTTGAAACAGCAGTCAGAAAAAAAATCACATATATATCAACATTTTTATAACTCCCGGGGCTGTCGTTTTGGTCAAAAAATGAAAATTCTAAAAGTTCCTGTTTTTCTGCTTTAAACTCTAGGTACACATCCAAAATGTATTACTGAGTTGAAAGAAGTGGATTCTGGTGCATGGTTTTGAAACCGCAGTCAGAAAAAAAATCACATCCATATCAACATGTTTATAACCCCCGGGGCTGTCGTTTTGGTCAAAAAATGAAAATTCTAAAAGTTCCTGTTTTTCTGCTTTAAACTCTAGGTACACATCCAAAATGTATTACTAAGTTGAAAGAAGTGGATTCTGGTGCATGGTTTTGAAACCGCAGTCAGAAAAAAAATCACATCCATATCAACATGTTTATAACCCCCGGGGCTGTCGTTCTGGTCAAAAAATGAAAATTCTAAAAGTTCCTGTTTTTCTGCTTTAAACTCTAGGTACACATCCAAAATGTATTACTGACTTGAAAGAAGTGCATTCTGGAGCATGGTTTTGAAACCGCAGTCAGAAAAAAAATCACAACCATATCAACATGTTTATAACCCCCGGGGCTGTCGTTTTGGTCAAAAAATGAAAATTCTAAAAGTTCAGTTTTTTCTGCTTTAAACTCTAGGTACACATCCAAAATGTATTACTGACTTGAAAGAAGTGGATTCTGGTGCATGGTTTTGAAACAGCAGTCAGAAAAAAAATCACATATATATCAACATTTTTATAACTCCCGGGGCTGTCGTTTTGGTCAAAAAATGAAAATTCTAAAAGTTCCTGTTTTTCTGCTTTAAACTCTAGGTACACATCCAAAATGTATTACTGACTTGAAAGAAGTGGATTCTGGTGCATGGTTTTGAAACCGCAGTCAGAAAAAAAATCACATCCATATCAACATGTTTATAACCCCCGGGGCTGTCGTTTTGGTCAAAAAATGAAAATTCTAAAAGTTCCTGTTTTTCTGCTTTAAACTCTAGGTACACATCCAAAATGTATTACTGAGTTGAAAGAAGTGGATTCTGGTGCATGGTTTTGAAACCGCAGTCAGAAAAAAAATCACATCCATATCAACATGTTTATAACCCCCGGGGCTGTCGTTTTGGTCAAAAAATGAAAATTCTAAAAGTTCCTGTTTTTCTGCTTTAAACTCTAGGTACACATCCAAAATGTATTACTGAGTTGAAAGAAGTGGATTCTGGTGCATGGTTTTGAAACCGCAGTCATAAAAAAAATCACATCCATATCAACATGTTTATAACCCCCGGGGCTGTTGTTTTGGTCAAAAAATGAAAATTCTAAAAGTTCCTGTTTTTCTGCTTTAAACTCTAGGTACACATCCAAAATGTATTACTGAGTTGAAAGAAGTGGATTCTGGTGCATGGTTTTGGAACCGCAGTCAGAAAAAAAATCACATCCATATCAACATTTTTATAACCCCCGGGGCTGTCGTTTTGGTCAAAAAATGAAAATTCTAAAAGTTCAGTTTTTTCTGCTTTAAACTCTAGGTACACATCCAAAATGTATTACTGACTTGAAAGAAGTAGATTCTGGTGCATGGTTTTGAAACCGCAGTCAGAAAAAAAAAATCACATATATCAACATTTTTATAACTCCCGGGGCTGTCGTTTTGGTCAAAAAATGAAAATTCTAAAAGTTCCTGTTTTTCTGCTTTAAACTCTAGGTACACATCCAAAATGTATTACTGACTTGAAAGAAGTGGATTCTGGTGCATGGTTTTGAAACCGCAGTCAGAAAAAAAAATCACATATATATCAACATTTTTATAACTCCCGGGGCTGTCGTTTTGGTCAAAAAATGAAAATTCTAAAAGTTCCTGTTTTTCTGCTTTAAACTCTAGGTACACATTCAAAATGTATTACTGAGTTGAAAGAAGTGGATTCTGGTGCATGGTTTTGAAACCGCAGTCAGAAAAAAAATCACAACCATATCAACATGTTTATAACCCCCGGGGCTGTCGTTTTGGTCAAAAAATGAAAATTCTAAAAGTTCCGTTTTTTCTGCTTTAAACTCTAGGTACACATCCAAAACGTATTACTGAGTTGAAAGAAGTGGATTCTGGTGCATGGTTTTGAAACCGCAGTCATAAAAAAAATCACATATATATCAACATTTTTATAACTCCCGGGGCTGTCGTTTTGGTCAAAAAATGAAAATTCTAAAAGTTCCTGTTTTTCTGCTTTAAACTCTAGGTACACATCCAAAATGTATTACTGAGTTGAAAGAAGTGGATTCTGGTGCATGGTTTTGAAACCGCAGTCAGAAAAAAAATCACATCCATATCAACATGTTTATAACCCCCGGGGCTGTCGTTTTGGTCAAAAAATGAAAATTCTAAAAGTTCCTGTTTTTCTGCTTTAAACTCTAGGTACACATCCAAAATGTATTACTAAGTTGAAAGAAGTGGATTCTGGTGCATGGTTTTGAAACCGCAGTCAGAAAAAAAATCACATCCATATCAACATGTTTATAACCCCCGGGGCTGTCGTTCTGGTCAAAAAATGAAAATTCTAAAAGTTCCTGTTTTTCTGCTTTAAACTCTAGGTACACATCCAAAATGTATTACTGACTTGAAAGAAGTGCATTCTGGTGCATGGTTTTGAAACCGCAGTCAGAAAAAAAATCACATCCATATCAACATGTTTATAACCCCCGGGGCTGTCGTTTTGGTCAAAAAATGAAAATTCTAAAAGTTCCTGTTTTTCTGCTTTAAACTCTAGGTACACATCCAAAATGTATTACTGAGTTGAAAGAAGTGGATTCTGGTGCATGGTTTTGAAACCGCAGTCAGAAAAAAAAATCACAACCATATCAACATGTTTATAACCCCCGGGGCTGTCGTTTTGGTCAAAAAATGAAAATTCTAATAGTTCCATTTTTTCTGCTTTAAACTCTAGGTACACATCCAAAATCTATTACTGAGTTGAAAGAAGTGGATTCTGGTGCATGGTTTTGAAACCGCTGTCAGAAAAAAAAATCACATATATATCAACATTTTTATAACTCCCGGGGCTGTCGTTTTGGTCAAAAAATGAAAATTCTAAAAGTTCCTGTTTTTCTGCTTTAAACTCTAGGTACACATCCAAAATGTATTACTGACTTGAAAGAAGTGGATTCTGGTGCATGGTTTTGAAACCGCAGTCAGAAAAAAAAATCACATATATATCAACATTTTTATAACTCCCGGGGCTGTCGTTTTGGTCAAAAAATGAAAATTCTAAAAGTTCCTGTTTTTCTGCTTTAAACTCTAGGTACACATCCAAAATGTATTACTGAGTTGAAAGAAGTGGATTCTGGTGCATGGTTTTGAAACCGCAGTCAGAAAAAAAATCACATCCATATCAACATGTTTATAACCCCCGGGGCTGTCGTTTTGGTCAAAAAATGAAAATTCTAAAAGTTCCTGTTTTTCTGCTTTAAACTCTAGGTACACATCCAAAATGTATTACTGAGTTGAAAGAAGTGGATTCTGGTGCAGGGTTTTGAAACCGCAGTCAGAAAAAAAATCACATCCATATCAACATTTTTATAACCCCCGGGGCTGTCGTTTTGGTCAAAAAATGAAAATTCTAAAAGTTCAGTTTTTTCTGCTTTAAACTCTAGGTACACATCCAAAATGTATTACTGACTTGAAAGAAGTGGATTCTGGTGCATGGTTTTGAAACCGCAGTCAGAAAAAAAAATCACATCCATATCAACATTTTTATAACCCCCGGGGCTGTCGTTTTGGTCAAAAAATGAAAATTCTAAAAGTTCCTGTTTTTCTGCTTTAAACTCTAGGTACACATCCAAAATGTATTACTGAGTTGAAAGAAGTGGATTCTGGTGCATGGTTTTGAAACCGCAGTCAGAAAAAAATCACATCCATATCAACATGTTTATAACCCCCGGGGCTGTCGTTTTGGTCAAAAAATGAAATTTTAAAAGTTCCTGTTTTTCTGCTTTAAACTCTAGGTACACATCCAAAATGTATTACTGAGTTGAAAGAAGTGGATTCTGGTGCATGGTTTTGAAACCGCAGTCAGAAAAAAAATCACATCCATATCAACATGTTTATAATCCCCGGGGCTGTCGTTCTGGTCAAAAAATGAAAATTCTAAAAGTTCCTGTTTTTCTGCTTTAAACTCTAGGTACACATCCAAAATGTATTACTGAGTTGAAAGAAGTGGATTCTGGTGCATGGTTTTGAAACCGCAGTCAGAAAAAAAATCACAACCATATCAACATGTTTATAACCCCCGGGGCTGTCGTTTTGGTCAAAAAATGAAAATTCTAAAAGTTCCGTTTTTTCTGCTTTAAACTCTAGGTACACATCCAAAACGTATTACTGAGTTGAAAGAAGTGGATTCTGGTGCATGGTTTTGAAACCGCAGTCATAAAAAAATCACATCCATATCAACATGTTTATAACCCCCGGGGCTGTCGTTTTGGTCAAAAAATGAAAATTCTAAAAGTTCCTGTTTTTCTGCTTTAAACTCTAGGTACACATCCAAAATGTATTACTTAGTTGAAAGAAGTGGATTCTGGTGCATGGTTTTGGAACCGCAGTCAGAAAAAAATCACATCCATATCAACATTTTTATAACCCCCGGGGCTGTCGTTTTGGTCAAAAAATGAAAATTCTAAAAGTTCAGTTTTTTCTGCTTTAAACTCTAGGTACACATCCAAAATGTATTACTGACTTGAAAGAAGTGGATTCTGGTGCATGGTTTTGAAACCGCAGTCAGAAAAAAAAATCACATATATCAACATTTTTATAACTCCCGGGGCTGTCGTTTTGGTCAAAAAATGAAAATTCTAAAAGTTCCTGTTTTTCTGCTTTAAACTCTAGGTACACATCCAAAATGTATTACTGACTTGAAAGAAGTGGATTATGGTGCATGGTTTTGAAACCGCAGTCAGAAAAAAAAATCACATATATATCAACATTTTTATAACTCCCGGGGCTGTCGTTTTGGTCAAAAAATGAAAATTCTAAAAGTTCCTGTTTTTCTGCTTTAAACTCTAGGTACACATCCAAAATGTATTACTGACTTGAAAGAAGTGCATTCTGGAGCATGGTTTTGAAACCGCAGTCAGAAAAAAAATCACAACCATATCAACATGTTTATAACCCCCGGGGCTGTCGTTTTGGTCAAAAAATGAAAATTCTAAAAGTTCAGTTTTTTCTGCTTTAAACTCTAGGTACACATCCAAAATGTATTACTGACTTGAAAGAAGTGGATTCTGGTGCATGGTTTTGAAACAGCAGTCAGAAAAAAAATCACATATATATCAACATTTTTATAACTCCCGGGGCTGTCGTTTTGGTCAAAAAATGAAAATTCTAAAAGTTCCTGTTTTTCTGCTTTAAACTCTAGGTACACATCCAAAATGTATTACTGACTTGAAAGAAGTGGATTCTGGTGCATGGTTTTGAAACCGCAGTCAGAAAAAAAATCACATCCATATCAACATGTTTATAACCCCCGGGGCTGTCGTTTTGGTCAAAAAATGAAAATTCTAAAAGTTCCTGTTTTTCTGCTTTAAACTCTAGGTACACATCCAAAATGTATTACTGAGTTGAAAGAAGTGGATTCTGGTGCATGGTTTTGAAACCGCAGTCAGAAAAAAAAATCACAACCATATCAACATGTTTATAACCCCCGGGGCTGTCGTTTTGGTCAAAAAATGAAAATTCTAATAGTTCCATTTTTTCTGCTTTAAACTCTAGGTACACATCCAAAATCTATTACTGAGTTGAAAGAAGTGGATTCTGGTGCATGGTTTTGAAACCGCTGTCAGAAAAAAAATCACATATATATCAACATTTTTATAACTCCCGGGGCTGTCGTTTTGGTCAAAAAATGAAAATTCTAAAAGTTCCTGTTTTTCTGCTTTAAACTCTAGGTACACATCCAAAATGTATTACTGACTTGAAAGAAGTGGATTCTGGTGCATGGTTTTGAAACCGCAGTCAGAAAAAAAAATCACATATATATCAACATTTTTATAACTCCCGGGGCTGTCGTTTTGGTCAAAAAATGAAAATTCTAAAAGTTCCTGTTTTTCTGCTTTAAACTCTAGGTACACATCCAAAATGTATTACTGAGTTGAAAGAAGTGGATTCTGGTGCATGGTTTTGAAACCGCAGCCAGAAAAAAAATCACATCCATATCAACATGTTTATAACCCCCGGGGCTGTCGTTTTGGTCAAAAAATGAAAATTCTAAAAGTTCCTGTTTTTCTGCTTTAAACTCTAGGTACACATCCAAAATGTATTACTGAGTTGGAAGAAGTGGATTCTGGTGCAGGGTTTTGAAACCGCAGTCAGAAAAAAAATCACATCCATATCAACATTTTTATAACCCCCGGGGCTGTCGTTTTGGTCAAAAAATGAAAATTCTAAAAGTTCAGTTTTTTCTGCTTTAAACTCTAGGTACACATCCAAAATGTATTACTGACTTGAAAGAAGTGGATTCTGGTGCATGGTTTTGAAACCGCAGTCAGAAAAAAAAATCACATATATATCAACATTTTTATAACTCCCGGGGCTGTCGTTTTGGTCAAAAAATGAAAATTCTAAAAGTTCCTGTTTTTCTGCTTTAAACTCTAGGTACACATCCAAAATGTATTACTGAGTTGAAAGAAGTGGATTCTGGTGCATGGTTTTGAAACCGCAGTCAGAAAAAAATCACATCCATATCAACATGTTTATAACCCCCGGGGCTGTCGTTTTGGTCAAAAAATGAAATTTTAAAAGTTCCTGTTTTTCTGCTTTAAACTCTAGGTACACATCCAAAATGTATTACTGAGTTGAAAGAAGTGGATTCTGGTGCAGGGTTTTGAAACCGCAGTCAGAAAAAAAATCACATCCATATCAACATTTTTATAACCCCCGGGGCTGTCGTTTTGGTCAAAAAATAAAAATTCTAAAAGTTCAGTTTTTTCTGCTTTAAACTCTAGGTACACATCCAAAATGTATTACTGACTTGAAAGAAGTGGATTCTGGTGCATGGTTTTGAAACCGCAGTCAGAAAAAAAAATCACATATATATCAACATTTTTATAACTCCCGGGGCTGTCGTTTTGGTCAAAAAATGAAAATTCTAAAAGTTCCTGTTTTTCTGCTTTAAACTCTAGGTACACATCCAAAATGTATTACTGAGTTGAAAGAAGTGGATTCTGGTGCATGGTTTTGAAACCGCAGTCAGAAAAAAATCACATCCATATCAACATGTTTATAACCCCCGGGGCTGTCGTTTTGGTCAAAAAATGAAAATTCTAAAAGTTCCTGTTTTTCTGCTTTAAACTCTAGGTACACATCCAAAAATGTATTACTGAGTTGAAAGAAGTGGATTCTGGTGCATGGTTTTGAAACCGCAGTCAGAAAAAAAATCACATCCATATCAACATGTTTATAATCCCCGGGGCTGTCGTTCTGGTCAAAAAATGAAAATTCTAAAAGTTCCTGTTTTTCTGCTTTAAACTCTAGGTACACATCCAAAATGTATTACTGAGTTGAAAGAAGTGGATTCTGGTGCATGGTTTTGAAACCGCAGTCAGAAAAAAAATCACAACCATATCAACATGTTTATAACCCCCGGGGCTGTCGTTTTGGTCAAAAAATGAAAATTCTAAAAGTTCCGTTTTTTCTGCTTTAAACTCTAGGTACACATCCAAAACGTATTACTGAGTTGAAAGAAGTGGATTCTGGTGCATGGTTTTGAAACCGCAGTCATAAAAAAATCACATCTATATCAACATGTTTATAACCCCCGGGGCTGTCGTTTTGGTCAAAAAATGAAAATTCTAAAAGTTCCTGTTTTTCTGCTTTAAACTCTAGGTACACATCCAAAATGTATTACTGAGTTGAAAGAAGTGGATTCTGGTGCATGGTTTTGGAACCGCAGTCAGAAAAAAAATCACATCCATATCAACATTTTTATAACCCCCGGGGCTGTCGTTTTGGTCAAAAAATGAAAATTCTAAAAGTTCCTGTTTTTCTGCTTTAAACTCTAGGTACACATCCAAAATGTATTACTGACTTGAAAGAAGTGGATTATGGTGCATGGTTTTGAAACCGCAGTCAGAAAAAAAAATCACATATATATCAACATTTTTATAACTCCCGGGGCTGTCGTTTTGGTCAAAAAATGAAAATTCTAAAAGTTCCTGTTTTTCTGCTTTAAACTCTAGGTACACATCCAAAATGTATTACTGAGTTGAAAGAAGTGGATTCTGGTGCATGGTTTTGAAACCGCAGTCAGAAAAAAAATCACATCCATATCAACATGTTTATAACCCCCGGGGCTGTCGTTTTGGTCAAAAAATGAAAATTCTAAAAGTTCCTGTTTTTCTGCTTTAAACTCTAGGTACACATCCAAAATGTATTACTGAGTTGAAAGAAGTGGATTCTGGTGCATGGTTTTGAAACCGCTGTCAGAAAAAAAATCACATCCATATCAACATGTTTATAACCCCCGGGGCTGTCGTTTTGGTCAAAAAATGAAAATTCTAATAGTTCCGTTTTTTCTGCTTTAAACTCTAGGTACACATCCAAAATCTATTACTGACTTGAAAGAAGTGGATTCTGGTGCATGGTTTTGAAACCGCAGTCAGAAAAAAAAATCACATATGTATCAACATTTTTATAACTCCCGGGGCTGTCGTTTTGGTCAAAAAATGAAAATTCTAAAAGTTCCTGTTTTTCTGCTTTAAACTCTAGGTACACATCCAAAATGTATTACTTAGTTGAAAGAAGTGGATTCTGGTGCATGGTTTTGGAACCGCAGTCAGAAAAAAAATCACATCCATATCAACATTTTTATAACCCCCGGGGCTGTCGTTTTGGTCAAAAAATGAAAATTCTAAAAGTTCAGTTTTTTCTGCTTTAAACTCTAGGTACACATCCAAAATGTATTACTGACTTGAAAGAAGTGGATTCTGGTGCATGGTTTTGAAACCGCAGTCAGAAAAAAAAATCACATATATCAACATTTTTATAACTCCCGGGGCTGTCGTTTTGGTCAAAAAATGAAAATTCTAAAAGTTCCTGTTTTTCTGCTTTAAACTCTAGGTACACATCCAAAATGTATTACTGACTTGAAAGAAGTGGATTATGGTGCATGGTTTTGAAACCGCAGTCAGAAAAAAAAATCACATATATATCAACATTTTTATAACTCCCGGGGCTGTCGTTTTGGTCAAAAAATGAAAATTCTAAAAGTTCCTGTTTTTCTGCTTTAAACTCTAGGTACACATCCAAAATGTATTACTGAGTTGAAAGAAGTGGATTCTGGTGCATGGTTTTGAAACCGCAGTCAGAAAAAAAATCACATCCATATCAACATGTTTATAACCCCCGGGGCTGTCGTTTTGGTCAAAAAATGAAAATTCTAAAAGTTCCTGTTTTTCTGCTTTAAACTCTAGGTACACATCCAAAATGTATTACTGAGTTGAAAGAAGTGGATTCTGGTGCATGGTTTTGAAACCGCTGTCAGAAAAAAAATCACATCCATATCAACATGTTTATAACCCCCGGGGCTGTCGTTTTGGTCAAAAAATGAAAATTCTAATAGTTCCGTTTTTTCTGCTTTAAACTCTAGGTACACATCCAAAATCTATTACTGACTTGAAAGAAGTGGATTCTGGTGCATGGTTTTGAAACCGCAGTCAGAAAAAAAAATCACATATGTATCAACATTTTTATAACTCCCGGGGCTGTCGTTTTGGTCAAAAAATGAAAATTCTAAAAGTTCCTGTTTTTCTGCTTTAAACTCTAGGTACACATCCAAAATGTATTACTGAGTTGAAAGATGTGGATTCTGGTGCATGGTTTTGAAACCGCAGTCAGAAAAAAAATCACATCCATATCAACATGTTTATAACCCCCGGGGCTGTCGTTTTGGTCAAAAAATGAAAATTCTAAAAGTTCCTGTTTTTCTGCTTTAAACTCTAGGTACACATCCAAAATGTATTACTGAGTTGAAAGAAGTGGATTCTGGTGCATGGTTTTGAAACCGCAGTCAGAAAAAAAATCGCAACCATATCAACATGTTTATAACCCCCGGGGCTGTCGTTTTGGTCAAAAAATGAAAATTCTAAAAGTTCCGCTTTTTTCTGCTTTAAACTCTAGGTACACATCCAAAATGTATTACTGAGTTGAAAGAAGTGGATTCTGGTGCATGGTTTTGAAACCGCAGTCAGAAAAAAAATCACATCCATATCAACATTTTTATAACCCCCGGGGCTGTCGTTTTGGTCAAAAAATTAAAATTCTAAAAGTTCCTGTTTTTCTGCTTTAAACTCTAGGTACACATCCAAAATGTATTACTGACTTGAAAGAAGTGGATTCTGGTGCATGGTTTTGAAACCGCAGTCAGAAAAAAAAATCACATATATATCAACATTTTTATAACTCCCGGGGCTGTCGTTTTGGTCAAAAAATGAAAATTCTAAAAGTTCCTGTTTTTCTGCTTTAAACTCTAGGTACACATCCAAAATGTATAACTGAGTTGAAAGAAGTGGATTCCGGTGCATGGTTTTGAAACCGCAGTCAGAAAAAAAATCACATCCATATCAACATGTTTATAACCCCCGGGGCTGTCGTTTTGGTCAAAAAATGAAAATTCTAAAAGTTCCTGTTTTTCTGCTTTAAACTCTAGGTACACATCCAAAATGTATTACTGAGTTGAAAGAAGTGGATTCTGGTGCAGGGTTTTGAAACCGCAGTCAGAAAAAAAATCACATCCATATCAACATTTTTATAACCCCCGGGGCTGTCGTTTTGGTCAAAAAATGAAAATTCTAAAAGTTCAGTTTTTTCTGCTTTAAACTCTAGGTACACATCCAAAATGTATTACTGACTTGAAAGAAGTGGATTCTGGTGCATGGTTTTGAAACCGCAGTCAGAAAAAAAAATCACATATATATCAACATTTTTATAACTCCCGGGGCTGTCGTTTTGGTCAAAAAATGAAAATTCTAAAAGTTCCTGTTTTTCTGCTTTAAACTCTAGGTACACATCCAAAATGTATTACTGAGTTGAAAGAAGTGGATTCTGGTGCATGGTTTTGAAACCGCAGTCAGAAAAAAATCACATCCATATCAACATGTTTATAACCCCCGGGGCTGTCGTTTTGGTCAAAAAATGAAAATTCTAAAAGTTCCTGTTTTTCTGCTTTAAACTCTAGGTACACATCCAAAAATGTATTACTGAGTTGAAAGAAGTGGATTCTGGTGCATGGTTTTGAAACCGCAGTCAGAAAAAAAATCACATCCATATCAACATGTTTATAATCCCCGGGGCTGTCGTTCTGGTCAAAAAATGAAAATTCTAAAAGTTCCTGTTTTTCTGCTTTAAACTCTAGGTACACATCCAAAATGTATTACTGAGTTGAAAGAAGTGGATTCTGGTGCATGGTTTTGAAACCGCAGTCAGAAAAAAAATCACAACCATATCAACATGTTTATAACCCCCGGGGCTGTCGTTTTGGTCAAAAAATGAAAATTCTAAAAGTTCCGTTTTTTCTGCTTTAAACTCTAGGTACACATCCAAAACGTATTACTGAGTTGAAAGAAGTGGATTCTGGTGCATGGTTTTGAAACCGCAGTCATAAAAAAATCACATCTATATCAACATGTTTATAACCCCCGGGGCTGTCGTTTTGGTCAAAAAATGAAAATTCTAAAAGTTCCTGTTTTTCTGCTTTAAACTCTAGGTACACATCCAAAATGTATTACTGAGTTGAAAGAAGTGGATTCTGGTGCATGGTTTTGGAACCGCAGTCAGAAAAAAAATCACATCCATATCAACATTTTTATAACCCCCGGGGCTGTCGTTTTGGTCAAAAAATGAAAATTCTAAAAGTTCCTGTTTTTCTGCTTTAAACTCTAGGTACACATCCAAAATGTATTACTGACTTGAAAGAAGTGGATTATGGTGCATGGTTTTGAAACCGCAGTCAGAAAAAAAAATCACATATATATCAACATTTTTATAACTCCCGGGGCTGTCGTTTTGGTCAAAAAATGAAAATTCTAAAAGTTCCTGTTTTTCTGCTTTAAACTCTAGGTACACATCCAAAATGTATTACTGAGTTGAAAGAAGTGGATTCTGGTGCATGGTTTTGAAACCGCAGTCAGAAAAAAAATCACATCCATATCAACATGTTTATAACCCCCGGGGCTGTCGTTTTGGTCAAAAAATGAAAATTCTAAAAGTTCCTGTTTTTCTGCTTTAAACTCTAGGTACACATCCAAAATCTATTACTGACTTGAAAGAAGTGGATTCTGGTGCATGGTTTTGAAACCGCAGTCAGAAAAAAAAATCACATATGTATCAACATTTTTATAACTCCCGGGGCTGTCGTTTTGGTCAAAAAATGAAAATTCTAAAAGTTCCTGTTTTTCTGCTTTAAACTCTAGGTACACATCCAAAATGTATTACTGAGTTGAAAGATGTGGATTCTGGTGCATGGTTTTGAAACCGCAGTCAGAAAAAAAATCACATCCATATCAACATGTTTATAACCCCCGGGGCTGTCGTTTTGGTCAAAAAATGAAAATTCTAAAAGTTCCTGTTTTTCTGCTTTAAACTCTAGGTACACATCCAAAATGTATTACTGAGTTGAAAGAAGTGGATTCTGGTGCATGGTTTTGAAACCGCAGTCAGAAAAAAAATCACATCCATATCAACATTTTTATAACCCCCGGGGCTGTCGTTTTGGTCAAAAAATGAAAATTCTAAAAGTTCCTGTTTTTCTGCTTTAAACTCTAGGTACACATCCAAAATGTATTACTGACTTGAAAGAAGTGGATTCTGGTGCATGGTTTTGAAACCGCAGTCAGAAAAAAAAATCACATATATATCAACATTTTTATAACTCCCGGGGCTGTCGTTTTGGTCAAAAAATGAAAATTCTAAAAGTTCCTGTTTTTCTGCTTTAAACTCTAGGTACACATCCAAAATGTATTACTGAGTTGAAAGAAGTGGATTCTGGTGCATGGTTTTGAAACCGCAGTCAGAAAAAAAATCACATCCATATCAACATGTTTATAACCCCCGGGGCTGTCGTTTTGGTCAAAAAATGAAAATTCTAAAAGTTCCTGTTTTTCTGCTTTAAACTCTAGGTACACATCCAAAATGTATTACTGAGTTGAAAGAAGTGGATTCTGGTGCATGGTTTTGAAACCGCAGTCAGAAAAAAAATCACATCCATATCAACATTTTTATAACCCCCGGGGCTGTCGTTTTGGTCAAAAAATGAAAATTCTAAAAGTTCCTGTTTTTCTGCTTTAAACTCTAGGTACACATCCAAAATGTATTACTGACTTGAAAGAAGTGGATTCTGGTGCATGGTTTTGAAACCGCAGTCAGAAAAAAAAATCACATATATATCAACATTTTTATAACTCCCGGGGCTGTCGTTTTGGTCAAAAAATGAAAATTCTAAAAGTTCCTGTTTTTCTGCTTTAAACTCTAGGTACACATCCAAAATGTATTACTGAGTTGAAAGAAGTGGATTCTGGTGCATGGTTTTGAAACCGCAGTCAGAAAAAAAATCACATCCATATCAACATGTTTATAACCCCCGGGGCTGTCGTTTTGGTCAAAAAATGAAAATTCTAAAAGTTCCTGTTTTTCTGCTTTAAACTCTAGGTACACATCCAAAATGTATTACTAAGTTGAAAGAAGTGGATTCTGGTGCATGGTTTTGAAACCGCAGTCAGAAAAAAAATCACATCCATATCAACATGTTTATAACCCCCGGGGCTGTCGTTCTGGTCAAAAAATGAAAATTCTAAAAGTTCAGTTTTTTCTGCTTTAAACTCTAGGTACACATCCAAAATGTATTACTGACTTGAAAGAAGTGGATTCTGGTGCATGGTTTTGAAACAGCAGTCAGTAAAAAAATCACATATATATCAACATTTTTATAACTCCCGGGGCTGTCGTTTTGGTCAAAAAATGAAAATTCTAAAAGTTCCTGTTTTTCTGCTTTAAACTCTAGGTACACATCCAAAATGTATTACTGACTTGAAAGAAGTGGATTCTGGTGCATGGTTTTGAAACCGCAGTCAGAAAAAAAATCACATCCATATCAACATGTTTATAACCCCCGGGGCTGTCGTTTTGGTCAAAAAATGAAAATTCTAAAAGTTCCGGTTTTTCTGCTTTAACCTCTAGGTACACATCCAAAATGTATTACTGAGTTGAAAGAAGTGGGATCTGGTGCATGGTTTTGAAACCGCAGTCAGAAAAAAAATCACATCCATATCAACATGTTTATAACCCCCGGGGCTGTCGTTTTGGTCAAAAAATGAAAATTCTAAAAGTTCCTGTTTTTCTGCTTTAAACTCTAGGTACACATTCAAAATGAATTACTGAGTTGAAAGAAGTGGATTCTGGTGCATGGTTTTGAAACCGCAGTCAGAAAAAAAATCACATCCATATCAACATGTTTATAACCCCCGGGGCTGTCGTTTTGGTCAAAAAATGAAAATCCTAAAAGTTCCTGTTTTTCTGCTTTAAACTCTAGGTACACATCCAAAATGTATTACTGAGTTGAAAGAAGTGGATTCTGGTGCATGGTTTTGAAACCGCAGTCAGAAAAAAAATCACATCCATATCAACATGTCTATAACCCCCGGGGCTGTCGTTTTGGTCAAAAAATGAAAATTCTAAAAGTTCCTGTTTTTCTGCTTTAAACTCTAGGTACACATCCAAAATGTATTACTGAGTTGAAAGAAGTGGATTCTGGTGCATGGTTTTGAAACCGCAGTCAGAAAAAAAAATCACATATATATCAACATTTTTATAACTCCCGGGGCTGTCGTTTTGGTCAAAAAATGAAAATTCTAAAAGTTCCTATTTTTCTGCTTTAAACTCTAGGTACACATCCAAAATGTATTACTGAGTTGAAAGAAGTGGATTCTGGTGCATGGTTTTGAAACCGCAGTCAGAAAAAAAATCACATCCATATCAACATGTTTATAACCCCCGGGGCTGTCGTTTTGGTCAAAAAATGAAAATCCTAAAAGTTCCTGTTTTTCTGCTTTAAACTCTAGGTACACATCCAAAATGTATTACTGAGTTGAAAGAAGTGGATTCTGGTGCATGGTTTTGAAACCGCAGTCAGAAAAAAAAATCACATATATATCAACATGTTTATAACCCCCGGGGCTGTCGTTTTGGTCAAAAAATGAAAATTCTAAAAGTTCCTGTTTTTCTGCTTTAAACTCTAGGTACACATCCAAAATGTATTACTGAGTTGAAAGAAGTGGATTCTGGTGCATGGTTTTGAAACCGCAGTCAGAAAAAAAAATCACATATATATCAACATTTTTATAACTCCCGGGGCTGTCGTTTTGGTCAAAAAATGAAAATTCTAAAAGTTCCTGTTTTTCTGCTTTAAACTCTAGGTACACATCCAAAATGTATTACTGTGTTGAAAGAAGTGGATTCTGGTGCATGGTTTTGAAACCGCAGTCAGAAAAAAAATCACATCCATATCAACATGTCTATAACCCCCGGGGCTGTCGTTTTGGTCAAAAAATGAAAATTCTAAAAGTTCCTGTTTTTCTGCTTTAAACTCTAGGTACACATCCAAAATGTATTACTGAGTTGAAAGAAGTGGATTCTGGTGCATGGTTTTGAAACCGCAATCAGAAAAAAAATCACATCCATATCAACATGTTTATAACCCCCGGGGCTGTCGTTTTGGTCAAAAAATGAAAATTCTAAAAGTTCCTGTTTTTCTGCTTTAAACTCTAGGTACACATCCAAAATGTATTACTGAGTTGAAAGAAGTGGATTCTGGTGCATGGTTTTGAAACCGCAGTCAGAAAAAAAATCACATCCATATTAACATGTTTATAACCCCCGGGGCTATCGTTCTGGTCAAAAAATGAAAATTCTAAAAGTTCCTGTTTTTCTGCTTTAAACTCTAGGTACACATCCAAAATGTATTACTGACTTGAAAGAAGTGCATTCTGGTGCATGGTTTTGAAACCGCAGTCAGAAAAAAAATCACAACCATATCAACATGTTTATAACCCCCGGGGCTGTCGTTTTGGTCAAAAAATGAAAATTCTAAAAGTTCCTGTTTTTCTGCTTTAAACTCTAGGTACACATCCAAAATGTATTACTGACTTGAAAGAAGTGGATTCTGGTGCATGGTTTTGAAACCGCAGTCAGAAAAAAAATCACATCCATATTAACATGTTTATAACCCCCGTGGCTGTCGTTTTGGTCAAAAAATGAAAATTCTAAAAGTTCCTGTTTTACTGCTTTAAACTCTAGGTACACATCCAAAATGTATTACTGAGTTGAAAGAAGTGGATTCTGGTGCATGGTTTTGAAACCGCAGTCAGAAAAAAAATCACATCCATATTAACATGTTTATAACCCCCGGGGCTATCGTTCTGGTCAAAAAATGAAAATTCTAAAAGTTCCTGTTTTTCTGCTTTAAACTCTAGGTACACATCCAAAATGTATTACTGACTTGAAAGAAGTGCATTCTGGTGCATGGTTTTGAAACCGCAGTCAGAAAAAAAATCACAACCATATCAACATGTTTATAACCCCCGGGGCTGTCGTTTTGGTCAAAAAATGAAAATTCTAAAAGTTCCTGTTTTTCTGCTTTAAACTCTAGGTACACATCCAAAATGTATTACTGACTTGAAAGAAGTGCATTCTGGTGCATGGTTTTGAAACCGCAGTCAGAAAAAAAATCACAACCATATCAACATGTTTATAACCCCCGGGGCTGTCGTTTTGGTCAAAAAATGAAAATTCTAAAAGTTCCTGTTTTTCTGCTTTAAACTCTAGGTACACATCCAAAATGTATTACTGAGTTGAAAGAAGTGGATTCTGGTGCATGGTTTTGAAACCGCAGTCAGAAAAAAAAATCACATATATATCAACATTTTTATAACTCCCGGGGCTGTCGTTTTGGTCAAAAAATGAAAATTCTAAAAGTTCCTGTTTTTCTGCTTTAAACTCTAGGTACACATCCAAAATGTATTACTGTGTTGAAAGAAGTGGATTCTGGTGCATGGTTTTGAAACCGCAGTCAGAAAAAAAATCACATCCATATTAACATGTTTATAACCCCCGTGGCTGTCGTTTTGGTCAAAAAATGAAAATTCTAAAAGTTCCTGTTTTTCTGCTTTAAACTCTAGGTACACATCCAAAATGTATTACTGACTTGAAAGAAGTGCATTCTGGTGCATGGTTTTGAAACCGCAGTCAGAAAAAAAATCACAACCATATCAACATGTTTATAACCCCCGGGGCTGTCGTTTTGGTCAAAAAATGAAAATTCTAAAAGTTCCTGTTTTTCTGCTTTAAACTCTAGGTACACATCCAAAATGTATTACTGACTTGAAAGAAGTGGATTCTGGTGCATGGTTTTGAAACCGCAGTCAGAAAAAAAATCACATCCATATTAACATGTTTATAACCCCCGTGGCTGTCGTTTTGGTCAAAAAATGAAAATTCTAAAAGTTCCTGTTTTACTGCTTTAAACTCTAGGTACACATCCAAAATGTATTACTGAGTTGAAAGAAGTGGATTCTGGTGCATGGTTTTGAAACCGCAGTCAGAAAAAAAATCACATCCATATTAACATGTTTATAACCCCCGGGGCTATCGTTCTGGTCAAAAAATGAAAATTCTAAAAGTTCCTGTTTTTCTGCTTTAAACTCTAGGTACACATCCAAAATGTATTACTGACTTGAAAGAAGTGCATTCTGGTGCATGGTTTTGAAACCGCAGTCAGAAAAAAAATCACAACCATATCAACATGTTTATAACCCCCGGGGCTGTCGTTTTGGTCAAAAAATGAAAATTCTAAAAGTTCCTGTTTTTCTGCTTTAAACTCTAGGTACACATCCAAAATGTATTACTGACTTGAAAGAAGTGCATTCTGGTGCATGGTTTTGAAACCGCAGTCAGAAAAAAAATCACAACCATATCAACATGTTTATAACCCCCGGGGCTGTCGTTTTGGTCAAAAAATGAAAATTCTAAAAGTTCCTGTTTTTCTGCTTTAAACTCTAGGTACACATCCAAAATGTATTACTGACTTGAAAGAAGTGGATTCTGGTGCATGGTTTTGAAACCGCAGTCAGAAAAAAAATCACATCCATATTAACATGTTTATAACCCCCGTGGCTGTCGTTTTGGTCAAAAAATGAAAATTCTAAAAGTTCCTGTTTTACTGCTTTAAACTCTAGGTACACATCCAAAATGTATTACTGAGTTGAAAGAAGTGGATTCTGGTGCATGGTTTTGAAACCGCAGTCAGAAAAAAAATCACATCCATATCAACATTTTTATAACCCCCGGGGCTGTCGTTTTGGTCAAAAAATGAAAATTCTAAAAGTTCAGTTTTTTCTGTTTTAAACTCTAGGTACACATCCAAAATGTATTACTGAGTTGAAAGAAGTGGATTCTGGTGCATGGTTTTGAAACCGCAGTCAGAAAAAAAAATCACATATATATCAACATTTTTATAACTCCCGGGGCTGTCGTTTTGGTCAAAAAATGAAAATTCTAAAAGTTCCTGTTTTTCTGCTTTAAACTCTAGGTACACATCCAAAATGTATTACTGTGTTGAAAGAAGTGGATTCTGGTGCATGGTTTTGAAACCGCAGTCAGAAAAAAAATCACATCCATATCAACATGTCTATAACCCCCGGGGCTGTCGTTTTGGTCAAAAAATGAAAATTCTAAAAGTTCCTGTTTTTCTGCTTTAAACTCTAGGTACACATCCAAAATGTATTACTGAGTTGAAAGAAGTGGATTCTGGTGCATGGTTTTGAAACCGCAATCAGAAAAAAAATCACATCCATATCAACATGTTTATAACCCCCGGGGCTGTCGTTTTGGTCAAAAAATGAAAATTCTAAAAGTTCCTGTTTTTCTGCTTTAAACTCTAGGTACACATCCAAAATGTATTACTGAGTTGAAAGAAGTGGATTCTGGTGCATGGTTTTGAAACCGCAGTCAGAAAAAAAATCACATCCATATTAACATGTTTATAACCCCCGGGGCTATCGTTCTGGTCAAAAAATGAAAATTCTAAAAGTTCCTGTTTTTCTGCTTTAAACTCTAGGTACACATCCAAAATTTATTACTGACTTGAAAGAAGTGCATTCTGGTGCATGGTTTTGAAACCGCAGTCAGAAAAAAAATCACAACCATATCAACAAGTTTATAAACCCCGGGGCTGTCGTTTTGGTCAAAAAATGAAAATTCTAAAAGTTCCTGTTTTTCTGCTTTAAACTATAGGTACACATCCAAAATGTATTACTGACTTGAAAGAAGTGGATTCTGGTGCATGGTTTTGAAACCGCAGTCAGAAAAAAAATCACATCCATATTAACATGTTTATAACCCCGTGGCTGTCGTTTTGGTCAAAAAATGAAAATTCTAAATAGAATAGAATAGAATAGAATCAACTTTATTGGCCATGTGTGCTTGCGCACACTAGGAATTTTTTTCGGATTTGCAGTGCATCATCAAGCAGGGATGGGGGAGGGGGGGGGGGGGAGAGAGGACATTGCATACATTACATTGAGGACATTACACATTACATGTAGGGGAACACATGCCCGCCGAGCTGCGCAGCGCCTAGGCAGCCATCAGCGGCGCCACTGGTCGTTGCAGCAGTTGGTAGGTGACAATATGAGCAGGGACAGTACAATTTATACACAGGGAACACATACCCGCCAAGCAGCACATCGCCTAGGCAGCCATCAGCGGCGCCACTGGTCGATGCAGCAGTCGGTAGGTGACCATATAAGCACGGACAGAACAGTTGTCACACAGGGAACACATGGAAAAACCTACCCGCCGAGCAGCACAGCGCCTAGGCAGCCATCCGCGGCGCCACTGGTCGCTGCACCAGCCAGGCAGGTAACACAAGGGTTACATAGCTGAGATGCACAGTTCCTTGGCAGCCATTTGCGGCGCCATCTTGGATCTTCCTGTAGGGAGAGCCGTGGGCGGCATGGATGGTGGTGGCGGCGATGGGGGGTTGGGGGAAGAGAGAGAGAGTCACCGAAGCCTGGGCAGAGTCAGTCAGGACTGGGGCTGGAGTTGGAGGGGGGAGGGGGGAGAGAGTCAGTGGGGCCTGGGCAGGGTCAGTGAGGCCTGGGAGATGGAGTTGGGCCCTGGGTCTCTCTCCTGGGGATGAGAGCACATGATCCTGCCAGCACTGAGCAGTGGGGGCTACCACTGGGGCCCTCATGCAGCTTCCCCTCACCTCTCCCTCCGCTGGTCGCCGGGAGCCTGGATGCCGCAATTTCCGGTGTCTGTGTGGGGCCTCCGCTAGGCCAGACCACCGCTGTCTCTGTGGGGGGCGCCCCCAGATTAATGGTGCTGCGTGGGGGGAACCGTCGCTCTGCTGGGCTCCGGCCGTCCTGCTCTGTCTGACTCCTGTTCACTGCCGGGGGTTAAGGGGTGGCCGCCCGCAGGCTGATGGTGCTCCGGCCATCCTGCTCCTGATCACCGCCGGGGGTTAAGGGGGGGGGCGCCCGCAGGCTGATGGGGCGGAGGGAACCGCCGCGATGCTGGGCTCCGTCCTTCATGCTCACCGTTCACCGCCGGGGATTAAGGGGGGCCGCCCGCAGGCTGATGGTGCTGCGGGAGGGGCGAAGGGAACCGCCGCGCTGCAGCTCCGGCCGTCCTGCTGCTCCTGCTGCTGTGCTCTGGTGCTCGACGCTCACCGCCGGGGGTGTACGGTGCTCACCGCCGGGGGAGCACAGCACTGCCTCCTCTCCCCATCGCCGCCACGATTGATGCCGCCCGCTGCTCAGGAGGCCGGGGATGGTGGAGCTCCGTGGATGGGGGACCGGAGCTCCATGTGCATGCGACCTCCCCGGCCTCCACCGGAAGTGTGGAGGCCGGGGAGTTCCTGTTTTACTGCTTTAAACTCTAGGTACACATCCAAAATGTATTACTGAGTTGAAAGAAGTGGATTCTGGTGCATGGTTTTGAAACCGCAGTCAGAAAAAAAATCACATCCATATCAACATTTTTATAACCCCCGGGGCTGTCGTTTTGGTCAAAAAATGAAAATTCTAAAAGTTCAGTTTTTTCTGTTTTAAACTCTAGGTACACATCCAAAATGTATTACTGACTTGAAAGAAGTGGATTCTGGTGCATGGTTTTGAAACCGCAGTCAGAAAAAAAATCACATCCATATTAACATGTTTATAACCCCCGTGGCTGTCGTTTTGGTCAAAAAATGAAAATTCTAAAAGTTCCTGTTTTACTGCTTTAAACTCTAGGTACACATCCAAAATGTATTACTGAGTTGAAAGAAGTGGATTCTGGTGCATGGTTTTGAAACCGCAGTCAGAAAAAAAATCACATCCATATCAACATTTTTATAACCCCCGGGGCTGTCGTTTTGGTCAAAAAATGAAAATTCTAAAAGTTCAGTTTTTTCTGTTTTAAACTCTAGGTACACATCCAAAATGTATTACTGAGTTGAAAGAAGTGGATTCTGGTGCATGGTTTTGAAACCGCAGTCAGAAAAAAAAATCACATATATATCAACATTTTTATAACTCCCGGGGCTGCCGTTTTGGTCAAAAAATGAAAATTCTAAAAGTTCCTGTTTTTCTGCTTTAAACTCTAGGTACACATCCAAAATGTATTACTGTGTTGAAAGAAGTGGATTCTGGTGCATGGTTTTGAAACCGCAGTCAGAAAAAAAATCACATCCATATCAACATGTCTATAACCCCCGGGGCTGTCGTTTTGGTCAAAAAATGAAAATTCTAAAAGTTCCTGTTTTTCTGCTTTAAACTCTAGGTACACATCCAAAATGTATTACTGAGTTGAAAGAAGTGGATTCTGGTGCATGGTTTTGAAACCGCAATCAGAAAAAAAATCACATCCATATCAACATGTTTATAACCCCCGGGGCTGTCGTTTTGGTCAAAAAATGAAAATTCTAAAAGTTCCTGTTTTTCTGCTTTAAACTCTAGGTACACATCCAAAATGTATTACTGAGTTGAAAGAAGTGGATTCTGGTGCATGGTTTTGAAACCGCAGTCAGAAAAAAAATCACATCCATATTGACATGTTTATAACCCCCGGGGCTATCGTTCTGGTCAAAAAATGAAAATTCTAAAAGTTCCTGTTTTTCTGCTTTAAACTATAGGTACACATCCAAAATGTATTACTGACTTGAAAGAAGTGGATTCTGGTGCATGGTTTTGAAACCGCAGTCAGAAAAAAAATCACATCCATATTAACATGTTTATAACCCCCGTGGCTGTCGTTTTGGTCAAAAAATGAAAATTCTAAAAGTTCCTGTTTTACTGCTTTAAACTCTAGGTACACATCCAAAATGTATTACTGAGTTGAAAGAAGTGGATTCTGGTGCATGGTTTTGAAACCGCAGTCAGAAAAAAAATCACATCCATATCAACATTTTTATAACCCCCGGGGCTGTCGTTTTGGTCAAAAAATGAAAATTCTAAAAGTTCAGTTTTTTCTGTTTTAAACTCTAGGTACACATCCAAAATGTATTACTGACTTGAAAGAAGTGGATTCTGGTGCATGGTTTTGAAACCGCAGTCAGAAAAAAAATCACATATATATCAACATTTTTATAACTCCCGGGGCTGTCGTTTTGGTCAAAAAATGAAAATTCTAAAAGTTCCTGTTTTTCTGCTTTAAACTCTAGGTACACATTCAAAATGTATTACTGAGTTGAAAGAAGTGGATTCTGGTGCATGGTTTTGAAACCGCAGTCAGAAAAAAAAAATCACATCCATATCAACATGTTTATAACCCCCGGGGCTGTCGTTTTGGTCAAAAAATGAAAATTCTAAAAGTTCCTGTTTTTCTGCTTTAAACTCTAGGTACACATCCAAAATGTAATAATGAGTTGAAAGAAGTGGATTCTGGTGCAAGGTTTTGAAACCGCAGTCAGAAAAAAAATCACATACATATCAACATGTTTATAACCCCCGGGGCTGTCGTTTTGGTCAAAAAATGAAAATTCTAAAAGTTCCTGTTTTTCTGCTTTAAACTCTAGGTACACATCCAAAATGTATTACTGAGTTGAAAGAAGTGGATTCTGGTGCATGGTTTTGAAACCGCAGTCAGAAAAAAAAATCACATATATATCAACATTTTTATAACTCCCGGGGCTGTCGTTTTGGTCAAAAAATGAAAATTCTAAAAGTTCCTGTTTTTCTGCTTTAAACTCTAGGTACACATCCAAAATGTATTACTGACTTGAAAGAAGTGCATTCTGGTGCATGGTTTTGAAACCGCAGTCAGAAAAAAAATCACAACCATATCAACATGTTTATAACCCCCGGGGCTGTCGTTTTGGTCAAAAAATGAAAATTCTAAAAGTTCCTGTTTTTCTGCTTTAAACTCTAGGTACACATCCAAAATGTATTACTGACTTGAAAGAAGTGGATTCTGGTGCATGGTTTTGAAACCGCAGTCAGAAAAAAAAAATCACATATATATCAACATTTTTATAACTCCCGGGGCTGTCGTTTTGGTCAAA
Source organism: Crinia signifera (assembly GCF_055691185.1). Lineage (NCBI taxonomy): Eukaryota > Metazoa > Chordata > Amphibia > Anura > Myobatrachidae > Crinia > Crinia signifera. The sequence goes on from NC_139227.1 coordinate 22,395,682, forward strand.
AAATGAAAATTCTAAAAGTTCCTGTTTTTCTGCTTTAAACTCTAGGTACACATCCAAAATGTATTACTGAGTTAAATGAAGTGGATTCTGGTGCATGGTTTTGAAACTGCAGTCAGAAAAAAAATCACATCCATATCAACATGTTTATAACCCCCGGGGCTGTCGTTTTGGTCAAAAAATGAAAATTCTAAAAGTTCCTGTTTTACTGCTTTAAACTCTAGGTACACATCCAAAATGTATTACTGACTTGAAAGAAGTGGATTCTGGTGCATGGTTTTGAAACCGCAGTCAGAAAAAAAAATCACATATATATCAACATTTTTATAACTCCCGGGGCTGTCGTTTTGGTCAAAAAATGAAAATTCTAAAAGTTCCTGTTTTTCTGCTTTAAACTCTAGGTACACATCCAAAATGTATTACTGAGTTGAAAGAAGTGGATTCTGGTGCATGGTTTTGAAACCGCAGTCAGAAAAAAAATCACATCCATATCAACATGTCTATAACCCCCGGGGCTGTCGTTTTGGTCAAAAAATGAAAATTCTAAAAGTTCCTGTTTTTCTGCTTTAAACTCTAGGTACACATCCAAAATGTATTACTGAGTTGAAAGAAGTGGATTCTGGTGCATGGTTTTGAAACTGCAGTCAGAAAAAAAATCACATCCATATCAACATGTTTATAACCCCCGGGGCTGTCGTTTTGGTCAAAAAATGAAAATTCTAAAAGTTCCTGTTTTACTGCTTTAAACTCTAGGTACACATCCAAAATGTATTACTGACTTGAAAGAAGTGGATTCTGGTGCATGGTTTTGAAACCGCAGTCAGAAAAAAAAATCACATATATATCAACATTTTTCTAACTCCCGGGGCTGTCGTTTTGGTCAAAAAATGAAAATTCTAAAAGTTCCTGTTTTTCTGCTTTAAACTCTAGGTACACATCCAAAATGTATTACTGAGTTGAAAGAAGTGGATTCTGGTGCATGGTTTTGAAACCGCAGTCAGAAAAAAAATCACATCCATATCAACATGTTTATAACCCCCGGGGCTGTCGTTTTGGTCAAAAAATGAAAATTCTAAAAGTTCCTGTTTTTCTGCTTTAAACTCTAGGTACACATCCAAAATGTATTACTGAGTTAAAAGAAGTGGATTCTGGTGCATGGTTTTGAAACCGCAGTCAGAAAAAAAATCACAACCATATCAACATGTTTATAACCCCCGGGGCTGTCGTTTTGGTCAAAAAATGAAAATTCTAAAAGTTCCTGTTTTTCTGCTTTAAACTCTAGGTACACATTCAAAATGTATTACTGACTTGAAAGAAGTGGATTCTGGTGCATGGTTTTGAAACCGCAGTCAGAAAAAAAATCACATCCATATCAACATGTTTATAACCCCCGGGGCTGTCGTTTTGGTCAAAAAATGAAAATTCTAAAAGTTCCTGTTTTTCTGCTTTAAACTCTAGGTACACATCCAAAATGTATTACTGAGTTGAAAGAAGTGGATTCTGGTGCATGGTTTTGAAACCGCAGTCAGAAAAAAAAATCACATATATATCAACATTTTTATAACTCCCGGGGCTGTCGTTTTGGTCAAAAAATGAAAATTCTAAAAGTTCCTGTTTTTCTGCTTTAAACTCTAGGTACACATCCAAAATGTATTACTGAGTTGAAAGAAGTGGATTCTGGTGCATGGTTTTGAAACCGCAGTCAGAAAAAAAATCACATCCATATCAACATGTCTATAACCCCCGGGGCTGTCGTTTTGGTCAAAAAATGAAAATTCTAAAAGTTCCTGTTTTTCTGCTTTAAACTCTAGGTACACATCCAAAATGTATTACTGAGTTGAAAGAAGTGGATTCTGGTGCATGGTTTTGAAACCGCAGTCAGAAAAAAAATCACATCCATATCAACATGTTTATAACCCCCGGGGCTGTCGTTTTGGTCAAAAAATGAAAATTCTAAAAGTTCCTGTTTTTCTGCTTTAAACTCTAGGTACACATCCAAAATGTATTACTGAGTTGAAAGAAGTGGATTCTGGTGCATGGTTTTGAAACCGCAGTCAGAAAAAAAATCACATCCATATCAACATGTTTATAACCCCCGGGGCTGTCGTTCTGGTCAAAAAATTAAAATTCTAAAAGTTCCTGTTTTTCTGCTTTAAACTCTAGGTACACATCCAAAATGTATTACTGACTTGAAAGAAGTGCATTCTGGTGCATGGTTTTGAAACCGCAGTCAGAAAAAAAATCACATCCATATCAACATGTTTATAACCCCCGGGGCTGTCGTTTTGGTCAAAAAATGAAAATTCTAAAAGTTCCTGTTTTTCTGCTTTAAACTCTAGGTACACATCCAAAATGTATTACTGACTTGAAAGAAGTGGATTCTGGTGCATGGTTTTGAAACCGCAGTCAGAAAAAAAAATCACATATATATCAACATTTTTATAACTCCCGGGGCTGTCGTTTTGGTCAAAAAATGAAAATTCTAAAAGTTCCTGTTTTTCTGCTTTAAACTCTAGGTACACATCCAAAATGTATTACTGAGTTGAAAGAAGTGGATTCTGGTGCATGGTTTTGAAACCGCAGTCAGAAAAAAAATCACATCCATATCAACATGTTTATAACCCCCGTGGCTGTCGTTTTGGTCAAAAAATGAAAATTCTAAAAGTTCCAACTCTAGGTACACATCCAAAATGTATTACTGAGTTGAAAGAAGTGGATTCTGGTGCATGGTTTTGAAATCGCAGTCAGAAAAAAAATCACATCCATATCAACATGTTTATAACCCCCGGGGCTGTCGTTCTGGTCAAAAAATGAAAATTCTAAAAGTTCCTGTTTTTCTGCTTTAAACTCTAGGTACACATCCAAAATGTATTACTGACTTGAAAGAAGTGCATTCTGGTGCATGGTTTTGAAACCGCAGTCAGAAAAAAAATCACAACCATATCAACATGTTTATAACCCCCGGGGCTGTCGTTTTGGTCAAAAAATGAAAATTCTAAAAGTTCCTGTTTTTCTGATTTAAACTCTAGGTACACATTCAAAATGTATTACTGACTTGAAAGAAGTGGATTCTGGTGCATGGTTTTGAAACCGCAGTCAGAAAAAAAATCACATCCATATCAACATGTCTATAACCCCCGGGGCTGTCGTTTTGGTCAAAAAATGAAAATTCTAAAAGTTCCTGTTTTTCTGCTTTAAACTCTAGGTACACATCCAAAATGTATTACTGAGTTGAAAGAAGTGGATTCTGGTGCATGGTTTTGAAACCGCAGTCAGAAAAAAAATCACATCCATATCAACATGTTTATAACCCCCGGGGCTGTCGTTTTGGTCAAAAAATGAAAATTCTAAAAGTTCCTGTTTTTCTGCTTTAAACTCTAGGTACACATCCAAAATGTATTACTGAGTTGAAAGAAGTGGATTCTGGTGCATGGTTTTGAAACCGCAGTCAGAAAAAAAAATCACATATATATATCAACATTTTATAGCTCCCGGGGCTGTCGTTTTGGTCAAAAAATGAAAATTCTAAAAGTTCCTGTTTTTCTGCTTTAAACTCTAGGTACACATCCAAAATGTATTACTGAGTTGAAAGAAGTGGATTCTGGTGCATGGTTTTGAAACCGCAGTCAGAAAAAAAATCACATCCATATCAACATGTTTATAACCCCCGGGGCTGTCGTTCTGGTCAAAAAATGAAAATTCTAAAAGTTCCTGTTTTTCTGCTTTAAACTCTAGGTACACATCCAAAATGTATTACTGACTTGAAAGAAGTGGATTCTGGTGCATGGTTTTGAAACCGCAGTCAGAAAAAAAAAATCACATATATATCAACATTTTTATAACTCCCGGGGCTGTCGTTTTGGTCAAAAAATGAAAATTCTAAAAGTTCAGTTTTTTCTGCTTTAAACTCTAGGTACACATCCAAAATGTATTACTGAGTTGAAAGAAGTGGATTCTGGTGCATGGTTTTGAAACCGCAGTCAGAAAAAAAAATCACATATATATCAACATTTTTATAACTCCCGGGGCTGTCGTTTTGGTCAAAAAATGAAAATTCTAAAAGTTCCTGTTTTTCTGCTTTAAACTCTCGGTACACATCCAAAATGTATTACTGAGTTGAAAGAAGTGGATTCTGGTGCATGGTTTTGAATCCGCAGTCAGAAAAAAAAATCACATCCATATCAACATGTTTATAACCCCCGGGGCTGTCGTTCTGGTCAAAAAATGAAAATTCTAAAAGTTCCTGTTTTTCTGCTTTAAACTCTAGGTACACATCCAAAATGTATTACTGACTTGAAAGAAGTGCATTCTGGTGCATGGTTTTGAAACCGCAGTCAGAAAAAAAATCACAACCATATCAACATGTTTATAACCCCCGGGGCTGTCGTTTTGGTCAAAAAATGAAAATTCTAAAAGTTCCTGTTTTTCTGCTTTAAACTCTAGGTACACATTCAAAATGTATTACTGACTTGAAAGAAGTGGATTCTGGTGCATGGTTTTGAAACCGCAGTCAGAAAAAAAATCACAACCATATCAACATGTTTATAACCCCCGGGGCTGTCGTTTTGGTCAAAAAATGAAAATTCTAAAAGTTCCTGTTTTTCTGCTTTAAACTCTAGGTACACATTCAAAATGTATTACTGACTTGAAAGAAGTGGATTCTGGTGCATGGTTTTGAAACCGCAGTCAGAAAAAAAATCACATCCATATCAACATGTTTATAACCCCCGGGGCTGTCGTTTTGGTCAAAAAATGAAAATTCTAAAAGTTCCTGTTTTTCTGCTTTAAACTCTAGGTACACATCCAAAATGTATTACTGAGTTGAAAGAAGTGGATTCTGGTGCATGGTTTTGAAACCGCAGTCAGAAAAAAAAATCACATATATATCAACATTTTTATAACTCCCGGGGCTGTCGTTTTGGTCAAAAAATGAAAATTCTAAAAGTTCCTGTTTTTCTGCTTTAAACTCTAGGTACACATCCAAAATGTATTACTGAGTTGAAAGAAGTGGATTCTGGTGCATGGTTTTGAAACCGCAGTCAGAAAAAAAATCACATCCATATCAACATGTCTATAACCCCCGGGGCTGTCGTTTTGGTCAAAAAATGAAAATTCTAAAAGTTCCTGTTTTTCTGCTTTAAACTCTAGGTACACATCCAAAATGTATTACTGAGTTGAAAGAAGTGGATTCTGGTGCATGGTTTTGAAACCGCAGTCAGAAAAAAAAATCATATATATATTAACATTTTTATAACTCCCGGGGCTGTCGTTTTGGTCAAAAAATGAAAATTCTAAAAGTTCCTGTTTTTCTGCTTTAAACTCTAGGTACACATCCAAAATGTATTACTGAGTTGAAAGAAGTGGATTCTGGTGCATGGTTTTGAAACCGCAGTCAGAAAAAAAATCACATCCATATCAACATGTTTATAACCCCCGGGGCTGTCGTTCTGGTCAAAAAATTAAAATTCTAAAAGTTCCTGTTTTTCTGCTTTAAACTCTAGGTACACATCCAAAATGTATTACTGACTTGAAAGAAGTGCATTCTGGTGCATGGTTTTGAAACCGCAGTCAGAAAAAAAATCACATCCATATCAACATGTTTATAACCCCCGGGGCTGTCGTTTTGGTCAAAAAATGAAAATTCTAAAAGTTCCTGTTTTTCTGCTTTAAACTCTAGGTACACATCCAAAATGTATTACTGACTTGAAAGAAGTGGATTCTGGTGCATGGTTTTGAAACCGCAGTCAGAAAAAAAAATCACATATATATCAACATTTTTATAACTCCCGGGGCTGTCGTTTTGGTCAAAAAATGAAAATTCTAAAAGTTCCTGTTTTTCTGCTTTAAACTCTAGGTACACATCCAAAATGTATTACTGAGTTGAAAGAAGTGGATTCTGGTGCATGGTTTTGAAACCGCAGTCAGAAAAAAAAATCACATATATATCAACATTTTTATAACTCCCGGGGCTGTCGTTTTGGTCAAAAAATGAAAATTCTAAAAGTTCCTGTTTTTCTGCTTTAAACTCTAGGTACACATCCAAAATGTATTACTGAGTTGAAAGAAGTGGATTCTGGTGCATGGTTTTGAAACCGCAGTCAGAAAAAAAATCACATCCATATCAACATGTCTATAACCCCCGGGGCTGTCGTTTTGGTCAAAAAATGAAAATTCTAAAAGTTCCTGTTTTTCTGCTTTAAACTCTAGGTACACATCCAAAATGTATTACTGAGTTGAAAGAAGTGGATTCTGGTGCATGGTTTTGAAACCGCAGTCAGAAAAAAAAATCATATATATATTAACATTTTTATAACTCCCGGGGCTGTCGTTTTGGTCAAAAAATGAAAATTCTAAAAGTTCCTGTTTTTCTGCTTTAAACTCTAGGTACACATCCAAAATGTATTACTGAGTTGAAAGAAGTGGATTCTGGTGCATGGTTTTGAAACCGCAGTCAGAAAAAAAATCACATCCATATCAACATGTTTATAACCCCCGGGGCTGTCGTTCTGGTCAAAAAATTAAAATTCTAAAAGTTCCTGTTTTTCTGCTTTAAACTCTAGGTACACATCCAAAATGTATTACTGACTTGAAAGAAGTGCATTCTGGTGCATGGTTTTGAAACCGCAGTCAGAAAAAAAATCACATCCATATCAACATGTTTATAACCCCCGGGGCTGTCGTTTTGGTCAAAAAATGAAAATTCTAAAAGTTCCTGTTTTTCTGCTTTAAACTCTAGGTACACATCCAAAATGTATTACTGACTTGAAAGAAGTGGATTCTGGTGCATGGTTTTGAAACCGCAGTCAGAAAAAAAAATCACATATATATCAACATTTTTATAACTCCCGGGGCTGTCGTTTTGGTCAAAAAATGAAAATTCTAAAAGTTCCTGTTTTTCTGCTTTAAACTCTAGGTACACATACAAAATGTATTACTGAGTTGAAAGAAGTGGATTCTGGTGCATGGTTTTGAAACCGCAGTCAGAAAAAAAAATCACATCCATATCAACATGTTTATAACCCCCGGGGCTGTCGTTTTGGTCAAAAAATGAAAATTCTAAAAGTTCCTGTTTTTCTGCTTTAAACTCTAGGTACACATCCAAAATGTATTACTGAGTTGAAAGAAGTGGATTCTGGTGCATGGTTTTGAAATCGCAGTCAGAAAAAAAATCACATCCATATCAACATGTTTATAACCCCCGGGGCTGTCGTTCTGGTCAAAAAATGAAAATTCTAAAAGTTCCTGTTTTTCTGCTTTAAACTCTAGGTACACATCCAAAATGTATTACTGACTTGAAAGAAGTGCATTCTGGTGCATGGTTTTGAAACCGCAGTCAGAAAAAAAATCACAACCATATCAACATGTTTATAACATCCGGGGCTGTCGTTTTGGTCAAAAAATGAAAATTCTAAAAGTTCCTGTTTTTCTGCTTTAAACTCTAGGTACACATTCAAAATGTATTACTGACTTGAAAGAAGTGGATTCTGGTGCATGGTTTTGAAACCGCAGTCAGAAAAAAAATCACATCCATATCAACATGTTTATAACTCCCGGGGCTGTCGTTTTGGTCAAAAAATGAAAATTCTAAAAGTTCCTGTTTTTCTGCTTTAAACTCTAGGTACACATCCAAAATGTATTACTGAGTTGAAAGAAGTGGATTCTGGTGCATGGTTTTGAAAACGCAGTCAGAAAAAAAATCACATCCATATCAACATGTCTATAACCCCCGGGGCTGTCGTTTTGGTCAAAAAATGAAAATTCTAAAAGTTCCTGTTTTTCTGCTTTAAACTCTATGTACACATCCAAAATGTATTACTGAGTTGAAAGAAGTGGATTCTGGTGCATGGTTTTGAAACCGCAGTCAGAAAAAAAATCACATCCATATCAACATGTTTATAACCCCCGGGGCTGTCGTTTTGGTCAAAAAATGAAAATTCTAAAAGTTCCTGTTTTTCTGCTTTAAACTCTAGGTACACATCCAAAATGTATTACTGAGTTGAAAGAAGTGGATTCTGGTGCATGGTTTTGAAACCGCAGTCAGAAAAAAAAATCACATATATATATCAACATTTTATAACTCCCGGGGCTGTCGTTTTGGTCAAAAAATGAAAATTCTAAAAGTTCCTGTTTTTCTGCTTTAAACTCTAGGTACACATCCAAAATGTATTACTGAGTTGAAAGAAGTGGATTCTGGTGCATGGTTTTGAAACCGCAGTCAGAAAAAAAATCACATCCATATCAACATGTTTATAACCCCCGGGGCTGTCGTTTTGGTCAAAAAATGAAAATTCTAAAAGTTCCTGTTTTTCTGCTTTAAACTCTAGGTACACATCCAAAATGTATTACTGAGTTGAAAGAAGTGGATTCTGGTGCATGGTTTTGAAACCGCAGTCAGAAAAAAAATCACAACCATATCAACATGTTTATAACCCCCGGGGCTGTCGTTTTGGTCAAAAAATGAAAATTCTAAAAGTTCCTGTTTTTCTGCTTTAAACTCTAGGTACACATCCAAAATGTATTACTGAGTTGAAAGAAGTGGATTCTGGTGCATGGTTTTGAAACCGCAGTCAGAAAAAAAAATCACATCCATATCAACATGTTTATAACCCCCGGGGCTGTCGTTCTGGTCAAAAAATGAAAATTCTAAAAGTTCCTGTTTTTCTGCTTTAAACTCTAGGTACACATCCAAAATGTATTACTGAGTTGAAAGAAGTAGATTCTGGTGCATGGTTTTGAAACCGCAGTCAGAAAAAAAATCACATCCATATCAACATGGTTATAACCCCCGGGGCTGTCGTTCTGGTCAAAAAATGAAAATTCTAAAAGTTCCTGTTTTTCTGCTTTAAACTCTAGGTACACATCCAAAATGTATTACTGAGTTGAAAGAAGTGGATTCTGGTGCATGGTTTTGAAACCGCAGTCAGAAAAAAAAATCACATCCATATCAACATGTTTATAACCCCCGGGGCTGTCGTTTTGGTCAAAAAATGAAAATTCTAAAAGTTCCTGTTTTTCTGCTTTAAACTCTAGGTACACATCCAAAATGTATTACTGAGTTGAAAGAAGTGGATTCTGGTGCATGGTTTTGAAATCGCAGTCAGAAAAAAAATCACATCCATATCAACATGTTTATAACCCCCGGGGCTGTCGTTCTGGTCAAAAAATGAAAATTCTAAAAGTTCCTGTTTTTCTGCTTTAAACTCTAGGTACACATCCAAAATGTATTACTGACTTGAAAGAAGTGCATTCTGGTGCATGGTTTTGAAACCGCAGTCAGAAAAAAAATCACAACCATATCAACATGTTTATAACATCCGGGGCTGTCGTTTTGGTCAAAAAATGAAAATTCTAAAAGTTCCTGTTTTTCTGCTTTAAACTCTAGGTACACATTCAAAATGTATTACTGACTTGAAAGAAGTGGATTCTGGTGCATGGTTTTGAAACCGCAGTCAGAAAAAAAATCACATCCATATCAACATGTTTATAACTCCCGGGGCTGTCGTTTTGGTCAAAAAATGAAAATTCTAAAAGTTCCTGTTTTTCTGCTTTAAACTCTAGGTACACATCCAAAATGTATTACTGAGTTGAAAGAAGTGGATTCTGGTGCATGGTTTTGAAAACGCAGTCAGAAAAAAAATCACATCCATATCAACATGTCTATAACCCCCGGGGCTGTCGTTTTGGTCAAAAAATGAAAATTCTAAAAGTTCCTGTTTTTCTGCTTTAAACTCTATGTACACATCCAAAATGTATTACTGAGTTGAAAGAAGTGGATTCTGGTGCATGGTTTTGAAACCGCAGTCAGAAAAAAAATCACATCCATATCAACATGTTTATAACCCCCGGGGCTGTCGTTTTGGTCAAAAAATGAAAATTCTAAAAGTTCCTGTTTTTCTGCTTTAAACTCTAGGTACACATCCAAAATGTATTACTGAGTTGAAAGAAGTGGATTCTGGTGCATGGTTTTGAAACCGCAGTCAGAAAAAAAAATCACATATATATATCAACATTTTATAACTCCCGGGGCTGTCGTTTTGGTCAAAAAATGAAAATTCTAAAAGTTCCTGTTTTTCTGCTTTAAACTCTAGGTACACATCCAAAATGTATTACTGAGTTGAAAGAAGTGGATTCTGGTGCATGGTTTTGAAACCGCAGTCAGAAAAAAAATCACATCCATATCAACATGTTTATAACCCCCGGGGCTGTCGTTCTGGTCAAAAAATGAAAATTCTAAAAGTTCCTGTTTTTCTGCTTTAAACTCTAGGTACACATCCAAAATGTATTACTGACTTGAAAGAAGTGCATTCTGGTGCATGGTTTTGAAACCGCAGTCAGAAAAAAAATCACAACCATATCAACATGTTTATAACCCCCGGGGCTGTCGTTTTGGTCAAAAAATGAAAATTCTAAAAGTTCCTGTTTTTCTGCTTTAAACTCTAGGTACACATCCAAAATGTATTACTGAGTTGAAAGAAGTGGATTCTGGTGCATGGTTTTGAAACCGCAGTCAGAAAAAAAAATCACATCCATATCAACATGTTTATAACCCCCGGGGCTGTCGTTCTGGTCAAAAAATGAAAATTCTAAAAGTTCCTGTTTTTCTGCTTTAAACTCTAGGTACACATCCAAAATGTATTACTGAGTTGAAAGAAGTAGATTCTGGTGCATGGTTTTGAAACCGCAGTCAGAAAAAAAATCACATCCATATCAACATGGTTATAACCCCCGGGGCTGTCGTTCTGGTCAAAAAATGAAAATTCTAAAAGTTCCTGTTTTTCTGCTTTAAACTCTAGGTACACATCCAAAATGTATTACTGACTTGAAAGAAGTGCATTCTGGTGCATGGTTTTTAAACCGCAGTCAGAAAAAAAATCACAACCATATCAACATGTTTATAACCCCCGGGGCTGTCGTTTTGGTCAAAAAATGAAAATTCTAAAAGTTCCTTTTTTTCTGCTTTAAACTCTAGGTACACATCCAAAATGTATTACTGACTTGAAAGAAGTGGATTCTGGTGCATGGTTTTGAAACCACAGTCAGAAAAAAAATCACATCCATATTAACATGTTTATAACCCCCGGGGCTGTCGTTTTGGTCAAAAAATGAAAATTCTAAAAGTTCCTGTTTTACTGCTTTAAACTCTAGGTACACATCCAAAATGTATTACTGAGTTGAAAGAAGTGGATTCTGGTGCATGGTTTTGAAACCACAGTCAGAAAAAAAATCACATCCATATCAACATTTTTATAACCCCCGGGGCTGTCGTTTTGGTCAAAAAATGAAAATTCTAAAAGTTCAGTTTTTTCTGTTTTAAACTCTAGGTACACATCCAAAATGTATTACTGACTTGAAAGAAGTGGATTCTGGTGCATGGTTTTGAAACCGCAGTCAGAAAAAAAATCACATATATATCAACATTTTTATAACTCCCGGGGCTGTCGTTTTGGTCAAAAAATGAAAATTCTAAAAGTTCCTGTTTTTCTGCTTTAAACTCTAGGTACACATCCAAAATGTATTACTGAGTTGAAAGAAGTGGATTCTGGTGCATCGTTTTGAAACCGCAGTCAGAAAAAAAATCACATCCATATCAACATGTTTATAACCCCCGGGGCTGTCGTTTTGGTCAAAAAATGAAAATTCTAAAAGTTCCTGTTTTTCTGCTTTAAACTCTAGGTACACATCCAAAATGTATTACTGAGTTGAAAGAAGTGGATTCTGGTGCATGGTTTTGAAACCGCAGTCAGAAAAAAAATCACATCCATATCAACATGTTTATAACCCCCGGGGCTGTCGTTCTGGTCAAAAAATGAAAATTCTAAAAGTTCCTGTTTTTCTGCTTTAAACTCTAGGTACACATCCAAAATGTATTACTGACTTGAAAGAAGTGCATTCTGGTGCATGGTTTTGAAACCGCAGTCAGAAAAAAAATCACAACCATATCAACATGTTTATAACCCCCGGGGCTGTCGTTTTGGTCAAAAAATGAAAATTCTAAAAGTTCCTGTTTTTCTGCTTTAAACTCTAGGTACACATCCAAAATGTATTACTGACTTGAAAGAAGTGGATTCTGGTGCATGGTTTTAAAACCGCAGTCAGAAAAAAAAAATCACATATATATCAACATTTTTATAACTCCCGGGGCTGTCGTTTTGGTCAAAAAATGAAAATTCTAAAAGTTCCTGTTTTTCTGCTTTAAACTCTAGGTACACATCCAAAATGTATTACTGAGTTAAATGAAGTGGATTCTGGTGCATGGTTTTGAAACCGCAGTCAGAAAAAAAATCACATCCATATCAACATGTTTATAACCCCCGGGGCTGTCGTTCTGGTCAAAAAATGAAAATTCTAAAAGTTCCTGTTTTTCTGCTTTAAACTCTAGGTACACATCCAAAATGTATTACTGAGTTGAAAGAAGTGGATTCTGGTGCATGGTTTTGAAACTGCAGTCAGAAAAAAAATCACATCCATATCAACATGTTTATAACCCCCGGGGCTGTCGTTTTGGTCAAAAAATGAAAATTCTAAAAGTTCCTGTTTTACTGCTTTAAACTCTAGGTACACATCCAAAATGTATTACTGACTTGAAAGAAGTGGATTCTGGTGCATGGTTTTGAAACCGCAGTCAGAAAAAAAAATCACATATATATCAACATTTTTATAACTCCCGGGGCTGTCGTTTTGGTCAAAAAATGAAAATTCTAAAAGTTCCTGTTTTTCTGCTTTAAACTCTAGGTACACATCCAAAATGTATTACTGAGTTGAAAGAAGTGGATTCTGGTGCATGGTTTTGAAACCGCAGTCAGAAAAAAAATCACATCCATATCAACATGTTTATAACCCCCGGGGCTGTCGTTTTGGTCAAAAAATGAAAATTCTAAAAGTTCCTGTTTTTCTGCTTTAAACTCTAGGTACACATCCAAAATGTATTACTGACTTGAAAGAAGTGCATTCTGGTGCATGGTTTTGAAACCGCAGTCAGAAAAAAAATCACAACCATATCAACATGTTTTTAACCCCCGGGGCTGTCGTTTTGGTCAAAAAATGAAAATTCTAAAAGTTCCTGTTTTTCTGCTTTAAACTCTAGGTACACATTCAAAATGTATTACTGACTTGAAAGAAGTGGATTCTGGTGCATGGTTTTGAAACCGCAGTCAGAAAAAAAATCACATCCATATCAACATGTTTATAACCCCCGGGGCTGTCGTTTTGGTCAAAAAATGAAAATTCTAAAAGTTCCTGTTTTTCTGCTTTAAACTCTAGGTACACATCCAAAATGTATTACTGACTTGAAAGAAGTGGATTCTGGTGCATGGTTTTGAAACCGCAGTCAGAAAAAAAAATCACATATATATCAACATTTTTATAACTCCCGGGGCTGTCGTTTTGGTCAAAAAATGAAAATTCTAAAAGTTCCTGTTTTTCTGCTTTAAACTCTAGGTACACATCCAAAATGTATTACTGAGTTGAAAGAAGTGGATTCTGGTGCATGGTTTTGAAACCGCAGTCAGAAAAAAAATCACATCCATATCAACATGTCTATAACCCCCGGGGCTGTCGTTTTGGTCAAAAAATGAAAATTCTAAAAGTTCCTGTTTTTCTGCTTTAAACTCTAGGTACACATCCAAAATGTATTACTGAGTTGAAAGAAGTGGATTCTGGTGCATGGTTTTGAAACTGCAGTCAGAAAAAAAATCACATCCATATCAACATGTTTATAACCCCCGGGGCTGTCGTTTTGGTCAAAAAATGAAAATTCTAAAAGTTCCTGTTTTACTGCTTTAAACTCTAGGTACACATCCAAAATGTATTACTGACTTGAAAGAAGTGGATTCTGGTGCATGGTTTTGAAACCGCAGTCAGAAAAAAAAATCACATATATATCAACATTTTTATAACTCCCGGGGCGGTCGTTTTGGTCAAAAAATGAAAATTCTAAAAGTTCCTGTTTTTCTGCTTTAAACTCTAGGTACACATCCAAAATGTATTACTGAGTTGAAAGAAGTGGATTCTGGTGCATGGTTTTGAAACCGCAGTCAGAAAAAAAATCACATCCATATCAACATGTTTATAACCCCCGGGGCTGTCGTTTTGGTCAAAAAATGAAAATTCTAAAAGTTCCTGTTTTTCTGCTTTAAACTCTAGGTACACATCCAAAATGTATTACTGAGTTAAAAGAAGTGGATTCTGGTGCATGGTTTTGAAATCGCAGTCAGAAAAAAAATCACATCCATATCAACATGTTTATAACCCCCGGGGCTGTCGTTCTGGTCAAAAAATGAAAATTCTAAAAGTTCCTGTTTTTCTGCTTTAAACTCTAGGTACACATCCAAAATGTATTACTGACTTGAAAGAAGTGCATTCTGGTGCATGGTTTTGAAACCGCAGTCAGAAAAAAAATCACAACCATATCAACATGTTTATAACCCCCGGGGCTGTCGTTTTGGTCAAAAAATGAAAATTCTAAAAGTTCCTGTTTTTCTGCTTTAAACTCTAGGTACACATTCAAAATGTATTACTGACTTGAAAGAAGTGGATTCTGGTGCATGGTTTTGAAACCGCAGTCAGAAAAAAAATCACATCCATATCAACATGTTTATAACCCCCGGGGCTGTCGTTTTGGTCAAAAAATGAAAATTCTAAAAGTTCCTGTTTTTCTGCTTTAAACTCTAGGTACACATCCAAAATGTATTACTGAGTTGAAAGAAGTGGATTCTGGTGCATGGTTTTGAAACCGCAGTCAGAAAAAAAATCACATCCATATCAACATTTTTATAACCCCCGGGGCTGTCGTTTTGGTCAAAAAATGAAAATTCTAAAAGTTCCTGTTTTTCTGCTTTAAACTCTAGGTACACATCCAAAATGTATTACTGAGTTGAAAGAAGTGGATTCTGGTGCATGGTTTTGAAACCGCAGTCAGAAAAAAAATCACATCCATATCAACATGTTTATAACCCCCGGGGCTGTCGTTTTGGTCAAAAAATGAAAATTCTAAAAGTTCCTGTTTTTCTGCTTTAAACTCTAGGTACACATCCAAAATGTATTACTGAGTTGAAAGAAGTGGATTCTGGTGCATGGTTTTGAAACCGCAGTCAGAAAAAAAAATCATATATATATTAACATTTTTATAACTCCCGGGGCTGTCGTTTTGGTCAAAAAATGAAAATTCTAAAAGTTCCTGTTTTTCTGCTTTAAACTCTAGGTACACATCCAAAATGTATTACTGAGTTGAAAGAAGTGGATTCTGGTGCATGGTTTTGAAACCGCAGTCAGAAAAAAAATCACATCCATATCAACATGTTTATAACCCCCGGGGCTGTCGTTCTGGTCAAAAAATTAAAATTCTAAAAGTTCCTGTTTTTCTGCTTTAAACTCTAGGTACACATCCAAAATGTATTACTGGCTTGAAAGAAGTGCATTCTGGTGCATGGTTTTGAAACCGCAGTCAGAAAAAAAATCACATCCATATCAACATGTTTATAACCCCCGGGGCTGTCGTTTTGGTCAAAAAATGAAAATTCTAAAAGTTCCTGTTTTTCTGCTTTAAACTCTAGGTACACATCCAAAATGTATTACTGAGTTGAAAGAAGTGGATTCTGGTGCATGGTTTTGAAACCGCAGTCAGAAAAAAAAATCACATATATATATCAACATTTTATAACTCCCGGGGCTGTCGTTTTGGTCAAAAAATGAAAATTCTAAAAGTTCCTGTTTTTCTGCTTTAAACTCTAGGTACACATCCAAAATGTATTACTGAGTTGAAAGAAGTGGATTCTGGTGCATGGTTTTGAAACCGCAGTCAGAAAAAAAATCACATCCATATCAACATGTTTATAACCCCCGGGGCTGTCGTTCTGGTCAAAAAATGAAAATTCTAAAAGTTCCTGTTTTTCTGCTTTAAACTCTAGGTACACATCCAAAATGTATTACTGACTTGAAAGAAGTGCATTCTGGTGCATGGTTTTGAAACCGCAGTCAGAAAAAAAATCACAACCATATCAACATGTTTATAACCCCCGGGGCTGTCGTTTTGGTCAAAAAATGAAAATTCTAAAAGTTCCTGTTTTTCTGCTTTAAACTCTAGGTACACATCCAAAATGTATTACTGACTTGAAAGAAGTGGATTCTGGTGCATGGTTTTGAAACCGCAGTCAGAAAAAAAAAATCACATATATATCAACATTTTTATAACTACCGGGGCTGTCGTTTTGGTCAAAAAATGAAAATTCTAAAAGTTCAGTTTTTTCTGCTTTAAACTCTAGGTACACATCCAAAATGTATTACTGAGTTGAAAGAAGTGGATTCTGGTGCATGGTTTTGAAACCGCAGTCAGAAAAAAAAATCACATATATATCAACATTTTTATAACTCCCGGGGCTGTCGTTTTGGTCAAAAAATGAAAATTCTAAAAGTTCCTGTTTTTCTGCTTTAAACTCTAGGTACACATCCAAAATGTATTACTGAGTTGAAAGAAGTGGATTCTGGTGCATCGTTTTGAAACCGCAGTCAGAAAAAAAATCACATCCATATCAACATGTTTATAACCCCCGGGGCTGTCGTTTTGGTCAAAAAATGAAAATTCTAAAAGTTCCTGTTTTTCTGCTTTAAACTCTCGGTACACATCCAAAATGTATTACTGAGTTGAAAGAAGTGGATTCTGGTGCATGGTTTTGAAACCGCAGTCAGAAAAAAAAATCACATCCATATCAACATGTTTATAACCCCCGGGGCTGTCGTTCTGGTCAAAAAATGAAAATTCTAAAAGTTCCTGTTTTTCTGCTTTAAACTCTAGTTACACATCCAAAATGTATTACTGACTTGAAAGAAGTGCATTCTGGTGCATGGTTTTGAAACCGCAGTCAGAAAAAAAATCACAACCATATCAACATGTTTATAACCCCCGGGGCTGTCGTTTTGGTCAAAAAATGAAAATTCTAAAAGTTCCTGTTTTTCTGCTTTAAACTCTAGGTACACATTCAAAATGTATTACTGACTTGAAAGAAGTGGATTCTGGTGCATGGTTTTGAAACCGCAGTCAGAAAAAAAATCACATCCATATCAACATGTTTATAATCCCCGGGGCTGTCGTTTTGGTCAAAAAATGAAAATTCTAAAAGTTCCTGTTTTTCTGCTTTAAACTCTAGGTACACATCCAAAATGTATTACTGAGTTGAAAGAAGTGGATTCTGGTGCATGGTTTTGAAACCGCAGTCAGAAAAAAAATCACATCCATATCAACATGTTTATAATCCCCGGGGCTGTCGTTTTGGTCAAAAAATGAAAATTCTAAAAGTTCCTGTTTTTCTGCTTTAAACTCTAGGTACACATCCAAAATGTATTACTGAGTTGAAAGAAGTGGATTCTGGTGCATGGTTTTGAAACCGCAGTCAGAAAAAAAAATCACATATATATCAACATTTTTATAACTCCCGGGGCTGTCATTTTGGTCAAAAAATGAAAATTCTAAAAGTTCCTGTTTTTCTGCTTTAAACTCTAGGTACACATCCAAAATGTATTACTGAGTTGAAAGAAGTGGATTCTGGTGCATGGTTTTGAAACCGCAGTCAGAAAAAAAATCACATCCATATCAACATGTCTATAACCCCCGGGGCTGTCGTTTTGGTCAAAAAATGAAAATTCTAAAAGTTCCTGTTTTTCTGCTTTAAACTCTAGGTACACATCCAAAATGTATTACTGAGTTGAAAGAAGTGGATTCTGGTGCATGGTTTTGAAACCGCAGTCAGAAAAAAAATCACATCCATATCAACATGTTTATAACCCCCGGGGCTGTCGTTTTGGTCAAAAAATGAAAATTCTAAAAGTTCCTGTTTTTCTGCTTTAAACTCTAGGTACACATCCAAAATGTATTACTGAGTTGAAAGAAGTGGATTCTGGTGCATGGTTTTGAAACCGCAGTCAGAAAAAAAAATCATATATATATTAACATTTTTATAACTCCCGGGGCTGTCGTTTTGGTCAAAAAATGAAAATTCTAAAAGTTCCTGTTTTTCTGCTTTAAACTCTAGGTACACATCCAAAATGTATTACTGAGTTGAAAGAAGTGGATTCTGGTGCATGGTTTTGAAACCGCAGTCAGAAAAAAATCACATCCATATCAACATGTTTATAACCCCCGGGGCTGTCGTTCTGGTCAAAAAATTAAAATTCTAAAAGTTCCTGTTTTTCTGCTTTAAACTCTAGGTACACATCCAAAATGTATTACTGACTTGAAAGAAGTGCATTCTGGTGCATGGTTTTGAAACCGCAGTCAGAAAAAAAATCACATCCATATCAACATGTTTATAACCCCCGGGGCTGTCGTTTTGGTCAAAAAATGAAAATTCTAAAAGTTCCTGTTTTTCTGCTTTAAACTCTAGGTACACATCCAAAATGTATTACTGAGTTGAAAGAAGTGGATTCTGGTGCATGGTTTTGAAATCGCAGTCAGAAAAAAAATCACATCCATATCAACATGTTTATAACCCCCGGGGCTGTCGTTCTGGTCAAAAAATGAAAATTCTAAAAGTTCCTGTTTTTCTGCTTTAAACTCTAGGTACACATCCAAAATGTATTACTGACTTGAAAGAAGTGCATTCTGGTGCATGGTTTTGAAACCGCAGTCAGAAAAAAAATCACAACCATATCAACATGTTTATAACCCCCGGGGCTGTCGTTTTGGTCAAAAAATGAAAATTCTAAAAGTTCCTGTTTTTCTGCTTTAAACTCTAGGTACACATCCAAAATGTATTACTGAGTTGAAAGAAGTGGATTCTGGTGCATGGTTTTGAAACCGCAGTCAGAAAAAAAAATCATATATATATCAACATGTTTATAACCCCCGGGGCTGTCGTTTTGGTCAAAAAATGAAAATTCTAAAAGTTCCTGTTTTTCTGTTTTAAACTCTAGGTACACATCCAAAATGTATTACTGAGTTGAAAGAAGTGGATTCTGGTGCATGGTTTTGAAATCGCAGTCAGAAAAAAAATCACATCCATATCAACATGTTTATAACTCCCGGGGCTGTCGTTTTGGTCAAAAAATGAAAATTCTAAAAGTTCCTGTTTTTCTGCTTTAAACTCTAGGTACACATCCAAAATGTATTACTGAGTTGAAAGAAGTGGATTCTGGTGCATGGTTTTGAAATCGCAGTCAGAAAAAAAATCACATCCATATCAACATGTTTATAACCCCCGGGGCTGTCGTTCTGGTCAAAAAATGAAAATTCTAAAAGTTCCTGTTTTTCTGCTTTAAACTCTAGGTACACATCCAAAATGTATTACTGACTTGAAAGAAGTGCATTCTGGTGCATGGTTTTCAAACCGCAGTCAGAAAAAAAATCACAACCATATCAACATGTTTATAACCCCCGGGGCTGTCGTTTTGGTCAAAAAATGAAAATTCTAAAAGTTCCTGTTTTTCTGCTTTAAACTCTAGGTACACATTAAAAATGTATTACTGACTTGAAAGAAGTGGATTCTGGTGCATGGTTTTGAAACCGCAGTCAGAAAAAAAATCACATCCATATCAACATGTTTATAACTCCCGGGGCTGTCGTTTTGGTCAAAAAATGAAAATTCTAAAAGTTCCTGTTTTTCTGCTTTAAACTCTAGGTACACATCCAAAATGTATTACTGAGTTGAAAGAAGTGGATTCTGGTGCATGGTTTTGAAAACGCAGTCAGAAAAAAAATCACATCCATATCAACATGTCTATAACCCCCGGGGCTGTCGTTTTGGTCAAAAAATGAAAATTCTAAAAGTTCCTGTTTTTCTGCTTTAAACTCTCGGTACACATCCAAAATGTATTACTGAGTTGAAAGAAGTGGATTCTGGTGCATGGTTTTGAAACCGCAGTCAGAAAAAAAAATCACATCCATATCAACATGTTTATAACCCCCGGGGCTGTCGTTCTGGTCAAAAAATGAAAATTCTAAAAGTTCCTGTTTTTCTGCTTTAAACTCTAGGTACACATCCAAAATGTATTACTGAGTTGAAAGAAGTAGATTCTGGTGCATGGTTTTGAAACCGCAGTCAGAAAAAAAATCACATCCATATCAACATGGTTATAACCCCCGGGGCTGTCGTTCTGGTCAAAAAATGAAAATTCTAAAAGTTCCTGTTTTTCTGCTTTAAACTCTAGGTACACATCCAAAATGTATTACTGAGTTGAAAGAAGTGGATTCTGGTGCATGGTTTTGAAACCGCAGTCAGAAAAAAAATCACATCCATATCAACATGTTTATAACCCCCGGGGCTGTCGTTCTGGTCAAAAAATGAAAATTCTAAAAGTTCCTGTTTTTCTGCTTTAAACTCTAGGTACACATCCAAAATGTATTACTGACTTGAAAGAAGTGCATTCTGGTGCATGGTTTTGAAACCGCAGTCAGAAAAAAAATCACAACCATATCAACATGTTTATAACCCCCGGGGCTGTCGTTTTGGTCAAAAAATGAAAATTCTAAAAGTTCCTGTTTTTCTGCTTTAAACTCTAGGTACACATCCAAAATGTATTACTGAGTTGAAAGAAGTGGATTCTGGTGCATGGTTTTGAAACCGCAGTCAGAAAAAAAAAATCACATATATATCAACATTTTTATAACTCCCGGGGCTGTCGTTTTGGTCAAAAAATGAAAATTCTAAAAGTTCCGTTTTTTCTGCTTTAAACTCTAGGTACACATCCAAAATGTATTACTGAGTTGAAAGAAGTGGATTCTGGTGCATGGTTTTGAAACCGCAGTCAGAAAAAAAAATCACATATATATCAACATTTTTATAACTCCCGGGGCTGTCGTTTTGGTCAAAAAATGAAAATTCTAAAAGTTCCTGTTTTTCTGCTTTAAACTCTAGGTACACATCCAAAATGTATTACTGAGTTGAAAGAAGTGGATTCTGGTGCATCGTTTTGAAACCGCAGTCAGAAAAAAAATCACATCCATATCAACATGTTTATAACCCCCGGGGCTGTCGTTTTGGTCAAAAAATGAAAATTCTAAAAGTTCCTGTTTTTCTGCTTTAAACTCTAGGTACACATCCAAAATGTATTACTGAGTTGAAAGAAGTGGATTCTGGTGCATCGTTTTGAAACCGCAGTCAGAAAAAAAATCACATCCATATCAACATGTTTATAACCCCCGGGGCTGTCGTTTTGGTCAAAAAATGAAAATTCTAAAAGTTCCTGTTTTTCTGCTTTAAACTCTAGGTACACATCCAAAATGTATTACTGAGTTGAAAGAAGTGGATTCTGGTGCATGGTTTTGAAACCGCAGTCAGAAAAAAAATCACATCCATATCAACATGTTTATAACCCCCGGGGCTGTCGTTCTGGTCAAAAAATGAAAATTCTAAAAGTTCCTGTTTTTCTGCTTTAAACTCTAGGTACACATCCAAAATGTATTACTGACTTGAAAGAAGTGCATTCTGGTGCATGGTTTTGAAACCGCAGTCAGAAAAAAAATCACAACCATATCAACATGTTTATAACCCCCGGGGCTGTCGTTTTGGTCAAAAAATGAAAATTCTAAAAGTTCCTGTTTTTCTGCTTTAAACTCTAGGTACACATCCAAAATGTATTACTGAGTTGAAAGAAGTGGATTCTGGTGCATGGTTTTGAAACCGCAGTCAGAAAAAAAAAATCACATATATATCAACATTTTTATAACTCCCGGGGCTGTCGTTTTGGTCAAAAAATGAAAATTCTAAAAGTTCCGTTTTTTCTGCTTTAAACTCTAGGTACACATCCAAAATGTATTACTGAGTTGAAAGAAGTGGATTCTGGTGCATGGTTTTGAAACCGCAGTCAGAAAAAAAAATCACATATATATCAACATTTTTATAACTCCCGGGGCTGTCGTTTTGGTCAAAAAATGAAAATTCTAAAAGTTCCTGTTTTTCTGCTTTAAACTCTAGGTACACATCCAAAATGTATTACTGAGTTGAAAGAAGTGGATTCTGGTGCATCGTTTTGAAACCGCAGTCAGAAAAAAAATCACATCCATATCAACATGTTTATAACCCCCGGGGCTGTCGTTTTGGTCAAAAAATGAAAATTCTAAAAGTTCCTGTTTTTCTGCTTTAAACTCTAGGTACACATCCAAAATGTATTACTGAGTTGAAAGAAGTGGATTCTGGTGCATGGTTTTGAAACCGCAGTCAGAAAAAAAATCACATCCATATCAACATGTTTATAACCCCCGGGGCTGTCGTTCTGGTCAAAAAATGAAAATTCTAAAAGTTCCTGTTTTTCTGCTTTAAACTCTAGGTACACATCCAAAATGTATTACTGAGTTGAAAGAAGTAGATTCTGGTGCATGGTTTTGAAACCGCAGTCAGAAAAAAAATCACATCCATATCAACATGTTTATAACCCCCGGGGCTGTCGTTCTGGTCAAAAAATTAAAATTCTAAAAGTTCCTGTTTTTCTGCTTTAAACTCTAGGTACACATCCAAAATGTATTACTGACTTGAAAGAAGTGCATTCTGGTGCATGGTTTTTAAACCGCAGTCAGAAAAAAAATCACAACCATATCAACATGTTTATAACCCCCGGGGCTGTCGTTTTGGTCAAAAAATGAAAATTCTAAAAGTTCCTTTTTTTCTGCTTTAAACTCTAGGTACACATCCAAAATGTATTACTGACTTGAAAGAAGTGGATTCTGGTGCATGGTTTTGAAACCACAGTCAGAAAAAAACTCACATCCATATTTACATGTTTATAACCCCCGGGGCTGTCGTTTTGGTCAAAAAATGAAAATTCTAAAAGTTCCTGTTTTACTGCTTTAAACTCTAGGTACACATCCAAAATGTATTACTGAGTTGAAAGAAGTGGATTCTGGTGCATGGTTTTGAAACCGCAGTCAGAAAAAAAATCACATCCATATCAACATTTTTATAACCCCCGGGGCTGTCGTTTTGGTCAAAAAATGAAAATTCTAAAAGTTCAGTTTTTTCTGTTTTAAACTCTAGGTACACATCCAAAATGTATTACTGACTTGAAAGAAGTGGATTCTGGTGCATGGTTTTGAAACCGCAGTCAGAAAAAAAAATCACATATATATCAACATTTTTATAACTCCCGGGGCTGTCGTTTTGGTCAAAAAATGAAAATTCTAAAAGTTCCTGTTTTTCTGCTTTAAACTCTAGGTACACATCCAAAATGTATTACTGAGTTGAAAGAAGTGGATTCTGGTGCATCGTTTTGAAACCGCAGTCAGAAAAAAAATCACATCCATATCAACTTGTTTATAACCCCCGGGGCTGTCGTTTTGGTCAAAAAATGAAAATTCTAAAAGTTCCTGTTTTTCTGCTTTAAACTCTAGGTACACATCCAAAATGTATTACTGAGTTGAAAGAAGTGGATTCTGGTGCATGGTTTTGAAACCGCAGTCAGAAAAAAAATCACATCCATATCAACATGTTTATAACCCCCGGGGCTGTCGTTCTGGTCAAAAAATGAAAATTCTAAAAGTTCCTGTTTTTCTGCTTTAAACTCTAGGTACACATCCAAAATGTATTACTGACTTGAAAGAAGTGCATTCTGGTGCATGGTTTTGAAACCGCAGTCAGAAAAAAAAATCACATATATATCAACATTTTTATAACTCCCGGGGCTGTCGTTTTGGTCAAAAAATGAAAATTCTAAAAGTTCCTGTTTTTCTGCTTTAAACTCTAGGTACACATCCAAAATGTATTACTGACTTGAAAGAAGTGGATTCTGGTGCATGGTTTTGAAACCGCAGTCAGAAAAAAAATCACATCCATATCAACATGTTTATAACCCCCGGGGCTGTCGTTTTGGTCAAAAAATGAAAATTCTAAAAGTTCCTTTTTTTCTGCTTTAAACTCTAGGTACACATTCAAAATGTATTACTGAGTTGAAAGAAGTGGATTCTGGTGCATGGTTTTGAAACCGCAGTCAGAAAAAAAATCACATCCATATCAACATGTTTATAACCCCCGGGGCTGTCGTTTTGGTCAAAAAATGAAAATTCTAAAAGTTCCTGTTTTTCTGCTTTAAACTCTAGGTACACATCCAAAATGTATTACTGAGTTGAAAGAAGTGGATTCTGGTGCATGGTTTTGAAACCGCAGTCAGAAAAAAAAAATCACATATATATCAACATTTTTATAACTCCCGGGGCTGTCGTTTTGGTCAAAAAATGAAAATTCTAAAAGTTCCTGTTTTTCTGCTTTAAACTCTAGGTACACATCCAAAATGTATTACTGAGTTGAAAGAAGTGGATTCTGGTGCATGGTTTTGAAACCGCAGTCAGAAAAAAAATCACATCCATATCAACATGTTTATAACCCCCGGGGCTGTCGTTCTGGTCAAAAAATGAAAATTCTAAAAGTTCCTGTTTTTCTGCTTTAAACTCTAGGTACACATCCAAAATGTATTACTGACTTGAAAGAAGTGCATTCTGGTGCATGGTTTTGAAACCGCAGTCAGAAAAAAAATCACAACCATATCAACATGTTTATAACCCCCGGGGCTGTCGTTTTGGTCAAAAAATGAAAATTCTAAAAGTTCCTGTTTTTCTGCTTTAAACTCTAGGTACACATCCAAAATGTATTACTGACTTGAAAGAAGTGGATTCTGGTGCATGGTTTTGAAACCGCAGTCAGAAAAAAAAAATCACATATATATCAACATTTTCATAACTCCCGGGGCTGTCGTTTTGGTCAAAAAATGAAAATTCTAAAAGTTCCGTTTTTTCTGCTTTAAACTCTAGGTACACATCCAAAATGTATTACTGAGTTGAAAGAAGTGGATTCTGGTGCATGGTTTTGAAACCGCAGTCAGAAAAAAAATCACATCCATATCAACATTTTTATAACCCCCGGGGCTGTCGTTTTGGTCAAAAAATGAAAATTCTAAAAGTTCCTGTTTTTCTGCTTTAAACTCTAGGTACACATTCAAAATGTATTACTGAGTTGAAAGAAGTGGATTCTGGTGCATGGTTTTGAAACTGCAGTCAGAAAAAAAATCACATCCATATCAACATGTTTATAACCCCCGGGGCTGTCGTTTTGGTCAAAAAATGAAAATTCTAAAAGTTCCTGTTTTTCTGCTTTAAACTCTAGGTACACATCCAAAATGTATTACTGAGTTGAAAGAAGTGGATTCTGGTGCATGGTTTTGAAACCGCAGTCAGAAAAAAAATCACATATATATCAACATGTTTATAACCCCCGGGGCTGTCGTTTTGGTCAAAAAATGAAAATTCTAAAAGTTCCTGTTTTTCTGCTTTAAACTCTAGGTACACATCCAAAATGTATTACTGAGTTGAAAGAAGTGGATTCTGGTGCATGGTTTTGAAACCGCAGTCAGAAAAAAAAATCACATATATATCAAAATTTTTATAACTCCCGGGGCTGTCGTTTTGGTCAAAAAATGAAAATTCTAAAAGTTCCTGTTTTTCTGCTTTAAACTCTAGGTACACATCCAAAATGTATTACTGAGTTGAAAGAAGTGGATTCTGGTGCATGGTTTTGAAACCGCAGTCAGAAAAAAAATCACATCCATATCAACATGTTTATAACCCCCGGGGCTGTCGTTTTGGTCAAAAAATGAAAATTCTAAAAGTTCCTGTTTTTCTGCTTTAAACTCTAGGTACACATCCAAAATGTATTACTGACTTGAAAGAAGTGCATTCTGGTGCATGGTTTTGAAACCGCAGTCAGAAAAAAAATCGCAACCATATCAACATGTTTTTAACCCCCGGGGCTGTCGTTTTGGTCAAAAAATGAAAATTCTAAAAGTTCCTGTTTTTCTGCTTTAAACTCTAGGTACACATTCAAAATGTATTACTGACTTGAAAGAAGTGGATTCTGGTGCATGGTTTTGAAACCGCAGTCAGAAAAAAAATCACATCCATATCAACATGTTTATAACCCCCGGGGCTGTCGTTTTGGTCAAAAAATGAAAATTCTAAAAGTTCCTGTTTTTCTGCTTTAAACTCTAGGTACACATCCAAAATGTATTACTGAGTTGAAAGAAGTGGATTCTGGTGCATGGTTTTGAAACCGCAGTCAGAAAAAAAATCACATCCATATCAACATGTTTATAACCCCCGGGGCTGTCGTTCTGGTCAAAAAATGAAAATTCTAAAAGTTCCTGTTTTTCTGCTTTAAACTCTAGGTACACATCCAAAATGTATTACTGACTTGAAAGAAGTGCATTCTGGTGCATGGTTTTGAAACCGCAGTCAGAAAAAAAATCACAACCATATCAACATGTTTATAACCCCCGGGGCTGTCGTTTTGGTCAAAAAATGAAAATTCTAAAAGTTCCTGTTTTTCTGCTTTAAACTCTAGGTACACATCCAAAATGTATTACTGACTTGAAAGAAGTGGATTCTGGTGCATGGTTTTGAAACCGCAGTCAGAAAAAAAAAATCACATATATATCAACATTTTCATAACTCCCGGGGCTGTCGTTTTGGTCAAAAAATGAAAATTCTAAAAGTTCCGTTTTTTCTGCTTTAAACTCTAGGTACACATCCAAAATGTATTACTGAGTTGAAAGAAGTGGATTCTGGTGCATGGTTTTGAAACCGCAGTCAGAAAAAAAATCACATCCATATCAACATTTTTATAACCCCCGGGGCTGTCGTTTTGGTCAAAAAATGAAAATTCTAAAAGTTCCTGTTTTTCTGCTTTAAACTCTAGGTACACATTCAAAATGTATTACTGAGTTGAAAGAAGTGGATTCTGGTGCATGGTTTTGAAACCGCAGTCAGAAAAAAAATCACATCCATATCAACATGTTTATAACCCCCGGGGCTGTCGTTTTGGTCAAAAAATGAAAATTCTAAAAGTTCCTGTTTTTCTGCTTTAAACTCTAGGTACACATCCAAAATGTATTACTGAGTTGAAAGAAGTGGATTCTGGTGCATGGTTTTGAAACCGCAGTCAGAAAAAAAATCACATATATATCAACATGTTTATAACCCCCGGGGCTGTCGTTTTGGTCAAAAAATGAAAATTCTAAAAGTTCCTGTTTTTCTGCTTTAAACTCTAGGTACACATCCAAAATGTATTACTGAGTTGAAAGAAGTGGATTCTGGTGCATGGTTTTGAAACCGCAGTCAGAAAAAAAAATCACATATATATCAAAATTTTTATAACTCCCGGGGCTGTCGTTTTGGTCAAAAAATGAAAATTCTAAAAGTTCCTGTTTTTCTGCTTTAAACTCTAGGTACACATCCAAAATGTATTACTGAGTTGAAAGAAGTGGATTCTGGTGCATGGTTTTGAAACCGCAGTCAGAAAAAAAATCACATCCATATCAACATGTTTATAACCCCCGGGGCTGTCGTTTTGGTCAAAAAATGAAAATTCTAAAAGTTCCTGTTTTTCTGCTTTAAACTCTAGGTACACATCCAAAATGTATTACTGACTTGAAAGAAGTGCATTCTGGTGCATGGTTTTGAAACCGCAGTCAGAAAAAAAATCGCAACCATATCAACATGTTTTTAACCCCCGGGGCTGTCGTTTTGGTCAAAAAATGAAAATTCTAAAAGTTCCTGTTTTTCTGCTTTAAACTCTAGGTACACATTCAAAATGTATTACTGACTTGAAAGAAGTGGATTCTGGTGCATGGTTTTGAAACCGCAGTCAGAAAAAAAATCACATCCATATCAACATGTTTATAACCCCCGGGGCTGTCGTTTTGGTCAAAAAATGAAAATTCTAAAAGTTCCTGTTTTTCTGCTTTAAACTCTAGGTACACATCCAAAATGTATTACTGACTTGAAAGAAGTGGATTCTGGTGCATGGTTTTGAAACCGCAGTCAGAAAAAAAAATCACATATATATCAACATTTTTATAACTCCCGGGGCTGTCCTTTTGGTCAAAAAATGAAAATTCTAAAAGTTCCTGTTTTTCTGCTTTAAACTCTAGGTACACATCCAAAATGTATTACTGAGTTGAAAGAAGTGGATTCTGGTGCATGGTTTTTAAACCGCAGTCAGAAAAAAAATCACATCCATATCAACATGTCTATAACCCCCGGGGCTGTCGTTTTGGTCAAAAAATGAAAATTCTAAAAGTTCCTGTTTTTCTGCTTTAAACTCTAGGTACACATCCAAAATGTATTACTGAGTTGAAAGAAGTGGATTCTGGTGCATGGTTTTGAAACCGCAGTCAGAAAAAAAATCACATATATATCAACATTTTTATAACTCCCGGGGCTGTCGTTTTGGTCAAAAAATGAAAATTCTAAAAGTTCCTGTTTTTCTGCTTTAAACTCTAGGTACACATCCAAAATGTATTACTGAGTTGAAAGAAGTGGATTCTGGTGCATGGTTTTGAAACCGCAGTCAGAAAAAAAATCACATCCATATCAACATGTTTATAACCCCCGGGGCTGTCGTTCTGGTCAAAAAATGAAAATTCTAAAAGTTCCTGTTTTTCTGCTTTAAACTCTAGGTACACATCCAAAATGTATTACTGACTTGAAAGAAGTGCATTCTGGTGCATGGTTTTGAAACCGCAGTCAGAAAAAAAATCACAACCATATCAACATGTTTATAACCCCCGGGGCTGTCGTTTTGGTCAAAAAATGAAAATTCTAAAAGTTCCTGTTTTTCTGCTTTAAACTCTAGGTACACATTCAAAATGTATTACTGACTTGAAAGAAGTGGATTCTGGTGCATGGTTTTGAAACCGCAGTCAGAAAAAAAATCACATCCATATCAACATGTTTATAACCCCCGGGGCTGTCGTTTTGGTCAAAAAATGAAAATTCTAAAAGTTCCTGTTTTTCTGCTTTAAACTCTAGGTACACATCCAAAATGTATTACTGAGTTGAAAGAAGTGGATTCTGGTGCATGGTTTTGAAACCGCAGTCAGAAAAAAAAATCACATATATATCAACATTTTTATAACTCCCGGGGCTGTCGTTTTGGTCAAAAAATGAAAATTCTAAAAGTTCCTGTTTTTCTGCTTTAAACTCTAGGTACACATCCAAAATGTATTACTGAGTTGAAAGAAGTGGATTCTGGTGCATGGTTTTGAAACCGCAGTCAGAAAAAAAATCACATCCATATCAACATGTCTATAACCCCCGGGGCTGTCGTTTTGGTCAAAAAATGAAAATTCTAAAAGTTCCTGTTTTTCTGCTTTAAACTCTAGGTACACATCCAAAATGTATTACTGAGTTGAAAGAAGTGGATTCTGGTGCATGGTTTTGAAACCGCAGTCAGAAAAAAAATCACATCCATATCAACATGTTTATAACCCCCGGGGCTGTCGTTTTGGTCAAAAAATGAAAATTCTAAAAGTTTCTGTTTTTCTGCTTTAAACTCTAGGTACACATCCAAAATGTATTACTGAGTTGAAAGAAGTGGATTCTGGTGCATGGTTTTGAAACCGCAGTCAGAAAAAAAAATCACATATATATCAACATTTTTATAACTCCTGGGGCTGTCGTTTTGGTCAAAAAATGAAAATTCTAAAAGTTCCTGTTTTTCTGCTTTAAACTCTAGGTACACATCCAAAATGTATTACTGAGTTGAAAGAAGTGGATTCTGGTGCATGGTTTTGAAACCGCAGTCAGAAAAAAAATCACATCCATATCAACATGTTTATAACCCCCGGGGCTGTCGTTCTGGTCAAAAAATGAAAATTCTAAAAGTTCCTTTTTTTCTGCTTTAAACTCTAGGTACACATCCAAAATGTATTACTGAGTTGAAAGAAGTGGATTCTGGTGCATGGTTTTGAAACCGCAGTCAGAAAAAAAATCACACCCATATCAACATGTTTATAACCCCCGGGGCTGTCGTTTTGGTCAAAAAATGAAAATTCTAAAAGTTCCTGTTTTTCTGCTTTAAACTCTAGGTACACATCCAAAATGTATTACTGACTTGAAAGAAGTGGATTCTGGTGCATGGTTTTGAAACCGCAGTCAGAAAAAAAAAATCACATATATATCAACATTTTTATAACTCCCGGGGCTGTCGTTTTGGTCAAAAAATGAAAATTCTAAAAGTTCCTGTTTTTCTGCTTTAAACTCTAGGTACACATCCAAAATGTATTACTGAGTTGAAAGAAGTGGATTCTGGTGCATGGTTTTGAAACCGCAGTCAGAAAAAAAATCACATCCATATCAACATGTTTATAACCCCCGGGGCTGTCGTTTTGGTCAAAAAATGAAAATTCTAAAAGTTCCTGTTTTTCTGCTTTAAACTCTAGGTACACATCCAAAATGTATTACCGAGTTGAAAGAAGTGGATTCTGGTGCATGGTTTTGAAATCGCAGTCAGAAAAAAAATCACATCCATATCAACATGTTTATAACCCCCGTGGCTGTAGTTCTGGTAAAAAAATGAAAATTCTAAAAGTTCCTGTTTTTCTGCTTTAAACTCTAGGTACACATCCAAAATGTATTACTGACTTGAAAGAAGTGCATTCTGGTGCATGGTTTTGAAACCGCAGTCAGAAAAAAAATCACAACCATATCAACATGTTTATAACCCCCGGGGCTGTCGTTTTGGTCAAAAAATGAAAATTCTAAAAGTTCCTGTTTTTCTGCTTTAAACTCTAGGTACACATCCAAAATGTATTACTGACTTGAAAGAAGTGGATTCTGGTGCATGGTTTTGAAACCGCAGTCAGAAAAAAAATCACATCCATATCAACATGTTTATAACCCCCGGGGCTGTCGTTTTGGTCAAAAAATGAAAATTCTAAAAGTTCCTGTTTTTCTGCTTTAAACTCTAGGTACACATCCAAAATGTATTACTGAGTTGAAAGAAGTGGATTCTGGTGCATGGTTTTGAAACCGCAGTCAGAAAAAAAAATCACATATATATCAACATTTTTATAACTCCCGGGGCTGTCGTTTTGGTCAAAAAATGAAAATTCTAAAAGTTCCTGTTTTTCTGCTTTAAACTCTAGGTACACATCCAAAATGTATTACTGAGTTGAAAGAAGTGGATTCTGGTGCATGGTTTTGAAACCGCAGTCAGAAAAAAAATCCCATCCATATCAACATGTCTATAACCCCCGGGGCTGTCGTTTTGGTCAAAAAATGAAAATTCTAAAAGTTCCTGTTTTTCTGCTTTAAACTCTAGGTACACATCCAAAATGTATTACTGAGTTGAAAGAAGTGGATTCTGGTGCATGGTTTTGAAACCGCAGTCAGAAAAAAAATCACATCCATATCAACATGTTTATAACCCCCGGGGCTGTCGTTTTGGTCAAAAAATGAAAATTCTAAAAGTTCCTGTTTTTCTGCTTTAAACTCTAGGTACACATCCAAAATGTATTACTGAGTTGAAAGAAGTGGATTCTGGTGCATGGTTTTGAAACCGCAGTCAGAAAAAAAAATCACATATATATCAACATTTTTATAACTCCCGGGGCTGTCGTTTTGGTCAAAAAATGAAAATTCTAAAAGTTCCTGTTTTTCTGCTTTAAACTCTAGGTACACATCCAAAATGTATTACTGAGTTGAAAGAAGTGGATTCTGGTGCATGGTTTTGAAACCACAGTCAGAAAAAAAATCACATCCATATCAACATGTTTATAACCCCCGGGGCTGTCGTTCTGGTCAAAAAATGAAAATTCTAAAAGTTCCTTTTTTTCTGCTTTAAACTCTAGGTACACATCCAAAATGTATTACTGAGTTGAAAGAAGTGGATTCTGGTGCATGGTTTTGAAACCGCAGTCAGAAAAAAAATCACACCCATATCAACATGTTTATAACCCCCGGGGCTGTCGTTTTGGTCAAAAAATGAAAATTCTAAAAGTTCCTGTTTTTCTGCTTTAAACTCTAGGTACACATCCAAAATGTATTACTGACTTGAAAGAAGTGGATTCTGGTGCATGGTTTTGAAACCGCAGTCAGAAAAAAAAAATCACATATATATCAACATTTTTATAACTCCCGGGCTGTCGTTTTGGTCAAAAAATGAAAATTCTAAAAGTTCCTGTTTTTCTGCTTTAAACTCTAGGTACACATCCAAAATGTATTACTGAGTTGAAAGAAGTGGATTCTGGTGCATGGTTTTGAAACCGCAGTCAGAAAAAAAATCACATCCATATCAACATGTTTATAACCCCCGGGGCTGTCGTTTTGGTCAAAAAATGAAAATTCTAAAAGTTCCTGTTTTTCTGCTTTAAACTCTAGGTACACATCCAAAATGTATTACCGAGTTGAAAGAAGTGGATTCTGGTGCATGGTTTTGAAATCGCAGTCAGAAAAAAAATCACATCCATATCAACATGTTTATAACCCCCGGGGCTGTCGTTCTGGTAAAAAAATGAAAATTCTAAAAGTTCCTGTTTTTCTGCTTTAAACTCTAGGTACACATCCAAAATGTATTACTGACTTGAAAGAAGTGCATTCTGGTGCATGGTTTTGAAACCGCAGTCAGAAAAAAAATCACAACCATATCAACATGTTTATAACCCCCGGGGCTGTCGTTTTGGTCAAAAAATGAAAATTCTAAAAGTTCCTGTTTTTCTGCTTTAAACTCTAGGTACACATCCAAAATGTATTACTGAGTTGAAAGAAGTGGATTCTGGTGCATGGTTTTGAAACCGCAGTCAGAAAAAAAAATCACATATATATCAACATTTTTATAACTCCCGGGGCTGTCGTTTTGGTCAAAAAATGAAAATTCTAAAAGTTCCTGTTTTTCTGCTTTAAACTCTAGGTACACATCCAAAATGTATTACTGAGTTGAAAGAAGTGGATTCTGGTGCATGGTTTTGAAACCGCAGTCAGAAAAAAAATCCCATCCATATCAACATGTCTATAACCCCCGGGGCTGTCGTTTTGGTCAAAAAATGAAAATTCTAAAAGTTCCTGTTTTTCTGCTTTAAACTCTAGGTACACATCCAAAATGTATTACTGAGTTGAAAGAAGTGGATTCTGGTGCATGGTTTTGAAACCGCAGTCAGAAAAAAAATCACATCCATATCAACATGTTTATAACCCCCGGGGCTGTCGTTTTGGTCAAAAAATGAAAATTCTAAAAGTTCCTGTTTTTCTGCTTTAAACTCTAGGTACACATCCAAAATGTATTACTGAGTTGAAAGAAGTGGATTCTGGTGCATGGTTTTGAAACCGCAGTCAGAAAAAAAAATCACATATATATCAACATTTTTATAACTCCCGGGGCTGTCGTTTTGGTCAAAAAATGAAAATTCTAAAAGTTCCTGTTTTTCTGCTTTAAACTCTAGGTACACATCCAAAATGTATTACTGAGTTGAAAGAAGTGGATTCTGGTGCATGGTTTTGAAACCGCAGTCAGAAAAAAAATCACATCCATATCAACATGTTTATAACCCCCGGGGCTGTCGTTTTGGTCAAAAAATGAAAATTCTAAAAGTTCCTGTTTTTCTGCTTTAAACTCTAGGTACACATCCAAAATGTATTACCGAGTTGAAAGAAGTGGATTCTGGTGCATGGTTTTGAAATCGCAGTCAGAAAAAAAATCACATCCATATCAACATGTTTATAACCCCCGGGGCTGTAGTTCTGGTAAAAAAATGAAAATTCTAAAAGTTCCTGTTTTTCTGCTTTAAACTCTAGGTACACATCCAAAATGTATTACTGACTTGAAAGAAGTGCATTCTGGTGCATGGTTTTGAAACCGCAGTCAGAAAAAAAATCACAACCATATCAACATGTTTATAACCCCCGGGGCTGTCGTTTTGGTCAAAAAATGAAAATTCTAAAAGTTCCTGTTTTTCTGCTTTAAACTCTAGGTACACATCCAAAATGTATTACTGACTTGAAAGAAGTGGATTCTGGTGCATGGTTTTGAAACCGCAGTCAGAAAAAAAATCACATCCATATCAACATGTTTATAACCCCCGGGGCTGTCGTTTTGGTCAAAAAATGAAAATTCTAAAAGTTCCTGTTTTTCTGCTTTAAACTCTAGGTACACATCCAAAATGTATTACTGAGTTGAAAGAAGTGGATTCTGGTGCATGGTTTTGAAACCGCAGTCAGAAAAAAAAATCACATATATATCAACATTTTTATAACTCCCGGGGCTGTCGTTTTGGTCAAAAAATGAAAATTCTAAAAGTTCCTGTTTTTCTGCTTTAAACTCTAGGTACACATCCAAAATGTATTACTGAGTTGAAAGAAGTGGATTCTGGTGCATGGTTTTGAAACCGCAGTCAGAAAAAAAATCCCATCCATATCAACATGTCTATAACCCCCGGGGCTGTCGTTTTGGTCAAAAAATGAAAATTCTAAAAGTTCCTGTTTTTCTGCTTTAAACTCTAGGTACACATCCAAAATGTATTACTGAGTTGAAAGAAGTGGATTCTGGTGCATGGTTTTGAAACCGCAGTCAGAAAAAAAATCACATCCATATCAACATGTTTATAACCCCCGGGGCTGTCGTTTTGGTCAAAAAATGAAAATTCTAAAAGTTCCTGTTTTTCTGCTTTAAACTCTAGGTACACATCCAAAATGTATTACTGAGTTGAAAGAAGTGGATTCTGGTGCATGGTTTTGAAACCGCAGTCAGAAAAAAAAATCACATATATATCAACATTTTTATAACTCCCGGGGCTGTCGTTTTGGTCAAAAAATGAAAATTCTAAAAGTTCCTGTTTTTCTGCTTTAAACTCTAGGTACACATCCAAAATGTATTACTGAGTTGAAAGAAGTGGATTCTGGTGCATGGTTTTGAAACCGCAGTCAGAAAAAAAATCACATCCATATCAACATGTCTATAACCCCCGGCGCTGTCGTTTTGGTCAAAAAATGAAAATTCTAAAAGTTCCTGTTTTTCTGCTTTAAACTCTAGGTACACATCCAAAATGTATTACTGAGTTGAAAGAAGTGGATTCTGGTGCATGGTTTTGAAACCGCAGTCAGAAAAAAAATCACATCCATATCAACATGTTTATAAGCCCCGGGGCTGTCGTTTTGGTCAAAAAATGAAAATTCTAAAAGTTCCTGTTTTTCTGCTTTAAACTCTAGGTACACATCCAAAATGTATTACTGAGTTGAAAGAAGTGGATTCTGGTGCATGGTTTTGAAACCGCAGTCAGAAAAAAAAATCACATATATATCAACATTTTTATAACTCCCGGGGCTGTCGTTTTGGTCAAAAAATGAAAATTCTAAAAGTTCCTGTTTTTCTGCTTTAAACTCTAGGTACACATCCAAAATGTATTACTGAGTTGAAAGAAGTGGATTCTGGTGCATGGTTTTGAAACCGCAGTCAGAAAAAAAATCACATCCATATCAACATGTTTATAACCCCCGGGGCTGTCTTTCTGGTCAAAAAATGAAAATTCTAAAAGTTCCTTTTTTTCTGCTTTAAACTCTAGGTACACATCCAAAATGTATTACTGAGTTGAAAGAAGTGGATTCTGGTGCATGGTTTTGAAACCGCAGTCAGAAAAAAAATCACACCCATATCAACATGTTTATAACCCCCGGGGCTGTCGTTTTGGTCAAAAAATGAAAATTCTAAAAGTTCCTGTTTTTCTGCTTTAAACTCTAGGTACACATCCAAAATGTATTACTGACTTGAAAGAAGTGGATTCTGGTGCATGGTTTTGAAACCGCAGTCAGAAAAAAAAAATCACATATATATCAACATTTTTATAACTCCCGGGCTGTCGTTTTGGTCAAAAAATGAAAATTCTAAAAGTTCCTGTTTTTCTGCTTTAAACTCTAGGTACACATCCAAAATGTATTACTGAGTTGAAAGAAGTGGATTCTGGTGCATGGTTTTGAAACCGCAGTCAGAAAAAAAATCACATCCATATCAACATGTTTATAACCCCCGGGGCTGTCGTTTTGGTCAAAAAATGAAAATTCTAAAAGTTCCTGTTTTTCTGCTTTAAACTCTAGGTACACATCCAAAATGTATTACCGAGTTGAAAGAAGTGGATTCTGGTGCATGGTTTTAAAATCGCAGTCAGAAAAAAAATCACATCCATATCAACATGTTTATAACCCCCGGGGCTGTCGTTCTGGTAAAAAAATGAAAATTCTAAAAGTTCCTGTTTTTCTGCTTTAAACTCTAGGTACACATCCAAAATGTATTACTGACTTGAAAGAAGTGCATTCTGGTGCATGGTTTTGAAACCGCAGTCAGAAAAAAAATCACAACCATATCAACATGTTTATAACCCCCGGGGCTGTCGTTTTGGTCAAAAAATGAAAATTCTAAAAGTTCCTGTTTTTCTGCTTTAAACTCTAGGTACACATCCAAAATGTATTACTGAGTTGAAAGAAGTGGATTCTGGTGCATGGTTTTGAAACCGCAGTCAGAAAAAAAATCACATCCATATCAACATGTTTATAACCCCCGGGGCTGTCGTTTTGGTCAAAAAATGAAAATTCTAAAAGTTCCTGTTTTTCTGCTTTAAACTCTAGGTACACATCCAAAATGTATTACCGAGTTGAAAGAAGTGGATTCTGGTGCATGGTTTTGAAATCGCAGTCAGAAAAAAAATCACATCCATATCAACATGTTTATAACCCCCGGGGCTGTCGTTCTGGTAAAAAAATGAAAATTCTAAAAGTTCCTGTTTTTCTGCTTTAAACTCTAGGTACACATCCAAAATGTATTACTGACTTGAAAGAAGTGCATTCTGGTGCATGGTTTTGAAACCGCAGTCAGAAAAAAAATCACAACCATATCAACATGTTTATAACCCCCGGGGCTGTCGTTTTGGTCAAAAAATGAAAATTCTAAAAGTTCCTGTTTTTCTGCTTTAAACTCTAGGTACACATCCAAAATGTATTACTGACTTGAAAGAAGTGGATTCTGGTGCATGGTTTTGAAACCGCAGTCAGAAAAAAAATCACATCCATATCAACATGTTTATAACCCCCGGGGCTGTCGTTTTGGTCAAAAAATGAAAATTCTAAAAGTTCCTGTTTTTCTGCTTTAGACTCTAGGTACACATCCAAAATGTATTACTGAGTTGAAAGAAGTGGATTCTGGTGCATGGTTTTGAAACCGCAGTCAGAAAAAAAAATCACATATATATCAACATTTTTATAACTCCCGGGGCTGTCGTTTTGGTCAAAAAATGAAAATTCTAAAAGTTCCTGTTTTTCTGCTTTAAACTCTAGGTACACATCCAAAATGTATTACTGAGTTGAAAGAAGTGGATTCTGGTGCATGGTTTTGAAACCGCAGTCAGAAAAAAAATCACATCCATATCAACATGTTTATAACCCCCGGGGCTGTCGTTCTGGTCAAAAAATGAAAATTCTAAAAGTTCCTTTTTTTCTGCTTTAAACTCTAGGTACACATCCAAAATGTATTACTGACTTGAAAGAAGTGGATTCTGGTGCATGGTTTTGAAACCGCAGTCAGAAAAAAAATCACATCCATATCAACATGTTTATAACCCCCGGGGCTGTCGTTTTGGTCAAAAAATGAAAATTCTAAAAGTTCCTGTTTTTCTGCTTTAAACTCTAGGTACACATCCAAAATGTATTACTGAGTTGAAAGAAGTGGATTCTGGTGCATGGTTTTGAAACCGCAGTCAGAAAAAAAAATCACATATATATCAACATTTTTATAACTCCCGGGGCTGTCGTTTTGGTCAAAAAATGAAAATTCTAAAAGTTCCTGTTTTTCTGCTTTAAACTCTAGGTACACATCCAAAATGTATTACTGACTTGAAAGAAGTGGATTCTGGTGCATGGTTTTGAAACCGCAGTCAGAAAAAAAAAATCACATATATATCAACATTTTTATAACTCCCGGGCTGTCGTTTTGGTCAAAAAATGAAAATTCTAAAAGTTCCTGTTTTTCTGCTTTAAACTCTAGGTACACATCCAAAATGTATTACTGAGTTGAAAGAAGTGGATTCTGGTGCATGGTTTTGAAACCGCAGTCAGAAAAAAAATCACATCCATATCAACATGTTTATAACCCCCGGGGCTGTCGTTTTGGTCAAAAAATGAAAATTCTAAAAGTTCCTGTTTTTCTGCTTTAAACTCTAGGTACACATCCAAAATGTATTACCGAGTTGAAAGAAGTGGATTCTGGTGCATGGTTTTGAAATCGCAGTCAGAAAAAAAATCACATCCATATCAACATGTTTATAACCCCCGGGGCTGTCGTTCTGGTAAAAAAATGAAAATTCTAAAAGTTCCTGTTTTTCTGCTTTAAACTCTAGGTACACATCCAAAATGTATTACTGACTTGAAAGAAGTGCATTCTGGTGCATGGTTTTGAAACCGCAGTCAGAAAAAAAATCACAACCATATCAACATGTTTATAACCCCCGGGGCTGTCGTTTTGGTCAAAAAATGAAAATTCTAAAAGTTCCTGTTTTTCTGCTTTAAACTCTAGGTACACATCCAAAATGTATTACTGACTTGAAAGAAGTGGATTCTGGTGCATGGTTTTGAAACCGCAGTCAGAAAAAAAATCACATCCATATCAACATGTTTATAACCCCCGGGGCTGTCGTTTTGGTCAAAAAATGAAAATTCTAAAAGTTCCTGTTTTTCTGCTTTAAACTCTAGGTACACATCCAAAATGTATTACTGAGTTGAAAGAAGTGGATTCTGGTGCATGGTTTTGAAACCGCAGTCAGAAAAAAAAATCACATATATATCAACATTTTTATAACTCCCGGGGCTGTCGTTTTGGTCAAAAAATGAAAATTCTAAAAGTTCCTGTTTTTCTGCTTTAAACTCTAGGTACACATCCAAAATGTATTACTGAGTTGAAAGAAGTGGATTCTGGTGCATGGTTTTGAAACCGCAGTCAGAAAAAAAATCCCATCCATATCAACATGTCTATAACCCCCGGGGCTGTCGTTTTGGTCAAAAAATGAAAATTCTAAAAGTTCCTGTTTTTCTGCTTTAAACTCTAGGTACACATCCAAAATGTATTACTGAGTTGAAAGAAGTGGATTCTGGTGCATAGTTTTGAAACCGCAGTCAGAAAAAAAATCACATCCATATCAACATGTTTATAACCCCCGGGGCTGTCGTTTTGGTCAAAAAATGAAAATTCTAAAAGTTCCTGTTTTTCTGCTTTAAACTCTAGGTACACATCCAAAATGTATTACTGAGTTGAAAGAAGTGGATTCTGGTGCATGGTTTTGAAACCGCAGTCAGAAAAAAAATCACATCCATATCAACATGTTTATAACCCCCGGGGCTGTCGTTCTGGTCAAAAAATGAAAATTCTAAAAGTTCCTTTTTTTCTGCTTTAAACTCTAGGTACACATCCAAAATGTATTACTGAGTTGAAAGAAGTGGATTCTGGTGCATGGTTTTGAAACCGCAGTCAGAAAAAAAATCACACCCATATCAACATGTTTATAACCCCCGGGGCTGTCGTTTTGGTCAAAAAATGAAAATTCTAAAAGTTCCTGTTTTTCTGCTTTAAACTCTAGGTACACATCCAAAATGTATTACTGACTTGAAAGAAGTGGATTCTGGTGCATGGTTTTGAAACCGCAGTCAGAAAAAAAAAATCACATATATATCAACATTTTTATAACTCCCGGGGCTGTCGTTTTGGTCAAAAAATGAAAATTCTAAAAGTTCCTGTTTTTCTGCTTTAACCTCTAGGTACACATCCAAAATGTATTACTGAGTTGAAAGAAGTGGATTCTGGTGCATGGTTTTGAAACCGCAGTCAGAAAAAAAATCACATCCATATCAACATGTTTATAACCCCCGGGGCTGTCGTTTTGGTCAAAAAATGAAAATTCTAAAAGTTCCTGTTTTTCTGCTTTAAACTCTAGGTACACATCCAAAATGTATTACTGAGTTGAAAGAAGTGGATTCTGGTGCATGGTTTTGAAATCGCAGTCAGAAAAAAAATCACATCCATATCAACATGTTTATAACCCCCGGGGCTGTCGTTCTGGTAAAAAAATGAAAATTCTAAAAGTTCCTGTTTTTCTGCTTTAAACTCTAGGTACACATCCAAAATGTATTACTGACTTGAAAGAAGTGCATTCTGGTGCATGGTTTTGAAACCGCAGTCAGAAAAACAATCACAACCATATCAACATGTTTATAACCCCCGGGGCTGTCGTTTTGGTCAAAAAATGAAAATTCTAAAAGTTCCGGTTTTTCTGCTTTAAACTCTAGGTACACATCCAAAATGTATTACTGACTTGAAAGAAGTGGATTCTGGTGCATGGTTTTGAAACCGCAGTCAGAAAAAAAATCACATCCATATCAACATGTTTATAACCCCCGGGGCTGTCGTTTTGGTTCAAAAAATTAAAATTCTAAAAGTTCCTGTTTTTCTGCTTTAAACTCTAGGTACACATCCAAAATGTATTACTGAGTTGAAAGAAGTGGATTCTGGTGCATGGTTTTGAAACCGCAGTCAGAAAAAAAAATCACATATATATCAACATTTTTATAACTCCCGGGGCTGTCGTTTTGGTCAAAAAATGAAAATTCTAAAAGTTCCTGTTTTTCTGCTTTAAACTCTAGGTACACATCCAAAATGTATTACTGAGTTGAAAGAAGTGGATTCTGGTGCATGGTTTTGAAACCGCAGTCAGAAAAAAAATCCCATCCATATCAACATGTCTATAACCCCCGGGGCTGTCGTTTTGGTCAAAAAATGAAAATTCTAAAAGTTCCTGTTTTTCTGCTTTAAACTCTAGGTACACATCCAAAATGTATTACTGAGTTGAAAGAAGTGGATTCTGGTGCATGGTTTTGAAACCGCAGTCAGAAAAAAAATCACATCCATATCAACATGTTTATAACCCCCGGGGCTGTCGTTTTGGTCAAAAAATGAAAATTCTAAAAGTTCCTGTTTTTCTGCTTTAAACTCTAGGTACACATCCAAAATGTATTACTGACTTGAAAGAAGTGGATTCTGGTGCATGGTTTTGAAACCGCAGTCAGAAAAAAAATCACATCCATATCAACATGTTTATAACCCCCGGGGCTGTCGTTTTGGTCAAAAAATGAAAATTCTAAAAGTTCCTGTTTTTCTGCTTTAAACTCTAGGTACACATCCAAAATGTATTACTGAGTTGAAAGAAGTGGATTCTGGTGCATGGTTTTGAAACCGCAGTCAGAAAAAAAAATCACATATATATCAACATTTTTATAACTCCCGGGGCTGTCGTTTTGGTCAAAAAATGAAAATTCTAAAAGTTCCTGTTTTTCTGCTTTAAACTCTAGGTACACATCCAAAATGTATTACTGAGTTGAAAGAAGTGGATTCTGGTGCATGGTTTTGAAACCGCAGTCAGAAAAAAAATCCCATCCATATCAACATGTCTATAACCCCCGGGGCTGTCGTTTTGGTCAAAAAATGAAAATTCTAAAAGTTCCTGTTTTTCTGCTTTAAACTCTAGGTACACATCCAAAATGTATTACTGAGTTGAAAGAAGTGGATTCTGGTGCATGGTTTTGAAACCGCAGTCAGAAAAAAAATCACATCCATATCAACATGTTTATAACCCCCGGGGCTGTCGTTTTGGTCAAAAAATGAAAATTCTAAAAGTTCCTGTTTTTCTGCTTTAAACTCTAGGTACACATCCAAAATGTATTACTGAGTTGAAAGAAGTGGATTCTGGTGCATGGTTTTGAAACCGCAGTCAGAAAAAAAATCACATCCATATCAACATGTTTATAACCCCCGGGGCTGTCGTTCTGGTCAAAAAATGAAAATTCTAAAAGTTCCTTTTTTTCTGCTTTAAACTCTAGGTACACATCCAAAATGTATTACTGAGTTGAAAGAAGTGGATTCTGGTGCATGGTTTTGAAACCGCAGTCAGAAAAAAAATCACACCCATATCAACATGTTTATAACCCCCGGGGCTGTCGTTTTGGTCAAAAAATGAAAATTCTAAAAGTTCCTGTTTTTCTGCTTTAAACTCTAGGTACACATCCAAAATGTATTACTGACTTGAAAGAAGTGGATTCTGGTGCATGGTTTTGAAACCGCAGTCAGAAAAAAAAAATCACATATATATCAACATTTTTATAACTCCCGGGGCTGTCGTTTTGGTCAAAAAATGAAAATTCTAAAAGTTCCTGTTTTTCTGCTTTAACCTCTAGGTACACATCCAAAATGTATTACTGAGTTGAAAGAAGTGGATTCTGGTGCATGGTTTTGAAACCGCAGTCAGAAAAAAAATCACATCCATATCAACATGTTTATAACCCCCGGGGCTGTCGTTTTGGTCAAAAAATGAAAATTCTAAAAGTTCCTGTTTTTCTGCTTTAAACTCTAGGTACACATCCAAAATGTATTACTGAGTTGAAAGAAGTGGATTCTGGTGCATGGTTTTGAAATCGCAGTCAGAAAAAAAATCACATCCATATCAACATGTTTATAACCCCCGGGGCTGTCGTTCTGGTAAAAAAATGAAAATTCTAAAAGTTCCTGTTTTTCTGCTTTAAACTCTAGGTACACATCCAAAATGTATTACTGACTTGAAAGAAGTGCATTCTGGTGCATGGTTTTGAAACCGCAGTCAGAAAAACAATCACAACCATATCAACATGTTTATAACCCCCGGGGCTGTCGTTTTGGTCAAAAAATGAAAATTCTAAAAGTTCCTGTTTTTCTGCTTTAAACTCTAGGTACACATCCAAAATGTATTACTGACTTGAAAGAAGTGGATTCTGGTGCATGGTTTTGAAACCGCAGTCAGAAAAAAAAAATCACATATATATCAACATTTTTATAACTCCCGGGGCTGTCGTTTTGGTCAAAAAATGAAAATTCTAAAAGTTCCTGTTTTTCTGCTTTAACCTCTAGGTACACATCCAAAATGTATTACTGAGTTGAAAGAAGTGGATTCTGGTGCATGGTTTTGAAACCGCAGTCAGAAAAAAAATCACATCCATATCAACATGTTTATAACCCCCGGGGCTGTCGTTTTGGTCAAAAAATGAAAATTCTAAAAGTTCCTGTTTTTCTGCTTTAAACTCTAGGTACACATCCAAAATGTATTACTGAGTTGAAAGAAGTGGATTCTGGTGCATGGTTTTGAAATCGCAGTCAGAAAAAAAATCACATCCATATCAACATGTTTATAACCCCCGGGGCTGTCGTTCTGGTAAAAAAATGAAAATTCTAAAAGTTCCTGTTTTTCTGCTTTAAACTCTAGGTACACATCCAAAATGTATTACTGACTTGAAAGAAGTGCATTCTGGTGCATGGTTTTGAAACCGCAGTCAGAAAAACAATCACAACCATATCAACATGTTTATAACCCCCGGGGCTGTCGTTTTGGTTCAAAAAATTAAAATTCTAAAAGTTCCTGTTTTTCTGCTTTAAACTCTAGGTACACATCCAAAATGTATTACTGAGTTGAAAGAAGTGGATTCTGGTGCATGGTTTTGAAACCGCAGTCAGAAAAAAAAATCACATATATATCAACATTTTTATAACTCCCGGGGCTGTCGTTTTGGTCAAAAAATGAAAATTCTAAAAGTTCCTGTTTTTCTGCTTTAAACTCTAGGTACACATCCAAAATGTATTACTGAGTTGAAAGAAGTGGATTCTGGTGCATGGTTTTGAAACCGCAGTCAGAAAAAAAATCCCATCCATATCAACATGTCTATAACCCCCGGGGCTGTCGTTTTGGTCAAAAAATGAAAATTCTAAAAGTTCCTGTTTTTCTGCTTTAAACTCTAGGTACACATCCAAAATGTATTACTGAGTTGAAAGAAGTGGATTCTGGTGCATGGTTTTGAAACCGCAGTCAGAAAAAAAATCACATCCATATCAACATGTTTATAACCCCCGGGGCTGTCGTTTTGGTCAAAAAATGAAAATTCTAAAAGTTCCTGTTTTTCTGCTTTAAACTCTAGGTACACATCCAAAATGTATTACTGAGTTGAAAGAAGTGGATTCTGGTGCATGGTTTTGAAACCGCAGTCAGAAAAAAAAATCACATATATATCAACATTTTTATAACTCCCGGGGCTGTCGTTTTGGTCAAAAAATGAAAATTCTAAAAGTTCCTGTTTTTCTGCTTTAAACTCTAGGTACACATCCAAAATGTATTACTGAGTTGAAAGAAGTGGATTCTGGTGCATGGTTTTGAAACCGCAGTCAGAAAAAAAATCACATCCATATCAACATGTCTATAACCCCCGGGGCTGTCGTTTTGGTCAAAAAATGAAAATTCTAAAAGTTCCTGTTTTTCTGCTTTAAACTCTAGGTACACATCCAAAATGTATTACTGAGTTGAAAGAAGTGGATTCTGGTGCATGGTTTTGAAACCGCAGTCAGAAAAAAAAATCACATATATATCAACATTTTTATAACTCCCGGGGCTGTCGTTTTGGTCAAAAAATGAAAATTCTAAAAGTTCCTATTTTTCTGCTTTAAACTCTAGGTACACATCCAAAATGTATTACTGAGTTGAAAGAAGTGGATTCTGGTGCATGGTTTTGAAACCGCAGTCAGAAAAAAAATCCCATCCATATCAACATGTCTATAACCCCCGGGGCTGTCGTTTTGGTCAAAAAATGAAAATTCTAAAAGTTCCTGTTTTTCTGCTTTAAACTCTAGGTACACATCCAAAATGTATTACTGAGTTGAAAGAAGTGGATTCTGGTGCATGGTTTTGAAACCGCAGTCAGAAAAAAAATCACATCCATATCAACATGTTTATAACCCCCGGGGCTGTCGTTTTGGTCAAAAAATGAAAATTCTAAAAGTTCCTGTTTTTCTGCTTTAAACTCTAGGTACACATCCAAAATGTATTACTGAGTTGAAAGAAGT
Source organism: Crinia signifera (assembly GCF_055691185.1). NCBI lineage: Eukaryota > Metazoa > Chordata > Amphibia > Anura > Myobatrachidae > Crinia > Crinia signifera. Next base: position 22,440,363 of record NC_139227.1, read on the forward strand.
GGATTCTGGTGCATGGTTTTGAAACCGCAGTCAGAAAAAAAATCACATCCATATCAACATGTCTATAACCCCCGGCGCTGTCGTTTTGGTCAAAAAATGAAAATTCTAAAAGTTCCTGTTTTTCTGCTTTAAACTCTAGGTACACATCCAAAATGTATTACTGAGTTGAAAGAAGTGGATTCTGGTGCATGGTTTTGAAACCGCAGTCAGAAAAAAAATCACATCCATATCAACATGTTTATAACCCCCGGGGCTGTCGTTCTGGTCAAAAAATGAAAATTCTAAAAGTTCCTGTTTTTCTGCTTTAAACTCTAGGTACACATCCAAAATGTATTACTGACTTGAAAGAAGTGCATTCTGGTGCATGGTTTTGAAACCGCAGTCAGAAAAAAAATCACAACCATATCAACATGTTTATAACCCCCGGGGCTGTCGTTTTGGTCAAAAAATGAAAATTCTAAAAGTTCCTGTTTTTCTGCTTTAAACTCTAGGTACACATCCAAAATGTATTACTGACTTGAAAGAAGTGGATTCTGGTGCATGGTTTTGAAACCGCAGTCAGAAAAAAAAATCACATATATATCAACATTTTTATAACTCCCGGGGCTGTCGTTTTGGTCAAAAAATGAAAATTCTAAAAGTTCAGTTTTTTCTGCTTTAAACTCTAGGTACACATCCAAAATGTATTACTGAGTTGAAAGAAGTGGATTCTGGTGCATGGTTTTGAAACCGCAGTCAGAAAAAAAATCACATCCATATCAACATGTTTATAACCCCCGGGGCTGTCGTTTTGGTCAAAAAATGAAAATTCTAAAAGTTCCTGTTTTTCTGCTTTAAACTCTAGGTACACATCCAAAATGTATTACTGAGTTGAAAGAAGTGGATTCTGGTGCATGGTTTTGAAACTGCAGTCAGAAAAAAAATCACATCCATATCAACATGTTTATAACCCCCGGGGCTGTCGTTTTGGTCAAAAAATGAAAATTCTAAAAGTTCCTGTTTTACTGCTTTAAACTCTAGG